>NC_044406.1:3888140-5208140 GCF_006542625.1 Nomascus leucogenys | reverse complement strand
CTGCAAACTATTGCGATGCTGACCTGTTGATTAACTTGCATGCTCTCATGTCCCCATGTCCATTGAATATGGCTTCAGATATAAATTCAACATATGGACACAAAGGAAATGAGATGTGAAACACAAAAGCAATGGAAAGCATGGAAGTGAAGATAAAGCCAGGTTGTACGTATTAATAATTATGCAAGTCCTCATTGAGCTCTTTAAAGGGTGAAATGTGGAAGAACCCACCACCCCAAACCCTTTACATTAGCTGGTACAATCTTGGTAAATGGGAAACCCTATATCAATGTTAGCCTGTAGCAATGGAAGCCACAGTGGCTTGTGTTGTATCCAGAACAAAATTTGGAATTTTATTCTTGATAAAACTTGTTGACTGGCTGGTGGGGCTGCCCTCAGACAACCACGTCTTATGGGAACCATGCAATAATGATAGGGACAGTCACTGCAATAAGAACAGAGCAAAGCAGGCTTGAGCTCATTTTTTTTTAAGTTTTCCTATTTTAAAACAAATACAGATTTACAAGAAGTTGCAGCATGATGTACAGGAAGCCTTCGTGTATTCTTCATCCAGTTTCTCCTGCTGAAAGCATCTTGAAGGAGAATAGGGCAAGGTCAACACAGAATGGTTCCCATTTTTCCAAACAAGTCCAGGCTTTTAAAAGGGGGCTTTTTATTTTTCTAATTTTTGAAAACAGTATATTTGAATATATGTGACTTTGTAACCTGAGTGGAAGCTATGTATTTCACTTTCTCAAACCATGTGTTCTTAAAAATAACTGTACTTGGTTCTCTTTAATCTGACTTAAGGATAAGCAAAGTTTTTTTGTGTTTGTTTTTGGTTTTTTGTTTGTTTGTTTGTTTTGAGACAGGGTCTTGCTCTATCGCTCAGGCTGGAGTGCAGTAGCATAAGCATGGCTCACTGCAGCCTTGAACGCCTGGTCTTACACGATCCTCCCACCTCAGCCTCCCGAGTAGCTGGGACTACAGGTGTGTGCTCCACCACAACTGCCCGGCTAGTTTTTATTTTTGTAGAGAGAGTGTCTCTAAAAAATATGTTGCCGAGGCTGGTCTAGAACTCCTAGGCTCAAGTGAGCCTCCCTCTTTGGCTTCCCAAAGTGATGGGATTACAGGTATGAGCCACCACACTCAGCCCAAATATTTTTTTACAAAGGGCCAGATAGTAAATGTTTTGGCTTTGTGAACTACACAGTCTCTGCCATAAATAGGCAACTCTGCCATTGTACAGCAAAAGCAGCCACAGACAATACCTGAATAAATTAATGTGACTGTTCCAATAAAACTTTATTCATAAAAACAGGCAGTGGGCCAGATTTGGCCTGTGGGCTGTGATTTGGGGACCTTGGCCTAAATCAACCCACTCAACGTCTGAATCCAGAAAAGGGTTTTGAGAGTTAATTCAGTAAATCCAGTTATATCATTTCCCTGTTATTTATCCAGAATCCTCCAACTATATACATTTAAAAAAAGAGGGAAGGCCAGGCATGGTGGCTCACACCTGTAATCCCAGCACTTTGGGAGTCCGAGGCGGGTGGATCACTTGAGGTCAGGAGTTCAAGAGCAGCCTGGCCAATATGGTGAAACCCTGTCTCTACAAAAGTAGCAAAATTAGCCAGGTGTGTGGTGCCATGTGCCTGTAATCCCAGCTACTCAGGAGGCTGAGGCATGAGAGTAGCTTGAACCTGGGAGACGGAGGTTACAGTGAACCGAGATTGCACCACTGCACTCCAGCCTGGGCGACAGAGTGAGACTCCATCTCAGAAAGAAAGAGAAATATTTAAAAAGAGAGAAATCTTTATACAAGCATGTAGTATTCTACTTTGAGAAGAAAAAAATGGCATAAAAATGAGTTGATATTAGGAATTTACTTGTATGTAACTTTCCAGGATGTATCATGAAATCAATCAATCAATCAACTCGTCTACCTACCTATACCTACCTACCTCCCTCCCTACCTACCTATCTACCTACCTACCTATGTATACCTATGTATCTCTCTACATATATCTATATCTGTTTCTACCTATCTATTCATCTACCATCTATCTCTATGTATCCCCCTATATATCTATATCTATCTTATCTATATATATTCATGTGTGTCTATGTATGTCTATATGTATAAATGTGTGTATATATGTATATATGCATATACAGACACACATCAATTTGGATTAAATTCACATGCAAAGATATATTGAATTCCTATAGATACATTCATTTTCATATGCAACAGTTGCCATATGTATGCATGTGTGAATCCATTTTGGGAATGTAAACTAACACATTTGAAGTCACATAGATAATTTTCAAAAATTGTGTTGGAATTTGTCAATTTTCCACTGGCTTAGAGCTGCAGAGGAAAACTAAGACTTGGAGGTACAAACAATTTCAGTCTCTGCCGAGTTTTTTTTTTTTTTTTTTGGAGATGGAGTCTCACTCTGTCGCCCAGGCTGGAGTGCAATGGCGCGGTCTCGGCTCACTGCAACATCTACCTCCCAGGTTCAAGCAATTCTCCTGCCTCAGCCTCCAGAGTAACTGGGATTAAAGGTGCACCCCACCAAGCCCGGGTAATTTTTGTATTATTAGTAGAGATGGGATTTCACCATGTTGGCCAGGTTGGTCTCAAACTCCTGACCTCAGGTGATCTGCCCACCTCGTCCTCCCAAAGTGCTGGGATTACAGGCGTGAGCCACTGCACCTGGCCTCTGCCAAGTTTTTAAATTAAAATGGCAATTATTCTATCAAGTGCATGTAAGTTTATTGTATTAGAATTCGTTGATAAGATGTTGTGAAAGTGTGGGATGAGGAGCACAAGAGAGTGTATCATTATCAGCCCTCTTGGTATTACTGACATGACATTTCAATGAATGCACTCACTTGGGGTCAACATGTGGGCTCTGGGCCTTCTCAGGGATCTCTGCAGTGGGTTCCAATTATTAATAAGGCTATTATTTAAATTTAATGTATGATCTTATGTTGGAAAAGGAAAAAGTGATTACAATACTAACAGGCACGCAAAAAGAGATTCTTTAAATTATCAAAAACCTTACTCTTAGGGACATCTCTAGTGGTCCTTGAGCTTTATAAAATCTGATAAAAATGAATTTAATATTGAAATGAAAAAGCTGGAATAATTTAGAAACAACTCTATAAAATAGGTATCCTTAATTGTTAAAAATATAATCTTTTTTCTCCCTAGTTAAAGGTCCAACCATGTGTACAAAGAAGTGTCTATTCCATGGCAAGAGATTTTTGATCAATTATTTTCCCAATGGGAGAATGCTAATTACCAAGTTATCCTTTGAGAAAATACCGAATACCAAATAAAATACCAGATAAATAAAATAAAATAACAAACACCAGTGCTGCATTTCACAAAAATTATTACTTGGAAAACCAATTCCATGGAATGCAGGGTAACCACCCACCCCACAATACAGAAAGTTGCCAGGATATGGGACTTTAACTCCTGAAATTGTGACAGTATTGGGCAAAGCAGGATACCCTGCTAAAGGTGTCTATGATCAAACATGACAGAGATGTTCTGGGATAAATACAATTTGACCATTGTTTTTACTGTAACCATTCACAAAATCTTAGTAGGCTAATAAATAAATGAGCAGAGCATCAGTTGGGCACTGCCTATTCCCAGGTTCTAGAAACTAAAATACTACTCCAAGAATAGCCAGGTATTAAATTTTAGCTCAGGTTCCATCCCTCTTGGAACATGAAGACAAGCTCAAAGTTTTACAGTAAAACTCCCTTGAAGATCAACAGATGAAGGAGGAAATATTTGGAGAAGAGAGGGAATATTTGTGCCTCTATCTAAATCACATAGTGGAAATTATTTGTAAGTTCATTCATTTTTTCTTTATCCTACTGTTCTCTTTCTAGGGCTTCTCAGCCTTGACACTATTGACATCAGGGGCTGGACCATTATTGTGGAGGGCAGTCCTCCTGTGCTTTGTAGGATGTTAAGCGGCATCTCTGGCCTCTGCCCAACAAATGCTAGCAGCACCCCCGACACACACACTCTGCCATTTCCAGTTGTGACAACCAAAAATGTCCTCAGACATGGCCAAATGTCCCTGGAGAGGAGCAATGTTGCTCCAAATTGATAACCTATTTGAGCCAGTCTGAAAAATAAGGTCCCACAAACAGAGAAGCAAGCTCAGGAAGTGGTTACTCAGAAAAGCAAACCCCTTTCAGGAAATTGTCCTTGACGGCTTCTAGGTCGCTGCAGCTTCCTAAGGGATGCCATGCGACTGTTGAGAGTGGAAGTGTTCCCATCATCCACGTGCATGATTTCAGCAAAGAGCAGGCCCTTCCGTGCACCATTTTCGAAACCTTGAAGAAACAGACATTGGTGTTCAACTGCAACACCTGGCGCGTGAATGTGGCTCTATCAGATGATTAACTTGGCTCTCACAAACACAATTCAGGAAGGAAAAGAACATGCAAATAGTTGTTCTCATCACTCTCAAAAACTGCTAATTGTCCCCCTCACTAGCTACTAGAGGCACTCAGGGCTGCAGGAAATGGTGACTCAACGCAGGTGTTTGTACTCTATCTCTCTCTTGCTCTATTTCTTTGTTGTCTTCCCATGCGACCTTCAATTTGTCAATTAAATTCAAAAGCACCAAAAAAAGAGGAAAGGCGTTTAAAAATGTCTGGCAATGATTAATGAACCCATCAATGCAATAGTCAAGTTCCTTGGGTTTGAGGCAGGTTTTCTCATTCTCATCTTTGACATTTGAGGGTTTGGGGTAGGTTTTCTCAACTTGGACATTTGAGGGTGAAGTTATTCTCTGTGGTAGGGGCTGTGCTGTGCATTGTTGGGTACTGAGTAACATCCCTGGTCTCTACCCAACAGATGCTAACTGGGTTATTGCAACCCAAAATGTCTCCAGACATGGCCAAATATCCCTAGGGAAAGAATAATCCCTGTAGGGTATCACTAGTTTATGGGATAAAGATGAAGAGAAAATGGACAGTTGCTCAAAACATTTAGGAAAAATCTAAGGGTAACTTTCAAAACTACATATGCCTGGATTCCGTGCTTGGAGACTTAGAAGTCATTGGTGTGGGATTCAGCTGGGGTACAGGATTCTTTAAACCTCCCCAGGTGGTTCTAAGGTGCAGAAGGAGTTGGGAGCTACTCATCTAGAAAAGAAGACAACAATGACCAGAGTTCCAATAAAGCTTCACAACACTTCTCAGAAATCGGCACACATGGCACCAACAGATTCCATTACATTGTTGCCCATCACCCGTGATGGTTTCATAAACCGTAGAATTGTCCTCAGTTCTAGAAACTGTTTGTGTTTCTGAGTGTCTAAGAACTCTTGTACATGGACTAAAGTAGATGATGCGGACTGGGGGACCAACCACACCCCCTGGGATATGAGAAACCAAGACTTGCATCAAGCACTGCCTGCACCTTCATCTGCTAGCATTGTCCAAGGTTTTCTAGGGTGCCATGATGGCATCTACATCTACTCCTTTGTTTCATATCCAGTTCATTAAGTCCTGCCTGTTGAACTTTAAAAACATATCCAGAATATGACCTCATTAATCTCATCATGACCTTCTAGAAACTGCTACCATTGGGTCTTTCAGGATAATAGTAATAATATTTGTATTTTTTGCTTCAGTGCTTGCATTGACAGCACAAAGCCTTCAAGGTTATTCTAAACCCAGTTGATGGAGTAATCCTTTTAAAATAGGAGACAAAGTTGTGCCAACCTCCCAACCTGGAAACAGGAAATGGGGTGGGTGGTGCTGCTGGCATTTGTTGGGCAGAGACCAGGGATACTTCTCAATATCCTACGATACCCCTCTCCTGCATCCTAAAATTTGAGAACCTTGCAGTGACGTGCAAAGATGGGTCCCCACCATGACTTCGGTGGCCCCACCTCCTACTACTCTCCGTCCCTCCCTCATCCACGGCCACTCTGGATGCCTAGGGCATTCCAGGAATGCTCCTCCCTCAGGGTCCTAATACCTGCTGCTCACTCTCACTGCAAAGCTCTCCCCAGCTATTACCAGGTTCTAGAAACAATCCTCTCCCCTCCCTTCTTGAGGTCTTTGCTCAAACGTTGCCTTCTCAGAGAAGTCTTCTCTCACCACTTTATCTAAATTGCAACTCCCTACCCCAAGCACTAGCTACTCCCCTCTAATGTTCTTCATAACGTTATGAATTTGCTTTCTCGGGCTGCTTTAGCAAATCAGCACAAACTGGGTGGTTTAAAACCAACAGAAATATATTTCTTCATAGCTCTGGAGGCCAGAGTCTGAAATCAAGAACAGATGAGCTGCCTCCGAAGGCTCTAGGGGAGGATCCTTCCTTATCTCGTGCAGCTTTTCGCTGAAAGCTGGCCTTTCTTTGCTTGAATCTAAATCTTCCTTTAGGCTGAATCCCATCTTGAAGATCAGCACAGCACACAGATCTTTCTTTCTCTACATTGTCTTGTCCTCTGTGTGTGGCAAATGTCTCTCTGCCTACTCTTTTTAAACAAAACTATTATTTTAGGTTCAGGGTTACACGTGCAGGTATGTTTAGGAAAATTGCGAGTTTCAGGTGTTTGGTATACAGATTATTTCATCATGCAAGTAATCAGCATAGTACCTGATAAGTGGTTTTTGAATCTTCACCCTCCTCCCACTGTGCACCCTCAAGTAGGCCCCAGTGTCTATTGCTCCCTTTTTTGTGTGTCTATCTGTCCTCAATGTTTAGCTCCACTTATAACTGAGAATGTACAGTTATTGGTTTTCTGTTCCTGCGTTACTTCACTTAGGATCATGGCCTCCAGCTCCATCCATGTTAGTGCAATGGACATGATCTCATTCTTTTTTATGGCCGCATAGTATTCCAGGGTGCAGATGAACCATGCTTTCTTTTTCTGGTCTGCCAGTGATGGATATTTAGGTTGATTTCATGTCTTTGCTATTGTGAACTGTGCTGCAGTGAACGTATGTGTGCATATGTCTTTACGGTAGAGTGATTTATTTTCTTTGGATGTATGTGCAATAATATCTACTTTCTTCCTATAAGGATACACATGATTATATTTAGGGCCCACCTGGATAATCCCATTACCTCAAAATCCATAATTGCATTTTCAAAGAGCCTGTTTTCATATAAAGTAACCTTTCCTGGTTCCAGGTATTAGGACCTGATATCTTTGGGGATAGGAGGACATTATTCCGTCTACTAGACCACTTATTTATTTTTCATATTGATTGTTCATTATATCTTCCCTTAGTATAATACAAAATTCACTGAGGATACGAGTTTACATTTTTTCTTATTCTTTCACTATATTTCTCATCTAGAATATACTAGAAGCTCAATAAAGTTTTCAATTTTTTTTTTTCTTGAATGAAGGAATGAACATTTACAAATGAAATGTTTCACTATTGGTTTAGAAATACCTTAATGGAGTAGATTTTTTTCCTTTTTCTTGCTTCTTCTTCTTTTTTTCTTCTTTTTTTTTTTTTTTGAGACAAAATCTTGATCAGTTGCCCAGGCTTCAGTGCAGTGGCATGATCATGGCTTACAGCAGCCTCAATCTCCCAGGCTCAAGTCATTCTCCCACCTCAACCCCCTGAGTATCTAGGAAAACAGGTGCATGCCACCCTGCCCAACTAATTTTCTTTTTAATTTTTAGTAGAGATGAGGTCCTACTATGTTGCCGAGGCTGGTCTCAAATTCCTAAGCTCAAGCAGTCCTCCCGATTTGGCCTCCCTAAGTGCTGAGATTACAGGTGTGGGCCACTGTGCCATGCCTGGGGTAGATATTAATTAAAGTAAAACCTCAGTGGATTTGACTGAGGTCAAAGATTGATGGTACTTCTGAAAAGATTATCCAGAAGGTAGCACCAGGAGAAAAAGAGTTGCCAAATAAAAAAGAGAGATGAAGACATCGCATAGATGCCTACTGTGAACTCACTGGATTTGCAGAAGCAGAAATTCAAGAGAATAGGAGAGAGGAAGAATTAATCGTCAATAATTTAATCGAATTTAGAGAAGACTGGAGCTACAGCTCCCACCTGGATCACTACAAAGAAATTTTCTTATTTTTATGTAATTTTTTGAGACACGGTCTCACTCACTCTGTTGCTCAGGCTGGAGTGCAGTGGTGCGATCTTGGCTCACTGCAGCCTCAACCTTCTGGGTTCAAGCGATTGTCCCATCTCAGCCTTCTGAGTAGCTGGGACTATAGGTACACATCACCACACCCAGCTGGTTTTTTGTTTGTTTGTTTGAAGAGATAGGGTTTTGCCATGTTGTCCAGGCTGATCTCAAACTCCTGACCTCAGGCAATCTGCCTCCCTCAGCCTCCCAAAGTACTGGGATTACAGGTGTGAACCACCATGTCCAGCCACAGAGAAATTTTCATCAGACTTACACATTCAAGCCGTAACACAATAAAGACAAGAGACCCAGACAGAAAGAAGGGAAACAGAATGTATTATTTCTCACCAGTTAAGGAAAACACTTACAGTAAAGAAATTTCAATCAATCTGAAGAGCAAACCAGAAGGTAGGAAAAACAGTCATTTATTATTTTTAAAAAATCAAGTGCTGGGAAGAACGTGAAGCAAGAGGAACTCGGAGGCGGTAAGAGTTTTCATGGCTGTACAGATTTTGAAGAGCAACGGGAGCTATCTGGTAAAGTTGAGGGCATGAGCACTCTTCCACTCTGAAATTCTGTCTTTTGCATATTTTCAAAAGCATACATGCAAAAGACTGTTTATTGCAGAATTGAATGCAAAAGTAAATTATATTAAATATTCAACCTAAAACGGGTGAATGAAAGAGTCATGCATGAATTATAACCCAGCAGTGAAAAGTGAATGAATGAGAGCTCAATAATCAACATGGGTGAGCTTCAAAAACATGGTGTGGATCAAGGCACTGTGGAGCACATAGAAGAGAATACAGTGTAAAGTTTAAGGCGTGCAAAAGATGCTAAATACATGTGCAGATGCAAGCTGTGTACATCAAGTGTGTAAGTGGAGTATGAACAACACTATTGTAAAAGTATAAAGCAGTGCATGGAACAGATTAAAAGATTAATTCAAGAGAGGGATGAATTACTACGAGGTGGAGGGGAGTGAAGGTTGGTTGCAAAAGTATACACAGGAGACTGCAGTCGTTAGTAATATTTTATTTCTTCGCTTAAGTGGGTAGATCATTATGGGAAACATTGTAGCTTCTATGTCTGAATTTATTTCTATGTGATACTTATGTAAAATAAGTAAATACACAAAGGGAGAAACGTACGCAAAAATAAGTATATTTTGTTTCTATGGAGGTTTTATCTTTTCTGCTTTCCTCAGCATTTTTAATGACCTCATAACATTTTTTTTTATGTTGTGGCAAAACGTTTTCCTTCACTTTGCAGTGTCCGAGGTGGTTGGTCACTGAAAACATCTGGAGAAGAGGGCAGTGTGGACAGATCTGTGTCCCAAGTGTGGATGGTCTCAGCCCAACACTACCTGAACCATGAAAACATATTTTTATCTCTTTAACAGAATGCAATCTTAACTTGGTTAAAAAGAAACCAGCCTGCCTCGAGAACCATGCCTCTGAGAACCATGAAGTGTTGTGAGGAGTACAGGAAAAGTTCATGATATGCACCAGTTTCCTGAATATCACTGGCTCACATAGCAAAGTCATTGATAAGCAAGAGGTTAAATGAATTATTTTGATGTAGAACAGATTGTGGTTGGGAGCACTTGAATACTATGTAACCAGTTGGATCCAGCAGGCATTCTGTATTAATATGATTCATTCATTTGTAAATTGCTTACAATGCGTATTCCAGCTTTGTATTGATAAACCGCAAGCATCAGACCTCCTATACGTAATTCCTCTGTGCACGTGATTCTCATAAATCCAAGAGAAGCCCCCGAACACATGGCCTTTGCTAGCACTCCGCTGCTGCAAAATCTAAGGCAACATTCTTTAATTTTTGTTTATTATTATTATTATTATTATTAGAGACAGGGTCTCATTGTGTAGCCCAGGATGGTCTCACTGTGTAGCAGGGTGTGATCATGGCTCACTGCAGCTTCGAAATCCTAGGCTCAAGCAATCCTCCCACCTCAGCGTCCTGAGTAGCTGGGACTACAGGTGTACACCACTAATTTTTTTTTATTTTGTAGAATTAGGGTCTTGCGACATTGCCCAGACTCATCTTCAACTCCTGGACTCAAGCGATCCTTCCTCCTCAGCCTCCCAAACCACTGGGATTACAGACATAAGCCAACTCACCAGGCCTAATAATATTTTTAATGGACAAATCATAATTGTATACATTTGTGAGGCACAATGTGATGTTTTGCTATCTGTATGCATTGTAGAATGATTAAACTATTAACATATCCATCATCTCATTTACTTATCATTTTTTGTGATAAGATGTTTGAAATTTAATCTCCTACCTATTTTGAAATATGCAGTAAATTTTTGTTAACTATAGTCATCTTGCTGCATAAGAGATCTCAAAAACTTATTCCTCCTGTCTATCTGAAACTTCATACCCTTTGGATAACACCTCCCTATTTCTTCCCTCCGCTGCTCAACAAGGCAACATTCTTGAAATGAGATTTTTTTGTTGAGCTTTGCAAAGGTGGAAGCAGTCTGGATCCCTGTCAAGGCGGAAACAGCTGTCCCAGAAACTATCTTTGCTTGGCCAGGCGCGGTGGCTCATGCCTGTAATCCCAACACTTTGGGAGGCCAAGGTGGGCAGATCATTTGAGGTCAGGAGTTCGAGACCAGATTGGCCAATATGGTGAAACCCTGTCTCTAGTAAAAATATGAAAATTAGCTGGGCATGGTGGCAGGCGCCTGTAATCCCAGCTACTCTAGAGGCTGAGGCAGGAGAATCACTTGAATCCGGGAGGTGGAGGCTGCAGTGAGCCGAGATCCTGTCGCTGCACTCCAGCCTGGGCAACAGAGTGAGATTCCATCTCAAAAAAAAAAAAAAAAAAAAAGCCTTTGCTTTAGGGCAGATCCAAGTTTAAACTGTGGATCCCACTTCTCATCATGAATTTGGCCCAATCTCTCACCTTTCTAAATCTCAGTGTGTTCACATTAGATCCGCAGCCAAACCTTTCCTTCACCCTTCTGGTCTGAGCCGCAATGGACCATCTCTCTCCGGATTTCTGCAGAAGCCTCCCCCAAACCAAATACCCTCAGCACAGCAGCCAAAAGGAGCCTTTGATTGGGAAACCCTGTTCATCTGATGATGTCAGCCCTTGACTCAAAACACTGCAGTGGCTACCATTTCTCTAGAGTCAAGGCCAGAGTCCCCATGAGGTTCTGAGGCGCCACCCCCATCAGACCTCCTCCACCTCTACTTCACCTCCGTGACTTTATTTCCTCCTGCCGATGCCGCTAGCTCCTCCTCCCCATTCCTGGAAGGAGTTGGACCCCCCTGGACTGGCTGCTCTGGTCTGGCCTTTACCGGGACAGAAGCATGCCTCTCACGAGCAGCCTGGCTGGCTCCCTCCTCTGCCTCAAGTCTTGCTCCTTTCCCCCATGCCGTCTCCCTTAAAAACCTTACTTAATCCTGTCACCTGGTGTCCACCCCCCATACCCAGCATTCCTGTTCCTTTTCCCTGTAGAAGACAAGGCTTCAAGCATAAGCGGACGAGCTCCATGCAAAGGCTGGAGTCAGCACAGGCCCGATGGCTCAATCCATGCTCCCTCTCATCACCCTGCAGTCTTTTACCTGGTGTTGGCTCCACATGCCACCTTTGGGCATGCAATTTGAGAGACCGTTCCTGAATGCACCATTGCTCCTTTGAAATGTTTATTTATGGTCCATGCAGGCCGCTGACATTAGCATCCTTTCCTGGCTGTGGACCACTAATGTATCTTTAAAATTAACCTACAGTGCAGGAAAGAAAAATGGTACTCAGTGGTTAGACTGGTTTCATAAAAAATATATGAAAATTAAGTGGAAGAAATTTATCAGAGACCTCAAATTACATACAACTTTATTAATTCATTTATCCAGTTATAGTCTCAACCATCTTATTTACAGTTACTCCCTCACTGATTTCTCTCCTCTCCTTTTCTTTTCCTTCCTTCCTCCCTTCCTTTTACCTTCCTTTCTCCCCTCCTTCCTCCCTTCCTCCCTCCCTCCCTCCTTCCTTTCCCTTCTCCTCCCTTCCTTCCTTCCTTCCTTCTTTCCTTCCTTCCTTCCTTCCTTCCTTCCTTCCTTCCTTCCTCTGTCCCTCGCACCTTCTTTTCGTTTTCCCCCTTTCCTCTCTTCCTTCCTTCCTCCTCCCTCCCTCTTTCCCTCCCTACCTCCCTCCCTCTTTCTTTCTTTCACTTACCTCATGTGTGCCTCTAATTTAAGCTAAAAAGAAAATATAAATTAATGAGTTTTTACTTCGTTCAAAAGCTTTTGGTGAGATTTTACATTTTAACAGTGTGTGTGTGTGTGTGTGTGTGTGTGTGTGTATGAGAGTATGCACATATAAGCCCACACAAGTTTGTCAGGGAGAACAATGGTTTTCTTGTGGTTGATAAAGGAAAACAGTCCTAAACCTACAGACACATGAGGCCTCCTCAGCGAGCCAACCCCAGGACACGAAAATGCAAAGCAGAGAGGGCAAATCTATCTTTGGGAGCCCAGAATAATAATTTTTAAGCTGACAGCATTCTGAAAGGTGCCTTTGATCTAATGATGCAAAATACTGGGGAGGAGAGATGCCTGGAACGGCCTCCTACAATTTCCCACAAAAATTACTTCATAAACTGAACGGTTGAGAAAGAGATTTTTAAATAAAAGAATATAAAGGGATCAAACTATTCCCATCCTGCTCTCCAGAAATAACTTTTAACAATTAGTTGTGTGTCTCTTCATAAGTGTTCTGGGCTTTGCATATATGTATTTATATATGAGATATGATGGAGTACAAATGGGACCTGTCTACAGTCATTATTTTGTAACTTCTCCTTTATTTAACATTATCTATTGGCATTTTAAATTATCATCACACTGAAATGTACAGGAACTCAGTATGAAGTACCAGAGGATTTAATGTCCTTCCTTCCTTCCTTCCATCCTCCCTTCCTTCCTTCCACCCTCCCTTCCTTCCTTCCTTTTTCCCTCCCTCCCTCCCTCCCTCCCTTCCTTCCCTCCTTCTTTTCTTCTTTCCTTTGGTGGACATTTTTGTTTTCAGCTTCTGCTACTAGAAAAAAAAACGCTGTGAAATATAATTGTATGAACCTGTTTGTACATTTGGTTGAGTGCAGCTGTAGCTTAATTTACAGGTTATACTATGAAAATGACATTGTTATTTCAAAGGGCATATACATTTTGAATGATGAACAGGAACAGCCAAGAACCATATTTTCAAGGGTATTTGAAATGTGTTAATCTTTGCTAATGTGATGAGTGACAATGGGTATCCCATTATTTTAGTTGGTTTTTCACCAGTTTTTAGTCCACTGAGATTTTGTTAAGACTCAGACAGCTCGTAGCTTAAGACTATATCCCCTGGGCTGGATACAGTGGCTCATGCCTGTAATCTCAGTGCTTTGGGAGGCTGTGGTGAGAGGATTGTTTGAGGCCAGTAGGTCAAGATTAGCCTGGGCAATGTAGCGAGACCTTGTCTCTACAAAAAGTTAAAAGAAATTAGCTGGGTATGGTGGCACACACCTGCATTCTGAACTACTCAGGAGGCTGAGGCAGGAGGATAGCTTGAGCCCAGGAAGTTCAAGGCTGCTGTGAAATATGATAGTACCACTGCACTCCGGCCTGGGCAACAGTGTGAGACCCTGTGTCTAAAAAAATAAAATAAAAAAAAAATAAAAAGACTACATCCCTTAGCAAGGGTCTGGACTATAGATGTTCTACAGTTGAGTAAGCCATGGCTTTAGAAACCAAGTGAGTTGGTACCCTGATATATTGATGTTCTCTATTGGAAATTAAAGATCCAACGTCAGCTCTCAAATCCCACTAGCTGCCAGATGTTTCTGTTCAAGTCTTGAGTCTTGAACTTCAGATTTCTTTGTGATGTGCTTTGTGAGTTTCTTTTCAGGTCTGTCACTTGGTGCCTCACTTCTAGCACTCTGGGCTCCAAGAAGAGTGAACTTAGGTCTCTACTCAAGTCTTCAGCTCTTAGCATGGGTGGTTTCTTAGTTGGCAATAATTTACCTTTATGTTGGATAACTCTTACTTATTCAACAAGATTCAGCAGAAAGGTCACCCCCTCAGCCAGACCTTCTCTGAACACCCAGCAGCAATATTCTTTGCTATTTCTATGCATAACCTCATACTATAACCTTTGTTCTATTGACTTGTGGGTCTCGCTCCTAGACCAAAGGTTTCCCATGAGGGAGTGTGCTTCTCAGAAGCACACAAAACCAACTAAAAGAGGATGGGAAGACAGGATTGGAACTCAATTTGTTTTTCCCATCATTTAGTGATTCCCAGTTTTGTGATTGTGTAATGGCTAAGAACACACGTCTTGTGTGAAAATCCATGCTCTACTCCTCCCTTGAGTGTAGGCCGTGCTTCGAGACTTATTTCCAAAGAGTACAATGTGCAAAGGGGAGGAAGAAGTCATTTTACAGTGGATAAACCTGGCAATCATGGCCTCAGCCAGGTGACCACGTCAGCATCATCAGTGGGAGGTCAGGGATTCTCCGGAGTGGGTGCTTCCAGACCTCACCAAATTGTCCTAGTGGTTTGAGCCATAAAGTTAACCTCAAACTGTTACCAAGCACCAATAGGAGATTTGTCAAAGGTCAGGGGCACCTCCACTCATGTTGGGAATAACACTCAAAATCCTAAGGAAATTGAACACTGAAACAAAGGAGTCTTAGCAAAGCAATTTTACTTCTGTGCAGAGGGGTGCTTCTCCTTGGCCAGTCACCGTGAGAGCACACCTGAACAAAGGGGCATGAAAGCCTTTATTCCTGATGCAAGTCCTGCCCCGGTATCCTTTCCCCATTGGCTGGGGTCGGGTGGCACAATTTGAACTAATCCGGGTTGGCTAAACATTTGAACTTTCTTTAGATAAGGTGGGCATGTAAGGGAGAGAGGGGAAAAGGAGAAGGGCTGTTTGCAATGAGCTAGAGAGCTAGTCTTGCTTCCAAATAAGGAAAGGAATGTGAGCTGGTACTGATAAGCCTGGTACTGTGGTGTGTCCGGGCATGTAACAAAGGCAGAAAGGAAAAAAGAGAAAAAGGAAAAAGGGTTGTGTGTGTGTGTGTGGGGGGGGGGGGGGGTACTATGAATTAAAGAATAAAGGATTGATCAGGCTATTTGAAGAGAAACCTCATCATATCCCACAACTCAGAATCCCTCCATGGTTATGAAAATGTGAGCCCCGGATATTTGAGACAGGTCTGAGTTAATTTAGAAAGTTTATTTTATCAATGTTGAGGACGCGTGCCCATGACACAGCCTCAGGAGGTCCTGACAACATGTGCCCAAAGTGGTCAGAGCACAACTTGGTTTTATACATTTTAGGGAGACATGAGACATCAATCAACGTATGTAAGATGAACATTGGTTTGGTCCGGAAAGACGGGACAACTCAAAGTGGGGACAGGGCTCCCAGGTCATGGGTAGATAAGAGACAAAAGGTTGCATTCTATTGAGTTTCTGATGAGCCTCTCCAAAGGAGGCAATCAGATATGCATTTATCTCAGTGAGCAGAGGGGTGACTTTGAATAGAATGGGAGGCAGCTTTGGTCTAAGCGGCTCCCAGCTGGACTTTTCCCTTTAGCTTAGTCATTTTAAGGGCCCAAGATATTTTCCTTTCACATAAGTCGTGTTGAGAGTCGAACCCTTAATGTGATGTGAGGAACACGGCACTTTGCCTCTGTGGTCTTTCTCCCCCAAACACCTAACCTTAGTCTAATCATGAGAAAGGTGCCAGACAAGCCCAAATTGCAGGGCATTCTAAAAAATACCTAAACAGTTCTTCTCAGAACCATCATGGTCATAAAAAGCAAGGAGAGTCTGAGAAACTGTCACAGCCAGAGGAGTCCAAGGAGACTTGATGACTCACTGCAATGTGGTGTCCTGGGTGAGATCCTGGAATACAAAAGGGACATCAGGGAAAATCTAAGGACATTGGAATAATGTCTGGAGTTTACTAAAAGTAATGGGTGACTTCGTTGCAACAAATGTGTCATGGCAGTCCAAGATGCTAACAGAGGGAAAGGGATGTGGGGTAAACAAGAGCTCTCTTTCATAGCCTTTTCAATATTTTGTGAACATAAAAGTATTCCAGAATTAAAAGTTTAAGCCTGTATCTCACTGCCTACGTGACTTTGGGCAAGTCACATAATCCCTTTGTGCCCTGGTTTTCTCATCTGCAAAATGGGGATAGTATTAACATCATAAAGGGCTTAGAACAGTTTCTGGAAAATTGTCCAATAATATAAAGTAAATAAGCATAAACATGTTGCTGTAAATAAGCATAAACATGATGTGATTGCTTCCTATGTTAGGATTGTGCAATTCTAATGTCTAAGAGTGTGTGTGTGTGTGTGTGTGTGTGTGTGATGTTTCTCTATATTGCCGAGGCTGGACTCAAATACCTGGCCTCGAGTGAGCCTCCTGCCCCGGCCACCCAAAGTGCTGGAACTACAGACTTGAGCCACCTGGTAGGAGATAATTGAATCATGGGGGGCAGTTTCTTCCATACTGTTCTTGTGGTAGTGAATAAGTCTCATGAGAGCTGATGGTTTTATAAGGGGAAACCCCTTTTCCTTGGTTCTCATTCTCTCTTGTCTGCCACCATGTGACACATGCCTTTTGCCTTCTGCCATGATTGTGAGGCCTCCCCAGCCACGTGGAACTGTGAGTCCATTAAACCTCTTTTTCTTTATAAATTCCCCAGTCTCAAGTATGTCTTTATTAGCAGCATGAAAATGGACTAATACAGCAAATAAACCTGCTAATAAATAAACCTCTGAATAAACCTCAACTTCCTGATTGAGACTTGGCTCTGTCATTTTCTTTGATTCACAGGCATTCAGTCTCAGGTTTCACAGTGACATTGATAGCTTGAATCTGTTTGTTCAGCTGAAGACCACCTGTGTCATCCTGTGCCACCTGTGCTGTTGCACCACCTCTCTGAGGGTGCCTAGCTCTGGGAAGCAGGTAGCCCCCCATAATTCTACAGCTGGTGTGCATGCTGGGATGACAGCCACACCCACTGGCCACAGGGATATAAAAATAGGTTGGCCATCTGACTAAGACAGCTGGTTTTAAAATTATTTCTTCTCCACCTAGGACCATGTTCCTCCTTCTCAAACATGATTGGTCGACTCATTAAGCCACCTGGATCCAACAAGACAGGAGTGCACACCCAGTGGTAAAAAGTGCTGAGAAATAAATTCTCCAAAATTCTTCGAAGGGGAAATTTGCCTTTTTTGAAGTCAAGATCCTTAACAACATGTTAGATTTCTTCCGTGGTAATTGGTCTTTTTAGTTAGTCTAAATTTTCTTAATTTATAAATTTATATTTTAAGCATGGATTTTATACGGATTTTAAAACTTAATAGGATAGTGTTCTACTAAGTATTTCTAAGATTCTGTCATGTCATCCTTATCTGTAATTATAGCCCATTTATCAGTTCTATTGTTTTCTACTTTAGCAATCTCTCTTTCTCTCCATCTCTATTTTTATCTTTTTTTCCTCTTGAACATTTTTAAGAGGGAGTCAGAGATTTATACCTGAATCTGTTTATCAGTTTTATGATTTTTTCATTTTGTCATCCATTAAATTTTACCTGTGTGTTAGCATTATTTCTTCTGCTTTCTCAAGAACAAATTTTCAAATATATATACCTTTAAAAAATTACATAATCATAATTTATCACACTGGTATAAGTTCTTTCAAGAATGTAGCATTTACATTCCGTTTTGTAATGGTGTTTCTTGGAATTATTTAGACTTTAAAGAGACCCTTTATTTAGCACTTCTCCTCTCATGCCTTACTGCCTTTCATAGTAAATTGTAAAAAAAATTGAAATTGATTTTAATTGATTGGTCTCTTATTTAATATCATTTAATTGATTAAATGAATCGACTTCAATTGATTGGGCTCTCATTTGATTGGAGCACATCTCCAAGTGTTTATGTATTTCCAGGAAGACTTCCTGAGTAATATGTTTACAGTGTCTTTACACATTAAAAAAATCTCCCTTGGCTGGTTTTAGATGTGTGTGACATTTCTATAACTGTGTGCTTTATGACCATCTCAACTTGAGAAGAAGAAAATGTTAAATCATACCAGGATTTGCTTTAGAGTATATATGTTTTCCTTTTATTTTTACTTGACAGGTAACAATTGTACATATTTATAGGGTACAGAGGAATATTTTGATACATGTATACAATGTGTCATGATCAAATCAGGTTAATTAGCATATCTATCACCTCAAACGTTTATCATTTCTTCGTGTTGGGAACATTAAAAATCCTCTCTTCTAGCTTTCTGAAAATACACCCCAAATTATTGATAATCATGGTTCACCCTACAATGCTACAGCACACAGAAACTTATTCCTCCCATTTAGTAGTAAGTTCATATCCATTAACCAACCTCTCCCTGGTCTCCCCTGCTCTCTATGCTTCCCAGCCTTTAGTAGCCACAATAGAATGTATACTGTTAACATATGTACCAGAGGCCATGTTGGGACACATGGCCATACCCATTTTAATTCCTAAGTGTTGTTATAATGTGTCACCTTCAGCATGATCAAGAAGAAGGGCCACTGATGTTCAAACCTGCTACTTCTCTAAAGTAGGAGAAGTAAGGCAATGAGAGATAAACCATCCTGTGAAAGGTGAGAGATTTGAGAAGGGAGGAAAAGAGGACACGTTCCTGCTTGCTTTGCGTGTTCACGAGCTGCAGGGAGGATTATAAAGTACCTCCATACAGGTGCAGGTGTCTTTTTGATACAGTGATTTCTTTTTCTTTGGGTAGATGCCCAGTAGTGGGATTGTTGGATTGAATGGTGGTTCTATTTTTAGTTCTTTGGGAAATCTCCATACTGTTTTCCATGGAAGTTGTATTAATTTACACTCCCATTAACAGTGTATAAGAGTTCCCTTTTCTCTGCATCCTCACCAACATTTGTGATCCTTTTGGCTTTTTAATAATGGCCATTCTTGCAGGAGTAAGATGATATCTCATCATTGTTTTAATTTGCAAGTCTCTGATGATTGGTCATGTTGAGCATTTTTTCATATGTTTGGCCATTTTTATGTCTTCTTTTGAACAATGCACTATTCACAATAACAAAGATATGGAATCAACCTAAGTGTCCATCAGTGGATGATTGGAGAAAGAAAATGTGGTGTATGAACACCATGGTCTTAAGAGAAATAACTCAGAAACAGGAAGTCAAATACCACATATTCTCATTTATAAGAGGGAGCTAAATAATGTGTACAGCTGGACATAGAGTGTGAAATAATAGATATTAGAGACTGGGAAGGATAGGAAAGTGAGAAGGGGGTGAAGGATAAGAAATTATATAGTGGGTATAATGTACATTTCTCAGGTGATGGATACACTAAAAGCCCAGACTTCACCACTATACAATGTACCCATGCAACATAACCGCACTTGTATCCACTAATATATACAAGACAAGACAATATATGCCTCCACTTTATCATAACCTTGGGAATTCCTCATCCATCCTGTAGGGGTGATATTCTGAGAATCAGTTCCATTCTCTCTGCCCTCCCCTGGTGGCATCCTTGGGGATGAAACACACTTGTGCCAGTTCTATCACCATCCATGGCCATGTCATTGGGGACCAACCATGCTCGACCCAAGAGGAAGCATTTACAGACCATGGGCATGCGATGAAAATTAGGGGGAAGGACGGTTAGCAGTTGCCTCTTGTTCCATTGCCAGTTTGTTTATTTAAAAAGAACTTATTTTTCTTTCAAGTACCTAGTATTAAGAGTGCTCCATGCTGCCAGACTGCAGGGTTGGGTTGATTAGAAGAGACTTGTGAAAAGGTCTTCTAACTCCTTCAAGCCATATTGATAAGCTGCAGTTTCTCTGCAGCTCATGGTGGATGGGGGGTGGGAACCCTCACTCTTACAAATATTTCTCCAAGATTTAACCGAGTGAGATCAAAAAGCCATCTGGTTAAACAGTCCTGTGTACAAGAGCAGTTCTTACTTTAATTTAGAACACTGCTTAATGCACAAATTATTAAAATATAAAAACTGGGAGATCAAATGGAGCTCAATTAAGATAAGTCCTGAAATCACAAATTTCACTTGACCTTGCAACGAACATATGCTAGCAGGATTTTCCTACTTTTTTTTGGTTCCCCCACCCTTTCCTCCTTCCTTTTTTTTTTGGAGAGAAAATGAGTGGTTTCTAATTCATGTTTTTGTATTTTTCTTTCCAAATATCATGAAAATGTCATGAAGAATAGAAAAGAGAAATGAAAACTGTACAGCATACAGTTGCAAACAGCAGCAATTCATAAGTTTTATGAAGTATATAAGTTTGCTCATTTTAGTAAATGCATAATGAGATGGTTTTATTATTCCTTGACCTTTCAAGGTTTGAATTTATTCACTTTATTGTTTGAGATATTGTAACTCAGGCAATATGTTTTTGTAAGAAATTCTGAAATTGTGCCTTTTTCCATCTCTGCCATGGGATGTGACTTTTGACATTATTGCACATTAAATTACATTATACGTGAGGTTGCTTTTATTTGGAATTGTTATATTTTAGGCAGTGTCGTTTAATGGAAATAAAATGTAAGGGGAAAAGATTAAGATGCAAGATAAAATAAGGCTAATCTTGGAATAAAACAGTAACAGATTTCTTTCCAATTTTGAATTAAATCTGCCATCGACATATTTTGCTGAACCCAATCAACTGAGCTTCTTAAATTAAAAAAAATCTTTTTGAGTAATATGGGGAACATTCATAAATCCAACGCTCATGTTTAACGAATACTAACATTTTTGCCGTATTTACCGAAGCTCCAATTTTCCCCAGAAATAAAATATAACATATACAGTTGAAGCCACACTTACATTCTACTTTTTCATCCTCCCTAGAAATACCCACTGTCCTCAAGTAGTGTCAAGTAGTGGAGAATCTATCTTTCCAAATCAATCAGGCTTTTTTTGTTTGTTTTTGGTGGGGTTTTGTTAGGTTGCCCAAGATGGACTCGAACTCCTGGGCTCAAGGGGTCCTCTCTCCTCCTGCCTTAGTCTCCTGAGCCAATCACATTTTTATGTAATATGCATACATCTCTAAAAACAATCTGTAGTATAGCTTTCTCTTTTTAACAGAAATGCATAAATAATATCAAACTATATATTTATACCACTTGTTTTTTTCTTCTCTTTTTTTTTTTTTTTTTTTTTTTGACAGAGCCCCTCTCTGTCACCCAGGATGGACTGCAGTGACACGGTCATAGTTTATTGCAACCTCAACCTCCTGAGCTCAAACAATCCTCCAACTTCTGCCTCCTGAGTAACTGGGAATACAGGCATGTGCCACCATGCCTGGCTAGTTTTTTTTTTATTGTTTTTAGAGAGACGGAGGTCTCACTGTGTTGCCCAGGCTGTCATGTATGCTTTTTTGAGATGTATCCAGGTTCACATATGTACATCTATTCATTTATTTTTCACTGTTGTACATATGCCCTGACATTAAGGTTATTGTGGTTTTTATTTTAACTGCAAACAATACTTTGTGTATTGTTGGTTATTTATGAGCTTTTTTTGTTTGTGTGTATGAAATTACTAGTTTGTAATATCACAGTGAGGTACATTTGCAACTTTACTAGGTATTTCCAAAATAGTTTAACAGATTTACAGAATTATCAAAAGAGTGTGAAAAATTTCATTTTCCACCATCTTGAAAACACTTGGTGCTATCCTATCTTGTAATTCTTTTAACCATTCTAATTGGTATGAAATGTTGTTTAAAGGCATACTTTCTTAATTTTTAGGGTTTGAACAAATTTTCATATTTTTAGTTGTTCAATCTCCTTTACTCTGAATCACCTTCTTATATTACTTGATCACTTTGTTCTAAGTCTTCTGTTTCCTTATTGATTTGCAGGACTTCTTGTGGGAGTAGGAAATAATCCATTTAGGGTTTGATTCCTTTTAAACATCTGTTCGTCTGTGGCTTATCTTTTAGCGTGGTTTCCAATGTCTTCTCTTATACAGAAACTTTTGACTTTCTTGCAGTTTGGTACTCCAATATTCTCCTTTAAAATTTATGCATTTAGTATCTTCAGGAAACTTTCCCCAGTCCAAGATCATAAAAATATTTTAATATACTTTGTTCTAGTTGTTTGGGCATTTTCCTTTTAAATTTATATATATATATATATATATATATATATATTTTTTTTTTTTTTTTTTTTTTTTTTTTTTTTTTTTTGGAGACAGTCTCACTCTGTGGCCCAGGCTGGAGTTCAGTGGTGTAATCTTGGCTCACTGTAACCTCTGCCTCCCGGGTTCGAGTGATTCTTGTGCCTCAGCCTCGTTAGTACCTGGGATTACAGGCGTGTGCCACCACCTCTGGCTATTTTTTGTATTTTTAGTAGAAACGGGGTTTCATCATGTTGCCAGGCTGGTCTTGAATGGCTGACCTCAAGTGGTCCACCCACCTTGGCCTCCAAAAGTGCTGGGATTACAGGCGTGAGCCACCACGCCCAGCACAAATTTAGATTTTTAATCCACCAGATTTTTAATTCTTTTTTTTTTTTTTGGTAGTGCGATGAAGGGATCTGCCACCCTCTCCCCCCCATTTCTATACACAATTGCTTGTTGACTAGCCTGTTCCTTTCCCACCGTTGTACACCAAATTTCTGCCATATTGTCAATGTCTTTTTATATATTCCTCTATTTCCTGTCTCCTTATTCTGCTAAGTGTAGTCTATCCAGTGTTCCACCAATCTTTCTAATGTCTTGCTATTTACTAGGAGATTTCCCCATCTTTATTAGTATTCTTCAATATATTATTAGCAATTCTTGGCCACTTACATTCCATATGAAATAAGAATCAACTTGTCCAGTTTAAGGATATTGTGTGCTGTATTGTGATTTGATAGGTGATTTCCATGGAATATAGAGCTTAATTTAAGGATGACAAACATTGTAAAGATATTGAATCTTCCCTTTAGTGAACATGATGCACCTATCCATTTGTTACATCTTCTGTTATGTCCTATAACACATAAAGTTATTTCTCCTCATAATGGGCTTTTATGTCTTATGGTAAGTATATTTTAGATACTTTATATCTGAAATGTTTTGTTTTTTCCATTGCCCTCTGTTCTTTTAGAACCACAACATTTGGAGATTACCAACATGGTTTTCAGCCCTCAGCTTTGGTGAGACTTCTTCCTTTTCATTCTTTTCTAGGCAAATCTAAACCTTTGGAGAAGTAGATGAGTGAAGTCAGTTGCAAAGGTAAGAGAGATATTCTGGGCTCTCCTATAACCTCTTTTAGGACAGAAATGGCAGGGACGTCTACCAATCATAACACCTTCACCTCACTTGGGGTGGGTTCCATGAGCAGATCGCTTTCTGCTGTGTTGCAATTGCTTTCCAGGAAAAGCTGGCATAATTTCTTTTTTTTTTTTTTAACTTTTATTTTTATTTTTATACTTTAGGTTTTAGGGTACATGTGCACAATGTGCAGGTTTGTTACATATGTATCCATGTGCCATGTTGATTTCCTGCACCCATTAACTGGTCATTTAGCATTAGGTATATCTCCTAATGCTGTCCCTCCCCCCTCCCCCAACCCCACAACAGTCCCCGGAGTGTGATGTTCCCCTTCCTGTGTCCATGAGTTCTCATTGTTCAATTCCCACCTATGAGTGAGAACATGCAGTGTTGGGTTTTTTGTCCTTGCGATAGTTTACTGAGAATGATGTTTTCCAATTTCATCCATGTCCCCACAAAGGACATGAACTCATCATTTTTTATGGCTGCATAGTATTCCATGGTGTATATGTGCCACATTTTCTTAATCCAGTCTGTCGTTGTTGGACATTTGGGTTGGTTCCAACTTTTTGCTATTGTGAATAGTGCCACAATAAACATACGTGTGCATGTGTCTTTATAGCAGCATGATTTATAGTCCGTTGGGTATATACCCAGTAATGGGATGGCTGGGTCAAATGGTATTTCTAGTTCTAGATCCCTGAGGAATCGCCACACTGACTTCCACAATGGTTGAACTAGTTTACAGTCCCACCAACAGTGTAAAAGTGTTCCTATTTCTCCACATCCTCTCCAGCACCTGTTGTTTCCTGATTTTTTAATGATGGCCATTCTAACTGGTGTGAGATGGTATCTCACTGTGGTTTGGATTTGCATTTCCCTGATGGCCAGTGATGATGAGCATTTCTTCATGTATTTTTTGGCTGCATAAATGTCTTCTTTTGAGAAGTGTCTGTTCATGTCCTTTGCCCACTTTTTGATGGGGTTGTTTGTTCTTTTCTTGTAAATTTGTTTGAGTTCATTGTAGATTCTGGATATTAGCCCTTTGTCAGATGAGTAGGTTGCAAAAATTTTCTCCCATTCTGTAAGTTGCCTGTTCACTCTGATGGTAGTTTCTTTTGCTGTGCAGAAGCTCTTTAGTTTAATTAGATCCCATTTGTCAATTTTGGCTTTTGTTGCCATTGCTTTTGGTGTTTTAGACATGAAGTCCTTGAAAGCTGGCATAATTTCTAAAGGAGGATTTCTCACAGAAACTTTGCAAGCCTAACTTGTGTTTTTCTTCATTTTTTTCATTAAATCATGTTAAATTTATTAGCCTGAAGAAAATATCTCAGTTGTTGCTGTCACTTACCTGAGGACTGTAGTTAAAGGTCATATGGGTTATTTGCATCTTTTCTTTGAAAAATAAAATTAAATAAAGAATATAAATTTAAACTAATGAAAAGGAATTTGACCCAGGATATCATGAAATAATAATGTACCTCAAAGTGTGACACAAAGCTGTACCTAAACAGTTCGTTCTTGTGACATTTTCCCCAGCATGTTTTTCTTCTGATGGGCAAGGGAAAGTGTCTTTGGTTGGATTCCAGAAACAGACACTGAGGGAATCAGAGAACACAGGGCCATAGAATAGAAATATGAATTCTTTTATTCCCCCACCTTTACTGAGGTATAATTGGCAAGTAAAAGTGGAATATACTTACTGTGTACCATGTGAGGTTTTGATAAATGAGCACGTTATGAAACTTTTACTGTGCACTAGGTAAATAACTTATCTATCACTGTACATAGTTATTATTATTATTATTATTATTATTTGGGGATAGTGTTAATATTTGAGATCCACTCTCTTAAAAGATTTCAAGTAAACAATACGGTATTGGTAACTATATAGTCACCATGCTGTAGATTGCATCCCCAGAACTTATTTATAGCTGAAACTTTGTACCCTTTGACCAACATCTCTCCAGCGTCCCCCACTCCCCAGCCCCTCATAATCACCTTTCTACCTCTGCTTCTGTGAATTCAACTTCTTTAGATTCCAAATCTAAGTGAGATCATATGGTATTTGTCTTTCTCTGTCTGGCTTAATTTGCTTAACATAATGCCCTCCAGGTTCATTCACGTTGTCCCAAATGGCAGGAATTACTTCTGATTAATGGCCAAATACTATTCATATATACATGTATATATACACACACACATATATATATGAATAAATGTATATATGTATGTATAAACATTTTCTTTATCTATTCATCCATTGGTGGATGCTTAGGTTGGTTCCATATCTTGGCTATTGTGAATAGTGTGGCAATAACATGAGGACGCAGATATCTCTTTGAGACGTTGATCTTGTTTCCCTCTGATATATATGCAAAAATGGGATTGCTGGATCATCAGATAGTTCTATTTTTAACTTTCTGAGGAACCTCTGTACTATTATCCATAGTGGCTGTGCCAGTTTATCAATGTGACTTATTTGAAGCTTACCATGTTGTGAAACATCCACTTCAAAATTCATCTTAAAGAATATTAATTGAGAAAATTATTGACTGTGGATTGGGCATGCACCTAATACACTAGACAACTCATGCAATAGTGATTTGCTAAGCATATTTCTTTCTCCCAGAAAATCTGGACTTTTGGAGAGGTGGACATACAGATCAATGGGACGGGGGAGTGAGATGTTCTAGGTTCTTTTGTAACCTCCTCTGGGGCAGAAATGATTGACAGGGATATCCACCAATCTTAACACCTTCACCTCATTTGAAGCAGGTTTGATTGATTTTCAATTACTGCATAACAAGTTACTGCAAAGTAGCAACTTAAAACAACATACATTTGCTATCTCACAGTTTCTGTGGATCAGGAATCCCCAGGCATAGCTTAGCTGTTTCTATGGACTGAACTGTGTTTCCCCAAAACTCATATGTTGAAGCCCTACCCCGCAATGTGACTGTATTTGGAGATGGGGCCTTGGACCTTAAAGAAGTAATTAGGTTCAAATGAGTTTGTAAGGTGGGACCTAATCCAATCTGGTGTCCTCATAAGAAGAGGAGTTTGGGACACAGACTTGTGTGAGGACACAGGGAGAAGACAGCGTCTACAAGCCAAGGAGAGAGGACTCAGAAGGAACCAGCCTTGCCCACACCTTGATCTTGGACTTCCAGCCTCCAGAGCATAAGAGAATAAATTTCTGTTGTTTAAGTCACCCAGTCTGTGGTAGTTTGTCATGGCAGCCTCAGCAAACAAGAGAGCTGGTTTCTCTTCTTCAAGGTCTCACAGGCTCCAATCCAGGTGTCAGCCAGGGTTGAGGTCTCCACATAGGCCTGTCTGGGGGAAGATCTCCTCTCGTGCTTCTGCAAGTTGTTGGCAGAATTCATCTCCTTGCAGCTGTAGCCCTGAAACTTCCCTTTTGGCTGTCAGCTAGTGGTTGCTCTCAGCTCCAAGAAACCACCTACGGTTTGTTCTTTGCCCTGTAGCTATCTTCATAAGCCACCTCACAGCATGGGAGTTTGTCTCTTCTAGTCCAGAAATAGGGAGAAAGTCTTTGTTTCTTAAGGCATTTTTTGATTTTTAAAGTTTTTATAGGTTTACAGGGTACGAGTGCAGTTTTTTTACATGGATAAATTCCATGGAGAAGTCTGGACTTTTAGTGTAGCCATTGCTTGAATAGTGTACATTGTACCCATTAAGTAATTTCTTATCCCTCACTCTCCTCCCACCCTTCCACCTTTCCTAGTCTCCAGTGTCTATTATTCCACTCTCTATGTCCAAGTGTACACATTATTTAGCTCCCACTTATAAGTGATATTGTGCAATATTTGACTTTCTGTTTCTGAATTGTTTCACTAAAGGTAGTGGCCCCCAGTTCCATCTATCTTGCTGCAAAATACATAATTTCATTCTTTTTGATGGCTAAATAGTAAATATTCCATGGAATATGTATACCAGATTTTCTTTTTTCAGTCCTCTGTTGATGGACACTTAAGTTGGTTCCATGTATTTGCTATTGTGAATAGTGCACAATGAACATACAAGTGCAAGCATCTTTTTGATGCAATTATTTTTATTCCTTTGGGTATATACCCTGTAGCAGGATTGTTGGATCGAATGGTAGTTTTAATTTTAGTTCTTTGAGAAATCTCCATATTGTTTTCCTTAAAATCAACAGGGTAACCACACAGCCTACAAGGCGGGAGAAAATATTTGCAAAACTATATATCTGACACAGTGCTAATATCCAGAATCTACAAGAAACTCAAATAACTCAACAAGAAAAAAAAACATTAAAAAGTAGACAGAAGGAATGAAAAGACATTTGTCAAAAGAAGACATATAAATGGCCAATAAACATGTAAAAAAAATGCTCAGCATCACTAATCATATCAGAGAAATGCAAATTAAAACCACAATGAGATACCATCTCACATCAGTCAGAATGGCTATTACTAAAAAGTCAAAAAACAATAGATGTTGGTGAGGATGTGGAGAAAAGGGAATGATTTTATGCTGTTGGTGAAAATGTAAATTAATTAGAGAGAAAATCTTTGACCTCAGGGAAGACCATATCTGCCTTTTACTGCTCCTCACCTAATCAAGTCAAATCCACCGAAGATAATTCCCCTTTTGAAGTCAACTAATTTGGAACCTTACTGACATCTGCAAAAGTTCTTTGCCGTGGTCATGTTCTGTTGGCCAGAAACAAGTCACAGGTCTCGTCCCTGCTGAAGAGGAGGGGATTATGTAGGCTGTGAGCACAAGGGGGCAGGGACCACAGGTGTTCACCACAAAGTGCTTCCAGGAGGAGTCTGGTAGGAAGTGCAGGAAGGAGGACAGAAGGAAAAGAAACCAAGAATAGATGTGAGGCCAGGTATCGGGTACTGACAGCAGAGAGGAGCCTCATCCTGTCAATACACTCAGTATTGTTCCAACCCAGAGCAGCAAGCTTTGATGCCCCATAGCTGTCAGCCACTAGTGAAAGGAAGGGAGATACAAAATCCCAGACACTTAAGCTCTCTGTGCATAAAGGGGCAATTGCTCCAGCAACCCAAGGGTATCATTCTGAAAAAGTGCCCCAGGTGCTAGCTGTCAAAGGTGGAAGCATATTAAAGCCAAGATGGGAGTCCTAAAAATGGTTAAAAATGAGCCAATAGCACAGTACTAGCATTCTGTCCTACCGAAGGTAGGATGAATCAGTCACTCCTCTTCTGGAAGTAACATATACTTCCTCTGATTATAAGACTTAATATATTCTGGCCAGGCACAGTGGCTCATGCCCATGGTCCCAGCACTTTGGGAGGCCAAGGTAGAAGGATTACTTGAGGCCAGGAGTTCAAGACATGCCTGGGCAACATGACAAGACCCTGTCTCTACAAAAAATTAAAAAATTAGCTGGGCATGGTGGTTTGTGCCTGTGATCCCAGCTACTCGGGAGGCTGAAGTGGGAGGATCACTTGAGACCAGAAGTTCAAGACCAGCCTGGACAACATAGCAAGACTCCAGCTCTGCAAAAATTTTTAAAAAATAGCTAGGCATGGTGGTGTCTTCCTCTACTCTCAGTTATTCAGAAGACTGAGGCACAGGGGTCACTTGGACCCAGGAGTTTGAGGTTGCAGTGAGCTGTGATTTCGCCACTGCACTCCAGCCTGGGCAACAGAACAAGACCTTGTCTCAAAAAATAAATAAATAAATAAATACACATACATAGAAATATATTTAAAGGAAAAGCAAATTTCAGAAATTCAGAGACTTGGTGAAGAAGGGAACAAAGATCATGTGTAATCCCATCAGCACATGGTTCACGTCTCAGTTTATCTGCTTCTGGACTTTCCTCTCGACATGCATGTTTATTCTTTTCAGAGTGTCTGATTACAGAGTTGGATAGTAATTGCATTTACTATCAGGGACCACCAAGCCATTCATTGTGGCTGTCAGTCCCAGCCTCTGCAGGCTGCTCTCTACCATGAATATTTTTTCTTCAAGCAGTTCATTTCACTTTTTATCAGCATTAAATAATCAGCACAGATATGAATTCTGCTGACACATTATCTTCACAAGTAAGATGATGATTTACCATTCTGGGTAAGTTCAGCCACGAGCCATTCCACCAGCTTATATATAATGCTTCCCACTGAAATAATCAGCATCTTCTCAAAAATGGTGAAGACAGCTATGGAAGCGAATTGGAGACCTTTTTTTTTTTTTTTTTTTTTTTTTTAGCTAACATATTCGTGTAGGCTCACAAGTATGTATTTATTGTTTTGGAAGAAACTCTAAGCTTGTCTTTTATTTTGGTGATTAATAGATATTAGATAGAATCAAGAACATGATCTAGTTTCGTGGGAGCCCTTCTCTGACATGCCTTGGGTTTCTGTTGGAAGATATTTCCCTGGTCCCTACCCCTGGCCTCTCACCTGGGTTCCCTGCCTTTGGCAGCTCAGCCTGGCTTCTCCCACACCCCACTTCAGATCTGCTATTAGCCATGCAAGATAGGGCAGTGGGTGGTTCTGTGCTTCTTGCAGTTCTGAGGGTAAGCCTGCCCACTTCTGGATCTCTATCCAGGGAACCCCAGGGCTGCTACGTACCTAATCATGGCCTCCAGTATTCAGTTCACCAGTGATAATACCAACATTTTGAACTCACTTTGTCCTGAGTCCTCTGTCTACCTCAACTGATGCATAACTCATGTTGTGAAGGAGAGCTATTTATTCAACCTCTTACAAATGTTTGCTTGTTTAGCCCTTTTAAAAAAGTCTAATTATCTGCAATTACATAGTTTCACTGATTAAGGCATCATTTATTGAATACGTTCCATGAGTAAGGCAATATACAGGCATGTATCATTAGCCATGAGTTGACAGTGTCTGAGCTTAGTCCAACTACTGAATGTTGCATTTCTTCTATGCATCTTTTTCTCTCAGGGAGAAAATCTTTACCTGTTACTTGACACCATTTTGGGGGTGAGATCAGGTGCACAATTTTATTAGATTAAGGCCATTTAGCAAAACTAAGAAGTATCCAGAGCATGGATGATTAAATAATAAAAGCATAGCCACACAATGGATGCCGCGGGGGCCACAAAATGATGTAAATATTTATTGGGATGGAAAAATGATCATGATCTGTCATTAAATGAAAAAATAATATGGGTCAAGGATATCAGTTTATAAAATTAAAATAAAACATGATCAATATGAACTACCTTTTGGTAAAAAATATTTTTATAAAAATATGTGTGTATACATATTCATGTTCCTGTATATTTTATGTGTATATATACATTTTGATTTATAAGGATATATGTCCTTATAAAACACACACACACACACACACATATATATATACACACACACACATATCTATATCTATCTCCTGTAGAATATATATACATATCCTATTGGGTCTAGATTAACTGGAACAGGCAGCCAATTTAGGACACATAAGTTCTAAGTGGTGACAATGATGTGTTAAAGGAGGAATAAATGAAGGTTGGTTTGAAGAATCACTTGCAATACATGAGTCAACAAAATATATCCAATAGACAAGCACATCTTTATCTATATATATACATCTATATCTCTACCTATATCTATCTATCTATCTATCTATCTATCTATCTATCTATCTATCATCAATCATCTATCATCTCCATTTATCTATCTGTCATCTCTATTTATCATATCTATCAATCATCTCCATTTATCTATCATTCTATCATCTCCATTTATCTATGTATCTATCATATCTATCTATCATCTCCATCTATCATATCTATCATATCTATATATCATCTATCATCTCCATCTATCATATCTATCATATCTATATATCATCTATCATCTCCATTTATCTATCATCATCTATCATATCTATCTATCTATAGATCAAAAGACATATAGACTGATCTATCTATGCATCTATCCTTTAATTTACACACATGTGTATCCTCCATCATTTGTGTGTATCTATCATACCTTGTTATCTACCTTTCTAGCTATCTATCCACCCATCACCTATTTATCCATGTAGCTATCTATCTTCTAGCTATTGATTTATCTCCCTACCTAAATTTTCCAATGATTATTTCTTGATGGTTGAATCTAGATGAATGACCTAAACTTTCGCATTTTCTATAATAAATACATACTATGGTTCATGTAAAATGAATAAACCAGTTGAGGCTGGATATGATGGCTCACACCTGTAATCTCAGCGCTTTGGGAGGCTGAGACGAGATGATCACTTGAATCAAGGAGTTGGAGACTAGCCTGGGCAACATAGTAAAACCCTCTTTCTACAAAAAATACAAAAATTAGCCAGGTATGGTGGTGTGCGCCTGGAGTCCCAGTTACTCGAGAAGCTAGGTGAGAGGATCGCTTGAGCACAGGAGGTTGAGACTGCAGTGAGGTAAAATCATTGCACTCCATCCTGGGTGACAGAGCAAGACCCTTTCTTAGTAGTAATAATAATAATAATAATTGTAAACCATTGGAGACTCTGTTGTTAACATTATTAGTTTGAAATGGGACCTGTTCCCTCTTAAGCTGTGCTCTTCACTTTTCCATCTGGAGACGGCTTCAATCTATGGATCCATAGCGCCCGACAGTCCCTTCCCGGGCTCCCAGACCACACCCTATGCCCTGGCCTGGTTGTGTCAGCTGAGAAAGAAAGGTATGTCCCAATAGAAAAATGCTCACTGTGGTCTCTCCTGGGAGATACACAGATGTTCCTCCACTTACGATGGGGTTACATCCCAATAAGCCCATAATAAATATAGTAAGTTGAAAATGTATTTAATACACGTCACCTATCAAATATCATATCTTTGCCCAGCCTACCTTAAACATGTTCAGAACACATACATTAGCCTATGCTTGGGCTAAATCATCTAACACAAAGCCTATTTTATAATAAAGTGTTGAATACCTCATGAAATTTATTTCAGTATTATACTGAAAGTGAAAAAAAATTGTATGATTACTCAAAGTATGAGTTCTACTCAATGCATATCACAGTTGCACCGTCATAATGTCCAAAAATTGTAACTCAAACCCTCATAAGACAAGGACTATCTGTAAATAAATGTAAAGTTTTGGAAATGGCATCTTGTTTCTAGACACTGTGCTTCAAATGGAAAAACAAAGTTAAATAATTAGTGATCCTTTCCATTAAGTCGTGAATCTCCACGGACTTGCCATTGTGCAAATTGTGGGGGATGTGAAGATGAAAAGACAGCATTCCAGGCTCAGAGGAGGAGGAGCCAGGAATTGTTTTCTGAGCCCCAACATTAAGCCTTTTGATGTTTCTTTTTGTTTGTTGTTTTGAGACAGAGTCTGGCTTTGTCATCCAAGCCGGAGTGCAGTGGCACGATCCTGGCTCACCGAAACTTCCACTTCCTGGGTTCAAGCAATTCTCCTGCCTCAGCCTCCCGAGTGGCTGGGGCCACAGGGCACACCATCATGCCCAGGTAATTTTTGTGTATTTAGTAGAGACGGGGTCACACCAGGTTGGCCAGGCTGGTCTGGAACTCCTGGCCTCAAGTGATCCACCCGCCTCAGCCTCCTAAAGTGCTGGGATTACAGGCATGAGCCACTGTGCCCGCCCCTTTTGGTGTTTCTTATGCAGAATTGCAAGGACCCAGGGAAGACTTAGTAGCGTGGGACTTTTGCCTTTCTTGAGTTTTGGAGTCCTGATCCTGTGAGGGCTGCTTCCATGGTATATGGCTCCCCAGAATGCCCAAGATGAACATGGTGAAGGTGCAGGACCCTTGTTCTTCTAGCCAAAATCATTGAACCGCTTCATCTTACTGCCTATTGCCTAGAGAGATGAGAAGCTCCTTATCATTGCCCGAGTTTAAGCTCTCATGATTTGCATATTCCAAAGCACTGTTTCCAAAATTCCCACTAGAATTTGGCTCATAGGCTGGGTGCGGTGGCTCATGCCTGCAAGCCCAGCATTTTGGGAGACCGAGGCGGGCAGATCACTTGAGGTCTGGAGTTGGAGACATTCTGGCCAACATGGCAAAAACCCGTCTCTACTACAAATACAAAAATTAGCCAGGCATGGTGGCACGTGCCTGTAATTCCAGCTGCTCCAGAGGCTGAGGCTAGAGAATCGCTTGAACCTGGCAGGCAGAGGCTGCAGTGAGCTGACATTACGCCACTGCACTACAGCCTGGGCGACAGAGTGAGATTCTGTCACACACACACACACACAAAATAAATAGATAAATATTAAAATAAAATAAAATGTGGCTCCTTGAGGGCATTGCATCCTTTCGTTCCCTAGCCCTGCACCAATAGGTGGCATGCAGTTATTTTGTGGATGTGGAGAGCAGTTTAGCGATGAGTCAACTCCAGCCAGAGAGCCCGAGTATGCTGACTCCAGGAAAGAAACATTGAATGCTGCACACGCTGTAGATTGACGGTCTGAGGATGTGACTATAGGTGATCAGATGTAAAAGCAGAATATTGGCTGTGCCTGAGGCACCCAGGCCCTGTGAGCTGGACACAGTGGAGAAGCAGTGCTTCCTGGAGCACAGCAGGGAAGGTCCCATAAGCTGCAGTGAATTGCACACAATGAAGGCTTTGTGCAGCCCCACATGGACCAGCATTTACTACAGAGACAAAGCCTAAGTCTCTTCCTTAGCTAATGCTGTGCTCAGAGAACGCTACCCCAAAATGAAGGCCTCAGAAGAAGCCTTGGAAGGAAAAGTTTCTTTCTCACCTTCTCCTGCCCTTCTGTCTGTCAGTCCCATTCTCCCTCCAGGCCTCATAAAAACTAGAATTTCTCCTCCCCAAGGTGGTACATAGAAACCAGAGCCCCTTTTGCCCCAAAGCCAGACATAAGACCTGAAATAGGACTCTCACTTACCCTCCATCACCTCTCAGTGTCAAAACTGGCCGTAAAGAAATCCTCTGATCTACCTGGTGTGACTGTAGATCCTAAGACCCGCATTCCAGAGAGGGTCTCGCAGCACACCCAGAAGGAAGGAGCGCTGCTCAGAGAGAGAGGCAAGAAGAATCGACGCAGACAGGCCTGGCTGGGTTTCCACACTCAGTCCATTTGCTTTAGATCAGGCCCTTTTCCTCCAGTGCTATTTCTACGTACCTGCTTGAACCTAAGCGTAACAATGGACAGTTTCCCTCGTATCTTTGGGTCTTCAGTCTGAAGGCTCCCGTGTCACATAAAAATATCATGAAATAAATGTTTGTGCCTCTTCTCCTATTAATCTGCCTCTTGTCAGTGATTTTCAGTGAACCTTCAGAGGGCGAAGGGGATGTTTTCTCTTGTCCCCGACATTCTCAGTGGTATTTCCTTCCAGCTGGGACATTTCCACAAAAGGGAATTTACTTACGTGATCAGTGCAGCTCCACAATTTTTTCCCCCCTTTCTCCATGGAACCCGGTCTTCAACTGATGAGCTGTGTACTTTGAAGAGATTTACAACAATGAGGCTGTGGGTGTGTCACAGCCTCCAGCTATGGAGGAAAACTGGGATGTACACAGTGTTTCTTATTGGCTTCGGAGGAAATTGGATAATCAAAAATAATTATAAATGAAACAAACACACAGAAAAACCCCAGACCTTTGGCACACAGTTATGTGCTCCTACTGTTTGGTCGAGTGAGCAGAAGGTGATTTTATTCTGCGAAATCCAGCGTCAGCAGCTCCTGCACTATTTGGAATGGCACGTCTGACATCCGCCACAATGAACAGATGGTGTTAATAGTTCATTTTGTTGCACTTAATAATAATGACACTGCCAAAGTGTTGCTCCTTGAACATTTGACACCAACCATTTCTGCTGGGTGTAGACTGATAGGAACAGGCGGCTGACTTAGGGGATGTGAGTCCTGAGAGGTCACAGCAATGCAGTCCATGAAGAGTGAGTGAGGCTTGCTTTCAAGACTCACCTCTATTTAACTCTGGGAATGGAGCGGAAGGGTGGCAAGGTCTTCAACTTGGCTACAGATTTATAGTTTACACTGCATTTCCAAGCAGTGGTTTAATGCATGGGTCAAAGTCAACTGCCCTGTTTCGAGGTGTTACCTGCTTCCAGCTGCAGCTGAGTCTGTCTTGAATTGGTCAGATGATATGGACGATTATATCATTAATGTGGACTGAAGATTGGGAGTGATTAGAAAATTTTGTGCTTAGAGTGTGCTAGGCTCCCAAATTCAGCTTTCATTTGTTTGTTTTTGTTTGTTTGTTTTGTTGTTGTTGTTGTTTTTGGACAGGGTCTTGCTCTATTGCCCAGGCTGGAGTGCAATGGTGCTATCTCGGCTCACTGCAGCCTCCACCTCCCGGGTTCAAGTGATTGTCCTGCTTCAGCCTTGCGAGTAGCTGAGATTACAGGTGCCCACCACCACGCCCGGCTAATTTTTGTATTTTTAGTAGAGATGAGGTTTCACTATGTTGGCCAGGCTGGTCTCGAACTCCTGACTTCAAGTGATCCACTTGCCTTGGCCTCCCAAAGTGCTGGTATCACAGGTGTGAGCCACCACACCTGGCCCAAATTTAGCTTTTAAAACGTCCAGTTTCTCTGGTTGTGCCTTAGGTTTGAGAAAATAAGGAAACTTTACAAATAAAATGTATCTAAGTCCCTGACTTAAAAGCGAATTGTCCAACAGATGATGGAAATACATCACCCTATAGGCTGAGCATAAAATTACATCATTTTAGGAACATCAATCAGAAATACTCAATTCCACTCTAGCAACTTTTGTCGAATGTCCAAGGAAGGAGGGGGCTGAGACTTCTCACCAATGTCACTTTGAATTCAGAGACTGTCGATGACTCTCGTACTAAACCCAGTGATAAACGCTTCAGGTGATGGAGGCACCATTGTTGAGTGAGGGATTCCTTTTGTCTGGGAGATCAAGAAAGATTTTCCAAAGCAGATGGACTAAAAGCTGGACTTTAATGGATAAGTGGACTTGAAGATAGAAGGGGAGTGGAGTGGAAGGACATTTGGGACTGGAGGATGGGTATAAGGGCCTGAGAGTGTGTGATTTATCAAGAGAATCATGAATTAAACAGAAGTGTGATCAGAGCTCAGGGCACAATAACACCACGCGTTGGGAGGTAAGATTAAACAGCAAGTGAGAGACCAGACCCTGGAAGATCCTGTGTGCTATGCTAAATACCTTGGGTTTTATTTCACAGGCAATGCAATCTCAATGGGGATTTGAAGTGGGGGGAGTGACATTTCCTAATCTAAATCTTCTAAGAGGATGATTCTAGCAGCTTTACTGTAAAGCCTTGGAGTGATATGCTCTTTTTCAGATCTTCCAATTCCCTGAGCCATGCTCATCTGTCAGTGTTTTTAGAGAACAAACTCTACATGCACTGTCTTGCTTACAAGTGTGTTCAATATATATACCTGTGAGCACAGGTGGCTTCATCTAGGGTAGCTCTTGCCTTGAGGTCTCTGCTGTATTTAAAACTGAGTAGATTAGTCACTACCACTAATTTCAGCACAGTTTAGAGGGTGTGGCAGGAAGACAGCATTAGGCTGGTCATACCTTTAGACGTTTAAGGGACATTTCTTCCTGGAGAAACGAGGATTTCTGGGACCTCGGCCAGAGCTCGTTCCTTGATGCTATTCATCCTCAGAGGGTTCTCTTGGGACCTTGGTCATGGAGATCCTGGCAATAAATGGACCATGATGAAAACAACGGCAGCCAAAGAAACTGATACATTATTTATTTGCAAAGGTCATTTTCATTTGATGAAATGATAAAGAACCAGGAGAAGGAGTTACATTTTCTGTCATTGCTAAATAATCTAGATGATGTGAGCGGTATTAGCATACAGGCTAATGTCAAAATGCAGCTAATTTTGTATGCAGTACATTTTCCCAGCGCCCCAAGGATTCCACAGATACAATCTCATTAATCTCCTCAGCATTTCTTTGGAGCTACCTGACAGCCATGGGCCATGGTTTATAGGTTAAGGAAGCAAAAGGGAGACACCAAGTGTCCTACCTCGGGCTGCAGAGGCTTTTTCTACCCTGGCAGAGAGACAAGTCTTATTTTGGAAAATTCTCTCAACACAGCCCTTCTCACACTGCTTGGGGGATCCTTGCTTCCCAAATGCTACCAGAGGCTGTTGGCATTTCAGAAGAATTCTTTCTATGAGGGTGACAAAAAGATGACTCCCCCATTCAGGAATGTGGAAACAGACAGGCCATTCTTTCTTTAGGGCATCTCTCCTTGGTTGGTCCTTGTTTTGAGTTACTGAAAGTATTTTAAGAATTCAACTTGTTTTTTGAGGGGGGTAGGGTGGGAAGTGCATTTTCTGGGTAATCCAGCCAGGATTGCAGGAAATCCCACCCAGGTTTCTTGCTTTAAAGGAGCTTCGTCAAAAATTCACAGTGACATTGTGAAACAGGGCTCAACTGTGGAAAATAATATGCATTATGATGATAGGTGCTCCTCCAGAGTTGCTCCAAGGTTATAAAAGAAAGTGCCAACTTCATAGGCTGCCATTAAATTGTGTTTCCAACCATGTTTCTTGTTACTCTGTTGCAATCCATCCTGTGCTCTAGGGCAGGGATGCCCAAGCCCCCGCCACTGGCGGGTCCGTGGCCTGTTAGGAACCAGGCTGCACAGCAGGAGATGAGTGGCAGGCTAGTGAGGGAAGTTTCCTGTGCATTTATAGCCGCTCCCCATCACTCACATTACCACCTGACCTCTGTCTCCTGTCGGATCAGTGAAGCCATTAGAGTCTCATAGGAGCGCGAATCCTATTGTGAACTGCACATCCGAGGGATCTAGGTTATGTGCTCCTTATGAGAATCTAATGCCTGATGATCTGTCACTTTCTCCCATCACCCCCAGATGGGACTGTCTTTTTGCAGGAAAGCAAGCTTAGGGCTCCCACTGATTATACATGGTGATAAGTTGTATTTCATTATATATTACAGTGTAATAATAATATAAAGAAAGTGTACAATAAATATAATGCACTTGAATCATCCTGAAATCATCCCCCTGTATCCCCACTGCAGTCCATGGAAAAATCGTCTTCCTCAAAACCAGTCCCTGGTGGCATAAAGGTTGGGAACCGCTGCTGTAGAAAGATGCACCCAGCCACAGGTCTGAGTGTGGTGCACTGCTTGGAATCCTCTAGCAGAATTTTTTACTAGTGAAGGACCCTCTAGTAGGATTTCTTCCTCTTTGTATGGGAGAAAAAATTTCCTCTACTTTCTTGGGTTGTGTGGATGAGCTTGCAACACAAACTGGCAAAAGACAAATTAACAGGAGAAAAGCATAGACATTTTACTTGATGCTAAGCTGTATGTTACATTGTTGGTTGGTGGTGTTGGGGGGTGCTTCACAAAGAAAAGATCCCTCCTCATCCCCCAAGAAGCACCTAGACTTGGAGGCTTTTATACCATTCAAAGAATGATACACTTGTAGACAAGCGACACAACAAAGGACAAGGGATTTTAGACTTTTTAGGGGCTGTAAATGGTGGGAAGGTGAATATAAAGGGGATGCTGATGGTCGATGAGGGTTATTTGGTAAGGTGTGTTTATTAGATTCTTTTTGGTACCATCTTGCCCCTGGTCGGGAAGAAGGGAAGCAAGGCAAAATTTGTTTTGCTTTTAGGCAGCTGGGAAAGGGCAGAGAGCCTCATTTTGTGTCTGCCTTTTCTCAAAATAATCCTTACATCACAGTGGCATATTTTGGGTGTCGTATTCTGATCTCCTGCACCTTCACGGCACCTCACTTTTCTTTTGTGTATTGAATTCCCCCCATCCTTTAAGAAATTATCATATATGATGACTGATGTTTACTCTGGTAATCTTTTAGAAGTTGCGGTAAAATATACATAACATAAATTTTATCATTTTAACCTATTTATTTACTTATTTTAGAGACTGGATCTCTCTCTATCGCCCAGACTAGAGTGCAGTGGCACAATCGTGGCTCACTGCAGTCTTGAATTCCTGGCCTCGAGAGATCTTCCTGCCTCAGCCTCCTGAATGGTTGCAACTACAGGTGTGAGCCTGGCTCGTTTTAACCTTTTTAAGTGCATGGTTCAGTGGCATTAAGTACATTCCCCTTGTGCAATTGGTACTCCCATTGACTTCCAGAGCTTTTTTCTTTTCCCCAAAGTGAAACTCCATAACTATTCAGCAATAACTCCTCATCGCTCCTTTCCCACTTCCCCAGCCCTTGGTAACCACGAATCTACTTTTTGTTTCTATGAACTTGACTATTCTGGGTACCACATGCAAGTGGAATCATACAATATTTGTCCTTTTGTGTCTGGCTTGTTTAACTTGGCATGATGCTTAGTTCACATGGCGTGATGTCCTCTAGGTTCATCCATGTTGTAGCATGTATCAGAATTTCATTCCCCTTTTAAGATTGTGTTATATTCCATTGTGTACATACACCACATTTTGTTTATTATTTAAGTAATCTTGAATTTGTTTGTTTTGTTTTAAACTTTCTATGCTGATATTATATTCCTCTGACAATTAAAATAATGGAATTGCAGAAGACACTCATCCTGTTTTGCCAATATTTCATGTGTGAATATACAGTTAACCTTGAAATAGTAATTGGTGCTTTCTAACCGAATGTTTCTTAATTTCTTTTGCAGAGGTACATTTCTATTTAAGTGAGTTTAAGGGAATAACAGAACAAGCCAAAGTCCTTTGTGATGGTTAATTTTAGGTGTCGACTAAATTAAGAGACACCTACATGGCTGGTTAAGCATTGCTTTCGGGTGTGTCTGTGAGGTGTTTCCAGTGGAGATTGGCATAGGAGTTGGTGGACTGAGTGGTGGAAATTCTCCCTCAGTGTGGGTGGCCACTGTCCAATTGGCTGGGGCCCTGAATGGAAAACAGTGAGAAGACAGGTGAATTCTTCTCACTTCCAGAGCTGGGACACCCTTGTGATTCTGCCTTTGGACCTCAGAACTCCAGGTTCTCCAGCTTTTTAACCCCAGGACTTGCATTAATGCCCCACCGGTCTCTCAAGCCTTCAGTCTGGGACTGAGAATTACACCATTAGCTTGCTTTGCTCTGAGGCTTTCAGACTTGAATTGAGCCACACTGTAGGTTCCTGTGGGTCTACAGGTTGGAAAAGGCCTCTCATGAGACTTGTCAGCCTCCTTTATCATGTGAACCCATTCCCATAATAAATCCCCTTCTACATCTCTACCTCTACCTGTCTATTTGTCTCTGTCTGTCTGTCTGTCTATCTATCTATCTATCTATCTATCTATCTATCTATCTATCTCATGTATCTATGTATCTATCTTGTCTATCTATTTCATCTATGTATCTCATCTCTCTCTCATGTATCTAATCTGTCTATTTCATCTATCATTTATCTGTCTCATCTACCTTATCAATCTACCTATCTCATCTCTCTATATATATCTATCTCCTGTATCTATCCTATCTATCATCTAACTACATATGTACCTACCTATCTTATCTATCTATCTATCTATCTATCTATCTATCATCTATCTATCTAATCTATCTTATCTATCTCATCTCTCTCTCTATTTCATCTATCATCCATCTAATTTGTCTAATCTATCTTATCAATCTACCTATCTCATCTATCTATCTATCTATCTAGTCTATTTCATCTATGTACCTCATCTCTCATATCTCTATCTCGCTGTCATCTATTTCAGCTATCTCATCTCTCTATCCCTATCTATCTCATCTCTCTATTTAATGTATCTAATCTATTTATGTATTGATCTAATCTGTCTACTTATCTATCTCATTTATCTATCTCTCTAATCTATCTAATCTATTTCATCTATGTACCTCATCTCTCATATATCTCTCTTTCTCTCATCTACTTCATCTATCTCATCTGTTTATCTCTAGCCATCTCATCTATCTATTTAATGTATCTTATCTATCTATCTATCTTTGTTTTTGTTTGTTTGTTTTAGACGGAGTCTCGCTTTGTCACCCAGGCTGGAGTGCTGTGGTGCGATCTTGGCTCACTGTAAGCTCTGCCTCCCGGTTTCACTCCATTCTCCTACCTCAGCCTCCCGAGTAGCTGGGACTATAGGCACCCGCCACCATGCCCGGCTAATTTTTTGTATTTTTAGTAGAGATGGGGTTTCACTGTGTTAGCCAGGATGGTGTCGATCTCCTGACCTTGTAATCCACCCGCCTCAGCCTCCCAAAGTGTTGGGATTACAGGCATGAGCCACCGCACCTGGCCTATCTATCTATCTATCTATCTATCTATCTATCTATCTATCATTCTCTGTCTCTCTGTCTCTCTCTCTCCATCTCCATCCATCCATCCTATTGGTTGTACCTCTCTGGAAACCCCTGACTATTCCACCCTTCCCTTTATACCTTCATCATCCTATAACCCAGTTGTCACACATGCTTCTAGTTTGGAAAATAGTCAAGGGCACACGTGCTAATATAGGCAGAGCATGGTTTAGATTAAACCTCTCTCTGCAGGTTCAAACTGCCTCCCACATGAAAGGTTCAGTGAGAGCCTCTGGGGCTCCCTATGTTGTATTTGTCAATAATTTTCCAATAGCTGAGCATACATTGCTTAATGAAGTAACCGTCAGAAAAATGAAGCAGAAAACTAAATTACTGAATGGCTAGTTAAGTAAGAAAGCAAGCAGATGCAAGCTATGTAGTGATGTTTTCAGGGTGAATGTCCATATTATTGAGAGAGGAAAACAACCTTGTCAACAAACAAGTCAAACTGAAACATCAGTGATAGCATTCCAAAATGTGGGAATGACCCCAGCCATATTTTTAAAAGCTCCTCAGGTAATTCTGATGTGCTCTAGGTTGAGAACCACTGGTTAGACAAGCAATGTGTTCTGAATTCTAATTGTAGAATAAATGAAAACCATTTGATTAGTCTTCATATCCACCAAGAAATAAACTAATGCTATTTAAAACAAAGGGGGCCAGGCACAGTGGCTCATGTCTATAATCCCAGCTCTCTGGGAGGCCGAGGTAGGAGGATTGCTTGAGCCCAGGAGTACGAGACCAGCCTGGGCAACATGGTGGGACCCCATTTCTACAAAAAAATACAAAAGTTGGCCAGACATAGGGTCGTGCATCTGTGGTCCCAGCTACTCAGGGAGCTGAGGCAGAAGGGTCACTTGAGCCCCAAAGACTGAGAGTATGGTAACTCATGATGGCCTGGGTGACAGGCCAATATAAATAAATAAAAGATAAATCTGTAAATCCAAATGAAAGAGAGAATATATTTACAAATGTGACCAATTGTAAATATTAATAGAAACTTTTTTTGCAGTGATTTTTAGAGGAACGACTTTATAAAGCATTTGTTAAGGGAGGGGGAATGATGGGCATGACAGTTTCTACTTCTTGATCTAAGTCAATTAATTATGGAATATGCTTTATTTTAGTATGCTTACTGCACAAATGTTCTCAAATTAGATTACTCACAAAAATTATATTTATTTACAAAAATGGCAGGCCCCTTCTGACTAATCCATAATATCTACTCTATGGAATTTGGAACATCTGTAGAATTGAATGCATCATGATCAGAGCTAAGCAGTCAATATATTTCTAATGAGCACTCATTTCTCTGTTGAAGGTTTTTAGTATGTGGGTGATTTTAGAGAAGATCTGGCAGTGTAAAAAACAGATAAACAGAACAAGAGACAATTATGTAACTGTTGTTCATTTCTAGTTATAACGTAGAGGCACAGAAGCAATGATTCTCTAAAGACGCAGGTGAAGAAAAAATTGTTGGAATTCGTTAATTTGGCATTACATTTATCTCGTTAATTCTGTTTGTAGAGAAAAAAAGTAATTGCATTCTCTGAGTACTTTTTAAATGTGTTTTTGGATACAGCATAAGAATTTGGTGGAAGCTATTCCAAATGTTAGATTCACTTCTATGGAAAAAAAGAATCAAGTGATTTGTTTAAAGTCCCCAATTTCATTGCCAGATAATCTTGCAACACAGTGGTTTTTATGCAATTAAGAACAAAGTTATATAACTGCATAGTTATATACTTGCACATAACAAGTTTATACCTCTATTCTTGATACATACTTTTAAAGGATGGGATTATCCTCTACTTGTAATTTGTTTATTTCATTGAGAATATACCACAGATATTTATACAGATTAACACTTTGAAATCTTATTCTTTGTGGGTCCATCTTGAGATGAAAGAAAAAGTAAGCACAGAAATCAAAACATTTTCAGAAAAGATACTTGGAAAATCACCTTAGGTTTTTTGACAGTTAACTATATTGGACACAAAATAACATGTACATTTTCAGTTGAATAAAGAAGAAAAATAATTCACCTCTTTGGAGAGATGTTTGAATTACAAAGGAGTGAGTTTTCTGACCATTAATTTGCAGTTTCAACAAACAAACTTAGAAAGAAAATATTGTAAGATCTCACAGAGGAGAGGCTGTGCTTTGTGCATAGTTTTTAGTCTTCAGTTCCAGTCCTGCAGCAGATGATTAATAAGTGAAGATACTTTATTTTTATTTTTTTGAGTTGGAGTCTCTCTCTGTCACCCAGGCTGGAGTGCAGTGGCATGATCTTGGCTCACTGCAACCTCTGCCTCCTGGGTTCAAGCAATTCTCCTTCTTCAGCCTCCTGAATAGCTGGGACTACAGGCATGCACCACCACGCCTGCCTAATTTTTGTATTTTTAGTAGAGACGGGTTTCACCATGTTGGCCAGGTTAGTCTCAAACTCCTGACCTTAAGTGATCTGCCTGCCTGGGCCTCTCAAAGTGCTGGAATTACAGGTGTGAGCCACCATGCCTGGCCAATAAGTGAAGATACTTTAATAATAAACATGAATGGAGAGGTGATAGGCTGTAAAGCACAGACAGCTCTATTTAAACCACTACATTCAGGTGTAGGGCAGAACTCAGAAAAGCTTGCTTCAATAACTCAGCTGTCCCCTCACATTGCCTTTTATAGCATCAGCATCATCATAGCCACAGGCAGTTGCTGACAGCAACCAGGCCTTCCTCATCTGCATCTTGATAGAAGGAGAGTTGACTGGCCTGTTTCCCAGGAGCCCCATCCCGTAAATGTCTTTCTGCCATGCATGGCAGAAGAGATGGGATTACCAGAGTTGGTGCATAATGGTATCCTGGGATAGAACATAGCCAGGCAGCCAAGAATAGGGAGCCACTATATATCTCCAGGCCGATGTTTATCTCTCTTGCTTTTAGAAAACATAACATGCTGTAATTTAATCTCACCAGGTTTATTCTGTCTCCATTAGCAGTGGGGGCAAGGTAACAAGGTTTGGTATAGAGAAGACTGAGATACAAACGATGTAAAGAGATTTTCCCAAAGTAATTGCTAGTCAATGATGGGCCCAAAAGAGAACTACAGGCTACAGCCCAGGTATTTTAACATCTGGTCCAAGGACTCATTTCCCTCCCCACCCCACCCCCATTTTTTTTTTTTTTTTTTTTTGACAGGGTCTCACTCTGTCACCCAGGCTGGAGTGCAGTGGTGTGATCATAACTTGCTGCAACTTCGATCTCCTGGGCTCGTGTGATCCTCCCACCTCATCATCCCTAGTAGCTGGGACTACAGGTATGCACCACCATGCCTGGCTAATTTTTGTATTTTTTGTAGAGACAGGGTCTTGCCAAGACTAGTCTTGAACTCCGAAGCTCAAGCAATCTGCCTGCCTCAGCCTCCCAAAGTGTTGGGATTACAGGCGTGAGCCATCATTGCCAGCTCCAAGGACTCATTCCTGTTGGATTTTATATTGATGGCAGTAATGACAGACAAGTTTAGTGCCTGTTTTTACCCCAGCAGTCTACAAGAAATTTAAGTTTGGAAATTGAAGAGATCAAACTGTCAAATAATAATAAATAAAGAAGTTCAACTACGCAATGGGTTCACCTTGCCCACTGCCTAGACATAGCCGATCTATCAAGACAGTGGAAATACAATGGAGAAAGAGTAATTCACACAGAGCTGGCTGTGTGGGAGACCAGAGTTCTATTATAACTCAAATCAGTCTCCCTGAGCATTCGGGGAGCAGAGCACTGATGTTAGGTTTTACAACAGTGATGTTATTCCCAGGAGCAATTTGAGGAGGTTCAGACTCTTAGAGCCAGAGGCTGCATGATCCCTAAACTGCAATTTCTAATCTCGTAGCTAATTTGTTAGTTCTACAAAGGTAGACTGGTCCCCAGACAAGAAGGGGGTCTTTTCGTGAAAGGGCTATTGTCAATTTTGTTTCAGAATCAAACCATGAACTGAATTCCTTCCCAAAGTTAGTTCGGCATATTCCCAGGAATAAACAAGGACAGCTTAAAGGTTAGAAGCAAGATGGAGTTGGTTAGGTGTGATTTCTTTTAGTGTCATAATTTCCTCAGTTATAATTTTGCAAAGGTGGTTTCAGAAGTAGAGATGTTACATTTTGAACAATACGATTAATAAGGATGCGTCATGAGATATACACTGAATTTTCCATCCACAATCTTTTTAAGATATTACATTTTAGAAAAATTAACGATGTCCTAGGCATACAAGAAGTGTCAACATTTTCTAAAGAATCAGAATTGTACAGCCTATGTGCTCTAGTCTTAAAGAAAAATGTAAAGTAATATAAAAAATGAGTTTAAATGTAATAAATTCAGCCAGGCAACTGCTTTGTTCTTGCCATCTCAGGCTCAAATTACCAAGGTGATTTTTTGCATGCTAAATTGAGCACTTGTGTTAGTTTCTTCTAATACTTATCCAAACAGGAAACGCAGGGTAAGCATGAAATGAGTTGGTTGAACACTTCAGGGCAAATCTGACAGAAGAACATGTTCAGGGAAAACTGCAAAGCATGTTTCAATGCACCAAGAGAAACAGAACAAAACAACGTAGCATTTTCACTGAAGGGCTTTGGGTTTGTGATGCAGTAAAATGTCGGGCCCATGTTAACCAAGGTTTAGATTAAATGACAGTTATTTTCAGTATTTATATATGTGTTCAGAGCAAAAGTTTTAACTTTCCTTTTAAAAAGATAGTGCTTTTGTTCTCAAAAATATAACATTATTATGTACTACTTAGACATTGTGAATTTGATTAAGTATATTTTTCTCCACTTCAGCCTGTTTGAATTTTAAAAATCTTTGTTTTCAGCACTTCTGAGCCATTGCGCTAATAAGACTTTACCCACCAAGAATCTATTTGCAATCATTGATTGCCACTCCTAAGTCCATCTACAGCCCTGAAAACTGAAGAGAGAACTTATGCTTTCCATGTAGACAAACGAAAATCCCTCCAAAGATTAAATAAAAGAGAAATTCCATTTAAGTCACAGAAGGAGCGTGGACAAGGTTCTTCATTTAACCAGCAGAGAAAAAGACAATCATTTCCATTCCTGGTCTCTACTGGCATTTCCTTTTATTTTAAATGTTAACGGTGTCATTCACATTTATCTCCTTTTGCATCTCCTCAAAGCAGTTTCCTGTTCTTTTACAGACAAACACGGCAGGCCGGAGTGTAGTTAACAATGCAAGGATTTCTGCAAAAAATTCCTACGTCTTTTGATCTGTCAATTCAGTGAAGAGATTGAGCTCCTGTAATGTAGTCAACGGCAGGACTCTACTTGAAAGGGGCAAAAGCTACTGAAAAAAAAAAAAGAATAAAAAGAAAAGTTTCATACAAATTAAAATGTTCTTATTATATATAAATTATACTGGAAAATACATTAAATGTGAATTGAGCTCTTCCGTTTTCTTCCGGATGATAATCTTAGTGTTAAAGTGTTCATAGACAGGATTTTCTCTTTTTGCTTCTAATCCAAATAACAGTTGTTTCCGGTTAAAAGGCTTTTCTGCAGGTTTTGGTGTGTTCGCTGCACACAAGAGCTGCAAAACTGCTGGTTATGCCTTAGCGGGGCGACATCATTGTGCATTTACTGAGCATTCAAGGAGTACAGAGTATATTTTAGGGGCTGGGATCAATACTGGAGGGGCAACAATGAACATCCCATGGCCCCAACTCTGTAACTCTGAATCTTGTGGGAAAACCGCTGAAAGGGTTCCAGAGAAATAGTGCATGTGCACCCACACACACACACACACACACACTGTGCAATCACAGAACGGAAAAAATATAGCTCTTGAAAATTAATTAAATAACTGGACTTAGAGTAACATCCGGGGATCATGGTTCTCATAACCAATACGAGCTCTGATAAGAATGTCTTACGTGTGTGAAATATATATATATATGTGTGTGTATACACACACACATATATGTATATATATAATATAAAATATCTATTTAGATACAAATACTTATTTATATTATATATATTTATATATTGTATGCATATTGTAGATTAAAATTGAATACCTGATCTGTGTGATCTGGTATTCAATTGTCTTTCCTACGTGTGAGCTGTGTAATTTTAGGCAATTGATTTAACCTTTGTAATTCTCCTTTTGTGTCTAGAAAATGGAGGTAGCAAATGTACTAGGGTCTTCATGTGTTACCCGAGATTCACGTGTTAAAAACAACTGTGAACAATTGTGGTTTACATCAAAATTAAGCCCCTCTCCCCAACCATGGCGTGAACTTCCTCCTCTGGGCCAGAGCACTCCAAAATTTAAGCTGAAAGACTGGTTCCGGTTAAATGACCGGAAGTGGGGGGTCGGACATACCTCATTATGCCTTCCTCCCTTGTGGAATTCAGGAAAAGCCGACCAGCATTTAACATCAAGAGACCTTAAGTCTGATAAGAAACATTTACCTTCTGTTCTCTCTGAAGCCTGCTACCTGGAGGCTTCATCTGCATAATGAAACTTTGTTCTCCACAATCTGTTATCCTAACCCAGACATTCCTTCCTTTCTACTGATAAGAAAACTTTTAAATTTACCTATAACCTGGAAGGCCCCCACCCCTCCCATCCCCCACCCCTGCAACTTTGAGTTGTCTCACCTTTCTGGACCAAAGGAATGTATATCTTAAATGTACTTGATTGATGTCTCATGTCTCCCTGAAATTTAAAACCAAGATGTGCCCCGACAGTCTTGGGCACATGTTCTCAGCTCCTCCTGAAGGCTGTGTCACAGGCCATGTCACTCATATTTGGCTCAGAGTAAATCTCTTCAAATATTTTACAGAGTTTGACTCTCATCAACAGTTTAAATTCCTATGTCATAAAAATAGATCTAAAATGTACTCTTTGATTTATGTCTATATGCGTGTAAATATAAATATACAGTCACGCAACATATAATATTTCAGTCAACAATAGACTGTATAGATGATCGTGGCCCCATAAGGTTATAATATCATGTTTTCACTATACCTTTTCTGGGTTTAGATATGTTTAGATACATAAATACCATTGTGTTACAATTGCCTACAATATTCAGTACAGTAATATGCTGTGAAGGTTTGCAGTCTAGGAGAAGTAGGCTGTACCATACAGTCTAGGTGTGTAGTAACTACACCTTCTGGGTTTATGTAAGGACATTGTGATGTGCAGAATGATGAAATCTAATGACCATTTCTCAGAACGCAGTCCCATTGTTAAGCAATGCATTACTATATATACATATATAGTTACTGTATACATATATATTTACTTACACAGTATATATTTATACCATATATAGTAACTGTATATATGTATATATGTACTCATTTTTATATATACTTATATTTATATATATTTATATGTACTACAAAGAGCATGCTTTAGATATACTTTTATGACATTGTATGGATTAAAAAATAAGTTTTAATATATACCACAAGTTGTAATAATATCACAAGTTTTAATATATAATATATTTTATATATTAATATATAACATTATAATATAAAAATATATAAATACAATATTTAATATAAAAATTATAGCAATATTATTTCATATTTCATAAAATATATTAGCTTATATACTTACAAAAACTTCCCCTAGCATATATTGCTTTGTCATCTATATATATTGCAATGTAGTGAATGTTATGTGTACTTTTATAACATCACATAGATTAAAACAACTATTAATCATGCTGATTTTTCCATAAATGTATAGTATTCCTGAAGTTTATAAATTTCTGAAGTGGTTTTGACATATAACCTTTGAACCAGTCTTCCATGGCAATTCCAAATAGCATAGCCAGTCTTTAACAACATCAATTCTGATTCTCCTATTAAAGACGTAGCTTGTTTTTTGAAGACCCAAATCAGAGATATTTTAAATAAATATTGCCTGTTGAAGAATAAAAAATAAAACTGATTGGTATGCAATTATGTGTTGGGGAATAAAATATTATGCAAGGTTTGCAAAGGAAAGCATTTTTTAAGAAAAGCTACGGCTGCATTTTTAAAAAGCCATGAAACTATAAGTGAAACAAAATTTATAAAATTTGATATTCATTTCTGGTAAACAACCTGCTGCCGTATATTTTATTGCACATCTACAAAGCAAACTTTTCATGTTTTGATTTAGCAGTTGCTGTGGGAGATATTTCCTTTGCTCTGTGCTTGAGAGGTGAGAGGCTTAATATGTAGAGAAGAGGCCATGCAAGGTAGAATAAGACAGATCTGGCATTCAGTTGTCTTTCCTACATGTGAACTGTGTAATCTTAGGCAATTTATTTAACCTTGTAATTCTCTTTCTGCACCTAGAAAATGGAGGTAGCAAATGTACGAGGGTCTTCATGTGTCCCTCCAAATTCACATGTTGAAATTTAATTGGTCATGTGATAGTATTAAGGGGTAGAGCCTTAGGTGATGAGGGTGGAGTGTCACGGATGGGACCATGACCCTTATAAAATGGCTTGAGGGAGTGAGTGTATTCTGTCTTGCTATGAGAGGGCACAGCAAGAAGGCTCTCAGTAGACACCACATGCAGGTGCCTTGACCTTGGACTGTGCAGCTTCCAGAACTGTAAGAAATAAGTTTCTGTTCTTTATACATTACCCAGCCTAAGATATTTTGTTATAGCAGCAACAACAGATGAAGACACTATGCCTACATAGCTGGCCAATGGATAAATGAATACAGTTGTATACACTTGACCCATGAACAATGCAATTGTTAGGGGTGCTGACCTTCTGCACAGTTGAAAATCTGCATCTAACTTCTGACTTCCCCCAAAAACTTAACTACTTACCGCCTCCTGTTGGCCAGAAGCCTTACTGATAACATAAACACACACATATGTGTTTATGTATAACACATACATATATATGTATAACACATACATATGTGTTAACTGTTTATCATATGTATGTTTATAACTAAACTGTTGAACACATACATATGTTAACACATATGTTAACACATATGTATGTATTAACCAACTGTTTATATTATACACACATGTATGTGTTAGCCAACTGTTTATCATATGTACGTGTTATACATATGCGTTAACAAATGTGTGTGCTATAAGCATTCGTGGCGTGAATATATTTTATGCATTAATGACATGCCTTTTTCCTATTTTTTTCAATATTTCTAGGCCATGCAGTTTATCTGTGAGTTTTTTAAAATTGTCACGATCTCAATAAAAAAAATTCCAACATATTTATTAAAAGAAATTTGTGTATAAGCAGACTCATGTAGCTCAAACCTAGATTGTTCTAGGGTCATCTGTGTACATCTATATGATATATGGCTCCATGCCTGGCACAAATGATGTGTTATTTAATAAGTTCTCTGATGTAAGGTAGAGTGTTCCTTCTGTATTAGTGTACTTTAGGAATGGTGAAGGCAAACCACAAGGGCCAGATAAATAAAGGACAAGAATGACTGATACGGTTTGGCTCTGTGTCCCCACCCAAATCTCATGTTGAATTGTAATCCCCAGTGTTGGGGGAGGGACCTGCTGGGAGGTGATTGGATCATGGGTATGGATTTCCCCCTTACTGTTCTCATAACAGTGAGTGAGTTCTCACGAGGTCTGGTTGTTTAAAATTGTGTCACACTGACTCCCTTCGCTCTCCCCCCTCCTGTGCCGTGATGAGATGTGCTTGTTTTTCCTTTGCCTCTGCCATTATTGTAAGTTTCCTGAGGCCTACCAGCTATGCTTCCTGCTCAGCCTGCAGAACTGCAAGTCAATTAAACCTCTTTTCTTCAAAATTACCCTGTCTCAGGTAAGTTCTTTTTAGCAGTATAAGAATGAAGTAATACAATGACCAACTAGGAAAAGACTGTGGCTCTTCATATGGGGCATCAGCTCTTCCTGAGTGGAGCAAGGATTACCAGGCAGGGATGCAGCTTTTCTATTGCTTGTTCTGTGCATTTGTCAAGAACAGTCCCAAAACTTCAGATTTTATGTAAATATCCAAATTTTCAAATGTTGGCAACTGATTTGATTAAAGAAGAAAGTATGTGTAGCACAAGCACATTTGAAAATAATATGAAAATAATAGAAATATCAGCACTTTATTAAAGAAGAACTGGCCCATAAGCTACTCATTTTTGACCTGTTTTCTTCATCCACCATGTAGATGAATGGTTCTCACCTGGGGACCAAACCTGAACTGTTGTAGTAAAGAAGGCTGCCAAAACCCACCAAAACCAAGATGGTGACAAAAGTGACCTCTGATCATCCCCACTGCTCATTATATGCTAATTACAATGGATTAGCATGTTAAAAGACACTCCCACCAGTGCCACGACAGTTTGCAGATGCCATGGCAACAGCAGGAAGTTACCCTATATGGTCTAAATAGGGGAGGAACCCCCAGTTCCAGGAATTGCCCACACCTTTCCTGGAAAACTCATGAATAATCCAAACCTTGTTTAGCATATAATCAAGAAATAACTATAAGTATACTCAGTCCAGCAGCTCAAGCTGCTGCTCTGCCTATGGAGTATCCATTCTTTATTCCTTTACTTTCTTTTTTTTTTTTTTTTTTTTTTTTCTGAGACGGAGTCTTTCTCTGTCCCCCAGGCTGGAGTGCAGTGGCGCGATCTCGGCTCACTGCAAGCTCCGCCCCCCGGGTTCACACTATTCTCCTGCCTCAGCCTCCCAAGTAGCTGGGACTACAGGCGCCCGCCAACACGCTCGGCTAATTTTTTTTTGTATTTTTAGTAGAGACGGGGTTTCACCGTGTTAGCCAGGATGGTCTCGATCTCCTGACCTCGTGATCCGCCCGCCTCGGCCTCCCAAAGTGCTGGGATTACAGGCTGAGCCACCGCGCCCGGCCTCCTTTACTTTCTTAAAAACATGTTTTCACTTTACTCTATGGACTCACCCCAAATTCTTTCTTACATGAGGTCCAAGAACCCTCTCTTGGGGTCTGGATCCGGACCCCTTTCCAGTAGCAGAACCACCACTTGCTTTTTCATACCCCTGAACTAAGAATAATTTTCACAGTTTTAAATGATTGGGGAAAACTACAAAGAAGAAGAAGAATTCCTAACACATGGAAATTATATGAAATTCAAATTTCATGCCTGTGAATAAAGGTTTATTGGAATACAATCACTCATTCACTTTGTATTATCTGTGACTGCTCTAGTGCTACAACAGCACAGTTGAATAATTGTGATAGAGACCGTATGAACTGCAAAATGAGAAATATTTATTATCTGGGTTTTTACAGAAAAAGCTTCTGGACTCCCATTCTCACTGATTCTGACGCATGTTTAAGCTTGAGAACCATTGTTTTAAATCATGCCTTCTCTCCCATCATTGCAATATAATGTCATGGCTGTGTTGAAAAGGAAAAGGGAAGAAGAAGAATTGTTTTCAGTCTTCCTTGATGTATTTGTCTGTTCTCACACTGCTATGAAGAACTTCTGAGGCTGGGTAATTTATAAAGGAAAGAGGTTTCATTGACTCACAGTTCCTCTGAGCTGGGAGGCCTCAGGAAACTTATAATCATGGTGGAAAGCGAAGCAAACATGTCCTCTTCTCTTGGTGGCAGGAAGGAGAAGTGCAGAGCGAAGTGGGGAAAAGCCCCTTATAAAACCATCAGATCTCATGAGAACTCATTCACTATCACAAGAAGAGCATGGGGAAACTGCCCCCATGATCTAATCACCTCTCACAAGGTCCCTCCCTTGTGGGGATTAAAATTCAGATTGCAATTCAAGATGAAATTTGGGTGGGAACACAGAGCCAGGTCATATCACTGGGTACCTGATTGTGAATCCATTAGAGGCAGACAAGTTAAAAGAGCTTCAGTTTTTGCCTAAGATAGACTGAGTTCAGATTCTTCAGCCCTTTCTTGGAAGTTTAGATACATTAAATTATTTTCCATTCAGATTCCCCTTCTGTAAAGACATAATAAATGATCCACACCATGCAGGATTATTTTGAAGGTTAAATGAATAAAACAGATTATACATAAAGTCCATAACACGTTTCCTGGCATAAAGTAGGTGTTTTAGAAACAAGGTCATCATTTCAGTTTTAAAAGATTATTTTCATTATCTGGAGACTCTAGGAGAGTGGGAGATACCAGGAACTGACCTACTGGAACTGAGTCTAGACTTGAAAAAAATATTCATGGCAACATTATATATGTAGAAAAGCACTCAGACATGGAGGAAAATGCTGTATTTCCTTTTCAACTTCTAACATTACAAAAAATTCTTTTAACAGGACTGAAGGAAAATGAGCTTGTAGCAATATAGATCTTAACTGATCGTTTTCCAGGTGTCTCCTATCATACAAGGCACCTGTTTCAAGTAAGCATTTAATTACTCTTTACTGAATGAACAACATGTCTATTTTTAATTATTTTTGTGTTGTAAGATGCATTGTTTTATTAGCCTACTCTTCCGTTGTCATATTCCACATCCTTCTCATTTTACCACTAGGAATTATTATCTTTTCCATCTCTCAGGACTAAACATGGTCCCTGAAAGAGACTACTTGATTGATTGAAGATGAAAATGTCAGACATCTTTCTTTTATTTAATCTGCAAAACTCATTAAAAAATGTGTTATTCACCACTCCTCCCTGATGGCCATGGTTATGTGGCTCCAACAAGATAGCCTTATACAGTTTTTCATCAGAATACCGCAGGGCATTCTGCAGGCACCCAGCGATCTTCCTGGCCACAGCTGGAAGTTAACTCCTTAGAAATGGACTTTGCCTCATTCCTGTTAATCTTTTCTAAAGTGTGAACACTTTTCTTCATGTCTGCCAATGCCTCCCTTCCTTGTTCTTTTCCCAAATGTATTTCCGTCTTTCTCTATTTCCAATGATAGGTCTTAAAAATAGCCATTGGGTTAAAAATTCCTGAAGTAAAAAATAGAATGGCAAGACTAGAGTTTCCAGAGAGGGGACTTTGTAAATCAGAGAGATCACTCCATTACCGACTTGAGCAAGACATAATAGATTTCAAGTATTTCTATTTTCTCCTTTAGGTGAAATTGGGAAATTCCAACTTATTGCCTGGAAAATTGTCTCAGTATACCAGCTCCCTTGAAAGCAATTTTGAATTGGGTGGATGCACAAAAACCCCCTGTCTTCTGAAATTTAAGTCTGCAAGATTATTTTACAGCGACATGTATTGATAAAAAAGGAATTTCTCCAGAGTGGGATGCAGCAAATAAGATGGTGTTTGTATATTTCCTCACATTACTATTTTCTGTTTATTTGAAGCCTACTCTGTCATTGGAATTAATCTCTATCACCCCTGCTATTCCTCCTCTGCCAATATCCCTTTAAAAAAATTCACTGGTGAAGTTGAGAGTGAAATGCATTTTGGCTTAATTTAAAAAAAATAGATAAAAGTCTCCAGGTGCAAATGCAAGCCCTAAATGGGAAATTCTTGGCAGGCATATATAATTCATATATAATCCAGCACCTGTAAATATAACACTAATGGACCTCACTCAACTTTCACATAAAGGGTAGATTTGAATATAGATGAAGAAAGAAAAAACATCTCCTATTTCATCTCTACATTCATTGTCTGTAGCAGTCTCCACAAATCAATCTTTTAGCCTTGCTACAGATTTTATTATTTTCCAGAGCAAAAGCTGATCAATTTTTAATCTGGTCAAAAAATTATTCAAAAAGCCAAAGCATTTATTTTTTAACAGAACAATAAAAATATTTTTGAAACACTTTATGTATTAGTGAATGTAGCCCTGAAAAGTATGTGTAACCTTGAATTAATAATTTATGCTTTCTTTGCCAATGCTTATTCATTTTGTTCATATAAAAATATAATAGTTTACTCAGATTTTCTTCATTAAAGAATCATATTTTATTTAACTGAAGCATTTATGAAAATAATTGGGCTAAGAAAATGTAGTGTAATAGAGGTCCAAACTGAATATTATCAGGAAGCTTACATAGAATCATGATTTATTTTTCATAAGAATCATATAAATTGGTGAAGACGTACTTACAGTTTAAAATAAATCCAACTAATTACTCCCATATTACCCTTATACCCCACTTTATAATGCCATTCTTATTTTATATATGACCATCTATGCTAGTGTGAAAAGTTGTGTGAGATTTTTGTTCCTCTGTGGAAGCAAAGTTATGAGCTATAGTCAGATGAGTTCTGAAGGCAATAGATTCTCACCTGTCAGTATTTAACAATGAACAGTGTTTATTGAATTGTTGCTGTCTTCATTATTCTAATAGTTCTCACTCATATTATTTCAACTGCTATAGAATGAATGATTTAATGTCTTTTACCCAGTAATATATTGCAAGATTTAGCAATTTGCCCATTATTGAAGTAGGCTGAAATTATCTTTTATTTTCTCCAACTTGCCTTTTGGTCCTCTGTTCTTCTCTTAATAGGTACACAGTAAATTTTTGTTTCGTAGTGTTTATATTCCTAACATCATATAAATGAGATGAATTTTATAGCTTAATTGTACTAAGTTATAAGTGACTGATACTGGTTCTGTTTGAAAAGTATTAGTGTATTTTATTAGAGGGAAAAGCCTTAAGAGAAAGGAATTAATTAAGCCAGGTGTGGTGGCTCACACCTGTAATCCCAGCATTTTGGGAGGCTGAAGTGGGAGGATCACATGAGTCCAGGATTTCAAGACCAGCCTGGACAAAATAGAGAGACTTGCTTCCACAGCAAGCATACAAAAATTAGCTAGATGTGGCACATGCCTGTAGTCCTACTTACTTACTCTAGAGGTGGGAGGATTGCTTAAGCCCAGGACATCAAGGCTGCGGTGACTTTACCCAGTCTCAGGTATTTCTTTGTAGGAATGCAAGAATGGTCTAATACAACACATGAAAATGGTACTGAAACTCATCAAGCGTTGAAGAAATTTGCATTAAAACCACAAGGGGGGAGACATCTACACCACCACCAAAATGGCTAAAATGAGAAAGACTGACATCATCAAGTGTTAGCAAAGAAACAGAAAAGTCGGACTTCACGTACATTGCTGGGGGGTGGGGGTTACCAGAAAGGGAGCATATGCTTTGGAAAATTGGTTGGCTGTGTCTTTAAAAGCTGACCATAGAAGAAGCTTGAAAAAGCTGACCATTCTTCAAAAATTCCACTCCTCAGTATATACCAGATAGAAATGTGTGTTTATGTGTGCCAAAGGATTGGTTCAAAATGTTCATAGCATCAGTGCTATGGTTTGGATCTGTGTCCCTGCTCAAATCCCATGTCAAATTGCAATCCTAATATTGGAGAAGGGGCCAGGTGGGAAGTGACTGGATTATGGGGGCAGATTTCTCATAAACGGTTTAGCACTATCCTCTTGGTGCTGTTCTCATGATAGTGAGTGAGTTCTCAGGAGATTTGACTGTTTAAAAGTGTGTAGCACCTCCCCTCTCTCTCTTTATTGTTACTCCAGCCATGTGACATGCCAGCTTCCCCTTCACCTTCTGCCGTGATTGTAAGTTTCCTGAGGCCTCACCAGAAGCCAAGCAGATGCTGCATGTACCATGCGTCCTGTACAACCTGAAGAACTGTGAGCCAATTAAACCTCTTTTCTTTATAAATTACCAGTCTTTATAAATTACTTTTAATATTTCATTTTTCTTTATAAATTATCCAGTCTTTATAAATTACTTTTTAATATTTCTTCATAGCAATGCAAGAATGGCCTAATATAATCACTATACATAAAAGCCAAGAACAGGAAAAAAAACCTAAAGATTTGTCAACAGTAGAATGAATAAATAAATTGAGTTGTCGTCATACAACAGAATAGTATATAGAGATAAAAATGAATGAACTACCCAGTCTATACAACAATGTGACTAGGTCTCATTAACATAATGTTAAGTGAAAGAAGCTAGACAGAATAATAAATACTGTGTTATTCCATTTATATGGAGTTTGAAAACAAACAAACCCAGGATGTAAGTATTTTGGCATGTGGAGTGGTAATTATTGGAAGGGACTATGGGGGTGTGCTTTGAGATGCATGCAGTGCTTCATTTTTTGACTTTGGTGGTGGTTCTGTGGGTGTGTTTACCTTGTGATCACTCACTTACCTGTGTAGGTATGCTGTGTGCACTTTTCTTCAATGTCACACATCAACAAAACATAACTTTTTAATGCCACTTGATTAAACCAATCACCTGTCCCCATATACATTATGGATCTAAGGGCTGATTTTTGCAGGAAATAAAATCTCACCTGCATTTCAAACCTGAGGTAAACCAGAAGTTTTACGAGTTTTCTAGGAAATTTATTTTCTCCCTGTCTTCCCCTTTCTGGCCTGAATGGAATGTTCTTTTCCCTTTTAGCTTTAGGCAGCACTACAAAGGTACAACAATGTACTTTTTTTTCCCCAGAAACTGCAGCTTTACACGTGGCCTGATTTTCAACTCATTCCTATTCATATGGAGAGTTCTGAAACTTGATGTGCCCAGTGATTTGAAACTAGGTGGGGCAAGAGGCTAAGGAGGATATAAATGCTATCTGTTTTCTCTCATCAGATTTCCATAATGGAGATGTTTGTTTGTTTATAATGTGGTACATTTTTTTGGATGGTTAGTTGAATAGAATCATTGACATTCACTAACTCTTTTCTTCGTCTGACCACTAAAGGAAAAAAGCAAATAAGAAAGGCTAGAATTTGTGTCTATTCACAGTGACTAATGCAATTATTTCCCTCTGAAGAGCCAATATAATGCTGACGTTGACATTTATCAGTAAATCGACTGAGTCAGTTCTCTGTAAGGCGCATTCTTCATACAAGAGAATAGTATATAGAGGTAAAAAATGAATAAACTACCCAGTTCATACAACAATGTGGCTACATCTCAGAAACATAAGGTTAAATAAAAGAAGACATTTAGAATAATAAATATTGTATTATTCCATTTATATAGAGTTTGAAATAGACAAACCCAATCTATGGTATTAAAATGTAATTATTTTGGCATTGGGTAGTGGTAATTATTGGAAGGGAATATGGAGGTGGGTTGACATGGTTTGGCTGTGTCCCCACCCAAATCTCATCTTGAATTGTAGTTCCCATAATCCCCATATGTCGTGGGAGGGGCCCAGTGGGAGGTAATTTAATCATGGGGCAGTTATCTCCACACTTTCCTCGTGATAGTGAATGAGTTTTCACAAGATCTTATGGTTTTATAAGGGGATTAACACCCCTTCAAACTGCACTTCTCGTTGCTGTCGCCATGTGAAGAAGGATGTGTTTGCTTCCCTTTCTGCCATCATTGTAAGTTTCCTGAGGCCTCCTCAGCCCTGTAGAACTCTGAGTCCAGTAAGCGTCTTTGCTTTATAAATTACCTAGTCTGGGATAGGTACTTATAGCATTGTGAGAATGAACAAATACATGGGTGCTTGGAGATGCATGCAGTGCTTAATTTTTGGACTTTGGTGGTCGTTGTTTGGGTGTGTTTGCCTGTGATCACTCACTTCTCTGGACAGGTATGTGGTATTCACTTTTCTGATGCACATAGCTGATGTGAACATCACTAAATGGACTGAGCCAGTTCTCTCTATGGCCACATTCTAATCTCTCTGTTTTAGTTCATCAGACTAGTTCTTACTGAAATGGTTGTTCACACACACACACAAAAACCCATGTCCCCCATTCTCTTTATCTCACCAGATAGAGCTTAGAATTAACCTTAATTTTCACAGTGGATTAGAAACCATGTAGGAGAAAAGACTAAAAAATGACCTTAAAAGATGAATTAGTTTTTTTTTAAAAAAAGAGGAAAAAAAAAAAAAAACAAGAAATCAACCACCTTCACTTTTCTGTAACCTGAATTCTATCCCTGCATTTCTGTTGATTTATTCAAACCTCCAAAGTGACATGTATAATGCCATTTTTCAATAAGAAGGTCAATAGTTAGCTTTATAACTTCCACCATTGTGGGGGAAATATTTTAGTCAATTTTGTAAAACATATTGAGAGACCACCTCAGAAAGGGCTATTTTGTTAGAAATAGCCAGCAAGGATTTAGGAGGCAGAGGTTTTTGTTAAAGCACCATTACGAGGGATGTTCAAAGATATTGTTGCCACTGGAGACAATGGCAGTTCACTGGATGCTATATGACAAGATTTTCAGACAGCTTTGGATAATGTTTTACCAGTTAAGGTATTGTTAAATCAAAGTGCCAAGAATCACTTGATAAGGAAAAAAAGATTGGTCAACACTTTAAAGCAGCAGAACTCAGTCATCTGTAGGAAATGACAGCTCTCTTCTGACTTAGGCTGGGAATGATGGCATGGAACTTAGACTAGGAACAAGGCTACTGTGTATCTTTTGAAAAAGTTACATGTCCTTTGAGGCTTCATTTCTTTATCTGGAAAGTAGAAGTTATAACACTTACAGGCATGGAAAGTAATTGCTATACATTAACCAAAATATCATCCTCAGCACCCCCATAGATTACCTCTGTCTAGCTGTTAGGGGGAGGTGGAGGTTTCTCTTGTGCCCATCACAATCCTGTCCACTCTACCATTGCTTCCTATATGTAGTGTCTATTTTGATTTTGATTTTTAATTTTTTTTCAAGACAGGGTCTTGCTATGTCACCCAGACTAGAGTGCAATGGTGCAATGACAGCTCATTGCATCTTTAACCTCCTGGGCTCAAGCAATCCTCCCACCTCAGCTTCAGAAGTAGCTGGAACAGCAGGTATGCACCACTACTTCTGGCTAACTTCTCCTTTTTTTTTTTTTTTTTTTTTTTTTTTTTTTTTTTTTTTTTTTTGTAGAGACAGAGTCTCGCTATGTCGCCCAGGATGTAAACATAATGTTTATGTTGTTTCTTCTAGCTCTGGCTCGGATCATTCATAGCTTGTCTTGTTGCTAATCATCACCAAAACTCCCTGGTTCTTAGCACCCCTGGAGAGGATATTCTCCTTCCACATAAGCAACAGAAACATGTGACTATGAGAGGTCAGTGCCAACCCTATAGTTTGTACTCCTCACTGTCAAGGTCAAACTGGTGTATGCAAATAATTATGATCGTGCATAGCGAGGCTATCTTTGTAAGCAGTTTACTTACCTGCCAGTCGGTAATCATTAACAGTATTTGTTGAATTGTTGCTATATGTATGATTAAATTTGTTCTTACTAATAATTTGAGGTTTTTGCTTATGTTAGAGTTAACTACAGGGAACTATAGCAATAGGAGAATGTTTTCAAACTTCAAGCTTCCTATTTTTTTTTTCTTAAATTCAAAAAGCAAGCAAACAAACCCAAATCCAACCGAAACAAAACCCTTAGTGCTCCTTCTATCTTTAGGGTCAGATCTCCCAGGAGAGCGTTTCCTCTATTTGTTCCCACAAAAATCCCAACCTCCTTTTAGGAAAAACACTCAGAGATATGGATCTGGCTCTAGGATCATTCTTCCTTCATCCCCTCTCTCCTCCTTCAGGGAGCATGGGAGAAAAGAGAGTTTGGATAGGGGAGTCCAGGCTGGGTTTTCTTATTCTCAGTTACTGTGCCTGGCAAATCTCCCTCTCTGTGCATCATTTTGAGGTTCAGCTTTGCTTCCCCTTCCAACTGGACCAGCCAATGGGTGACCAAGGAAACCCAGAGACAATTCATTCCCAATTCATACTGAAAGAGAGAGAGAGAGAGAGAGACAGAGAGAGAGAGAGAGAGAAAGGGAACAATTTTCTAAGCATCCTCCTTGCAGCTGATAACTTGGAGATGACAGGTCTTTGTCATCTGCCACACACTGTACCCTTTCACTCTGAACATGTAGTGTGCAAGGAAGATCCCTGTGTGTCTCCCAGTGTAGCTCTGTGAGTAGTTTACCCAACCTAAGCAGACGACATTCTCACCACCAGCAGTAAATACTCTTCTCGACAGCACGCCACTTTGGCAAAACACTCAAGTGAGCAGATAGGAGTCGCAATGCAAACAGTGTTTCGAGGCTCAGTGTAATATGTGAGTTTTATCGAGGAATTTGTAAGAGGAATAGGCAGCCGCTGCTGGCATTGCTATCACAGGGATAAAGGAAGTAAGTGAAGAGTGCCAAAGCACAGCATTTAGGAAGTCATAGTAATAATAATAATAATAAAGTGTGGCGTTCAAGGAGCTGCAATAAAAGGAAAAGAGCTTCATTCTTAAAACTGGGGCTCCTCGATTCATGAAAATGACAAATGCAAGGTGGAAAACGCACATGGTGCCACAGTTTAGGCAGCCATGGGGCTGCCTCTGCCAGTATCTGTTCTGTTTACTTTCTTTGCATAAATGCATAGGTGAGTTGAGAGAATATGGCCCGTTTACCAGACTCACATCCTAGTGTAAATATCTGTAAGTAGAGCTTGAAAATTATTTTCAGTCCCTTGCAGTTGTTTCCCATGACCTATTTTTAAAATTTCTTTCCTTTTTTTTGGCATGGAGAGCTGCTTGCACTTTGTACACATTCATTTTGTTGGTGGATGGATTTACAGTCGCGTTTCCATGCAGATAAGCTGTTGACGTTAGCCAGATGTTTTAATAAGATTCTGTTTACCCTGCTAGTAAGGAGAAGCTCTGATTCAAGGGAGAGAATAAAGAGAGTGGGATGGATTGTGCGAGGTCCCAGCTGGGGATTTGTCCAGAAGGCAGGTTAGCTAAAATGTGGCAGCCAAGTCCTCATCCTAGGCAGACTAGGAAGACAGAAAATTCGTTGTCAGTCAGTACCCCCTGTGCTTCCTTAATTCTCACCGGTCCTCTGCTGGAACGTTCTTTGCTTGCTACCCCACAGCTTTAAAATTGCCTGTTGCTCTCATAGTTTCTTCTCATCCCACCCCAATTAAAAACAACACAAAACAGAGCAACACTTTACAATCCTCTTCCTAGTAGCTATGGCTGGTGGACAAATTTGTCCTTAAGTGCAGAGAGTCGTGTAAGTGTGAGGGTAGATTTAATGGATCAATCTTGCAAGATAGCATGTGAAAAAGAGACGATCTTATTTCATTCGAGCTGCTATTAGAAACGGCCCTAGATCAAGTGGCTTATAAACAAGACATGGAAGTTCAAGATCTAGGTGTGGCAGATTCAGTGTCTGGTGAGGACCCATTCCTGGTTTATAGACAGCTCCTTCTTGCTGTGTCCTCACATGGTGAAAGGGGCAAGGGAGCTCTCTGGGACCCCTTTTATAAGAGCACTAATCCCATTCATGAGGCTCTACCCTTATAACCTGTATTAGTCAGGGTTCTGTAGGGGAACAGAACGAATAGGATAGATGTATACATAAAGGGGAGTTTACTAAGGAATGTGGACCTACATGATCACAAGGTGAGGTCCCACAATAGACCGTCTGCAAGTTGAGGAGTAAAGAAGCCAGTCTGAGTCCCAAAGCTGAAGAACTTGGAGTCTGATGTTCGAGGGCAGGAAGCACCCAGCATGGGAGAAAGATGTAGGCCAGAAGACTAAACCAGTCTAGTCTTTCCACATTCTTCCACCTGCTTTTATTCTGGCCATGGCAGCTGATTAGATGGTGCCCACTCAGATTGAGGGTGGGTCTGCCTCTCCCAGTCCACTGGCTCAAATGTTAATCTCCTTTGGCAACACCCTCACAGACACACCCAGGAACAATACTTTGCGTCCTTCATTCCAATCAAGTTGGCACTCAATATTAACCATCACATGACCTCATCACCTCCAAAAGGCCCCACCTCCTAACACCATCACCCTGGGGGTTAGAGTTCAACATAAGAATTTTGAGGGAAAGCAGACATTCTGATCATAGCAGAAATCATGTTGTGTAGGGTGGTTCAAGAGCTACAGAATGCCCATTTCTCATGAAAAACATTACAATTTCTGTCATTGTGGTAAAATTTTCTTTCTATGTGTTCTCCTAAGATCCTATAGTTTTCCTTTGACTAGGCTCAATTGTGTAGATAACCCATGCTTTTCATTTCTAGTTCCCTGAAGTCAGGAGCCACATCTATCCTGTTGGGTGCAATCTCTCCAATGACTGATCCAAGTGGTGGATACTACATAGATACTTTTGGTTTCAGAGGAGAAAAAAAAAGACTCCCTGCTGTGAAAAGGATGCAATTCAGTCACCCTCAGTATGGAAGCCTCTTGTGTTAGGTAGGGTGGGCACACTGGCTTCCCTATGTACTGTTGCTGACTCTCTCAATGCCATTTCACCTCCTTTGGTTCATAACCCCTACGGAGAATTGACAAGCTTAAGAGACATCTGTCTTATCTATTCTATCTTTTCAATTTTAATTTTTTGTTGTTTCTTTTTGAGACAGGGTCTCACTCTATCGCCCATGCTGGAGTGCAGTGGTGCAATCGCGTCTCACTGATTGAATTCCTGGGCTCAAGCAATTCCACCTGCTAAGCCTCCAGAGTAGCTGGGACTACAGCCACTTGCTACCACACCTGGCTGATTTTTTAAATTGTTTTGTAGAGATGGGGGCAGGGGGTCTTCACTATATTGCCCAGGCTGACCTCAAACTCCTGCTCTCAAGCAATCCTCTGGCCTCGGCCTCCCAAAGTGCTGGGATTACAGGCCTGAGCCACTGTACCTGGCTGTATTCTGTCTTGGTGTTGCTAAAGAGGCGTCAGCATTGGTGAAGTTGGAGCAAAGAGAGATAATTAAACATGTCTTCAGAGATCACTAACAGAGAGACAGAGGGGCTCTTCTATCCCCAGTAGAAAATGCATGTTCATTCAACACTCTCTACTTGGGGAGCAGAGGCAAGGTGCCCCCTTGGGGCCAGATGTTGACGTTGCTGGTGAGGATGGGTTCTTTCTTTGCCAGAGCCCCTCCATACTCATAGTTTTGCCTGAATCTCCTTGACTCTCCTTTACACCTGAGTAGCCATGTGTTCTCATATGACAGATGGTTGATCTTCTAGGGCCGAAGGCAATGAGAAAGTTGTTCATGCTCTTTACAGATTAACAGCAAAACAGTGTTCTCAGGGTGAGTAAAGTTCCTGATGACCTGTCTTTCCTTCCTCTTTCCTATGGAGACAGATCATCAGAGACAATGGTCTGAAAGGTACCCACTCATGCCCTACCTTTAGAGGCCAAGGAGATAGAGAGTAACTATCCACCGACTATCAGCATGCTAGGAATTTCAAAATGAGCAAGAGAGGAATTTGTGAATGTTTTGCTCCAGGGCCCATTACTCAAACATATGTCTCTGCAAATGGACCATATGTTATGGTCTTTACAGAGGCAAAATTCCTGTGGAATCATGGGAGTTTCCGTAAGTAAAGATTAAAGTTCAGCACATGCTATCAAAGCTGCTCCACAGGCGTTTGCAGCTGGCCAGCCCTTGAGTATATCATGCAATTAGCTTCAGATAAACTTACTGAGCTCCATTTCTCCTTTCTGTTGCCTACTGGGTTTCCCTGGGAGTTTACATTCATGGGAGAACTGTTAGTCTGTGTCACACATGCAATTTATTATGTACATCCCATGTCAGAAGAGATTAGAATAAAAGGCGTGGCTATCTGATTCAACCACACAGTGGCTATGTGTCATTTATAGCTACTAATAAGCATGCCTCAGCCAGATTCGGTGGCCTGTAATCCCAGCACTTTGGGAAGCCGAAGCGGGGGGATTGCTTGAGCCCAGGAGTTTGAGATCAGCCTGGGCAAGATACTGAGACTTCATCTCTATGAAAAAAAAAATTAGCTGGGCAAGATGGCGTGTGCCTGTGTTCCTAGCTACTTGGGAGGCTGAGGTGGGAGTCAGGAGGTTGAGGCTGCAGTGAGCTGATGGTGCCACCACCCATGGTCCTGGGAAACAGCGAGACACTGTTTCAAAAAAAGAAAAAGAAAAAGAAAGAAGAAGCACTCCTCCCCTATTTTTGTGGTCATAAAACTTTCCAGGATCCTCAGAATTATAATAACAATGAGATAAAATATATGGAAAGAATATTTGGCTGGCAAAATTGTAGGTGACTTTTGTTTGACACAGGAGGTCCAATATCCAATATGCAATGTGAAACAGGCAATGTCCTTTTTGAAACACCACCAAGAGATAGAATATTTTCAGAAATCTTATATAAAACAAGGTTAGCGAACATATTAGAGATAACACCTCCAGTTTCCACTGTCTCTATTTCCGTTTGACTCTTACCTTTTCCCTCGGCAAGGCACATAACTGGTGCAAGAGAAATTTCTATCTTATCCTGGCTGAGAACTGTCTTCTACTTTGATAATTCAACGGTTGTAGCATTTCTGAAAAGTTTAGCATTGAGACTTGAAAAGCGAATTCAAAACAAGTGACTTTCATCATCAGAACTTGTTGTTGCCATAGGGATACAGGGAATAATGTTATTCTAAAGCAATTATGTAGGGCTACAGAATGGAGACAGTCAAACTAAGGTAAGGCTATTCCTTTCTCTGCATTGAGTATCTTTGGTGGGTGATGGAGGAGGGCAGTCACATTGCACATTTTCTGTCTTTTTATTAGATCTTCTAACAGTTAATTCTCCTATGAATTCTCTAAATGATTAATAAGATTTCTCAAAGTGTGCCACAAGTTTCCAGTCTCTAGTGTGTAGAATCTATCTTTCTTCCATACACCCAGATTGGATACACAGGTTAGCAGGGCAGCTCAGACTAAATGTGGGAATGGAAAGCCCACTAGACTATTATAGATTCCAGCAACCTAGAATAAACTCTCTTTTGTACAAATGTGGGTAAACTCATTAATCTATGCTTCCAAACCTCAATTTCCTTATCTCGATATTGGGTATATTAATACCTGCTCTACCTCACAGACACTTTTTCTGGATTTAGGAAGACAATAAGATGAAAGGGCCTCATGAGACCACAGAGCCCTGTATGACAGTAAGCCAGCGTCGGTTCAGAGATTGAACACCTGAGACTTTGTGCCCAGGTTTTCATGAATAAAACAGTTCTTTGTAGTGGGCATTTAAACCATCCTTTGATATTAGTTACGATTAACATTGAATTGCTTTGTCTTAAATATTAAGTTCCACAATGGTGGAAAAAAGCCCACAGATTCTGGTGTGTATTATGGTAGTTCCTATGCATGTGTAGGGGAGAAGGAAAAGCATGTACTCTATCCACCAAACTGAGACATTCTGGGGAGCAAAAGGAAACACTCTTGATAATTCCGTTGGGAGAGCAACGTGTACATCAAGACTTTCCTAGGCAAACCAGGACATGTGTTCACCTTATCTATAAGGGTAGAACTTGGAAACTGATAGTATGATGATGACTGCATTCAGGTTGGGGGACTCTAAGTCCTAACTCCTCTCTCCATTCTAGTCTTGTGTTTATCTTCTTATCTCAAGGGTGATGTATTAGTCCATTTTCATGTTGCTGATAAAGACATACCCGAGAGTGGGTAATTTGTAACAAAAAAAAAAAAAAAGAGGTTTAATGGACTCACACTTCCACATGGCTGGGGATGCCTCATAATCATGGTGGAAGGCGAGTGAAAGGCACATCTTCCATGGCAACAGGCAAGAGATAACTTGTGCAGGGGATCTCCCCTTTATAAAACCATCAGATTTCATGAGACTTCACTATCATGAGAACAGCATGGCCAAGGCCCGCCCCCATGACTCAATTACCTCCCACCAGGTCCCTCCCATGACATGTGAGAATTATGGGAGCTACAATTCAAGAAGAGTTTTGGGTGGGGACACAGCCAAACCATATCAGGTGATGCTATGAATCCTTCAAAATGGGTGAAACCCTCCTGCCTCAGTCAAGCTAGACCAATACTTGATCATTTCAGTCTTTTCCTGATCAGCCATATCATATGTACTCTGTCTTAATGATCATTGTAATATACTCTATCACCAAGTAACAACTGTAATGAAGGATCTGAATCTATTATTTTCTTATTTAGAGACTGGGTCTTGCCCTGTCACCCAGGCTGGAGTGCAGTAGTGTGATCATAGCTCCCTGCAGCCCCGACCTTCTGGGCTTGAGCAGTCCTCTTGCCTCAACCCCCCAAGTAGCTGGGACTACAGGCACGCACCACCATGGTTGGCTAATTAAAAAAATTTTTTTAGAGATATGGTCTCACTATGTTGCCCAGGCTGGTCTTGATCTCCTGGCCTGAAGCGATCCTTTTGCCTCAGACTTCCAAAGTGCTGGGATTACAGGCATGGGCCGTAATGCCCAGCCTGAATCAATTTTTAATGGCTGACCACTGATAGTCTTCAAATTCTATGCCTTATCCTTTCCTTTTTGTCCCACAGCTGGACAAGCCAATGAGAAAGCCTGGGAGCTACCCGCTTGGGAAGAGTGGGGGAAGTTTAAGCCATGCACATCCTAATGCATGTTCAGGCAGGATGCTTCACCCTGGCCCTATCTCCCAACCACAAGAAAACTCAGAGCCACTGCCCCTAAACCCCTTGCTCTAGTTCCACTCTAGAGTGAATCTGAGCCCTTCCCTTTGGGAAATCCTCTTGCCGTTTACTGTGTGTGTAATCAACTATTTCCTATCCATTGGTAACTGCTAGTCACCTGTCTGTACATCCATAAATCTCTGGTCAGGGGCTGACCAGAGTCCAACAGGGGATGCTGGCCACCCACATAAAACATCAACCTTGCCAGCCAACTAGCTAACCATCATTAAATACATTTATTATGGAGTTTTCCACACATCCATGCATAAACAAATCAGCTCAACCATTACCTGTAGCTGTTCCGGGGAATGACTTTAAGGTACACAGTTCTAGCCCCTCCACCAGTAAAAAAGTTGGTGACCTCCCTATACTTTGAAGTCAAGAAAACTGCAAACATAAATTTTAAGTCTGGCTAAACTTTATTTAGTTGATCTCATGTGATGTGAAAGCAAACCAACACACAGAATCCACATTTTATGTAGCTGCCTTGGGTTTTTCTCATGGGTCTAAATCAAGGATTTTGAACTCCTTGAATTCATGACCTATTGCTGTGTAACACATAACTGCAACATTCTCAGCTTGAACAACACATGTTTGTTATTTGACAGTTTCTGTGGGTCAGGACTCCAGGGGCAGCTTAGATGGGTCTTGTGCTTCAGGGTCTCCCAAGGCTGTAGTCAAAGTGTTGACCACAAGTGGGTTTCCCTGAAGTCTTGACTGGGACAGGATCTTCTTCCAAAGTCACATGAATGTCGGCAGGATTCAGTTCCCTGCAGATTGTTGGAGAGAATGGCTCATTTCCTTGCTGGCTATTGGCAAGAGGTCAGCCTCATTTTCTTGTCTTGTAGATCTCTCTATATGACAGCTTATTTTAGCCAAAGCCAGCAAAAGAAACTCTACTATAAAGACAGAAATCATTGTCTTATGTAACTCATGTGGAAGTGACATCCTGCCATCTTTGATATATTCTATATGTTTGAATCAAGTCACTATGGCAGTTCACACACCAGATTGAGGTTATTTGAGTGCCATCTTAGTGTCTGTTCACCATATTTCTTAAGCACCAGAACAAATACCAGAAGTTGTATTCTTCTGTGCATCCATTTATCCATCTTTTCATCTTCTAATGACAGACTGTATGTTATAGCACTTGAGAGTAAATGGTGTTACTCAATGTTCTTCAACCTTTCTTCATCATTGCCCACTAAGAAATATTTTACACATTTTTTAACCCACCCCCCCCATGCAAATTTAACAGATATACTCCTTATCTGTGTATGTCTGTATCTCTGAGCTTCGTACATGAATGGCCTTTTCACCTTCCAAGAACCAATTTTCATTCCCTTTGGGAAGATATTATCCCCATTAAAAATGCCCAAGGAGCATGCTATAGACTCAGACTGCCTTTGTTTCTTTCTGTTCCACCACTTATCAGCTTTGTGATAGCAAGTCACTGAACACCTCTGAACCTCAGCTTTCTTAACTGCAAAATGAGAATCACAGTAGAACCTACCGCTTACTACTGTTATGAGGATTAAAGGACATAAGATACCAGAAGTATATATAACAGACACAGTGGATTGTAGGAACACCATAAATGCAAGCTTCTATTACTGCAGTGCGCAGAACACTGTGTCTAGCATCAGGAATTTTAAGATAATACCAAAACAAGAGTCTCAAAGAGGCCCACTGTTTTTTAAAGGAGATTGAAAGATTGCAAAAGGTGTGAGATGTGCTATCATACAGTTATATTCAAGATGATTTGGCTATAGAAAAAAGGGAGTCTCTAAATTCTGAAAAAGAGAGAGGAGGGCCAAAGAAAGAAGAGTTTCTCAGAGGAAGGACACTTGAAGGAAGAGAAATAATTGGAGCTGAGGAATGAAGAACCAAACTAAAGCAATGGCAATGTTGATGATGACAGAGAGGAGGAGAAGGCCTGGAAATAAATGATCATGTGGTAGAATGCTATGGTTATTCAAAAGATTCACTTCTGTAAGTAGGCATTTCTCCACTTGCTTGTCTATTCACCCATTCATTCATCCATCTCCACATTCATCCACCCACTTTCCATCTATCCATCATCTATCCACACCTGTTTCCTCTGTCAATCCATCTACCTATTTATTCACCCATGTCTTCATTGATTCTTACATTCCACTCTTCTATACATCTGTCCATGCATTCATTCAATTCCCGCATTCATCCACTCTCCATCCATCCATCCATCCATCTATCCTTCCATCCATTTATTCACACATTCATCTACCTGCTTCCTTCCATTAATCTATCTATTTATTTGTCCATCTCTTCATCAATTAATCCATCCCACTCTTCTATACATCCATCCATGCATCCATCCATCCACGCATCCATCCATCCACACATTAATCTACCTATTTCCTTCTGTCAATCCATCTACCTATTTATTTGTCATCTCTTCATCGATTATTCCATCCATCCATCCATTAATCCATTCATCCACTAGTCTATTCCTAGATTCATCCACCCACTCTCCATCCATTCATTCATCCATCCATCTATCTTTCCTTCCTTCCATTTATTCTCACACCCATCTACCTGCTTCCCTCTATAGATCCATCTACCTATTTATTTGTCCATCTCTTCATCAATTCTCCCATCCATCCCAACCTTACATACATTCATCCATCGATCCACACGTGTGTCTACCTGTTTACTTCCATCTATCCATCTATACATTCATCACTTCATTCATTGCTTCATCAATTCATCTATCCCACCCTTCTATACATCCATCTTTCCATTCATACATCCATCCACACATCAATATATCCATTCATCTACCCATTCACCACTCATCCATTAATTCATCCATCTATCCACCCATCATCTCATCCATCCGTCTATCCTCTATCTTTTTCCACAAAGGAAAAAGTGGTGTAGAAAGACACGTAAAATAAATATAGAAAATGAATAATAAATGAATAAAATATGAACAAACCAAACACTAAACTCAGGTAAGAATGGAAAGGAGAGAACTAGAATAAGGACATAAAGTAGGACCAGGGGTTTGATTTAGGCAAGTATACATTCCATATGCCTGACCTGTGAGGGCCAGACATTCAGTATGTTAGGATGTTGAGTTGTTTGTGCTCCCAAGGTAGCCTGTATCTGTACCAAACTTTCTACTGCTTAGAGTCTAAATGGAGGAATCTTTTAAGTTGTTTACTGTACTCCACATCAAATGTTTGGTGGCATTTGGATAGACTTTGGCAAATGTAGTCCATCTTCTAATTTCTTCTTTATCTGCATTTAAAGGGCTTTGAGCTACAGAGATGAGATGATACTGATTAAAGGCAAGTCAGGTTTCAAATACTGTCTCCTGAAAATCCATTTTACTCCTTTGCTGTTAGCAGCATTTACTACAGGAAAATGTATACTTAACATTTAGCCAAAAATAAAAACCTCTGCAAAATGCCTAAATATAGATTGCTTCGTTGCCTTCAAATCAGCCTGGAAAGAACGCAGAGGCTGGTGCTCAGAAGAAACTGAGTGGTTGGAGACTGCAAAGCAGTCTGCAATCAGAAGAAATTACGATTACGGCACCCAGCACTATTCCCAGAAAATCAAAACACAGTTAGGCAACCACTAAATCCCATTATAAAATATAATAATCATTATTAGAGCTTTTTTTTTCTCCCAGAAAATAAAGAGTTGGAGACATTATGCCATTGCTTAACCATTTTCCATAGCACGTCATTATTCTTTATGATGCTACTAAATATACTCATCATCTTACAAATCCCAAGTTCACCTTCCAAATACATGATCTTGTCCTTCTGTGTAAAGTTAATCAAAGTTGTAAAAGTGCTTTATTCTGTATCTTTATTTTTCCCCACAGGGACAGGGGAATAAAAATGTGATGCATTGGAGGAGAGTCACAGGACTCAACAAATAAACCTTGAGATGTCATTGTCACCTGTGTGTACTTTATGCGAATACATGTAGAGATTAACCCTTTCCTGGAAAATGAACATCTAATGCTTCTTTTGGGGACAGCATGCTTTATAGTTAGGACATTCTTCTTTATATCCAGCCTGACTTCTTCATGCTGTACTAGCCTTCCAATCCTTAACTAAAAATTTTTAAAAAATGAATAAACACTGGGCAATGTGTTCTATGGGCTCTTTAAAATACTATGAGACTAGTAAAAACATCACAACACAAGTGGCAAAGTAGTGAAGAATGGTGCTGATATGGTTTGGCTGTGTCTCCGCCCAAATCTCATCTTGAATTCCCATAATCCCCATGTATCCTGGGAGGAACCCAATGGGAGGTAATTGAATCATGGGGGCGGTTACCCTCATGCTGCTATTCTCATGATAGTGAGTGTGTTCTCATGAGCTCTCATGGTTTTATAAGGGGTTTTTCACCCTGTTGTTCGGCACTTCTCTTTGCTGCTGCCACGTGAAAAAGGACGTGCTTGCTTCCCCTTCCACCATGAATGCAAGTTTCCTGAGGCCTCCTCAGCCATCTGAACCGTGAGTTAATTAAACCACTTTCCTTTATACGTTACCCAGTCTCAGATAACGTCTTTATTAGCAGTGTGAGAACGGACCAATACAGATGCTATGCTAAGTTTTCTGATTTTACCACCTCTTCTAGAACATGCTAGAACCAGTCCACATCAAATTTTTCCTTAAGGCACAAACTGCTTCCTTCTGTTTTGTAGCTACACAATACAGTACATTTGTGGATCCACAATGAATATCCATAAATCCTCACAGAATGAGTGAGTCGGCGAATCAATGAACCATTACTTCCTCAATTCAATACAAAGCACTTCAGACAATGAAACCAAAATCTCCATCTCTCATCTCTTTCAATTCCCATTCTAATAACGAAAGAAAACATAAACACGCGCTGAGTTCTCAGTTAACGAATTATTTCTAGATTGAACTACAAGAAATTGCCACTTTGGTTTATAGGTCAAAAGCAGTTGAATATCAGCTGTATGCTAATATTTGCAGTCTTTGGCTGATATTTGGGAATTTTTTCTTTTCTTTAGTAACATCAGAAAAAAGTGCCTTAAGATGAGTTAGAGATATGTAAATAGCATCTCATTCTGGGAAAATAGCTAAGCAAAAATCATAAAGGATGCCAAAATACTCAGTTCGGGTGTGCACTCTTCTGATTACACAATACATTTTGGTCACTGGTAAATGTTTCTTTTAATGTCCACCCAGCAAGATGAGGCATTTGGGACAACAAAGCAGTGGGTTCCCTCTTCTGATGACTTAGCCTGAAGAGCTAATGAGTCAGTTAAGAATGAGTGTTGTCTTTGATAGAGGAGCCTTGAAGGAGATGGGTCTGTTTTAAAAGTAGAAGCAAGCTGGGCAACATAGCAAGACCCCATCTCTGCAAAAAATAAAAAATTAGCTGAGTATGGTGACAGATGCCTCTAGTCCCAGGTACTTGGGATGCTGAGCGGGGAGGATGGCTAGAGCATGGGAGTTCGAAGATGCAATGAGCCATGGTTGTGCAATTGTACTCCAGCCTGGGTGACAGAGTGAGACCCTGTCTCAAAAAACAAAACAAAACAAAACAACAACAAAAGAACTCTTGTGAGTACATCAGCACCAGATAATCCAGGATTATCTCCACATCCCAAGATTCTTAATCACATCTGCATAGTCCTTTTTGCCAGCTTATGTCACATGTTCACACCATCTAGGATTGGGGTGTGGACATTTTGGGGGGCCACTATTTGACTGACCATAGATTCCTCTGGCCCTTCATTTAACCAAGACTGAGTCCAAATGGTTGCAGAATCCAACACTCATGTTGGGTGGCAAAGCATCATCTGATCAAGTAAAGTATGCACAACAGAGTTAGACCTTGGTCAGGGTTTGCCTCCATGCTTTTTAAAAAATTGTTTAAAGAGAGTCTCGCTCTGTCACCCAGGCTGAAGTGCAGTGGTGAGATCACAGCTCACTTCAGCCTTAAACTCTTGGAATCAAGTGATCCTCCTGAGTCAGCCTCCCAAGTAGCTAGGACTACAGGTGAGTGCCATCATGCCCAACTAATTAAAAAAAATTGTAGAGACTGGGTCTTACTGTGTTGTCCAGGCTGGTCTCGAACTCCTGGACTCAAGGAATTCTCCAAGTCAGCCTCCCAAAGCACTGGGATTACAAGCATGAGCCACTGCGTTCAGCCTCAGAGTCCCTATAAGAAGGTAAGGGGGTCTGAGAAAAAGATGTGATGATGGAAGCAAAGAGTAATTTGAAACACTACACTGCTGCCTTTAAACAATTGAAGAAAGGACCACAAACCAAGAAACACAAGTGGCCTCTAGAAGCTGGAAAAGACATGGAGACAAAATCTCCCCTAGAGCCTTCAACAGGAGCACAGCCCTGCTGAGACCTCAATTCTAACCCAGTGAGACCCATTCCTGACTTCTGACCTCCAAAACTGTAAAATAATAAGTTAGTGTTGTTCTAAGCCATTGAATTTGTGAGAATTTGTAACAGCATCAGGATACCTATACAGAATCTTTCTCAGGGTCTATCACTAGGCATGTACATCTTCAGAGACGATGTTACATGACAAGTTTAAAATGAAAAATGGCTGGGCAGCATGGTGGCTCCCACCTGTAATCCCAACACTTTGGAAGGCTGAGGCAGAAGGATCAATTGAGTCCAGGAGTTCGAGACCAGCCTGTGCAATATAGTGAGATCCTGTCTCTATTTAAAAAAATTTTTTTAAAAAATTAAATTAAAAAAACTTAGGAAGATGAAATACCTTAGAGTACCTGTTGCGGGAAGTCAGGAACCCCGAATGGAGCGACCGGCTGAAGCCATGGCAGAAGAACATAAATTGTGAAGATTTCATGGACATTTATTAGTTCCCCAAATTAATACTTTTATAATTTCTTACGCCTGTCTTTACTGCAGTCTCTGAACATAAATTGTGAAGATCTCATGGACACTTATCACTTCCCCAATCAATACCCTTGTGATTTCCTAGGACTGTCTTTACTTGTTTAATCTCTTAATCCCGTCATCTTCGTAAACTGAGGATGTATGCTGCCTCAGGATCCTGTGATGATTGCGTTAACTGCACAAATTGTTTGTAGAGCATGTGTGTTTGAACAATATGAAATCTGGGCACCTTGAAAAAAGAACAGGATAACAGCGATGTTCAGGGAACAAGAGAGATAACCTTAAACTCTGACCGCTGGTGAGCCGGGCGGAACAGAGCCATATTTCTCTTCTTTCAAAAGCAAATGGGAGAAATATCGCTGAATTCTTTTTCTCACCAAGGAACATCCCTGAGAAAGAGAATGCGTCCCTGACGGTAGGCCTCTAAAATGGCCTCTTTGGGGGCGGCCGTCTTTTATGGTCGAAGCTGTAGGGATGAAATAAGCCCCAGTCTCCTAAAGCACCCCCAGGCTTATTAGGACGAGGAAATTCCCGCCTAATAAATTTTGGTCAGACAGGTTGTCTGCTCTCAAACCCTGTCTGCTGATAAGATGTTATCAATGACGATGTGTGCTCAAAACTTCATTAGCAATTTTAATTTTGCCCCGGTCCTGTGGTCCTGTGATCTCGCCCTGCCTCCATTTGCCTTGTGATATTCTACTACCTTTTGAAGCATGTGATCTCTGTGACCCACACCCTATTCGTACACTCCCTCCCCTTTTGAAAATTACTAATAAAAACTTGCTGGTTTTACGGCTCGGGGGGCATCATGGAACCTGCCCACATGTGATGTCTCCCTTGGACACCCAGCTTTAAAATTTCTCTCTTTTGTACCCGGTCCCTTTATTTCTCAGACCGGCCGACTCTTAGGGAAAATAGAAAAGAACCTACGTGACTATCAGGGGCAGGTTCCCCTGATAGTCTGTCAGTGAGGACTGGGGTAGTCTATCTTCTCCTCCCCTTGTTCCTTGAATTAACTAACACACAGTTCTTTAAAGGAGGCTGTGGAGAAATAGCTTAGACACTGGGCCATTAGTGGTGGCTTTTGTTCGGTTAGAGAAACATATGGCTCATTTCTGAACCGGGGACAAATTGGAAACATGTAAAGATGAAAGGATGAAGTTACATAGGGAGCAACACACTAGCAAGAATTGACAATAAAGAATGCAAAAAGAAGTGAAAGTAAAATCTCTCCAAATAGGGTGACTAACCATGCCTGGTCTGTCCAAAACTGGGTCTCTCCCAGGATGCCAGACTTTCAGTACCCCCAAATCCCGAAAATCAGTACTTGCAAAACCTGAAAAATCCTCAGTAAACTACCAATTTCCATATAAACATAACTTTGTTTATGGAGATAGAGGAAAATATTGCGATTAATAACTCAATAGGTCTATTAAATCATTCATTCATTCATTCAAGGCATTCTATTAAATATCTGTGATTTTCAAATAATGTGTTAAGGTGCTTAGGATAAAATAATTGTGATCAAGTCTTACTTTCTGAAAAGGAAGAAATAGAATACAAAACTTAAGTGTGATACAAACACTAATCTCAAGAAACATGTTCTTTACTGGACATAAGATACATATATATGTGTGTGTGCATATATATATGTGTGTCTGTATATACATATATATAAATATCACATACATGTGAGAAGTCCACTGTGCTATCAAAGCCTAATAAAAATATTACCCAAATATCTTGCATTAAAAAACAACTTCAGCTGGGCACAGTGGCTCACGCTTGTAATCCCAGCACTTTGGGAGGCCGAGGCGGGCGGATCATGAGGTCAGGAGATCAAGACCACGGTGAAACCCCGTCTCTACTAAAAATACAAAAAAATTAGCCAGGTGTGGTGGCGGGTGCCTGTAGTCCCAGCTACTCAGAGAGGCTGAGGCAGGAGAATGGCGTGAACCCGGGAGGCAGAGCTTGCAGTGAGCCGAGATCGCGCCACTGCACTCCAGCCTGGGTGACAGAGCGAGACTCCATCTCAAAAAAAAAAAAAAAGCTTCAGACTCTTTTTTCTTACTCTTTTCTATCTACATTATATATATAATAATATCAGTTATATTACATTATATATGTATTATATGTAATGTAAATATTACATATATAATGTAATATAGTGTATATAATGTTTAAATGTAGTGTGTATATAGTGTATATGTATGTAATGTATATAATATTTATGTATAGTGTGTGTTAAATATACTGTGTATACACACAATATAAAAATATCGTATACAAATATGAATTATATATAAATATTTCTACTTTATAAATATAAATATTATATACATTATATTACTAGTAGTACAGTAATATATTACTATATGTTATACAGTAATATATTACTATATGTTATACAGTAATATATTACTATATGTTATACAGTAATATACTATTTTATACAAATTATATTTTATAGTAATGTAGCATATGTTACTGTATGTATTACTATATGTATATGGACAGAGATAAGCTATGATAAACGTTAAACCAAAAGATAAATAGATTCTGAAGGTTTTAGTTTTTTAATGCAAGATAGTTGGGTAACATTTTTTATTAGGCTTCGATAGCTCAGTTGGCTCTCATGACACAATGAGGATACTGCTAAAATAGATCAAATGGAGGAAATTGAAACAGATGTGCTACCCTACTTAGGACATTTTGCTCAAACAACTTATTAGGTTCATTCAGGGGGAAAAATACCCACAGCAGGGCATTGGAAAATGGCAAAGTGCCGCATTTTGTTGAATGAGATATGTGGTTTGTGTGACCTTTTCCAGCTAGGTGCAGTTTCTAGAAGGATAAAATTAAGTTTAAAAAGACCATTTTCAGTTTCTCTCTGGTCATTTTTCCCTCTTATTCATTTTAGGAGAACCAACCAGTTTGAAATTCTTTTTTCGTTTTTTGTATTTTTGAGTGGATGGTTGGGGAGTTTAGGTGAGGATTGCTACGTTGGCCTATGCATTACCTCATTCACAGAGTTCCAGAACACCCTCGCCCTGAGATACACATTGTTCCTTTCTATTCTTTTCCTCATTTCAAGCCAGCCTTTGTTTATGCACTTACATATTTAGAGAGCACTGCTGCTATGAATTCAAAGTTCTAAACTGTCATTGACCTAATTAACTTGAGATGGTTTGCCTGTTGATTTTCTGTAAGTAAATATATTTATCAAAATCTATAATAAGTGTACAGGGTCCATTTTAACGTTTGCAGATAATGAGTTTAAGAGCAACCCAGAAAATGTCAATGATCTCTTCTATAGAGGACAATTGGTGAGCCATCACAGCACAGGGCTGTCAATTACTCACTCTGCCTTGCTAATTTCAATGCCGTGGCCAACTTGAGATATTAGGAAAGCTAATTAACCTCTGTGTAACTCAATTTGCCAATCAGGGAAAGCTGCAAAATTGGATCATTCTCTAAACTGCGCTTCTCCATCTCACAAGGACAGGTGCTCACTGACATCAGAAAACAAAGCATTAGAGTCGTGACAAGGTGGGGAGAAGAAAATGCGGCCAAAAACAGGCAGCATGTCTTGGCCAGGTGAGGAACAGCTGAACTTTCTGCTTTCCAAATTGTTGACCTTCAGTCCGTGTTGTTCTTCCCTCCTCATGGACTGTTTATAAGCCGGTCCTTTCAAAAGCATCAGAAAGAGATGGAAGGAAAGGGAACTAGCATTTGTCAAAATCCAGATTTCAGAAAGAAGATGGTTAACCTTTGGTGCAGCAATATGGTGAGAAATAGTAAGACACAGAAGCCAGGAGAGACCGGATTGGCTTCCTAACTTGGCATTTTATAATCTCTGTGCAAAGAGCAAGTTACTCTCCAAGTCTAAGCTCAGTTTCCACGTTGAACAAGGACAGTAATGCCTACCTTACAGCACTTGGGGAAGGCATATAACAGGACTATAGTGGTGACCAGCTGTAGGCCACTTGAAGAAGTTTAGCCACATAGGTTGAGTTTGGCAATGGTGGTGCTGGAAGCAGATAGTATGTTGCTACTTTAGTCTTCAGACTCAGTGTGGTGCCCAGACCAGCTGCAGCAGTATCTACAGGAAGCTTGTTAGAAGTGTGAATTCTCCAGGCAGGCATAGTAGTCCCAGCTACCCAGGAGGCTGAGGTAGCAGGGTCCTTTGAGCCCAGGAGTTCAAGGCTGCAGTGAGCTGTGATTACACCACTACGCTCCAGCCTGGGTGACAGAGCAAGATCCTATCTCTTAACAAAAATAGAATTGCAAATTCTCACTTCAACCCCACCCCCTCATGCCAGACCTCCTGAATCAGGAACTCTGGGGCGGGACCCTGCAATCAGTGTTTTATTAATAACAAGTCCTCCAGAGGCTTCTGATGTGCATTCCAGTTTGCTTTAGAAAGACTTTGGTCAAGGTAGAAATCAACAAGAAGAAAGTAAGGCCCAAATCTTGAAGAAACGGGAGAACTCGATAGGTTGACAAGAAAATATTTTAGACATGGAGAGCAAGGCAGGACTTTTGTTATTAACCTGGGATATAAGATTGTGGAAGGCGGGGCAGGAATTTGGGCTTAGTGACTCAGAATTTCCATGACAAGCTGAAACACAGACATGAAGAGATCATGTTGCAAGTTCACCTGAAGCTGAACCCAGGTGCAGAATCAGATGTACCTAGAGCTGATGTTAGGGCAGGACTGACTTTATATTTTTTAATTTTAAAATTTGTTTTGTATTTTGTATTTTTTTGACAAAGGATTTCACTCTGTCACCCAGGCTGGAGTGCAATCATGAGATCATGGTGCACTGCAGCCTTGACCCCCTGAGCTTCAGCAATCCTCCTGCCTCAGCCTCCTGAGTAGCTGGGACCATAAGCATGCTCCACCATGCCCAGCTAATATTATTATTATTATTATTGTAGAGATGGGACATCCCTATGTTTCCCAGGCTGGTCTGGAACTCCTGGGTTCAAGTTATCCTCCCACCTTGGCGTCCCAAAGTTTTGGGATTACAGGTGTAAGCCACCATGCTCAAGCTGGACTGACTTTATAGAAGAGAATCATCATTCCAACATTCTCCTCCTTTCCCATTTTTTTCTAGAACAGAGAGACCCTAATCTTTTTCATTTTATTCTCATCATACCTCCCACTCACCTTCCTTCCACCTCAACCCTTTGGATGTTAATTGGTTTATCTGAATGTTCTTTTAAGTTTGTGTGCGTCTGTTGATATTTTCACTTTGAGTTGTTTTTCAGTTAATTTCCTGTCTGTCCTGAGGCTCGAAGGCCAGCATTGTGCTATGGGAATTACAAGTGAAGATACATTAGAGTTGTACGGACAGATAGCATTATGTTTTCTCTTTGGTTTCCAACATTGTGACTTAGCACCTCCTGGCTGCCAAGACGTCAACAGTGTGTAGGGGGTTGTCACCCACAAACAGCAGTAGACAGAATCAAATTGGAGTATGTAGGGTGCTGGGGCTCTGATACCTAGGTTATTCTTCTGTCTGAATCCACTGCCTCTGCAACCTGTAGGAAGCCTCTAATGTGTCAGGGCTTTCAGCTTTTAGAATAAAGATATTTGAGAAAAAATGTTTATGGTCCTTTCTAGATCTCAAGTTCCACAATCTGTAATCTATTGGTTTCCATCCTAAGTCATGAGTCCTACTTAGCACCTGAACTTCACTCAACATTCTGTATGCGTGGTTAAGAGTCAGCAATAAATCTGAACTGTGCATGATGTTCTTTTATTTTGCCATTTTGAACAAGTACAATTCCCAACTCTGAGGATTATGTGGTAGCTCTCTCCTGAATCTGCATGACTGACCTGACTCTGAAATTCAGAGTCTAAATCAAATCAGCTGCTAGCAGAAGTTTTAAAAAAAATGGATAGAGGAACACAGTTCTCGCATAAACCCCATTTCTCAAACACCAGCAAAACCTCTCATTAGAGGTATATGCAGGTTAATTAAGTCTTTTGAAAAGAAAGGTGATCTTTGAAATAAAATTGGCATTGCTTAAGTCATAGACAAGACTGACTTGCTGTGTCATTTTACAGCATGGCACAGAATTTATAAGAGAATATCTGGTTCTATGCTAAGTGTGAGGGGCAGAATTATCACACAGCCTCTAAGATTCCCACCCACTAGACTACATGTCCTGTATAATCCCAGCCTTTGGGTATAGGCAGGGCCTTTCACTGTTATTGATGTCAAGACAGAGACTAGGTTATAATATTTAGCGTAACTACAGGGATTTTTGTAGATGTCATTTTGTACATGTGATTAAGTTTCCTAATCAGTTGAATTTGAGTTAAGGAGATTATAGGGGGAGACCTCACTAATTTAATGAGCCTTTTAAGAGGAAGTCTAGGAGCAAGAGATCTGAAGCAGCAGATCTCTTTAGTCATCATGCATTCTGCAACATAAGAAAATAAATTCAACCAACAGCCCTGAGTTGGAAAGAAGACCTGAGCTCCACATGAGATGATGACTGCAGCCTTCAAAAGCCAGCCAAAGACCCACCTATGCCATGTATGGACACTTGGCTTAAGGGAACTCCAAGGAAATAAACATATATCATTTGAAGCCTCCAAGTTTGTAGCAATTTGTTATGAAGCATTAGAAAATGAATACAGTTAGCTTGTAGTTCCCTACTGGGAAAATGGATCATTTAGAGTATTTAGAAGAAGTGTACAGAAGACAGAGTTCATTCAGTCTGAAGAAAGGAAAGATGATCTCACTGAATGTCATTATTAAAAAATAATGTGTTACATATTCTGTTGTTAATCTGGTAATAACCATCCAATTAATGGATGATATGGTTTGGCTGTGTCCCCACCCAAATCTCATCTTGAATTGTGCCTCCCATAATACCCACATGTCCTGGGAGGGACCTGGTGGGAAGTACTTGAATTATGGGGGCAGGTCTTTCCCATGCTGTTCTCGTGCTAGTGAATAAGTCTCACAAGATCTGATGGTTTTCTAAGGGAGAGTTCCCCTGCACATGCTCTCTTGCCTGCCACCATGTAAAATGTGCCTTTCCCTTCCTTTGCCTTTCGCCATTATTGTGAGGCCTCCCCAGCCATGTGGAACTGTGAGTCCATTAAACCTCTTTTTCTTTATAAATTACCCAGTCTTGAGTATGTCTCTATTATTAGCATGAGAGCTGATTAATACAATGGACAAATGTGCAAATGATTGCATACAAAAGACAGTTTCACCAACAATACAAGAATCATCTTGAGTAATTGTTGTGGAGTAAGAAGGAATAAAGAAGAAAATGAAGACCTCCATTGAATTTTAGCTTGTCCTTCAGTAAAAGTTAGGAGTATAAGACCATGGCTCCCAAACGTCATTAAATAGGCTAGTGATCACTGTTGAAGTGTTCTCTTCATGTTTTGACACTTCCTTCAGATCAGTTCCTAACTGGTGTCCTTTATACAGGCAAGATTTTTCTCTATCCACAAACCCCTTTCCTTATTGCATCTGGCGAGCCATTGCCAAATTTCTTACTGGGTTAGTTTTAGTCTGTTTAGTGTGGCTATAAAAGAATAGCTGAGGCTGGGCAATTTATAAAGAAAAGAAATTAATTTGTTCATGGCTTTGCAGGCTGTACAGGAAGATGGCACCAGCATCTGCATCTGGTGAGAGCTTCAGGCTGCTTCCACTCATGGTGGAAGGGGAAGGGGAGCTGGCATATGCAGAGACCACATGGAGAGAGAGGAAGCAAGAGAGAGGAAGAGGTGCCAGGCTCTTTTTAACAACCTCTCAGGAACTAATAAAGTGAGAACTCACTTATTATTGTGAGGATGACACCCAGACATTCATGAAGGATCTGCCCGCATGACCCAAACACCTCCCACTAAGGGATCAAATTTCAACATGAGATTTGGAGGGGTCAAACATCCAAACTATAGCAAGATTCTTTAAAGGAAAGAGAGAAGAAAGCCAGAGGCCTCATTTCTCAGAATATTCTTATTATAGCAAGGAAGGACTGAGAGTCAAGAACAAAAAAAAACTGTTTGGATGACAAGCATTATCAATTTTTTAAAAGATTTATAACAAGCTTGACATTCAAGCTCCATTTCCAGTTTGCACTGGAAGAAAGCAAAGAAGGTCAGGAAACTGACAAACTTCATAGAAGAGTGCAATATCATAGAACAGAGTTTTATCTTGTAATTGTTTTCTCCATGAAAATTTCAAATACATCTCTAGGGGAAAATAGGTGTAAGTTTGTCAATATTTCTTCCTTGGGAAGTTTTTCCTTTCCTAAAACTAAGTCCACTCCATGAAAAATATCTTTTAAAGGATAATTTTCAAAGAAGGAAAAACTATGACTCTCAGATAGCTAAAAATAAACCAGTGTTAAAGATGTTATTTAACTCATTATTGGTGTGCGAACCATGAGGAAGGTCTTACAACACATTTAAAAAACAATCCAAAGAACAATCCTATTTATAGGTTTAAAAATATCAATATGTATGTGCAAATAGAGGCAAAACAGACTTTAATTTTGTTGGGTGGTGGGAGTCATTTGCACTTCCACAGGAGTAAATTTGCATGTCTAGAGACAAGAATTATTTTGCATTACCCTTGGCTATTTGCAATGTACAGAGTTGTAAAATAACTCAAAGACGATGGGTGGCACAGAGCTTTATAGAATCAGAATCCAATACCAGTAGGGGTGTGATAGAAACAACGAGCAGTTTTCTCCAGAAGCACACAGTTTTGCCCTCCACATCTTTTATGCTATGAATTACAGTAATTACTTGGTACCCTTTAATGTTTTGTTTTACTGGTAACCCTATGCAGGCCTCCAATTTTGGGGGGAAATATTACTTATGAATATGGTTCAAAAGTATATAATCAGGCCAGGTGTGGTGGCTCACACCTGAAATCCCAGCACTTTGGGAGGCTGAAGTGGGAAGATGTCTTGAACCCAAGAGTTCGAGACTAGCCTGGGCAACATGGTGAGACCTTGTCTCTACAAATAATAAAAAAGAATTAGTTGCACGTGGTGGTGCACGCCTATAGTCCCAGCTACCCTGGAGTCTGAGGCGAGAGGGTCACTTAAGCCCAGGAGGTTGAGGCTGCAGTGAGCTATGATGGTGCCATTGCACTCCACACTCCAGCGTGGGTGACTGAGTGAGACTCCATATCTTAAGAAAAAGAAAAAAAAATCTCTGGAGGCATAGGGAATAGGGGATAGAAGAATTACTTTTATATTAATAGTGTCAATGAAAAAACAAATCTGGACTAAGTAAGAAAAGATTTCTTTGAAATAATTATTGCAAGGGTTGAGGAGGACTGTTCACCTATTATTTTAGTTGGGAAAGGTGAATTACTGCAATAGCAAGAATGCTCTGACTATAGGTCTGCAAGTATCTGAAGAGTTAGGCAGAGAGGGTTTTTCTTTTATGGGCAAGAGGAAATTAGGCTAGAGAAAAACAGGAGAGGGGAAGTTGGATAAAGGGTGATATTATAGGACAGTAGTTCAGAGAATGGTTTACCCCAAGAGCAGGCTGTTTTCAGAAGAGGCCCTAAAGGAGGGGTGTTCTGTTGGCATATGTTGAGGGTGAGCTAAAGTCCAAGGTCCTGGGGAAAAGAAGAACTGACCCAATGTTTGGTTCACAAGCATTTTGTTCCCACTGATTAGTGGGGACAAATGGTTCACCTCATCAATTATCAATTGTGAGGCAAAGAATGGAAACTTGGAGGGTCTGGGTCTGGTCTTGTCCTATGTAAACTGGGGGAACATTTCATGAGTATTATCTAAATCATATGGGTAAGGATAGTTCTTTGCAGTAATCCATTTTCCAGAACTCAAAGTGTGGGAGAAATTCTTTTAACTGTTGCTGTTTCCAGGATCACAGGGCTTGGGTACAGTTCAAAATCATCAACACAAACTCAAATACATTGTAGACTAGAATGCAAAGGCTGAGGGCTGCCCATCTTCACCTGCTTTCTCCTGAGAGCAGAGCCAGGGCCAGTGGCTTCGAGGACAGTGCTTCCCTTGGTCATGCCATCCCAGGCAGCAAGAGGGCTGGGACAGTGAATTAGAGAAGACCTAGCCATGGCAAGAATGCATTGGTCACCTGCGAGAGCAGCTGGTGGCCACTTGAAAAGTCAAGTGACAGCCATCTCAGGATAGTCTATCCAAGGGAAGAGGAGGAGGAAAAAATGAGACACATAGATCAATCCATTTCTTTCTCCCAAGAGTGAGAAGTTCCCTCCATGATTACTTCCTGCCCATGATGGAGCTCTGGGACATTTCCTAAGGTATTCATGGAGAAGCCGCCGTGTGGGAGACAAAAGGAATGTATCATTGATGTGGCAAAACACACCTGGCCAAGTGCACCTGTGTGGAGCTATATAGTGTTAAAGCAAACTAAATATGGCCTCAGAAGGACTCCATACTTTTATATTTGGGTCCTTGTGGATCAACTGTAACCTAGCTTAATAGGCAGATAAAATTGAAAACCTAACTTAGTAGTATGTGCCTGTAACAATAGCTAAGCCTTGACCAATCCCAGTGGCCATACTTCAACCATTCATACACTGCTAAGTGTTCAAACTGTGTTCAAATAAGGCATATGCCGAGCTGTAACCAATCCAGCCGTTCTGTACCTCACTTCCAATTAATTTCTGTACGTCATTTCCTTTTTTTGTTTGTTTCTAAATCTTCTTCCACCACGTAGCTACACTGGAGTCTTTCCGAATCTGCTGTGATTCTGGGGGCTACCTGATTCACAAATTGTTCATTGCTCAATTAAACTCCTTTAAATTTAATTCTGCTGAAGTTTTTCTTGTATCAATAGGAACCGGTTGCTGAAGCTATGGATAGAGTGGGAAGCTGTCATAAGAGAGAAGTTCTAGGAGGACATCTCATACCATATCTTATGAAAAGATAATACATCTTTATAACTGGGCAACAACCCCAGGTTTCTGCTGGAGCTGTTTCCTCACCTCTTCCATGGAGAGCCATTGCTCATAGTGCAGAAAAATTTGCGACTCACTTGGGAATTTTCAGCTTTCTTAACTGTGGGCAAGAACAGTTAGGAAGCAACCATATTAGTTTCCTTTTGATACTGTAACATATGACCACAAACATTGAAGCTTAAAACAATACACGTTGATTATTTAGAGTTACTACACATCAGAAATCTTGTGGGGTCCTCTGAGCTGTCTTCTAGAGCTTGCAAGGCTGAAATCAAGGTGTCTGTCAGGCTGCCTGCCTTACAGAAAATGCTGGGGATAAATCTCCTTCTAAGCTTGTATTTGTCAGCTTGGGCTGCTGTGACAAAATACCATAGACTGAGTTTCTTACACAACAGACATTTATTTCTGACAGTTCTGGAGGCTGGGAAGTCCAAGGTCAAGTCAGTGGCAGATTCTGTTCCTGGTGAGTACCCTTCCTGGCTTGTGGATGGTGCCTTCTTTTTTTTTTTTTTTGAGATGGAATCTCACTCTATCACCCAGGCTGGAGTGCAGTGTTGTGATCTCAGCTCACTGCAACCTCCACCTCCCGGGTTTTAAGCAATTATCTCTGCCTCAGTCTCCTGAGTAGCTGGGATTACAGGTGCTCACCATCATGCCTGGCTAATTTCTGTAATTTTAGTAGAGACGGGGTTTCACCATGTTGGCCAGGCTGGTCTTGAACTCCTGACCTCAGCTGATCCATCCACCTTGGCCTCCCAAAGTGCTGGGATTACAGGCATGAGCCACTGTGCCAGGCTGATAGTGCCTTCTTGGTGTGTTCTCACATGGCAGAAAGAGAGAGAGAGAAAGAGAGAGAACACATGAGAGAGTACTCTAGTGTTTCTTCCTCCTCCTATAAGGCACCTGCCCTATTGAAACAGGGTCCTAGCCTTATGATCTAATTTAACTGTAATTAAAAGACTTTTTCAAAGACCCAATCTCCAAATACAGTCTCATTGGGGGATTAGGACTTCAACATATATTAATTTGCGGAAGACGTAATAGATCCACAGCAAAGCTCATTCAGGTTGTTAGTCAAACTTAGTCCCTTGCAGTTGTATGGCCGCAGTGCCCATTTCCGTGTCTGGCTGTCAACCGGAGGCTGGTCTTTGCTCATAGAGGCTGCTTGCATTCCCACTCAGTGTTTCCATGGGAAGCCCCCTTCAACAATGGAATTTTGAGTCCTTCTCTCACATCAAATCTCACTGACTCCCTGTCTTAGCCCACTGGGTTGCTGTCACAAAATTGCAATTTAGAAAGAACAGATATGTTTTTTTTCCTCACAAGTGTGGAGGCTGGGAAGTCCAAGATCAAGGCAGCAGTGGATTTGATGTCTGGCGAGGTCTGCTCTCTGCTTCCAAGATGGTGCCTTCTCACTGCATCTTCACATGGTGGGGAAGAGGGCAATAAGGGATGAACGCTGTGTCCTCACATGGCAGAAGAGACGGACAGACAAAAAACAGGGACTGAAGTGTGGTATTCAACCTCTTTTATAAGAGCACTAATCCGTTCATAAGAGTGGAGCGTTCATGACTTAATCACTTCCCGGAAGGTCCTACCTCTTAATGCCATCACTTTGGGTTTTAAGTTCCAACATATAAATTTATTTTTTATTTTTATAGATTTAGGGAGTACATGTGCAGTTTTGTTACGTGAATATATTGTGTGGGATGAACTGTGTGCCTTTAGTGTAACCAACGCTGGAATACTGAACATTGTACCCAGTAAGTAATTTCTCATCCCTCACCTTCCTCCCACCTCTTGAGATGCTGGTGTCCGTTATTCCACTCTCTATGTCCATGTGTACTCATTGTTTCACTACCACTTATAAGTGAAAACAAATGGTATTTGACTTTCTGTTTCTGAGTTATTTCCCAACATGTGAATTTTGAAGGGGAACATGCATTCAAATAATAACATCCTTCCTTCTCATATATCTTTTTGACTTCCTTTACCACTTTTAAGGGCTCTTGTGATTGGTCTGGTCTTATCTGGAGATTCCAGGATGATCTCCCTTTCTTAAGGTCATTAATTTTAAACATGTCTGCACAGTCCCTTTCTCATATAAAGTGACATTTTTAGAGGTCTCAGGGGTGAAGACATGGACATTCTGGGAACGGGGGCATTCTGTCTATCACAGTTTGCCGAGACATGTTCAAGACTTTAGGAAACATTTGAAGAATGAGTTTTAAAAGGCCTCTAGAAATGTGGAAGAAAACCTGTAAAGTAATAAGATCTGTTTTCTGCCCCCCAACACCTGGATGCCTTAAATCATGAAATGAAAGGAATTTCATTTTTCAGACTAGTCCCTTTAGGCGAAAATTTCTCAACTTTTACACTATTGAAATTGCAAGTTGGATAACTTTTGTTCTGATCACTGTCCTGTATACTGTAAGATTTTTAGCAGCACCTGGTCTCTACATAACAAATACCCAATCCCACCACACCCAATTTTGACAACTGAGAATTTCTAGACACTGCTGAATAGCCCCAAAGAGGCAAAATTTTCCCCTTACTGTCCCCATTAAAAATCAATGCAGATGGAAATTGGAGTCATTCTAGTTCATCCAATTATATTGCCACGGGTTGATTCATTTGTAGAAATCCCCCTTTGGATATTAATTCATAAATCACAGAAACGATATCACCCATAATGCTATCTAAGTTCTTTTTGCATTTAAATTCAGAATAGTATTCATCTTGGGCTTTCTTTTACTTCCCAAATTTGTGCATAAATGGCTTTTGCTTGCTCCAAGAAAAAATGTAGAACATGAAGAAAATAAATTTGCAACCAATGAGGTTATTTGTACTTTGTGGCAGGCTTTAAAAATAATCCCAAGCATAGACTTGAAAACCTAGCTTGACCATTTACAGTGTGCTTAAGTGCTTCAAACAATGATTTTTTTCTTGATGGAGATAATGCACATCTGTGTGTTTACATTCTGTGTCATTGACTACAAATAAATTAACTCTAGAGTCACATGGTATTTAGAATGGAAATAGCATAGTGTTGGATTTATCACAAGTCAACCACAAACAGTGAGGTGTCCAATTAGCTGGGGATACAGTGGCCAAAAAAAATGCTTAAGAATATGCATTTTCAACATAGAGCACACTCTCTTGAGTTATATGATTTTAGCCTTTGATTTTTTTCTGAATTATTTTATAACTCTGTAGATTGTATTTAACAGATAGGAATGCCAAAATAATTCTTAGAGTTTTGCAGATTCTTTTCTGTCCCACATTGGCTGAATTATGTGGCATGATTGACTTTTTCCCCATTCCATCTAGACAAACCAGTTAAGACTCCATTTGTATATCCATTTCAGCCTTCCTGATCTATATATTTGTGATTTTTCAAAAAGCTTTTCCTTGGAACCAGTCAATCTGCTTAGTTCCCTCAATCAACGAGTTATGTGAAGTTGCTTTAAAAAATAGTTATTAAAATATGTCCATTTTGATATCTTATTATGGCTGTGATGACTTTACTTTCCTCTGAGTTTAACAATTTCAAGCACAATGCATTATTAGTCATGGGAAAAGACATAGCATAAGTACTTATTAAAGAAAAATTTAGTATTTTCCAAGAGATGGCCTCAGAGCTGTGAGCTGCATATAATAATCCAGAGGGAACTTTCCTTTTTTCTAGGCACCATCCCTCTGCTGCTCACGTACGTCCTCATAAAGTTGCCCAACATCAAGGAAGAATCTTCTAGAGGGTGGAGTACAGTGTTACATTTTTCTTCTCCCCTTTCTCTTTCTTTCGAACTTTCTTTTCTTCTTTGAACTGCTTTTCTCTTGGATTACTTTGAATTAATTTTCCCCCTTCAAGCTTATCTCCACCATGGCTGATGTTTTGAGATAAGCTTCCTGTCTTCTTCCGGAAGAAATACACATCTCCTCTCTTAGTTTATCAGATGGCGATATGGATGGATTCTATCCAGGCTTGTGACTGGCAAGACATTTTGGACCATGTACCAGGCCATGTTGGGGTGACCAGAGCATTCTGTGGATCCCAAAAAACAGAAGATGAGTTGGTAATACATTTAGTTTGGATGTGAGTTCCCACAGTCACTTCTTTGTAATGCTAAATTTTCCTAGCTTTCCTGTCCTATAATGGTTGGCTTCCAGAAATACACCTATTGCCTTTGGTCAGAAATACACCTGCTGCCTCATTCACCTGACATTGTGAGAAGGGACAAGTATATTAATGTATCCTCAGTGCCCAGCAGTGGAAGCAGGTGGGTAAAGGAGGATAAATATCCTTTCAAATATGTAAAGACAGAGCTATTCAGTAGGTCTCCCCTCTTCCAATTTCAGACTTATGATATTATAGGGGAATATTCAATTCTCACCAATGTCTGATAAAATAGAAGTTTTATTCTGTCAGAAATATACTACATCATACAATACATTAGAGGATAAATACATAATTCAATTTGATGAATCACTGTGTTTGTTGGGCAAAAACTCACTGGAGTAGGACTACAAATGGCCAATGCATTTGTAACAGCTCATGCATATGAGAACTACTCGATCTCAGTTTCCATGTTTGGTCCCATCTTGAAAATCTACATGATGTTATCTATAATCAGCTGTGACAGTGAAAGACATTTTTCAAATTATAATTAATGAAAATATGCAATCATACCCTCTCACCCTAAAATAAAAAGTGCATATAGCTATGTGAACACCAGACATCTCCCTAGTACATGTGCTGTTTCTCTCTCTCTATTAGAAGTAGAGGTCAAGCCCATCACCATGGCACATGGGTAGCAGGGTGACAATGTTGAACATTACCTGAGCCCTAAGCTCCCAGAACATTGCAAGAGTTAACAATTTTCCCTCACAGTTTCTTTTTTTCTTTTTCAACTTTTATTTAAGATTCACAGGGTGCATGTGCAGGTTTGTTATCTGGGTATACTGAGTGATGCTGAGGTTTGGAGTAGAAATGATCCCATCACCCAGGTACTGAGCATAGTACCCAACAGTTCATTTTTCAACCCTTGCTCGTCTCCTTGTCTTCCTCTCTTAGTAGTCCCCAGTGTCTACTGATGCCATCTTTATGTCTATGAGTACCCAATGTTTAGCTCCCACTTGTAAGTGAGAACATGCGGTATTTAGTTTTCTGTTCCTGTATTAATTTGATTAGGATAATGGCCTCCAGCTGCATCCATGTTGCTGCAAAAGACATTTCATTCTATTTTTATGGCTGCATAGTATTCCATGGTGTATATGTACTACATTTTCTATATCCAGTTCACTGTTGATGGGCACCTAGATTGATTCCATGACTTTACTATTGCCCCCACATTTTTGAATTCCAGTAAAGGGTTAACTGAGTATCCCCAGATAAGGCCCACCTCCTTCCATCCTTAAGACTAGCAGATGATAAAGATGATTCTCTGTTGACTTCCCTCTACAAAACCCCAGGCTCCAATCCTGTCCTTTGAGATGTTCCTCATTAATGAACATTCTCCCTGTTGCAATGACCTGAATGAAATCAGCTCTTTAATTGTACACTGCATATTTCTTTTCTTTTGCAAAGGCAATTAAAAATTCTAATGCTGGCTGTACACTGACAAAAGGTACAGAGAGTCTGTATGCGGGAAAACTTGGAGGTAGCATAGGAGAAGGTAAATAAGTTTACAAACTTGGGGACCTTAGGAGAGAAATTAGGCCGTAGGAGAGTGCCATTAGCATGCCATTTCCTACATTCAAATATATTCATATCACCACCGCTGTGCTCATATTTCTTATGAGCTCTTTGTTGCCCCAAGGAGGAAATTGAGATTCCATAAATTACTACCAATCCAGAGAAATTTCTACACAAATCCTAGGGCTCCGTCAGATACTGACAGTTGGTAAGAGATCCCTGCCTGTTTTGGCTTTTCTGCTCTTGTGCGCAAGCTTCCCTCTGCTTAAAACCCTTTTCCCAATCCTCTGTTGGGCTGTGGTTTGCTAGCCCCTCAAGACTTAGTCCAAAGCTGCTTTCTCTGGGCCTGATCCTTTAACTCTGTCTCCAATACTGTATCTGTGTCTTTCCTTGTTCATTTCCCCACTGGGTGCATGTGGATAAAAGGACACTATTTGCACATAGTCGCTATGATAAGGTTAGACTATGACAGAGGTCACCAATAAATGCAAAGTCATGATTGTGAAGTAAAGATAATTCAAATCCCACTAAATTTAAAAAGTTTTGGAGTAGGCAGAAGTGGGGAGCCAGAATAAGTGAAGGAGTCCAGAATATGCATAAATATGATTTTCAGATGAGCGACTCAATTCTCATAAATCTCCTTTCTTGGAGCAACCAGGGAAGATGAACTTATCACTAGAGACAAGAAGTTGGCATAACACCAGACATTGTCACAAAACTGTTGTATCTATAAGGGCCCACTTGTCTTTCCTAAAAGTCATTATTTTTAAAAAGTGAGACCCTGTCTCTACCAAAAAAATTTAAAAAATTAAAAATTAACTCTGTATGGTGGTGCCCACCTGTGGTCCCAGCTACTCGGGAGGCTAAGGCAGGAAGGTTGCTGGAGCCCAGGAGGTCAAGGCTGCAGTGAGCCATAATTGTGCCACTGCTCTCCAGCCTGGGCAACAGAGCAAGACCCTTTCTCAAAACCTTATCCCCTTCCCCTTCCACTACTAAGATAGTATATAGGCCCCAAATTCTCTTTCCTTGAGTCATGTTTTTCTGTTAATTCCCACATACAAGTAAATAACGATCTGCTTTTTCTCTTGCAAATCTGTATTTTGTCGGTTTAGTTTACATATTCTCAATTTTAGGACTTAAGCGGGGACAGGAAAACTTTTTCCTCCTCAACATGAGCCACAGAGAAGACAATGACTTGTTTTATTTCTGCATGGCTACATGAAAATGAAAGTTTTAATGCTGATGTGTATTGAAAACAATTGATAAATGTCTTCTAAAAGAAATCATGAGGCTAGATGCAGTGGCACACATCTGTAATCCCAGCAGTCTGGGAGGCTGAGGTGGGAGGATGGCTTGGGCCCAGGAGTTTGAGATCAGACTGGGCAACATGGCAAAACCTATCTCTACAAAAACTAAAGAAATCAGCCAGGTGTAGCGGCTACTCGAGACGCTGAGATGGGAGGGTCGTTTGAGTCCTGGAGCCCAAGGCTGCAATGAGCTGAGATTGCACCACTGCATTCCAACCCGGGTGACAGAGAGACACCATTCCCCCACACACACACAAAAGAAAAGAAAAGAAAAGAAAAGAGAATGATAATTTCCAAAATCTGTATATACATACACATTTATACACATACATGTAAAGGCAAAACATGAGATTCTCTTAAGTAGACCATAACACTTTCTGGAATTCACAATATTTATTTTTCTTTTAATTTTTAACATCTTTATTGAGATATAATTTACATGCCATAATGCTCACCCGTTTAAAGTGTGCAATTCAATATATTCCTATTTATTTTTTATTGTAGTAAAAAACATATAAAATTTACCATCTTAACCACTTTTAAATGTACAGTGTAGTGGCATTAAATATATTAAGTATATTCACATTGCTGTGCAACAGATCTCTGAAACTTTTTCACATTGTGCACAACTAAAACTCTACCCTCATTGAACATCTTCCCATTTACCCCTCCCCCAGCCCCTAATAACTACCATTCTCCTTCCTTCCTCCCCTCCCCTCCCCTCCCCTCCCTCCCCTCCCTCCCTCTCCTCCCCTCTTCTTTCTTTCTTCCTTTCTTTCTTTCTTTGTTTCTTTTTTTCTTTCTTTCTTCTTTCTTTCAAGGGGAAGTCTTCCTCTGTCACCCAGGCTGGAGTGCAGTGGCGCAGTCTTGGCTCACTGCAACCCTGGATTCAAGCAATTATTGTACCTCAGCCTCCTGAGTAGCTGGGATTACAGGCAGGTACCACCATGCTCGGCTAATTTTTGTATTTTTATTAGAGATGGGGTTTCACCATGTTGGCCAGGCTGATCTTGAACTCCTGACCTCAAGTGATCCACTCACCTTGGCCTCCCAAAAAGTTGGGATTACAGGTGTGAGCCACGGCGCCCAGCCTAATGGCTGGTTTTAAATGACTATCACAGGACCAGGGTTCCTCCTCAGGTATTTTATGACAAACAACATCACATAGGGCCTGACATACCATATTTCAAGTAAAATAATAGAATCACAAATAGCCCCCAAAAACCTGATTAGGTGAAAACATTGTAGAGATGAAAAATATTTGGAAATGAAGACACGGAAGCTACTGTAAATACAGAATTTGCACGGCTTCCAGGGACTCCAGCTCCTCCAATTGTAATTGTCTCTCAGATTTCTGTTTACAAAGCTCTGGGGAAATAAATGTGGAGAAAGTACTCCTCTCCCTGGATTGTTATCTTTATCTAAATGTATCTAAGTGTCAGCAATTTCATTCCCCGAAGCTGACTTCAACTATGTTGCCCATTTTCTTTGAAAAAAAAAAAAAAAATTTTAAAACGATTCAGCAATCTTTGTGTGGGGATATATATCCAAAAGAACTGAAAGCAGGATCTCAAAGAGATATTTGCACACCCGTGTTCATTGCAGAACTATTCACAATAGCCAAGAAGTAGAAGCAACCCTAATGTTCAATGACAGATGAATGGATAAATAAAACATAGCCTATCTATACAATGGAATAGTATTCAGCCTTAAAAAGAAAGGAAATTCTATCACATGCTACAACTTGAACGCCCATGGGAGGGGTTGGCCATTTCTAGGAGCTGTTAGGAATGTTAGTTGTGCAGAATCTTGCTGCCTTCAGCTCAGCAAAACACGCAGAGCTTCTCCCCTTTCGGTGGTTTCATCCTAGCCAGGCCCTGATATTGTGGCTGGATTGGGCCAGTGCTCCTGTCTGTCACTATGCTATAAAAATCTGATCTCTGTGGCCTGGCAGAAAGCTTCTAAAACCCTTGGCATTTCCTGAGTGATAGAGGAGTGTCTTTTGTTATTCATAAGGACCCCCTTTCCAGCACACGTGAGCTTATGCCAATGAGTGGTGAGGGGACCCCTAGATAGCCTCAGAGTGAGGACCAGTCACCAGCAAGGGCAAACCTGTGATTAGAGAACGGGAACTTTCAGCTCCATCCCCTGACCACAGGGAAGTGAAGCCGGTCACTGAATTCTATGAAAACCCTTAAGCAATGAGATGCGGAGCTTCCAGGTGGGTGCACACACTGATGTGCTGGGAGGGCGGAGTGTCCACAGAGGGTATGGAAGTTCTTGGCCCTGTGCCCGTCCTCGCCCCCATGCCTTGCTCTATATGTCTCTTCCATCTGGCTATTCTTGATTGGTATCCTGTAAATAAGCCGGTAATAGTGCCGTAAAATATTTTCTTAAGTTCTGTGAGTCATTCTAGAGAATTTTTATTGAGCCTGAAGAAGGCGTTGTGGGAACCCCCAAACTTCTAGCCAGCGGGTCAGAAATATAGGTGGTCTCTGGGACTTGAAGTATGGCAGTGCTGTGGGACTGAACCCTTAACCTGTGTGGTCTGTGCTAACTCCAGATGGTTAGTGTCAGAATCGAATGGAGCTGTTGGAAACCCAGTTGATATCAGAGAATTGCAGAATTGGGATAAGAAAGTGACACATAGATGGTATCAGAAGTACTGTTCGAAAACACTATATGACCACACATCTTGCTAAATTTGTAAACTAAAAATAAAATCCTAAGCTCTCCACCAACTGATCAGATCCCGTCTTGACTGAGGGAACCCCAGAGAATCCTGAAAAACTGAGTTCTGGCCATGACGGGAAGGAAAGTTGTATTCATCCGTTCTCACGCTGCTGATAAAGACATACCCGAAACAGAGTAATTTACAAAGGAAAAGAGGTTTAATGGAGTCACAGTTCCACACGGCTCAGGATGCCTCACAATCATGGTGGAAGTCGGAAGGCACGTCGTACATGGCAGCAGAGAAGAGAGAAGGAGAGCCAAGCAAAATGGTTTCCCCTTATAAAACCATCAGATCTCATAAGACTCATTCACTACCATGAGAACAATATGGGGGAAACTGCCCCCCATGATTCAATTATCTTCCAAGGGGTCCCTCCCCCAACAAGTGAGAATTATGGGAACTACAATTCAAGATTAGATTTGGGTGGGGACACAGCCAAACCATATCAGAAGTGAAACATACCTCTTTATACCTCTTCTCTTTTGGAATTTAGATACAACTGACCAGCATTAATGTTAAAAACTTCTCAACCGCAAGACTGACAAGACTCTGTGGCAATCAGATACCAAATTATAAATAGAACCTCAGGCCATGCCAGGCAATGGTTGAGTCATGCCTGCAGGCCATCAGTCTTCCCATACAGCATCCTTATCTTAATCTAACCATTCTTTTCTGCTGACTCCAAGTTCCAGAAAGAGTCTTAGTTCGTTAGCCTGCTGCAAATTAAAGAATCTCTGAATCCACTTATAACCTGGAAGCCCCTGCTTCAAGTTATTCCACCTTTCAGGTCAAACCAATATCCACCTTCCACGTATTGATTTATGTCTTTGCCTGTAACTCCTGTCTCTCGAAAACTAAACTGTAATCTGACCGCCTTGGGATCACTTACTCAAGGCTTCTTGGGTTTGTGTTTTCCCTGGGCTGCGATCAATTATGGGCTCAGAATAAACATCTTTAAAATATTTTATGGAGTTTTGTTTTCCACTGATCAATTTCAATTTCATTAAATTCAGTCCAATGGTAATACTGGAGCAGAAAAACTTCTGGAATCTTTAACATGGCTGTATACTGAATAGAACATGTGTTCATTCTTTGCAGAACTTTGTGAAACAGAGCCAGCCAGTTATCTGCGAGACAGAAAACACTTAGGATTTTTCTATCCAAAAAGATAAATCTAACATTCAAGGCCACCTGGATTTCTCAAAACCTTGAAATGAGAAGAATAAACCTTTTTTAGTAAAACGATTTGGGAATGCAAAGTGGAATTTTTTTTAAAGCATTACAATAGAAAAAGGGTTTTACATTAGTAGGGAGAATTTTGTTATAGCTATGCAGATAATAATAATTGTTGCATATTCTTTGGGTAAGTACTTCTTATCATCATAGGGTTCTCAAGCAATGCCAATTTTGTCCACCCGGGGACAATGTCCAAAGACATTTTAATTGTTACAGGTAGGGGAGTGCTCTACTACTGGCTAGTGGGTGGAGGCCAGAAATGCTGCTAACCATCGTGCAATGCACAGGACAGCCCCATCACAGAGAATTATTGTAATCACCCTATGGGTTCTTCTTGCCCACTGCACAGACAAAATCAGTCTACTGAGACCGTAGCATTGCAGTAATAGAGAAAGATTTAATTGACATGAGACTGGTCCACGCAGCAGAACTGGAGTTATCACTGAAACCAGTCTCCCTGAAGGCTTAGAGGTTAGTGGGTTTTATAGACAATTTGGTGGGCAGGGGCATAGGGAATGGCTACTGCTGCTTGGCTAGGGATGAAATAATAGAAGTGTAGAAAGTGGTCTCCATGCACTGAGTCCACCTCTGGGTAGGGCCACAGGAACAGTGCAGTAATGAGTCCTGGGTCTGGGTGGGGTCAGCCTGAAAAACAAGTCAGAAAAAAACAACAGTAGTGATGTTTTCTATAGGAGCGATTGGGTAGGTCACAAATCTTGTGAGTTGGCCACATGACTCCTGAGCAGTAAGGGATGAGAGAAACGATGTCTATCTTCTGACTCCTCATTAGTCTTACAAAGGTGGTTTCAGCCCCAAAAGGGAGGGGATTATTTTTAGGGAGGGACTATAATCATTCTTATTTCAAAGTTAAACCATAAACTAAATTCCTTCCAAAGTTAGCTTGGCCTATGCCCAGGAATGGCTAAGGACAGCTTAAAGGTCAGAAGTAAGATGGAGTCAATGATATCAGATTTCTCTTACTGTCATAATTTTGCAAAGGCAGTTTCATTATCAGGCCTCAAATATCAATAGTGCCAAGGTAGAGGATTCCATCCTGTTAGAGACTCCTGAAAAGTTGCCAGTCCCAAGATTCTAGCTTCTCCATTGTCTTCTTCTTCTCACGATTTTACTATATTTGAATGAGGAGGTGGGTGTCACGAAAAAAGGATGTTTTTAAAGGAGGAAGGAATATTTTCAATGCAGTGTTCTGAATTCTTCAGTCTGAAACATCAATCCCTGAGATCTAGGCTTCTCTGAAAAGAGAGAGAAAGAAAGATTATTTTTATTGTTTTTAAATTAAAAAAATTAAAGGAAATCAGAGACAAGGTTTTACATGAGAGCTTTGATGGATATATTCCCTCAAAAGAGGGCTCCTGGGTTGATCTAGGAATTAAGTCCTACAAAGAGAAGGCAAGACACTGACCTAACTATCTGTCTGCCCTAAATATTTAAACAAAAATAGAAATCAGCAGGTGTAGAAAAGCCAATACATCAGCTATGTCCCTGTTACTTTTGCAGTGTGGCCAACACCCAGCCTGTCCAAGAAGGAAGCTGCAATCCTGTGGTCCTTGAGTAGTCTTTATGGGTCAGGGTCATCATTTTGAGGGCAATCAACTAGATTGTGCTTGAAATTACAATTTGGAATTGTACCTATCAAATTGGGCCATAGAATTTCAGAAAACTGATAACCCACAAGCCCAGTTTAGACAGTCAGTAAAACCCCTTGGGGAGAAATTTTAAAAATGACAGCATAACTTAATTCTCCACTTTTATTTGTACAAATGGTTGGTTTCCTTTCTGCTTAACTGTGCAAACAAGAAGAGCTAAAGGAGAAACCACATGACCAGGTATGAAGCTGAAATATTCACTTTAAAGCAAGTTACAATGAGTTACAAAATACTCCCAATAAAGGCCCTTCCATCACTGATAATAACAGAACAAAAAAAAAACTCTTTGAAATGAGCATTCTGGACTCCGAAAGCTATGTTATTTTAAAAGTCCACGGAAAAATGTCAAGTGAGGGGAATATTCTTTGTGGTTCAATGGGTGTGGGTTTCATTCTCCTTTGAAAATGTGGATTTATGAAGGCAGGCAGAGATGAATTTTATTAATATCCTTCATTTTCACCAGGAGGGTCATTACTCTCCACGACGCAGTGTGGTTGAGGGCAATCTTGTCAATTCTAACTAAGTATGAAATCAAAGTTTTTTGAATCAAGATACATAGAAAAGCTTACAAAACCAGATTTCTTCAGAAAATAATTTGTAAAGAGAGAGAAAAGTAGCTGGAGAACAGAGTTCATTCAAAATGCTAATTCTAATATATCAATTGTGGTTACTTTCAGACTATATCCTTGTCTGCCAAGTTAACCAGTTCAGCCTCAGCTAATTTTTAAGCCATCAAATAACATTAGAACCTTCTTCCATGTATTAGTTACCTCTGTGAACCCCAAATATCTGAGACAGGTCTTAGTTAATTTAGAAGGCTTATTTTGTCAAGGTTGAGGACATGCACCCATGACACAGCCTCAGGAGGTCCTAACGACATGTGCCTAAGGTGGTCAGAGCACAGTTTGGTTTTATACATTTTAGGGAGACATAAGACATCAATCAATATATGTAAGATGTACATTGGTTCCGTCCGGAAAGGCAGGACAACTCAAGCAGGGAGGGGGCTTCCAGGTGACAGGTAAATGGTTGCATTCTTTTAAGTTTCTGATTAGCCTTTCCAAGGGAGACAATCAGACATGCATTTATCTCAGTGAGCAGAAGGGTGACTTTGAATAGAATGGGAGGCAGGTTTGCCTTAAGCTGTTCCCAGCTTGACTTTTCCCTTTAGCTTAGTGATTTTGGGGTCCCCAAGACTTATTTTCCTTTCACATCTCTTAAAAGAGTTATTTCAGTGGTTCAAAAAAGCAGCCCAACTAGCTTTGTGTAATGACATGATGTGGCTGTGTCCCCACCCAAATCTTATCATTAGTTGTAGCTCCCATAATCCCCATGTGTCATGGGAGGGACACAGTGGGAGGTAAATGAATCATGAGGGCAGGTTTTCCCGTGCTGTTCTCATGATAGTGAATAAGTCTCAGGAGATCTGATGATTTTATAAAAGGCAGTTCCCCTGCACATGCCTTCTTGCCTGCCACCGTGTAAGACATGCCTTTACTCCTCCTTTGCCTTCCACCATGATTGTGAGGCCTCCCCAGCCATGTGGATCTGTGAGTTCATTAAACCTCTTTTTGCTTATAAATTACCCAGTCTTGGGTATTTCTTCATAGCAGTATGAAAATGGACTAATACATGTACATTTTGGGGGATTCATGGCATTGAGAAAAGTGGATTCTTATTGGGCAAAATTGAGACTCAGATGTGGTGGGTGAAGCACCTTCCCTTGTGTGAGTATGCATCTGTGGGCTTGCAGTGGAGAATGAACTTCCAGAGTGCTGCTGAATCCAGTGCATAAAAGAAATACTGATCAGAGAGGAAGGCTGGGATTAAAAGTGCATTCTCATTTGAAAGGTGGAATAATAATGCACTTAACAGCTTCCCCAAGGAAGTTATTCCCTTTCTATTCATATTTTTCAATTCAAGATTATAACTGCAAAACTATTTATAGGCTGTTTGCAGTAAAGTAACTAAATGATAATTCCACTTGGATATACAAGGTCAGACTGTGTGTTAGGGTGTTACCACAGAAAGCATGTGGATAGCAGAGTGACACATGGCATAGAGGTGGGGTGTCATTGCATGAGATTCACATGCCAGCCTTTTATGTCTACCCAATTCTATAATAATTTCCTTTCTGAACTAGAAATCAATTTTGCATAGTTTGTGATTTTGTAAGTGGCTTGTGCAGCTTAACTGTGGCACCTTCTTGGTCCCATCTAAACTGCTGGATTTCCATGCCTGGGTACAGTAGAATTCAATGAAGGACTGGTGTAACTAAACATTATTATTAACACAGCAGATGTTCAATATTGTCTGAAGAGGCCACCTCTTGTCTTGATTCTACTCAGACTGTTCCATTCAAAGTGCATGAGTAGGTATTTTTGCATCTTTGATAGTTTGTTATTTTAATATGTGCCTTCTCAGTTGATGGAAAAGGTTTAATGAGAAAAATGAAATGCCATTCATGTATCATGCTTAGTAGGAGATATACAGATATATATATGTATATATATATGTGTATATATATATGTGTATATATATATGTGTATATATATGTGTGTATATATATATTATTTCTTATTCCTGTCTTATTCTGCCGTCTTCTGACTTTTTGTAATAACTGAAGCATGAAATCTGAATTTGAGAATTGGAACCATAGACTCTACAGTTATAAAACATCCATCTGACCTAGCAATCCATTACTGAGTATACACCTAAGGGAACAGAAATAATTCTATTATAAAAATACATGCACTCATATGTTCACTGCAGCACTATTCACAATAGCAAATACATGGAATCAACCCAAATGCCCATCACTGATAGACCGGATGAAGAAAGTGTGGTTCATATACATCATGAAATACTATGCAGCCATATAAAAGAATGAGATCATGTCCTTTACAGGAACATGGATGGAGCTGGAGACCATTATCCTTAGCAAACTAACACAGGAACAGAAAAACAAATACTGCATGCTCTCAGGTATAAGTGGGAGCTAAATGATGAGGACACATGGACACAAAGAAGAAAATAACAGACAGCATGGCCTACTTGGGGCTGGAGAGTAGGAAGAGGGAGAGGATCAGGAAAATAACTAATGGGTACTAGGCTTAATACCTGGATGATGAAATAATCTGTTCAACAAACCCCCATGATGCACCTATGTAACAAAGTTGCTCATGTAACCCTGAACTTAAAAGTACACAAAAAAGCTAAACATCTATCTATTAGAAAATCTGAATTTTGTGTTTACTATTTTCATGGCAACAGGCTAGGTGCCGGGGCTAAATGTCACATATAAGATATATGTGGTTCCTGCCTTGAGTGTCCATGTATAAACAAAATAAAGCTGAACCCCTACATCGTACCATACACAAACTTACCTCAAAATGAATCATAGGCCTAAATATAGGAGCTACATTATACAGTTGCTAGAATAAAATCTATGAATATTTCTTCCTGACCTTGGGTTAGGCAATTATTTCTTAGATTTAACACTAGAAGCACAAATGACAAAAGAAAAAATTCAAAAATTAGACTTTATCAACATTAAAAGTGTTTGCTCTTCAAAAGACACAATCAAGAAAGTGAAAAGGCAACATACAAAGATAAAATATTGGAAAGCCACATATCCTATGGGGGATGTTATCCAGAATACGTAAAAAAAAAACCCTTAAAACTCAATAATAAAATAATACATCACCAAATTGACAATGCAAAGGAACTGAAAAGACATTTCTCCAAAAAAGATAAATGAATAGCCAATAGACACACAAAAGATGCTCAATGTCATCATCATCATCATCGTCATCACTATTATTTGAGAGTCTCACTCTGTTACCCAGATTGAAGGGCAGTGTTACAATCTTGGCTCACTGCAACCTCTGACTTCTGGGCTCAAGCAATCCTCCCACCTTAGCCTCCTGAGTAGCTGGGACTACAGGCACACACCACCATGCTTGGCTAATTTAAAAACAATTATTTTTGTAGGGATGGGATCTCACTATATTGCCCTCGCTGGACTCGAACTCCTACGCTCGAGCAGTCCTCTTGCCTTGGCCTCCCAAAGTGCTGGGGTTATAGTAATGAGCCACAATGCTTAACAGTATCAGCCATTAGGGGGATGTAAATCAAAACCACATTCACACATCACAATCACTAGGATTGTTAAAATAAAAACAGCAGACAATAACATGATCATAAGGATGTGGAGAAGCTGGGGCCCTCGTATATTATTTGGGAGTGTAATGTTGTGCAGCCGCTTTGATAAAATAGTCTGGCAGTTTCTCAAAATGTTAACGTAGAATTTGACACAGCAATTTTTTTTTTTTAATTATTATACTTTAAGTTCTAGGGTACATGTGCACAACGTGCAGGTTTGTTACATACATATACATGTGCCATATTGGTGTGCTGCACCCATTAGCTCGTCATTTAACATTAGGTATATCTCCTAATGCTATCCCTCCCCCTTCCCCCTACCCCACGACAGGCCCTGGCGTGTGATATTCCCCACCCTGTGTCCAAGTGTTCTCATTGTTCAATTCCCACCTATGAGTGAGAACATGCGGTGTTTGGTTTTCTGTCCTTGCGATAGTTTGCTGAGAATGATGGTTTCCAGCTTCATCCATGTCCCTACAAAGGACATGAACTCATCCTTTTTTATGGCTGTATAGTATTCCATAGTGTACATGTGCCACATTTTCTTAATCCAGTCTATCATTGTTGGACATTTGGGTTGGTTCCAAGTCTTTTATTGTGAATAGTGCCGCAATAAACATACGTGTGCATGTGACACAGCAATTTTACTCCTAGGTATTTACCCAAGAGAAGTGAGAACACTTGTCCATACAAAAACTTGTGCATGAATATTCACAGCAGTCATTATTAACAATAGCCAAAAGGTGAAAACAACCCACATGTCCACCACCTGATGAATGCATAGACGAATGTAATATATACACACAATGGAGTAAGGAAAGAAGTACTAATACATGCTAGGACATGGGTAAATTTTGAGAAGAAAGCCAGTCACTAAAAAAAAAGAAAATCACATACTGTAGGGGCAATAGGAGTTATTTTTTGTTTTTATTTTTTTAGTAGAGATGAGGTTTCACCATGTTGGCCAGGCTGGTCTCAAACTCCTGACCTCAAGTGATCCACCCACTTTGGCCTCCCAAAGTGCTGGGATTACAGGTGTAAGCCACCATGCCGGGCCCAGAGTTCTTGTTTAAGAAGAGCTTTGGTTTTGCAAGATGAAAACAGTTCTGTGTATGGATGATTGTGATGGTTGCACAACAATGTACTTAATGTCACTGGATTGTACACTCTAAGGTGGTAATTTTATGCCATGTATATTTCATCACAATTAAGATTTAAATAAAGATAGATAGATAGATAGATGATAGATAGATAGATAGATGATAGATGATAGAATGTATACAATATGATTTCATTTATATGTACTATCCAGGAAAGGCAAATCTATAAAGACCCAAAGTAGTTTGAGAGTTTGTTAGAGCTGGGGGAAGGGTGGGATGAAGGAAACAGGTAGTGACTGACAATGAGCATGAGTTTTCTTTTTACAGTGATGGACATGTTCTATTTTAAATTTTAATATTTTTTTTAGAGATAGCATTTCACTCTGTTGTCAAGGCTGAAGTACGGTGGTGCCATCACAGCTCACTAAAGTCTTGAACTCCTGAGCTCAAGCCATCCTCCCACTTCAGCCTCCTGAGCAGCTGGGACTAAAGATTCATGCCACATATCTGGGTAATTTTTTCATTATTTGTAGAGATGTGTGTGGGGGGGGGGTCTCGCTGTGTTGCCCCAGGCTGGCCTTGAACTCCTGGCCTCAAGTCATCCTCCTGCATTGGCCACTAAAAGTGCTGGGATTGTAGGTGAGCCACTGTGCTTGGCTGGAAATGTTGTAAATTACAATATGGTGACGGGTGCACAGCTCTGTGAATATCCTAAATGTCACTGAAATGTACATTTAATGCATGTGAATAAGATATGGAGGTTACGCCTCAATAAAGTTTTACGAAACCAAACCACAATGGCATCTATATTTATTAAGCCATAATTATGGGTAATTGTCACCTTGGCTTAGTCGTTTGTAACTGGTTGCCATTTCATTGAGGAGAGGCTTAGGCACCCCAAATAAGAGGGTAAAAGAAAAACATTGTTCATCATATGTGAAAACCATAAGGGTGAGGGCCAGATTCTGAAATGCCTAAGGTGAATGTCAAAATGAGTTTATGTAGGACCAGGAATGAGGAGACATCTAAAACAAGAAAAGAGATAAAAGAGAAGAGAAGACAAAGAGCCTGTTTCATTTTTCTGAGGCAAAACAAGCTCATTTCCAAATTATAAGTCCATGTATTAAAAAAAAATAAAAAAAACCTCATGCCATACACAAACTTGCCACAAAATGAATCATAGGCCTAAATGTAAGAGCTACATTATACAACTCTTAGAAGAAAACCTATGAATATTTCTTCCTGACCTTGGGTTAGGCAATGATTTCTTAGATTTGACACTAGAGGCACAAATGACAAAAGAGAAAAATTGAAAAATTGGACTTTATCAATATTAGAAGTGTTTTCCCCTGAAAAGACACAATCAAGAAAGTGAAAAGACAACACACAGACTAAGATGAAATATTGGAAAGCCACATATCCTATAAGGGACATTATCCAGAATATATAAAGAACTCTTATAACTCAATAATGAGGGAATAAATAACCAAATTGAAAATGCAAAGGAACTGAACATTTCTCCAAAAAATATACATGAATAGCCAATAGGCACCCGAAAGAATGCTCAATATCATCATCATGATCATCATCATTATTATTACTATTTGAGACAGGGTCTCACTTTGTCACCCAGGTTAAAGTGCAGTGTTATGATCCAGGCTCATTGCAACCTCCTCATGAAATCGAAGTGCATCTCTAACTTTCCACAAGCCAGGGAAACCCACCACCAGCTGACTGATTTTCTTTGTTTCCAGGAACCATGGCGTGGAGGTACTTGGTCCTGCTTGTGACTCTAATGGCAACACAGGAAGAACAGATCTCTGGAATGCCGAGTAACGGCTTTCCTAGAAGGGATCTTTTCCACACAGGCACGGGCAATCAGCCATGAGAGGCCAACGTTGACCAGAGATGTCGTAGGCTGGTGGAGTAGACATCCTGCCATCCTGACCATGTGGGCCAAGGCTTCTGCTCCCTAAACAGAACAGATGTGGGAGGGAACACAGTGAGGGCCCCCAGCCGGCACTACAGACACATCCTGTTCATTCTTGCTTTGGATGGTATCCTTAATACTGGCTGGCAGCTGGGCTAATCCAGTACTGACACACAGGATACAATTCCTAAGATGGTGATAGAGCTTGGATCTGTGTCCCTGCCCAAATTTCATGTGGAATTGTAATTCCCAGTATTGGAGGTGGGGCCTGGTGGCAGGAGATTTGATCATGGGGGTGGATTTCTCATGATAGTTTAGCACCATTCCTTTGGTGCTGTCCTCAAGATAGTGAGTGGCTTCCAGTGAGATCTGGTGGTTTAAAAACTGTGTGGCACCTCCTTCTCTTCTCTCTTGCTCCTGCTCTGGCCATGTAATGTCCCTGCTTCCTCTTCTCCTTCCACCGTGATTGTAAGTTTCCTGAGGTCTCCCGAGAAGCCGAGCAGACACCAGCATTATGTTTCCTGTTTAGCCTGCAGAACTGTGAGCTAACTAAGGCTCTTTTCTTTATGAATAACCAGTCTCAGATATTTCTTTATAGCCATGTGAGAATGGACTAATAGAGAGGGATATGCCATCATCGTAGATTTGGGTTACCCTTCACTGTAATTTTCATGACCTCCAGGAGCAGTCATCAATAGCTTAAGAATGGTAATGTTATCAGGGTGTGGTTACTCAGGAGGCTGAGGCAGGAGGATAGCCTAAGCCCAGGAGGTGAGGGCTGCAGTGAGCTATGACTGCACCACTGCACTCCAGCCTGGGCAACAGAGCAACACTCTGTCTCTAAATAAATAAATAAAAGTAAATTTTGTTTTTGTAGTAGATATATGAACCCTCGGACACTCCCCCACCTCCCTCAACTTTCCTGAATGGGTCTTGCAAAGAAATATGAATAGCTTTTTATGCTTGTCTGTTCTCTCCCTAATAGATCTCCCCACTTATTTCAACTCACATATCCCTGTATCTTTAAGTATTAAGAACAATGGAAATCACCATGGGCTTATGACAGAAGCCACTTCATTCTATGTTTTAAAAGAACGAACACATAATACCTATCCTATAGCTTATTTTTCACGAGTTTATCCTCTAATAGAAGAAGGGCCCAAGAACTCCTCATCAAGGTGTTCGTTATCAGAAAATCTTTAAGAGACCTACACTCTGTGTAAAATCTACCAACCCCAGTCCCTTTGAGTTAAACTCCAAGATTCAAAGAGGCGTAAAAACATTTCTTGTGATAGAATATTACAGTTGGGGAACCTTTACAGAAAATTTTCCCTAAGCTACATGTCCTGTAGATGTCTTGTTTACCAGACACATGATCAATTTGGTTGTGCATCCCTGGTAGAGGCCAACGTTTATTGCTCCCACCTTCTGTTATTTTAGGAGCTCGAGTCTCTCCTCAGGCAATGACTGGACAGCTGGACAGTTAAACCTACATAGAGCCAAGGTAATAATTACTGGTAATTACGACTATATATAATTGTGTTTTATCAAGGGATTTGAGCCCCAAGGGGTAGTGTTGAGTGTTTAGCTTTAAATACTGACTCTGAAACTTATTAGCCATAGACACAACTCAATCCTTATTCTCTTTAAGCCTTCAAATCACATAAAAATGAGAATAACAAGACAGTGTGTGTGTGTGTGTGTGTGTGTGTGTGTGTGTGTGTGTGTGTTCCACATTTATTCAGATGTATTTCTGGTCAGAGGAGACTTTCATGGAGTACTAGGTATCATTTTTTCTTTCTGTCTATCTATCTATCTATCATCTATCTATCTATCTATCTATCTATCATCCATCTCCCTATCACCTATCATTCATCTATAATCTATCAACCTATCCCTATTATCTATATGTATACCTATCACCTATCAATTCATCTATTATCTGTCTGTCTGTCTGTGTATCTTTGGTCAGGATTTAGGCACTACATGAGAGTGATCAGCAACGGCTGTAATCTCAGAAGCCAAGTTAAGCATATTCCGTATCTATTACAAGTTCCTTAATTTTAAACTCATAATTTGGCAATTATTCAGTATGATTGCTGTTACTCTTCTGATTTGGGAAAGTTTGTCTGGTTAAATTTGGACAAATCATTACATTTTATAAAATGATCTTTGCAGCATGTTGATGATGTTTAATTGTTACATACGAGAGTATTTCAACCTGAAATATATCTTTGAACTTCCACGACATTTTCATTAGAAATGAATCTAGTGGATGATGATGCATTTTCTACGCCAAAGGAAGAAAAAAATCCCACGAAAGAAAATTATGCATTTTGGGTCACACTTGATTATTTGAAGGCTATTTGCATAATGATAGAATTTCATTTGTTAAGATTTCAGAGTGCCTGCTGTTTATTCCCCACTTGAAGTCATAATCTTGTTTGTGACATCGCAATCATCGCCACAGCAACCAATTGTGATTCAACAAATTGAGGATTATGACAGGAATCAAGTGAGAACAGAAGGTAGTATGGGGGGAGGGGAGCGGATAAACTGTCCCCAAAAAAGATTTTTTTAAAAATCTCAGTGTTTACTTTAAAGTAAAAGAAGTCTTGCTGGAAATATTGTCCAGTGAATCATGGTCTTCACCAACCATACACTTCTTTCTGAATCATATTCACTAGCCTACAGGATGCGCAGCAGAACTGCCATTTTGATTTGTTAAGATGTTGCTTGTAACAATTTACAGGCTGTGGTAGCGAGCCTTTTTCTTTCCTGAAACTGGCATTTCTCTGTCAAGCTGTTGTAAATTTGTAAACGTATCCCCTCTAGACTTTTCCAAAGGATAGAGGTGAGTTCATTCTATGTTTAATTAATTTTCTAACCTCTGTGATTAGCCTTCCCCAAACTCACATGGTAGGAAATAAACTGGGCTCGATTTAAATTCTGATTTTGTGACTCTGTTAATAATAGTCTTTCAAGTAACCCACCGGTGGCAAGGGTCCAGTTATCAAATGATGAATAGATATATATCTTTTCCTGACCTTCCTTCAAAATAAAGTTTGCTTCTGAAACATGGCTAATTTTTTTTTTCAAGTTTTAGTGTTTTCTAGAGACTGGGGTTTGAAAAATGAATCTTTCCATGTCTAAAGTTTTAAGATGTTTCCTCAGTCAGTGTTTTAGAAAAGTGAACATAGAGAGGAAATGTTGATCAAGGCTCACTGACATTCGTTGACATTCTAGGCAACACTCACAGACATGCGCATCCAATCCCACTTAATACTTTTAGAATACTCTGATGCGAAGATTGGTTGTTTCTGCATATTCATAGGAGTTCAGGCCAATCAGTTATTTCTGCAGGTAATAATGCAGAGAGATATAAGCTGTGGAAGAGGGCATCGGGAACTGCACTCATATTTAAAGTGCTTATGACAGGCTGAATTTCATCCCCAAAAATTCATGTGTGGAAGACCTAACCCCCAGAATTTCAGGATGTGACTGTGTTTGCAAATGGAGTCTTTAAAGATGTGATTAAGACACAATGAGGTCAGTACGGAGGGCTCTGATCCAATAGGACTGATGTCCTTATAAGAAGACAAGATGAGGACGGAGACCCACACAGAGGAATGACCACGTGAGGACACAGGGAAAGGACATCATCTACAAGCCAAGGAGAGAGGCCTCAGAAGGAACCAGCCATGCTCAAACCCTGATCTCGGACCTCCAGCCTCCAGGACTGTGGGAGAATCAATGTCTGCTGTTTATAAGCCCCCCAGTCTATGGTATTCTGTTATAAGCCTGAAATGGACTAAGACACCCCATAGGAAGAGAAGATGAGGACACAGACACACACAGAGGGACGACCCTGTGAAGACACAGGGAGAAGGTGGCATTTATAAGCCAAGAAGAGAAGCCTCAGGAGGAATGAACCCAGGGAACACCTTGATCTTGGACTTCCAGCCTCCAGAATGTGAGAGAATAAATTTCTGCTGGTTAAGCCACCCAGTCGCTGGTATCTTGTTATGACAGCTCTAGCAAATAAAGACAACAGCCAATAAATTTTTAAATTTTGTTTTAATGATATTCTATTCCTTATTTGGACAGTATAAAGAGTGAAAAGTGATTATGTCCCTGATTGTGAGAATAGGGCTTATGAAACAGAACAATTAGATGGACAAGAAGGTAGGAGAGACGAAGTCTTCCTAATTCTATGATGAGCCTTCAGGGTCTGCACAGAATTGATGCTAAGGCATTCAAATTGTCTTCTGCAAAAGTCTTACAATGTGAACTCATAATGTGATTGCCCTGGGTCAGGAAACTGGGAGCAGGTTATCCCACACTTTGTTTTTTTGAGCGAACAGTACCATGAGGTTAAAATTTCAGCTATCAGCCTGGGTACGATGACTCACACCTGTAATCCCAACACTTTGGGAAGCTGAGGTGGGAGGATCACTTTAGCCCAAGAACTCAACCCAGGTGAAAGAATTGCTTGAGCCCTGGGCAACATACTGAGACTCTGTCTCTGCAATTTTTTTTTTTTTAATTAGCTGTGCATGGTGACCTGTGCCTGTAATCCCAGCTACCCAGAACACTGAAGTGGGAGGATTACTTGAGCCCAGAAGTTGGAGGCTGCAGTAAGCTATGGTTGCGCTACTGCACTCCAGCCTGGGCAACACAGTGAGACTGTCTCAAAAAAAATAATTCAGCTATCAAAAAACAGTAGAAATTGCTTTAAATCCTACAAAAATATTTTAAGTGACTCCATTTATAAGCTTTGTTGTCTCTTCAGGAACATTTTATCATTATAATGTAATGTTCTGGGGGACAGAAGCGGGGGCAAGATTAATGAAGTAGAGCCTATGCAGGCCATTGTAAACATTTTGACTACCCAAATGTTAAATAAAAAAACAAATAAAATAATTGCAAGATTTTAAACAGAGAAGTGGCCCAATCGCCCAACCTAAATTTTGTTTTAGGAAGGTCACTCAGGCTGCCTTGAAGAGAATGGATTGGAGGTGCACACGAAGGGGTCTGAGATACCTTGCTGGGAGTCTACTGTAACAGTCCAGGCGGAAGAAGACAGTGGTATGAAGTTGGGTGGTTGCAGTAAAAATTAAGAAAATGCAGAAATTTGGAAAAAGAACAAAACAAAGTACAGGTACACAAACATGTGTAATCACACATGTACACGTATGTAGATATTAGATTGAAGACAACTTACTGATGGCGCGTGAGAAGGGATGAAAAGGTAGAGGAAAGTGGGCAAGGTCAGTCAAGGGTTCCTTCTGGAACTTGATACACCTGCATGCCAGGTGGTCTTTCACGAAGGTTCTTTTGACTCTGAAATGAGTCAGAATTGAGGGCCAATGTTTGAAACCTGCCAGTCTATGGATTAGAACTATGGGTGTTAGTTAGAGAAAAGAAGGTGGCTGAAATGAACGAAAGGGTCAGGAGACAGGACACAAGTATTTAAAGCCAAGCACTGGAAACAATGAGGTGAACCTATCATGTCCGAGGTAAAGACTCAAGAAAGACCTGGGAGGCTGGGTATCCCTCAGGCTGGCATTGGCCAGTGACCAGGTAAGGATGCTGATTTTTCTGGGTAGATTCTGATGTAATAATGATTCCTAAAAATGGGTTCTGTGAACTACTAATAGAGCTAGGGCGTGTGACAGACAAATTTATAAGTCTAAATGTCCTGTGTTCAGTCCTCCTTTGCATTGCCTAACTCTGAAACTTCATAATGCCATTAAATGAACTCTTTACATATTATTTTTTGGAATGCAAAATAGAAAGCCATACACTTCCATAAAAATCTGATAGACAATCCAAAGTGAATGGTGCAAAATCCTTGCAAATCTCTAGGAAAAGTACAGGCTTGTGTGAATCGAGCACAGTGGAAGTGGAATTCGGCCTAAAGTTATGAGGACGGGTTGGAAAATCCTGTACAGTTTCTCCAAGGCCCACGACTTTGGGAATTTAGGTCGTTAGTACTCCTACACAAAAGTAGGTCAGAGAGAGCAATCAAAGCACTATTTTTGTTTCTGGCTGAACAAAGGTGGGTGGTACGAAGAGATTTCTTTCTGTAGCAGCTGTTGTCCTGGGTAACTTAGAGAGTACACTAGAGAGATTTTCCAGGGTGTCACTAAAATATGTTACCTCCCAAAGACTTTGCTGAAATAATCAGGAAAATCAATTTCCATCAATGTGCTTTGAAGAGGTACAAAGTCATTAAGGATAAGATAAATTATCAAATCCTTAGGAAATGATATGAGAAACAATAACAATTTATATTAAAAGATTTTTACAATCTATTTGCTCCAGCCTATATCCAAATTAGAAATTAAGGTTCACGGACATTAAATTAAATCTTTAATTGTATTCTGAGTTGCTTCAGAGGACAGTTCCAGGATAATCATTGAAAAGATAATATTTTATTTTAAATATGTCATGTTTTATATGCAAGCTAGCAGAGCATCTCAATTCTAGGAAACATCGGTACAGAAACTCCATAAAGACAAGGAACTTACTGAAAAATATTTATTTAAAAATGTTTACCTTTTTTGTAGAAAGTTTGGAAAATATAGAAATCTTTAAAAGGAAGCAAAATTGCCCTCCTTGGGAAGGACACAAGGGGGATTTCAAGGTTGCTCATTTTGATCCAGTTCTTGATGGGCATAGTGATTATACAGGTGTGTCCAATTCCTAAACATTTACCAAGAAGTGCACCTATTCCTCCTTTGGCTTTTGTTGATGAATAGTATTTGATATGGTTTGGCTGTGTCCCCACCCAAATCTCATTTTGAATTGTAGCTCCCCAAATTCCCATGTCCTGTGGGAGGGACCTGATGGGAGATAATTGAATTATAGGGGCCGCTTCCCTCATACTGTTCTCATGGTAGTGAATAAGTCTCACAAGATCTCATGGTTTTATAAGGGGAAACCCCTTTCACTTGGCTCTCATTTTCTCTCTTGTCTGCCACCATGTAAGACATGCCATTCGCCTTCACCATGATTGTGAGGCCTCCCCAGCCATGTGGAGCTGTGAGTCCATTAAACCTCTTTGTCTTTATAAATTACCCAGTCTTGGGTATGTCTTTGTCAGCAGCATGAAAACGGACTACTATAGTATTCATTGTGTGACTCTATTGCAATTTGTTTATTCATTCCCCTCTTCATAGACATATGGGTTGTTTCCTGTTTTTCTTTATTACAAATAATCTTGCTGTAGACATTCTTGAAGAGTCTCTGTGAGGACTTGTATTTTCGTTACTCTTGAATAAATATCTAGGAGAGGGAGTGCTGGGTCGTGGCATCATCGTATGTCTGACTTTATAAAAAATACTTCAGATGATTTTACGAAGTAGTCTTTCCATTTACTATCCAACCAAAATGTATGTGTGAATTTCAGGTAGGTATAATTCTACCATAGTTATTTTCTACCTGTTTCTTATTATTCCATTGCTCATTTAATACCTTCCTTTGGATTGACTGTTAGTGATATGACTGTGTCCCAACCCAACTCTCGCGTTGAATTGTAGTAATCCTCACGTGTCAAGGATGGGGCCAGTGGGGATAATTGAATCATGGGGGCAGTTTCCCCCATACTTTTCTTGTGGTGGTCAATAAGTCTCATGAGATCTGATGGTTTTGTAAATGGGAGTTATGTACAAACTTTCTTGCCTGCAGCCAGGTAAGATGCAACTTTGCTCCTCATTTGCCTTCTTCCATGATTGTGAGGCCTCCCCTGCCATGTGGAACTGTGAACCCATTAAACCTATTTCCTTTATAAATTACCCATTTCAGTCATGTCTTTATTAGCAGCATGAGAACAGACTAATACACTTAGTATGTGGTTTTATCTACTCTACTAAAAAAATACACATATGTATGTATGTACACATACATACGTATGTATGTACATGTATGTATATATACGTACACATGCATATATACCTGTACATGTATATGCACATATACATGCACACACACACGTACACATATTAGTGATTATTCTATAGCAAAGCTCTAGCCCCCCACCTGGTTTTGTATGGTCTACTAGCTAAGAAGGGTTTCTACATTTTTAAATAGGTTACATTTTAAATAGTTATGTATGTACCAACATGATATCCTTGACATTGCCTGTCAGTCTATAAACCCAAAACTATAGAACAGCAGTCCCCAACCTTTTTGGCACCAGCGACCAGTTTTGTGGAAGACAATTTTTCGATGGACCAAGCTGGGGTGATTGATTTAGGGAAGATTCAAGTACATGACATTTATTGTGCAGTTTATTTCTATAATTATTCCACTGTAATATATAATGAAATAATTATACAACTCACTGTAATGTCGAATCAGTGGGAGCCCTGAGCTTGTTTTCCTGCAACTAGACAGTCCCATCTGGGGGTGATGGGAGACAGTGACAGATCATCAGGCATTAGATTCTCATAAGGAGTGCACAATCTAGATCCCTCACAAGCGCAGCTCACAATAGGGTTTGCGATCCTATGAGAATCTAATGCTGCTGCTGATCTGACAGGAGACGGAGCTCAGGTGGTAATGTGAGCAATGGGGAGCGACTATAAATACAGATGAAGCTTCACTCGCTCACCCACTGCTCACCTCCTGCAGTGTGGCTACAGTAGTGGTCCATGGCCCAGGGGTCGGGGACCCCTCCTATGACTATATACTGCCTGGTCTTTAATAGAAAAAGGTTGCCCACCTCTACCCTGGAGCTTTACTTTCCAATATGGTACTTGTTAGTCATATGTGGATATTGAAAGAAAGTAGAATTAAAAACAATTTTAAAAATTTGCCCCTTAATCACGCCAGCCACATTTCAAGTGCTCACTAGCCAAGGTGGCTGATGGTTACCATATTGAATGATGCAGAATACTTCTGCTATAGACTAAATATTTATGTCCTCTCACCAAATTCCTGTGTTGAAACCTAACCCCCAAAATGATGGTAGTAGAAAGTGGGTACTTTGGGAGGTGATAAGGTCATGAGAGTGGTGCCTTGTGAATGGGATTCGTGTTCCCTTACCCCTTCTACTATGTGAGAACACAGTGAGAAGGTGTCATCTATGAAGCAGGAAGCAGGTCCTCATCAGGCACTGAATCTGCTGGTGTCTCAGTTTTGGACTTCCAGCCTCCCAGACTATGAGAAGTATGTTAGTGTTGTTTATAATCTACCCAGTCTCTGGTATTTTATTATAGCATTTCCAACAGACTAATGCAACTTGCATCATCTCAGAAAGTTCTGTTAAAAAGCATGACTGTAAATAATTCAATATTTATCTTTAACATATCATAGCCAACTTTAGAAAAATTATACTCCATTTGTTCCCCCTTACCAAAGGGGGTATGTTCCAAGGCCCCTAGGGGATGCCTGAAACTGTAGATAATACTGAATCCTATAGATATTAATACTATATTTTTCCTATATCTACATACCTATGACAAAGTTTAGTTTATAAATTAGGCACAATGAGAGATTAACAAGAACTGATAACAAAGTAGAACAATTATAACAACATGCTGGCACGCCCATTCTTGTGCTTATTAAGGAAAATAAGGGTTATCTGACCACAAGCACTGCCAGGACAGTGAATCTGATACTGTCAGTGAATCTGGTACAGTGAATCTGATACCAGGACAGTGAATCTGATAACTGAGATGGCTCCTAAATGTCTACAGCATAGATGTGCTGAAAAGAAAGATGATTCATGTTCCAGGCAGGACAGAGAGGGATGCTGGTAGCCTTCATGATGCTATGATATGGTTAGGCTTTGTGTCCCCACGCAAATCTCATCTTGAGTTGCAATCCACAGGTATTTAGGGAGAGACCTGATGGGAAGTGATTGGATCATGGGGATGGTTTCCCCATGCTCTTCTTGTGATAGTGAGTGAGTTCTCATGAGATATGATGATTTTATAAGCATCTGGCATTTCTCCTCCTTACATGCTCTCTCTGCTGCCACCACGTAAGATGTGCCTGCTTTGCTTTCTGCCATGATTGTAAGTTTCTTGAGGCCTCCCCAGCCATGTGGAACTGTGAGTCAATTAAACTTCTTTTCTTTATAAATTACCCAGTCTTGGGTAGTAATAGTACTGTGAGAACAGAATAATACATACTACTTAGAACAACATGCAATTTAAAACTTGGGAATTGTTTATGTCTGGAATTTTTCATGGAATGTTTCAATGCTATTTTTCAGGTATTGCTGGCATGTCTGTTTGCTCTGTCTCTCATGCCTAGCTTTCTGTACCTCAAGAGAACTTTCTCCGCCTTGTGACACTGCCTTCAGTCTTTGGAGGGCTATTGTCCTATACTCTGTAAAGGTCAGAGATGACCATGCAGAGTTTCATTCAGGCCTCCTTCCCTGATCCCTACCTTCTGAGAGAGGCTGCCTTGAACTTGGGGTAGATTCCTTGTGCCTGCAGAGCTATGTCTCCCAGCTCTTTCCTCCTGTCTCCACCACATTTGATGTACTATCACTCTACCCTCTGTAGAGATCTTGGGGAAGCAGGTGGCAGGTGGATGAAGATATGTTCAGAGACTAGGACTCCTAAGTTGTCTAACCTGATGTGCCTACCTGCCTGTGGTCACTACATTTTATAAAACGTTTAGCTAGTGTCTCCTTTCCCACATTAGCAGCTTCCTCTGCCTCTCCAACTCCAACAGAGATGAAAATAGTCAGGGGTATTTTCTTTCTTATATAAAGCTGTTACCTTTTGGAATTGAGTTTATAGGTGTTTCATTGTTTCCTGAGCTTTAATTAAAGTTTTTAGCTAGGTGTGATGGTTCACGCCTATAATCCCAGCACTTTGGGAGGCCAAGGCAGGAGGATTGCTTGAGGCCAGTACTTCAAGACAAGCCTGGGCAACATAGCGAGACCCTGTCTCTATAAAATTATTTTTTAAAATTAGCTGGGCGTGGTGGCATGTGCTTGTAGTCCCAACTACTCTGGAGGTTGAGATGGGAGGATCCCTTAAGCATGGGAATTTAAGTCTGCAGTGAGCTACAATGGTACCACTGCACTCTAGCATGGACAATAGAGCAAGACCATCTCAAAACAAAACAAAACCAGAAACAAACCTAAAAAACCACAGATGTTTAAAAAACTATGATTTTTTAACTTAAAACTTTTTTTTTAACAAATATCTATTGTTTTGTTTATTAAGATGAGGGCGATATTCTTTCTTGAACTGGAAGAGCGACTCCTAACAACTATATTTACTCCTGGAGTTCAATTAGGTAAGAAACGAATTTTTTTCCTAAAGAATTAATCCAAATGCTTATGGCCTTGCATTCCAAGGCAATCCAATACGCTTTTGCTTTTTTGCTTTTTCATTTGTTTTTTATTTGGCTACTTCATTTTTGCATAATCAGTCACCATACAGCTATTATACTATAACATGATTATAAGAATTTGAAATTTATACCAAGATAATTCAAATCTTCCTCTCTCTTCCTGTGTTGATCTTTTTACTCAAATTGCCGTGACTGTGCTTGTATGTTTGTTCTTTCAGATGATCAGAAAAATCACTTCTTAATCTAAAGAACAGAGCAAAATTCCATTGTGGTTCTCATCAGTGTTGTGTCAAACCAGATATGCTAACTCTGAAATATCTAACATGTTAACAATATTGAAAAGTCTCATCCAAAATCATGCCATATGACTTCATTTATATTTGTGTCTTCTACGTCTTTCAGTAATGTTTGTATTTTTCTTCATTAAAAAAATCAATTTTGTAACAAGAACAATGGAGAACAGGGAAGTTTGTAGACATCAGGGACCTTGTGGACAGTTCTCTGTGCCTAAGGCAGCCTTGATGAAAAAGGACATGTAGCCAGGTGCCGTGGCTCACGCCTGTAATCCCAGCACTTTGGGAGGCCGAGGTGGGCGGATCACGAGGTCAGGAGATCGAGACCATCCTGGCTAACACGGTGAAACCCTGTCTCTACTAAAAACACAAAAAATTAGCCAGGCGAGGCGGTGGGCGCCTGTAGTCCCAGCTACTCGGGAGGCTGAGGCAGGAGAATGGCGTGAACCCCGGGGGGCGGAGCCTGCAGTGAGCCGAGATTGCGCCACTGCACTCCAGCCTGGGCGACAGCGAGACTCTGTCTCAAAAAAAAAAAAAAAAAAAAGAAAAAGGACATGTAGTCCCTGGTCTAAGTTAACCATAGTCCGCTCACTGTAACCTTGTATTACACTGCGCATTGTTGCCTTTTTTTCAACCCATACTCCAGCCTCAGGCCCCATGTATGTTTGTCTATGATCACTTGCTTATTTTCATAGAGTAAGTGAGTTTTTTTCTTATATCAGCATTGAATAACTGATTCCTATTGTACATTTTCCAGAAATGGAAAAAAATTACTCCATTATCCTTTGAATATTAAATTTTCTAATATGCATTTTAATAGGACAGATTTTGATGGTCTGGTAATATACAACAGTTAGGATATTCACGACAAATGAAGAAAAATGGATATAAGTATTAACTCCATGACCTCGTAAAATGTTGAAAGTGTAATTCTTCCTGAATTTGGTGCTAAAGATTATGGTTGTTAAGGTCTGGCAGAATCATTGCTGAAGAACAACTATTGCACCATTTTGCATTATTGAAGGGTATTATCATGCACAGAACAGAAGGTGAAAGAATGAAAAAGAAAAAAGAAAGCTGTCTAGCAAAGTCCTCTGAACTGATATTCACCTCTCAGCATTGACATAGCCTACAATGAAACTTGGATAGCAACTGGAAACCACTGTGGAAAGGTAGTCACTGCGTCTTAACTTATTAGAGGCAATATTAAATCACTAAAATTTATAGGTCAGACCTAGCATAAATACACAAGTGGTTTCATGCTGTGTATGTCCCAGAAATATAGGTATGAAGGTCAGCAGGTCATTCTCAGAGAAGGGCTGGAGTGGGTTGTGTTAACATATGTTATCAAATTTCAAAAGGAAGTCAAATCATGTCAAAATTCATGCTGTATGTATTAGTCTGTTCTCGCACTGCTATGAAAAAATACCTGAGACTGGGTAATTTATAAGGAAAAGAGGTTTAATTGTGTTCATGGTTCTGCAGGTTGTACAGACTTCTGCTTCTGGGGAGGCCTCAGGAAACTTACAATTATGGGAGAAGGCAAAGGGGAAGCAAGGCACCTTCTTTACAAGGTGACAGGAAGGAGAAGTTCTAAGCAAAGGGGAAAAGCCTCTTATAAAACCATCAGATCTCATGAGAACTCACTTGAGAACAGCATGTTCATGAGAACAGCATGGGGGAATCTGACCCCACGATACAATCACCTCCACCTGGCCTCTCCTTTGACACGTGGGGATTATGGGGATTACGATTCAAGATGAGAGTTGGTTGGGGACACAAATCCTAACCATATTAATATATGTCAGCATATTCAAAGTAAAATATAGTTGCTCTTCAATTCTAAAGACCCATAAGATGTTATTAGATATGTTTGAAACAATCGCCGTTTCCAAGAACTGCAGATGTTAGACTTAAATAGTCCCATATCACAGAGAAAAAATGTTGGAGAATGAAATTGAAGCCAGAATACTGAAAGAAACTCTGTATGTGAACATAAGTAGAAGAAGTTTTTTTTCTTTTTAATCTGGTGGTGCAGACAGACATTTTACATGTAGGAAAGAGAATTATGTGATGAAAGTAAACACTTTTTCTTGCATATTTTATTGCTTATCTTTAGGGTAGAATTCCACATGCTCTTGGTATGGCATCTTCCTTTCTCTCTCCCTTCTTTCCTCCCTTCCTTCCTTCCTTCCTTCCTTTTCTCCCTCCTTCCTTCTGTCCCTCCATTCCTTCTTCTTTCCTTCCCTCTCTCCATCCTTCCCTCCCTCCCTCCTTCCTTTCCTTTCTCCCTCCTCCTTCCCTCCTTCCCTCTCTCCATCCTTCCCTCCCTCCTTCCTTCCCTTTCTCCCTCCTCCTTCCCTTTCTCCTTCCTCCCTTCCTTCCCTCCTTCCTTCCTTCCTTCCTTCCCTCCCTCCTTCCTTCCTTCCTTCCTTCCCTCCCTCCTTCCTTCCTTCCCTCCTTCCTTCCTTCCTTCCCTCCCTCCTTCCTTCCTTCCTTCCTTCCCTCCCTCCTTCCTTCCCTCCTTCCTTCCTTCCTTCCTTCCCTCCCTCCTTCCTTCCTTCCCTCCTTCCTTCCTTCCCTCCCTCCTTCCTTCCTTCCCTCCTTCCTTCCTTCCTTCCCTCCCTCCTTCCTTCCTTCCCTCCTTCCTTCCTTCCCTCCTTCCTTCCTTCCTTCCTTCCCTCCCTCCTTCCTTCCTTCCTTCCCTCCCTCCTTCCTTCCTTCCCTCCCTCCTTCCTTCCTTCCCTCCCTCCTTCCTTCCTTCCTTCCCTCCCTCCTTCCTTCCTTCCTTCCCTCCCTCCTTCCTTCCTTCCTTTCTTCCTTCCCTCCCTCCCTCCTTCCTTCCCTCCTTCCTTCCTTACCTTCCTCCCTTCTTCCCTCCTTTCTTCCTTCCCTCCCTCCTTCCTTCCTTCCTTCCTTCCATCTTTCCTTCCTTCCCTCCATTCCTTCCTTCCCTCCCTTCTTCCTTCCTTCCCTCCTTCCTTCTTTTCTTCACTTCCTCCCATCCTCCTTCCCTCCTTCTTTCCCTTCCTCCTTTTCTCCTTCCCTCCATCCCTTCCTCTTCCCTTCCTTCCTTTCTTCCTTCCTCTTCCTTTCTTCCTCCTCCTTCCTTCCTTCCTTTCTCTCTTTTAAATCTTTTCTTTAGTACTCATGAATGGCTTGTGATTTTCTCTCAATTATTTCCTTACTTAGCCGATATCATGTTAGTCATAAAAATATTAAACAGCAATATTTAAAGCATATCACAGATGAGGAATCTGTTTTGCTACACACTTTGCTCCACAAGACTATCAATCCTCTACAGAAGGAACTAACAAATATTTTTGGTGAAGGGCCAGAGGATGTGTATTTTAGGCTCTTGGGGCCATGGGGTCTCCACAATTTCTCAAATCTACTTCTACAGCATGAAAACAGCAACAGGCAATGTGTAAACAAATGGTCATGACTTCATGTCCATAAAATTTCATTTACAAAAGCAAAAGCAGGCTGGGTTGGACTAGTACCATCATTTGCCAATGCCTGCCTTAGAAAGAAGGAAAACTCAATACTGCTCAGGTTATAGCAATAATAGAAGCAATCTGTTAGTGGACTTTTGTGTTCAAATTACTTCATGAAACCTTAGTACTCAAGGAATGGAATAAGAAATTAGTCTCAGCCATACGCATCCTAAAACAATAAGATAGTCCAGTGATAACATGAACTCAAAGAAGTAGAACATTATTCAACATGCCAAATAGGTTCCAGGCTGGAACTGAGCCTTCTTAGCCACAGAGGCTAAGTGTTATGACCAAGCCTCCACCTCCTCCTCCTCCTTTTCTTCTTCCTCCTCCTCTTCCTTCTTTGCCACTTTTCTCTTTTTCTTAGGGTGAGGAAATGTAGACAACCTTACAACCTACAGGATGTCTTTTATTTCAAGGTCTATAAACTCATGGATGTACAAGGCTGAGGTAAGTAACATTAATGATCAGATTGAGTTTGACATTATACAATAGAGCTTTCTGGCAACTGGTGCTAACTGGATAGGGAGTGGTTTCCCAGGTATAAAGGAGGCTGAATCTATTCAAAGTAGTGTCATGTGCATAAATGGTGTTAGGAATAAGTAAACATGCCCACTTTCTCCTACCTGCCCCACCACCCCCCAAATCCCTGCACTAGATTTTGCTTGGAAATGAATACATTCATCACCAGACTTGGTTTCATTGTTCAACAAACCTTTTTTTTTTTTTTTTTGAGACAGAGTCTCGCTCTGTTGCCCAGGCTGGAGTGCAGTGGTGCGATCTTGGCTCACTGCAAGCTCTGCCTCCCAGGTTCATGCCATTCTCCTGCCTCAGCCTCCCGAGCAGCTGGGACTACAGGTGCCCGCCACCACGCCTGGCTGATTTTTTGTATTTTTAGTAGAGACGGGGTTTCACTGTGTTAGCCAGGATGGTCTTGATCTCCTGACCTCGTGATATGCCTGCCTCAGCCTCCCAAAGTGCTGGGATTACAGGCGTGAACCACCACGCCCAGCCATTGTTCAACAAACCTAAAATCCACAACTCAGAGGAAAATAAAATCAAAGAAAACAACCCCCTTGGTGATTTTGCTGCATCTCCATAGACTGGTGCCCAGGAATGCATTTTTCCTCCTCTACACTCTCCTTATGATAGCTCTGGCTTATTTTCTCCTACACCAAATGCTGTTTGAATTCTGTCCTTCCCTGTCACCTCTACAATGAATCTCACTAATGTGACTGATGGAAGCCATACTATCAAAATGAGAGGGAGTTTATTTTAAGATGCAGAGGACTTGGCAATGGTTATAGAAAACTAGGAAACATGTTGAGAAGGAGGAAGACCAATAGATTAAAATATTTGAAAGAACCAGAGGAAAATGCTATGAGACCTGAAGTAAAAAAATAGTGTGTGGTTCATAGTTGGTACACTAAACATTGATGTTCTGCAAGATGTTCTCAATGGCTATGTGTTCATCTGCACCATCTATAAGGATGATGTGCGTGTTGGCTGTTGTGTGAAGGACTTGCACACCCAGTTGATCAATAGCCTGCACGGATATGGCTATTTTGTTTTTCTAAGGCCAGAAGGCAGTCACAGATTCATTCAGACCCATTGTCACACAGCTTGAACACCAGCTCTTCTCTGCCCTCAGCGCAGAGAACTTGGCCTCAGAACTCTGGATTTCTAGCCAATTGTCTACCACCCATTTCCATCTCAAATGTGTTACTGAGCAATCAATGGGCTCTTGTCTGATGCAAAAAGAAGCCAATTCCATGACACTGGCTTTTGAGAAAAGAAAAGCTTTATTGCAATTCAACTGGCAAGGAAAGGAGACAGGAGGAAATGCTCAAATCTGTCTCCCTGATTGGGAGATAGGTTGGATTTTATAAACATGGAATAATGAGGCATGATCTGATTGGATCTTGCAATGAGGTGATGCTGGGAAGCGTCATCTGACTGGATTCTGCCATGGGGTGACACCAGGGCTCAATCTGATTGGATCCTGGATCCTGCCATGCAGTGTCTGCTTCTTAATTCAGTCCCCATTCCTTGTTTCAAGGACTTAGGTTCCACCTTGGGTCATCTGGGAATGCCCAGGTTAGGTGACCTTAAACTGGGGATCCATGATAACTGAAAAACAGCTCATAACTTTGTTACATAAAAGTTGAAACAGATTGCTCTGGCATGGTTACAAATGCAAGGTGTGCAAAGAAAATGTGTATTTATTCCCAGAACTGCTCCTCTGTGGAAGGACCAGGTGAGAGATCCACCATCCATGTAGTTGTCCTCTACAACCTGGGAATCAACCTGCTGTCTCTCTCCTCATCTGTCCTGTATTTTCTTCATGTGGCTGCGGTAACCAACTACCATAAACTTAGGGGCTTTAAGCAACACCCATGTACTATTTTACTGTTTTGGAGATGAAAAGTCCTACTTGGGTTAACATCAAGGTGTAGGCAGGGCAGTCGGTATGATTTGGCCATGTCCCCACTGAAATTTCATCTTGAACTGTAGCTCCCACAATTCTCATGTGCTGTGGGACAACCCAGTGGGAGGTAACTGAATCATGCAAGCAGGTCTTTCTCATGCTGTTCTCATGATAATGAATAAGTCTCATGAGATCTGATGGTTTTATAAAGGGGAGTTTCCCTGCACAAACTCTCACTTGCCTGCCACCATGTAAGATGTTCCTTTTGCCTTCTGCCATGATTGTGAGGCCTCCCCAGCCACGTTGAACTGTGAGTCTATTAAACCTCTTTTTGTTTATAAATTACCCAGTTTGGGATATGTCTTTATCATCAGTGTGAAAACAGACTAAAATAGCAGTGTTTCTTTCTACAAACTGTAGGGAAAAATCTGTTTCCTTGTCACTTCCAATGTCTATAGGCTGCCAGCATTCCCTGGCTCATGCTTTCCTTCTTCAAGATCAGATTTGAAGATGCTATTGATCATTCTTCTGCAATATCAATAGCATCTTCAAATCTCTCTCTGACTCTGACCCTCTTGCCTCTTCCTTATAAGGACCCTTGTGATGACACAGGGCCACCTGGCTAATCCAGGACCAACTTCCCATCTCAGGAACCTGAACTTAATCACATCTGCAAACTTCCTTTTGACAAGAAAGGTTGCATATTCACAAGCTCCAAGGATTAGGACATGTGCATTTTTGTTCTGCCTGTCGCATGCCGCAAACCCAGTTATTAGTCTCAGACCATCCTTATCTTTAATATCCCTCCAACAAGCTCTTTTCTCTCTATGTTGATGCCCACAGCCATGGACTGCATACACAATCTTACCTCCTCTCACTTGGATCACCCCTGCAGCTTTTTAATTCGTTGACTTTGATAAACTGCAGGTCACATTTGGCAGGGGTATTAGTCCATTCTCACACTGCTATAAAGACATACCTGAGACTGGGTAATTTATAAAGAGAGGTTTATCTGGCTCATAGTTCTACAGGTTGTACAGGAAGCACAATGCTGGCATCTGCTCAGTCACTGGGGAGGCCTCCAGAAACCTACAATCATGGCAGAATGTGAAGAGGGAGCAGGCACATCACATGGCCAGAACAGCAGCAAGAGAGCCAGAGGGGAGGTGCTACACACTTTTAAACAACCAGATCTGATGTGAACTCACTATTATGAAGGCAGCACCAAAGAGGATAGTGCTAAATCATTCATAAGAAACCCACCTCCATGATTCAATCACCTCCCACCAGGCCCCACTTCCAACACCAATTTTCTGTGTGAGTCTGTTCTTGCATTTCTATGAAGAAATACCTGAGAGTGAGTAATTTATTTTTTTTTAAGGTTTAATTGGCTTACGGTTCTGTAGGTTGTACAAGAAGCATGATAGCTTCTGGTGAGGCCTCAGGATACTTTCAATCATGGCAGAAGGTGAAGAGGGAGCAGGCATGTTACATGGCTGGAGCAGGAGGAAGAAAGAGAGTGGGGGAGATGCTACACACTTTCAAACATCCAGATGTCATGAGAACTCACTCACTATCACAATGACAACACTCGGTGAATGAGGCTAAACCATTTATAAGAAATCCACTCCCATGATCCAATCACCTCCCACTGGGCCCCACCTCCAACATTGGAGATTACATTTCCATATGAAATTTGGGTGGCAAAACACATCCAAACTATATCAGCAGGCTTCCAAACTAACCTGCCTTAAGAAGATCTTGTGATGCATGGAGACTCCATCTCTGAACAAAGAATCTTAACGTAAGTTTCTCAGACTGTTGACATACTGATTAATGCATAACCTACTGACACTGAATAGGATGCTGATTTATTTCGGAATTACAAAGTTTTGTTGATGTGTTTCGGAATCATGAAGTTTTACTGATTGTCTTGTTTGTAGAGCATTTTAGCCTATGTATTGTCATCAGTAGCCAATGATTGTAACCTCTAGATCTACTCTTATATACTTAAGATATTTTCAGACCTAAGAAACAAATCCCTGTCCATCTCTGCTCTCCTCCTATTACCCTTAAAGTACTCAGCAATGTGGCCTTAAGACACTGCATGGTGTGGTCTTTCATTCTTGTTCCAAACTCATTTTTTGGTGTTGTCTCTCCTCTGTTGGTTGCCCTAGTCATTCAGGTTGGCTTTCAGTCTTCCAATGTAGCTAGCTTCTTCCTGGTTTGTGCTAGAAATAGTGTAGCTCTGACAGATTACCAGATATCATGTGGTTTCCTATATTTCTGACTGTCCCACAATTACATAGCACCAAGTACTAGTTCTGCCTGATGAGATGTGAGCAGAAGGCACATGTGGCATTTCTACATGCAGGCAGTGAGTAGTCAATACTCCTTTTTCTTCTCTGTCTTTCCTTGTGAGGTGTCCCCTGTGAGGTCATGAGTTCCAGACAGCAAAGCTATAAGGCCCAGGGAGATGGCCCAGCCCCCATCAGACACTGATGTGAGAAATTAATAACATTTGAAGCTGTGGCTATTTATGTCTCATGGATTTTATTTCAGCAGCAAAACCTAGCTTACCCTAACATATCTCATTGTATATGTTTATTCTTGCATTGCTATAGAGAACTACCTGAGACTGGGTAATTTATGAAGAAAAGAGGTTTAATTGACTCACAGTTCCACAGGCTGTACAGGAAGCATGGCTGTGGAGGCCTCAGGAAACTTTCTATGATGGCAGAAGGTGAAGGGGTAGCAAGCACATCTTACGTGGTGGGAGCAGGAGGAAGAGAGTGTGAAGGGGGAGGTGCTGCACACTTTTAAATAACCAGATCTCATGAAAACTCTATGATGAGACAGCACTAGAAGGATGGTGCTAAACTATTAGAAACCACCCCATGATTCAGTCACCTCCCACCAGGCCCCACCTCCTACACTGGGGATTAAAATTCAACATGAGATTTAGATGGGGATACAAATCCAAACCATTTCACTCATGGTCTTGGATTTGCTGCCAACTCCACCAACAATGCCAGTGCCTCTTCCTCTTGTCTCTTTCTCCTGGATATTGTTTAGGTTTATGCTAAAAGTCACACTATCTAGTCCTGCTCTCTGCCTCCCAGACAGACCAAGGCCACATTGTTTTATTTCCCCATAGCCTTGTCCTCTCTACCTTGGAGGAAGTCATCACTCATAACCATCTGCCTTGCTTAACAATGCCTTTCTAGCCTCTAGAACATCTCCTACACTTAGTAAACCCCTGATACACATGGTTGCTTTATGAGTAGCACACGCTAGACAAATATTGCATGAATGGATGCAGGAAAGAATGAGTGAATTGAAGGTGGTGATTGTGGGATCTAATCATCTGGATCTAAACACATTATGTTCCTGGATTCAAACAAGAAGATCAGAGACTTAACCTTAAGATCAAAGTAATGCTTCAAGGTGAAAACATGTTCAACCTGATGACAGACAAAGCTTTTGAGCAACAGTATTCTGAAGAAGGAAGCCAGGATAATGAGAAATCAAAGTATGCATACTTTCTAACCCCAGGGGAGGAGAGAAGGCGGAGTTTCCATTTTCAATCCTAGAAAGAAAAATCACTAGCTGTGCACACAGATTTACCATAATCACTATGATTACTACGTTTTCTTTGGTATCCACTTCCAGAAAGGCAGGCAAATGTCACTGGTTTTTTTCACACTTTCATCCATCCCGGTGATACATTTGTGCATACACTTGTGTTATCCTGGTTGACTTGAATCAATACCCATTAGAGATGAAAGGAGCTATTAAGTCACCTCCCCTCTGCTTTGCACACAGATCGAGCTCAGTCCCTCTTCCTCAGCCAAAACACTCATTGGATCTCTCTTTGCTTTTCTGCAGCGACCGGAGTGTAGCTGCCGCCACCACCACCACCACCACCACCACCATCTTCTCACTGCCAGCAGTGAGATCTCAAGATAGTCTGTAAACATTTCTGTGGCATGTATCAGTGTCCCTGAGAGCGTTGATAATCTGCTTGAATGTGAGCTTAATGCTGGGACGGCCTCCCCGGACTTGGCAGGCAGCCCTTGAACAAACCTTTTGTGCCTGCATCCCTCTGATGGACAGGCACTGAGGATGCCGGTGACCCAGCTTCTAGAAAGAATCACAGCAGGGAAGGGGCATTGCTAAATAGTCTTCCAACCCGGGGACACAAACTAAAAATGAGAGAAAACTCAGATCAATGGTGCTGCTGAGCTTACTACGTTTAAGACGAAAAACAATACCTGATTAAAGCAACAAAACACCTGGATATTTTGCAGTTAGCCCCGTTAATCAGAGGAGGACGAGCCTTGGGGCTGTAGCTCAGGTTCCTAATCCTGTTGCTAGAGTTTTTCACTTTTGTTCTCATTTCTGCGGCTGACGTGGGATCCTACAGATTGTTTATCCCAAGGCTGTCTGGGCATGGGCTCTATGAACAGTGTCACCCTAAAAATAACAGGCTGTGCCAAGAATAGCAGACTTTCTCCTTTTTCCTGCAGGAGACGACTTCTCAGCTCCTTGGAGGGGTCAGTACAAGGTGAGAGCCATAGAAAGATGGCAACAAAAAAGAAAGACACATTCCGCAATGGGTTGAATGGGGTCTCCCTGACATTTACATCACCCAGAACCTCAAAATATGACCTTATCTGGAAATAGGGTCTTTTGAGATGTCATGGATGCTGCCGCCATCAGCAGAGAGACAGAAAGGTAAGCTCGAACGGGAGAATCAGGATGATTGAACTGGGTCTTATTTGTTTCCTTTTCATGAGAAAGAAATAAGATGATATCATGCAGGACCCCAGGGTGAGAGCAGATGATTCACAACACAAACCCAAAAATAAGCTTGTCTTTCACACAACCTTTTTATGCATCGAACCATGCTGCAACGAAAACAAGTTTAATGACTTTATGACTTGCACCTCGAGGTATCCAAGTACTTTTACAAAATCTAGATTCTGCCATGCAGTGTCCTTTTTACAAAAGTGCCATCAGCGTTGTTAGGATCTGAGGTTATCACAGCTCTTTTTATAAACGTGGCCGAGCCGAGGGGGAAGTGAGATGGGGCAGAAGGGAAATTTTGGAGGACGCAGAGAGATCCATCTTAGTTCTTCTCTATTTTCATCTACTTTCTGTTGGTCCACAGGTCTGCCCTCTGGAAGTCAGCTGAAGCCCAGTGCAAAGTGCAGCTGGTCAAGACATTGTGGTTCTCAGTCAGGAACCCTTTGCAATGTCAGCCTCCCCTAAGATGAGTGAGCAAGCTTGGCGGGAATGTGGGGGTGGTGATTATGGGCTCTCCTCTGGGACATTCAGAATCAATCTGTCCATCGCAAGATGGAAATAAAGTGGTGACATAGATGAGTCTGAGAACTTATCTACAACTCACAGCAGCAACTCTCTGTGTAAATGTTAATTGTACAATCAGGGTAAAAAAAATAACTCTAATACCATATGTGCATGTTAGGAAATTATCTAAGTGCATATGGAATCGGGAGCTCAGAGGCTGAAGGAACTGAAAGGATTTTCCATATAAAATTCTTTGCTGCATGTTACAGGCTGAATTGTGTTTCCTTAAAATTTATACGTTAAATCCTAAATATTGGGACCTCAGAATGTCACTGTATTTGGAGATAAGGTCTTTAAAGAGGTGATTAAGGTTAAATGAGGTCACTAAGATGGGCACCAATCCAATAGGACTGGTGTCTTTATAAGAAGAGGATATTAGGACACGGACATAAATACAGGGACGACCCTATGGGGACAAAGGGAGAAGACAGCATCTACAAGCTCAGGAGAGAAGCTTTAGGAGGAACCAACCCTTCCCACACCTTGAGCTTAGACTTCCAGCCTCCAGGACTGTGGGAGAATAAATGTCTGTTTCTTCCAGTCTATGGTGTGCTGTTATAGCAGCCTGAAATGGACTAAGCCATCTCATAAGAAGAGGAGACAGATACACACAGAGGGACGACCATTTGAGGACACAGGGAGAAGACAGTGTCTACAAGCTCAGGAGAGAGGCCTCGAGAGGAACCAGCCCTGCCCACGCCTTGACCTTGGCATTCCAGCCTCCAGGACTGTGGAGAATAAGTGTCTGTTGCTTGTAAGCCATTAAGTCTATAGTATTCTGTTACAGCAGCCTGAAACTGACTAAGACATCTCATAAGAAGAAGAGATGAGGACACAGACACACACAGAGGGACAACCACATGAGGACACAGGGAGAAGACAACATCTACAAGCCTACGAGAGAGGCTTCAGGAGGAACCAGCCCTGCTCACCCCTTGATCTTGGATTTCCAGCCTCCAGAACCATGAGAAAATAAATCTTTGCTGTTTAAGTCACCTGGTCTGTGGAACTTTGTTATGGAAGTCCCAGAAAACTAATATACTGCATGAAAAGAAACCTTCCTGTAACATCATTCCTGAGGATAAATTTAGCTTGTATTGTGTTTCTTCAGCATCAATAACTTAGAATAAGATGTGAGAAGAACAGTAATGTAAACATACTGATATTTACCCCAAATGGGAAAATTGTAGCTAGTATTTTCCCTCAAGAAGATCCGTTCCCTTTATTATAGAATTGCTATTCCAACCACTTCAGTATTATAATTCCTACTATCTTCTTTAACATCTCTATAAAATAAACTGTAAACATTTTCCATCAACATCTTGCAAATCAATTTGCAGACCTAAAATTATTTGTAACATCTTCCTGGATTTTTTCATATGATAATTTAAATTTATACTCTCTTTGTTTCCTTTGTGAAAAAACAATTCCTAGTTAGAATGAGAAGAAAGCCCCAATTACGTTGGGATTAAATGCCGGGAACAATTAAATGTTGGGAACATTTTAGTTCAAAAGAAGACCATGTTTAATTTCATTTACCCTTCAAGAAATGTAAGGTGAATATTATCATATATTTTTCCTCAATTCCTGGCTATTCACCCATCAAGATTTTACACTTTTTGAGAACCACACCTAAGTTTGGGTTCCCCAAATGTAGATTCTGAGAGAAGAATTTTGGTAAAAGTAGTTTATTGGAGAAGTGATCCTTGTAGGTATGGCCAGAAAAAGACTGAGAGGTGAGGAAAGCCAACTGTATCAGTGTGCTATTGCTGTGTAACAAATTAGCACAAGTGAAGTGACTTACAACAACACACTTTTATTAATATTACCTCAGAGTTTCCAAAGGATGCCAGAGAGGTGAGCCTCAAAGCAGGGCTTAGCCTGCAAGGGTTCTTGGCTTTGCCCAGGAAGGAATTCAAGGGCAAGCTGGAGGTAGAAGAAAATTTACAGAAGCAGCACTGTTACAGCTCCGTGGCTGCTCCTGCAGAACAGGGCTACCCTCTGGGCAGAGAGTGGCAGCTCAGGGTGGTTTCACAGTCACTTTTATACCCATTTTTACTTGCATACAGATTGAGGGGCGGTTTATGCTGAAATTTCTAGGGAAAGGGTAGTAACTTTTGGATCACTGGGTCATTGCTGTGGAAATGGTTGGTAACCCCCGGGGGTTGCCATGGCAATGGCAAACTGACCTGGCACACTGGTGGGCATGTCTGATGAAAAGATTCTTCTGTCCGGGACCTGTTTTAGCTAGTCTTCAATTTGGTCCTGCATCCCAGCCCCACCTCTGGAGTTGAGTCCTGCCTCCTCTCTCACAAGGATCAGGTATCCAGGTAAAGGTTAGCAGCATCCTCTGCACAGGTCTCACAAGACTGCAGTGAAGGTATACTTATTTAAATCTCAGTGTTCTCTTTGTTGATTGATTTTTTTGTGTGTGTGTGTGACAGGGTGTCACTCTGTCACCCAGGCTGGACTACAGTGGCATTATCATGGCTTACTGCAGCCTCTAACTCCCAGGCTCATTCAGTCCCCCCACCTCAGCCTCCTGAGTAGCTGGGACTACAGGCATGCATCAGGGTTCTCCTTCAAGCTCAGGTAGCTGTGGCAAAATTCAGTTCCTTTCAGTTGTAGAACTAGAGTTCCCAGTTTTCTGTAAGAGCTATAATAGAGGGACCACTCTCTACTTCTCGAGTTCTGCCTGCATTTCCTTGCCACGTTGTCCCATAAGCAGTTATCATCATGGCTGTTTGCTGACTCTTCCCCCTCTTAAAGTCTCCTCTGATTAGGTCAGACCAACCCAGGATAACTGATGGACTCAAAGTCAACCAATTGGTAACCTGTTCAAGTGAGTGACATTCATCATATTCAAAGTCCCTGTCCACTCCCAAAAGAAAGGGATTATACATGTTGGGAACCCAGGAGGCTGGAATCTTGGGTTGCATCTTAGATTTCTACCATCTACAACAATACAAGATGTGTTGACAAAGGGCTACTTCTGTGGACAATGGGATCTTCATCCCACTGGAGATTCCGCGAGGGACTATGGTGGCAGCAATCTCAAAATTGTCCAGCCCAGGGGAAAGGAAGCTGGAGCATTTATCTAGAAACTCCCATCCCTTAGTGAGTGAAGGTAGTTGCTGGGGTGTCCACTTACTCCCCTAAGTTTCTAGACCCATGGGCCTACCATGCCCCTCTATGTTATAGTGCCTGCGAAGTTCCCAAGCAGAGCCACACAGGGCAGACCTTGTCAAGAACTCACTATACAGATAGGGCCGATTTACCACTGAATTGCAACAGTTTATCATTATCCCTGAGGCTACCTGCAAGTGTGATTTCTGACTCTATGTCAGGTTAAGGGCTGTGGGATTTAGGATGTGCTGCTTAAAGTCTGAAGTGCCCCTGGAGACCCTCATGATTAATTTCTCCACTGATGGTTTGCAAAATTGGCCTAAACAGTTACACAGAGCTGGTTTGATGACACAGTCAGAGGAGATTTAAACGCTTGCCACAAACTTGTGCTTTGCATTTTCCCGAAGAAGTCAAACTTTTTTGTGCATACCTTGATGGTTCCATTCTAAGGCAGAACAGGGTTTATGCGCAAATAATGCCCAAGGACTTTGTGTCTGGTCCTTGGAATGTCTTTTGGATTCCTTATGTGTGCCTTCTCTGTCAATCTGTCTGTCTGTATCTCTCTCTCTCCCTCTCTTTCTGGATTCACCATACCTTTGCCTTTAAATGGAATCTCCCTTGATTTTGCTCTGTGGCATCTTGAGGAGTTCTCTCGTATACCCCCAATTGAAAACTCTTTGCAGTCTGTCCACCGGAGCTGTGGCTGACTCCTCCAGCAGACTGAAAGGTTATGATCCAAATGCCGACAGCACCTGCTTCAAAGTCTTACTGCTTTCAGTGACTGCATTGGCTTCTAGAACCCTTCTTGATATTAAATAAGTGTTCAAATATTCATTGAATTCACTGCCTTTCTTCATCTATTGGATTTTAGAAACAAAAATGGGTGATTATTGATTCTCCTCCTGCCATGTTTTCCTGGGTATCATTTGGCCATTCGTTTTGGTTGCTATCACTAGAAATCAGCCTTTTCCCTTGGCCTTTTTGCTCAGTGGATTTGACACTCTTGTTTCCATGGAGCCTTCTCAACTTTTCTGTCCTGCTCACCATGGTTATTCCCCAGCTATCAATACACAGCATGCCTCAGACTGGGGAGCCTTGAAGTTGGCTTCAGTCAAATACACGAGTGTCTCTTTCTTCTGTTCCCCATACAGAGGTTGTTTTGGCAGTCGCTGTCATGTGCCCTTAACATCACCAGCTCATCAGAGCACTCTGTTGAGTTGCAATGCCTGTGGATTACCTGAGCTCTGCGACCTTTTGATGTCTTCATACTTTCAAAAAGAAATGATGATGCCTTTGAAAATTCAGCAGAAAAAAGGTTTCCTTCCATCCTGAGATCACACATAAGATGTTACCTCCAGGGAGATGTCCCCGTATGTGGCTTATAAGTGTTACATAGGCAGGAATAATTGTTTCAGGGAAGAACGGGGAATTTGAGCCCAAGTTAAAAAAATTGGTCTTGGAGAGAGTGTCTGAATGGATATAGCTTAGGCCAAACATCTGCCTCTTTTCTTGGGAAAATCTGTCTCTTTGCACTCACCAAGAGGGAGGAGGCATATGGAGCTAACTTCTCAACAAGTTTATGCATGTTGGGAGAAAGTATTTTCCCCACAAAGAAAATCAGGGGCAGAGAAATGGATCCCTAGACAGTTTTTCCCCAGGAGCTGGGAGCAAAGACAAGAAACAGTGTAAGTGGAGTCAGGCAGGGAGAGACATAACAATGGATACTGATGTAAATTGATTCAACTCAACTTCACAGCTCAAAGTCTTCACCATCACACCATAGTGCCCCTCGTATATTGAAAAATGATTTGGAAAGTTTTCTTTTAAACAATATGTGACAGGAAAGGAGGCCCTTAATTTACAAACCCAATGCATAGAGTACTTAGCATATCAGTTATCTGGGCAAGACACAAGGATAAATAACTCACCCCACCTGGCTTTAAAAGCTTGCCTCTCGTGAAGATGGAAAGAAGCTGAATTCAAACCACTGGGTTGCACAGTGCCTCCGATGGCAGAGCTATGAATCTGCTAAGTGTTTTGTGGAATGTGAGTGACATTTACTTTGTACAATTGTGGTGAGAATTAAATAGGATCATAGTTTTAAAGGTTATGATATGTACCTCTCGTAATGTTGGGTTCTTCCTTCCTTCCTACCCAGCTGAGTCTGAGCTCCCAAAACTCATTGCAAAAGGGACACTGATGAAGCCAGGAGTTAAATCTGTCATACTTTCTGTTGATGTTATTGATGGTGTCTCTGACTATCAATTTAGACCAGAGACAAAGTCAAATGCAGGAAGGATTTAAGATATGACCTTCCTCTTATTTTATTATTGATTGCTTTAATATTACCATGTAGCAATTTATTATCAAGTTGACATATTAATGCATTTAAAATTTATTTACATGTCTGGATGTGTTTACATACATATACTTGTGCATGCATATGCATTCATACATGCATACACATTCATACATACATGTGATTATTTGTAGGGTGAATGGGATTATCAAAACCTTTTCTGCATCTTTATCAAGAAAAGGAAATCTGGGTTAAAAGTCTAGTACTAATCTGTCATGCTATAGTTGAAATTGTACTGGTTGCAAGTGAAAAGTGTGTGTTCTACAGGTTGAAAATCTTTTTATCTAAAATGCTTGGGACAAGAAATGTTTTGGATTTCAGTTTTTTTTTTTTTATTTTGGCATAATTGCATTATACTTACTGGTTTGACACCCCAAATCCAAAAAAACCCAAAATTTAAAACGCTCTAGTTAACATATCCTTTGGGCATGGTGTTGGTGCTCAACGAGTTTTGGATTTGGGAGCATTTTGGATTTTGGAATTTCGGATGTGAGATGCTCAATCTATATTTGAATCTCCGCAACAAACTTGTTGTGAGACATCAAACAAGTCACCCAAACAGTCTGGGCTCCAGTTTCCTTTTCTGCATAATTAGGGAGTTAGGAAACTGATCGTGCCCATCCCTTCCCATCTGTATGTTTGCAGATCGATTAAGAGGATTAACCTGAGCACCGAGGAACTCAGGTACATACTCTCTCCTGGAGGACACTGATTCGCATGGATTTCAGGGTGGAAGTTTTTCTATAAAGGTGAGGGCACTAAAGGGTGGATGTGTTCAATTCATTCTGTGTTTATATTTGCATCAGTGAGTTTGGGCTGCCATAATAACAGTAACAACAATAACAACAGCAAACCATAGGATGGGTAATTTAAGAACAGAAATTTATGTTCCCAGCTCTGGAGGATAGAAGTCCATTATCAAGGTCCCAAAAGATTGGTTCCTGGTGAGAACTCTCTCTTCCTGTCTTGTAGATGGCCACCTGGTCTCTTAGTCCTCATATAGCAGAGGGAGAGAGAGGGGGCTCTGGTGACTCTTCCTCTGCTTATAAGGACACTAATCCCATCATGAGGACCCCACCAACTCGACATCATCTAAACCCAACTGTCTTCCCAAGGATTCACCTCCTATTACTATCACATTGCGGGGGTCAGGGCTCCAACGTATGAGTTTTGGAGGGAGCATAATTCAGTCCATGGCAATACTGATGCTGCTGCTCCTGAAAAGTGTAGCTTTATGAAACAAGTGCTTTTGTAAATATAAATGCTTCCTCCTCTGAACATTTGTGTCATAATTTTGAGCCATGACTTTTACTGGTGTGCAGTGGGCTTTCCACATGGCTGGAACAGTCTCTGACATGAAGTGTTTGTTCAGCAAGCTGCTTTTCCCCGAGGGAAGAAGATAATGGTGTGTGTTTCATAAACCAGTCCACATATTTTGCTTCTGTGAATTGGAAACCCATGGATATTTGCATTCTGGTGGGAGAGTATTTTTTTTCTTTTCCTTTTTCTCAATTGTTGGATCATCTTGGGAAACTCATTCCTAATTAGCTCACAAAGTAAACACTTGGAGTGTTTATGAGAAAAGCCAAACCCTGAGTACTACCATTGCCTGAGAGAGTTCCTTTTTTCTTTTTCTTTAATCTGTGGCTATAGGCTGAATTCCAATCAGTTATTTCCATATTGGCCCAAACCAGTAATCATCCCCATAACTTGGAAGAATAGAACACAACAAAAATGAAATCACATGGTTTGTGACATGAACTCAGTATTGGTATCTTTATACTAAAAGAATATAACATAGTACCAGCAATATAATAATAATAATAATAAGCATGAGAATACTTGTAAGCTGTCTGAAGAGTTTCACAGGGAATAACGGAGTGCATAAATGATGATTAGTTAACGAAACAAATACCCTTAGTTCCACGAGACATGTGATGGGAAATGTTATCTACAAGAATGAGATATGCAGAAGTGTTTCCTTTCTTCTCTTCGGAGAGTAAAACAACTCTGCCTCATCACCCCCCATTTCTTCTGCCACTCTATGTCTTCGCAAAACAAACTATATATATATATATATATATATATTTCATTTTTACCTGAAAAATTACTGGGAAGAGATCAAAAGAAACTTTCAGTGCTTGGAATCCCACACACAAAAAAGTGAAAACAAAGGAGCGTTAAAACCCATTAAAAAAACTTAAATAAAATATGAAAAAGCAGGGGAATATTTAAACTCATATGCTTCATATGTAAAATCTTTAAAAGGGAAAGCAACATAGTGATGTTTTTCTGTAATTGGCATATGCTTTATTGGGAGAGAATCACGCTATTTGGTAATTACCAAAATTGCTACTTCTTAAATTCTCCTAATGATTTTACGTTAAACATGTCAGTCTGGTCCCATTTTTAACCAGACATTTTAAATGTTATGGGGTTTTTTCTTGGTAGCAAAATTGTGCAGATAGAATAGTACTTCACAGAATATGACTACATAACACATAGGTTAATAGCATTATTTTAGGATATTTGTTCATCTCCTGGTTACTGAAAAAGCTCACAATGAGTGCCCACAGCCTTGGTCATGCTGTCATATTATAGTTATTTGTGTGTGCATTCTCATGATCCTATATGATAGTGTCTTACATTTGTGCAGTATTTTACCATTTTCAAAAATCTGTGCCAGGATTTGTGCATCGTGTGGTGGGAATGTGAACCCAATCAATGTCATTTTGGTGTAGTCTAATTCTAGTATCTTATTTTATTTTATTTTATGTTTTACAGATAGGCTGTCTTGCCTGAGTAATTATCCCCCAATACATAAATAGACAGACTTCTTTCTCAATGTCTGGGTTAGCATGTTCAAAGGACCATTGAGGGATGAAGGTCACAGAAGAAATAGATACTGGTGGTCCCATTGTATGTCATCAGTGGAATGAATTTGGTATTCAGTCAAATATATGTTGACTTTTTTAACACCTGCTAGGAGCCAGGAATTACACTAGGTTCTAGAAATACAAAGGTGAATGACAGACCCTCCTTACTTCCCACCATAAGAATGCAGTCAAGTGGAGTATAGCATTCAGAAGGGAACTCAGCAAAGTAAAACAATAGGATGTTTCTTGACAGCGAAAGGATGAGGAAGAAACATGGGAGAAGACAGGAAATGCTTACTGCAGGAAGAGTGAGTAGACATTTTGCAAAACATACATGTTGGTGGTAGATGTGGTGTTTCAAAACAGAAGGAGAAGGCAGAGAGTCTTTGGGGCAACATGAACTTCATGAGAGAAAGCCCAGAGATCTAAGAGGCTAAGCCTCATGTAGGAAATAGAAATAAATGCAATGTGTCTGGGATGAAGTGTAAAGAGGCCATGGGAGTGGAGGCTGGGGCATCAACAGGAAAGGACAAGGTAAGGGAATAGACCTTACCCTAAGAGATATGGGAAGCCGTCCAAGTTACGCATGGTTTCCAAGAGTTTCATGATCGGATTTCTATTTGTAAAGGTAGCTTTAGCTATAGTTTGAAAAACGGAGCAGAATAAGGGAGAAACTAGAAGCAAGGATATCAGTTAGGAGTCTCTCACAATAATTACAGTAAGAGATAACGATGACCTGAATTGGGATGATCTTGGAAACAGCAGGTGTAGGACACTAGTATTAGAGGAATGATAGCTACAGTCTAAAAAGCCTTGGTGTTTTTTGCCACATACCTATTCTCACCTTGGAAAGAGAACCATGAGACTCTAGTTCCATTCCTTACCTGCAATTTCTATTATGGTTTTAACACAAAGCTGAAATTCACTGGATGACAATAATAGCACCCCTGTTGACCAACCCAACCAGAGTCGACTCCACAGTTTCACATTTTAATACAAATTGTCTCGAGAATAAAACAAACTCGCACACAAACTCAAAGTGCGTTTCCTCTGCTCTCACACTGCAATGACAATCCACATAGAAGCTGTCTACAACCAAATGTGTGGGGGCTTCTCCCCGCACACCAAGCAAGCAAGCAAGCAGTTCTGCAGGGGACACCACCTCAGTCACCATCTCCCCAGTCACAAGTCTGGGCCTCCAGAAATTCTGACCAGTCAGCTTCAGCTTGGGGTAGTTCCCACGACCTGCTCTTTGGATTAGATTAGTTTGCTGGAGTGGCTCACAGAACTCAGAAAAACACTTATTTACACTTCCTGGTTTATTATAAAGGATATTTTAAAGACAAAAGGAGTCACATGAAGAGATATATAGGGTGAGGTCTGGGCAGATCCAGAGCGCAACAGTGTCTGTCCCCGTAGTGTTGGAGTGCACCACATTCCAGGCACATGGGTGAGTTCTTGTCCACCTGCCTGCCAGCCTCCGGGTGTTCAGCTCTCTAGAAGGTCTCCAAACACAGTCTTCTTGGCCTTTTTGTCCAGATTTCATTGGATAGGCATGACTGACAACTAGGTAGAAATGTGATTGGACAAAAAGGCTATGATGTGACACTAGTAGGCTGAGTAAGAGGACAAAGCAAGGCCTAACTGTTCAGATCCTTCTTGGCCTCTCTGTGCAGCAGTCCTTCTTCCAAGGTATGGGGCAGGCTCTCTTCTAAAATAAGGGTCTTATGTCCCACAGTCAGACAACTGGGGGAGGGAGAGTGTCTTAGTCTCTTCTCATGCCACTATGAAGAAATACCCAAGACTGGGTAATTTATAAAGGAAAGAGGTTTAATTGACTCATAGTTCCACATGGCTAGGGAGGCTTCAGGAAACTTACAATCATGACAGAAGGGGAAGCAAACACATCCCTCTTCACAGGGCGGCAGGAGAGAGAAGTGCTGAGCAAAAGGGGGAAAAGACCCTTATAAAACCATCAGATCTTGTGAGAACTCACTCACTATCATGAGAACAGCATGAGGGTAACCGCCTCCATGATTCAATTACCTCCCACCAGGTCCCTCCCATGACATGTGGGGATTATGGGAACTAGAATTCAAGATGAGATATGGGTGGGGACACAGCCAAATCGTATCAGTGGGTCAGTGGTGCAAAAGATAACACATCTGACTATGGATAGGAAAGTCAAGGAAAGGGCCAGGTGCAGTGGCTTATGTCTGCAACCCCAGCAATTTGGGAGGCCAAGGTGGGAGGATCACTTGAGGTCAGGAGTTTGAGACCAGCCTGGCCAACATGGTAAAATGCTGTCTCTATTAAAAATACAAAAATTAGCTGGGTGTGGTTTCAGGCGCCTGTAATCCCAGCTACTAGCTGAGGCAGGATAATTGCTTGAACCCAGGAGGTGGAGGTTGCAATGAGCCAAGATCACACCACTGCACTTCAGCCTGGGTGACAGAACAAAATTCCATCTCAAAAAAAAAAAAAAAAAAAGTCAGGGAAAGGTTACAGTCCTACTTTGGGCAGGTGGAAGGAAGGCAGAAGAAGGTCAGTGAGAAAGAGATTCTGTTTTCTGAAGTCTGCTTCTGAGGCCAAAATCACCCCAACATTATAGCAAGGGTTATGGGAGTTATGACCCAGGAACTGTGGATAAAAAACTATATCATATATACAATATATCATATTTATTATATATATATGATTTAAAACGGGGTGCTGCTTTTATCATTCAATGAATTTCAGCTTTTTGTTTTAAAGGGAACAAAGGACTAAACACTTGATAGAAAATGGTAGGTGAGGAGTAGAATGTTTCTCTTTCCCAGGTGAGAATAGGTATGTGTCAAAGAACACCAGAGTTCTCCAAGACTCTTTACCTTGATCTGTTGTTTCTACCAGGGTCTTACATCTGCTATTTCCTGAACCACCCCAATAAATAGATAGATAGATAGATAGATAGATAGATAGATAGATGATAGATAGATGACAGATTAGATAGACAGATGTAGATATAGATATAGATAGCTATGGTTTGGCTATATCCCCATGCAAATCTCATCTTGAATTCCCACATGTTGTGGGAAGGATCTGGTAAGAGGTAATTGAATCATGGGGGCAGGTCTTTCCTGTGCTGTTCTCGTGATAGCAAATAAGTCTCACAAGATCCGATGGTTTTAAAAAGGGGAGTTTCCCTGCACAAGCTCTCTCTTTGCCTGCCACCATCCATGTAAGACGTGACTTGCTCCTCCTTGCCCTCCACCATGATTGTGAGGCCTCGCCAGCCATGTGGAACTGTAAGTCCATTAAACCTCTTTTTCTTCCCAGTCTCAGGTATGTCTTTATCAGTAGTGTGAAAACAGACTAATGCATATATATAATAATATCACACCACTAAACAGCAGTCTTCATGTCAAAATTTACTTTGGTGCAACTCTATCTCTACCAAAAAAGAAAAAAAATTAGCTGACCATGGAGGTGTTCACCTGTAATCCCAACTACTTGGGAGGCTAAGGCCTGGGGATCCCTTGAGCTGAGGAGGTTGAAGCTGCAGTGAACTCTGATTGTGCCACTGCACTCCAGCCTGGGCAGCAGGGAGAGACCCTGTCTCTAAAAAAATGATAAATTCAGAAAAAAATTATGTTAAATCAAGGTTAAACTTTATTTTTAAAAAAACTGATGCAATTTAGCATTTAGTCCAGTGGTTTTTCTGGATATAGTCACAGTCTTAAAGTACAAAATGAGAATGAGATACTTAATTCCTTATAAAGTTTGCCTTTGTAGTCATTTTTTTGTGGATGAAATTGATACTCATGAGATAAATAATATGAAACTTAATTTCAAATGTTTATTCCTACCTCCTGCCACACACCTTCCAGTGAGGAAACATCTGTATCAGTGTGGGTTTTAGTCCAAGGCAATTGAAGCTCATTTTGGAAATGGGAGAAATATGTTGGAAAGAGATACAAAATCCACTTGAGTGTGAAGATAAACACTTGGGATCAAGTGCATACAAAGACATGCACTTGATCTCTGATCTTGATTCTAGAGGCTCCTGGAAGCCATTTGTCATCACAACAGTCTGCAGCAATGAGGCATGGGCCATCCATCCCATGCTCGTCCCTTGCACAAGAGGCAATGCCCTGACTAGGGAGACTTAAGTCAAATGCCTGCTTCTTGGCCAGAGACCACATTTGTTCCATTGGGCTTTCTAAAATGGAGACATTTGACTTGGTCTACCTTAGCACTCAATTTCACACAATGAAAAGGAGACATTCCCCCAAAAGGAAATGTAGCTGCTCCTATAGACTGAGTGTTTGTGTTCCTCTAGCATGCATACGTTGAAACCCCAATCCCCAGTGTGATGAGATTAGGAGATTGGGGACCTTTGGAGGTGATCAGATCATGAGGGTGTAGCCCTTGGCGGAATTAGTGTACTTTTAAGAAGAGAAACGGGAGCTTTCTCTCTGTGTGTGTGTGTGTTTCTCTTTCTCTCTTTCTCTTTTTCCCTTTCTCTTTCTCTTTCCCTCTTTCTCCTTCTCTTTCCCTCTTTCTCTTTCTCTCTGCTCCGTGGCCACGTGAGGATACAGTGAGAAAGAAGGTGGCTGTCTACAAACTGGACAGAAGGCCGTTGCCAGAACCTGAGCATGGCAGCACCCTGATCTCAGGTGTCTCAGCCTCCAGAACTGTAAGAAATACATTGGTTTTTAAAATTCACCCAGGCTAGGGTATTCTGTAACAGCAGCCCAGACAGATGAAGAAAGATGCAATGATGACATACTCAGTAAATCTTAAGAAGCCAAAATATGGCATTAAGCATTAAGGACCATCAGTTAATCAAACATTCAGGCCTTTTGGTTTAGATATTTTCCTAGCCAGAACATCTGCCTCAATAAGGAACAACTTTTTTGACATAAGACCACATGCATATGAGTAAATAATTCTATGACATGTATGGTCATACACATTTTTCTATGTAAAGCAAACAGCCTGAATGGGCTGGTTTCATGATGATTTCTGGTAGGAGACTGATGTTCCTTCCGATACCCGTTGAAATAGAACTACCTATTCATTGTGTAGCCACAGAGAGCACGTACAAGATTTGAAAGATAAAATACAGTTTGCAGCTAGGTTAAGTTAGTTATTTTACACACATTGCTAAAAATCTAAGTGAATTTCACCTAATCCATTGCATGCAATGAATCATATTTCATGTGACACCGCTCCCGTGTGACAAATGCATTTATAAAGTGTTACTCACACAGCACTATGGTAATCTGTCTGCCCAGTGGCTGGAACCCAGGCACTATATTTTCCTCTAACTATTCTAAATCATCATTTCAAAACATCATAATACATGTAAATACTTCTTTCCCAAAAGGAGATAAATAGGATATCCACACTCAAGTCACAACATTTTCCCCCAGCGTTGTGATGAGACAGAGGAATCAACCTACCCTTCCAAAGCCCAGTAGCTCTCAGGGAAGTGATAGTATTTACAGGAGATTAGGAAATTGGGCACATTTACGTTCGTGCATTGAATGTTCTCATTTTGAATGGTCTAGAGAGATTGACTCAATGGCTGTGTATCAAAGATACACTCCAAATGAAGCTGGATTTTAAAAAATCCTCTCCTTTTTCAAATGTTTTGCACCTATATTGCAATAAAAACATGCTTTTTGTAACCCATCTCATTCTATTACTTTAGTACAAGTGATATTTTGGCGCTGATTGTAGACATGGTAAAACTATTTTCCACCTCAATATTTTTATATTTATCACCATCCCTTTTCCCAAGGCTGCATGCTCTGCAATTCCATTTTTAGATCCACATTTTTAATCATGTTTCGGTATATTATAGGCAATTTCATAGACAAGGTGCTTTCAGCTCCATATAAATATTGGAAGATTATGATATTCTCCCAGAGGCAGTCTTTTCTGTAAATTGATGAGATATTGTCAGGTATGAATTTTCAAACCTTCTATGCTAAAAGGCTATCTTAGTTCGAATTTAAAAATCCCTCAGCATTGGGCAACTAAACCATTATAGTTATTTAAACATGAGGGTTTTCCTGAAAATACAAAGGATTTCTTTGCAGAGTAGGGGGAGAGGGAAGAAGATTTTATTTTATATGTTAAAATTTCTCTTTCTTCTTGTCTATGTCATCTCAGATGTGAGTGGGAAAAGAAGAGGAAGGTTGCACCTCTGCCCAGTAATTTCTTTATGGATCAAGTAAAAACACTAAGCAAAATCTCTGCTGGAAGGTAAATGCTTCTTCATACTAAACAATGTTATGAACATAAAATGAGCTTTCCTCTACGTTTTTGGAGCAGTGTGTACTATAAAAGTACATCTTTTTTTGGTAGAGATGGGGTCTTGCTGTGTTGTTTAAGCTGGTCTTAAACTCTTTGGCTCAAGGGATCTTCCTGCCTCAGCCTCTTCTACTCCAAAATAAGTTGGATTTGTGTTAGACAGATACGGCAGATTTAAAGGATATTCACAGAAGAAGCTGAAAATATTCAGTGATAAAATAACATTGGTAAAGAGTATACCATGAGGGAGAATTGAGCTCAGAGACAGTTGTGGGCCAACAATTTATTGAGGGGAGATGATCCTCAAGGAGATAATACAAATACAGAAATTAATGTCAAGAGTTAGGCAGCTAGGGCATAGGGGCAGTGGGTGTTCTCAGTCTTTGAGAAGCTCGAGTTTAAGTAACACTTGACATAGTAACAAGCAAAGCAGGGCCATGATAAGGGTGGCCTTGTCATGCCACCATGGTGAGATGCTGATAGGCTAAGAGCTACATCTAAACTACTCTAGACAGCCTCATCCCTCACCCACTGCAAATGGTCAACATAGCATCACATTTGCCAAATCTTTCTTTTCCCCATCCTCCCTGTTAGTTTCCATTCACTATCTGAACTTCTTGCACTTCTGCCATGTGGTAGAGACCTTGTTCATGTCTGCAGCTTGACTCCATATTATTTAAAGAATTGGTGTTCATAATTTTTGAGAATTCGATATTTTTTGCCATTTATTTCTGCTTATTCCCATGCCAAACATTTCTCAGATGAGTATATTTATCTCTAAATACTTAATTTCTTCTTTTGAGATCTTCAGATCTTTTAAAACTGTACCACAGACAGGATACAAAATAACTGACGATGGCTCTTCAAAAGCATCAAGGTCATAAAATGCAAGGAAAAAGTGAGAAAATGTCACTGATTGGAGGAGAATATGGAGCTATGACAATTAAATACAATGTGCAATCCTGGATTGGCTCCTGGTCCGTAAAGAGTACATGATATGTTTTGGCTCTATGTCCCCATCCAAATCTCATCTCGAATTATAATCCCCACGTGTTGAGGGAGGGACTTGGCGGGTGGTGATTGGACCATGGGGGTGATTGGACGATGCTATTCTCGTGATAGTGGGGGAGTTCTCACAAAATCCAATGGCTTTAAACATGGCAGTTTTCTCTGCCCTGTCTCCTGCTTCCATGTAAGACATGCCTTGCTTCCCCTTCTTCCATAATTGTAAGTTTCTTGAGGCCTCCCCAGCCATGCAGAACTATAAGTCAATTAAACCTCCTTTCTTTATAGATTACCCAGTCTCAGGTAGTCTCTTCAGAGCAATGTGAAAACGGACTAATACAGAACACTAAAGGTAACACTGTCAGAATTTTACTTAGATCTGTAGTTCAGTTAACAGCACCTCTCAATGATAAGTACCTGGTTTTATAATTGTACTATGATGACAAAAGACGATAACATTAGAAAAAGCATTCTGAAGGGTGAGCAGAACTCTCTGTGCTATTTTAGAAACTTTTTGGAAAGTCTATAGTTATCTTCAAATAAAGTGCTAAAAAATAAATAAGGCTTAAATTATTGAGAAAAAAAAAACATCCTGCAACTCTCTGGCATTTTAAAAGTGGAGCATACATTCTTTTTCCTTTGTTTGTCTTAGAGATTTTTTTAAAAAGTTCTACAGACATTTACCTATATTCCTTATATGCTACCCAGTTTACCGGGTTCTGTTTCAGATTATTTTTATTGCAGAGAAGAGCTTCATTCTTTTTTTTTTTGATGGAGGTAAAATTCACATAACATAAGATTAATCATTTTATAGTGTAAACTTCTGTGACTTTTAATGTGTTCACAATGTCAGGCAACCATCACCTCTATCTGGTTCCTAAATATTTTCATCACCTTAAAAAGAAACCCCAGAACAGGCTTGGTGGCTCACATCTGTAATCCCAGCACTCTGGGAGGCCAAAGCAGGTGGATCACCTGAGGCCAGGAATTCCAGACCAGCCTGGCCAACATGGTGAAACCCCGTCTCTACTAAAATTACAGAAAGTAGCCAGGCATGGTGGCACACACCTGTAATACCAGCTACTTGGGAGGCTGAGGCATGAGAATCACTTGAACCCGGGAGGCGGAGGTTGCAGTGAGCAAGAGTGTGCCACTGCGCTCCAGCCTGGGTGACAGAGCAAGACTCTGTCTCAAAAAGAAAAAGGAACCCTGTATCCATGCAGCAGTCACTCCTCCCACCCCATCCTCACACCCAGCTCCTGACAACCACTCATCTACTTTCTGTCTCTATGGGTCTCTCCACGTGATTAATAGAAATGGAATCACCTAATATGTGGCCTTTTGTGTCTGGCTTCTTTCACTGAGCTTGGTGTTTTCAGGGCTCATTCACGTTGCTGCATGCATCAGTACTGCATTCCTTTTTAAGGCTGAATAATATTCTATTGTATGAATAGACCACAACTTGTTTATCCATTCATCTGTTGATAGAGATTTGGGTTGTTTTCACTTTTTGATCATTGTGAATAATGCTGCTAATCCCTGTTTCAGTTTCTGCTTTTATGTCTCTTGGGTTTACACGTAGGGTTGGAGTTTCTGGGTAACATATGGTAATTCTATGTTTAACTTTTTGGGCCTCAATGTTTCCATGCCCCAATTCCATTTTTTTTTGACAGAAATTTTGCTGGATTACTTACTTTTTCTGTGACTATACTCCTCAACCGTTTTGTAATGTTACAATTTAGTTCTAAAAATCTAAAATCATAAAATATAATCCTCCAGAGGTGTAAAGGATACACATCAGGATTATATTTTATAATTTTAGTCTCTTAGAACAATTATCAGGTATGGCTTTTTTACAGCATGCTGGATTTTCTTTTTTTTACAGTTACCATCTGATATGGTTAGGCTTTGTGTCCCCACCCAAAACTCATCTTGAATTATAATCTCCATAATCCCCATTACTCCCTTGTGTCAAGGGAGAGACCAGGTGGAAGTGGTTATATCATAGGGCAGTTTCCCCCAAGCTGTTCACGTGATACTGAGGGAGTTCTCCCAACATCTGATGGTTTTATAACTGTTTGGTAGTTCTTCCTGCATTCATTCTCCTTCCTGCCACTTTGAGAAGAAGATGACCACTTCTCCTTCACTTTCCATCATGATTGTAAGTTTCCCAAGGCCTCCCCAGACATGCTGAACTGTGAGTCAATTAAACCTCTTTCCTTTATAAATTATCCAGTCTTGGGAATGTCTTTATTAGCAGCCTGAAAATGGACTAATACATCATCCTTACATACTATCGACAATTATAACATGATCACATATCCGAGGTGTTTTAATCCACCCTTTATATTGATGAGCACACACATTTCTACCAACATTTTTTTTTAAAAAAACACTGAACAAAATAACCCAGGCATACGTTTTGCTTATGTCAGTATGAGCTCCATAGCAACCTACAACGTTGTTATCCTCACTGAAGAACATTTTTTCTGTCTTCCTTCTTGATACTTGTCTGCTATGACTTCCACTCATCTCACTGCATTCAATTGCTCTACAAGAAATCTGTTTTTTTATGTTCTCCCATTTCTTCCCTTAGGGACAGTTTTTGTTACCTTCCCTTCTTCTGTCTTGAATTCATTTAGATACATATCACCACCTCTATTCAAGTCCCCTGGAAGTAGCATGTTCTGGTCAGAGAACTGCTTCTGATTAAGTAATTTGCTTTTCATGTTTTTTTGTTTTGGTGGAGGAGGTGACAGGGTCTTTCTCAGTCACCCTGGCTAGAGAGCAGTGGTGCAATCACGGCCCACTGCAGCCTCCAACCTCTGAGCTCAAGCGATCCTCCCACCTGAGCCACCCAAGTAGCTGAGACTGCAGGTATGTACCACTGCACCCAGCTAATTGTTTTTATTTTTATTTTTGTAGACATGGAGTCTGACTACGTTGCCTAGCTTGGTCTCGATCTCCTGGCCTCAAGTATCCTCCCTCTTCAGCCTCCAAAAGCACTGGGATTATAGGCATGAGCCACCACCCCTGGCCTTTTTTAGGTTTATTTATATTTTGGTCACATACATATTTATCTATATTCAATATTGTTTTAAATATATTTGCATATTTGCATATAGATACATGTGAATATATTAGTAATATAAATATATCATTCTACTTTTCATGTTTTGATATTACTATAAATATGATCAGACTGGACAAATTTTTGACTTTCTTAAAATTTAATGTTATGCTTCTAAATTGGTTTAGGTTGGAATATTTAGCTGTAATTTATTATTTATCACTACTCCATTGTGTAAATCTATTCTATCAATAGACCATCTGAAGAAAAACTGATAGTTTTGTGATGTAATCATAAGTGGGTCATTATTGATTTGCTCTTAAATATTTTGATGTGCACCCAATTACAGGATACTTTTGCCAGGTTAAACTTCCCATAATACATAGATTATGTATTTGAATTGTTGGGTTTTACTGTGAGCTTCTTTTCCTACACTTAATTCTCTTTAATGTGAGGTATGAGTGGATGGAAAGCTGTCTGTTAGTAATGGAGTGTCCATTATGGTTTTCAAAATTGCATTCCTACATTCTGATTTCCAAATATACCCACTTTTGCTTAAATGAGCCATTTTCCTTTAAGGGTATATTCACAATATTAATGCCATGTCAGCAGCCATATTTTTCTCATTCTATTATTCTACAGAATTTAAATGAAATCCATGAGTTCTTGGAGTGATTTCAGTATTAGAGTAAAAATTATTCCCAATGATAAGAGTATTAGAGTAAAAATTATTCCCAACAATAGGTCCATCCTACACTACTCATATCCATCCACAAATATGCTTTTATTCCCTGCATTCAGTTAATCATTACCCACTCTACTCTTGAGTTTAAAAATAATAATAATCAACAGTGCAACCAAATTGACAAAATAAATAGAAATGTAGGGATTTCCCATTAGAATGTGCTGAGGCAAAGAAAAGCATGTCTATCATTCAGGGAATCATGGCTTTGAATCTCAGACTTTAATCTAATTAAAAATTGGTTTTTGTATGCCACTAAGAGGGTGATTTGCATTAGAGAGCTTTATATATTCTTTTTATTCCCCATACACCTTCTGGTATTCTTCAAAATACAGTTCATAGGTGCAGTGTTGCCTTTGAATATTTACAGCTACCCAAGATATCCCTAATGGCTAATTATGATAGAAACTGCAAGGCAGTAACACATTTTATCAAGGAATGCTAAAGGGGCTTAATGAGCCCGTTAAGAAGAATGAGGTGTTTGACTCTCTGAGAATACAAGATTGCGAAACTGCTCTCTGGGAAGAGGAAAATTTAAGATCCTTGACAAAAACTCTTAATAGAACCAAGTAGATGAATACGTTCATACATCAAGTAAGCAGCATGGATAGATTTAAGGTTTCTCATTTTTTCCTTATACATCTCTAATTAATTTTAGAGTTTCAAAATACATGACTCTGTACACCTGGGTGCTATGGAAACTCTATCATTCATAAGCACATTTGGACTTCTGCAATCCTACTATCTCTTTCTAATACAACCTTAGCATTGGACCACATCTGATATTCACTGCTGTCTAAACTTCCTTGATCTCAACTGAATCCCATCTTATGCTGTGAATTCAATGCCTGCACATTGAACCTAAAAAAATAATGAAGCTGTTTTTGGATTGTGCTAAAATGTTGACTTGTCTTGCCCCAAATAGTTGTTGCTTTAGGATAGAGTGTTGGCCTTGAGCATCACTGAGACGATAAATCAATAAATCCATTTGAACATTCCCATGAATGTTTGTTTTACCCACTTATTGGAGTTCATAAGAGAATGTGAAGCCAGACAGTGATTCAAAAGCGTGGAATTCAGAAGAAAAAACAGACACGTTTTCCTACACTATCAAGACTGAACAGGGAGCGTGGGAAATTTTATACATCAAACAGATATATGAATGGATACTCTAATGGTTCTATCATTCTTCAAACATGGCCGGAATCACGACTTTTGCTGGGATAGGTAAGAATGTGCCCTAGGCAAACTACAAAACCCAGTTTGTCATCATATGACATCTTAGGATCTACAGTCTTATCCAGTGATGGTCTCATTTCCTAAAAAATTATTATACAGTTAAAGAAAAAACTTCTTATCACCATTTTGTAGTGGAAAAAAACCAGCAGCAGGCGAACGTTTTAGGATTCGCTCCGAATCCCCATAGGTGGTCAGTACCAAGGCCATGATCAGAACCCAGAACTTCTGAATCTTTGTGGAGTGAAGTCCTCTCCATCCTAGTTTTCTCTCCATCATATAGAGAAGGAAACTTCTAAAAATTGTACTAGTTAGAAAGAAAGAATAAGTTCTACTGTTGGATAGTATGGTAGAACATTATAGTTAATAATAATTTATTATATATTTAAAAATAACTAGAATTAGAATGTTCCCAACACAAAGAAAAGATAAACGTTTGAGGTGATGGATACCCCAATCACCCTAACTTGATCATTAAACATTGTATACAGGTACCAAAATATCACATGTACCCCCCAAATATGTACAACTATTATATATCAATAAAAATAAGTTAATCGATTTAAAATAAAATAAAAATTAATTTATTTTTGTTAGAATCCACATGCTAGTTAATTGGAAAGATTCTTGTACTCAATTATCAAATGTGCAGGGCTTTCCAATATGAGAAATAAAACGGCATTATTGCACCTGAAGTCTGAATAAAAATGAGAAAAGCTGATATTAGCAAAAATTTAAAAATTGGGACATACTGCAAAAGCATCAACAATTCCAAGTTAAGAAAATAAAATAGAGCTTTATGTTGGGTTACTAATGAAGATTTCCAAAGATGCCTCTTTATTACATTTTCTGGTGGAATAGCCATTAGTTTTGACTTGGAAAAATAAAAATACTGTTGTGATAAAGGAGATAAAAATAATTAGCTTTAACGAGTTTCATGTTTAAAAGAAAAGTCGATTGTGAATCAAGTCTAGATTTCTTGGCATTGTCCTAAGATAAAAACATTTAATAGTGCTTTAAAAATATGAAGAACTGGGTTCATGCAAGCATTGGTAGTATTATATTAATATTTGCAGAGAATTGTCAAGAGGAAACCTTGTGTTTTAGTGGCCTTTTGGAGGGAAAATGAATAAGCTGAGTAATTCGGGCTCTTCAGTATTTCAGAGGGAGAACGTGAAGAGCCATTTAAGAAGGATGGTGAATATGTAAAAAAGAAGACGCTTCGAGAAGGAATTTTCCTAGAAACCAGTCAATAACGAGCCATTTGAAGAACCTGGGAAGAAATAAAAAAAGACTTGGAAAGATAAGTCCTCTTCTGTTCGTGGTTTCTAAAGGGTAGTTTTAAAATCTCAACAAAGCAATCCATAAAATAAAAGATTGATATATTTCTTGTAAAGTCTTGAAAAATGATTCATTGCTGTTCATGCAATTTTCTGGCTTTAAAGGTGTACATACATTATAGAGAAGCAATACAAAGAAAGCCAAGAAGAAATGTAAACCTCTCATTAGAATTTTTGTAGGAAAAAATCTACAAAATATCACTATTTTGAGAAGAGAGAATGGCTAATAGGCAGGAAGGTGAGCCCATCATTATGGAACTCATGAAGCTGAAAATGAAAATGATTTGTGGATCACGTTTTTAAATGGGATGGAGACAGCGTGACAGTTTGTTATAAATATGCAGAAAACACCAGGAAGGAAAGTATCCGTGGAGAAGAGGGTTCCAGCCACTCTTGTGAATTTTCTGTGTCGTGCAACAGCAAAAGTAACCTTGCAAGTCTGAATGCCAAAAGGTTCCTCAAACACAGAGACTCTGTAAAAGCACCATAGAATATTCCTCCTGTAAGATAAAATGTCAACATTGTGAAAGCAACGATTAAGCCCACTAGGTTATCGAAGGGGGCCAATAACCAAACATTCATGCACAAAAGAACTACAGACACATTAAGATACATAATTCTGTAGGTCTATGGGAGATTTCTGCCCCACTGTAATCACGACTTGAAAACTTCAGGGAGGAAAGAAATTTAGCACATCAGGAGTAGATCCTACCTCTTTGAGGAGCTGTAAGAATTTGCCTGCTTTGGGGGTTCTCAAAATGTGGTCTGCAGCATCAGCCTCAGCTGGAAACTTGTTAGAAATACAGATTCTAGGGTCCTGCCCTTGACCTAAAGGAATCAGGACCTTGGGAAGTGGGGCTATTCAGGTGATTACAAATGCCTGCTAAATTTGGAGAACCCTGCTCTAGTTGAGCTTTGCATCCAACCATGCTCCAAAGCACAATCTGTTTTAAAAGAGCTTCTTTGTTGCATTTCTAAAATGGCAAGCTCTCAGTATTAGGGCATAATGAATTTTCTGTTAACAGCTCTTCATGTAGGTTTTTGCTGAATAGTTTAGGTTCCTCTGTGCCACTCTCTAGGCACACCTGCTGGTGCCTGTTGCAAGAATCCTATGCATAATGGAATTGAAGCTGTGATAAGATCATCTTTCTAATGACATGCTGGAAATGAAATTGCTAAGAAAATTGTCTTAAGGTTAAAAAACATAAGATAAGTAATAAATAGCACCTGGGTGAGTTAAAGACTTCTGCCTTATTTTTCTCATTAAACTTTTCCTTTTGATCAAAGTATTAAAAACTATCACGGGTGGAGTCCGATTACAAGTTGATTTTCAGGTGCGAAGAAATGCCATTCTTGCAGAAGGAAAAAGATACCCTTCTCATGAAACTCATTCTCTTCCATCAGGAACTGGTAGGATTATTGATTAAATTATTCATTGTTAAGGTGTGCAAGCCTTATGGTAATATAAAGCAATGCAATGTGAACACAGTGAAACATGAGAACTTTTGATATTGCAACAAAAGCTACTGCGATATATATTTTTAATACATCTTGCTGTTCTTGGGGGGGTAGACATTTTAATATATCTTGCTTTTTTTTTAGTGAAGCATGAGGGAAATTTTGAGCATATTGGGTGACTACAGTACAGAAAAGCATTTCTCCAAATGTTCTATGGATGCTGATGATCTCTCATGAGTTTAGTAGGTGTTTTACATGCACACATTCACATACACATGATGCATACAGCATACAAGAGCTTCACCGGCAAATAAAATAGGCTCCTTCACCAACAGGTGCCAAGGACTTTGATATGCTAATGATCAGCGCAAACGTCTGCATGGGAAGACTTCCAGAATGAGGGATTGTCTTAGTTCATTCAGAACTGCTATAACAAAATACCATAAACTGAGCGGCTGAAATAACATTTATTTCTCACAGTTCTGGAGGCTGTAAGTCTGAGGTCAGAGTGCCAGCATGGTGAGTTCTTGGTGAGAGCGCTCTTCTTGGTTATAGACAGCTATTTTCTCGCTGTCCCCTCACGTGGTGCAAAGAGTGAGCTAGCTCTTGAATCTCTTCTTATAAGGGCACTAATCCCAAAGATAAGTGTACCACCCTCATGACCTAATCACCTCCCAAGGGCCCTACCTCTTAATACTATTCTTAGGATTTCAAGATGTGAATTTTGAGGGGACTCAAATATCCAAACTATTTTACTGTTTCTCATATTTATTTCATCTCAAGAATTTTAGTCCTGGAAACCTACATTAGGAAGTACTCTTTTATACTCTAGCTGATTTGAACTTTGTGTGTTACCTAAACTCTTCTAATCAATCCTAAATAGAACAGAAAATATATAGCACATCAAAAACCACTTAATGCAAATCAAATAAGTAGAAGACTGTGAGAAAATAATACCAAAGCAGGCAGGCCTTCTTAAGGAAACAAACAAACAAATAAGTTAATACATGCAAAAAAAAGCCGTGGTTAGCCATCTACAAGAACTCACGTCATTGCAAGATACATGTAAAATGTAATGAAGTCATTTCTTGAGTGAGTCAATCTTTACACTTTTTTTTCCTTTTTGACTCTAAAAATAGGTTAAATAAAAGATACAAGATAGAAATACGGGAGGTTTTTCATTGCCAAAATATAGCTGTGATGGTCATAAACACAATCATATCTTTATACAAGGAGTTATTTATAAAAGGAACAGCAAGAATTATAAGTCAGAGACCAACATGAGGTCCTCACAGGTCATGGTAGTTCAATTATAATTGATTTGACCAGTTTCAGATGATAGAATATTTTAAACAAATTTATTCGAAATGCTACTCCACAAAATAAAAAAAGTTGTAGTCGATATAAAAGTGGACATGGTAATGGAGTTTATCATCTTATACAAGCACTTATTAACTAATAGGTGAAAAATATCTAACACTAGAACAAAATAATACCCAAGGGATACAGATTAGGAAAAAAAGTAGACGGCTCTTAACCATGAGAAACAACCACATGCATTACAGTAAGAAAAGTATGAACAGATTTTTATCTAAGAAACTAGCATATCATACACTCCTAGTGGGACTGAGAACATTCTGGAATGTTCCTTTAAAGCAATTAGGGTATTGAGTCTTTGCTTTTGACCAAGGAACCCCATTTTCAGAAATATTTCATACAGAAACTGTCAAACATGTAGTAAGAGATTTATCTTACTACCTGGATAGTCATAGTCATATTTTTATAATACCTATAATAAGAAGCAATCTAAATATGTGATAATATGTAAATTGACTAAGTCACATATGTGATAATATGTAAATTGGCTAAATATGTGATAATATGTAAATTGACTAAACAGCATATTCATATGATGATAAGTAGTGAGGCCACAGAAAGAAAACACATACTATATATTACATGAAAAAACTAGGATATAAAAGAGTATACATGGTCTAATCCTCATTGTAGTATTTTATGTTGGGATACCAATATAAGTTTGGACATCTAAGCCCCATTGACTCACTCAAATTCTCCTTTCATAACCAGACAAAAATGGAAATCAAGTAACTTGTCTCACACCAAATATGGTATCTATATATTAGAACTTATGGAAAGAATCAGGAGAAGTTATTTGAAGATTTCTGGCCCATTAACACATGCATGAACATACACATGCACAATTCAAGATGAAAGCACATCTACACACAAGAAAAGGAAGCCATAGAGAGGTGATTTGAAGTCAGACACTCATGGATGGAGACAAAACAGAAACTCAATGAAAACAGCCAAGGAAACAATAAGCAGCAGAGTGGATACTAAAGAAGGCTGAATTATTGAAATAAAAACAAATGTGAGAAGGAATGCCAAGACAAATGCAGTGGAAAAATGGATGAGAGTAATGGAAAAAAGATGAATGAATGATAGATAGATAGATAGATGATAGATAGATGATAGACAATAGATAAGATAGATGATAGAGAGATAGATGATTAGATAGATAGATAGATGATAGATTAGATAGATAGATGATAGATAGATAGATAGATACATACATACATACATAGAATGGATAAATGGATAGTAGATAGGTGGATAAATAGATAACAGATAGAGATGATAGAGATGATACTTAGATAAATAGAATAGATGATAGTTACAGGTAGACAGAATAGATGATAGAAATAGAGAGAGAGATAGATGATAGATAGATAGATGATAGATAGATGACAGATAGATACATAGATAGATAGATACATAGATACATAGATAGGCAGATATGATGGGTGGAGAGGTAGGTAGATAGGTAGGTAGGTAGATTGATAGACAGACAGATAGACTCCTAATTTCAATGTAGGTCTAAGGAGAAACTTTGGACCAGGAGCCACAGAAGCAAACAAAGAAGAAGAAAGCTTCATAAAATTTATGAAAGACCTGAAAACTGCAGAGCAAGAGGACTTTGTCTAGGGCCGAATAATATTACTTACACTAGCATCAGGAGTGTGCAATTTCTCCCACGCACCACAGAGCTCTGAGCAGAGGAGAAACAGTTCCAAAAATTTAAAGGGAAAAGTTCATGAGGAGAAAGAGAAACATCTAAAATGGCAGGAGGAGACTTTTAGTGTTGGGGCCAGAAAGTGGGTAGTTCCTGCATCCTCTGGTCACACACAATGGAAAGAAACCGCTGCCTCTGTGCATTACAATGCAAAGGGCAGGTCCAATAGGTGGCAACAATCCCCTTAGCCCCCTGCTCCCACCCCTTTGGGAATTGCTAGATCTTGCAATGGGATTCTGTCTTCTCTGCCTGGGTCACGAAGATGTTTCGTGTGGCCAGACTGAGATATTCCAGCCACTGGTCCTGATCAAGATTCTGAATTATTGAGATGATCTGGCTCCCAAGAAATACCAAGCATTCAAGAAACATATGAGATGAAACAGATTCACAACAAGCAAGGAGGCACGCTGTACTAGGTGGAAGTCTGGCTACACTAGGAAAGGTGATGGAAAGGTGGTTCTGCTCAGAGTCGTCTGCCATCAGCCACATTACCTGGTACTTCTCAGAGATTCAACTTCTCAGGCACCACGTCGGACCTACTGAGTCAGAAGCCTTAGGGACAAGGTCTGTTAATCTATGTTTTAAGAAGCAACTAGGGATTGTGAATAAGCCATAGATGTCACACTTGTGAAATAATTTTCCACTTATTCCTGCCATGTGCATTTATCCTATTATTTCAAAAAAAAAAAAAAAAAAACTAACAACAAATGAATGAGAGCAATTCAATCCTTCCCAATGCGGGGCATAGCTCAATCTCTTCTAAATTGAAACACAAAGTCTGAATGCAAGAATTCCTGGAGTTTCTTTATATTATTCAGAGAAATGAAAAGCACAATCATTAGCTTCTACACGATACTCAGTTGAATGCATGCTATGACACTCCTAAGTTTTACTGATGTGACATGGCTTACTTGTATTCTTCCTGAATAACAGAAAACTTCACACAGTATGGTTTCAGCAAAAGTTTCATGTCTCATCTTCTAGTGTCTATTGCACTATTTCTGAAATAGACCCACAGGGAAGAAAGACAGGAGATTTTGCAATTTGTCATTGATACAATAGACATTGAAGTATAGTGTGAAAAATCAATCTTATAGAAATCTCGCTTACAATTAGTGGATTTATCAGCCTTGGACATCCATACAGCTAAACCATAATAATCTGAAAGAGTGAGTTATGGACCTTACTGAACTGAAATACACTTCAAATGGACAGCTGGCCAAGGTTCCTGCCACGAAGAAATAAACACCCAACATATCGCTTTAAATAAATCTGAACCACTTAACCAGTAAGCAAAGGCTTTCTTTTAATAAGAGGAAGGAAAAAGAGAGGAGACCATATCTCCATGTCCAAAGCTTGAGGGCCATTATGGATACTGCCTTGTGTTAAGTTTATGGGAAGAATACAGATTTCTGTTTATACAGTTAGAAATGGCCAAATACTTAAAGCATAGGTGCTACTGCTGTTGAGAAACACAGAGGTTGCATCTGTCTCCAACTGATTTTGTTTGGCTGTATGTCCCTACCCAAATTTCATGTTGAATTGTAATCCCCAGTATTGGAAGTGGGGCCTGGTGGGAGGTGATTGGATCATAGGGGTGGTTTCTAATGCTTTAGCACCATCTCCCTAGTGCTGTTTCATGATGGATTTCTCACGAGATCGGGAGGTTTAAAAGTGTGTGGCACCTCCCCCGTCACTCTCTCTTCCTCCTGCTCTGGACATGTAAAATGTGCTTGCTTCCCCTTAGCTTTCTGCAACAATTGTAAGTTTCCTGAGGCCTCCCCAGCCATGCTTCTTGTAAGGCCTGTGGAACTGTGAGCCAATTAAACCTCTTTTCTTTATAAATTACCCAGTCTCAGGCAATTCTTTATAGCAGTGTGAGAACAGACTAATACACCCAGCAAACTTTCTCTGTTATCGCTAACCAAAAGTAAAGAAAGTGAGAAAATCACAATAAATTTTAAATTTTAAAATTTATTTTTAAATTGGATATTTCAGTATCCAATTCTTAAGTTTGCCATTGGTCTTAAAGGTTATAATAGAGCAAGTCTTCCCTGAGTGAGTGGTATCCACTGAAATATAGAAAGAAAAAGAAACATACAAGAAAGATATAAAGATGGTTAAATCATAAGCAATTTTCAGTCCTTCATACTGGCTCTTTAGGTGATGGGAGAACCTTGAAAGATGAAGAGTGTAACAATGTTTTCCGAGCAGCTCATTACAAAATGACACTGAAAGCTACAAAAACCTGAGGGGCTGGCACAAATAAAATTAGATTTAATGTGCTTATAGGTTTTTTAAATTTTATTTAAAACTCATACACTGCCATTTTCAAGATAAATGGAAACATTTCAACTAAAATATAAAGTACAGGCCGGGCACAGTGGCTCATACCTATAATCCCAGCACTTTGGGATGCCGAGGCAGGTGGATCACTTGAGGTCAGGAGTTGAAGACCGGCCTGGCCAACATGTTGAAACCCTGTATCTACTAAAAATACAAAAATTATCTGGGCATGGTGGTGGGCACCTGTAATCCCAGCTAATGGGAGGCAAAGGTTGCAGTGAGCCGAGATTGCACCACCACACTCCAGCGTGGGTGGCAGAGCGAGACTGCATCTCCAACAAATAAATAAATAAATAAATAAAGTACAATCTGTGTATATGTAATATAAAATATACTATGTACTATTGTTTAAAGAGTCTAAATATATATGAGACGTATATGATTTTTTCTGTATGAGTTTGACTTACTATCTTGTGACTCAGATTATTTGGAGTAGGATTGTCTTACCCATCAAGTTTGAAGACAGAGCAAATTAGTTTAAATTTTAGGCAGTGACTGGGTTTAGAACTAGATGATTATATCTAGACAAGGTTCTGGCTCTGAGCTACGTAATTCCTATTGCGAGAGAGCAAAGGTAATATTTGCCTAGATACCCTCTTTGTTGGTCCTATAAAGAGGCAGTGGGCTGAATGATGTCCTTTTTAGTGCTTGGTGGCAGACAATACATTCTTGAGATTTTTTTTGGTTCAAAATATGCTTCGGGTCTTTGCACGACAAGTGTGAAATATTAAATTGTGGAATGTCAGAGACTAGGTGCAGCTGTGCATGCCTATAATCCCAGGGCTTTGGCAGGCTGGGGCAGGAAGATCACTTGAGCCCAGGAGGTTGAGGGCTCAGTGACCTATGATTGTGGCACTGCACTCTAGCCTGGGTTAGAGAGCAAGACCTTCTTTCGATAAATAAATAAATAAATAAATAAATAAATAGTCAAATATCAATAGTCCTGAATTCTACATCACTATGCTGCAGGTTGAAAAAAAAGTCCGTTCTAAAGTGAATTAGGGCAGGGTGCAGTGGCTCACACCTGTAATCCCAGCACTTTGGGAGGCCGAGGTGGGATCACCTGAGGTCAGGAGTTCGAGACCAGCCTGGCCAACATGGTGAAACCCTGTCTCTACTAAAAAAAATACAAAAATTAGCTGGACATGGTGGCTGGATTACAAATTCCAGCTACTTGGGAAGCTGAGGCAGGAGAATCGCTTGAACCCAGGAGGTGGAGGTTGCAGTGAGCAGAGATCCTGACACTGTACTCCAGCTTGGGCAACAGAGTGGGACTCGATCTCAAATAAAAAATAGAGAAATAAATAGATACTTACATAAGTAAATAAAGTGAACCTGTTCTTCTGCTTTAGATCTTGTCTTTAGGAAGATGAATGGGCATCTAGATTTTCTCATGTTGCTTGGCAACATATTTTTCTATTTGTGATGAGCAGGACCAGCTACACAATTTGTGGGGTTCAGGAAAAGTGAAAATGAGTGGCCCAGTGTTCATAAAGTAAGGACTTCAAGACCACATTAGCAGAGCATTAAACCAAGCATGAGCCCTTTGAGCTGAGGCCCTATAGGACCCACTTGAAGAAGAGCAGGTGCAAGCCTGGTGAGTTTCTGAATATGCTAACCTCGGTCCCCTGCATGAGGATTAAAATAGATGCAATAAATTCTATCTGGTTCACAAAGCTGGTATGCAGTCTCTCTGTTTAAAAAGGGACATGCTTCTTCACTCTGTACAATTTGCCAACCTGTTGTTTGAATTTTAAATCTTCTATTAACTCAGCACAATTTTGGGTATTGTCTATGTACCACGCAATGGGTAATAGCTTTGGTGAGGATGTCCTGCAAGAGTTTGTGGCTTCTCTAGGGAGACAAGCAGAGGAGGCATAAAACATGTGGTGGTGGATGCAAACTGGAGGAACACTTTCACCTGTCTGGAGGATATGGAAGCTCTCAGGACAAGAAGAAAATGAGAAAGATCCAGAAGGCAAGTTTGATACGAGAAAGAGAGATCAAAGCAACCATGGAGATAGAAATAAGCATAAAACCAAACCAGACAGGTTGTTAAGTTTTTTTTCTAGTAACTGGCACATATATTCAATGCATTATCACATGCTATGAGAAGGATACGGTGAGGTGCTGGGAAAAGATCGTGGAGACAGACCCAAATTGTTTTCTAGATAGTTTCAAATTAAAGTCTTAATAGAGTTTGTATTTTATCTGAAATACCACCTTTGCACATGAAGATAAAACACTCCAACATTTACTTTTTTCTCATGTAGTTTGAAGTACATGGTAAGCACATACAATTTTTATTTGTCAATGACAAAAGCATTCTCGATAAAATAGAAATATAAATAAACTACATTAAAAAAAGAAGTTCTACATGAACTCTGTGTTGTTCCTTTTTTTTTCTTCACTCTTCCATGTAAAATATGTTCAGCAAAGGCAATCTCCATCTGTGTATCCACTTTATAAATTGTCTTCCTCTCTCCAAAATACTTTATCCTCTCTCTTTTGGGCTTCTGAAACTTTTGATTGGTATATCATGTACATTGAGAAAAATACAAAGAACAACATGTGCAGCTTGACGAATTTGCCTGAGAAAATTCATGTCACCAACATTCAGATCAAGAAACTGGACATTTCCAGCACCCAGTAACTTGCCCTCAACCTCTTAGAGTTACCACCCATTCCGAGCACAGGCATAAGCCTGATTTTAGCAACCTTGATTAGTTTTGCCTATGTTGTGAACTTATTTAAAGAAAATGGGGCAGCATGTAACCTTTTGTTTCTGGTGGCTTTTAGGTAACATTGTTTAGGGATTTATTCATATTTTTTGTGTAGTTGTAGTTTATAGTTTCCTATTACTGCAGGGTATTTCCTTGTATGAATATAGCATAAACTGTTTGTCCATATTGATATCGGTGGACATTTGACTAGCTTTGGGGTCTTTTGGGAGTTAATATGTCTGTTTGGGTGAATGTATGTAGCTAATTTGTCTGGGTATGGAATTGCTGTGTCACAGGTAGTTGTATGTTTAATTTTTGTGTAAGCTACCAGTTTTTCCAAAGTAGCTGCCCAATTTTCATTTCCAGCAGACGTGAGTGTGATTTCCAGTTGCTCTACATTTTCTCCAACATTTGATATTGCCATATTTTCAAATTCTAGCCATTATGGTAGACAGTAGTTTTCATTTCTTCTCTCTGAAACTAATCAAGTTGAACACCCTTAAAAAATGTTTATCAGCCATTTGAATATTCTTTTTTGCAGAATCTGTCTATTTTGGATTTTTCATGTGTAAAAATCTCAAGGTATCAAATATATGCTTGTTTTTTTCTCCTGGCCTTACTCCATTCATCCTTTTTACCCCAAGTATTTGGAAATGTAACAGTTTTAAAAGTAGGACTGAATGTTTAGCAAAGAACTCTTTTTCGTTTTGGAGTTTTCTCCTTGTCAACGCATCACACAAATCTATGTAAATCCTGTGGCTTTTGAATTGGGAAAAAGTCTTACGTAAGCAACAAGGCATGGGGAAAGAGTAAAGTTTTGGAAATGAAGGGCTTGTCTTGGCTCCATCATTTATTATCAGCTGTTACCTTGGACAAGTTATTCAAACTCTCCACACCTCATTTTCCTTATCGATAAAATGATGCAAAGCGTTGCTGGAGGATTAAATGAAGTAGTATTTATAAAATTTCTTATAATGTGTATAGTTACTTATTTGGAATAGAAACTCACAAAAGTCGACGTTAGAATAGAATCTCACAAAAGCCAGTGTTGCAAAAGTTGGTGTTCTATCACATCTTGCTGCCAGTTACTACATCCTGAACTCGTATGGGATTTCTTTAAATAGTGTGTTAAGAGAGTAAAGGATGAACTTGAAATCACCATCAAGGCATTTTTAAGGAATCTACTTTTATTTCGTAGCTTTCACAAATTTTGAGGATAAAAATTCCATATATTACATAAATACTACCAGTCACAAGGCCTTTAAACACTGTGATGGGACTTGCCTCGCTGGACATGAAGAAACTGCAGGAAGAATGAATAACTCCTAGAAAGCTGTATCTCTTCTTTGCTTTGTGCAAAGAGCATCTCAGAAATAGACTGAAATATTCCTGTATGGGCTGAAAACAATAATTAGAGGCATCTGGTTGGTCCGATCCCCTAGGGGCTTAAGGCTGATCCCAGCAATACTATTGCTAATTAGTAGAGTGTTATTTTTCTTCATTTGATTTGTTTCTTCATCTGATTAAAATGAAGTTGAATACATTTCGGGAGGAAAGATTTTAGTATTACCCACCTGAGTTTTAAAGGCAAGCTGGTTTAATAACGTTCCGTATTTTAGGAAAACCTGAATAACTTCAGCAGCATTTGAGAAGTTGCTCTAGATTTTTCGATTTGACATTTCTTGTCTACTCCCTGGAGGGACCAGCAGGGGGCACGGTGCAGAGTCAAAGCCAGAAATGGCAGGAACAGTTCAGAAGCTTGATTGGAAGAGAGCCATCCCCAAACCCACCCCTCTTGTGTCTGTGCCCTGAATGTTAGTTTCATTTAAGCTCTTTCTCTATATTTGACGGTAAGTTAGAATTATAAGGAAACAGATAAACTTGGAGGAATGAATCAAAAATATAACCAGTCTCAAAAATAGCTTTCAAATAATAAGAGTAAAAACCCGTCTTGAAGTTTTACAAAGAATGAAGCCATTCTTTTCCACTTTCCCCTCAACCCTCTTTCAGCTACTTTCAAATGAAATGTTTATGTCAGAGACCAGTTTACTCTTACAAAAGTAACCTTTTTGTAGGCAAAGACATACTATAACTCCTTTTAAAAATTACCCTGAAAAGCTGAGGCCAAAGTTGTATAAAGGCAAGGATGGCCTGATAAAGCATTAATAATGCATAAACAGTATCCTTTAGAGATGTATCCCAATTTTGAGTCCAATATTCATTTCACATCAATGTAAAGAGCACTTTAATTTTTAATTTAAGAAATTCTGTAGTATTTCAAGGGCTAAACTAGCACTTTGCAATCACACCTATTCAATATAGAGCAGAGTTAACATTACTAATACAAGTGCTCTAAATACTTTACATGAATAGCTCTATGATTCACACTAAAATTGATAGACACCATAATGGTCTAGGACTGAATTATTATTGCTGAACTTGGAATGAAAAGAAAAGGAAGATTAACCTGCCACTTCAGGAATATCACCCTTCTATTTTGTTTTGTTTTCAGACTGAGGTCATTTAAGTCACTTACGAATTCCTTGATGTTGATGACAGCAGTTATCTAGGCTTACTTTTTGCGTGAAAGGATACCATATGCCAACTGGGGTTGGACTTTGCATGTAGTTGCATGTGTTGTCAAATTCTTTTTAACCTCACACATAAATATTGGACCAAGGAAAACCCAATGTGCACGTTTTCTTGCCTGCACCGTGTAAGACGTCCCTTTGCTCTTCCTTCGTCTTCCACCATGTATGTGAGGCCTCCCCTTCCATGTGGAACTGTAAGTCCATTAAACTTCTATCTTTTATAAGTTACCCAGTCTTGGATATGTCTTTATTAGCAGCATGAGAACAGACTAATACACTGTAAAACAGGGATAACTCCTTAGGGAGGTGGTAAAATTAAATACGGCAACGGTCTATGAACATGATCTGTGATTTTCACCACTTAAATTGGGTCGCACCAACTATTATATCCTCAGAGCTTTTAATGGAAGTATATCTCTTCTCCAATTAGCAAGTTAATTGTTTCGCTGTGCCATTCCTCTGGTGAAAAACATAAAAATAAATTAGTTGTAGTTCTCCTGTGTTTCTTCATACTCTATTAAGCCTTGCAGATACAGCAGGAACATGCCTTAAACTTCCATAGAACTTACAACGCATTGGAGCGGCGGAGATCAGCCATGAAACAGATAACTATGCAAATCAATAACCAATTTTAATAGGGGCAACAGTGATTCAGAAGAATATTTTAGAGGTGACAAAGAAGGTATCAGAGGTGACAGGTGGCACTGCAGTTTAAAACGACACTTATCAGAAAGACACATCCTGTTTTTATCCATTCATGCTTTATTAATGGATATCATTAGGTATTGATTTAAAAGACATATTAAAGTTATCTAGTGGAGTCACTTGAGCGCTTATTATCTAATTTCCTAGATAACATCAACTGGTGGAAAATAAAGCATAAAATGATAGATAAATAAACCCCAAATTTCTGATGTATTTGGGGTGAAGAGGTAGCTACAACAATGATCTAAATATCCACATTGAGTTTAGACACTGGATCGAGAAATGACACACACGTTTTATAGAAAAACAATCAAAGATGCAAAATTGTAAAGAATGAGTGATCATATCCCACCCTCTCGTTTTCTTAAATTTTGGAATCAGCGTCCTTTATTATTCAGCATGCTCTATGTCCGTCTAGTGAGCCAAAAGCCGTTTCTACTTTTATAGATGTGAGGCCATGTTTACTCTTTATTTTTTAGGCATTAAAATGGATTAGTGAAACCTAAGCAGTCCATTTCCAGGTCAGTCCTTACATTATGTTTTTCATAGGAGGGTTTTTTTTTTCCCCAGCAAACCCAGGAAAGGTAAGAAAACTAGTACACCCCAGGACCACTCAGTTATCTTTAAAAAACCCTACAGTAGATAAAGTATTCCAGAACATTCTATCTGCTACCTTTCACCACAATGCCTAACACTGAATATTGACTGCCTTATGAAACCAACAAAAACTTATTCATGATAAATTGCCACCTACATTTGCTTCATATTAGAAGGGTTTTCTGTTTGTTTGTTTCTTTCTTTCTTTCTTTCTTTTAAAGATGGGGTCTTTCTCTGTCACCCAGGCTAGAGTACAATGGTGTGATCATAGCATCACACCTGAGCTCACTACAGACTCAATCTCCTGGGCTTAAGTTATCTTCCTACCTCAGCCTCCCAAGTAGCTGGGACTACAGGTGAGCACCACCACATCTGACTAATTTTTTTAAAGAATTTTCTTTTTTGGTAGAGATAGAATGTCACTATGTTGCCCAGGCTGGTCTTGAACTCCAGGGCTCAAGCAGTCCTCCCACTTTGGCTTCCCAAGGTGCTGGAATTAGAGGCAAGAGCCATTGCACCGAGACATACAGGTTTTCTTTCATCCTCCAAGCTAAAAAAATTGAAAGCAAAAATTCTGAATTTAATATGTTCTTTTCTAAAAAGTATCCCATTATGGTAATTCTAATATTGATGGCTTAAAAGCAAGCCTAACTGTTATGATTTTCCAATTAATTATACTTTATTCATTCCTTGGAGTTAGAACAATTTTTTTTTCTGTGTTATATTCAGACTGGGTGATCACTGGGACTAATTAGTATTCTTTTGAGTTCTGAAGAATGAGCTCAGCAGTTTAAATTCAGTATTAAAGAGTCTACTCCTCCTGAAACATTAAAGGGACCCATGATGAAATCTTGGGGCACCCCAGGAATGTGCAAATAAATCCCTGCTTTCGAGGCTCCAGTGATCCAATCATGTCGTGTTTAGATTAATCAAAAAGTAGGCTGTTGTGCCCAAATAAACATAAGTAAAATTTTCAATGTCTTCAAATAAATTTCTTCAAAATGTCTTTGAGGGTTACACACCTTTTTCTATCAGATCAAATGTAATTAATTTCATTAGTTCAAAGCCTTCATGAAAAATATAAAAAGAACCCCAGAGAAGTCTGAACAAGAAAAAGTACAAATGCCTTTCTTAATGAGCAAAGTGAGAACAAAAGTCAATCTCTAAGCTCTGTGAGGTCAGAAACAGGGTTTGTCTTGTTCTATTCCTGGTGCCTGGTGCCTGCCTCTTAGATGAACAAATGAATAAATGTAAAGTACCCCACACTATGGGGCTCATTCGAGGAATTTCAGTTCTGAAACTGCTGACCCTAAAATCAGAACCTCTCTGCCAAGGGTTGATGCCCAGTGCTGAAGAATAAATGTCTTTTTTAATATTATCAAATTTCAAAATTATTAGGAAACTTAAAACTGTTTCATTCTGTAAAATATAAGAATGGATCAATATTTATTAATGTCATTCTCCACAATAATAAATCGGAGAAGATATAAACCATGTGATCCCTGTGTGCCAAAAGGAATCTGATAAAACTCAATGTGTATTCTGATGAAAATGAGTAATAAAAATTGACTGATAATTTTGTTATAAAAATACACTTTTTAAGCCATGAACCAGCGTCTTAATTCATATGAGAACATTAGAAAAAAATCCTATTAAAGTCAGTGCAAGATAAGGATGCCCACTGTCCTTGTAATAATTTAATGTTGTTCTGAAATTACTAGTCAATTTAGTGGGAGAAAAGACAGAAATATGGAAGGAATATTAGGAGAAAAGAGGTGGAATAATTTGTAGATATGAGTCTATATCTGAAAAATATCTAGACTGTTATCCCAAAACCATTGGAAACAAGTAAATGTATACATATATACAATTTATATTATATTATAAATATAATATAAATTATATAACATAAATTATGTATAATATAAATTGTGTATTTATATATAATATATAATACACCCAAATATATATAGGTTTATGAATTTAAAGAAGTATATGAACTTTATAGAAGTTCATACATATTAAGTTCATATGGAAAAAAAAGAATTACCAAAACATTTCTGAAAGCATTGAGATAGGGCTGGTGTATGTAATATGGAAGCATGGTAGTAAGCAATATTAATAAAAATTTCATATAGATGTGTAATTAGATCTATGGAGGAATGGAGAATCCTGAAACTGCCTTCAGTATACTTCAAAATTTTATTTTTAGTAAAGATAGCAATTCAAACCAACTTGGAAAACATGGATTTGTCCATCTATGTATTGAGTCAAATAACTAACAATTTGGGAAAAAAGAAAAAAAGGATAAGTTCACTTGTTCCAGTAAAGATGATTATACATAGACCAAAGATTTAAGCGTTAAAGAAGGAAAAAGTCCATTCAGACTAGAAGAGATAAGATGAAATTTAAAAGTGTCACAGGCATTTCTGATACTCAGAATGGTATTTGATACCATTTTTCTTTACGTTATCTGAATTTCTGCTTTAGCAGAAAAATTGATAAATTTGATGATATAAATTTGAAAAACAATAATTCCTGCCCAAAACAGGAAAAGTCAAAATAAATCAATGCAAGATATTATATATAGTGTATATATATGTGTGTATGTGTGTGTGTGTGTCCTATATATATATATATATATGCCTCTCTCTATATATATATATGCCTAAATTTGCTTAGCATGAAAGAGTTTTTACAGTTTAGTGAGAGACCAAAATCCTGGCAGAAAGAATGGACAAAAGATAGGAACAGATATTTCACAGAAAAATAAACCGTTTACTTATAAACATACGAAAAGTTGCTCAATAATATTCATAATATTAATTGGCAAATTAAAACAGCAAAAATTCTTCTTAGCCTGTTGTTTCAAAAGTTTGAAAATATTTACATTAACGGCAAAGATAACAGGCTCACTCATATGGCCGTTGGTCACAATGTAAACTGGTTCAACCTCTTTGGAAAAAAATTTGATATGGCAATTGAAAATCTCAATATGTAACTACCCATATATTCAAATATGCACAAAGCCCTACAGACACAAAGGTTCATTTTGACATTATTTATAAAAGGCAGGAAACAACCCAAGTGGACATAATCGGGGACTAGTAAAATAGAGTACTCTCATACAAAGGATTACTTTGATGCTACAATGTATGTGTGAAGATACGAAAAGGTTTTCAAGATAAGCTATTGAAATACAAAATACGGTACAGAAGATTGTGTATGTACCTCCAATTGTGAAGAGATAACATGCATAAGCATATATATATATAAATACACACAGACACGTAGATATATATACATACACATTCATATACACAACTAAACACAGATGTCTGTTCACCAGAACAATACACAAAGGGTATAGAAAGAGTTGTTCATCTGGATTTTGACGGTATTATTCTCCATTGCACACTGCTTTTTTCCCTTGAGATTTTCCTCGCACGTATGTGCGTGACTTTTGATTTAAATTTAAAAGCAACTTAAAATTAAAAACCAATGAAAGCAGAAAAAATAGATAAAAGGTATTTGTCACCTTGCTGCTCTGATTGTTTTTTTTAATAGCTTTTTAAAATTTTTAAACCAAATATCATTCTCTTTTGAGAGGCAAACAAAAGCTGACAACCTCTGGGGTACTTTTCCCAAATAAATAAAGAATAGTTACTGAAGTATAAACTAAAATCAATCTCACTTTTGTCCTGAGTGAATTCATAATTTAATATTTCTTTGACAACTCAGGAGATAGATTAGAAACTTTCAGTATCTTGTACTTGGTCTTATGACTGTCAATTATTGTTGTGCATTAGATGTGCTGAAGTCTAGGTTAAAAATTTTAAGAGTACCTTTTGAAGGGATGCTAATGAAAGCAGCACTTCTTAATGTTATCTATAGCTTTTTATATTTTCATTGATATTGTATTTTTACTTTATCTCCCTCATCACACTGAGGATATGTTATATCCGTATATCTATGTATCTCTCTCTCTCTCTCTTTGTCTTTCTCTAATCTCTATATAATTATATTCACTGTAAGATGCAATATTTGGGAATGAAATATATAACAGACATGTACCTAACAATTGTGAAACAACATTCTTGGTAACAGTGATTTCCTCAGTCTAAAAATAAAATCTGATGCTCACTGGTAGGAATTTTACAAGCCATAAAAAGTCACATGTGACTCATTTGAGTTCTGTGAAGAATGGTACTATAGCAATACAAAATACTACTATCATACTGCATCACCAGGTTGTCAGTCTGGTAACTTCACCACCCTCACCTTTATAAGCCTATCATTTGCAAACATCCGCTTCCCGCCTGCTTTCTCCTCCTAACACAGAGCTTTACGACATTACATTAAATATCCGTGTAGCTCCACCACAAGATGGGCAGATGAGAAATTAAAGAATTAAAACTGTCCCGCATTTTACTAGCATCTATATCAACTGCAATAAACATGTGTGCAGGCTTCTTGACGATGGTTGCTCCTGTGATAATGGTTCTTAGAGCTTGGCAGCACCTGTTGACTCTGCTAAGTAAATGACAAATGGAAAGACTGAGAATGCAAGTGAGGAGGGGGTGGGGGTGGATTAGACTCTGTGACAGTGGCATGCGTTTTATATTTAGGTCACTTGTCAGGAACATAAATCAGGCCACTCATTTCCCTATGTTTAGATGAGGGACCATCAGCTCTTCTAGGTTTGGCTGCACTTGGAGGCTGTGCAAACAGATCCTGAGACATCTTTGATGAGGGAGCACAGTAGAACACACCTGGCTGTTGGAGATGGGGAGATGCCAGCAGGTGAGGCATCAGGACCACATGGGAGAATGTAGGGAGACCCCCTGAAACTATTGCTATGGAATAAAAGATGAAATGCTCCTGATTATTGTAAATACAAAATTGCATGCAGGACTGTGTAAAGACAATGCCAGGTTGGGCTGCCAGAACGAGCCAACAGCACGTGATGTGCTTCCCCCTGCAGAGAGCCTATGAATGGACGTGCAGTCGGGGAGGTTTCACATCACCAAGATTCCTATCCCAGAAAAGCAGATGTTCATAGCTCTGGGAATGGAATGCAACCCTTGTGGATAGCTTATAAACGGATGCACGGGGGGGACACCTGTCTATATGGATAAGATAGGGCTATAAATGCCCTCACCTTGCCACGGCTCTTCTAGGCCTCTTTAGGGTTAAGGCATACTCCCTTCTGAGAATTTCTGGTCTAACCAGTTGTCTAGCTTCACGTGCTGTTTCTATGGATTGTTTGTAACCAGCTTTTGTTGCAATTGTTACTGCTGATTAATATCTTGCTAATCATAGGTTATGGAAAGACTGTGTTTCTGTTCTAAGGCTCTGTTAGAAATTACTGATGCACACACTATATTGTAAATTCTTATCTCTGTATACTCTACTTCTACATACAAATGTACTGTACTTCTACATACAAATGTTATGTTAAAGAATTACTTCATCCCCATGTGACCATCTCACCTCATAATCAAAAGACCCTAAATCCCTCTCTAACCTACCCCCGCCCTCACTAAACTTAATAATAAATGTTGGTATATCCAGTGCATTGTTGGCACCACGGGACCAGAAGGCTGTGACCCCCCTGGACCCAGCTTTCACTATCTTGTGTGTGTCTATTATTTCTCAACCTGCCGATCCACCTAGGAGCAGAGAGAGAGCCCCATTGCATTGCGGGCTGCTGGCCAGATCCCACAATAGGAGAAGGTTGGGGCACCAGGTGGAGGAGAGGGGTACTGGGATAATAAGTTTTCATTGTTTTTCATTCTTTGTGTGTTTTTTTTACTCATTTTTTTTTTTAGGGACTGTTTTTTAAATTTTAGGTTTGAAAGTGCATGTGCAGGTTTGTTGCATGGAGGTATTGTGTAATGGTGGGATATGGGCTTCTAGTGAACCCATCACCCAACAAAGTAATGAACATAGTACCCAATAAGTAGTTTTTAAATCCTCGCTCCCTCCCACTCTCCCCTGGTTTGGAGTCCCCAGTGCCTATCATTTCCATCTTTGTGACCATATGCACCTACTGTTTAGCTCTCACTTACATGAGAGAACATGTGATGTTTGATTTTCTGAGTTATTTTACTTCAGATAATGGCTAAGTCCATCTATGTTGCTGTGAAACACATGATTTCATTCTTTAAATGGCAGTGTAGTATTCCATGGTGTAAAAAAAAAAAATCTCATGTTCATGGATAGGAAGAATCAATATTGTCAAAATGACCATATTGCCCAAAGCAATCTACATATTCAACACAATTCCTATCAAATTACCAACATCATTCTTCACATAATTAGAAAAAACAATTCTAAAATTCATATGGAACCAAAAAAGAGGCTGAATAACCAAAGTAATCGTAAGCAAAAAGGACAAAGCTGGAGGAACCATATTACCCAACTTCAAATTATACTACAAGGCTATAGTAACCAAAGCAGAATGGTACTGGTAGAAAAATAGACATACAGATAAATGGAATAGAGACCCAAGATATAAAACCACACGCCTACAATCACCTGATCTTTTGCAATGACAACAAAAGTAAATGGGGAAAGGACACCCTATTCAATAACTGGTGCTGAGAAAACTGGCTAGTGATATACAGAAGAATGAAACTAGACCCCTGTTTGTTACCATATTCAGAAACTTTTAAAAAGTAACACAGAGATGTTTGAGAGGAAGAGACTGATGGAGGGACATCTCTGTTGCAAATGTCTCTGAATGAGGCAAAGGAAAACTGTTCAAAGACAGAAGTAGTAAGAATGTAGAAGAGAGGCTCAATCTGTGAAACCCATGAAAGGAACTAAACAGTCTCCGAGGAATGCCAGCTATCTTTCATTCAGATGCAAAACCAAGATTGAAGTCTTAGGAGAGCGCCTGATCCTGCACAAAAAACCAGACATTGTAGAGCCAAGAGCAACTATCTCAGCTGCCCCTTTGCTGAAATCTCTGCTTATTGATTCAACTCCTTCCCAACACAAAGCCACCTCCAACCTGTTAGACCCCAGCGGGTGTCTAAATTTCAACATGCAGCTTCAGAAAAGCATAAACATGCCTGTCTCACTCCTTGTAAAGGCTGATGAAAATATTTGCAAGCTATCCAAAAATTGAGAGAAGCCAGCTCAAAAAGCCAACTCTATTTTTCCCTCTATTATTACAAAATGGAGAAAAAACATTTATGTGGACTCGTGTTTTTTAAAATATATTTTTATCAGTATACGGTAGTTGTATGTATTTTGGGGGTAAATGTGAGATTTTGATACCTGCATACAATGTGTAATGATCAAATCAGGGTGATTGGTGTTTCTATCACTTTAAATGCTTGTCTTACTTTGTGTGTCAGGAACATTTCAATCCTTCCAGCAATTTAAAAATATGCAATAAATTTTTGTCAATTATACTTTCCTTATCTGTTATCAAATACTAGAACTTATTCCTTCCATCTAACTGTATTTTTGTACCCATTAACCAACTTCTGTTTATTCCCTCCTCCCCACTACCCTTCCCAGCCTCTGGTTTCTCTCATTCTATTCTCTACCTCCATGAGATCCACTTCCTCAGCTCTCACACGTGATTGCAAAACACGCGATATTTGTCTTTCTGTGCCTGGCTTATTTCCCTTAACATAATGACCTCCGGTTCCATCCATGTTGCTGCAAATGACAGGATTTCATTTTTTTATGGTAAAATAATATTTCATTATGTATATATATATGCACATATATATATATCACATTTTCTTTATCCTTTCATTCATTGATGGACATTTAGGTTGAGTTTACACATTGTCTATAGTGAACGCTGCTGCAAAAAACATGACAGTACAGATATTCCTCTAATATACTGATCTCCTTTCCTTAGGGTAAATACCTAACATTGGGATTGCTAGATCATATGGTAGTCCTAATTATAGCTTTTTGAGGAACCTCCATATGGTTCTCCATAGCAGCTGTACTATTTTACATTCCCACCAACAGAGCATAAGAGCTCCCTTTTTCCACATCCTTTCTAGGATCTGTTATTTCTTGTCTTTTTGATAATAGACATTTTAACTGGGGTGAGGTGATATCTCACTGTGGTTTTGATGATGCTTCTCTTATTGTCACAGACAAACTTCTTGAAAGTGTTGTCTTTAGTCAGTGTGTGAATTTCTCAAATTGCCAATCACATCCACAACCATGATCATGTTCCCTGTCTTTAGCTCAACATCCTATTGAAATTGATTTCTAACTTGGCTTTAGCTACACTGGCTTTTTAATGTCTCAGAACACACTCGCCTTTTCTGATGCACGGGGCTTTTGTTTGCCATCCTGGATCCCTCTCTTTTCCTTTTCTGTCTGATATTCTCTGATCCCTCAAGGCCCACACCCAATGCACCACCTCTATGAAGGTACCCAGGCTCCCCTAGGAGAAGTAAATCCTTGTCCTGGCTTCCTAGAAGCTAGGGTTGCCCCATGATTAAATCGTACAGTATTGTAGTGTGTATGATGGGATTGTTTGTTTTGACTTGTATTGAGTTAACTGGGCTATGGGTTTCCCAGGTTGAACATTATTTCTGGGTGTGTCTGTGAGGGTGTATTAGTCAGGGTACTCCAGAGAAACAGAGCCAATAAGAGATAGGTAAATAGATGATAGATTAGATAGATAGATAGATAGATAGATCATAGATACATAGATACATAGATACATAGATAGACAGATGTAGAGATAGGTAGATGTAGAGATAGAAAGATGCATACTAATAGACATAGAAATAGATACAGAGATAGGTATAGATAGATAGTGTATTAGTCCAATTCACTAAGAGCCTGAATAGAACAAAAGGAGGAGGAATTAGGAATCATCCCCTTGTTTCTGACTTACTGCTTGAGGTGGGACATCCCATCTCACCTTCTCTTGCTCTTGGGCTGGTACTGATTCTCCTGGTTCTCAGACCTTAAAACTCAGAATGAATTACAAGACCAGGTTTCCTGAGTCTCCAGCTTGCAGATGGCAGGTCATAGGAATTCTCAGCCTTCATAATTACATGAGCCAATTTATCATAAATCTATCATTTATCTATCTATCTACATATCTATATCTATCTATCCATCTATCTATAGCTATCTATATCTATATCTCTATATATCTCTATGTCTATCTATGCCTCTGTATCTATCTATTTAGATTTATCTATCTCTATATCTATGTCTTTATATCTATCTGATATGATTTGACTCTGTGTTCCCACCCTAATCCCATCTTGAATTGTAATCCCCATGTGTTGAGGGAGGGTCCTTGTGGGAGGTGACTAGATTATGAGGGCAGTTTCTTCCATGCTGTCCTTGTGATTGTGAGTGAGTTCTCATGAGAGCTGATGGTTTTAAAGTGTAGCACTTCCCCTTTGCTTGCTCTCTGTGTTCTGTCACCATGTAAGACATGCCTTGCTTCCCCTTTGCCTTCAGCCATGGTTGTAAGTTTCCTGAGGCCTCCCCAGCCATGCAGAACTATGAGCCAATTACACCTCTTTTCTCTACAAATTACCCAGTCTCAGGTAGTATCTTTATAGCAGTGTGAAAACAGACTAATACACTATCTATCTATACCCATCTCTACATCTATTTATATCTATCTCAACATCTACTTATCTCCACATCTATCTATCTATCTGTCATCTATCTATCATCTATCTATCTATCTATCATCTATCTATATCTATCTATCATCTATCTATCTTTTATTGGCTCTGTTTCTCTGGAGTACCCTGACTAATACATGTGGTTACACATCTACTTTCTCTGCTGAACTTCAAGTGTTGCATGAGCATTTTACTTTGCTTTTTATCCCCAGGCCCTATCATAGAATTGAAGCTCTTTAAAGGTTTATTCAAACAGAACAAATTTAAAAAACCAAAATTTAAAAACTGAATTAATATGTGCAAAATGTGATGAACCTCCAATTCATATTAGATTTATTACAAGCATTATATTAGTTAAGGTTTTCATTAATTTTGTTGTGCTGTTTCCCCCACTGTGAGTCAGAATTGTCAAAACTGAAGTGCAGCAGAGTTTCTTGAGATCAACACTATTGACACTTGAGGCCAGACAATTTTCGGTTTTGGAGGTCTGCTATGAGCATTGTAGGATGTTTAGCACCATCCCTGGCTTTTACCCAGTAGTTCCTTTTCTCCTCAATTGTGACAATCAAAAATATTGTCTCCAGACATTGCTAAGCATCTCCTGGAGAAGTGGCACAAGATCACCCCCAAGTTGAGAACTACTAAGTACCACTAATTATCTTGTACCACTTATCTTTCTTCTCTTCCAGAGGAATTGGAAAGGAATAGAATTAAACAGAGACAAACATAATAAAGACATTTCAACCAATGGGCCTTGTTTGGGATTCAGGCTCAGAACATGGGCACATATTATACAAAAGTTTGGTTTGGAGTCAGCAACTGGGGAGTGGGATGGTTTAGGTGCTCTTTAGTCTTGACTGTATGGCCCATTGTGCACACATCTCCCTTCTGAATGGCCCTAAATGTTCTAGGGTCTGAATTCTGTCTTCTTCACATCTATATTTTTGTACAAGTCATAGAACAATGCTTTGAACATGAATTGGATTAATAGACTTGTCAGTCTTAAAGGTCAGACTTACTCTCATTTGAATTAGAGGTATTACTGACAAGCAACAACAAAACATTTTTCTTAGAAATCACATAATTTCTTAGAAATGGTACATCATGTATTTACCATTCTTGATTTAATGGGCAATGAGAGAGATTTACTATAAAGAATTGGTTCATATGATTGTGGAGGCTGTGAAGTCCCAAGATCTGCAGTGGGAAAGCTGGAAAGCCAGGGGAGCCCATGATGTGAATTCTGGTTTGAAGCCTGAAACCCAGGAGAGCCAAGGGTATGAGTTCCAGTCTAAGTCTGAAGGCCCGAGACCCAGGAGAGCTGTTGGTGTGAGTTCTGGTCTGAGTCTGCAGGCCTGAGACCCAGAAGAGCTGAGACTGTGAGTTCCAGTCTGATTCTAAAGGCCGAAGACCCAGGAGAGGCAAGGATGTGAGTTTCAGTCTGAGTTTGAAGGCCTGAGACCCAGGAGAGCTGAGGGTGTGAGTTCCAGTCTATGTCTGAAGGTCTGAGACCCAGAAGAGCTGAGGATGTGAGTTCCAGTTTGAGTCTGAAGGCTTGAGACCCAGAAAAGCTGAGGGTGTGAGTGCCAGTCTGAAAGCCTGATACCCAAAAGAGCCAATGGTGTGAGTTCCAGCTGAGTCTGAAGGCCTGAGACCCAGGAGAGCTGAGGGTGTGAGTTTCAGTCTGAGTCTAAAGGCCTGAGGCTCAGGAAAGCCGATGGTATGAGTTACAGCCTGAAGGCATGAGACTCAAGAGAGCCAATGGTGTGAATCCCAGTCTTTTGGCTAGAGACCCTGGAGAGCTGAGGGTGCAAGGTCCAGTGTGAATCCAAAGATCTAAGGATCAGTAGAGTCAACAATGTTATTCTTAGTCCAAGATCAAGTCTGAGGACAGGAGAGGACCAGTGCCTTAGCTCTAAGACAGTCAGGCAGAGAGAAATAATTCTATCTTACTCAGTCTTTTATTGTATTCAGGTCTTCCATGGGTCAGATGATGTGTACTCACAGCAGGGAAGATAATATGCTTTACCCAATGTACCAGTTCAAATGCTAATTTCAGCCAGAAACACCCTTGGAGACACACCCAGAATAATGTTTAATCAAATATCTCTATGTCCTTGTCAAATTATTGCACACAAGTAACTGTTGTAGACTTTATATACTCTTTTAATATTTTTACATTTTTATAGTGAGAAAATTTACATTATTTGTGACAATAAAAGAGAAATCACTGGGGTATGAAATCTTTAAACCATTTAAAATTCTCAAATTATTCTATTTGAAACTTGTTCCCTAAATTTGCAAAATGACAAATTCTGACTATGATTTTGCAGAGATCTTGCTGTTGTTCTGATGCACATTTGAAGGTATTATTAATTAGAAGGATAAGCAAAGATCATAGTGTGGCTGTATAAGCCATTTGGCCAACCACTTAAAAAGAAATCTCATCCCTCATCCCCCATCCTGTACCCATGAATATCTATATAATATGTACATAGATGCAGACATATATACTGTCATACAGACTTCACACGGGCACACACATACATATGTCTGAAAAATGGAATAATTGAAATTAAAAAGGTTTTCATCAGGTGCGGTGGCTCATGCCTGTAATCCCAGCATTTTGGGAGGCCGAGATGGGCAGATCACTTGAGGTCAGGAGTTTGAGACCAGCCTGGCCAACATGGTGAAACCGCATCTCTACTAAAAACACGAAAAATTAGCTGGACATGGTGGTAGGTACTTGTAATCCCAGCTACTTAGGAGGCAGAGGCAGGAGAATTCCTTGAACCCAGCAGGTGGAGGTTGCAGTGAGCTGAGATCCCGCCATTGCACTCCAGCCTGGGTGACAGAGAGAAACTCCATCTCAAAAAAAATTAAAAAATTAAAAGAGTTTTATAGAAGTTCCTTGAAAACAAATGCAATGTGCTAACTCAACATATATTTTTAAAATAAAAATATGATTAATGTAAATTTGCCTAAAAAATTCAAAAACCCTCATTATTTCCCATTTATGAGATGAGAAATGTTGGTCTCAAAAGCGTAACTCTCCTTTTCCTTGTACTCTTCAAACATATTTTCAATTAACAGAGGATTTTATGCCAATTCCATTAAATATTGCAAATTTGTCAGATGAAACGATAGACTTGTCATGATATTTTATTGTAATTTTACAAAACATTCAGACCAATTCACTTGAAATCGTGAGACAAAACACATGCACACATACACACGTATACACACATCTAGGTATTTGAAATATTCCTATTTGAGAGCCATCAGTATATGTAGAAGCCAACATTTGTTATAACTCAATATTCCTATAAACTACCATTTTTATTCTTGGATTAGAAACAATTCTATTTTAATGGAGTCTTCAATATGTGACTTTTTTTTCTCCTTTGGAGAAATCATTTCTACTGGTGATAAATACTCTGATGTTATGTGGTACCTTAAATAACTTAGAACTATCAAGTTTGAAACCCTGACTTTTAAAAGATCATTTCAGGCCATCAGATAGCAATGCATATTCTATGAAAACGTTTGTTGGGAGACTATCAATCAGACCAGTGTTCAGAGTGTATCAGGAATGGTGATGTGCTTTCTATTACTGGACTCCTGATTTGTGTGCATTTGCCCTTCACACTCTCCTTATTCTAAAAAGCCTTTTATAAGTCTTGAAGTTCTTCACCTTTTTCAACCCAGGGCTGTTTCTCCAGATTTGCAGCATAAGTGATGCAGCAGAAGGTCAAAGGAGACACCCAGTGATGCTTGAGTAGATCTTCTGCCCTGAACTCTACCCTGTTACCACTTGAGTGAATTAAGTTGCCTACAACGATGGTACCTCTAGAACTAGTGATTCAGGGATCTCGATCACAAGAAGTATAATTAGATTTACCTGGGATGGTGATTCTGCTATGTGGCCAAGACAAGGGATCTGCCACCATGGAGGAAGAGCCATTAAACAATGGCTAGTGGGCCAAATCTGTCTGGCCATCTGTTCATTTAGGGCCCACTGGCTAAGAATACATTATCATGTTTTTTAACTGATTCGGAAAAGAATCAAAAGGAGGCTTATGTTTCATGACGATAAAAATTATACGATATCCAAATTTCAGTGTGCATAAATGGTAACACTACCATATTCATTCATTTTCATATTGCCTGTAGCTGCCTTCTCCATATGACAGCAAGCTTGAGTAGCTGCAGCAGAGAGACTGTGGGGTCCAGAAAGCTGAACACATTATCTGGGTCTTTCCTCCAAACATCTGCCAACTCTTGCACTAGAGGAAACCTTAACTTAACCCTTTGACTTTTAACCCTTTGACTCTTAACCCTTTGACTCTCTCCTTAATACACAGAATAAACACAAAATTCCCAGCATCAAATGATAAAATAATAAACAGATGTGTTCTAGTCATAAGAGTTATTGAAGTCCAAGCATATAGGAAACCGGAGATAGCATCCACACTCAAAAATACACTCCCCAAAGCTGAAGGTTCCAAGCTTAGCAAACAGCCCCATAGTGAGACTTCATCCATGCTCAAGGTCTTCTCACCTCTCACTCTCAAGGTTTTGTGCATAGCATAGGGGGCATTTGCTCATGCCTTCTCCTGATTTCCTAAACATTTTGGTTGCTACGTTGTTCTGAAGAAGATCACCATGGCCCTGGATTTCCAGGTTGAGTATAGGCAACGTAGATTAATTGTATCATAACATTATCTCCCCCTGAGCTCTCTGATTGGCCGGGAATGTTGGGGTAAGTGAACTCATGCATCTTTTCTGGACATGAATCAAGAAGCAGTGAACTTAGAAGTGACCTTAGGCCATCAACAGAGTCAACTTTAAGATGAATGAGACAACAAGCAGGCCAGTGTGAGGAGAAAAACCAAGTGCTTGGTTCATAAAGGAGTTGCTAGATGAAGTTTCTCCGAAGTATGCCCAAACTCTGAACTTTCCATTTAGAGTTGTCAGAACTAGTAAATGATACAGGACGACCAGCTATATTCAAATTTTAGATAAACAACAAAAAACTCTTGGGTATAAGTATTGTAAAAATAAGGAACTCAAAATTAAAGCTGTTGGAACTTTAATTTTGTTTTAGATGTAAAGGAATGTTAATTATGAGACCTGAGTAACCTGACAGACAGCTATAACCTATGCAGCTGCAACATTTGTTCCGCTGATTACAAAATAGCATTTGCTTTACCTACATTGTTTTGTAAAATGTTGTGAAAGACTAAAGGGCACCAGGGAAGATCCCTTTCCCACTGCACTGTTGATTTTCATTACGGATTAACTTCTCTCTTACTTCTCATACACAAAGACCTCACAATTACCACATTGTCTAAGACGAAATATTAAATATATTTTTTAATTGGAAAAAGGACAAGAAAACAGCTATAATTAATCAAATGGCTGAAACTCATAAACTAGCCTTGTAGAAAAACTATTGTAATCCTGTTCAATTTTTTTTTTGTTTTGTTTTCTCCCCATATAAGCAAGACCTTAGCTTTCCCATTTAGAAGCAATGATCCCATTTATTCGGAATCTGTGTTACCTGAATGGCTGTTCTTAGCTTTGCAACTGAATAAACTCTTTTATACTGGATTCTGAGCCTTTTGATGATTTTAGGTTGACAGTATGTTGTATGATATTGTGTATGTACATGCGTATATATGTATATGTGCATATATGTATATATATGTGTGTGTGTACACTAAACTCTTCTTTTTTCCCCTACTGCCAGTTCTCATTTATTTGGATAACATCTTGAACATCTTGTTACTACCTGTTATTACTGTTCAGAAGTTTGGCAGCAAAAGCGGATATTGAACCCAATTAAAAATTCTAAACTTGCATAAATGCTAAACTTGCATTAGCTAAACTTACACTCATTCTGTATTTTTTAGAAAAACAAATTATCTGCCAAAATGAGCTCCAAATACCTAGAGGTGTTAACTTCTTAGGGAAACCTTATCAGAATCACTTATCAAAGAAAATAGGTGGCACAACTCTCTGGACTTGCCATTTAAAAACCTATGATCTTTATCTGTGAATTACATGTAAGGTGTTTCACTGACAGACTTTTTTTTCTACAATGAACCACTCTTCTTGGTATCAAGCCATGTCCTGGAGGCTGACTTCCCTATCCCACCACTTTTGAGTGGGTAATTGTGACTGACGATAACTCATTGTGCTGTCTTCTGGAGGTTGCTGCTTTTTTTTTTTTTTTTGAGACGGAGTCTTGCTGTCTCCCAGGCTGGAGTGCAGTGGCGCGATCTCGGCTCACTGCAGGCTCCGCCCCCCAGGTTCACGTCATTCTCCTTCCTCAGCCTCCCAAGCAGCTGGGACTACAGGCGCCCGCCACCACGCCTGGCTAATTTTTTTTGTTTGTTTGTTTTTGTATTTTTAGTAGAGACGGGGTTTCACCGTGTTAGCTAGGATGGTCTCGATCTCCTGACCTCGTGATCCACCCGCCTCTGCCTCCCAAAGTGCTGGGATTACAGGCGTGAGCCACTGCACCTGGCGGAGGCTGCTGCTTTTTAAAAATTTTATCCAATAAATATTTGCATAGAAGAGTAGATAAAATATCCGCATTTTGCTTAAAAATGCGTACAGAATTCAAGAGGTGAGGAGTCACAAGAATAAGAAGCCCACTTAATCTATGAAAATCAATAATTTGGTTGAAGGAAGAGGGGATGAGTGTATAAACGCAATCTAACTCTGTTTTCGGAATAATTCTCATATATAAATCAATAGTGGGGTCCAATTTCAGCCCAAGAACCATGGCTCTCTGAGCCGCGCTTCAAAACCACTTGCCGTGAGGAATACATGCACTAAACATCTACTCTTTTCAGCTGTGTCTTCGTCTACTTCCATTAGGGACTCTGCAATCTATTTTTTTAAATAATAGTGTCCATATGAAGTGGCTACGTTTCCTGGGGTATATACCCTGAGATGCGTCATCGCATGCCAGGAAAATTTAGAACACGGACACACATGAGGAGTTTAGGATGGAGGTTTAACAGACAGAAGAGAAGAGAAAAAGAAACAGCTCTCTCTATAGAGAAAGGGGACTCCAAGCAGAAAGGACCGGCGGGCAGAGAATGCTCCAGATTTTATAGACAGGTTTGAGGAAGCAGTGTCTGATTTACATAGGGCTTACAGATCGGTTGGATCAGGTATGACATTTACAAAGTGTGGGTTTGGGGGAAGACTGGTCGCCCCACTCTAATCTTATTAGGCAAATGGGCTTTCCAGTTGATCAGTGCCATCTTGTCTGCTCCTTGCAGTACATGTGGCTGACAGAAAAGGGAAGATGGAGCTATCATCTTGAACACGTCTAGTCTTTAGTTCCTGCCAGCATTCACTTGTGCAAGCTCCCAGCTTGCTTGTCTATGTCTGCAGCTCGACTTTACAGGCTGCTCTTTCTTAGAAAATGATTTGGGGCTGCTTTTCATTAAAAAGGAGAGCCTTACTGAGGACTCCCATACCCTTACTATCTGCCTAAGTGATTTCTTCTTAACTCCTGTGTCACATATACCAATGAGGTCAGTCTCTGCAGAATACACACATTTTAAAAAATCACTTGTTGTTCATCAAAAATTCAAACTTCACTGGGAATCCTAAAATTTATCCCTCAACCCCAATTAAGTCAGAGAAGCCAATGCATCCATTCCCTTTTGTTCAGACCATGCCTCTATGATTCTTTCTTGCATGCAAGGAAAGAATTAGTTTAAAAAATAAAAAGAAAAAATATGAAGGGGAGTATTTTTCCAAGTTCTCTGCTCCTGCATGGAAGAGTCTTTTATCTGTGCTCATTAATTTTTCATCCTTCATAAGTTTATTTAATCTCGATGGCTGTCTTAGTGTCCTATGGTTGCCACGACAAGTTACCACAAATCCAGTGGCTTAAAACAACATAGACGTATGTTGTTGTATTAGTCAGGGTTCTCTAGAGGATCAGAACTGATAGGATAGATGTATATATAAAGGGAAGTTTATTAAGGAGTATTGACTCACATGATCACATAGTGAGGTCCCACAATGGGGCGTCTGCAAGCTGAAGAGCAAGGAAACCAGTTCAAGTCCCAAAGCTGAAGAACTTGGAGTCTGATGTTCACCGGCAGGAAGCATCCAGCATGGGAGAAAGATGGAGGCCGGAAGACTAAATGAGTCTGTCTTTCCATGTTCTTCTGCCTGCATTTATTCTGGCCACGCTGATAGCTGATTAGATGGTGTCCACCCAGTTGAGAGTGGGTCTGCCTTTTCCAGTCCACTGACTCAAATGTTACTCGCCTTTGGCAACACCCTCAGAGACACACCAGGAAGAATACTTTGCATCCTTCAATCAATCCAATCAAATTAACACTCAATATTTACCATCACAGTTGTCTTACAGTTCTATAGGTCAGAAGTCCAAAATAGGTCACCAGGGCTGCATTTGTTCTGAAGGCTCTGAAGGAAAGTCTGCTGCCTTGCCTATCCCATCTCCCACAGACCGCCTGCATTCCTTGGCTCATGGTCCTGCATCACTCTGACATCTCTTTCTATCCTCACGTCTCTGTCTCTAACTCTGACCCTTCTACATCTCTTATAAAGACCTACCTGGCTAGCCCAAGATGATCTCCCCATTTTAAGATCCTTACTCGTTTCCTTTTTTCGAGGTACAGTGACATTTTCACAGCTTCTGGGATTAGGATGTGAACAACTTTGGGGACTGTAGATTCAACCTCCCACCGTTACACAAAAAGAATTTTGATTTAATCCTTTTTTTTTTTTTCCATGGTGTGTCCTAGATAGTGTGTGGACAGACTTCTTTGGTCACATAAGAAGAAAAGTGAAGAATAGGGGTCATATATTTTGGTCCCATTTGTGATAGAACCAGAGAGATCTATCCAGCATTAATTACTGACATATTCTTACTGAGAGGTAGTGTGGTGTCTTGGGAGAAAAATGATGGTTTCCAAGCCACACAATAAATATTTAATTCTTTTACTAATTAGTTAAGCAAAATTGCTTAATCACTGTGAGCTTCCTTTTCCTCATATATACTGGAGGCATAATCAATACTTTACAGAATTGTTGTGAGCTGAATGAGATAATATATATGATGTTCAGCTTGAAGCACATTGAAAAATCCTCTTACCAAACAGAGAGGCAGCCTGATTTTTGGGTGCATTGCAACTCTTGGCAGGTGACAGGGTGCTGAATGTGCAGAAGCTTCTGGATGAACAAGAAATCATCTTAGACTTCAAATAGGTGTCAGGTAAGTGAGGCAGATGTATGACCTGGTCCCCAAAAAAGATAACAATTCAAATGTTGACTGAGAAATGCGACTAATATTGTGAACAATGTAGTTTCTTTCAAAGATATTTAATAGGGCTGGGCTGATTGTGGTTTAAAGAAAACAATGAGATGGAAGAAGTGAGAAACTAGAGAAAAATCAGGGAGGTGCAAATACAACGGGGTGAGCAAGTGCTTGATGAATGCAAGGAAAAATCGAGAGAAGAATTCAGAAGAGATGTTTGAAAGCTATAAATAATAGATTTTGACAACCAATTGTATTGCTGAGTGGGTGGATGGGAAGGAGACCATGATAAAACAAAGTGAAATGTTGAGTCTGCCGGCAAGGAAGGTGGTTTTTGTTTGTTTGTTTGTTTGTTTTCTTGAGAAAGAGTTTCACTCTTATTGCCCAGGCTGGAGTGCAATGGCACGATCTTGGCTCACTGCAACCTCTGCCTTCCGGGTTCAAGCGATTCTCCTGCCTCAGCCTCCTGATTAGCTGGGATTACAGGCATGCGCCACCACACCTGGCTACTTTTTGTATTTTTAGTAGAGACGGGGTTTCGCCATGTTGGCCAGGCTGGTCTTGAGCTCCTGACCTCAGGTGATCTGCCCACCTCGGCCTCCCAAAGTGCTGGGATTACAGGCATGAGCCACCGTGCCCGGCCCTTTTTTTTTTTTTTTTTTTTTACATTTTTCAACTTTTATTTTAGATCCAGGTTTGTTACATGAGTATATTGCATCATCCTGAGGTTTTGTGTATGATTAAACCCCTCAGCCAGGTAGTAAGCAGAGTCTCCAGTAGGTAGTTTTTCAACCCTTGCACCTCCCTCTCTCCCTGTTCTAGGAGTCTCCAGTATCTATTGTTCTCATCTTTATGTCTTGAGTACCTCATGTTTAGCTCTTGTTTATAAGTGAAAACTTGTATTTGGTTTTGTTTCTGCATTAGTTCACTTAGGACGATGGCCTCCAGCTGCATCCATATTGCATCAAAGGACATGATTTCATTATTTTTTATGGCTGCGTAGTATTCCATGGTTTTATTATTAAATTACAGAACACAAATAAACAATCAAGACTGCAAGAAGAGAGTATGCAATCATGAATTTAATTTTAGAAGTGCTGAGTTCCAGGTGTAGGTGTTTGGCATTTAGAAATGAGAGCAGAGAATCACAGATTAGGGACTTAGCAGCAGAGAACTCATGGTGGAAGCTATAGGGATGGTTAGGAGCCCATAGAAAGCAGAGTTTGGAGGCACAGGCTGAACTCAGGCATAGCTTTGGGAAATTCTGACTTATAAGAAGTGTTGTTGAAACAGAAGTCAATGAAGAAGGCAAACAGACTCAAAGCCACAGAGCCATGCCTTGAAACTGAGATGCAGGTGAACAGAGTCAAATACTGTAATGTCAATAATGGACTAAGAAGTTAACGAGATCTGACTGCACTTTCTGAGGTCACTGGTAACCTTGGAGAAAAAAAGTAGATTCAAAGGGGTGGTGTGGATCTGCACTGGGGGATTGGTGGGAAAATCAGACAGCAAGAGGCTACAGGTATCAATCAATAGGGACAAAGGTGGATGCTGAGACAGTCCTGGGTGATCCCACCAGAATCTGGTGGAATTACTGGACAAAGCAGGAACGACATCCCAAACCAACAAAAACCTCAAGACAAGACATGGGAACTGAGAGAATCCACAGATGACCGATGGAGCTCTGTGTCTCTAACAATTTGGGGAAAGTCCTAAATCCCACCGAGTGCACTTTTGCTGTTCCTAGATCGATAGATGTACGGCTTGGACAAAGGCTGTGTCAAGCTTCTTCTGACCCCGAGCCAGGGCTAGTCCACCCGAGAAGTCCCCTGAGCCCAACCGACCATTGCTCATCTGCTCAAGGTCCAGGTGCAGTGTGTCACCGTGAAGTCACCCTGGGAATTGCCTCAGTGTCTAAGGTCGTCCTTATTCTCTCTCTCCAGGCATTTTATCTCTTTGTGCCTTGAAATCACATCCTGGGATAGGAATTCAGGCATTCTATCCTATCACAGAATCTATCCTTATGTTTACTGTGTTTTAATATGCATTCTAAAATGCTCCTTCACCTTTCACATTACACGGAGTTTTATGATTTTTAGTCTCACTGGCATACTTTCAATCCAATTGCCTATTTGAAGAGTGTGTATGGATGCATAAATGTAATTTATTTCCAAGTTATATCTTTTTTCACGATAAGAATGTCAAACACAGTCAAAATCACGTGTACCACATTGTAAATACCCCACTCAGAGCAATACTACCTGTTACCTTATCTATATCTATATCTATCTGTATCTGTCTATCTGTCTATCTTAAATGGAGAGGTGTGTGTGAAATAGAGAGAGACAGAGACACAGAAAGAAACAGAGAGAGGCAGGCATAGAGAGAGAGAGACAAATGCTATTTCTATGTTATTTACAGTTTTCTGGAAAATATTTTATTACTTACTTAAACTGATGTGAATATTCAAGATTTCTAAGATTCTTTTTATTTCGTCTTCTATCATAATTAAGTAAAAAAAAAAAAAAGGATTCACTTTTGCATTTCAATTACCTTGAAATATCCTGTTTCTAGTGTATCTTCCCTTCACTCTCACTTTACTCAGAAGACTAACTTTCACATCCACTTTCCTGCTGTTCTATGATTCTCCTGTGTCAAAGCACTCCCTCAACACACCCACACAAATATTCTATATGATTTTCACTTCTGCAAAATGGAGAGATGGCTCATCTGAATGTAGCCTTTTGGGTACAACCAGATGAGAAAACAGATTTTATTGTCTGATTGCAATCCTGTCATTATCGAGGAGATAATTTAATTTCGTGTTGCATTCTTTTTTACTAGAGCTACGACTGTCATCAGTAATAAACTCAACAGGCTTTATGCAACACATACGGCTGGGTCTGCAAAGCAGTTTTGAAATCTAAATAAGCTTTGGAAAATGGGGACACGGAGCCTACTGGTCTCACTCTTTTCTGGAAATCAAGAGAGATGGGAGAGTAAACTGTTCAGTTTTTCTCTGGAGCTCACCCGCATCCCTTCTCCAGGTCACCTGTGTATTCAACAGAGACGCATGGCTTTGCATCTCCCAGGGTGGGGCTCTAAATGAAGGTTGATGTCATCCTCTGGGAACATATTAACTTTTCCTGGAGAGCAGCTTGAGCAGCCAATTTAGGGACGAGGCTGTTACCTACTGCTTCAGGAAGGGAAAACTCAGCACTGATTCCAGGTTTTCCCCAGGGGCGTGATCAAAAATGGGCTCTCCTGCAGCCATTTTCCCCAGCCAGGTTTTGTCCAAATTTAATTTATTAGCTGAAAACCTGTTATCACTAAGGCTTAATAATAAAATGCAGATTTCCCAATAGCCAGTCTCGTTAGGAAACCATTAGAAGGTTGCATGTTCGATTCTCCAAAGTACTAAAAACTATATTCTTTCTATACAATTGTCACATTCTCTGTGAAACTACTCACAGAGCTAGAAGAGTAAACGGTTTCATGTTAGCCATATTCTAGAAGAAGTTTTGCATCTGCATCTCTGGGAGGACTTGTCAAAATGCAGATTTCTGGGCCTCACTCTGGAGTGTTTGATTTAGCAAGTCTGCCTGGGGTGGGACCTGAGAATGTGCATTTATAAGCAGGTCCCAGGTGAGTCTGTTTCTGCTAATGTGGACACTGCTTTGAGAACCTCTTCTCTAACACTTGTTTCTCGTAATTGATCTAAAAAAAAATGTGTAATCAAATGATTCTTTATTTTGGTCTGATTCCTACTGATTAGCTCCATTATAGATACTCACCTTCTCAAAACTTCATAGTTTAACTATCCTCATCTTGGCACTTTAGGATACTTTAATTCTAGCTTGTAAGACAATCAATTTAAGAAAATCAATGTAGGCATCTTCTGATGTGCCCATCACAGACATAATGTCTTCTTAGAATTTACCATTAGAGGTTATTTCTCCCTTTATTAAAATTAATTTTTAAACTCTTCTTTGTCTGTTTGAAAATACACTAGGAACACCTACCTACCCACCAATATCGGAGGCACCTATACAGTCTACTCATTCATGGAAGGCCTGTGTTAGCTGAGGCATGCCTATAGTTCATCTTTAACATGTGCTTATTAACCCAGGGGTAGGGGAGAGCTGTCTGGGCGGCTCGTTACCTCACCTAAGCCGTGGAATTTCAAGTGGCTCACGCCTCTAAACAGAATCTCCCTCACCTGCAGGACAGTATCTGAATTTACATCCTCTATTTGATTACCAAGTCTTTTATTTAATAATTGGAACAAAAAGTCAAAATGTAAGTGTTCATTAAAGAGATGAGCTATTGAGTAAAATTCATAATTATACTCCAGGACTGTATTCATTTCCTCGGAATGCCAGAACAATTTACCAAAGGCTGTGTGGCTTAAACAACAGATATTTATTCTCCTGCTTCTGGAGAAAAAAAGTCAGAGATCAAGGTGTGGAGAAGGCCATGCTCCCTCTGGAGGCTCTAGGGAAAGAATCTTTCCTGCCGATTCCAGCTCCTGGTGACTCCAGGTGTCCCTGGGCTTGTGGCCTCATCACTCCCATCTCTGCCTTCATCACCACGTGGCCTTCCCCTCTGTGTGTCTTCTCTTCTCTTATAAACTTATGACATTGAGGGCTCACCCTGATCCAGAATGACCTCATCTCAAAGTCCTTAACTCAATTACATCTGTAAAGACCCCTTTTCCAAATAAGCTTCCATCCACAGGTTCTAGGTGGACATGTCTGCATGGAGATACTATTCCACCCATTACAAGGACAAATGACAGAAATGACTAGACTGTATGCTCTGCCTCATGGGGGATATGGAACAGGCAGGCTTTACAAGCAGATATTCTGTGAATACAGGCTACACAGAGAGGAAATGGTGCTCCTGTTGGAAGGGAAAGTGGGACTTGAATGTTGATTTTCTATCTCTGCTGTCTGTCATGATCTATAGAAGCCCAACAGACACACAGGATGCCAGAGATGTCATTTGTGAGTGACACTAAGAACATAGAACTGTATTATCTTTTGACTTTATGGGTAAATGGAAGAGACGATGGCATATTGCTTTTGCATAGTTCATGCTAAAAGACTCATATGGATCTGTGTATTCAAAACAGCCACCGAGGCTGGGTGCAGTGGCTCACACCTGTAATCTCAGCACTTTAGAAGGCTGAGGCAGGCGGATCACCTGAGGCCAGTAGTTCGAGACCAGCTTGGCCAACATGGTAAAACCCCATCTCTACTAAAAAATACAAAAATTATCCAGTCTAAATTAGCTAAAGCTTTAGCAGAAAAATGCCCAAGAAAGCTTCACCAGAGAATCCTTCTCCACCACTACAACTGGCGTGGTGCACGCCTTTAGTCCCAGTTACTTGGGAGGCTAAGGCAGGAGAATAGCTTGAACCTGGGAGGCGGATGTTGCAGTGAGCCGAGATCGCGCCACTGCACTCCAGCCTGGGCGACAGGGTGAGAATCCGTCTCAAAACAAAGCAAAACAGCCACCGAGAATATAAAAATGGGAGCTTGTGAGCAATGCATACATAAGCCCTCCTCTTTCCTGAATCATATCATGAACTACATTTGGAGATTGAGTTAAAAAGTAGAAGTGGGAAGTTAGCAGTACTTTATCAACAATTTCTTTTTGGGAGCCCACATGGAGAAGCTGTGTGAGAAATTGTCTAGCTTATCCTTCAGTCACTTATTTTGTAATTATGAGGATGTCTTTTCTTAGTTGCACTTTCAGTGTGAAAGAGAATCTCTTCTTTGCTACTGTTTACTCACACAGTAGGTGTTACTCACACAGTAGGTGTATCCATTTTGAAGGTAGCAATGGAAAAAATAAACAAAGAACACTCTTCTGAATGAGACATAGAAAAGAAAAATAGTTCTGGACGCTGGGTAGTGGGGAGATTTGAGACTTGGCTAGAGGAAAGCCAGAAGAGACAGCACCTGATAAATATTCCACGTCCAAGTCTGATCATATGTGAGATCAGGGCTGGAATTAGGCAAGAGATTTGTCTCTCCTGATGAAAGGTACAGCCGGGGAAAAGGCCTGGCAGTGGGAAGGGGCTTATTCTATCGAATGCATGTAAAGAATTCCTCTGCCGTTAGACATGAGGGGACTTCAAGAAGTTCGTGGACAAATGGAATTAAAAGATAAAAATTTAAAAAATATAAACTATATTTCTCAACTTAATCTCCATCAAGTTCAAGTTCTGTAAGTGATAATACCAGCCATTTTAGTCCATTCCTAAAGAACTCAGACTCCTGGGAATTTAACCATCTCAATGCCATCTTTTCTACATTATTAACTAAAGAAAAATGGGTGCCCTTTAAGTGGGTTAAAAAAAATAAAGGTGCCCTTTAATTTTTTTTAAGATTAGGAAACAAAAAGAAGTCAAAAAGAGCCAAATCAGGACTTTAAGATGGATGCCTAATGATTTCCTATTGAAACTCTTGCAGACTGGCCCTTGTTTAATGAGAGGAATGAGTAGAAGCATTGTAGTGGTGGAGAAGGACTCTCTGGTGAAGCTTTCTTGGACGTTTTTTCCGCTAAAGCTTTAGCTAATTTTTTCAAAACACTCTCATAGTAAGCAGATGTTGTTGTTCTTTGTCCTTCCAAAAAGTCAACAAGTAAAACGCCTTGATCATTCCAAAAAACTGTTGCCATGATCTTTGTTTTTGATCCATCCACTTTAGCTTTGGCAGGACCCCTTCCACCTCTTGGTAATCATTGCTCTGATTGTGCTTTTCCTTGAGGATGGTACTGGTAAAGCTACGTTTTCTCTCCTTTAATGGTTCTTCAGAGAAATGTTTCAAAATCTTAATGTCACTTGTTTAAAATTTCCATAGAAAGCTTTGCTCTTGTCTTCAGTGGATCCAGGTGCAACTTCTGGAAAGTTTGCTCAACTTTAATTTTTCAGTCAGAATTGTGTAAGCCGAGCCAGTTGAGATGTTTATGGTGTTGGCTATCGTTTCTGCTTTTAATCATCAGTCCTTTTCAATTAGGGCACAAACACGAGTAGTTTTTCTTTTCAAATTGATGTGGATGGTCTTCCACGCAAGCTTTATCTTCAACATTATCTTATCCCTTCTTAAAATGAGTTATCCATTTGTAAACTGCTGATTTCTTTGGGAGCGTTTTCCTGATAAAACTTTCATAAAGCATCCATGATTTCACCCTTCTTCCACCCAAGGCTCATTATAAATTCGATGTTTGTTCTTGCTTCAATTGTAGTGAAATTCATATTGCTCTGATAGGGGCTCTTTTCAAACTGATGTCTAATCCTTCTTAGTGCCTCAAACTTGACCCATGTTATAACAAGCTAGTATGAGTTTATCTTGGTGGAACAAAAATTTGAAATCCATGCATAGTTTGTTCATAACACAATATTTCCATGAACTTTCTGAAGTCTCCTTTTATAGTGGACAATGATGGTGCAGAGGATAAGAAGGAGTTGCATAAACCAGGGCCAAGTGTTCCCAGTGCATTTCAAATGCAGCTGTACATTGTTGCAGAGGTATGAAACTGCCTTCATAGAATTTAAAAAGGCCACAAAATTAAAATTATCGTAGGTGCCTGAATTTCAGTAAGATATTTTCCTTTCTCTCTGATGTTTTCCTCCTCCATGCATGATTGTTTGTGCGTAGTCATTTCAGTAAGTGGTAGTCACTAATAATTGATTATCTTCCTGTCCTAGCCCCTAGGCAGGCTGCCCGCAAGATTAATGAACTTGTTCTTTCTTTTAAAAAACAGTGATCCTTAGATCATGCAGAACCCCTCAATGGCTTCCAGAAGTTGAGCTTGCCAAGAGGGGTGCCAGGCAGCTTTGATTACTGGAAATACACCTCCTGAAAACTTTTCTGCTATACTCCAGGCATAGTAAACGATAACCTACCACTGTTGCCCAGCTTGCTTTCCATAGTAACTGGCAGTCACAAAAGGTATTGTAAAACCTAAAACTGGTCTTTGGGATATTTTTCAGACCTGGCTTGCAAGTGGGCCAACTGACAGCAACCAGACTAGTGGCCTGTGACCCCAACCAATGAACTGACTTGTCTGGTGTTGTGACTCCCTCTCTTTCCAGGAACTGATTCAGCGCATGAAGACAGTTTCAACACCCCTATGATTTCATCCCAGATCAGTCAGCAGCACCTGCCACTAGTCCCCCTGCCTGCCAAATCAACTTTAAAAACCCTAGCCTCTGAAGATTTGAGGAGGTGGCTTTGAGAAAGATCTCCTGTTCTCCTTGCTCAGTTGCCTTGCAATAATTAAACTCTTACTTTACTGCAACATCTCTGTCTCTGTGTTCAGCTTTATCCAGGCAGTGAGTGGGCAGCAACCTGGTCAGACATCAACAGGCTTAGCAGCAGAGAGCATGCTATGGTTTATGTTTTTAGAGAAATACCCTGGCCTCTGAGCCGAGCACGGATTGCAAGAGCAGGAATTGCAGAACTCAAAATGAGGGAGGCTTTATGACAGTCTAGGGCATGTCTGCATGACTCGCAGAAGCCAGAAGCAAGTGGGAGTCATGCAGACGTGCCCTAGACTGACACAGAGCCTCCGCCATGAACCTGCAGAAGGAAACATGTATTTCCATGTATGAGGATCATAGAGAAAGAACTTTTCTCAGGAGTCCATAGCTATCCTAGATGCTTCTTAAACTTTTTAAGGCTCCTAGGATATCAGAGAGATTTAAGTAAAAACCTATGTCCTCATTTTTCAGAGTTAGGATATACAATTTTAAAACTTTGTTTTTCTCCTTTACAGCAAACATTTCCTTCTCTTTGGCCCCTCTGGCTCTAGGACATATCACCTACAATGTGTTCTAGTCTCCGTATCAGAGTTTAGAGAATTTTCTAAAACAAAAATTGGATCATGTCATTTTCATGCATAAAACATTTATTGGTTCCCCATGGCTATTTGAAAAAAAAAATTTTTTTACCTGGCCTGTAGACTCAGCGGAGCAGATGACATGAAGTGTGGCCATTAATGTAATACACAAGGATGCCCTCTCTCACCACTCTTATTCAACACAGTATTGAAAGTTCTGGCTGGGGCAATCAGGCAAGAAAAAGAAATAAAGGGTATTCAAATAGGAAGAGAGGAAGTCAAATTGCTTCTGTTTGCAGATGACATGATCCTGTATCTAGAGAACTCCGTGGTCTCAGCCCCAAAGCTTCTTAAGCTGATAAGCAACTTCAGCAGTCTCAGCATATAAAATCCATGTGCAAAGATCAGTAGCATTCCTATACACCAACAATAGACAGGCAGAGAGCCAAATCATGAATGAACTCCCATTTGCAATTGCTATGAAGAGAATAAAATACCTATAAATACAGCTAACAAGGGAAGGACCTCTTCAAGGAGAACTACAAGCCACTGCTCAAGGAAATCAGAGAGGACGCAATCATTTCATGCTCGTGGATAGAAAGAATCAATGTCATGAAAATGGTCATACGGCCCAAAGTAATTTATATATTCAAAACTATTCCCATTAAACTACCATTGACATTCTTCACAGAATTAGAAAACACTACTTAAATTCATATGAGACCAAAAAAGAGCCCATATACACAAGACAATGCTAAGCAAAAAGAACAAAGCTGGAGGCATCACTCTACCCAACTTCAAACTATACTACAAGGCTACAGTAACCAAACTAGCATGGTACTGGTACAAAAAAAGACACATAGACCAATGGAACAGAATAGAGATCTCAGAAATAAGACTGCACATCTACAACCAAGTGATCTTCAACCACCTGACAAAAACAAGCAAATGGTGCTGGGAAAACTGGCCAGCCATATACAGAAGATTGAAACTAGACCCCTTCCTTACACCTTATAGAAAAATTAACTCATGATGGAATAAAGACCTAAATGTAAAAACCAAAACTATAAAAACCTTAGAAGAAAATGTAGGCAATACCATTCAAGACATAGGCACAGGCAAAGATTTTATGACGAAAACCTCAAAAGCAATTGCAACAAAAGCAAAAATGGATAAATTGGATGTAATTAAACTAAAAAGCTTCTGCACAGCAAAGGAAATTATCACCAGAGTAAACAAGGTAACCTACAGAATGAGAGAAAAATTTTGCAATCTATTCATCTGACAAAGGTCTAATATTCAGAATCGACAAGGAACTTAAACAAATTTACCAGAAAAAAATCAAACAACCCCATTAAAATGTGGGCAAAGGACATGAACAGACACTTCTCAAAAGAAGACATTTATGCGGCCAAAAAACATGAAAAAATGCTCAACATCACTGATCGTTAGAGAAATGCAAATCAAAACCACAATGAGATATCATCTAATGCCAGTCAGAATGGCAATTATTAAAAGGTCAAGGAATGACAGATGCTGGTGAGGCTGTGGAGAAACAGGAACCCTTTTACACTGTTGGTGGGAATGTAAATTAGTTCAACCATTTTGGAAGACAGTGTGGTGATTCCTCAAAGACCTACAACCAGAAATACCATTTGACCCAGCAATCTCATTACTGGGTATGTAACCAAAGGAATATAAATCATTCTATTACAAAGATGCATGCATGTGTGTATTCATTGCAGCACTATTCATAATAGCAAAGACATGGATTCAACCCAAATGCTCATCAATGATAGACTGGATAAAGAAAATGTGGTACATATATACACCAGAGAATACTATGCAGCCATAAAAAGGAATGACATCATGTCCTTTGCCAGGACATGGATGGAGCTGGAAGCCATTATCCTCTGCCATCTAAGACAGGAACAGAAAACCAGACACTGCATGTTTTCAATTATAAGCAGAAGTTGAACAATGAGAACACATGGACACGTGGAGGGGAACAACACACACTGGGGCCTGTCAGGGGAACGGGGGGTGGGAGAACATCAGGATAAATAGTTAATGCATGTGGGGCTTAATATCTGGTTGATGGGTTGACAGGTGCAGCAAACCACCATGATACACGTTTACCTATGAAACAAACCTGCACATCCTGCACATGTATCCCAGAACTTAAAATTTAATTTAATTTAAAAATAAAATAAAATAAAGGCACATTGCTTTTTTTAAGGCAGAAGTTTAGACCATATGTCCATATATATATATACATACACACACACACATAAATATACACACATATATATACACACGTATACATACACACACACACACACATATGTATATGGGCTGATGAAAACTTGTCCCCTACAGAGTATATCTCAATGTATTTTACACTCTGTATTTTATTATTTCAAGACTGCTTAAACATTTTTTTCATATTACTTACATCTGGCATATACGAAAGATATTAAAATACTTTAGAACAAATCAATCTGCTCAACCATCTAATAATAGATCATCATGCTTTTACAGCAGACATTCAGAGCATCTGCAAATAAATCTAATTTTTCCTTGTCATTTCCAATATTTGGACCTTTCATTTCTACTCCAAATCTTAGTTCATTGTGTAGAATTTCCAATAATCTTATCTATACGGGGACCTTTGTTTTGTTCTTGGTTGAATGAGCCTATCTCGATTTTGTTCAGTATAATTGGCTTTGGGTATGAGGTCAATAATCATCATGTTTAAGATCTATTCAAAAACAAAGCGAGCTTTAACTTCTCTCGGTAGAATTTAAGACAGGGTAGCAACTGGAGAGAAGAGAGGCAGGGAAATTTGTGTAGTGCATGGTCAAGTTTTTCTGATTCAGCTTCTGGCCAGCTATAGAAACTGCTATTATATGTTCCTTCGATGCATGTGTTCAAACACTGTTTGACACATTTTAAGAAGTAAATATTATTAGTTTTAAATGGGTCATGTAGCCAGTATCATTAGTCCAGCTGTTCTAAGTGGACTAGGAATTATTTTAATTTGTATTTAGGTTATTGCTACCTCTGTCAATACCATACTTGTGCAAAGGCTCCCAAAACTTCTGCGTTGTCAGTTATCAAACTACAACAAGCAAATGAGCAGCAAAGCTTTCTGACTATTTTTGGCCAAATTCAACCATCCATCTAGTACCTCATTTCCTGGCTATATAGAATTTCTCCCAAGTCTAGCTCTCCCAGAATATTGCACTCCTGCTCCTAAAACATTACCTCATTCTGCACAGTTACAAGATCATTCCCGAGATGGTATTTCATGACTTATTACTCATTTAAGAAATTCTGCATTTATTTATGCAGACCTTCTTAGAACCTTGAGTGGACTGGTGTACATTTGGTTAGCCAAAGATGAGCATGCCGTCAGGAGCTCTCAACAAGAAAGTGGGACGGTCTTCAGGAAACATCAGCCCAGTGGAAAAGGACCAAGTTCTCCAGCTATGTTTGCTTCACATCCTTGCCTTAAGAAAGAAGCCTCATTTATCTTCTTCTCCTGTTAACCTCTGCAGTCACCCAGCTGGAAATCATCTCTCTATCTTCTGGAAACCTCTTCCAGTATTTTTGATAATTTTGTTATTGCCCTGAGTTTTAACTACGCAAAAAGGTTTCTTTTTCTGTTAGTTGCACATAGTAGATGCTCTAAATCAGAGTTCTGCAAACTTTTCCTGTAAAGGACCAGACAGGAAGTATTTTAGGCTTTGAAGACAATATGATCTCTTTTACAACTACTCATCTCTGCCTTTGTAGCAAAAAAACAGCCACAGACAATATGTAAATTAATGAACGTGGCAGAGTTTCAATAAAACTTTATTTACAAGAACAGGCAGCTGTCAGTTTTGCCTAATCGACCACAGGTGGGTCTCCATGAACTTAAAATAATGAAGTCACTAAAGATGCATAGTCTTGTCAATTTGATGTTGTGATTATTTCCTATACATTATGTGTATATTGTCTTCTGGGATACCAATGCATACATGCATATTTGTCCTTCTTGTTTTGCTGTTATTCTTCGATGAAAAATTAAATAAATGCTCTGCTAATATTTCTGCAAAAGGAGCATTTGTTATGGGGCAGGTTTTTGAGATGGAAAAGAGTGGGATATTGTTGGAATTATAACACAATCTATTAATCTAAAGGAGTTTAAAGCTACCCATGGTTTTTTGACATAGCATTATTTATTATAGTAAACTCGGTTCAAAAGGAAATAATTTTTGTCTAGACAATAATCTAGGAATGTCAGGACAAGGCAAAAAGAGAAGATCAATCCTTTCAGAAATTCTGTGACTGACTGAGCATGGTGGCTCATGCCTGTAATGTCAGCACTTTGGGGGACCGAGGTGGGAGGATTACTTGAGCCCATGAGTTAGAGACCAGCCTGAGCAATTGTATTAGTCCGTTTTCAAACTGCTATAAAGAAATACCAGAGATTGGGTAATTTCTCGAGAAAAAGAGATTTAATGGACTCACAGTTTCACATGGCTGGAGAGCCCTCACAATCATGGTAGAAGGCAAAGGAGGAGCAAAGGCACATCTTACATGACAGCAGGCAAGAGAGCATGTGCAGGGGAACTCCCATTTATAAAACCATCAGATCTCATGAGACTTATTCACTACCACAAGAACAGCATGGGAAAAACCTGCCCCCATGATTCAATTACCTCCCACTGGGTCCCTCCCATGACCTGTGGGGATTATGGGAGCTATAAGTCAAGATGAGATTTGGGTGGAGACATAGACAAACCATATCAGCAATATAGTTAGACCCTGTCTATAATTTAAAAAAGAAGAAATACTGTGACTGATATGAACACATTAGTTAATTGACCATTTCCCAAATTGTGTGTATTGCCTGTCAATAAAAACAGGATTAGTTTAAATGAAGACATGAATGGACTCCACATAATTTGGCTATTTTTGTCACTTCATATAATTAATCAAGAAATGATTGAAAATGTATAAAATGAACAAAAAGTATAGCATACATTAAAAAGAAGATAAGAATCACTCCAGATCTCGCCACCTAACAGTAACTCTCTCAGCCTTTGGAAACCAATTATGTCCAAGAGAAGGTGTATATTAGTCTCAGAGTCCAGTAACACAAATATACATATGTATTTCTATTTAAATAATCATGCTATGTTTGAAACCATTTTCTATTCAGCCTTTTCTACTTGGCATCATCCTCAGAGCTATTTGTATAATGTTATAAATTCCATCTTGGCAAATCCAATAGATACTATGCTGCATCTTCTTTTAAGTCCATTTAAGCATGATTTGATGGGAGCTAAATGGGATCCCTTCCTAGAATGCTTCTGTCTTGGAATTGGTAACTTCACATTCTTCTGGTTTTCCTTCTCCCTCTCAGTGTTCTCCTCATCCTCCTTTCTACTGGGTCCTCCTCTAATCAGTTTCTAAGTGCTGGACTTGCTGATGGTGTGTGTTTGGTACCCTCAGCTCTCTCCACAGAGTCTCCATGGATAATCTCGACTGTTCCTCATCACCTTGCTGATGATGTATGCATTGACTTCTCCTTCTCAGATCCATTTTCTGAGCTCCCACTTCCTCCTTGATTTCTGTAAGTATGTGTCTCACAACTCATTATGTCCAAATGTGAATCCTTTATTTTCATCTTATTATTATGTTTCACCATTCCCAGTTTCTCTAGCTTGATAAGGAGTCTACTACCTACCTGGCACCTTATGTTAGAAGTCTGGAGTCATCATGAAGACCACTTCAATAGTTGAATTCCATTCCATTTTCCATTTTCACTTTCCATTCCATCTTCATTGCACATCTCTTCAAAGTGGTCTTGATTTCCGAATATCATAGAGACAAATGTGGGATATTTCAATGTACTGAGTTGTAAAACAATCCTCAGATCCCTGCAGCCGACAGAGTATATCAGACAGAATTCCACTCAGATTCAGATAACAGAAAAGCAACATTATTCCAGCTTCAGTGCTGAGCCGTGAGCTGGTGTGATGGCTCAATGATAACCTTAGGTAGCTAGGCTCATCCCCTCTTTTCCTAAGGATGAAGCAACCACATCCCTAGGCTCCAGGCTTTCATCCTCAGGCTTTATGGTTACAGGATAGTGCAACAACTCCATGCTTCAAGATCCCTAGTCCAGGAAAAAGAAGAAAGAGCAAAGGAGTGAAGGTTTTGCAAGTAAATCTTTGTCTTTTTATATCAAAGAGTTTGTAGTCTCAGCCACCCAAGGCAGCAAGGGAATCCAGGGGCATTGATGGGTTTAATCAGTCTTATTACTTTTCTGAGCGAGCTCAAGTTCTGTTTATTGAAAAAAAGAAGGAGATATGGATAGTGGGTAGGCAAGAGACAGTGGTTGTCCTGGTGAGTCAGGCGCTAATAAAATTATTCAACGTCACTGCTGTCTCCGAAGCAAAAACCCTGATGCTCAAGTACTGAAGCCAGCTGAGAAGTGCTCAATGCTCTGACAAACTCTGTCATCATCATCATCATCATCATCATCCTATCATCAATAACATCTTCTATATTAACAGCCCAAATCACAGGGAAAGGATGAGAAAAATAATTAATATCTGGAATTCAAGCTTGCCTCTTGATGGGAGCTGTATTAGGTGAGATATTGGTCAGGTGAAAGCCTTGAGTAGTAGAGTCTTAACATCTTTGACAAATGTGCATATTTCATGGTGGTGGCCATGACCTATATCCCAAATTAATTTGGAATGCTGAATTGCCTGGATACTCCCAAAATTGTCCTCATTCTCAGTCTGAATCATTTTGTAACACAAATTCATTTTAGAAAACAGAACTATGAGGATTTTTTCATCAACTAGACACTGCCAAAGAGGTGAAGGATAATTCTGTCTCTCAACAGATGGTTAAACCATGAGCAAAACAAACAAAATATTCTCTCTTTCCCGGATGGAATTGCTGCTGCTAACCAAACATGGTGGCGTATGAACTTGGAATCATAACAATGTCAATAAGTTTACGAAGGATCATCCATGCTGTCTTCCGATAAGGCTATGTGAGACAATGATGCATTATGAGATACTTGGCCAAGGTGAAGAGTTCAAAATGTGGTTGGGAATGTCTGGACACATCTTGTTTTCTTGTCTGTCTGTTTGCAAACACTCTCTTCTCACTGTGCGGCTCAATGGATTCATTTCACTGGCCTCATGAATGCTCAGCCTTGACCAAATGCTTCAACACACAAACGAGTGTTAACCTCTGAATAATTTGTCATCTACAATGAGATACCTCTTCACACCCACAAAGATGGCTAGAGTAAAAAATCAGATAACAACAAGAGATGGAAAGGATGTGGAGAAATCAGAATGCTCATACACTGCTGGTGGGTATGCAAAATGGTATGGTGGCTTTGGAAAATATTCTCAGAGTTCCTCAAATTATGTAAATTACTACAGCCACTATGGAGAAGATTATGGAGTTCCTCAAAATCCTAAAAGTAGAACTACTATATGATCCAAGTATTCCACTGCTAGGGAAAGAAGCAGAGAAATAAATAAATAAATAAACCTGTACATCAAAGAGATATATCTGCATGCTTATGTGTACTGCAGCATAAGTCACAATAGCCAAAATATGGATTTAGCCGAAGTGCCCATCAATGGACAAATGGATAAGGAAAATGTGGTATATGTACACAATGGAATATTATCCAGCCATAAGAAGAATGACATCCTGTCATTTGCAGCAACATGGATGAAACTGGATGCCATTATGTTAAATGAAATAAGCCAGGCACAGAAAGACAAATATTGCATATTTTCACTGATTTATGGGAGCTAAAAAAGTGGTTCTCATGAAGATAGTGACTATAGTGATGGTTACCAGAGGCCAGAGGGGAAGGGGGGGATGAAGGGTAAATAAAAGAATATAAATGTATTTATTACCACTGAACTGCACACTTACAAGTGGTAAAGAAGGTACATTACATATGTATATTTTACCTCGATAAAAATAAATTTCAAAATAAAATCACGTTCTTCTCACCACTTACTGCTGAGTTATTGTTAGAATAATGAATTAGTACTACAGGTAAGGCATGTACCTACGTAAGTAGTAAAATAGAGACAACAAGAATAGTTGAGTGGAATGTAGAACACAGGGAATCTAGTCTGGTCAAATATAATTTTATTGGTGTTGAGTTATATACAAATTCTACTTAACTGGGCTTTCCCATGAAACACGCTACATAGAAACAGCTAACAATCATTACAATACCAAGTGAAACTGACCCTGAAACTCATGTTCTTTGCAAATCTCAATTACTGATTTTAGTTGGGATAAGAACTTAGAAGGATAGGTGCTGAGTGTTACCCAAGAAAAAAGGTACAAAGGATAACAGGAAATAATTTGAATATCTATGCGATGCCAGGAAAAAGCAAAATCCTTCCTTATCATTCTACTGTTTTGTTGGGATAATAAATTACCACAGACATCTGGTGGTAAACATTTAATTAGCAACCTAAAGATAGCTAGAATTAACTAGACCAAGTAATTGATCCCAGGAAGCTGAAGATAACTGGCCTATGCCAGGGAGTTGAATAACTATTTTCCTCAATGCAAAATTCCAACCTCATGTTAGAAATATTACCTCATACAATAGATATCTACTTTATCCAAGTGAGTTATTAACTAGAGATAACGAGATGAAGCCAGTACTTGAAATAAACAAATTCTTTTCAACACTACTTCTTATGTCTTAGTGACATAAAACTAGACGTTTAGTGGTACCTAGGCAAAGAGTTGAATAAAAAACTAGCAATTACTAGGAAAACTGGTTAACATAGAAAGTTTAGTAACGATTCTAGTCAACTCTGTGTTCTCACTTTTTTAGGATTGTTGACTAGGTACGATGGATATGGTAACTAGAGTTACCTGAGTAAGAGTTAAATACAGAATCCTCCATAAAACCAGAATAACTGGTTGAAGACAAGAAGTACAGGATTGCATTCTCCTCAACATTTCTCATTTCTTTTTGGAATAATGAGTTAGTTCTGTCAGTGGGTAGTAGTACCTAGATTATTACAAAGCAAGAAATAAGAAGAGATGTCTAGAATAAATATTTGATACCAGGATGGTGAAAAACACATTATTTTCAAATAGAAACTCTAATTTCCTGTGTGATTACTGAGTTAGAATAAGTTAGTAGTGGAGATACCTCTATGAGATTTGGATTTCATTTTGGGGATGTGATACACACTCAACAGATGAACTACTGGGTCATATGGTAGATCTATTTTGATTTTCCAAGGAACCATTACACTGTTTTTCATAACGGCTGTACCAATTACATGTCTGTCAACAGCGTGTAAAGGTCCCTTTTTCTGCATACCCTAAAAGTTTCATTTTCTCCACACCTTTGCCATCATTATCTTTTGTCTCTCGACTTTTTGATAATAGCCGTCGTAACAGGTGTGAGGTGATAGTTCATTGTGGTTTTCATTTGCATTCTATGATTATTAATGATGTTGAACACATTTTCATGTACCTGACTGCCAGTTGTGGGTTTTCTTTCAAGAAATGCCTATTCAAGTCCTTTGCCTATTTCTTAACCAGACTATTTATTTATTTGCTATTGAGATGTGTGAGTTCTTTATATATTTTGGATATTAACTCATTATTAGGTATATGGTTTGCAAATAGTTTCTCCCAAACCATAGCCTGCCTTTTCATTTTGTTGACTGTTGACTGTGCAGAAGCTTTTAGTTTCCAGGCTGCCCACTTGCCCTACATATTTCAGCTTCCTAGACCCCCACAGTGTGTGAATGTGTGAGCCAATTGCTTAGAATAAACTGTATCATATATATAATAAAATTCATAAATAAATACTACATGATAGTAAATATATATTTATGATATATAATATTACACACACACACACACACACACAAAGTATCCTGTTGGTTTAGTTTCTCCTACTCTGAGGAACCCAGCCTGATACAGATACCCAGCTGAGCGAGTGTGTTTGCTGATCTTGACCTCTGGAAGCCAGTGCTTTAAACCATGAGAATGAAAAATTGTGAGGCACTGTGTGGATGCTGGGAGAAGTATGTGAGATGGAAAAGTTCTTTCATGGCATCCAAGAAGTGAATGATCCTCAAGGTGTAGCAGAGGAATTTGTAGGAGAGAGGGATGATTGACGTCTTCATATAGCCCTCCATCCATCCCAGTTAGCATGGAGGGATTTTAGGTAGGTCATAGAGAAACTGGGTAATGATGGCAGGTGTGGAGGAACAGAATGTACCACTGAATGGGAGGTCCGGGGGAAACATGTGGCGGAAATATCCTCCCTTGCCACGTGATCTGCCAAAATTGAACATGGGGAGTTTAGGAGGGGTGACATGTCAGTTTGGGAACTATCTTTAGGGGTGCTAACCAAAATCTCCCTTTCTCCAACCAGAGCACCTTGCATTCCTCATCAGATGTCACCCCCACCCCGACTTCCTCCGCCATGTCCTGATGGTGCTTTGTGACGTGTAAAGCCTTCCTTCCTGCCCAGGGCTACCATTGGCTGGGTAGTGGAGTGTTGACCAATCACAGCTCAGGGACGTGATCGCCTCATTGTCCTGCGATCGCGGGAGGGGTATATACAGGGAGGCCAGGCAGCCTGGAGTTAGTCGACCGTTGGGAGACGTTGAGCGGCGGAAGATGAGTCCAAAGCCGAGAGCCTCCGGACCTCCGGCCACCAAGGCGGCACGAAAGAGCAAGTCCTCCCCCCAGCTGAGCCCCAGTAGCCCGAAGAAGAAGGTGAGTGACCCTCCCAAGCTCCTCCTCGTCTTCCCCTCGCCTCCTTCCTCACAAGAATCCTCTCCGGTCCTCACCTGGCACAACCCCCCAACCCGGCCCGCACCGCTTCTGAGGACACGTCCCTGTTCCCAGCCTCCTCCACCCTCGTCCCTAAACCAGAGTCCTTCTGTGATCTCCCTGTTGTCCTTCCAGACTACCAAGGTGGCCAAGAAGGGGAAAGCAGCCCGTGGAGGGAGAGGAGGGAAGAAAAGGGCTGCAAAAAAGATGGCGGCTGTGACGGCACCTGAGGCGGGGAGCGGGCCAGCGGCACCCGGCCCCAGTGACCAGCCCAGCCAGGAGCTCCTTCAGTATGAGCTGCCACCGGCGGAGCCAGTGAGCGAGGAGACCCAGCTGGAGGAACCACTTAGTGAGGAGACCAAGCTGGAGGAACCAGTGAGTGAGGAGACCAAGCTGGAGGAACCAGTGAGTGAGGAGACCAAGCTGGAGGAACCACTTAGTGAGGAGACCAAGCTGGAGGAACCACTGAGTGAGGAGACCAAGCTGGAGGAACCACTGAGTGAGGGGTGGCCAACTACTCCCGTATCTCCTTGAGCAGCCACTAAGTTCAGGCCCAGCCGCCAGACCTCAGAGATCTCACCAGCAGGGTGCTTACCTTGGTGAGAACAATAAAATGAATGTGTTGCAAACTCATCTGAGTGACTCCGTGTTCTCTGGTGGTGGGGAGGGAGGGAGGGAGGAAGAGGAGGTGTGTGGGGAGGGAGGGAGGGAGGAAGAGGTGGTGTGTGGGGAGGGAGGGAGGGAGGGAAGAAGAGGTGGTGTGGGGAGGGAGGGAGGAAGAGGTGGTGTGTGGGGAGGGAGGGAGGAAGAGGTGGTGTGTGGGGAGGGAGGGAGGAAGAGGTGGTGTGTGGAGAGGGAGGGAGCGAGGAAGAGGTGGTGTGTGGGGAGGGAGGGAGGGAGGAAGAGGTGGTGTGTGGAGACGGAGGGAGCGAGGAAGAGGTGGTGTGTGGGGAGGGAGGGAGGAAGAGGTGGTGTGTGGGGAGGGAGAAAGGAAAGAAGGAAGAGGTGGTGTGTGGGGAGGGAGGGAAGTGGGGTCCCGCGGGGTTGAGGTCAGAGGAACAGATCACAGTTAGCTAGACAGGAGGATAAGGATGGCGTCATGACTGAGCACTGGAGAAAAACTTCCCCTTCACAGGATGACTCCGCTTCTTGTAAGGTTTGTTTCTTCATGCAATCTTGCTAGCACATACACCAAGTACGAAGAACTGGATTCTACCTGCTTAGGTTTCATTGTTAAAATACGTTTTCGTTTATAGAAACCAATGGAAGAATCCTTTCCATCGTCTTTCCTTTCAGCGTCCCCGCCCTACAATCTAATATAATTAAGAAGAAAAATTCAAAATAGAGCAAAATATATCTATTTGATAAAAGCCTTTTTATTTTTGCAACTGAAGAGACAAAAAGTACATTTCATATTTCTATACATTAGAAATACACAGGTCTTTTCTATATATGGTAGAATTTAGTGTATACAAATATATGTAAATAAAATATAATGTGCAACTATATTTACTATATACAAACCTATATATAAATACAAATATAGAAATATGGATTATATATTTATATATCTACAAATATAAATATATAGATATAGATTATATATACACATGTTAGAAATACATAGGTCTTTTCTATATATATACTAGAACCTACTATACATATTTATATATTAATATATGTATTTTATGTTTTTGTGTAGATTATATATAAATATATATAAATATATATTTTATGTATAAATACATATATAAAACATTTATATTTATATATATATATTTATATATTGATTATATATCATTTCTTTTAGAAGGTAAGGCATTAGTATTTTTCAAGCATGGTTCTCAGGCAAAAGGAGCAAGGAAATTATCATTTTAAGAAGAAAAGAGTACAAAATTATCACAATTTAATTTCCAGTTGTTACTAATTACACGGACAGAATAACTCATGTCCTTTAATCTTATAATGAATAGCACGTTAAACTTATATGTGATGATGGAAATATGAATTTCCATATAATAAGGGTTTGAGATGTAAAGCACTAACTTTATGGGCAGTTTTCACTTGTTACATAGATTGTTCTGAAAGCTTTAAAGATGTTAAAATTAATGGTGGCTTTGAAGAGATGGTAGCATCATTTGAGAAACAACAAATGAGTTCTGTTTCATCCTTTCCTTGGTGTGGTCAGGGCTTCATTTCATTAGCTTAGGAAGGGATTTCAGGGCTTTGCATGATGAACTTGTAGCTGCCTCCTGTGGAATCCTAAGAAACCTAGGACGCTATACCACAGAAACAGGGCGTTGCCCATGTCCTGAACACCATCATTTTGTGGTATATTTCTTTTGTATTTCTTATATGGAAATACCATATAAGGATGAGCATGCTTGGTATAACTCAAAGCCTGTTTATTTGCAAGGCTGTATTGACCCTGAACAATCAATATTTGTATGTTATGGATGGGAAACAAGTCAGAATGAAAAGCTCCTGCTGTCTTTTAGGAAAGCCTATTGGCTGTGGTTGTATATCTCTTTCCAAAGGGAAATTGGTGAACTTTCTGCTATAGTTTTTTCCATAATGACAGCATAAAACTAAAATAAACTCATCTTGTCAGTGGTCACTCTTGGGGTTGGTGTATATTAGGGAGCAATGTTGCAATGTGTTTCAAAATTACATTCAAGAACTAATTTTGTGCACCTTATTTTAATGCCATATTTCCATTCAAGCTCTGCAAGCCAAAACAGTCTGTGATGATTCTTTTGGCATTGAAAAAATTATCCATGGCAGTTAAACCTTGTTTCTTTCATCATTTCATGGCAGTAGGAGCTTCAACTGTTATTTGTTGGGAACCCATCCTGACTAGCTCTTTCACTAGGGCTTCATGTTTTATTGTGATGATTGGCAGACTTGTGTTTCAGGCATTTTCAGCTTCAGAAAGTTACTATGATTTTGAAATTATAAATGCAAAAATATCAGTGAATTTATTTTCACAAACTGTTTTAATTCATTATAGACAATAAGTGGTTTAATCAGAAATCAATATTTTAAATAATATTTTAATTTGTTGGAGCATTCACAAATACTACGTCTTCCTTTAAGTCTTTCTTTATTCTACATGTTATATACACAGTTAAATTAGTTAATAAGAGTGTTAAATATTTTTCCTCCTTCTCCAACTACACACAAGCTCAGGATTAAAATAACCAGTGGAATGAGTAAAGACCCGAAGTAATAGCAGCAAAACTGTAGTTGATTTTTATAATAAAATAATAGATATCAAAGCTTCCTGGCATTATAGGCAAATCTTCCTGTGTCCCTAAAGGGAGGATCCCCTTGACAGCAGTCATGAACAACAGGTGATCTTGAGATTCTCAGCTGTCAGAGACAGTTGGTGGGAGAATTTGAAAACACCTTGTACATATTAAAGAGCTAAGCATGAGATGATATATACATACATATGTCTCTGTCTCATTAGACTGCAGGAAATAGGATGTAAAGTATTGTTCCTGGGTGTGTCTGTGAGGGTGTTGCCAAAGGAGATTAACATTTGAGTCAGTGCATTGGGAGAGGCAGACCCACCCTCACTCTGGGTGGGTAGCATCAAATCAGCTGCCATTGTGGCTAGAATAAAGCAGGCAGAAGGAACTGGAAGGAACAGACTGGCTGAGTATTCCAGCCTTAATCTTTCTCCTGTGCTAAATGCTTCCTGCTGTCGAACGTCAGACTCCAGGTTCTTCAGCTTTTGGACTCTTGGACTTACACCAGTGGTTTGCCAGGGGCTCTTGGGCTTTTGGCCACAGACTGAGGGGTGCACTGTCGGCTTCCCTACTTTTGAGGTTTTGGGACTCGGACTGATCCACCACTGACTTCCTTGCTCCTCAACTTGCAGATGGCCTATCGCGGGACTTTACCTTGTGATCATGTGAGTCAATTCTCCTTAATAAACTTCCTTTCATATATGCATCTATCTTATCAGTTTTATCCCTCCAGAGAACCCTAATACAGCTTGGTTCACCAAGGTTGCTGTGCAGTTCTGGGCATGACATGGGGAGAAATATGTGATGTGGAGGCAGAGAGACCGTCTCCTCTTGTGTATATCTACTAGTTAGGAAAACACATCTCACAAGAGCCTTGCAGAAGACATTCTTCCTCATCTTATTAGCAACAATAAGTTTACTTGCCCGATTCCTGAGCTGGTCACCAGTAGGGGTACAGGGATTGCCTGTGGTTTCATCGGGTATCCCATGGAGATGCACATAGCATCAGCTATTTCATAGATGCTGTGCTGGCTACATGGGGATAAAATTAGAGGATAAGAACATGAACAGAATCACACATCAAAGTGGATGAATCAATGGGGAAATATATCCTGGAAGGCAACTGCTGATGTTCCAATGCATATATCTACAAGGGATTGTTGGGTTTTGTTTTTGTTGCCAACAGAATAAATTTTCTAATAGTACAAGACTATGAATGCCTGCTTTTGTTAACATCAAATTGAGCAACAGTTTAAAAGGGTTAGGAAAAAATAGCATGATAATGTTTATGCATTCTTTGGATTTTATTTTCACTCTGCTAAACATGACAGAACTCAGTAACAACGGTCCTCTTCATATAGCAAAGTTCTTGCAAGAGGAGGAATGAAAGTAACCAAGCTGAAATAACAGCTGAAGACTTCCCATCCCTAACATGCATTGGACTTTGTAATTTTCTCATAAAAGAAACTGACTCCATTTAAAAAGTCTTTACACAAAATCCTCCCTGTTGCAGCCATTGTCACCAATGGTCCATTTGAACAAAGACAAAGCAAATAAAGTATCATGAATTCAACTTAATTAGTCTCAGGGCATTTTCTTGGTTTTCTCCATGTAACTTACTAGTACCTCAGAATGTGAACTGGGAGGATCTTTTCTTTTTTCTTTTTCCTTCCTTCCTTCCTTCCTTCCTTCCTTCCTTCCTTCCTTCCTTCCTCTTTCTTTCTTCTTTCGTTTTTGAGATAGAGTCTTGCTCTGTCACCCAGGCTGGAGTGCAGTGGCACGATCCGGGCTCACTGCAATTTTTTCTTTTCTTTTCTTTTCCTTTCCTTTCTTTTTCCTTCCTTCCTCCCTTCCTCCCTTCCTTCCTTCCTTCTTCTTTGTTTTTAGAGATAGATTCTTGCTCTGTCACCCAGGCTGGAGTGCAGTGGCACGATCCTGGCTCACTGCAATTATTTCTTTTCCTTTCTTTCTTCTTTCCTTCCTTCCTTCCTTCCTTCTTTCCTTCCTTCTTTCCTTCTTCTTTGTTTTTTGAGATAGAGTCTTGCTCTGTCACCCAGGCTGGAGTGCAGTGGCACGATCCTGGCTCACTGCAATTTTTTCTTTTCCTTCCTTCCTTCCTTCCTTCTTTCTTCTTTCCTTCTTTTTTTCTTTTTTTCTTCCTTTCCTCTTTGAGATGGAATCTTTCTCTGTCACCCAGGCTGGAGGGCAGTAGCATGATCCTAGTTCACTGCACCCTAGAACTCCTAGGCTCAAGTGATCCTCCTACCTCAGCCTCCCAAGTAGCTGGGACTTCGGGTGCACACCACCATGCCTGGCTAATTTTTGTATATTTTTGTAGAGAACAAGATCTCGCTGTATTACCAAGCTCATCTTAAACTGAACTCCGGGCCTCAAGAGATCCTCCCAACTTGGCCTCCCAAAGTGCTGGAATTACAGGTGTGAGCCACTTCGCCTGTCCCTGAGCTGGGAGTTTTTATATCCATTTGCACTGAAGGATTGAGAAGAAAATTTGAGCATTCCTATACACAAATCAACCAAATGAAATGTGTCAGGTTGTAGCACAATGATGAATGTTTCCAAGAAGCCCTAGTATTATTTTTGGATATATAGCAACTTAAATGGGTTATTCTGAACTAATTAGCAATGTACCTATAATTCTAGTTTTCAATAAACATAGATTTTCACTAAATTCTTTTCTTTGACTTTACCTACTCATAGACAAAGATGTTCCTTCCTGCAAAATAGCTAATTAGACCTCCATGATTCAACAGGAGTGGCAATACTTGGGAGGGAAGCTTCACTCACAATTTTGATAGAATGACCAAGAGAAGTTTCATTTTTATTCTTGTGTGTGTAAATTCCTATTTTTATTACTATTTACTTAAATTTTTATTTATGTATTTATCCAATGCCCATCAGGAACTGCTGTTTACTCAATGCCTCCTCAATCCTTTTGCTTCTGTTTCTTCAGTTCTCATCTGGCCTCAATAGGAGCACTATCTGAATTCACTCTGGATTCATGGCCTGTCCTGTAATTTCTGTGTCCTGTAAAGAAGGTGTCTTGTGACTGGGTGTAGTGACTCATGCCTGTAATTCCAGCACTTTGGGAGGTTGAGGTGGGCAGATTCCTTGAGGTCAGGAGTTCAAGGCCAGCCTGGCCAACATGGTGAAACCCTGTCTCTATCAAAAATACAAAAATTAGCCAGGTGTGGTGGTGCCTGCCTGTAATTCCAGCTACTCTGAAGGTTGAGGCACAAGAATTGCTTGAACCCAGGAGGCGGAGGTTGCAGTGAGCCGAGATCACACCACTGCTCTCCAGCCTGGGTGACAGAGTGAGACTCTGTCTCAGAAAAAAAAAAAAAAGTGTCTTGTGTTGCTTTGGGAAATCTCAATAATCAAATAGCCACTACATTTCCTTGTATCTAAGAGACCTTCAATGATAAGACACACCCCTGTTGTTGGCCTCCGAAGGAGACTATGTAAACATCGTGATTTAAACAGATGATACAATATTTTCTTATCATTTATAATTTGTATTTTATACTTATTCAAACAGCACTTTTTTGTTTGTTTGCTTACACCAATTTTGTGTATATATAAAAGAGAAATGAGATTAAAAACTAAATTAGATAAGGGATCCCTAAAACTTTTTAAAAACTCAAAGCAGTCAGAGATTACTCTGAGTTATTGAAGTTTACATTCTTGGACTCTATGGAATAATTTTCCACGTCATTAAATGCACTACTAAGATGCCATTTTTTGCTGTGTTTACCATTTATATGGAAAGATAACATACATACAGACAAGTGCACAATAATTCATATACAGCTTGATGAATTATCACAAGAGAACACACCTGTGCATGTACCTCCATCTTTGAAAAATGGTCAAGAATCTGGCAAGCAGATCCTCTCACCACTAACTCCTCTGCTTCCTCTCCACCAGCCTCCCAATTATGACTGCACCACAGACCAGTTCAGTATCTTTTTGATACTCAGCAAATTAAATCATAGAATAATTATTCTTTTGCATCTGGCTTCTTTTGCTTAGTGTTATGTTTGTGAGATTCGCCAATGTTGTGTGTAGTGGTGGTTAGCTCATTTTCATTGCTATGAGGTTGTTTGTTATCAGGCAGCAACAATTTACAATCTTTAACTGCAAGGTTAGTGTTTTTGTGCACGGTTTATAAAAGCTTGTCTACCCCAAGGACATGAGCTCTTTGTTTATTGAGATGGATACATTAATGAGTGCTGTATAAAAAAGAAACCTGTTAGATATTCAGGATGAATAAGAAAAGTAGAAATAAATGGATTTCTGCCAAAAGGAGCTTTCATAATATGGTGACATGGCCAAAACCGCAGTTACTTTTGCACCAGCCTAATAGACCACTGTGAAGAAGGCAAAATCCTTCCATGAAGATTCTAGAAAGAGTGCCATGGTAAAGTGATCTTTTAAAAAAAATCTTACTTTTATCTCAGTCATATCTTTAATATGAGTACTCATAACATCTATTAAAGACCTGATATGATTTTATGATACACTTTTGCATTTTTATGACTAAAATTACATGCATTATTTCTGTGTATAAGTTAATTCTAATTTCATTGACATTATTTTATAGGCACGTGAGACCAGTGTATTTACCAGAATTTAATATATGATGAGGCTATCTTTTAATATTAAAAGGGCAAGCTAACCATTTGATGGGAAAAAGCAACATCAGCAAAACAGCAATTAGATAACTAGATCCCTGCCTCACATCCTATAGCAAATACATTTCAAGATGGAAATGCAGGTAAGAAAATAATAATAAATACATTATAAAATATAGATAAACATTGATAGAATTTGGGGATGTAGAAAGATTTTCTAAGCTCGACTCTAAATATAGAAATCAGAAGGAAACCACCTACTTCGGCTACCAGCACACACTCAGTTCTGCCATCCACCTCGCCTTCCTCCCACCCCAAACCCCTTATCCCGCACACACACATAATGGACACCAAGTCATCCTTCAGACAGTAGCTCCAACATCATTTCTTGCCCATATACACCAACTCTATAGATTATAGAATCTCCCCGGGAACATTTTGATATCCCTTTATAATATTTATGAAAATTATTAGCTATATATTTATTTGTGTAATTTTAAAAATTCACCTTCTTATCTCCAACACTTTAAGGCCCTCATGAGAAAGACAAGGTGTATTTTTCATACCATTAATACTCTGGTAATAGTGTCTCTTGCCCATAGACGGGGCTCAACAGTTTTTTTTTAATGAAAGAGAAAATACTTATAAGTTTTACTATACAAATAAATGCTTCTCTATAACATAAAGGACATGTACAAATATGCAGAGACTAGCTTTTTAAATGTGTGGCTTACATGTATTGAACAATTATTATATAAAGTTCTTAACATCAATAGAAAAATATTAATAAAATAAAATGTTGGATAAGGCTATAAAAAACTATTTGCAAATGCATTTATAAGACCCATAAACATATAAAAGTGTTTAAAGTCACTGGTAAATAAAAACTGCTAGCATTTAAACACTGCATAAGTTTTCCATGATGAAACTGAAATATAATGGTAAATCATAGACAATGTGGGCCAAGATATAGGGGAAAAGATACTCTTGGACACTTTTGATGAATGTGTTTAACATTTATTTATTGTAAGCCATTAGGAAATATATAATAAAGACCTTAAAAAGTCTTAAATGGGTTTCTGTAAACATAATTTTAGGAATTTAACCAGAAAAAAATAGCAGAAGTGGGAAAATCAGTAATACGAAGGGATTTTGCAACACCAAAATATCAGAATGAATTTACTCTCCTATGATAGCTATTGATTAATTAGTTATGACACATTTATGTAAGAAAACACTGATAATGAACACAGATATAATCGTTACATGTTGTTTAGTGGCTGGAATAAAAATAGAGCCCTAAATAAGGTTGACAGTTTTTGTCTCTAGTGTGGTACAATAGTGGGTGATTTTTTTTTGAAAATTGGTTAACGGTATTCTCATTTTTCTACAATGAAATTATATATATGCATATATACACATATACATATGTATATATGATTAAGAAAATGTGGCACATATACACCATGGAATACTATGCAGCCATAAAAAGGATGAGTTCATGTCCTTTGCAGGCACATGGATGAAGCTGGAAACCATCATTCTCAGCAAACTATCACAAGACCAGAAAACCAAACACTGCATGTTCTTACTCATAAGTGGGAGTTGATCAGTGAGAACACATGGACACAGAGAGGGGAACATCACCCACTGGGGCCTATTGGGGGGTAGGGGGCTAGGGGAGGGATAACATTAGGAGAAATACCTAATGTAGGTGACGGGTTGATGGGTGCAACAAACCACAATGGCACGTGTAAACCTATGTAACAAAACTACACGTTCTGCACATGTAACCCAGAACTTGAAGTATAATAAAAAATAAATAAATAAAAAACAGCTTTGTTGAGATATAACTCACAGTTTGTACAATGCACCCATTTAAATTGTACAGTCCAACAGCTTTTATTCACAGCGTTGTGCAACCATCACCATGATCCATTTTACAACTTTTTACTGCCCCAGAGAGAACCCAACATCTCTTAGCCATTATCCCCTCAACCCCTCCCCCGCCAATCTCTCCAAGGCCTGGGCAATCAGTGGTCTACTTTCTGTCACTATGGATTGGTCCATTAAGGATATTTCAGAAAAATGGAATGATATCATATGTGATCTTCTGCATCTGCCTTCTTCTGCTTAATATAACATTTTCAGGTTCATCCATGTTGTAATATGTATCATATATAATACATATGTACAATACATCCATGTTGCATATGTACATATATAATATGTGTTACATAATATATTCATTTCTTTTTAATTTCCAAGTAATATTTGCATGGATATATCACGTTTTATTCATCTTTACTGTTTAGGTTTATAACTTTGAAACTTTTAAATATCTGCTTTATACACTCAACATTATATAACTAAAGTTTCTGTAGATTAGTAAATATTCCACGTTTGTATTGATTGCTTTATAATATTTTATTATGTGGTTATGCCCAATATATAAACATTGGGCATATACATTATTTCATAGTATCATTTTTATTAATTGTTACACTTTTATAAACTATACTCACATCCTGTCACAATAAGTTCCTTCCTTCCATTCTTCTTCCTTTAATTTGTTTAAAAATTTTGCCCTTTTCTGATAAAATTAGAAATACGTTGTCAAGGTCCAACAAAAATCAATATTATACCTTTTCATACAATTTTTTTAATAAATGGCAGTAACCTAAAATTTTGCTGTGAGGAGCAAAGGCGATATGGATTGGTCTATTCGGGATATTTCAGATAGAGCACGGCAGGATGTTTATAGCAGCTTTATTCATCATTGCCAAAACTTGGAAGCCACCAAGATGTCCTTCAGTGGGTGAATGGATAAAAGTACTGTTGTGCATCCAGACAATGGAATATTACTCAGCACTACAAATAAGTGAGAATCAAGCCACAAAAAGACATGCATATTACCAAGTGAAAGAAGCCAGTCTAAAAGGGCTACATGCTGTATAATTCTAACTATATGACATTCTGGAAAAGACAAAACTGTGGAGACAGTAAAAAGGTAGTCAGTGGTTGACAGGAGTATGCAGGAGAGACGGTTTAATAGGTGGAGCATAGAGGATTTTTAAGGAAAGGAAACTATTCTGTGTGATACTATTAGGTTGGTGCAAAAGTATTGCACCAAAGTATTGGCGAAACCCATAATTACTTTTGCACCAACCTAATATAATGATGGATGCACGTCATTATACATTTGTTCAAGCCTGTAGGATGTACAACACCAAGAGTGAACCCTAATGTGAACTATGGACTTCAGGTGACAATGATGTGTCAATGTAGGTTCATCAGTTGTCACAAATGCACCACTCTACAAGGGGATGTTGAGAGTGAGGGAGGCTGTGCGTGTGTGGGGGCAGAGGCACATGGATACTCTGTACGTTTTGCTCAATTTTGTTGTGACCCTAAAATTGCTTTAAAAAATAAAATATATTTAAAATGTTGAGTTAAACAAGGAAAGGAGGCTCCCAGGAAATGGCAGTGTCATAGCTGATCCAAAATAATAACTGAAAATCATGACTGCTTACATTTTAGAAGGGTGTGGTGGAGGTTGTATGTTCTCAGAGAGGTGGTTTGTTGGTGGAGACAGAGGCTACATGTGAATTGTCTGTATTTTCTCCTCAATTTTACTGTGAAACCAAAACTTCCTTAAAAAGTAAGTTCATCAAATAAAAAATTTTTACATAGGAAAATAAATTGTTCTACCAAAAAACACCTACACTTGTATATTTCTCATAGCACTACTTACAATAGCAAAATCATGGAATTCACCAAGGTCCCCATCAACAGTGGATTGGATAAGAAAATGTGCATACACACTGTGGAATAATACACAGCTGTGAAGAAGAATAAATTCATGTCCTTTGCAGCAACATGGATGCAGCTGGAGACTATTATCTCAAGTGAATTAACACAGGAGCAAAACCCCCAAACACCTGGGGTTTTTGTTGTTGTTGTTGTTCCTGTGTAAATTCACTTAGGATAAGTGAAAACCCAAATACCACATGTTCTCACTTCTAAGTGAGAGCTAAACATTGGGAGTAGATGTACCTACAGATGGGAACAATAGACACTGGGGATTACTAGAGGAGGGAGGTCACAAGGAGGCAAGGGTTGAAAAACTAACTATCGGGTACTATATTCAGTACCTGGGTGACAGCATCGACCGTACCTCAAACTTCAGCATCACGTGATATATATCCAGTCATTAAATCTGAAAATGTACCCCCTGAATCTAAAATAAAAGTTGAAAAAAAGTCTTCATGTAGATCAGACAACATTTTAGATAATCTTTCAAGGCGATTTCATTTGCTGTTACTATGTTAATAAAATAACTTTTAAAAAATCAAGGCGAGTTCATTTGCTGTTACTATGTTAATAAAATAACTTTAAAAAATATTTTAGTTTCTTTTGTATGCAGAGATTATCTGTGTGCATCTTGAAACCCAAAAATAAAATATAATGTGAGAATCCTGCTTTGAAATATAGGATTATGAGGAATTAATCTTCCATGCTTGTTTTCTTTCCTGAGGGTAAAATGTAGTCATTTAAAATACATGTAAATTGTTTACTTCTACCCTTTGTGTTCACTGGTAAGGAGGAATAAACAAAAATAACAGATTTGACCAAATCATAGTATTAACTGTATTTTCAGTTAATTTTCTCAGTGAATTGAATCTCATAATGAGATGATGTTTGTGAAATGGTTTTGAGAATTGGAAAACAATGGAATCCTGCCCCAGCAAATACATTCATGGTACTCTCCGTGTGTCTACACAATCCACTTCACCAGAAATCATTCCAAATGATTTCGAAATTGAAACAGTTCTTCTCTTACTGCAAGAGGAGAAAATAGAACGAGGGAAATTATTTCCCTGAGGACACATACTTAGTGCCGGAACTGATTAAAAATGGAGCCCAGAACCAGGGAAATGGGCAGTCCTGTGGGAAGAGAGAATGTGGCAGCTTACCAGTATTCAACATTTGATTAAAGGAACTACTTTGAGACCACTGAGCAAACGCGAACTTTCTTTTTGTTTCTAATAGCAGTTTTTTGGAATGCGTTCTTCAATACTTTTATTTTTCATGAATGTCGGTAGACCTTCATGTACACTGTGGAGCAGGAAATTATTGAGTGAGTTTATGTAAATTCAGAATTAATTTTTTTAAATCTGAACTTACTTGTCAGTAAAAGGAAACACCTGAAGGCAGTATGAATTACATCATGGGTCATTTTAAGTAAAAAGGGTTAATTAGCCATGGTAAGTAGAATACCCCTCCCCCTTTTCCCCATAAACATCTCAGAAATCAGAAATATCTATTGCATCTATAGCAAATTGAATTCATGAGAATGAGATAGGTAAACAAACCAAGCAATCCCTGGGACTCTCCATTAATTGAAGCCTTGAAAAACAACGAAACTGGTATTCATGACAAAAAGCCTTAATAATTCATAAGTAGCTCGTTTTAATTCAACCATATTTTGTAGTGTTTTCTCAATAGAAGAAAATCAGTGTGTACACTGAGATCCTTCTGGAATACTCCATCATCTTGTTGGATCATCCCTTGTTAGATGGGTTAACTGACCCCCATAATCCATAAGTGGGAGTCTGTGTACAGGAATTGCCTGTGAAACACACTGAAAAACGGTGCACCGTTGTAAGGCCCTGTCTGATACACTCTCTTATTCCTCCCATGTGTCGTAATCATAGTCTTCATTTCTGCTGAACTGGACTGTGCAGCACAGCTTCCCATTTAGGCCTACAGCCTTAGACAGAGAAATTGGACCCAGTCTTTCTCCTCTGGCTGTGTCCCGAGCTCTGTAGTATCATAAGCTAAGACTGTTTTCCAAAGAGAAGGCACAGTGCATCCCAAGTAAACTGAGAACAAGAACTCTCTCCAGCTGAGAAAATATATATATATAAATATTCAAAGCTCCCTCCACATTCTAAAAAAAATCGTTCAGTGAAAACATCTCTGAAAAACCTGGTAATCCTATGTGTTTTACACAGTCTTGTTTCCTACTAAATGGCCTAGCCCCACCCTAGTGATATCCACAACTTGGACCGGGATGATGTGGGATAGCAAGAGAGTGGAATAATGTGAAGAAACAGAAATGTCTGTCTTACTTGCTATGTTAAGAAGGGGCTTCACTCTAAAATCTGCCTTTTTGTCATTTTGTAGTGATTTCCCCTTTATCCATTGTGTACTCTGTTTGCCACTTTTTCTAATGTGTATGGACTTTCTTCTCCGTATCTTCTTCCTTTAAATTCATCAATGATCACAAGCTCCTCTGAGAAGAGTTCTGGTCCTCTGGGTGCACCTCATCTGGAGCGAGAGGCAGACAAATTAAAAGATGGTAACATAACACCCAAGTAGGGCCAGGATAGAGAATGCAGCCCTAAACTGATGGTTTCAACGCACAAGTCAGAGTTGACTTGTCAAAGAGTGGAAGAAAGAACTTTTGAGCCAGATGGAACAGGGTGTGCAGAAATACAGTGAAGTAAACTGCACGGTGCACTTGGGGTAATTAGGAATAGTATGAAAAATACTGGAACATATACTGGGCAGCTGTGACATGAGTGGGTCAGGTAGGCACATTAGGAAGTATGGAGTCAGGCATGATGGCCTGCACCTATAGATCCAGCTACTCAGGAGGCTGAGGCAGGAGGATCCCTTGAGCCCAGGAATTCAAGGCCGCAGTGAGTCATGATCGCACCACTGCACTCCAGCCTGGACCACAGAGCAAGCTCCTGTCTCTAAAATAAAAATAAAAAGTGTGAACTTTATCCTGAAGACACTACAGAGACAACAGAGGACTTTAGCTGTGATCCTAGGGAAATATATACAGCAAATCATTTTACTCATCTGCTCAAAATAACAGTAGGCTTTTCATCTTTCTCAGTCTCTGTTATAGTTTGGATCTCTGTCCCCACCAAAATCTCATGTCAAATTTTAATCCCCAGGCTGGAAGTGGGACCTGGTGGGAGGTGATTGGATCACAGGGGCAGATTTTCCCGTTGGTGCTGTTCTTGTGATAGTGAGTTATTGTGAGATCTGGTTGTTCAAAAGTGTGTGGCATCTCCCCGCCTCTTCTCTCCTGCTCTAGCCATGTAATATGGGCATGCTTCCCCTTCTGATTATAAGTTCCCTGAGGCTTCCCCAGAAGTGGAGCAGATGCCAGCACCATGTTTCCTGTACAGTCTGCAGAACTTTGAGCCAATTAAAACTCTTTTCTTTATAAATTACCCAGTCTCAGGTATGTCTTTATAGCAATACAAGAATGGACTGATACAGTCTCCAAACTTTTATTGGACAGTAGATGCACTCCTTCCTTGGGACCTTTCTTGTGTTTTCTGCTTTTCACAATTACCTTCTGGAATTTTACTCAAAAGACATTTTCTGGGCAAATCTTCCATGTGGACTCCTTCTACAACCCCCTCTCCCATTCAATACACATACTCACGTTCTTGGTTATGTGTTTCATTTCCCTTTAGGACTACTATCTTTCTAACAAACTCTAAGTACTCTACATTGTACATATATACATACCTTTTTTCTCTTTTGATCTGCCTCCCTTAATAAGGTAGATGAGAGGAGATGCAATCTATGCAGAAGTGGAACTGCTAGCATGAGTGAGGATCTCCGGTCAACAGTGTTTAAGAAATCTCTCTCAGACAAGAGGAAATAGCATTGCATCTATTTTATAAAATGCACTGGTTGTGTTCTTCATTTATTAGGTTGGTGCAAAAGTGAGTGCAGTTTTTGCCATGAAGAGCAGTGACAAAAACCGCAGTTACTTTTGCACTAACCTAATAAAAAGTCATACAGTTTTATTGCGAACATTTTGAAAAATGCGGACAAGCAAAAAGGAATAATTTAAACTCTTTGATATTTTTGCTTGTCAAAGATGAGCACTTTGTCTTATGTTTAAATTGTTTATATTATGTGCATTTTATGCATGATAGGTGATACGTACATCAGATGAAAATGTTTTAAAAAGTAGGTTCATACTGCATATATAATTTTGCATTCTAGTTTATAAAATAATGCTATACTTTCAAAAAATTCCATTGTGATACATATTTTAATCTGCATTTTAATGGCTAAATATTACCACTAAATTTATTCAACTAATTTTATATTGTTGAGCGTTGGGACTTGTTTCTGATTATCACTATTATCAATACAATTGTAATAAACATCTTTAGACACAAATCTTTCTGTAAATCTGATTATTTCTTTAGGGTAAATTTCACATTGTGGAGTTGTGATAGCTTTTAAATTGCACTGTTTTCTTTTCCTGAATCTATGCCAGGTTCAAGAAGAACTCAGCCCTAATAACCACATGCTATTTTATTTTCTCTGTATTTTTAGATATGCCTGAGGAATTGAGAGAGTGGTCATTGTCTTTAGTTAGAATGTTTTCTTTCAGTTTAATAATTCAAACTCAACACTTATTCAATTTGCCCAACAATGCAATGTGTTTATTTCTGTATTATTTAAGCATCATTTCTCAGTAGACAAGGTTCCAGTTTAAGTGATTAAGTACATAGATGAAAAATTGAGAGCCCTTCCCTTTGGAAATATTCATTTATACTGTCATCCGTAATGATCAATAGTTACCTTAATTACTTAATTTTCTAACAGAAAACATTGGTGCTTACATGACTATTAGGTAACTCAAATTAATTTTAATTACTTATTCTAGAGTAATCATGTCAGTTGCTAAGACTTTAAATTGGGGAAAATAATGTCTGGAAGGTGAGTCGCTCCTTCTCCCAAACTGAACATCAAGACTTCACTAAAATGCTATAATGCCCACCAACGTTTACTGAGCTTCGTACTAATGTCAAGCACGTGCATGCTAACATACATCCTAAATATTTATGAAAAACTTACAAAAATCATAAATGAAGAACTTCATTCAATAGAAGAACCAACTATGTAAAGAAATGATTTCCAAGTGATGATGCATATGAGATCTAAAATGAGAGAGGACAGTAACTTGAAAATGACTCTGAAATGGAGAGAAGAAGAGAGAAGGGCATTGAATGAAGTTGGTGTTCACTCTTCAAATAGAGATTGGCTTATTCAGTTTCAAGGAGGAATCAATCCTGTTTCAAATGAAGGAATATATTTTATGCCTAGAATGGCAAATTGGCTTACAAATCTAATTCTGCTAGAAATAGGGATATTGGAATTTGAGGGGAAAATGCCATTCAAATTAAGATTGAATGAATTAACTCAAAAGACATCTTGTTCATGAATCTTCCATGGCAACCCCTCCCCAGACACCGTCCTCTCCTACTTAGCACATAGACCCACATTCTTTGCTCTATTTTTGTTTATCTTGGGGACTATTCTCTTCCTAACATATGGGTAGCTATGTTCATTTATTCATTGATACATATTCAGGCCTTAGCTTAATCATAGTCTTGTAGCTGATGCTTGAGAATATTTATTGTATAAATGTTTGAAAAACTTTAAAATGATCCCTAGGTGCAAAAAGTCAAGCTTTTACAGAAATTTCTTCTAAGATGAATAACCTAAATTAAAACTATCCAGTATTTCCGTTAAAGTATTAAGGCCATTTTAAACTTCAATCTCTTTCTCAGTAAAATAAGTGGAAGAAAACTTCATCTTTAATGAAAGCAAGAAACGATGGCAAGTTCAGACCACTCAACAAGCCACTTTCTGGCTAACTCTGAAGTCTTCTCAAGAAGAGGGAGATATTGACAGCCTGTCTTCCATCCAAATAAATAGTTTCTAGAAAAAGGTGTCAGAGAGCTGAAAGGCATAGCTAGTAATTAGACAGAAATGCAAATGGATGCGTGTAAAGCCTTTCTCTTGACAAAGTCTGTCTATCAAGATGATATTGCTTGCTCCAAAATCCTATTTTGAATGTTGAAAGCTGACTGTAAATGCCCCTCCACCTCATCCTCCCAGAGATGCTTATGGGGGGCTCAGAATACAATCATACTGATGAGAATAAAAGTGGGAAAAGCAACTGAAATTTTTGAAAAACTGTCACCCCCACTATTTTCATAAGACTTAGATACTGAACTCTACAAGGCTGCCTTAGTTGAAGCAAGTTAAATAAATTTAAGGAGGAAGTCATCGCAAGATTACAAATACACCCACAGAGAAACGATGGGATAAGGGATGATATGGTTTGGCTGTGTTCTCACCCAAATCTCATCTTGAATTTTAGCTCCCATAATTCCCATGTGTGGTGGGAGGGACCCGATGGGAGATAATTAAATCACGGTGGCCATTTCCCCTGCACTGTTCTCCTGGAAGTGAATAAGTCTCATGAGATCTGATGGTTTTATAAGGGGAAACCCCTTTCACTTGGCTCTCATTCTCTCTAGCCGCTGCCATGTAAGACGTGCCTTTCACCTTCTGCCATGATTGTGAGGCCTCCCCAGCCATGTGGGACTGTGAGTCCATTAAACCTCTTTTGCTTTATAAATTACCCAGTCTCTGTTATGTCTTTATCAGCAGCATGAAAAAGGACTAATACAAGGGGTTTTGCTGTCATCTACACCAACTCTCTAAACTCCTGAATCTGAGAAGAGATATGCACCCAGGACAAAGAATAACGGATTTCACAAGAGGAAGTTTAAAGTAACAAACTAAATGAGAGCTGTAGAACAGACCCCTTCAATTTGGGCGTTGCCGATGATCTGTTCTAAGACAAGTAAACGTCAAAATACCCACCAGAAATCTCTTGCTTAAAAACTGCAAAGAAGGCATGTGGGGTAAGGTGGCAAGAGAAACAGTCAAAAAGAAAATTAAAAATATTCTTCACATAAGCAAATAGTGATTTCAGAAAATTCTTCAAGTATCATTTTTCATATTCCACAATACATTTTCAACACATGATTTTTCTTTCAACATGACTTGAAAGAAATACATGTCTTTAAGAAAAAAAGAGAGATTACAAAACAACAGAAGCAACAGATCACTTGATTTAAATTAAGTTGGGAAAGCTCATAAGAGCGGAAAAATAAGAACAAAAAAGTTGACAATGTCATTTAGATTACAATAAAATAGAATTTAAAAGACTGAAATACTGCCATAAACACAGTGGATAGATTTTAGGAAATCACTCCAAATGACACAAAGAAAGATAAGCATGTTTAGCATTGGATTAGATAGCAATGAAAGACAAAGAGGATACAATGTTTGCATAATTGACATTCCCTTTTTTAAACTTTTATTTTAGGCTCAGGGGTACATGTGCAGGTTTGTTACATTGGGAAACTCGTGTCATGAGTGTTTGTTGTACAGATTATCTCATCACCCAGGTATTAAGCCTAATACCCAATAATTGTTTTTCCTCATTCTCTCCCTCCTCCCACCTTCTACCCTCCAACATGCCCCAGTGTGTGTTGTTTCCTTCTATGTGTCCATGTGTTCTCATCATTTGGCTCCCACTTATAAGTAAGAACATGTGGTATTTGATTTTCTGTTCCTACATTAGTTTGCTAAAAATAATGGCCTCCTCCTCCATCCTTGTTCCTGCAATGGACATGATCTCGTTCTTTTTTATGGCTGCATAGTATTCCATGGTGTATATGTGCCATGTTTTCTTTATCCAGTCCACACTGATAGGCATTTAGGTGGATTCCATGTCTTTGCTATTGCGAATAATGCTGCAAAGAACATACACATACATGTATCTTTATGGTAGGATTTATATTCCTTTGGGTATATACCCAGCAATGGGATTGCTGGGTCAAATGGTAGTTCTATGTTTAGCTCTTTGAGGAATAACCATACTGTTTTCCACAATGGTTGAACTAATTTACTCTCCCACCAACAGTGTATAAGTGTTCCCTTTTCTCTGCAACCTTGCCAGCATCTGTTACTTTTTGACATTTAATAATAGCCATTCTGACTGTTGTGAGATGGTATCTTACTGTGGTTTTGATTTGGATTTCTCTAATAATCAGTGATGTTCAACTTTTTTCCAGATGCTTGTTGGACATTCCTGAAGACAAGAACAGAAGGAAAAAATAAAGACATAACAGAAGAGGAATTTTAAAAAATAAATCAGACTTCACTCTAGTGGTTCAAAGTTGATTTTCAGAAAAACTGCTACACAATAAATTTCTCACCAAAACATCACTTAGGGATGCTACCAAACATTGAAAATAAAGATGAGGCCATTAACGAAGAAAAGGAAGTCCAGTAGAACATGGAGAAAAAGCAGGCTGGCCTTAGATGCTCTATGTCAGAATGGAATGGGGCAACAGCTGTAAAGCTTGAAACAAATATGTTCTTCACAATTGTCCTTGAAGTATGAAGACATATGACAGCAACCAAGGTTTCTTCTTGAAGAAGGGCTACTTAAGGGTGAAACTCATTCAAACAGATGATGGGAAAATTACTCTGAAATTGAGAAGGCTTGATCTCATGAGTGCTAGTGTGAAACAAATCCATCCCAATTTAGTTCTGAGATAAAATTATGAAAGGAATTTTGGAAACTGAATTTAACTGTTACAAAATTTGGCCTTTTGAAAAATGATAATATAACAAAAAAAAATGGTAAGTTGGAGAGAGTGTAGGTACCAGGAAGAGATCTGTAGAAAGAGTTTCATCTTTCATGGCAGATAGTCAATGGATGCCCTTAAAGCTAAAACATGCCATTAACAAAACATAATGTCGCCAACGTTTTTACAGACTTTTTAATTAGAAGGCTCTTTTTTTCCTCACAAGACATTTTACTATTTATTTTCATGTTAATACCATAGATTCTAGTTCATTTATTTTAATTGCCTGATGCAATTCTATGTTATGAGGATGTAACATTTAATCAATTCATTTCATCTCTATGGAAAAATACTAATGTGCCTTCCACTCATTAGCTATGACAAGTAGCATGGGAACTTCTATACACACATTTTCTTTTTTAATAAAAAAACCTTTTATTTTAAGTTCAGGGATAAATGTGCAGGTTTGTTACATAGGTGAGTTTGTATCTTGGGGGTTTGTTGTATAGATTATTTTATCACCCAGATACCAAGCCTATTACCCATTAGTTATTTTTCCTGACCCTCTCCCTCTTCCCACCTTTCCCCCTCTAATAATCCCCAGTGTGTGTTGTTCTCCTCTATGTGTTCATGTGTCCCATTATTCAGCTCCTACTTATAAGTGAGAACCTGCGATACTTGGTTTTCTGTTCCTGAATTAGTTTGCTAAAGATAATGGCCTCCTGCTCCATCCTTGTTCCTGCAAAGGACATGATCTTATTCTTTTTTTTATGTCTGAATAGTATTCCCTGGTGTATATATACCACATTTTCTTTATCCAATCTGCCATTAATAAGCATTTAGGTTGATTCTATGTCTTTGTTTTTGTGAATAGTGCTGCAATGAACATTCGTGTGCATGTGTCTTTATGGTAGCATGATTTATATTCCTCTGGGCATATATGCCCAGTAATGGGATAGCTGGGTCAAATGGTAGTTCTGCTTTTAGTTCTTTGAGGAATCGCCACACTACTTTCCACAGTAGTTGAACTAACTTACACTCCCACCAACAGCATGCAAGTGTCCTCTTTTCTTTGCAACCTCGCCAGTATCTGTTATTTTTTGACTTTTAAATAACAGCCATTCTGACTGGTGTGAGACAGTGTCTCGTTGTGGTTTTGATTTGCATTCATCTAATGATGTGTGATATCGAACTTTTCTTCACATGCTTGTTGGCCGTGTATATGTCCTTCATAAAAAGGTGCCCGCTCCTGTCCTTTGCCTACTTTTTTAATGGGGTTGTCTGTTTTTTGGCATGCAAATTTGTTTAAGTTCCTTATAGATGCTTTAGTTTTTAAAAATCCCTAAGTTATAGCATGTTTACTATAGGGAGCAAAGGTGTTTTTCTTTACTGCATTGACATTTGCCTACTCTTCTTTGTCTCTCTGTGGGGTCAATGCCATCCATTTGACGTTATACTTATATCTGTCTATATTAAGTAAGAAGCAAAACCGGCCTTGTTAATTGTCTTTCTGTTATATACAGAGCTGTGGCCTAACTCCTAGAAAACAACAACAAAACAGCTTTTGATACTATATGGCTAGTGGGAGTTGAATTTAACCTGAGACCATTCTGCTCAAGGCCTTATTAAATAAGGACAAAATCCAACGTCCATAAAGTTTGGAATCTTACCCAATCAGCACTCCTGGGGACAAAACCCAAACCTTTCTACCAGCCTACTTTTGAGAATCCAATGGTTTTCTATGCCTATTGTTACTGCCCATCTCTGAAAGTGAGACCAAACCAGGCCCATTCTCTTTGTGCACAGTAATCCAATCACTGTGATGATGGGTTTTGCAAGAGAGAAAGAGTTTATTCTCATGAGGCTGCCAAGCAAGAAGGTGGCAAAACAGCTCTCAAATATACCTTTCTGAAGATGGGGTTTTAGAGATGTTTATGGGAGAAAGAGGACAACAGTCTGCGGCATGGTGAAAGGTGATTGGAGGAAAGAAAAAGTGAGGGAGTCCGCAGTCTGCACATGCGTAGTCAAGCTTCATGGCTCTTTAAGGGACACATGTGAAGAAAATGAGGCCATTCGTATGATTTGAGGGAGGAGTTTTTGGCCCTCTGACATCAAACGATCACTTCTTGTGCATGCACACAGGCCCAGATGAAGGGTCATCGTCTCAATTTGGTTTGAACTGGACAAGACCTGACCTCAAGTGCCTGATAAACAACTTGAAGAAATTGTTAGCATGGTGACCCATGTGTCAGAGATATTATCTATAGGAAAGCTAGGGGATTGATTAGCTATGTGACTTTCAGCTCTGTAAGTTTTAAGACTAACTAGACATAGGCAGTTACAAACAAGCAAGGCATGTGATGTTTGGCAGGCTTAATCAGGTTAGCCCTCAGTTTCAGAGGGTAGCATTATAGCATAATGGAAAGAAAATGATCCATTCCAAACCAAGCCAACTTGAGTAGAAACCATTTACCCTTTCCAAGAACTCATTTCCCTCTTCATAGACTTTTCTTGAACCAAATCTGGTAAAATATTTAAAATGTCTCACACATTGCTTAACATAGGTGGTTAAGTCTATTCAGTTATTTTTTTCTCACTCCTTTTCCCCGCTCTTCTTTTTCCCAACGCCATCCCTTGATTGAAAGAAAACATCACCTATCTTTAACAGGTGGGTGATGATATTTTTCTTTATTTCTCTTGGCTTTACTTTCCATGGACAGTGAAAATTGGAACTGCAATTTATGTATACTCATAAGTATTCAGTCCACATAGAGGGGTGTTCATTAAGGTAAAATGAATGCTGTATAAATTAATTAAATTCAAGCTGAAGCTGTATATTTTCATTTGACACGGGCATTTTAAGGGGCTGTGATTGATACATCATTAAAAGAATTAGGTTTGACGTTAACTTAGTTATTGAACCACCTCCAGGCCGACGCTCTCTATTGTGTGTGTGAGACTGGACAGGCCACTAACTGCCCAGCATAAATCAGGGAATCACACCAGGCCTGCTCCACTTATTTCTATCATGCAGAGAATAGAAAGAGATTTGACACCATAGTGGATGAAATAGTCATTGAAAAAAATTGCAAGCAAGTTAATTTCCACCACAAAGGAATCTCTGTAATAGCTTAAGCAAATGTGTGTCCCCAGTAACTGCACACCCAGGGAGTACAATCCTATGTCTTTTACCCTTTTGAACACTTGGATGTTCATGTGATGAAGCTATCTAGTATCAATTTTAATGATGGAAGTTCAAACAACACCTTAACCGTAAAAAGTTTTATTTTAATGAAATCCTATGCACCATTCTTAAAAAGCTAATCTTGAAATGCAATTTAACTTGGAAGGGGAAAATGATGACTGCACCTTAGATTGGGTGACTTATTAATCACCATAGCTCCACCATGATTTAGGCTACAACATGAGAATGGTTCACATGAAGAGACTAACCACTTAATGAGTGTCTGGGGCTCAGCAAACAATACCCCTACATGCAGGCCTCAGCAACAGCCTCAGAAGCAAAAGTTTCTCTCTGACCTTCTCCTGCCCTCCTGTCTCTCAGTTCCATTCTCCCCTGAGGTGCCATAGAAATTAGAATCCCTCTTCCCCGAGGCGTGCCCTAGAAACCAGAATCCCTTTTCCTCAAAGCCAGCCATAAAACCTAAACAAATGAGTCTACTCACACCCACCCTTCTGTGTAAAAACTGGCCATGAAGATATGACCTGAAGTACCCTGTTTGACTGTAGGTCCTAAGACCCTGTTCCAGAGAGGGTCCTGCTCCACACCTGAAAGAAAGGCAGCGCTGCTCAGAGACCCCAAGAAGAGTCTAGACAGACAGGCCTGGCTGGGTTTCTGCCCTCAGTCCATCAGCATAAGATCAGGCCCTTTTTATCCAATCCTATTTCCACATAGCTGTCCATACTTTGTTGAACCTAAATATAAAAATGGACAGTTTCCCTGTATCTTTGGGTTTTCATTCTGAATGATCTTGTGTACATGTTAATAAAATTTGTATACCTTTCCTCCAATTAATCTGCCTTTTGAGAGCTGATTATTCAGCAAAACTTCAGAGGAGAAGGGGAAGTTTTGCCTTAGCCCTTGCATGAGGAAACCCTGAAGAATCAAACAGCATTCGTCTACATTCCCTAGACATCAGTGACGTCTCAATACACATTCAACTGATTTATCAGAGTGATACCATGTTTTATATGTGTATTCAGATAAATGCTTCATGCACCCAAATGGGACAATAACAATTAAATGGAGTCTATGTGAAGTAGAAATTATTTCAACAATTATTCACTGCATGTCCCCACCCAAGCTCCAAGCATCCTTCTAGCTAATGGGATACAATGATGAGAAAACAGAGGCCATCTCTAGTTTCACAAATCTTGTATTTTACTGAATGTGGAGTTATCTAGCAAGAGATGAACAGACAAGTACGTGATCAAGCCTCTTTTAGATAGGCTGAATGTAGTTAAAGAAAATAAACCGGCCAGGCGCGATGACTCACACCTATAATCCCAGCACTTTGGGAGGCCGAGGCTGGCGGATCACAAGGTCAGGAGATCAAGACCATCCTGGCCAACATGGTGAAACCCCATCTCTACTAAAAATACAAAAATTAGCTGGGCGTGGTGGCATGTGCCTGTAATCCCAGCTACTCCAGAGGCTGAGGCAGGAGAATCACTTGAACCAGGGAGTCCGAGGTTACAGTGAGCCAAAATTGCGCCACTGCACTCCAGCCTGGCTACAGAGTGAGGCTCCGTCTCAAAAGAAAAAAAAAGAAAGAAAAAAAAAAAGAAAAGAAATCCAGGTAAGGAGAGAGAAGGCGAAATTTCCTAGGGGAAATTTAGATCAAGAAGTCATTGAAGATGGCACCTGAATCCCAGTGGTAAAGAAATGCCATCCCAGGAAGATCTGAGGGCTGTGATGTCCAGCCAGTGGCTGGAGTAATCAAAGGCCCTGAGATATCCATGAGCTTTATGGTTTCAGGAAAGAGGGAGAGAAGATCGGTGTTGCAGGATCACGGTGAAGAAAGGGGCATGGTTAGACTTAGGGTGAAAGGTAAGAAGGAAGCCAGTCACACAGTCCTCATAGACTCCAAAGTGGAGCTTAGCTTACATCCTACATGCTGTGGTGAGCCCTGTTAAGCAGGGGATTCATAACAATTTAATGCTGATAACTCCTGGAACTGCTTGGAAATAGCCCTGCTATGGCCTCCTAGGACTCCCTGTAAGACAGAATGGCAGCTTGGATGAAAATGGCAGCATCTGGGCATGTGAGTAGGTCTGGGGTGTTTTGGGGATTTCATGCCAATACAATGAATCACTTCCAGGTTTTTTGCTTCGTGTCAAGCACATGAATGTGTTATTTACTCAGTGGGAAAGACTGACAAAATACCTAGTTTGTTTGTGGTGCAAAAGTGAGTCTAACTGAGCCATGTGTTAAATTTAGCCTGGCCAGGAGTGGCAGCTCATGCCTATAATACCAGCACTTTGGGAGGTCAAGGCTGGCAGATCACTTCAGCCCAGGAGTTCAAGACCAGCCTGAGCAACATGGTAAGACCCAGTCTGTACAAAAAATACAAAAATCAGTAAGATGTGGTGATGCACACCTGTATTCCAAGCTACTTGGGAGGCTGAAGCAGGAGGATAGCTTAAGCCTGGGAGGTCGAGCCTGCAGTGAGCTGTGATCATGCCACTGCACTCCAGCCTGGGTGACAGAGTGAGACCCTGTCTCAAAAAAGAAAAAAAAGTTAAGAAATTATGTCCCAGTTTTCTCTTTTTTCTTTTTTCTCCTTCCTTCCTTCCTTCCTTCCTTCCTTCCTTCCTTCCTTCCTTCCTATGTTTGGTTCCCTCCAGGAAAAAAAGACAAAGAAAAGAAAGAAAAAGAAAATAAATATTGAAAGTTTGCCATTCATCATTGTTTCCCCTTAATTACAGTATCTTTAAAAACTAGAGATCACATAAAGCTCCAAAGAATGGAAAAACAATTAACAAATTCATTAACTGTTTGCTTATGCTTTCAGTCTTAAGGATAATTGGTTGTCTTAGATGAAGACTTCTGCTCTTATTAATGCCTTTTGCATGAAAGCAGCCTATACTTCACAAGTATTTTGCAAAATATAGCAAGAGCAGCCAGCCTTGTAAATGGGATAATGTGATGACATCGTTGAGTCAAGCAAAGACCATATTGACGCAGCTAAATTTGAGTGCTGGGGTGGAAACAGAAACACATCTCATGAATTTGCTAATGTTTGAGTTTCTGTGAGGTTGATCTGAAGTATGTAATTTCATCATTGGGGAGAGAGGCCTTGCATAATGATAGCAGGAACTCTTTGTGATGTAGATTTCTTCAATTATTTATATGGCCTGATAATATTTGAGAAACTTGGTAATAATTACTGGTTGATCCAAATTTATATTTGAGGATCCATTGAGGCAAATTATTAATTCATTAAGCAGATATTTGTCTTTGTACCTGTTGGGAGTTCTAGAGTGAAAAATGGAATATGACAGTATAATTAAGGTTAAAAAGCAAAAACACAAATAGACATAATACAAGGTAAAATATGAAGCACGTAATTTAGAAAAAGTAGCAGTATATTGGCTTTTAGAGAAAAAATATTACTTTTTAAAAGTATCTTTAACTTTTATTTTGGATTCAGGGCATACATGTGCAGATTTGTTACCTGAGTACACTGCATGATGCTGAGGTTGAGGGTACGATTGATCTCACCACCCAGGTATTGAGCAGAGTACCCAACAGTTAGTTTTTTGACTATTGCCCCCCTCCATCCCTTCCTGCTTTAGTAGCTACCAGTGTCTACTGTTCCCATTTTTATGCTCACGAGTGTCCAATGTTTAGCTCCCATTTATCAATGAAAACCTGTGGCATTTGGTTTTCCACCCCTATATTAATTCACTTAGGATAATAACCTCTAGCTACAACCATGTTGCTGAAAAGAACATGATGTTGTTCTTTTTTATGACTGTGTAGTATTTCATGGTCCGTATGCACCACATTTTCTTTATCTAATCCACCAGTGATGGAAACCTGACTCTATGTGTTTGCTATTGTGAATAGCTCTGCAATAAACATACAAGTGCATGTATCTAAAATAGATTGCCTCTAAAAGAAAATCAGGGCATCTTGGTGAATGAAGTGACATTTGGCTGGAACCCAGTAAAACAGGGGGATACTTGGAAATGGCAAAATTTGAATTTGGGGGTGAGCAGACATCGATGATATGGTTTGGCTGTGTCCCTACCCTAATCTCATCTTGAATTGTCCCTACCCAAATCTCATCTACCATATTCCCACATGTTGTGGGAGGGACCCGGTGGGAGATAATTGAATCACGTTGGCAGTTTCCCCTATACTGCTCTCATGGTAGTGAATAAGTCTCACGAGATCTGATGGTTTTATAAGAGGAAACTCCTTTTGCTTGGTTCTCATTCTCTCTTGCCTGCCACCATGTAAGACATGACTTTGCTCCTCATTCACCTTCTGCCATGATTGTGAGGCCTCCCCAGCCATGTGGAACTTTGAGTCCATTAAACATATTTTTCTTTATAATTTACCCAGTCTTGGGTATGTCTTTAACAGTAGCATGAGAATGGACTAATACCATCAATCTAATTGACTCTTAAAATGAAACTATTTATAAAGCAGCCCAGGAAGAAGAAAGGAAAGAGGGACATTCCCCTCATTGACAAGTTGCTCTAATATCCTTTGTTCAGATGATACCAATTTTATCATCCCAGGCACAGTTCCTTGGGAAATAGTTGTTTTTCTGCACAAAGTCCTTCTCTGCATTTCAACTTACACATTGTCTTAAAGCTATCAGATTTACTCTCAAATAATATCATTTAGCAATTGCAAGTGACTATGACCCACTGACTCCTAATACACTTCCCAGAATTTAAATCTTAGGAGCAAAAGTACAATTTTGATATTTGAATTTAAGAAATAAGCCTTTGGGACCAAAATTGCTAAACAGCATTGTTCCAGGAAGAATTGAGGGCTGGTGACCTTGCCATGAATTCCTGTAAAATCTAGGATGAAGATGCAATTTTTCAAATCTAAACCCAGATCATTTGCTTCAGAAGCTGACTTTAAAATACCATCAGGATGGAGGAGGGACTAGGGTCACGGATAGCAAAGGCTGCTTAATCTATATGTGACTATGAACAAGGTGAGTTATAAATTGGGAGCTTCCTAAATTTTACACAATGGTGTTGCTTCATAGGAAGCAGGCTCTTTGCCTCTGACCTTGAGGAACCATTGTGTTAAATGCAAAGAATACGTGAACCTCTTTAAATAACCCACGTTACAGTCACAGCTGATTCTGTAATGAGATACCATTGTTTTAACTTCCAGGATAGGACAGAATTATCCAAAGTCTGAATCTCTTGGAACAAGGTATATTTATATATCCAATATCCAGTGCACGGTGTCTCTAGGAAAGCAGTTTTATTATATTGTGGAAGTCTAAACGGAGCAATAGGACTGTCCTCATGATTTGTTACTGATAGTCTTTGAGGCAAAGGACAACAGATAAAATACAAGGTTTCATTAAACCAAAGGGCAGTGTCTCTAGGAGAGGTTGACAGTGCACCGTGTAATACAATAAGCATTTACTTTTTAAAACGTCTCTTTAATAGACTGAGTCTCCCTAATTGAGGCAGTAGACAGGGATTCCTGTGATTTTCATATAACTAAATGCTGCCTCTTCAGTGATAACCCCTATGATATAGTCATTACAGTGAAGGTAGCTATTACAGTATGATAGACCTTGCTGAATTTCAAATGCAAACGCATCTTTCATTTCCTTGTTACCTATTGCTTTCTGACCCTAAGATTGGCAACAATAGAATTTGAGAACAAGAAATGTGTATTTGAAGGTCAACGAGTGAAAGGGAATGCGTAGAAATATACAATTTACGTAGCAAACCTCATTTAGATAGGTGGATATTTCTGTGAAGGGTTCCTAAGTTCAGGAGATTTTTTTTTTTAGCACATTTCAGGAAAATATTCAAAAGTGATCCTTTTTTTCATATTGTATTATATTTAAGGAAACACTACTTTCCAAAGAAGGTAATTTTCTCATGGTCTGGTTTAGGAAGCAGTTTGATATTTCCGGAATCAGGAGTGGATTGCCACTGTTTTGTTATCTGATGGTAGACACTCTACTTACCATGTTTACCTTTCACCTTCTGTAAAATGATGTACGAAAAATCTGTGTCCTACTCAAGAACTTTTTGTACAAGGAAAGATTAAAAATAGTAAAATTATAAAATTACTAGACACCTAATTAATTTAGAAAGTTTACTCACAAAATATCATTCACTTGGCAACCAACCACCTGGCCTGAAATTTCTTGAATAGTGAACCAACAGTGTTTGCAAATCATCAATCAACTCTACAATGTGAAATTTCTGACTGCAAACATGAATTTAGGTGGTAGAAATATTAAAGATGCTTTTTTTCCTATTTGTATGTGAAAATAACACTAGAAACAATACAATCCTTGGGCACCCATGTGACATACAGCTTATCATACCCATTAGCACGCTCTTGAGAATAAAAAAACAGTTTTAAGTTGTGTCAGAAAGACAGGTTTAAATTGAGAAGCGTGGTTTTGTTTACCCACTCATTGTACCCCGAGAAAACTCTAGTCCAAAGAATTAATTGACTTTACTAAGAGAAACAAGGACTCTGCAGAATCTATCCCCTAAGTTTAAACTGTTGGGGCCAACTGTGAAGCTCCAATATAGCTTCCTCATGGTTAACAGCAACATGGCATGCAAGGTTGAACTGAAAATGTGACAGTATTTATCGGATGTATTTCTTCCACCTCTAACGCACCTCAGACATTCTATTATTGTTTTCTGTCTTCACATCTCATAATGTTCTGTAGATATAGGCAATTATTTGTCTACTTTGCTGACTGTGACCAGGGACTGCATTGTGTTGAATTAGCAGTCAAACATACGCTCTGTCCCTTCAAAAAAGCACCATGTCTGGTCAGTTTTATAGGTGAATCTTAGTAAAATTTCATTAAAGAGAATACCTTAACTTTATAAACTTTTTCAAAAATATAAAGTGTGTGAAACGTTCTTGGCACATTTTATAATTCTGGTGGCCTTCTGATACAAAAATCGTCTATGTATAATTTGCATATCTAAAATATTTCTTCTCATTTCAAATAAATGAAGAAGATAATGCCCCAATGCAACCATAAAATAATACACATTAATATTATTTAATCCTATGTTTGGAATAAACTTTCTTATCCATAAAACCATAGCAAGAACCCATCATTGTAAAGATGTATAGGTTAATAAACTATACAAAATATTTTATAAATTTATAGGCTTATAAACTATATAAAATTTACCAATGTACTACACCCAATGTAATCCACAAGCAAACCTAAATGCAAAATGAGAACCAGCATAAATATTTGCAACAGGCAATTCTGCCTTAGTGTTTTCTGACATTATACTTATCTCTTCCCTTTCTCATCAAGACAAAAGATTGGCAAACTTTTTCTATAAAGGGCCAGGTAGTAGATAATTTTAACTTTGTGTATGATAGAGTCTCTGGTGCACCTACTCACATCTGCCATTGCAGTGGAAAAACAGCTACCCATAGTCTCTAAGGGAGAGGGCATGGCTGAGTTCCATAACATTTTAATTACAAAACAGGCTGTGACCATGGAAAACAGGATGCTGACAATTAGTCTGGATCTTACATGGGTTTTTTTAATTTCCTAAAGACAGACTGGTCAAATGTTGTATTTGCCCTGTATCAGTTGTCACTCACCAGCAACATATATGTGCTTTTAACCTTCCCTCTGAAGATTAGAAACTTTAATTATCTGAAGTATCTCCAATCCTTCCAATAGTATGGCTCACTGAGTATTGATGACTATGCAGATGACAAACAGGATGACATTGGCCTTCCACCGAGGCCCTCCAGAGAATACAAGGATGGCTCTTCCAAAAGCAACTGATGTGAATCTTTTCATAGCTTTTGCTGAGCAAGTGAGTGCCAACTCATATTATGTGAAATGCATTTAGGCCTTTACTCAGGCAAGTAACATTCCAAATTTCCAAATAAATCTTGGGAGTCACTTATAGCAAAAGGGCCTCAAATAGTTGGCTTGCTTATTATTCAGGCAATGCAAATATGGCCACACATTTTTGCTAGTCTTGTGTCTCATAAGACAGACAAATCATTACATAACAGTGACCAGGTGCTCTGCCTGCATAACAATTCCCAGCTTTGGCTGATAGAGGGCTCTACATTGGCCAGGCTCGATCTACTTTGATCAAGTCTATGATCCCTGTGCTTTGGGAGGTCAAGCAGGAGGATTTCTTGAGGCTGTACTAAGTTGAGCATGCACTGGTATATTGGGACTGATTTGTCTTTTGTGCCAACATTTTCTCTACTAAAGGTGTCAACACCTGCTTCTGCTCCTGACGACTAACATGAGTGACAGGCATAATTCTCAATCTTTGGGGTTTATTCAGCCATTTTAGGGCATGTCTGGGAAAAACACGAGCCACAGACACATCTGTGGCTGTTTTTCCAAAGAAGTTTTCAGGAGGTTCAGTATTTATATATTTCCTTAAAGGTGGGGAGGCATGGAGGAAGAGGGGCAGGTAGGTGGTTAGACAAATACTACATTTTGCATATGATAAGGTGAATGTCTGAAGAGAAAAGGTTGTAAAGGAAGAGTCAATTATGCAGATGTCTCTGCATAGGTAGAGGAAAAAGTCTTGACTTTGCACCTGGGGGGATAAGCTTGTAGTGGACATTATCAGTGTGGAGTCTTAGGAGCTAGACTTTGATGGATTGTAGACTGAAGTTATGATTGGCATGTCCTTGTTTCTGGGAAGCCTGCAAAGAATTTACTTATGAATGATCTGTGGAGGCTCTCCTTCCCAGGTGCCTGAGGACTTTCACCCCTCCACAAGATCTGGTTGGTACACAATGTAAGAGCTATTCATTTGGAAGAGGGTGCTGCAATGACCTTCCCTTTCATGTAAGATGTTCGGGAGAGTGGGTCCTGAGATTTATAAAATTTTTCTTTACATTCTTTTTATTTAAAAAAAAATTGTTTTGAATGCCAACTATGCTGAAAGCACTATTCTATGTGCTGGAGAAATAGGAGAGAATAAAATACAGTCCTTGTCATAAGGTCACTCATTCCACTGGGGGAAATCAAACATTTGAAAACAAATGAACAGATGTATTAGTCAGTTCTCACACTGCGATGAAGAAATACCCACAATTGGGCAATTTATAAAGGAAAGAGGTTTAATTCACTCACAGTTCAGCATGGCTGGGGAGGCCTCAGAAACTTACAATCATGGCAGAAGGGGAAGCAAACACATCCTTCTTCACATGGCGGCAGCAAGGAGTACCAATCAAAAGGGGGAAAAGCCCCTTATAAAACCTTCAGATCTTGTGAGAACTCACTGTCATGAGAACAGCATGGAGGTAACTGTACCCAAGATTCAATTACCTCCCACCGGCTCCCTCCCATGACATATGAGGATTATGGGAATTGCAATTCAAGAAGAGATTTAGGTGGGGACACAGCCAAACCATATCAACAGATAAACCGTCTATCTGGAGACGATACAGAGAAAAATGACATAGGGTCAAATGGCATAGTTAGACAGTGATGGGAAAGAAGTTGCTATTTTAGAAAAAGGACCCAAGAAAGATCTTTTGAGTTAGATGACATTTAAATAGAGACCTGTAACAAATTGGGGCACAATTTATCATGCATGTCCAATGGGGGAACCACGCAGATATCTGGGAAATGGCACCCCAGGTAGAAGAATTAGAAAGTGCAAATGCATAAAACAGGAGCCTATATATAGTTAATGACTTTACAAAAGACCATGGGAGATTTTATGGCTGGACTAGAATGAGCAACATAAGGAATTGGGGATAAGACCAGAAAAGTAATAGGATTCCATGTCAAGTAGGGCCTTTAGGCCATTGTTAACAGTTTAACTTTTATTTTGAGCAAAATGGGAAACCATTCAAGAGATTTAAGCAGAAAAGTGACACAATCCCATGACCTACATTTGCAGAGAACCCACCTGGCTGCTGGGTTGTGAATAGGCTGCCGGTTGGCAGGTTGCCTGCAAGACCTGGGGAAGAGGTGATGAACACTTGGACCAGGTTGGGATGGAGAAGATGGGGAGAAAGGGTGAGGGTTTGGATTGGTTTTGACCCTGGCTGAAGAATGTGTAAGGAAGAAATGAGATGTGGATGACTCCATCTATTTTTGGCCTCAGTAGCTTGAAGAATAGAGTAGCTGCTTTCTAATTCGGGAAACACTGAGAAGAACAGATGGGGCAGAACAGAAGGGGGTACGGGAGGGGGTGTTTAATGCACAAACCGTAGCTTGGGGTCGATAGAGACTTTGGATCTTTGAAGATACTTTGAATTATATTCTATAGGCATAAAGGGCTTCTCTTACAAAATCTGTATTTCCCACCTCTCTGATTTTACATGGCCCAATTTTAGGAAAATCCTCTCTCTTGCTTTTAGGCTTACTGAGAACTTTAGGAAGTAGCTAATTCACTCCAACACCCTACATTTTTCCTCCCAGCTGCCCTAAACCTTGATGGGCACAGAAACTGCATCCCAAGAAATAACCGGTGATTTTTTTTTGACAGAGTTTTGCTCTTGTTGCCCAGGCTAAAGTGCAATGGCGCAATCTCGGCTTACGGTAACCTCCACCTCCCAGGTTCAAGCGATTCTCCTGAGTAGCTGGGATTACAGGTGCCCTCCATCACGCCTGGCTAATTTTTTGTATTTTTAGTAGAGACGGGGTTTCACCATGTTGGCCAGGCTGGTCTCCAACTCTGACTTCAGGTGATCCACCCACCTTGGCCTCCAAAAGTGCTGTAATTGCAGGCATGAGCCACCGCTCCTGGCCACTGGTGATAATTTAACTAGTGTTTTGTAACTACTTATCAATAATAATCAACTTAACATCCCAGACTAGTGGAGTTCTCATTGTTTCTGTCTTTATCATTGGTTCAACCAACCCAAAATTTTAGATGTGTGAATTATGGTATACCACTTCTTGAGACATTATTCCTTAGTTACACAATTTGAGATGGCAAGAAACATGGAGAAACATTACTCAAACTTGCTTAAAAAACAGCTATGTGTGTTGGTGAATGTAGCTGAAATTCAGATGTAAGACAATTTTCAGGGTTGGTTTAACCAGCAACTCCTCCTCCATTTTTTCTGAGATTCCTTTGGTCTTGCCTTTTGCAGGGAGTTGGCTGCATTTTCAGCCTACTCCCTTTCATAGTGTCAAAGTGGCTGTTGTGTACAAGCCATCACACCAACACACCACTGTGTTCATAGAAGAAAAATGCTCCTACCTAAGCATGATCAGCTACAGTCCCAATATTAGCTCCAATTGGACCACTTGGGTCACATGTCCTCCATGTGTTGATTGGATTAAGCCAACTGGGTGCAGCATAGCTGTAGGGGCAGGTTCAGCCTCCATCAAGGTATATGGCCAATGTGGATAAGTGGTGGATACTAAATGAAAATATGGGTGACATTAAGAAAGAGGATTAAATGGATCATGGATTGGCAACCTACAATGTCAATTCATATTAAACACACACACGCACACACACACAAAATTTGTCTGCTTTCATCTCTAAACAAATGATATGGTTTGGCTGCATCCCCACTAAATCTCAACTCGAATTGTAATCATCCCCACATATCAAGGGCAGGGCCAGGTGGAGATCTTTGAATCATGGGGGTGGTTTTCCCCATATTGTTCTCATGGTAGTGAGTAAGTCTCATGAGATCTGATGGTTTTATAAATGGGAGCTCTCTGCACAAACTCTCTTGCCTGCTGCCATGTAAGACATGACTTTGCTCCTCATTTGCCTTCTGCCATTATTTTGAGATCCCTCAAGCCATGTGGAACTGTGAGTCCATTCAACCTCTTTCCTTTATAAATTACCTAGTCTCATGTATGTCTTTATTAGCAGGATGAGAACAGACTAATACAACAATCACAACCATTCATAAATATTTACAAATACAGGATAAACAAAATGTGGTATATATACAGAATGGAATACCATTCAGCCATAAAAATAATGAAATCATGTATTTTGCATTAACATGGGTGGAAACAGGGTCATGGAGGTTATTATCTGAAGTGAAACAAGCCAGATCCAGAAAGACAAACAGCACATGTTCTCACTCATAAGTGGGTACTAAAAAATGGGTATACATGAATGTAGAGAGGAGAATGGTGAACAGTGGAGACCTGGAATTGTGAGTGGGTGGAAGGGAGATGAATGATGATAAATTACTTAACGGCTACAATGTTCATTACTCAGGTGATGGATACCCAAAAAGTTCTGACTTGACCATTATACAATCTATGCATGTAATTGCACTTGTACCCCAACATTACATGCATAACTCTGCCCTCCCCCAAGAAACAAATATGCATTAGTTATTGCAATAGGCAGCATCTATGAGAGTCTCCAAATTATTTTCCCCTGTGATATTTATACCCTCATGCAGCTCCTTCCCTCCAGCCTGGGTTGCACCAACAAAGTTACTTCTAATAGAATACAGCAAAAAAAAATGGGCCACCATTACTGAGATTAGAATTTCATCTTGTGTGTAAACTCTCACCTGCTTCCTCTGAGGGACACCATTTGCAACCATTAGAGATGTCCTATGATGAAGACCACATATAAAAGAACTGCCGTCTCTGGCCAACAGCTAGCAAAGACCTGAGACTAGCAAAAAGTGACATCAGTGCACCTAGAAGCAGATTCTTACCCAGTCAAGTTTTCACACAAAACCTCAGACCCAGATGACATTTAATTGCAACTCTATAGGAGTCCCTATGCCAGAGGACTCAGCTCATCTGCTCCTAGATTCCTGACACACAGAAACTGTGATGTCAATAATTAAGTTGCTAAGTTTTGGGGGGATGTTTTAATGCAGCAATAGATGACAAATACAAATATAATATCTCAAAACTGGAAACAATTTTAATATTTAACACTACGGGCTTGATCAGCCAACTTAACCTGGATCTATCTTTTAAGAGAGATGAATCAGTGGCTCACACCTGTAATCCCAGCACTTTGTGAGGCTGAGGCAGGCTGATTAACTGAGGCCAGGATTTCAAGACCAGCCTGGCCAACATGGTAAAACCCGTCTGTACCAAAATAATACAAAATTTAGCCAGGTGTGGTGGTGTACCCCTGTAGCCCAGCTACTTGGGAGGCTGAGGCAGGAGAATCGCTTGAACCCGGGAGGCAGAAGTTGCCCTGAGCCAAGATTGCACCACTGCATTTCAGCCTGGGTGACAGAATGAGACTCTGTTTCAAAAAAAAAAGAAAAAGAAAAAAAGAGATGAGTTAGAGCCCTTGATGCCATCCACTTACTTACTAAGCATGTCACTGTGGCCAAGAAATTTAGCCTTCTATGATATTTCCAATTCTTTAAAAATTACAGTACCTATTTCATAAGATTATTGTGAAGACTAAATGACACAATCCATTACTCAATAAAGTGCTTGGCAGAGAATAAATAATCAAAGTAAGGTTTCTTTTTTTTTTTGAATTACTATGTACCTGTTATAAATCATACTCCTGCAGAACATTCATGAATATGAGAAATGCTCACAATATATTGTGTAAACTTAAAAAAAATATGTGAATGCATGGGCCAAAAAGCTAGGACTTTTTTATGTTAAAACATAAGCAGACTAATATTGATTGTGGTGATGGCAGCACAACTCTGTGAATTCACTAAAAACCACTAAATATGGACTTTATGCCGGTGAATTGTATGGTGTAGGAATTATATCTCAATAAAGCTGTTAAAAATCTACACAGTGCTTTTGTTTTCTGTTGTAGAACTTTGTTCGCCTCCTTATACATTTTGATATTCTCTATTGTGACCATATTTTTGTTTGCTTGAGACAGTGTTACGCTGTTGTCCAGGCTGGAGCGCAGTGGCGTGATCTCGGCTCGCTGCAACCTCAACTGCACAGGCTCAGGTGATCCTCCCACCTCAGCCTCCCAAGTCGCTGGGACCACAGGCACATGCCACCATGCCCGGCTAATTTTTGTATATTTAGTAAAGGTGGGGTTTTTCCATGTTGCCTAGGCTGGTCTTGAACTCCTGGGCTCAAGCAATCTGCCCACCTCGGCCTCCCAAAGTGCTGGGATTACAGGCGTGAGCCACCACGCCCAGCCAGCCACCACAACTGGCCGTTTTTTTAATAATTGGAAAGTCTTATTAAAAATATAATGAGTTTAACTTGAAAATACATGCAGTAAACAACTGTATAGTAGACATGCTTGTCCATCTTCCATTATGAAACTTTATCTCTAACTACACACAGTTTTATATGGATTTATCATTCCTCGAAGCTAAACAAACAAAATCGTTCTGTCTGATTTTTGTTAGTCTATTAAATAGGATAGGTCAGTGGACTTGGCGACAGTTGGACAGAGGTCTCTGTCCTTTGCTGTGCTAGCTTCCAACACGTGGCAGTTTGCATCATCAAAGTATTCAAGTCAAAATGGCAGTAGATGTTGCCTGCTACTAAGATGGTGGCCACATACCTTTCTGACCCAATCATGGAAGTGACATCTCATCATTTTTGTAGTATTCCATTTATTAGAAGGAAGTCATTAGGTCCCATCCACACACAAAGAGGGAATTATAACAAGGGCGTGGCTGTTCAGGAGGGGGGTTATTAGGAACTCTCTCAGAAGCAGCTGAGCCCGTAAACCTGGAACATGAGAATGAAAAGGTTCTCAAAGAGATAATAAATCTCAGGCCTGGAACAGACTTCTGGATAGAGAATAACCAACCAATCAATAAACCACACTGAACCTATATCTGTTGTGTTTTTTAATAGTTCTTTCTCAGTGTTTCAGGGTACGTTATAAGCAAAGTTATTTTGAAAATACTGGAAAATGATTTCCACTGCTTTTCTTTTCCCTTCACATGATATAATAGTCCTCATGGCAATCAGATTTACTTACACCCCTTATACAGTTTTGGCTATAATAGAATAACAAAAATCAGACAAAACAATTTTGTTTGTTTGGCTTCCAGGAATGATAAATCCATATAAAACTGTGTATAGTTAAAGTTTCATAATGGAAGATGGACAAGCATGTCTACTATACAGTTGTTTATTGCATGTATTTTTAAATTAAACTCACTATATTTTTAATAAGACTTTCTGATTATTGAAACAAACGGCCAGGTGTGGTGGTTGGCTGGGTGTGGTGGCTCACGCCCACCAACCTATAAGAAATCAAATCCTGCCAGCACCCGCACGAGCTGAAAATGAATTCTTTCCCTGTTAAGCCTTAACAGGATTATGGTCAGAGAACCAAGCTAAACTGTGCCCAGATTCCTGACCATAGACCCTGTGAGATGACACATGTGTGTTGATCTAAGCCACTACCTTTTGGAATAATTTGTTCTGCAATAATCAATAACTAATATGGTCTATTACCATGTTTACCAAATGGGAAAGACATTATGTTGGGACAACCAAAGGGAGTGCCTTTTTTATATAAGTGGGGAAAACTCCTCAATTTCTTACGCAAAGAGGTGTTCTCACCGGGAAATACAGTATTTCAACAAGTTGTCGGATTTTGATAAATGGGTGGTTGATAGGAACTGAGGTTAGAGCTCTGTTTTGAAAGCAAACTGAGCTTACTTTCTTACGAAATGTCTCAAGTCACCTGTGTCTGACAGAATCCTAGCCTCAGGCTGTCATTTTTGCCACCACCACCACCCACCCAAGTCCATGCCCCTCCCTGTTATGGTAAGAATCAAAGCCCACAAGTCTTGGTTTCCACACGGGAACTTTTCACCATGTAATTCTGAATGCCTCTCTCTTAATTTGTAAGGATTTCATGGGGGTAATTTGAAGCCTGTGTATAGGCAATGTTATGTACACACTATTAAGATAAGACTGTTTTTGCTCTCTGAGTGGATTCTTCATGGGGCTTCGATAGCGATGATGCCTTGTGGATAATAACGGGTTTACATCTGAGCACTTTCCATTATGCAATGAGATAAATGGCCAATTACCCCAGCTGTACACTGCGTGAGCCGCGTATTTAGAAAGCCTCAAGTCATCACTCTGACCACAGCAAATGTACATATATGGAACGTTTTCTGGGAAAATATTGTGACCCCCACATAATACCTCAGAAAGTAAAGCTGGACTTGAACTTTGCTATGTGTCCAAAACATTATGGTTAAGACATAAGCTTTTTCTCCCTCTGTAGATTTTCATTCTCAAGGAGTAAAAGATGTTTCTTCCAGCTAACCTCAAAATTTATTCAGGATTTTTCATATGTAAAATGTAGAGTACTTTATAGTTCACAAAATGTGTTTCCACGTTTTCTCCCACAAACGTGTGATATATGCGGGAAGTATATTATGTATCTACTCTTTAGAAAAGAGTAATGGGAAACTTTTCAGGGAAGTGGTCGATGTCAGTTATATAGATGTAAAACAGCAGGCAGCCAGAGTTAAGTGAGAATATTCCAGCCTTAAATTGCACATGGTTCCCACGATATCCCCCCATCTCTGCTATCTGTATTGGGTATTATATAATAAAATAATGCTTCTCAGCTGAATGAGCAGAAATGGAGTCATTTAGAGGAGCAGAACATTTCAATTCCCTAGCAACGCTTCTCCCTGGTAATGCCCATCTCCGAATTTGAGGCATAAACATCTCGACCAGCCATTTATTATTTTTTGCTTGTTTCATTGTTCATCTCTTTCAATGCTATTAAACCAGTGTTTTGCTTCATCAGTGTAAAAAAGATGCATATTTGCATTCTACATGGTTCTAATTGGCTTAATATTTACAGTAAAAGTGTTTACTCCCCTAATTATTAGATAAAAACAATAGGCTATAGATTTAAATACCTTTTGCTTAAAAATATTTTAAGTATTTGCACACTTCTACCCCTCAAAAAATTGTGGCGATTTTTAAGACTCCAAACCTTAAGTGCCATTTTTACTTCAAAAGCGTAAAGTTAGCTATTAGTAATTTTTAAGACAATTGAATTCTGAAATCCCACGCAGAATACTACCTCTGTATTTTTCAGTCTTCAAAGAGACTGAGTTTATAAACACATTTTTTCTGTGTGTAAATTTAAATGCAGCTAATAAAATTAGTTATGTCTAATTTCTTGACATACATAACTTCTAAGGAAAAGGCAAAACACAAAAATAGCACAGTTTTCTACACAAGAGTTTAACAAGGCATCCAGGTGATAGTTTACTTTGACCTAATATAACACAATGTTTTCAGAAGACCATAACTAAAAGTACATAAAATTGTCATCGGTTATTATATAGATTTTTAGTTGTCAAAGCCACATTAATATTGTATGCCTATGAGAGAAAAGTGAGGTTGTCTTATGTTGATCATATATAAATGAGGATTAGTTAAAAATACTAGATGAATTCAAAGTGAAATAAAAAAGCAGAATATGAGTTTCTCTTCTACATAAATCATCATTGAAAATCTAGTCAAAGAGGCAGTCTAGAGTTGCCATGGACACATAGCTATTTTCATAATAAAGATAAAACCAACATCATTGCTTTATATTGATGTTTTGTGAATGTTTTGAATATTACTGAATTATCCACTCTTCTAAGACAGTGAAGTTATTAACTAAAGGTGACCAATTAGAGAAGAGTAAGAACAGTTCAAAAAGAGGCTTTATTTGGATTAATGAAGATGGGGAAAATCTTTTTCTGGAAATTATACAAACTCTGAAGCTTGAGTGAGTTGATCTATAATATTTTGTTCAAGTATACATACCCCAAACCTTGCAGCATTAAACCCAAATAATGACAAAAACAGAAAGGAAGAGTGAACTCAAAATTTCCACAGTTCAGTTGAGATCTTTCTTTAATTATTTAGATAGGTAACTGCAATGATTGTACCCACAAAAGGTGCACCTTTTTCCCCAAAAATCTTAAATGTCCTTGTTCATGAGCAGCTAATAAATTAAGTTAGCTACAAGTAGTTACAAATTAAGTAATTTGTTCACAAAGATATTGGAAGTCCTGTCATCAGGCAGACTTTATGCAGGAAGAGCACATCATAGACAGTTGCAGAACTCAAATGTTAAAAGCAAACACTATTCCTTAGTTCTGTGATTTTGAGAAAGCCACGTCTCCTCTCTAAAACTCAATGTACTCAACTGTAAAATGAGAAAAGCAAAGACAGGAACTCCCATGATAGGGATGTTATGGATAAATAAGTTAACTACATGTAAAACTTTTAGTGTAGTGGCTGGCACGTAAGTCTTCAATAATGAGCATTGGTATTATTATTGTGAACTTAAGATAAGATTTGGCCAATGAATAGCAATGTTCTATGAAGTATATGCTGCTTAAATATGCTGCTTTCTCTTGCTAGAAAAGGAAGGAGTAAGCAGTATTAGGAGCTGGCAAAAATTGCTATGGGCAGAGGATGCCATGTCTGGAAATATGCTTGGAGGTTGGGCATATAAAGAGGCTACTAAATGAAGGGGACACTTTTTGCTATTTCATGGAGACAAGTGTGTGTGTGTGTGTGTGTGTGTGTGTGTGTGTGTAATTAGGAAGAAAAGAAAGCAAGGTCAATTTCCTATAATCAGATCAAATTGGAGAGATTGGGGAAGACACAGAGACCAGAAGAGTTAACCAGCATTGATGTCAACAAATCAATTTTTGCAGAGACATAAGAAGAACTTTCGGAGCTTCTAAGGCAGGGCTTAGTGTTTGGTTGTCACCAGGTGTGGATGAATAATTGAAATGGTGTTGAAACTGCCTTTGCAAAATTATAACTGATAAAATTATGACAGTGAAAGATATCAGACCTAACCAACTCCATATTGTTTCTGACCTTTAAGCTGTCCTTGTTTATTCCTAGGCGTAGGCTGAACTAACTTTGGGAAGGAATTCAGATCACGGTTTGACTCTGAAACAAAATTGGTAATAGCCCTTTCCCGAAAAGGCCCTCTTCTTGCCTGGGGACCAGTCTGCCTTTGCAGGACTAACAAATTAGCTACAAGATTAGAAATTACAGTTTAGGGGGCATGCAACCTCTTTCAGGAACAGAAGACAGCAAGAAAAACTCACTTTGACCCCCTATGATTCCATCTCCAACATGAACAATCAGCATTCCCCACTTCCCAAGCCCTTACCCACCAAATTATCCTTTAAAACTCTGATACCTGAATGCTTGAGGAGACGGATTTGAGTAATAAATAAAACTCCGGTCTCCTGCACAGCCAACTCTGTGTCAATTACTCTTTCCATTGCAATTACCCTGTCTTGAGAAATCGGCTCAGTCTAGGCAGCAGGCAAAGTAAATCCATTGGGCAGTTACAGTGTCAAGCCTGGAGATTGGAGTTTGTCTTTCATTGTTTGGAGAGGGCCATTTGGACGCCATGCACAAATGTGATGGAGCCACCATTCATGTTCAGATACTGGATCTTCAGTGGAAAGCGGAGACTCATGGCCAGGCTTTGCCCTAACACAATGAAGCGCTCCTCACATAGGGTGGTGGAAAATCACAGTAAAACAAAATCAATCAGCTTGAAGATGACTAGTTCAGGACAAAAACAACAAGATAGTATTAAATAGGTATTTTTTTCATTTCCAAGACTCTTGATTGTGATGGCTAAAAAGGGAGAGACAAAGGATGAGCAGATTTCAAAACATGTTTTCCACTTTGTATTTAAAGATGCACTTTAAAAATTAATTGGGAGAAGTCGATTTCTTTTTTTTCTTTCTAAATTATGGACTCACTAAAATTTCCCTAGAAGATAATCCACAATATCAACAGCCTTCAGTTAATAATGTGAATAATATGTAAATAAATCATTATCTGGTATTTAACAAAGAAATCTTGCAATTGATGAGTAAGTTGATGTTTCCACTATATCAGTCATTTGGGAGAAATATATTTAAATATGAAATTGCAAAAGAGGAGCTTGTGTATTTGTCTTTGTCTTTGATAATGTTCAAAGATCAAGGCAAATAAGTATGATCTTCAATGGAAAGGGGCATAATGGGAAAAAGTGAAATATCTTCTGAAGGTTTTTAATATTAAACTCAGGACAGGCAAGGTGGCTCACGCCTGTAATCTCAGCACTTTGGGAGGCCGAAGCAGATGGATCACCTGAGGTCAGAAGTTTGAGATCAGTCTGACCAACAAGGTGAAACTCCATCTCTACTAAAAATACAAACACTAGCCAGGTATGGTGGTGTGCACCTGTAGTCCCAGCTACTCCGGTGGCTGAGGCATGAGAATCACTTGGACCCAGGAGGCAGAGGTTGCAGTGAACTGAGATCACAGCACTGTACTCCAGCCAGCCTGGGCAACAACAGAGCAAGGCTCTCTCTCAAAAAAAAGAAAAAGAAAACCTCGAAGGCATACATACTATTGCAAAAGTTGCAGAATCACTGAGAAGCAAACAATATAAAAAAATAAAGCCTTAGAAAAAAATGTTGTACTACAGGGCAAAGTGAATGAATACAGGAATAGCGCCAGTGTATGTTATTTGCAGAAAAAAAATAAACGAATCAAAAGCATGAAACAGATCTGAGAACTGCTTACAGGGTACTGTCCTGTGTAAATAGCCTCCCGGGTTTTGTGTTTGTCAATAAAGTTACAAATTGTGATTCTTAGTTCTGCCTGGGACAATACGCCTATGTCCTACTTTTTCTGTATATTTCTTTTGTTTTTGTATAATGTCAGAGGACTATTCAATTGGCAATGTTCTCAGTCAGTCAGGATAAGCTTCTCACTACATGGAAAAATACAACTTGGCTCTCAGATTATGGAAAAGTTGAAAGCACCTGAATTTCAGTGAGATGACTAGATTTAATTGGAGCCCAAAGGAGAAATTCCCGTTTGTACTAGCTCCAGTCTTCCCGAAGTTTTAGGGGCTACATAGAGATCAGAGCAAATTGGCTCTATATTTTCAGTGCTTCATCGTTTCCCACCCAACAAAGTGTACTTTTGGTCTCAAATGCTGAGATCATATAGTTTTTTTAAAAAATTACATGGAAATAACAAATGTTTTACCTTGCCTCCAAACCTAAAAATATTATGAAAATAGTGATAATATTTTTAAATAAATGGTGCACTTTTTTCTTTTTTTAATTTATTAATCTTAATTTATTTTATCTTTTATTTATTTATTTCATTTTAATTATTATGAATATATAATAGTAGTACATATTTATGAGGTACATGTGACATTTTGAAACAAGCACACAGTGTATCTCAAGTTATGAATTAGTAATAGTAATAACTGTCTAGTTCTAGGGTAGAAAAAAGCCTCTTATTAATATTAATACACACTTATAAAGAACCTAGGGGATATTGTATGCTCTGTACTAGACAAAGAAAGTGAAAGAACATATCTTTTTCTTTAGGCGATTTGCATTCTCTTGAAGATGGCAGAAAAACACAAAGATGCATAACAGACTGGCGTATGCCATGCACCAATAGTGTCTAAATTCTGGACTGTTGAGTGAATGCACAGGACAGGGTTTTAGGGAAACAAGCAGGAACTTTGAAGGAAGTTTTCAAACAGAAAATAGAATTTGAGCTGACTCTCCCTGTCCTCGATATTTTATTTAAGAAAAATTTCAGATATAAAGCAACATTGAAAGAATTTTAAAGTGAGTGTGCACCTACCACATAAATTGTGTTAGATGGATGCTGCCTTAAAATTACTATGAATAGTCTTATTAAGTTGGTGGATTACTATACTATTTTCATGAACTATCTATTCACCTACGCATCCCTGTATCCATTCATTCATCCATCTTATTTTTGTATTCATTTCAAAGCAAACTGCACACATTAGTACATTACTTTCTAAATTCTTCAGTATGCATAACAGGAACTAGATTTTAATATTTATTTATAGCTGTTGATGTAGGTTTTACATGAAATGCGATGAACACAGCCGGGCTCAGTGGCTCACTCCTGTAATCCCAGCACTTTGGGAGGCCGAGGTGGGTGGATCACATGAGGTCAGGAGTTCAAAAGCAGCCTGGCCAACATAAGGAAACCCCCATCTCTACTAAAAATATAAAAATTAGCCAGGTGAGGTGGTGGACATCTGTAATCCCAGCTACTCAAGACGCTGAGGCAGGAGAATCACTTGAACCTGGGAGGCGGATGTTGCAGTGAGCCAAGATCGCGCCATTGCACTCCACCTTGGTTGACAAGAGTGAAACTCCATCAGAAAGAAGAAAAAGAAGAAAGAAAAAAAAAGAAAAAGAAAGAAAGAAAGAAAGGAAGGAAGGAAGGAAGGAAGGAAGGAAGGAAGGAAGAGAAAGAAAGGAAGAAGGAAAGGAAGAAAGAAAGAAGGAAAGGAAGGAAAGAAAGAAGGAAGGAAGGAAGGAAGGAAGGAAGGAAGGAAGGAAGGAAGGAAGGAACGCACACCTGGTCGAATGAAATGAGATGCACACATTTTAGCATTCATTCCCTGAGTTTTGACATAGATACATATCTGCAGAGCCAAACCCCTTTCAAGATAGAAAACATCACCACCCCAGAGATATCCTTTGTTTCCCTTCCCAGGCAAGTCTAGCCTCAGCAACACCATCTCAACCCCCTTCAGAGCCAACTGATATCTTCAGGTTTTCCCAGTGTAGATTAGTTTTGTCCATCCTGCAACTTTAAGTGGAATAATACACTACACTCCATTCATCTGTGGATGGACATATGGGTTGTTTCTATATCTTGGCTACCATCACTAATGCTGTACTTGGACAATTCTAAATTTGAGGCTATTATGAGTAAAGCTATGCCAGGAACATTCTTATAAAGTCTTTTTGGAGACATATATTGCCATTTCCATCTGATATTGATACAGTCACTTCAGCATATTTGTGCTTGCTGCTTGCACTGCATATTTTTTCCCATCCATTTGCATTCAGACTATGCATAAAACACTAGTTTATAGACTACATTGGTTTTGCTTATTGATCCATTGTGACAATTTCTGTGTTTCGTTGAATTTTTTATTCTATCAGTATTTATTGTAAGTTAATATTTATCTTTTAATTTTATTTTTATTCCTTTTTTTCTTGACTAATTTTGTGATTTTATTTTTTAACTTTATTATTTATTCAGGGGTACAGGTGCAGTTTTGTTACATGGGTAAACTTGTGTTGTGGGGATTTGTTGTGCAGGTTATTTCATCACTCAGGTATTTAGATTCTACTGTCAATTATTGAGTGGCTTTTGAGCTATCTTTAGTGGCTGCAATAGGGAATACACACATTCTTAGCTTTTCATAGCCTAAAGTTAATATTGTACCACCACACAAAAAATGCGGAAAACTCACAACTATTCAGGTTCATTTACTAACTCCCCCCCGCCCCAGCTTACTGTACATTACACAGGCTTTTACATTTACCTAGGTATTTACCGCTTCTGATATTATTCATTCTTCCTGAAGATCTAAGTTTTACTTTCAATTCTTAGGTTTTCTTATCATTCAATTTTGCAAGTGATGCATTTCTAGTTTTCTTTTCCCTGAAAGTACTTTTGTTACCTTCAGTCTTAAACAATACTTTTGCTTGATATAAAATTCAACAATTTTTCACCAACACTTCGAAAATATGGCTCCATCGTCTTTTTGTCTCCATATTTGCGAAGAAGACTGGGAGATTATCCAAAGTTTAAGTAATGCGTCAGTTTCCTCTGGCAGCTGTCAAGATTTTCTTCTTATCATTGTCTTCCAGCAGTTTGACTCCACTGTGTTTACACATGTTTTTCTTAGTGTTTATTTTGCTGATGCTTATTAAACTTTTGCATGTGTGAATGTATGTCTACCACAGCATTGGGGAAATTTTATTCAATTATATTTAGTGTAGAATTTCCCCCTCTCCTCCTGGGATTCCAACTACATATTAGTTAAATATTTCTTACATTGTGATACTTATTCAGGTGGTCTGCTTATTTTCTTCAATCTCTGTCTCCCTCTATCATTCTTGATGATTTCTAGCAATCTGTCTTTATGGTCGCTAATTCCTTTCTGTCCATTCTGCTGCTAAATCCAACCTGTTAATTATTTCAGGTATTGTATTTTTCACTTTCAGTATTTCTACTTGGATTTTCTTTTCCATTGTTCCACTTTCTCTGCCAAGATTCCCTATTTTCTCAGTCATCTTGGACATATATTCCTTTTCCATCTGAAGCATATTATAATGGCTGTTATAAACAACTACTTTGTGTGGTAGTTCCAACATCTGGATCCTCTTGATGGAAATGGGGGTGGTCTCTGTTGATGGTCTTTTTTCTTGAGAATGTTTCCCATATTCCTTGTTCATTATATGTTGAGTAACTTTGGATTTTGTCCTGAATATTGGAAATTTTATTTTGTGTTACTGGGGGCCCTATTCATTCATGTGACTTGTGTGTGTGTGTGTGTGTGTGTGTGCTTTGCCAGACAATTGCTTTTGTTAAGGAAGCAGGTGGTTGGAAGAGCCAGAGTGACACCATTTTAAAAACAACTCCATCTTAAAACTAGTAAGGCACATTTCTTGTCAGTCATGACCCATAGTCAGAAAATGTTTATAGTTGAGAAAACAGCCTAAAGATACCTACAAGGACACACTCCTACAACAACAGAAAGTCCAGATGTCCCAGTACCCATAACAATATATGCTTAACTGACTTGCTTCTTTCACCCCACTCTGTGATTTGCCTTAAATGTCTTCCTGAGTGGGATCCAAGAACCCTCTCTTGAGATCTGGATCAAGACCCCTTTTTTTCTGGGTAACACTTTCACTAGACTCCAAATGCCTACACAGTTTCTGGATGGCAGATAAAATCTCAACCTAGTTATTTCCTTTGTGTCTGAGATGATTTGCCTCTGAATTGTACATGCATGTGTCAGCTAAAGAGTTGAGACAAATTTATACACAGAATTTAGGGCTCCTTGTATGTGAATATTTTCATTTTGGGATGTACCCCTTCACTTTCCAAAGGGTATAGTTGCCCCAAATTCTTTAGTTTCTTCTGGCTAGAGAAACCATAGGTTTTGTACTGGAATTTTAGTTGAAGTGTTAATTGTGATGTGTTTTCTGGCTAAAATCTGTAAGAACAGAAAAATCCGAACTTGTGGTTTGTTTTATCCATGTGTCAACTTCCCTCCAAAATCAGCCTGCTTGTATTTACTTTCTTCTGACTTCAGATAGTTGATTTGTGTCTCTTCCCTAGATTTTATTAGTGCTATCTGGGCATTTGTTGGTGCAGTATGGGCTTCATTGGACACACAGAACTGAAATTACTGAGCTAAGCTTCTACAGAATTTGATACTTGGGTAAGCAAACATCAGAGAGTGATGAATTACATGCAAGAGAAATATGCCTATCAGAGATTCTGGGGCACATTCGAGTGTGCTCCATGTGCAGTGAAAGAAATATGGTGGTCCACTTTGGTTTAATACAAGTGGGAAGCTAGATATCAAGGCTGGAAGAAAATCATGCCCTTATAATTGTCAGGGGTAAGTGGCTATATTGGGTTTTGTCTAATGGCTGAAAATTAGAGCTGAGAGATCAGAGGAGCTGACTGTGAATCTTCACACCAAGAATTGTATCAGAGGGAAGGGACCACAGTGATTGAGACAGGGAAGCATGATGGAACAGATATTTTTAACTAACATAAGGAACATGAGGTTGTATATTGAGGGGCACTGATAAGCGGAGTGAGAGCGCATCAACTAATGAATGGATAAATATAATGTGATACATTTATACCATGAAATTTTATTTGGCTATAAAAAGGAAAGACACACTGATGCATGCTACATCATGGATACACCCTGAAAACATCACAGCAACTGAAAAATACAGTCAATATAGGCACCCATTGGACAAATCCATTTATATAAAATGGAAGAAAGAGAAGAACAGGCAAATGGCTGTCTCTTTATTTTCTCTTACACTGGCATTTTACAGAATAAAACCCCTGCATGTTTACTCTTGTCTTGACACCTGCTTCTCATGGGACATGGGATAAGGTGAGAATCCATCCAAGCATCCTGAAGTTTTCATAGCAGCATCTTATGGAAGTTTCTTCCTCCAGGTGCCATGGCACTACACCATCACCCTTCATTTATTTATCTGTCTTTCTTATTTGATTGCAAGATCTTTGAAACCAGGAATGTTTTCTTTTTCTTCAAACCTACTACTCTATGTGACACAATAGCGATGCTTAAATACTGTAGAAAGAATAAATGAAAGAACACAGTCTGTCAAGCTTGCATGAGAGTAAATTACACAAATGCTGGTGAGGATGTGGAAAAAGGGGACCACTTGTACACTCTTAGTGGGAATGTAAATTAGTACAGCCACTATAGAGAACAGTCATTTCTAAAAACAAAACTACCATATGAAGCAGCAATCTTACCACTGGGTATACACCCAAAAGAAAGGAAATAAGTATATTGAAGAGACATCTACAGCCCCATGTTTACTGCAGCAGTATTCACAATAGCCAAGACATGGAATCAAGCTAAGTGTCTATCAACAGACGAATGGATAAAGAAAATGAGGCACATATACACAGTGAAATTTATTCGGCCATAAAAAATAACAAAATCCTGTCATTGACAAGAGCATGGATGCAACTGAAGGATATTATGCAAAGTGAAATGAGCCAGGCACAGAAAGACAAATTTTGCATATTCTCATTCATATGTGGGAACTAATTTTTTTTTAATTGAACTCATGAAGATAGAGAGTAGAATGGTGGTTATCAGAGGCTGGGGAGGGTAGTAATGGGGAGAGGAGGATAAAATGGGGATTGTCAATGGGTGCAAAAATAGCAGTTAGATAGAAAGAATAAAATCTAGAGTTTAGTAGCGCAATAGGGTGACTACAGTTAACAATAATTTGTTGTGTATTTCAAAATAACTAAAGGAGTGGAATTGGAATGTTCCCAATACAAAGAAATAATAAATGATTGAGGTGATGGATACTTCAATTACCCTGATGTGATCATTACATGTTGTGTGCTTGTATCAAAATATCACACGTACCCCATAAATATATACATTTATATATCCATAATAATTAAAAATAAAAAGTTAAGACAAAAACAGTAAATTATAATAATGTCTGGTTAATTTCAGAGCCAACTGTCCTTCTCCATAAATCACTGTCATAACACCTAAAAAATCAGATTCAAGGTGTTCTGTATACTTGTATGTAAATTTGTGTCATTCTCTGTTAGTGGCCTCTGCAGATACTGCAATGCTTCTCATTACAGGCCATTCTTCGTGTGTGTGGCTATTTAAACCACTTAAGGCCTTTTTTTCATATGATTTGAGAGGGAAACATAAAGTGTACTATATCAGTTTCACTACTCCTCTTTTCTCACGGAGGGAATAGCTTAATAAAATAAGTCATCCATTCTAAGTGGGTGATATTTTTAGGAATGCCACAAATGTCGTAACAAGAAAATTAGGAACTGAAATTGCTATTTCAATGCTAGTCAATATTTTCCAAATATTAGTGAGCATATAGTCTCCTTGGAAATCTATATTAGGAGAAATAATAGCTAAAATACTAGCCATAGACAATAATTTGCTACATACAAATTGATTATTTTTGTTACAATAAAGAACGAATCGTAATTTGTCCTAGGTAATCCATGAGTAGTTTGAAGGAAAGGTAACTTCTGCTAACTATATTAGATAATTTACCTCCAGCTCCTATATTTCTACTGCCTAGATTCAGGAGAATGTGGTTGTACAGTAAAATGTACCTGGACTCCTTTATGAAAGAAAATACATTGGATCAATCCAGATAATGACTGTGCTGTTTTGCTCAAAGTTTTTATGATCATCATAGAGTGAAATACAGCTCAAAGTATTAACGTCTCTAATAAATGTACATATGCAGGATGTTTTAAGAAATAAATTTTGCTTCTAGTTATCTCAGTGTGGCTGAAAATGTCAGAGTATTTTTCTTTAATTATAATGAAAGAAATCTCAATCTTGAACTGTATTCACACAGTGTCAGATTATAGAAAATTGAGCTCGTAATGAGACACTCTCTCTTATTTTATAAACCAGCATTGTTGGCTTTGTGGGCATATATATTAAAAACAAGAATTCTCCTGTGGGTTATAATTAATGATATCTTTAATCCCAAAGTCTCTATTAGCTGAAAGATTCCAAAGTGAGCTTTTACAATATAGAGCCTTTTTTTTTCATGTGGAACCAGAAACTAAATGGCAAAAAAAAAAAAAAAAAAAAAAAGCTCCTGGTAAGATAACGCTAAGAACAATTTACAGGACAAAAAGTTTTTTATCCAAGGCCCAAGAAGCAAGCTGTCTGATCAATTGTGTGTCTTTGGCATTAAGCTTTATCTGCCACGTATTCTAAGAAACATTATCAAGACTTTACCAGATCATCATAGATACCAGACAATAATCACTATTTTTTTCCAAAATAACCTCAAATCTCATAAGTTTTAGAATTCCATTTTTTAAAACAACACAGATGTCATGCATATAAACCATTTGCCTTCCAATTGCAATATCTGCATGATGCTGAAAGGCCCTGCTATTAAATGTAGAACAAAGTGTTATTTCTGAGTGAACCCCATAGCACATTACAAATGCCTCTATTTGGTAATTTCTAAAATTTCTTCTTTTAGCTTTTTATCATGATGCTTCAGGCATTACTTTATCTGGGGGATTTTCTGGAAATTGCTCACTTCCTTTGGGAAACGGAAGAAACTATTTTTTTTTCCAATTGAAGAATTTCTGAGTACAAATGTGGAGTATCCCTCTATGCTGTAGCCTTTCTCGTATCATGGCCACCTCATAATAATTTAGGCCCCCAGAGAGTCATCTAGTTTCAGATGCATGAAGGCAGGAAATAAAGTGAAGGAGGAGGAAAAGGTAGGTCAGGAAGAAATGGGGGAAAAATAAATAAGCCAAACTCAAGCAAGCTTTCGGTAATAACAAATAATGATTATCAGATAGCAAAAGCAGTTATGTATGTGCTAAAAGTAGAACATAAATAACATGATATTTATTTGAAGAGTCATCATGCTTTGTAGAATGATTAATAATTATACTGTTCCCATAATTCACACCTAATCTTGCAATTACTCTTCTGTAAAGTATTACCTCCTGTAAATCTGTAATAGTGGCCATTTTCTCTACACATGCCAAATCATATATTTAAGTTAATCTTATAATAAAATAATACTGTACTTTTTCTAAAATTATTCCATCATCACTAAGGATTTTGAATTTAATGCCATTTGTTCCTAATGACATTCAAATTAATCTGTTTTGACCTATTATTTTATCCTTCAAATGGATAGTCACATTAAAATTTTCTTCCTTTAATTCTATGTTTAACATATATAGGAAGAAGAGGAGGTAGGGTCTTGCCATTGTACAATCATTGAACTTCTATATACTAGTTAATGGTTAAATATAAAGCTACAAGATTTAGTGACGTATTAGAAGCAGAAAAGCAGTTTAAATTATAATATCCATATACACTTTAAAGCCACCATTACAGGACCACATAAATATATCTAACCTATTTTCCAATGAAACATGAGAAAGTAGAGTTAATAAAAATATTATAAAAATTTAGAAGACAGAGTACAGCAAAATAAGGAGACAGTATTATAGGTAGATTGAAAAACAATCATACATTTGAGTTGTACAATGTGATGCTTTGCTATGTGTATATATTGTGAAATGATTACCACGATCAAGTTAGTTAGCACATCTATCACCTCATATAGTTAGCGTTTGTGTGTGTGTGTGTGTGTGTGTGTGTGTAGTGAGGACACTTAAGATATACTCTTTCAGTACATTTCAAGTATACAATACAGTATTGTTAACTATCATCACCATACTGTACATTGGGTCTCCAGAACCTGTCCATCTTTTATAATAACTGAAAGTTTGTACCCTTTGACCATCATCTCCACAAGTTACCCACTCCCCAGTCCTGGTAACCATCATTCTACCTTCTGCTTTTATGTGTTCAACTTTTAAAATTCCACACATCAGTGAGATCATGCATTTGTCTTTCTCTGCCTGACTTATTTAGATTAGCATAATGCTTGGTTGCAAATGACAGGATTTACTAAAAGTGCTAGAATCTCCTTTGATAAGCCAGTTTGAGATGTAAATGGGAATGCATACATTGCCTTCCTATGGGACACATGGACTCCAATTAGGATAACATTTGATGGTGGTCAAACAATACAGTCATTGTTGCTATAGAAATTCAGGAAATTGAAATTGAGCATGATGACTTCCCTCTGCCTTGCATAGAAATGGACCTTGCTTTGTGACCCACCCTCAGGTAAAGAATTAACTATGGAAGTCTGCTAATCTGTGAGCTCAGCTTTTATCCTAAATATAGGATGTCTGACTGTTGGTCATCACATTATCATCACTGTCATCATCACTGTCCTTATTGCCATCATCATAATAATTACCATCATCCCCATCACTATCATCATTATCACCATCACCATCATTGTCATCATCACAATAATTATCATCACCATCACCATCATCATCACAATCATCATTATCATCATTGCCATCACCACCATCACTATCATCATTACCATCACCATCATTACCTTCATCCCCATCATCATCCTCACCATCACCTTCATCACAATCAGCATCACCATCATTGCCATCACCATCACCGCCATCATCATCACCATCAACGTAATCACTATCATCATTTACATAGCCATCATCATCATCACAATCATCATCACCATCATCATCATCACCACCATCACCATCATCACCATCATCATTACCATCACCATTATCATCATCACAATCATCATCATCAGCCATCATCACCATCACCATCACGATCATCATTATCACCATCATACCATCACCATCATCACCATCATCATCATTATTGCCATCACCATTATTATCACCATCACCACTATCGTTATCACAATTATCATCACCCATCATCACCATCACCATCATTACTATCATCATCACAAATATCACCATCATCATTACTATCACCATCATCATCATTATTGCCATCACCATCATCATCATCATCATCACCATTACCGTTAACATTATCATAATCATTACCATCACCATCATCACCATCACCACCATCATCATAATTATCATCATCATCACGATCATCATCACAATCATCATTATCACCATCATCACCATCATCATCACAATCATCATTATCATCATCACTCATGTATTTTTTACTGTTGACCAAGTATTTTCATGTTTTCTTACTTGAAATGAATTTTATGAATTTCTGTCTTCAAGAAATTGTCTGTAAAATGGGTAGACAAATTGAGACTGAAACACAAGCAGTGAATATGAGTTAAGTCCTTGAGCATCTTGCAGTGACCAGGACTTAAGTGCTTGACTATGCTACAGAAAATGCTGGGTAGGGCAGATGGAGCACTTTAGCATTGGAAAAAAACTAGAGACATCAGAAGCAAAGTTCTTGGAGAAGTGGGGTCCTGAAATGCATTCACTGATTCAACAAATAATTTTTAAGTGCCTGTTTTATTCCAAGTTGTGTGGTAGTTGTGGAGATATGTGAGTTAAAAGCTTCATCTTCAAGAGAAACATGCAGGCTAATGAGGAAGAAAGATAAACAAATAGTGTGATTATTGTCTTACAATAATCCCTTAACAGTGGCAGGAAGAGCTTCTAGGTGGATACTTTAGGTAAGAATGTAGTTCCAGGAAGAAGGAGTGTAGAACAAAGGGAATAAAACAGAGAACACTCAGTACAAGGATGCTTCATTGACTCATCCACCTCCAGAAAGGCACATGTTCAATCCTGTCAGAGACCTTCTGAAAAGCCTCTGAAATACACCTTAAAATTGCCTATCTGAGACATCAAAGGGGTAAGCCACTTCTTTTACAGCTTCCGATAAGCAGTAGTCAAGGGCGGCACCATTGGCACTATGATTTGTGGCTGCCCATGAGTGGTGGGCTTTGCAGATGTCTCATGCTGAGATGTCAGGGAAGCCCTAAGCAAAGCAGCATGAAATGTTGTTGTCCAATTATACTGTGTAAAGCACCACACAGATGTGATGACATAAGAGAAGAAAGGATATTGAGGAACATAAAAGACTTCAATACAACAACTCTGCAGAAGTCTTCCTTTCATACTCTAATAATAGCAAAATCTCAAATGAATGTACATGCCTTGATAAAGCCAATAACGATCACATTTATTTGGTACATTTTGAAATTTAGTTTCATTTTGTCTTGACAGGTAACCACACAATACTTATTCTCTAAGATAAAAATATTTTCACTAGCTTTCTAAGAATTGGAATGTTATGAAATTAATGAAACACTCATTTTGTTTGCATATTCCACAATTTACTTTCAAAATAAGCAAATCTGTGACATATGCCCTTAACAAAGTTTTACATCAATTTTTTAATAAAACATAATTTGAGTTTCACAACACTGAAGTGAGAATTTTTGGAGTATTTTCTAAGATGAGTATTCTTCACTTCTTAAAGGATCATCTTTGTATTCTTCACTTCTTAAAGGATCATCTTTCTATTTCAAATCAGAAACATGTCTTTAGATAATATAAGATTGTTCGGCAAGGAGAAATATGTTCTACATTTTGTAGAAATGTAGTACCTGAAACACATTCTCCCAAAAGGAAGGAGGCAAGGATTGACAAGAGAAAGTGGTTATTCCATGAATATGGTACATCTTGGACTGAGGATTGATATTAGGGGAATGATGCTAGGTCTATACAAAGCCAACTTAAGTGAAAAACAGTGTTGAAGCTGAAAGAGTGGTTCTTATCCTCGGCTGCATATTAGAATGACCCAAGGAGCTCTTTGTGTAAAATCCTGATGTCAAGGCCACCTCTTAAAGCAATAAAACCAGATGCTGACCTTGATTTACAATGTGCAGCTATAGTTGAGAGCCACTTACCTAGACGAGTTCTTCTCGATCTTTAATCTGTATGGGAACCTTCTGGTTATCTTGTTAACATATAGGATATAATTAACTCAGACTGGGGTGAAGGTTTGAAATTCTGCATTTCTAACAAGCTCCTGTGACGACAAAGCTGATGTTCTAATGACCAGTCCTGGAGTAATGTGGTTGAGTCTTGGCAACATTGAGATTACTCACCCAACTCGATTTTTAAATACTTCAGTGTGTGTTTATCCATGTCCTCTTGTAACCTTTATTAATCACCCACAGAACATTCAACAGTCACACAAACATGACTAAGACATGACCCCTGCTTTCAAGGTGGAGACTAAGTGTGAAGAGTTGTCTACACCATGGCACAGTGCCTGGGGTATGCTTATCCACACCAGGCTGCAGCTCTCCACGGCAGCATCAGAAAGGTAAGGTTGACTCCTTCTGGAAGAAAGAAGCATGAGTCCACTTGCAATGTCTGAGAGCAGTGTTTTCAGAGCAAGTATTTGCATGTGTTTGGTTTTTTTCTGGCTGCTGTAACAAATTACCAAAAGGAGAATGGCTTAAAACAACAGAAATGTATTACCTTACAATTCTGGAGCTTGAAAGGCAAAACTGGTCTCACTGGAGCAAAATCAAGCTGTTGGCAGGATTGTGCACCTGCAGATGCTCAAGGAAAAGGTGGTTTCTTGCTTTTCCCAGGTCCTAAGGACTGCCAGCTTTGCATGGTTCATGGTCCCTTCTGTTCATCTGCAAACCCAGCAACATAGCCTCTCTCTGACTCTGGTGCAGTCCTCCCATCTTTTGGTCTGACCTCTTCTGCCTCCCTCTTCCATTATGAAGGACCCCTGTGATTACATTGGTCCCACCTGATAATTCAGGATGATCTCCCCATCTCACAGTCAGTGGATTAACAGCCTCAACGGCAGCTACAGCTTAACATCAAACCAAAACATTTGGTTTTTATTTGATGTTAGGTAAATAAGTGTTGAACACTAAAATTTGGAAATAAAACGGAGCAAACATATAAACTATATTTCCTGTACACCTCAATCATCACAGAAACAAGTAATTACATTATAGGCTTGCTGTTTGCCCATGAACACAAAGTTACACATCTAGTTAGAAATCTAACATCAAATAACATAAATCTAACATCAAATAACATCAACCTAACATCAAATAAACCTAACATCAAATAAACAACAAATTTTTCCTTTGCCATGTAACGGCATAATCGTAGCTTCTGAGGATTAGGACCGTGGACATCTTTGGGTGGGGAGTTGTTATTGCCAACTTTAATCAAAAAGGTCAGAATCTAGTTTAAACAGGGTTTATTCAAGCACAAAGTTTAAGACAGGCTGCCCTGGGAAACACAGATTCCAAATAATGGAAGTCAGTGTTTCAAAATGTGGAAGTTCAGGATCGCTTATTTAGACAACGTTCAGAGAAGTTTGACAGAATTTCAACATCTTTCAATATGATGTTTGATGCAGTTACAGTGATCTGATTAGGCAACGTAGTCTTATTTTTTGAGGAAAGGTGTATTTAACATTCCACACTTAAGATATGACTGAGAAGCGGTTTTGGACACCATCTGGTCTGAGTTAGGTACAGGACAATAAAGGAGACAGTTAATCTATAACAAAGATCAGTAATTGGAAGGGGAAGGCCTAGTCTCTGGTCTCTCCTAGTCATTTACAGAACAAGAGCAGTAAAGAAGAGAGTTAAGCTATTATCTAAGAAGCAGAATTGCAAGCATGCTACATGACTCACTTTCCAGGGCTTAACTCCCTCCTTGACATCATAAATTTAGAGGGTCCTGAAATTGTATTTTATTTTCTACATTATTGTGCCAACCACAGCATGGGCACGAAACCCACAGTTCTTCTCATCACTCACTCCCCTCTCTGTTCCCTGTAGTACTTTTTCCTTATGGGATACTTGAGAGTTGAATATATACTTTTTTATATTGGTATCTTTTACTTCAGTGAAATCTGGCTTTCCCAGTAGAGTATAAATGCCTTGATGTCAAAGGCTAAAAGGGAATCTGATAGTCATGCATTGCTTAACTAGAGGGATACATTCTGAGAAACAGTCTTGAGGTGATGTCATTGCTCAAACATCATAGCATGTGCTTACACAAGCCTAGACAGCATAGCCTACGTCACACCTGTGTGATATTGCCTATTGCTCCTTGGCTACAACCTGTACAGTGTGTTACCATAATGAATATTACAGGCAATTGTAACACAATGGTCAGTGTTTGTGTATCTAAGCATATTTAAACACAAAAAGGTACGGTAAAAATACAGTATTAAAATCATATTTAAACAAAGAATATGTAAAGTAAAAATATGGGATTAAAGTATTTCTGTGATTAAACACATTTAAATACAGAAAACGTATAGTAAAAATACAGTACTAAAATCTTATGGCACCACCACTGTTTATGTGATGTGTCATTGACCAAAATGTGGTTATGTGGCATGATTGTAATTTTTCCCTTATCTTATGAATCTCAGCCCAGTATTGTTTTAGACCTTAAGATAACCATTTCTAGAGTTGATTGGCAGCAATGCTAAATTTCAGAAAAATGGCAGAGAAAGACACTAATCAGTTTTTAGACTGTCTTACATATTGACTTTTATTACTTTTTTTTTTCTGTTGGAAAAAACCCAAACCTATACCAGAAACAGGAGCTATATGTTGGGATAAGAAAGATTTGTCAAACCTAAATTCAATGAGCCCTTAAAAATTAAAATTTATATTTTAAAAAATAGAAGTATAAATTTTAATCAACATTGTGGTGACAGGATTATGATGTTCTCATGCAAAACAAACAAACAAAATAAACAAAATAGTTAAATGTCATCCTTAGAAGGCCAGACATGGTGACTCATATCTATAATCTCAGCATTTTGGGAGGCCAAGGAGGGAGGATCATTTGAGGCCAGGAGTTCAAGACCAGCCTGGGCAACATAGCAAGACCCCGTCTTTACAAAAAAATTTTAAAAATTAGCCAGATATGGTGGCACATACCTGTAGTCCCAGATACTCTGGAGGCTGGGGCGGGAAGACTGCTTGAGCCCAGGAGGCAGAGGCTGCAGTGAGTCATGATTGCACCACTGTACTTCAGCCTGGGTGAGCGTGAGACCCCGTTTCAAAAAATAAAAAAAAAAAGTAAAAAACTAAAAATCATCTTTAGAGTATGTAGTATCCTGGTTAAAATTTTTTTTCTTATTAACCAAAAGTTTGTTCTATAATTATTAGAGTTTGTTTCTCTCTCATGTATCATCTCTTTTTGAAAGGAGTCCTGTCTTGCCTAGCTCTGTACAATCTTCTTCTCATGGCACTCTGTGTTTTTGTACACAATAGATGCTTAATAAATGATTTTACAATTATTTTTACTAAGTCTCTGATCTTGTGGATTAACGGATGTGAGTTTTCTTCCTCTCTGAAGAAGAGAGAATTCCTCTGTGCTTGGGTGTAGAGTTACAAACTCACACTCGGTAGACCCACCTGGGTACCTAATCCATCTCCTTGCCTTACTTAAATTTGGATTCCAGGCAATTATCTAATGTCTCTCCACCTCAATTTCCTTCTTTGCCAAGTGGGCATAATAGCAACAATCCATTTGCTGAGTGGTTTTGAGGATGCAGTGCATATAAAGTTCTAAGAACAGGTCAGATATCATTGTGGCCATTATACTAGATTCATTTCAACCTTTAGGTGATCGCTTTACATATTATGAGGGTCTATCTAATTTTCTTTTTAATGCAGGAATATAAAGGACCAGTGCTAGGCTATTTATTCCCAGTCTATTTATTTTAATAAGTAAGGTGGTGAATATCAATGTTTTAAGAGAATGGTTTTAAAGCTTTGCAATCTTTCAGAGAAAGTCGAGTGGAATATTTTTTCTGTTGTTCATCCCATAATGAAAATGTTCCTCTGGTTGAAACCATCACTTTAAATATTCATGCAACCTCAGTTTAAATATAGTTAAAGAGTCATTTCCTCACCAGTAAATAAAACATAAGCCCCAAAGAAAGCAATCTGAATGTTCAATGTAGAAATTAGGTATTATTCTTTTACCAGTATGTACCCTTAGAAGTGGATCTGTCAATGTTATCCTAATTCCCTCTCTGTGGCATTCAGACTAAAATACTCCCAGTACTATTAATAAAAACATTTAACCTTTGAATATTGTATTGAAAATACAACAAGTGCTCTGCACGCTGATGAAGAGATATTGCATCAGAAGTCTTTAGGATAGGTCTAGCAGCATTTGTTTTTCAGCAGAAAAATCTTCACCATTAAAACCCAGCACAGCACAATTTACTCTGGTTTAATAGCAACTGATTAACTACCCGGATCTGATTTGGAATAACTCATCTTTAATGGAAATAGTCTACAGATCTTCAATTGAAGAGGAGGTAAAATCCCAGTCCTTCCTTTTAGAAGAGAGGATTTATGTGCATCATTTCACTGTAAAAGGCTCATTGAAAAACATCTGATATGTGGAGGGGAAACTTAGTCCAAGTTATTCAAAGGATGAAAAATTGATTTCAATATTGGAAGTGAACAATGCTAAAAGGGACAGGATGAATCACTTAAATCCCCAAGTCTCTTTCCAAAATATAAATATATATGGGTATATATGTCTATATACCCATATATATTTATATTCTATATATATACAGTATATTATATATATACACACACACTATATTTTTTATATATATATATATATATATATGTTGGAATTTAACATTCCAATCGATCTTAAGGAATATACTTGATATCCTGGAGTATACTTGATTTCCATGTTCAGATGATTTAAGATTTTTTCCCCGATAATTTGAATCATTGGGAAAAGCATTGTCTGTGACTTTTAGAAAACAGCTAAATGGGTTTGAGTCATCTCAAGACCGACTGGGCATACACCATTGAAGACACGTTATGGTCTTTTTCAAAGAGATGCTCACTCTTAACAAGAAATTATGTAGTCTATTTCCTGAGTTCATTCATCTTGATTTGATTAAGAATATAATTGCTTTGCCCACGAACTCAGGGTAAATCATTTGTGTGCCTGCTGAATAAATAAATGAGTGTGTGCACCCCTGGGAGAACCTGGAGGGAGAGGAACAAAAGCACAAAAGTAGAAAAGTGGAGATTGATGGAAGAGCAGGAGGAGGTGGTTGGTAGAGGAAGAGGCAGAGAGTTGAACCGCATGATCACTCAGCCCCACTGTCATTTCCATTTCCCTGTGGGACAGATTCCCCAGGAGGGGGCTGTAGGATTAAGACATTCATTTTCCCCTCTTTGCCTCTGTCATTTGAAAAAAAAAAAAAAGTACATATTCACCAAAATCACATTTAGACCTTTGCTTTGTGTATTCTGGGAAGGAGATAAAAGAGGTAGCTTTGGTAATTCATAGCTGACAACGTCATCCCATTTGGGAAAGCAATCACATAATTAAAATACGAATTTCACCTAGTCTTTAGAAAGGAAAAGGGGGGTTTTGGAGGGGCTAGAATGTTTTGCATTGTTTTGTTTTGTTTAAAATAGAAAACGTTTGCTTCGGAGATGTTCTTTTCATTTCCCTCCCAGCCAACCACAGTAACTACCTCCCCATGTTTTGTTCCAAAAGGTCCCACTGCTTTGGAAAAGACGCCATTCCATCCTAGAAGTAAGGATACAAATATTTTGGGTGAACCAGTTTTGCCCTTGCTTTTGTAACACGTCCATCTTGGTGCGTTCCTTTTTGTTCACCTCTACCATGCTGGCCTCTGTTACTAAATCATTTTTTTTTCAACTGCCAGTTGCTATGGTTTATGAATATCAGATTAAAGTCATTTTTTCAGTCAACGTCCCAGAAACAAACTCCTCACCCTTCATTGCACCTGCCAGCCCATGATCAGAGTGATCTGAGCTTTAGCTTCCAAGGACAAAGATGCAGGATAAGTTCAGCCTGACCCTTCTGCAGCTTTTCTCAACAAGAGCCAACATAGCACGGAGCATTTCAAACCTGTACATTTTACACTCCCTGGCATGGCCCATTTGTCATCTAGAAAGATACTTGGCCACCTCCGAGCATGCACAAGGAAAAGGCAGCCAGGACCTACTCCTCTGGCCCTGATTAGCCGGCACCCATAAGTAACTCCCACTGCTGAATCAAGCCGTCATTATTCATCTGGCTGAGTACTGCAGAGAATCCATTAATCCATTATTTGTGGTTCAATACATGCTTTCTAAATCAGACCATCTAGAAACCTAATATGTTTCTTTGCAATTTGGTTGTAAGTGTTGGTCTTGCTTTGTGGATAAGGAGATTCTGCAAAGTACTTGACATCTCAGTTGGATGCATTTTAAGGACAGGTAAGACAGAAAGGGGAGGGAAAGGGAAACCGTGCTGGTTAGCCCTCTTTAAATGTTTTTATTGCCAGTGGGCAAGCAGAACTAGCTCGGGTTTTTGTTTGCTTATCAAATGAATCTTCCCTAACAGGCTACTCTATCACAGGAGCAATTACTTGTACTTACGCATGGGGTTTGATACAGAGGTACCTTCCTTCTCATCATACTGTGATTGCAAAAAAAAACGCGAAAGACAGCAACCACAGAGAAAATGGAAGGACGTTATTTTGACTTTTATTTGCCATTTTGCCATCTTTCCTCAAACATAGAGCTCCCTTTGTGTCTCAAGTTTTCTATGTTTTACTCCAACCCACACCCAGCAACTGAATCTCTACCTTCTGGTAAGAAAATGTCATGACAGGTCGCAGTTTTTCATCGAGGTGACGGGAGTGAACGCTCATCTTACTTTTCTAGATGTCTGTCTTTTTGTCCTCAAGTTGTATTGCTTTGACATCAGTGAAGCACACTGCCTCAAAAACTAAGAAACAGTCTTTTTATTGTGGTTATTTTGGGGTAAAAATGTAGAGGACAGGAAGACTAGAATCCAGTGCCAGTGGAATTTACCCTTGTCCTACTATTAAGTAGGAAAGTTAGAGAAGTTAGAAATGTAGAACTTACCTTAAAGAAGATCATATGACCACTTTGAGATTCACTCTGAACTTCTGAAAAAGGGGGATAATAGTACCTATTTTATAGCAGATCTTCCTAATGGTATACCAGGGTAGAGAGACTGGGCTCAATAACCTCACCCATTTATCCCAGCGCACAAGGCAAATATGAGTAGTGTGTGTGTGTGTGTGTGTGTGTGTGTGTGTACATGCAACATTACATGTTAAGGATGGGTAGCCTTGACTTTGAAGGCTACTGAAGGAACCAGAAGTCATAAATGCAATTGACAATGTTAAACTATACCTGTGCTCCAGGAAAACAGTAACGATGAAGAAATACCCCCTCTGCCTTTTCGGTGTGTTCTGAGAAACCGGTTACTCCATAAACCACCCTTCCCCCTATGCCTTAGAAAAGATTCATGGATGCCCTCCCACTTTTATTTTCACTTATGACAAAGACATACACAAACCCTTCAAATTCCTATTTTTTGCCTCATAAAAGGTTAGCTAAACTATTGCTCCCCACAGATGCATCGGAATGCAATGCTCATTCATAGGCCTGGACCCAGTTCATTTACATCTCTGCTTTGCCCAGAGGATCCTGAACTTTGCCCCAATCTCAGTTTGAGCCAGGACACAGACCCGCTTAAGGGCCTCTCCTGGGAATTAACTGACCTTACCACAAGGAAGACATTGTCTAGTCCAAGTATGCCACCCACTTGCCCACGTCTGGTCCTTTCCAGTGGACTGTCTCTAAATTCCTTTCTGCCTGACCTTTGACATGCTTGAAGATCTTACTCTCTGTGCAGCTCTGCATGCCAATACTCCCCTTCCCATTATTAGAATAGTACCCCTCCTTATTGCAATAATCTTTTTGAATAAAGTTTTCCTTTCCTACATCTAGATGTGTTTTTACCTGACACAACACGAGTGCTTGTGTGTCTAACATCACAACCTACATGTTAGATAGCTTTGACTATTACAGTTTTCCTCATTTGCAATCAAACACACGAGATACGCAATTTAAACCCCTGCTTGCTGCCCACATACCGCATTTTGAGTGAGTCTGTTTGCACTACTCTGTATATCATGGTGACCTTTGCTTTTGATTGTTCAAGTGTTAGTTCACCTGACTCAAAAGGAAGCATGTGTTTGCAGCTTGCATAACCATGCTACCCTGCATTTCTATCTTTCAGGGCATCAGAAAAGGAATAAGGACATAGGAGTAGCACATGACGTCCCTGTTTTTGAGGAGGTTACTGTCTAGATAGGGTGGTGGTGGTGACCCACATGCATGCAAGGACAGGAAACAATATAAAAACCACATCACTGAGCTCTTAACTCTATCTTCCAACTAAGAAGAAAGTGATTAACATGACCAATCAGCACACAAAAGACCGCAAACAACTCCCGGTGCAGTTGGGCAGTGAGGAAGGCTGGATTCTCCTTGAGGGTGTAAACCAAAAAGTATCTGACACAGGTCTCCATCAACTTAGAAGTTTATTTTGCCAAGAAGAAGGACATGTCCAGAAGAGATGAACACGAATCACAGAAATGCTGTGTGGTCTGTGCCTTTCTCCAAAGATGATTTTGAGGGCTTCAATATTTAAAGGGGAAATGTGGGCTAGAGGGGAAAGAGGGAGGGTATGGTCACATTACTCAATCTACAGGTTGCAAGAGAAAAGGAGCAGGTAGAGGAAAGTCAACTGTGTATTCCTCTTGCACTCAGTAAATGGGCACTTTATATAAGATACGGTGAACATAGAGCAGCCACCTGTGGCGATGTTTAACCTTTTATCTGTAGCTATCTGCTTAGGAACAAAAGGAAAAGGCCACTTCTTGCATGACTCAGCTTTTAGCTTAAATTTTTGTTTTGTTTTTCTTTTGCATAGCAAATTGGGGTCCTGAGTTTTTATTTTCCTTTCACAAGGGAAATTCCTGGTTCCTGGAGTGGAAGCTGCCTATAAAATTGGAGAGTGAGAACAAGCTGGGAGCCACAGGCATGATCTAGAAAGAGGAGGATGATCTGTGATCCATGTCTTTTTCTCTCTGCCCTCTGATGCCTGGACATCCTGCAGCAAAAGCTTGGCCCCTTATTCACAGAGCTGAATGCACACCGGAAAAGGAGTCCAGAAAAAGGTAGAGCAGCTTCAGGTCCCATGGCTACCCCCATGCAAAGGAGGTGAGGCCACAGGTAAGAGCTAACATGCCTGAGCTACCACAGCTCTCATTTGTTTCCCTAATTTTGACTGCAAAAAAGCAATATGGCTGCAGCTTCACTTTTGCCCTGATATTGTTACAGAACCGAACTGGGGTCTGCTCGCCTGGCACGGCAAAGTCAAACACTAACATTAGGATGGCAGCGAGAGGAAGTGAAGCATTTATTTGCAAGCACCAAGCAAAGAGAGTTGGACAGTTCATGCCTAAGATCCCACCTGCCCGGTGGCTTGCAGGTAAGGGTTTGTAAACCCAGGGGTAAATTTCAGGAAAGTAGAAGCTACAGGCAAAAGCTTAAATCAATACAAGGAGGTTATACATTGCTTTTGCCCTAAAAGGCAGGATATCTTGACGCAGGGGACTCACAGGTCATAGGTAGATTCAAGGATTCTCTGATTTGCCATTAGCTAAGGGAAAGAAGTTTTGTTTAAAAATTGGGGTCAGCAGAAAAGAATGTTAGCTCTGACTCATGGACATGACTTCTTCCAACCCCCTCAGGAAGACATTTAAAATAAAGAATGGCAGTTACAGTTCAGTCCTCAGTTGCCCCGTAACTGAGGTCTACATTCCAGTGGATGCATTTTGTGGGGCTCTGGGTTTCTGGAAAACAACTCAGGGACTTATGTCAAGATATTATCTTTAGTTCCTGTAGGAACTAAACCTAGCATCTCCTGGCTCTAGCTTCCTTGGTTGTTGTTTTAAAGTACCATTACCTTCTTGGATATTAAGCTGCTCATTTACTTTTCAAGGCTAGCCAAGTGCCTGGAATTTCCCTTGAAGGAACTCGAGATTTTTCTTGACTTTCATAAGGCCCTTAAGAGGGGGTCCTGGCTTCATCACCAAACTAGGACAAAAATGGCTTTTGTGGGGCACAAAAGATAGAAACACACAGGTGGGAGGATTCTAGGAAAAGTAATTTAGTCTAGGCAGGTTGACACATTACAAAATCACAAGGCTGAAATCTTATCCTTATATGAGTAATTTGACATTAGGCAATGTGTTTTAAAACCTGTCTTTTTGAGAGATTTACTTCATATATTTATCCCATTATGGAGAACAATAGTGAAAATTCTAAGATGGATGTTAATTAAAACAAAAAATTTTTAAATGTCAAAAACTCAGTTATGCAGGTGAGGCTGTCTCTTTTCAATGACAGCATGAGAAATTAGTGTCCTACGTCTACTTTTTTGAAATAACAGCCCCTGGTGGCTTCAGGGATGTGTGTTGGTCACAATAAATGCTACAGAATACAATACCAATGTGGGAAGATGACAGAAAGATCCTGGAAACCTCAACCCCACCTCATTCTTCAAGATACAGCTCAAAAAGCTCTCTGAATAATGCAGAAAAGCTAAGCTGACTACTCCTGCTTTGATCATGATGATGTCTTGCTCAGAATTATAGGATAGTCCAGGGATCACCGAAAGAGATCACCAAACTTTCTCTATGAAGAACCAAATACTACAAACTTCCGTCTTTGCCAGCCACGTGGTCTCTGACTCAACTACCCAACTTTTCACTAACGTGAAAGTAGCCATGGACCATATGCAAAAAAATGTGAGTGGCTGTGTTATAATAAAACTTTATTTGTAGATGCTGGTGTTTGAGTTTCACATAATTTTAATAGACTATTTTAATATCAGTTTGAGGTTCATAGCAAAATTGAGAGGAAGATACAGAGAGTTCCCATCTACCCTCTACCCCTCCACAAACAGTCTCCCCAACTATCAACATCTTCCACCAGAGTGGTGCATTTGTTACAATCAATGAACCTACATAGACATATTATAATCCCCTAAAGTCCATAGTTCACATTAAGGTTCACTCTGTCTTTACATTCTGTGGGTTTGGACAAATATATAATGACTACTATAGTATTATACAAAATGGCTACACTGCCCTAAAAGTCCTCTGAGCTCCACCCTATTTCTCCCTCCTCCGAATACCTGGCAAAAACGACCACTGATCTTTGTCTCCAAGCTTTTGGCTTTTCCAGAATATCCTATGGGTATAACTATATAGTATGTAACCTTTTCAGATTGGTGTTTTTCACTCAGTGCTATGCATTTCAATTTTCTCTATGTCTTTTCATGGCTTGATAATTTATTTCTTTTCAGTGCTGAGTAATATTCCATTCTCTGAATGTACCACAGTTTGTTTATCCATTCAGCTACTAAAGGGCAACGTCTTGATTGCTTCCAAGCTTTGGTAACGATGAATAAGGTTGCTGCAAACATCCATGTGCAGGTTTTTGTGTGGACATACACAAGTTTTCAACTCCTTTGCAGAAATACCAAAGAATGCAATTGCTGGATCATGTGGTAACAGTAGTCTGATAAAATGTGCATGTCACAAAACAGTATTTGATTTTTTTCCCCAATTATTTAAACATGTAAAAAATTATTTTACCCATCATACAAAATGAGCATAAGATGAATTATGGCCTACAGTTAGAGTGTGTGGGCATCTGGTCAACACTATGATGTAATGTTAATACTTTTTTTTTTTTTTTAGACAGAGTATCACTCTGTCACCCAGGCTGGAGTGCAGTGGCGCCATCTCGGCTCACTGCAAGCTCCGCCTCCCAGGTTCACCCCATTCTCCTGCCTCGGCCTCCCGAGTAGCTGGGACTATAGGTGCCCACCACCGTGCCCGGCTAATTTTTTGTATTTTTAGTAGAGACGGGGTTTCACCGTGTTAGCCAGGATGGTTTTGATCTCCTGACCTCATGATCCGCCTGCCTCGGCCTCCCAAAGTACTGGGATTACAGGCGTGAGCCACCGTGCCTGGCCCTGTTAATACTTTTTAAAGTGTGTATTTCCCTAACGACTTTAATCCTCTTGCGGGTAAGGATTGGGTCTTATTCATCTTTTTTTAAGTAAAAGCAAAGCAAGTTTAAAGCTACAGAGTACAGGAAAATGGCTGTTCCATAGACAGCCGGGGTACCCCAGAGGCAGAACAGCCCATATTCATCTTTACACCATGAACATTTAGCATAGTGACAGACATAACTACCAATAGAAAGACTAAAATATAAAATGAAAATTCTGCACTTTTATTAGTGATAACCACTGAAAAAAAAGACCCTGACTTCAAAGAAACAATCCACAAATTTTTTCTACAACAATGTTGGAAAGAGATTTCTGCACCACCATAAACCAAATACATCTATACTGTAATGCCAATAGCTTAAAGGGACATTCAGTATTGAATTTTAGAAGTCTCCCAATAATAAATAAATTTCCTCAAATGTGTCTCCATTATGCATTGAAAATGCCAGAGCCCCAGAAGATTCCATAACAATCGTCAAACTGAAGCCACTGAACGGATGTAAACCAAGGTGGGGTTTGATGTCCTACTTTGACAACTGTCTTACAGACTTGTTTGTGAACATGCACATTAGTTTAGAAAGAAGCACATTGAGTTTTGGAGGCCTGATGCAAATTAATTAATTAATTCAGCCTACAGCAACAACATCTATATCAAAGGACTGCAGTGGTGCCAGAATCATCAATATTTAAAACACGAGTTTCCATTTCATTTTATTTTTAGAGCATCGCTTTCAAGAATTTATTCAATGCCCTAATAATCTATGCTAATTTTCAGGTTGATATCAGGATCTTGGTATTTTTGGGTCCAAGCTAAGGGAGGGTTCATGTGAGTCTGCCTCTTCCCTAGATTGTCGGAAAAGCCCCCAAAATATTTTCCAAAGACTTTGATAATCAAATAGGTCTTGCCAACCATGTTGGTTCCCAATCTTTCCTACAGTCTGACCGTGACCTTGCACCTGCAAACCTTAGCTTACTTCTTTTCCCCACGGACTCACTTCTAAGTTTCCATCTTAGAAAGAAGGATTTAAGAGACTTGTCAACATTCTGAGACTCAATCTTCTTACTGTTGGTTCCTTGGCTCCTGTTCTGATGACTTTTGGCCAACATCCAAACCTGAGGACTGCTGTCTTTGCTCTATAGCTGAAGACTTAGTGTTTTGCTCAAGCCTTGTCTGATCCTAGCACCCTAATCTTATCAGGGTAGGGGTCCTGCTTTGGTCTCACCAGATCCCTCCTCAGAAGGGAACTCAGTTCTTGGACATGACCCATTACACATGGCTCCGTTAACTCTCAACACACATTGCAGCAACAAGGTGTCCTCTTGAGTGTGTGAAGCATGGCTGTTGCAGACTCTCCTATTGTCTTCCAAGAGAAAGGCTCTTAGAATTTTCTTTATACTGATGTACTACTTCAGACTTCCCATCTCCTCCCAGCCTGGCAGCTGGGTTGCACCTTCCTGGTCTTCCAAGGTGAGGAGGGTCTAGCTCCATGCCTTAGTTCTTGCTGTCTCTGGTTGGTCAACTTCCAGAAGCTAGACCATCCAGGTTCAATAAATGACAATGCTCACTTGGTGATAAAGTGTGCCTGGAGGTTTTAGATTTAGGGTGCATGTTTATAACATTGCTACATAAATTTCCAAAACATTATCTCAGTTGGTGATTACTAGGTGTAATGACTTGAATTGTGTCACCTACACATTCAAATCTTAACCTTCGGCACCTGTAAATATTATGCCTGTTTTTGGAAGTAGGGATTTTGCAGGTATAAGCATGTTAACAGGAGGTCATATTGGATTAGAGTGGACCCCAATACAACAACTGGAATTTTTTATGATAAATTAGAAGAAGGTTTTGTTTTGTTTTGTTTGTGACTGAGTCTCACTCTGGTGCCTAGGCTGGAGTACAGTGACATGATCTTGGTTCACTGCAACCTCTGCCTCCCAGGTTCAAGTGATTATCCTGTCTCAGCCTCCCAAGTAGTTGGTACTACAGGCGTGAGCCACTATGCCCAGCTATTCTTTTTTTTTTTTTTTTTTTTTTGAGACAGAGTCTCGCTGTGTCACCCAGGCTGGAGTGCAATGGCACAATCTCGGCTCACTGCAACCTCTGCCTCCTGGGTTCAAGCAATTCTCCCTGCCTCAGTCTCCCAAGTAGCTGGGATTACAGGCACACACCACCACGCCTAGCTAACTTTTGTATTTTTAGTAGAGACGAGGTTTCACCATGTTGGCCAGGTTGGTCTTGAATTTCTGACCTCAAGTGATCTGCCCTCCTCAGCCTCCCAAAGTGCTGGGATTACAGGCATGAGCCACGGCGCTCCCACCCCCATATATATATATATATATATATATATATATATATATATTTTTTTTTTTTTTTTTTTGTATGTTTTAGTAGAGACGAGGTTTTGCCATGTTGGCCAGGCTGTCCTCGAACTCCTGACCTCAGGTGATCCACCTGCCTCGGCCTCCCAAAGTGCTGGGATAACAGGCGTGAGCCACCACGCCCAGACTTAGAGGAAGGTTTGAATATAGAAACACACCAAAAGAGCCCCAAAGGATGATGGGTTAGAGAGTGCAGTGATGCATCTACAAGACAAAGAATGCCAAGAATTTCCGGCCACCACCAGAAGCTAGGAAAGGGGGAAGGAACGGATTCTCCCTCAGAGCCTCCAGAGGGAACCAACTGTGGAAACACCTTCATTTCCAACTTCTGAGCTTTAGGGCTGGGAGAGTATAAATATCCATTGTTTTAAGCAAATGGTCTTTGTGTTGATTTTTTTTTTTTTTACAGTAGCCAGAAGAAACTAATATATTCAAGGATGATTAAATGAGATAGCTCTGGAGAAAGAATAATCATTTTATTCCCGATACATTCAGTTAGAAAGGCTTGATTCTGCAATGCTGGGCAACATGGTTTAAACTTCAGGTTTCTCCTTTCTCTTAATTGTGGGTTTTTGTGATGGTTAGTATTGAGTGTCAATTTGCTTGGATTGAAGGATGTAAAGTATTGTTCCTGGATGTGTCTGTGAGGGTGTTGCCAAAGGAGACTGACATTTGAGTCAGTGGACTGGGAGAGGGAGACTCAACCTCAATCTGGGTGGGCACCATCCAATCAGCTACCAGCATGTTTAGAATACAGCAGGTAAAGGAACATGGAAGGACTAGAATGTCTGAGTCTTCCAACCTCCATCTTCCTCCTGTGCCATATGCTTCCTGCCCTCGAACATCAGGCTCCAAGCTCTTCAGCTTTTGGACTCTTGGACTTACACCAGTGGTTTGCCAGGGGCTCTCGGGCCTTTGGCCACAGACTGAAGGCTGCACTGTCAGCCTCCCTACTTTTGAGGTTTTGGGACTCGGAGTGGCTTCCTTTTTCCTTGGCTTGCAGATGGCCTGTTATAGGACCTCACCTTGTGATTGTGTGAGTCAATACTTCTTAGTAAACTCCCCTTTATATGTACATCTATCCTATTTGTTTGGTCCCTCTAGCGAACCCTGACTAATACAGTTTAGTCTTCCTAATTTAAAGAAAATGAAGAAACTATTTATGTTTTTGCCTTGAGTTATCATCCAGCCTAATGGCTTCCAGGAGCATCTTTATGTGCTGACCTCCAAATTTATATCTCCGGTCTGTTCCCCTCACCAAGCTGCAGAAACATGTATTCAACTGCCTTCCAGTAGCTGTTGTTTATGAGCAGTAAATGTAGGTCGTGATTCTTGTAAGCATTTTATAAATTAACTCATGCCAGTCCTTAGAGTTACACATTGTTACTTCCTTCCCACTTTCCAGATAAAGAAACGGAGGCACAGAATGGTTATGTTCTTGTCCAAGTTCATACCACAGCAAATGAAGTATCAGGAAGTAAATTGATGTAAGATGGATATCAGTCACGCTCCCTGTACCTGCACCAGACAAGCGTGGTTTAATATTAATTTATTTAATTTAATTAATATTAACTAAGCAGCATACTTGCATTATGACTCAGCCCTCGGAGTCTTGACTCAATAGCTCAACTTTTCTTTTTTTTTAAAGAAATTTTTTTAGAGACGAGGGTCTCACTCTGTTATCCAGGCTTGAATGCAGTGGTACAATCACAGCTCACTGTAACCTCCACCTCCTGGGCTCAAGCAATCCTTCTGCCTCAGCCTTTTGAGTAGCTAGGACTAGAGGTATGCACCACCATGCCCGGCTAATTATTTTCTTTATTTTTGTAGAAATGGAGTCTTGCTATGTTGCCCAGGTTGGTCTCCCACTCCTTTCCTCAAATTTTCCTCATGCTTCATCCTCCCAAAACTCTGAGATTATAGGCATCAGCCACCACTGCACCCGGCTGACAACTTAACATTTCTATTGGTCAGCTTTCCATACTTGGTAGAGAGATGCCAATTCTCCATTTATATGAAGTGGTGATGCTCATTACACCCACTTCATAATGTTGCCTCAAAGATTAAATATCTGGCATGCGTCAACAGCATAATAAGTGTTATCATGACTGCTATTATTATGATTTGGAGGATGTTAATAAAAATCACAATAATTATACTTATTATAGATTTTTTTTAGTATGATGTGTACAGGGAATGCTCATTATCTGCAGAGGACAAAGAGCATTCCAGGGTGTAGTCTTGACTCATAATAATAATCACAGAACTTTATTGTGGACAACAAGACAAACTGATTTCCAACCTCTTCCCATTGTTGAAGCAGGGGGTTTATCATGGAAGAGAAAGAGTCAAAGGGGAGGGGTCTGCAGAGAGAAGGGGACCTGAGAACCACACAGAAACAGTACTGAGGGCCAATCTTAGAAGAGAGCCCAGAAGGTTTCTGAATAGATAGACTTAAAGTAGATATTAAAGAAAGAACATGGCCAGGCATGGTGGCTCACCCCTGTAATCCCTGTGCTTTGGGAGGCTGAAATGGAGAATCACTTGGGTCCAGGATTTCAAGGCTAGCCTGGGTAACATAGCAAGACCCAATCTCTACAAGGGGCAGGCACCTTTAGTTCCAGCTACTCAGGGGGATGAGGTGAGAGGATCGCTTGAGCCCAGGAGTTTGAGACAAGCCTGAGTGACATAGAAAGATCCCATTTCTACAAGGTAGCATGCACCTTTAGTTCCAGCTATTCAGGCTGAGGTGGGAGGATCACTTGAGTCCAAGAGTTCGAGGACACCCTGGACAACATAGTGAGACGCCGTGTCTACAAGGTGGTAGGCACCATTAGTCCCAGCTACTCGGGAGGCTGAGGTGGGAGGATCACTTGAGCCCAGGAGTTCCAGGTTGCATTGAACTACTATGGCACCACTGAACTCAGAGTGAGACACTGTCTACAAAAATAAAAAAGAAGGAAAGGAAAGAACACACCAAGAGAAACCATGGTGAGAAGGACCTGCCTCTGTAAATTAAGACTAAACAGGTAAGGTCCCTGGAAATTCTAGAACCCAACTGGTAGGTGCTATAAAAGTTACAGTATTAGGTTTTTGTGCTGAATTTTCCAACAAGATCTAGGGATATGTGCATCTGTAGAACTTTAAACATCAGCTGCATCTACATGGTGAGGCACAAAACCAGCACAGAGTGTGGGGTTGGCCACAGTGAGTATGGGGAGTTTCAATGTCTAGGATCAGAGAAGACTGATTTCAGGAACTCCTGCAGCAATGGGACAGAAACAACATATGTGCATTATTCACAATATGTTCATTATGCAGCACTATTCACAATAGCATGTTCTTGTCTTGTAGGGAGGGCCCTATAATCATCTCTGTGTGCATTTTATAACTATTAGCAGCATTTCATTAGTAATAATATCCAGCTGGAAGTTGGTAGCTGTGTGCTGGTGTTTTGCCTCGCCACATAGAAGCAGCTAATGTTTAAAGTTCTGCAGATGGACACATCCCTAGATCTTGTCAGAAAACACAGCACAAAAACTTAATACTGTAAATTTTATAGCAGGTACAAGTTGGGATCTAGATATCTTGCTTTTATTTACACTAGATCATAACATCACAAGCATGATTTAGGAAATAAGCCTCCACATTTCAAAAGGATGAAGTCTAAGCAAAGTGTGTTTATGGTGTTGGCTCTCAGAGATTATACAGTCTTACTCAATTTTTGAAAAGTTTTCTGCAACAGGCTTCTGATAATAACTTCATCTTTTAATGACAATGCTCTCCTAAACACTTTAAAGTTTCCAAATCAAAAGTGGATAGGTAATAAACACCTGGAAGGTAGGATGAATTTGATAATTATTTCTATACTATTTCCAATTCTTAAAGTTGTGGACAACTATTGTTAACCTTCCATGAGACTTTAGAAACTGTATAAATAAGAAAGGTAGGGTTTTCCTTCATTCCGAACAAACAGTATAAGCTAAAAAGAGAAATTATATGATTGGTAAAGTAGGAAAATGTTACTTTATAAACATCAAGTGTTAAAATTAAGGAGACTTAAGGGGAGAGAAGGACATAAAGTGTTAGATGGTAATGTCCCCTGGCCAACTATTATATTTTTGGCCAAACAATATTAGATGCTATACACCAAGAGTCTACAATCTACATCCCAGGGCAAATCTGGCTGTAGTGTTATGACATTTATACATATTGGTTTTCATGGGCAGTTTCTGGCTCATAACTCCTAAAATCCTTGGGATCTCCTAAGTGCTGTCTTTTATATGTCTTTTGTCTGATAGGTTCAGGGTAGCACTGGTCACCAAAAAGACCAAGGCAGGATTAGAGGGTAGGGACTTTTAGTTGCATCCCCTGCCTCCAGAGAGGGAAGATGGGCTGAAGATCAAGTTTATCACCAATGGCCAATGGTTTAATCAATCATGCCTACATTCTGAAGCATCCATAAAAATCCCAAGGACAGGGTGTGGAGGGCTTCTGGAGAGCTGAACACGTGGAAGTCAACAGAAGGGGGATGAAGAGCTCATCCATGTATTGGCACAGTGTTACACCCCAATTCCACAGGGACAGAACTCCTCACTCTAGACAGTTCCAGACTTCGTCCTATGTGTCTTCATCTGGCTGTTTACCTGTATTCTTTAACATATCCTTCTTAACAACCACTATACGTGTTTTTCTGAGTTCTGCAAGCCGCTCTGACAAATTAATCAAACCCAAAGAGGAGATTGTGGGAACCGCAACTTGAAGTCACTTGGTCAGAAGTACCAGGGGCCTGGACTTGTGACTGGGGGAAAGAAGAGGGTGGTCTATGGGACTGAGCCCTTAACCCGTGGGATCTGATGCTATCTCTGGGTAGAGAGTGTCAGAACTGAATTGGAGGACAACCAGATGATGTCCACTGTTTTTTGTGTGAGTAAAAACCCTACATATTTGTCTTATTCTTCTGTGTTGATGATTGTTGTGGTGGTGAGAGCAGAGGAAAAACATGGTGACAGAACTTTTACCTCCATACCGGCCCACATTTGCTTTGTGTAAATAAAGTTTTATTGGAACACAGATGTGCCCATTTGTTTAGATAATGTCTGTGGCTGCTTTCAAGTCACAATAGCACAGTTACATAGCTACAACAAAGTCGGATGGCCTGCAAAGCCTAACATATTTACAACTTGGTGTTTTACAGGAAAAGTGCACAGAGCCTTGGTGCTTTATATGCATCAGATTTAGTATTTCCAACAACCTGGATTGATAGTTGTGTGTGTCTGTAGTTTTAATCAGATGCTCAGAATAGTTTAACGACCCACCCAACACCAAACAAAAGGGGGTGGTTGTGTCATGATTTGAGGTCCTAACATTTTAAATCTAGAGCTTTCTTCTAGACCTCTGAGAACAAAAGATTAGAAGGCTTCACCATGTAGAGGCAGGGATCTTCCAATGTTGGATATATTTTGGGCTAGAGAAAAATTGTAGGTGGTAAAATACTTCCATGTTATTGATGTCTAATAGATGGAGACTTGACAGGATACCAATGATGTGGGAGTTCTCATTCACATGCAGAGAAAATCTTTATATACCAGTTTTGTACACATGGAGCCACACAACCAAGGAGATAGGTACAGGCTTAGCCATTGCTCATCTGAAACATACCTTTACATTTGGAGAGTACTGGACTTATAAATACCAACAGTATATTCATCAAAATCCAGGTACACAGATATTGATCAGGCCATGAGCTGCCAACATTATCTAGACAGCTGCTACATCATACTTGAGACAGTCTTGCATCCTGAAACCTCAAAAGAAGGGCTCCCTCATATTTTTGTGGGATAATGTGCAAACTTCGCTATGGTTTTTAATCTAACAGTCACTAATCTTGAATACCTTGGAATACAAAAAAGTCATCCAAATATTATTATTTTTAGTGTTAAATAATCTAAATTTCACCTTACTATTCAGGTTAATGTCAACTGGCAAAGAGATTTTGTTCTTTCTGATAGAGAAGCCAAAAACAGGCTGTCCTTCACAGTTCCACTCCTCTGTTTCTATTCAAATAGCTCTCATTTCTAGATTTCCATGGTGAATCCACACATTAGCACTGTCAATTAGCACCAGGAGGTATACAAAGTCATCACTTGTTTTTAAAGATCTGTCCAGCTTTAAAATTTGTCCTAAAACATCAATGGGTTATGTGAATTCAAATAAAACTTATTTAAGCATTTGGTGGTATCCATAAATAAACAAACCTAAAGGACCTTTATGAGGTTTTGCACTTCTTTGACACCTAGCAAATACACAAAAGCCCGAGGTTGCATTAATACACTCTGAATTACAGAGTTTTTTTCTCTTTATATAAAACAATGACTGTGTCTGCATCAGGAGGTAATTTTCACAGTTCAGCAATTTTTACTTGAACTTCTTTAGAGAAAGACCAATTCTAAGAATGATCAACTGAAAGCCAAACGTTTGGGAGTCTACTGGGTGTAATCCATCACTATCGGATGAAAACCAGCATTATTTGCCTGGAAACCTGTCAGAGCATTGAACCAAGCACACGAAGCAGACAGATTTCTCCTCTGTAAATTATGTTTCCTCATTGGTTGACATCCTCAATATAAATGGTGGTCTTAATTTCTTTAGCTCTGTATTTAATAGATAATTATGCTTTATATAAATTAATCAACATAAATATTGCTGTAATAAGAAATCTTTATTCAGACTGTAATGTCCTTTATCAGGATACATGAGCTTGAGAGAATCACATCATTAAAAGATCAGAATATTACTGTCTAGACTGGTGTTCTGCAATAGAGCTCCCTGTGATGATGGAAATTTCCATATTTATGAGGTGAAGGATCAAAGCCATCAGTCACACATGGATATTGATATAAGGTGGCTGATACATCTGGGAAATGAATTTTAAATTTTGTTTCTTTTTAAGTCCTAATTTTAGCTTAAATAGCCATATTGGCTGATGACTACTCAATTGGACAGAACAGAAGCTCTTCACCAGGTGACATTAACCTTAATAAGAAGATAAAATTTAGATTATTTAACACTAAAAATAATCACATTTGGGTGGCTTTGGTGACTTTTTTTTTTTTTTTGTATTTCAAGATATCCAAGGTCAGTGATGGTTAGATTATGAATCATAGGCCCAGGCGCAGTGGCTCACACCTGTAATCCCAGTACTTTGGGAGGCTGAGGTGGGTGAATCATCTGAGGTCAGGAGTTCAAGACCAGCCTGGCCAACATGGTGAAATCTTGTCTCTACTAAAAATACAAAAATTAGCTGGGTGTGGCAGCACATGCCTGTAGTCCCAAGGGAGGCTGAAACAGGAGAATCGCTTGAACCCGGGAGGCGGAGGTTGCAGGGAGCTGAGATGACGCCACTGCACTCTAGCCTGGGCGACAGAGCGAGACTCCGTCTCAAAAAAAAAAGGAGAAAAAGATTATGAATCATAGCTTAGTTTGCATATTATCCCATATAAATATGAGGGAGCCCTTCTACTGGGGGTTCAGGAAGCCAGATTGTTTCAAGTATAATGGAGAGCTGTTCATGAAAAAGTTTTATCGTTGATACAGAAAAATATCAGGAATTTTGGGGTATTAGTTCTCATGATATACCCAATTATTTGCTGTTTTTCAAAAGTTCAACTTTGTGGTAGGCTAAATAACATCCCCTCCTCCCAGCATCCATGTTTTAATCCCCCAAACCTTTGATTATGCTGTTACATGGCTTTTATAAGCTAAATCACGTGCCCCCCAAATTCACTTGCAGAGATCCTAACCCCGAGGACCTCAGAATATGACTGTATTTGGATAGGTCCTTGAAAGAGGAATTTAAAATGAGGTTCAAAATCAGAATTTAAAATTTTAAATGAGGTTACTAGAGTGGGCCTTAATCCAATAGGATCAAGGAGAGGAGATTAGGACACAGACACACGCAGAGGAAAGATTATATGAAGACACAGGGAGAAGACGGTGTCTACAAGCCAAGGAGAGAGACTTCCAGAGGAAGCAGCCCTGGCCCCAGCTTGATCTTGGACTTCCAGCCTCCAGGACTGTGGGAGAATAAATATCTGTTGTTTAGGTCACCCAGTCTGTGGTACTTTGTTATGGTAGCTCATGCAAATTCATACAATGGCCAAAGGCTCTTTGTACACATCTATGCCATGGCCTTTAAAATGGAAAGATTATATCCTGAATTATCTGGGTGAGCTCAATCTAATCACATGAACCTTTAAAGGAAGAGAACCATTCCTGGCTGTGTTCGGAGAAATGCAGCAGAGAGGAGGCAGGAACAATTTGAAGCATGAGAAAAAGTAGGTCAGCTGTGGCTGGCTTTGAAGAATGAGGAAGGTGGCTGTGAGCCAAGGAATGTGGGTGGCCTCTAGAATCTGAGAATAACCCTCAGCTGTCAGCCAGCTAGCAAAGGGGGACCTCCATTCTACATCACAAAGACCTGCATTTTGCCAACAACCTCACTGAGCTTGGAAACAGATTTTCCCCAGAACCTCCAGATGAGACTGCAATCTAGGGATCACCTCGAGTTTGGCCTTGGTGAGACCTAGTTCAGAGAACCTGTTGAGCCACCTGCCACCTAGATGACTCCTTCTCCTTTTGCTTCTTCTTTTTAAGAGACAGTGAGACATTCCCAGCCTGGAGTGAAATATTGTGATTATGGCTCACTGCAGCCTAGATCTCCTGGGCTCAAGCAATCCCCCCACCTCAGCCTCCCAAGTAGCTAGGACCACAGGCACATACCACCATGCCTGGCCTTTTTTTTTTTTTTTTTTTTTTTTTTTTTCGGTAGAGGCAAGTTCTCACTATGCTGCCCAGGCTGACTTCTTATCTATAAAACTGACGGATAATACTTGAGATTTGCTTTAAGCTGCTAAGTGTGTGGTCACTGGTTACAACTGCAATAGAAAATAAACACACATCCAGATCATCGTTATTCGATAATAATAATTCCTGGCACCATCCATGCCAGTTAATTTACAGAGCACTTAAACTAACTAATTAGGAGGCAAACTACTGAGAGCACTGGGATTGTCTTCCTTTACTGGTAAAATCATTGATGCTTCCTTTTCATACTTTAGGCACATAGGAAGGTGACCAAATGCCAACATGCAAGCATAGGCAAAGGTATTTTAAAGGGTTTTGTGCAAATTGCAAATTGCTCCTCTGGGTAAAATACTACTTTTGACAAGGACTCAACTCAAAGCAACCAAGGATGGCTACAGAGAGTTTTCAAAACCTCATTTACCCACACAACCTTAATGGTAGAGTGTGTGATAAATCTCAGTTCTCAAAGGACCAAGGCTCCAGTGGCAATCTTTTGTTCTTGACATTGTCCATGGAAGTCATAGTATTAGTTACAGCAAATTAGCTGCAACTCTGCAGACCAAGTGTTGATTTTTATTTCCCCCTGGGGTTGACTTGCGGCTTTCTCAGGCATTCTTCTGGCTGCCTTGGCTTAGCAAGTTAACATACCATAAATATTTAAATTTAATTGTACTTTTGTGCTTTTGTTATTCACAAAAAAATCATTTAGCCCTAAAGAATCCCGGAGTATGCAGGTAGTCCAGTGTCATCACATGAGCCCTTAAAAGTCTATGAGGCCCTAGAGAGACGTGTGGAAGAGGGAGGCAGAGTAAGAATGAGGCAGAGAGATTCCGAGCACGAACAGGACTTGACCCATCATTGCTGGCTTCAAAGGGAGCCATAAACAAGGAAATAGCAAGGACCCCTGGAAGCTGAGAACAGCTTGTCAATAAACAGAGAGCTCCATTCTACAACTGCCTTCTCCCAAACCACCAGGATGATTTTGGAAACAATTCTCTGCTCAAGCTCCCAGAGAGGAAGACAGCCCTGCCTCCAATTTTATTTTCTTCTTGTGACTCAAAGGAGAGAACCAGCTGAGCCATACTATGCTAGGAGGTCCAGTCCACAGAAACTGTGAGCTCATAAATGGATGTTGTTTTATGGCACTAAATTCATATTGATTTGTTATGTTGACATAGAAAAAGAAAATCTCATCTTCCAGAAATCCCTGGCAACATAAAATAAAAGTGGTTTCCAATAGTAGCTGGACACTGGGGGAAAACACCATGGAAATCCAACGTTTTGATGTTTGACCTCATTTTGTACCATGAGGAATGTCATAAGAATTAAACCTCACTGAACACTCTACTAGACATATGCCTACACTGTTCCATCGCAACTCCACCAAAATTATGTCAGCCTTACCACTTACTCAGCTCTGAGACAGCATTCTATGTTTAGCAATATCATATTGACAGGTATGGATGGAGTGTATCCCCTGTGCACCAAGAATAAGGCTGCAAATCATATAAGTAAACCATCAAGGCCATGACCATGGGGCTTTCCCATACAATGGGATGTAAATTTACCTTTACAGAAGGTCAATTTAAAAGACAACCAAATAATGAATGGGCATGAAGCTTTAGTTAAGCAATATGAATAAGCTGTAGAGGTCTGACCTAGAGTCAACAACATCGTATTGCACACATACAAATTTGTCAGGTTAACTTTGTTAGGTTAAAAAATGTTAGGTTACCTGGGCATTGTGACTCAAGCCCGTAAGCTCAGCACTTTGCAAGGCCGAGGCAGGATGATCGCTGAAACCTAGGAGTTCAAGAGTAGCCTGGGCAATGTAGGGAGACTTTCTCTTTACAAAAAATGGAAAAATGAAAACTAGCCGGGCTTCTGGCAGGTGCCTGTACTCCCAGCTACTCAGGTGGTTGAGATGGGAGGGTTGCTAGAGCTCCGAAGGTAAAGCCTGCAGTGAACTGTGACTGTGCCACTGCACTGTAGCCTGGGCAAGACTCTGTCTCAAAAAAAAATTAGGTTAAAGTATACGTTACGTGAAAATTTTATGCTGTGTTAAATATATGTTATACTACTTTATGTTAAACATTTGCTCAGGTGGGATTTTTACTCCCAAACAGAAATGGAAACAATACTGCTGACAGGGAGCATAGCATGAGACTGAAGAAAAGCTCCAGATACTTTAAGATATCGTAAGCCAGACAGTGGGGATGCCAGGGCTGAAAATATAGTTGAAGCAGGACTGGAAAGGTCCCTGGAGGATGAAAAACAGGAAACTGAGGAATGTCTTTCAACTAACAAGTGATTAGTCAAACCCATGGTTTAAAATAATTACTTGGTGTGGTCCTAAAATGTAAGAGGTAGAGTATGGGGCAGAATTGAGAGCAAGGTCATTGAGAGCAAGGTCATTGAGGAGGCTACTTAGAAATTAAATTAAAGGAAGACAACTGGATTAATGGACGTAAGATTAAAAGGGAGAAAAAAACTCATATGTGAGAAAACTTGCATTGAAAGAATAGATAGTAGTTAGGAACATAAATTGAAAGAAATTTAAACTCACTCATCATTCTTATAAAGAGAATTGGAAGTGACCTGGCCATTCCTAGTGATAGAGTACAATTAGAACCTGGGCCCTCCCGACCTCAACTCCTTCCACTACAATGAGAAAGACTGACTGAATTTGGTGGAAAAGGGAAGGCTTGGTGCAGAAAAAAAAAAGAAAAATTAGAAAGGGTTGGTTACCCATATATGACCTTCTTTACAATCAAGGAAAGAATGAGAATTTGTATTGCGTTGTATTTCAAGTTATCTGCATGGGGAAAGCAGAGTTCTGAGATTTTGAAACACGCTGACCAACAAGAGAGATACAGTATTGATAGAGACAGGAGGGAGGGAAATTCTGGGCAGAAGATGGCGGGTCCCCAGTGAGGGCCCCACCCTCATGACTAGAACTGAGGCCCAAAGTGAGAACCTATATTCCTGTTTTCCTGCTTGAATGTTGCCTTTTCCAAAACCACCCATGGCCTGCTGCATCCCCCAGCCTGTGCCCATAAAAACCCCAGGCTCCACCAACAGAGAGAGAAGAAGAGGAGAAGCAGCTGGACATCAGAGGCTACTGTTGGACATTGAAGAGCAACGGCTTGAATTTAGAGGGATGGCTTGATGGTGTAGCTTCCAGAGATTACCTTCCTGCTCTGTCTCCTTTCTCAGCTCCCACTCCCACTGAGAGTCACCTCAATGGGCAATAAAATCTCCCATCTCCCATCCTCCACACTTACCATCTCCAATATGTTCGTGTGACCTCATACCTCCTGGATGTCGGACAAGAACTCGGGTTGCAAAACGCTGTCATACTGACCCTCTACTGTGCTGTTAACACTTAAGCCGCCCATGGACGGCAAAACTAAAGCAGCACTGACTGTAACATTCCTTCCGGGGCTTCAGGGGTCATGGGCAGCCCCCCAGATGGTGCTGCAGGGCCAGCATGGAGTTTGTTCCTACTGGCACCCAAAAACATGCCCCAAAGCACCCCAGCTTCTGCACCCGCTCACCTGTGTGCTCCCTCCCTTGAGGGGTTGAGCGCAGCAGGTACTAGTGAGTGGAGTTTGCCCCTGCTGGCACCCGTACACTCCAGTTCTCACCCGTGAAGGGGTCAGGGAAACTCTCCCGCTTCAGTATGGTACCTAAGTAAGTGTGTGTGTGTGCCTGTGTGTGTCTATGTCTGTGTGTGTGAAGAGAGACTTAAGGGTTAGGTAATCCATGGTGGTGAAATTAAGCGTGATTGGTGGATCCATTCTAAGTGAGAACATCTAATTTCCTGTAGCAAAATTCTGCAGCTAAAATGAAGAAAAGTCCAATTACCTATAGCAACAAAATGAAACAAAACAAAACATTGTGTGTTTTACAAGATTTTCTGTTATTATATACTTCATGGCTACAGGCTACCTTCCTTACAGATTAAATTTTTAAAATTGCAGTTAACAGTTATAGATCAAGGAGAGTTCTTTCTTTCTTTCTCTCTCCCTTTCTTTCTTTTTCCTTTCTTTCTCTCTCTCTCTCTCTTCTTTTTTCTTTCTTTCTTTCTTTCCATAGAAGAAAGAAAAGGGATACTAAACAATAAGCATATCTTGTACAGTTTAAACTTTAAAAAGAAACTCAGCCCCCCACCTCACTGGCTTCTCTAGAGGACGTCTTCCTTGTTCATTGTGTTCTTGTGGTGCTGGAGACTTTTTTTTTTTTTTTTTTTGAGACAGGGTCTTACTCTGTCACCTAGGCTGGCACAATCAGGGCTCACTGCAGCCTCAACCTCCTGGGCTCAATCAATCCTCCCACCTCAGCCTCCCGAGTAGCTGGGACTACAGCTGCATGCCACCATGCCAGACTAATTTTTGTATTTTTTTGCGGAGATGGGATGTTACTATGTTGCTCAGGCTGGTCTCCAACTCCTGGGCTCAAGTGATCCACCCACCTTGGCCTCCCAAAGTGCTGGGATTACAGGTGTGAGCCATCGTGCTCAGCCAAGAGAACTTACTATATTCTTTAACCTCCTTTACCTGCCTCACTCCAAAGAGAATTCCTCAATACAAGACGCTACTTCTCAAGATACAAACTTTTTCCTTCCTAAGACGTATTTACCAAATACCATAATTGCTTTAAAATTTATAAACAAGGCTTGCTTAAATTTTAGTTCGTTATTTCCAGTGTTTAGATTTCTGTGCTTAAGGTCTAAGTAAGAGAGCCTCAGATTCTCCATTGCAAATTAAATGGGATTCGAAATGTTTATGGCATTTTTTAATTGTTTAAAGATACTTATATTTTCATATTTCAATTTGACTTTAAGTAACTTTACCTGAGAGTGATGAGTTAATTCAATTTTTTTTTTCCAGATAACGTGTGTCATCTGACACATAGCCTCCTGGATCTCTGCCTCTAATTTATTTATTTTGGCAAAAGCACCATGTACTAGTAATCTATTGCATTTTTTTTAAGAACCAGGGTTTTACTCTATCACCCAGGGTGGAGTGTGGTAGCACAATCATAGCTCACTGCAGTCTCAATCTCCTGAGCTGAAGCAACCCTCCCATCTCAGCCTCCTAAGTAGCTAGGACTAGAGGTGTGTACCACCATGCCTAGCTTTTTTTTTATTTTTCAGAGATGGAGTCTCGCTATGTTGCCTAGACTGATCTTGAACTCCTCAACAATCCTCTTGCCTCAGCCTCCCAAAGTGCTGGGATTACAAGTGTGAGCCACCGCACCCAGCCACCTATTGCTACATAACTTAATTATCCCCAAATTCGGCAGCTTAAAACAACAGCATTAATTATCTCACGGTTTATGTAGTTCAGGAGTCCAGGCACAGCTTAGCTGGGTCTTCTGGTTCAGAATCTCTTAGAAGTATCAGCCAGCTCTATAGTCATCTCAAATCTCCACTGGAAATCTTTCAGGCTCACTTACGGGGTGGTTGGGAGGATTCATTTTCTTGCAGGCTGGAGGACTGCAGGCCTCAAATGCTCACTGGTGTCAGCTGGAGATCATCCTTATTCCTTGCCAGTTTGTGTAGTGCTACATGGCGGCTGGCTTCACCAGAATGACTAAGTGAGAGGGCAAGAAAGGATGCAGTGGTGAGATGAAAGTCATGGCATTTGCTATTTTATAATTTAACCTCAGAATAGATGTCCTATCCCACACTTCTATCCAGTAGAAGCCAATCTAGCCCACACTCAATACACAATGGCGTGAAGATCAGGAGGTGGGGATCATTGAGGGTCACTTCCAAAGTTGGCTATGACACCCCACTCTTGCAAGCAATCTGTAGGCTCTACTAAGATTTGACTTGGAGAGGTTAGATAGGTGGACAATCACAGAGAAGGCACATTAACAAGTTCAAAACCTGCTTTACGTCATGCAATATTCCCACGTAACAAACCTGCATGTGTACCCCCAGAATCTAAAATAAAAGTTGGAAAGAAAACCTGCTCGTGACTATTTAAGAAAAAAACAAGTCCTTAGTTTACCCAAACCCCAAGGATTTCCTAGCTTCATGTTTCTCAATTATTTCTCTCTTCTCTTCCCTTTCCATCATTTCTCAACACCAGGATTGATCAGCAAGTTCTCAGAAATATTGTTTTCTTATACATATAATTAACTTTCCACAGCTTCTGCCAAAATTTTGCACCTGAAAATTTACTTGGGGTTTGGAGCCAGCCAGAAGGTATTCTCTTTCTCAATCTCCATCCTTAGCAGGTGGTTTTGACATTAGAGGATACATTATTTCTAGCTCTTACATCCATTTCTTGTCTTCTTAACACTGAAATGACAACATATGTATGTATATATGTGCATATATATACGCACATGCATACAGATTGAAGAATGAATTTGAAAAACTAGGTCAGCCCACTAGAAGCAGGCACATTTTAAAGACAAGGAAACTGAAATTAAGTTACTCCAAGTTAAAGGGTCAATGAGTCAATTAGAACAGTGTTGTTCCAACTTATTCCCAAGAACTCTTGTTTAAGGGAGGTATTTCAGGTGTCCTGAAAGCATTTGATACAAATATGTGAAAACGAAAGTTGAAGAAAGAATGAACCCACCATAAAATTGCTTCTAAATGACACATTTGTTAAAGAAACTGTATTGTTTTTTACTGATTGGCTTTATTAAGAAACAGTCATAAATGTAAACTAAAAAATCAATGTCTTGATCAAATACTGTATTTACTATTTTATATGTTGATCATATGCAAATAGATTCATTTTTGCAGCCAGTGAAGAACCAAGAGAGACACTCAACCTTGGAGTTACGTATCTTTCCGAGTAGCAACGCTTCTGATTCTTGCGTATAGTTATCCAAAACAATAAAGCGGAATGTTGAGCCCTGCTTGGGACGTTAGTTAGAGCAGGCGTTACCCTTTGTCCCCATAGAGCAGTGGGCATTTACGCCAAGCCATAAACATCTTTTATAAGCCTTGCAGTTCTATGTCTTGCAGGTGTTAGCACGCAAAGTCTTTGGATAAAAAAAGAAATCAGGGACTAAGGAATGTCACCCATTCTGATGGCCAGTGTTTGCCTAGCAGAACGTTGTCTCAAAGGCTGCCTTCAACAATTTTTTTGGTAGGGTAATAACTTTATTAAAATAAAATTCATAAATCCCACAATTCACCCCCTGAAATGTACAATCGTATGGTTTTGAGGATATTCACAGACTTGTGTAACCATCACTACAGTCAACTTTAGAACATTTTTATCACTCTAAAAAAGAAACTGTACCCTGTCCGTTGGTCATCCCCTCCTAAGTTCCTCCATCCATCTCCACAACCGTAGGCAACTACTAATCTCATTCTATGTCTATATGGATTTGTCTATGCTAGACATTTCGTGAATGAAATCATACAATATTTATCCTTTTTTATGATGGACTTGCCCTTAGCATACCGTCATGAGGGTCTGTCCATATTGTAGCTTGTATTCATTCTTTCACTCCTTTTTATGGCCAAATACTGTACCATTGTATGTATATAGCACATTTTTATATCCGTTTATGAGTCAATGGACATCTGGGCTGTTTGCAGCTTTCACAGGGCATTTTTATACAGGACAAATTTCTCCTTCTGACGTGAACCGGCCATGCCTGATTTTACTACCATCGTTCCCACAGGCAATACCCAAGTAAACTCAGAATGGTGTAAGGGATGAAGGGCTTGCATGCTGCAGAGTGTGAAGTCAGATTTCCATCGGTCATCTCTTCATACTGGTGCATGCATTCTTACTAAACAAAGGTAACATCACAACCATGGGAACAACTGAACTCTTTGGATATGGGCAGTTAAAACAGAATCAGACTCCGAGGGCAGAATATGGAGAATGTTGCATACAGGAGTCAGAGTTTGGGTGAAAGAAAAATATTACAGAAGAGGAAAGGTAATAAAATATACTACTACTATTTCATAGATATTGGTGGGCATCAGGCAAAAGTGGGATGATGATTTTAACAAGAAGAAAATGAACTAGAAGTCAGAAAAATTGTGGCCAAGTTTTCCCTCCTCCTAGTTTAAAAAATAAAAGTTAATTTATAAGATTCCTATGCAGCCATAAAAAATGATGAGTTCATGTCCTTTGTAGGGACATGGATGAAGCTGGAAACCATCATTCTCAGCAAACTATCGCAAGGACAAAAAAACCAAACACCACATGTTCTCACTCATAGGTGGGAATTGAACAATGAGAACACATGGACACAGGAAGGGAAACATCACACACCGGGGATGGTTGTGGGGTGGGGGGAGGGGGGAGGGACAGCATTAGGAGATACACCTAATGCTAAATGACGAGTTAATGGGTGCAGCACACCAACATGGCACATGTATACATATGTAACAAACCTGCACGTTGTGCACATGTACCCTAAAACTTAAAGTATAATAATAATAAAATAAAATAAAAAATTTTTAAAAAAAGATTCCTGTGACTCAATAATAGAGGTGTTAATGATGATTATGGGAAAAAATAATCCTTGGAGAAGCAACTCATTAAAGAATACAAAAATTGTATTATTTCCTAAAGGATGACCTTTTCTGCAGAGTTCTTAGTTATTTAGCCTGCCAACTCCCCAAATCTTTTCCTTGTATTTGTTTTCTGTTGAAAGTACCATCATCTGCCCAAACCTATCCACTGAAAAGTGTACATTTATTCTACATATAATGAATTAGTATTTGCTCTTATTTCATTTCATTCCTCTTCATGAACTTCTCACTTTTTAGCAACTTCTAAGAAATCACTTGATGCTTTAATTTCTGTATATATAAGTGCTTATGTACATAAAAATGTAATTCTACATAGATGCATGATGTATTACTTAATGCACCACTTTTAAACAAATGGACCCAAACTATACATCCAAGTGTTATTGGTGAATGTCCCGTTACTACTATTTTTGAAGTTCTTTAGGAGGAATAACTTCTAGTGTTCTATAGCATTGTAGGATGACTGTAGTTAACGATAATATATGATATCATTTCAAATAGCTGGAATGAGAATATTGAACATTTCCAACACAAAGAAATGATAAATGTTTGGGAAGCTGGGTATATTTGGGAAGCTAATGACCTTGATCTTATCACTATACGTTATTTGTATGGAAACATCACTATGGACCCCATGAATTTGCCAATTAGGAAAATCAAGTTGAAAAAAAAAAAAGATAACATACGACATACCAAAAACCATCCATCTTCTTGTTTCAAGAAGATCTGAATTTTAACAATGACAGTACTTCCCCGTTTTCTGGTATTTGTTATGTCTGGTTCCTGTGTCACATTTATAAGTCCCATCATTTAAGTTGACCTTCACTAATGCACAGCACTTTTACATGTGTTGTATTAGTTCACTACTAGGCATATAAGAAAACTGAGGCAGGGAGATTTGGTTACTTGCTCCCTGTCCCATGATCATGAGTCTCTGAGCTATATCTGAACTCACAGCCTTTGTCAAATTTTCCAACTCTCTTTCTATTCGCTCCCTACTGTGCCATGCTGCCATTTTGATAACTCACCATATTCACAGGGGTTGGCTTTGAATGCATTTGGTTATTTCCCAGAATGAAAGCCACTGGCAGAGACTAGAAAAAAATCATTAGTGAGGATTTAAGAAAAAAAAAATCAGTTTCTATGTCTGAAAACCCCTGGAATTGTATTATAATATATAGACAATATGGTGCAACCAAATCCTAGGTATAGCTGGGCAGGGAAGCGGTGCTATAGGAAGTACTTCATAACTTTCCATTACTCCATAACTCTCTGTGAGAACTGGATTTGCATTTGATCCCCTTCCCATGTTTGTATTTTGAAAAATGTCAAATCTGCAGAAAAGTTGAAATAGTAATACAATAAATACCTCTATACCCTTCATTAAGATTTACTAATTATTATTTTACCATTTTCTCACATTTGCTTTCTCTCTCTACTATTTTTGCTTATGCACTCTCTAGTCGATATTATATATGTATCCACAAATACATATATAATACACATATATAAATTAATATAGAATGCATAAATATAATGCATATATATAGCCACAACCTTCTGAATTACTTGAAAGTAATGACACTTTACTGATACTTTAGCATGTATCACTTAAGAAGAGAGACATACTTCTGTGTAACCATAATATAATTATCACATTGAAGATATTTAAGATTCATACAATAATATTATCTATTGTACCATCCCATCTTGAAAAGTGCCCCTTGTCACAAAAATCTCTTTTCTCCATATTTAAATTCAGGCATCCATTAATGAACACGCTTTGCATTTATTTGCAATAGGCTTTTGCAAATCTAGAATTGCTTCTCCACATTTTTGGTTCATTGTTTCATAGAATTGACATTTTTAAGAGTTCTGCTAGTTGTTTCATAAAATACTGAATTTGTATTCAATCCAGTATTTGTCTTATTGCTTCCTCATGATTACATTCAGGTGAAGCTCTTTGGTAAGAATATGACTTAGGTGATCTAGAGCAAATTATATCCGGAGTCAGATAATGTTCGTTTCTGCATTTGTTCTAAAGGATTCTTTAAGATATAATATATACGTGTATTCACATGTGTATATATGTGTGTATACATATATGTGTACACATGTGCATATATGTGTACATATGTCTACATATATGTGTTTATTCGTGTGTACATATATTTGTTTATACATGTGTGTGTAACACGTGTACATATATTTGGGTTTATACATGTGTGCATACAAATTTGCATATACACACGTGTATATGTGTATACACGTGTGTATATGTGTATATACATATCTGTGTATGTATGAGGCTAACATTGGAAAGAGATGCTGGGGAAATTAGATTCTGATACAATTACTTTTTTATATCTTTATGTCATCCATAAAAAAGAAAAGAAAAGAAATACCAGAATAATTTTATTAAATAACACACTGACCCAGTCTTGGTTAAAAATTGACTGACTCTGAAACAGGTTTCAGTATTTTCTAGTCAAAATCCACAAAGAGAGAAAAGAGCATGGACATAGTTGTGGTGATCTAAAGATACACTCAACTTGTAGCTCAGTATTAGAAATCTCAAGGTCTCCAGGTGACTCTTACTGTACCAAATTGGTATGATTTCCTTTAAGACCTAAATGTCACTTGGACACACCTCTAAGAAGTTTCCAAAACTAAAAATACAAGGCAGAACTGAACTGTCCTTTTAGATCAACCTGAAATCCAGGCACCTTTTTTTGAATATTGTTGTAAGGATTTCATAACAAATAAACAATGGCTAGCCCAGGACACGGCTGGAAAGATAGGTTCAATATATGCCCCTCTCTTTTCAAATTCTTCCGCGTCTATACTAAGACAATTTACAATCCATAGTATTACTGGAGGGTTGCATGTTATGTTGAAAAGAGAGCAGGGGAGAAAAAGAAAAGGGACATGTTGGTTTTCATCAATCAAACATGAGAAATTCAGATCTTGTTATCCTCATGTGAACAATGATATATTAATATATTTGATAATATGTCCGCACATTCATCAGAAACTCAAATATTGGACGTGTAAAATCCTGTGGTTCATTCACGATGTTCAAATAGTAAAGAAAGACAACCTCAGAAAACCTAACTATGTAGCAGCTAAATAAAATCTTTTTTGTTAACAATCTATATTGCGGCTTTATTACTAAAGCAGCTATGTTAAATTTGAATAATTACAAAGATAATTTCTATCGCTCAGTGTTCCCATTTTTGAGGGAAAAACAGAAGTGTTTCACATTGCATGTTGTCTAGACGTGCCCCTAAATGCATACTAAAAATGCCAAAATTCCTGCAACTTTAAACTTATAAAAATGTGTGTGATGTGATTTAGTCCTTCTAAATACTTATCACTGTGTGTTTATTTTCATGACCAATTCTTGACTCAGAGAGGTCACTAAGCATTCATTTAAGTCACACATTAAAATATCCTCTAGACTGAAGACAGCATTGGCTGAATTATTTTAAAAGAAAATACATTATTTCTAAAGCTCTTTTCTAGTGCCACAGCCTGCAGAATGTCATGCTTTAAGTCTGTTTTTTCCTTTATGATTTCCTCCCAATAAAAATGTAGAAAGGTTGACCACCACAGGCTCAACCATCCTTATTAAATCTTACCTATTCTTCAGGCTATCATGTCTTCAACTCATTTTTCTATGTTATTGATTTTCCAATGTAACTGTGGTACTGGTATTTTTCATTCCTTGTTGGAGGTCACCTTCATTTAAGAATTGAATAGCCAAAGCAGTTTTAAGTACCTTTATCTTTTCATAAAGGACACGATTTTTTTTTAAAGTCACAAGATCAGAATTGATGTTTGATCTCTAAGCTGCAAGTCTTCGTGTTATATTAACTATAACAGGGTGCTGATGGAGGATGGAGTTATCATTCCGAGATAGAATCGTGTCCTAAGGAAAAAGCCCATGTTTTGCTCTTAAAAAAGTAAATTCTTTTTCTTTCTGTAAGCCTTTTAATTCCAAAATTAGTTAGTTTACACTTTGGAAGTGTTTCAATAGATTCATACTGATTTTCTTTAAATTTCAGGCTCCATATGTGTCTTGCTAAGCCTTTTTCATCAACTAGTCTACTCCACTATCTGAAATAAAAAGTTTTCATTTGTGGATTCTAAGATTTAGACCTTACAATATCGTTTTTGTTATTCCCACGACATTAATAGGGAATGCTTTCGCACAAAAGTAAAAAAGTGGGTTACTCTACCAACCATGTAAGACTGTTACAGATATAAGTCAAATAATATTTGTAAGGAAGCTATTGTGTACAAAACATTGTTCTTGTTCCACCTCCTTAAGGGTATAGATTGCACCCACCTTTGTGTTTTGTACAATGCTATGCAGCTAGAAGGAGCTCAGTAATTATACGTCGTTGCATCCGTTCATTTTAAGAATTGATTAAACATCAACCCAGTAAATTACGCCTCATCAATTTTCAAATTGCACAAAATAAAATGTCAATCTGCCATCTCCTTTATCAACTGTGAGACTCAGGTTCTCACAGAAGAACAGATTAAGGCATTTACAATATCTTTTGACAATTTCCTTTAAAAGAAGTCTTAAATCATTTCAGGCCAAAAATATGTCATCTCTCTTCTTCCATAACCAGAACTCCAGTTACTCAGTGACTCTTACAATGCTTGAGATGACTCCTGTTTCAGGTTCTTCCCTAGATAAACCCCGTACCCACCCACCATTTGCCCTTAGGCTACATTTTTCTTTTAAGTAAAAACTCGTCAAGGGAGGGGAAGGAATCTAATTTTTGTGCCAAGGAATTCCTGGGCTGGTAGAGAAACTGTCAGGTTCTCCTGAGTGTGTGCGAATAAATTAATTCACTTTACCATTGTGAAAATGGCCGGGGAGGCTTGTTTTTCCTCCAGCTGGAGAGAGGCAGTTAATTTCAGCTCACTGAATTGAGTATCGGATCTGGAAGCACAGCCCACTCCACCGGCGTTTGTGAACAAATAATCCTTCTGCAGAAATGGCAGGTAATTGAGTTGGTGCCGATGGGATATCAAAGCGGCGCTGCCAGAGTTCAAGTGTCTACTAAATTTTTCCCAGAGTGGAAACTGCATGAATGATCACATTCCTAGGTATCCTTCCCGGCATTTGGGGCCCTGCTGTTTATGTTAAAGACGGCTCCTACGATAGGAAACCTGACTGAGGAGAAGGGACAAATGGAAAGGAAAGAATCTTATTAGATATCACCCTTGTAAACAGAATGACGTCTGCTTCCCTATACTCTTTCATTATTCTTTTAAATTAAGTTAGGGGATCTTACATTGCTTTTCTTAGGCAGGTGCGGTGGCTCACATCTGTAATCCCAGCACTTTGGGAAGCTGAGGCACACAGGTTGCTTGAGGTCAGGGGTTCGAGACCAGCCTGGCCAACGTGGTGAAACCCTGTCTCTACTAAAAATACAAAAATTAGCCGGGTATGGTGATGCATGCCTGTAGTCCCAGCTACTTGGGAGGCTGAGGTGGGAGGATCACTTGAACATGGGAGGCAGAGGTTGCAGTGAGCCGAGGTGGCAGCACTGCACTCCGACCTGGGCAATAGAGTGAGACAGTGTCTCAAAATAATAATAATAACAATAATAACAATAATAATGATAAGTAAATAAATTGCTTTTCTTACCAAATGCATCAAATGCATAATATGCTTCACAAACAAATGTAGCCTTATCAGTATTTCTATTTTTCTTTCTTTCTTTTTTTTTTTTTTAGACAGGGGGCTTGCCTTGTTGCCCAAGCTGGAGTGCAGTGGCATGATCATACCTCACTACAGCCTCAACTTCCTGGGGTCAAGGGATCCTCCTGCCTCAGCCTCTCAAGTAGCTGGGACTGCAGGTACACACCACCGTATACAGCTAATTTTTTATTTTTTGTAGAGACAAGGTCTCGCTATGTTGCCCAGGCTGGTCTCAAACTACTGGGCTCAATTGATTTTGCCACCTCTGCCTCCCAAACTGCTGGTATTACAGGCAAGAGCCACTGTACCCAACCCTTAATAGTATTTTCATAGTAGATGTGGAAACATTTGGTCTGTGGATCTGAGTCTAACTTTCAATTCCCTCCTTTAATAACAATAGGTCTTTAAGTTAATCACTTATTTCCTCTGAGCCTTAGCTTTTCAATTTGTAAAGTAGGCATAGTAATATCCATTATTATTACATGCTAGTGTCATAATAAAATGTATGTGTTTAAAATAAAGAATGAAGAGACTGGGTGCAGTGGCTCACGCCTGTAATCCCAGCATTTTGGGAGGCTGAGACAGACAGATCACCTGAGGTCAGGAGTTCAAGATCAACCTGGTCAACATGGCGAAACCCCCTCTCTACTAAAAATACAAATGGTTAGCCGGGTGTGGTGGCACATGCCTGTCATTCCAGCTACTTGGGGAGCTGAGGCAGGATAATCACTTAAACCAGGGAGGCAGAGGTTGCAGTGAGCAGAGATGGCACCACCCCACTCCAGCCTGGGCGACAGTGAGACTCCATCTCAAAAAATAAGTAAATAAATAAAAATAAAATAAAGAATGAAGAATTCACATTATAGTCAAGCAAAATCAACTGAAGAATGCCCCATTGGAATTTTGACCTTAAAGGGTTGCCAGAGAAAAGATCTTCTTTTCATACCATTGATTTTATCAAAAGCCAACACAGACTGTGCTTCGTTAAAAAAAAAATAAAAATAAAAAAAGAAGAAGAACACAAAAGCCTTTTTATTAGAATAAAATTTGACCATGGATATTTGCAGGCAGATATATCTGTATATGTGCATGTAATTATTAATGTCTAGAATGTAGAGCAGTTGTGGTCAAACTGTGACCCTCCACCTGCTTTTCTGTAAATAAAGTTTTATTGGAACACAGCCAGGTCCATTTGTTCATGTATCATCTATGGCACATTCACACTACAACAGCATAGTGGAGTAGTTGTGGCAGAAACTGTATGTCCTACAAAGCCAAAAACACTTGCTATCCAGCCCTTTCCAGAAAAAAGTTGACAAACCCTGATCCAGAGTTCATACACATTTTTCTTCTCAAGAAGTTTTTCACTTGATGGAAATCATCTGAAACCTTCTGAATTGCCCAGATAGGGAAAATTGACCATAAAACCAAGTCAGATTATTATGATTGCTACTTAAAATACATCTCTCCCAGCTGGAAAAATTATAGAGACCAAAATGCCACTATGCAGATTCAGCCTAGAGCCTAAGTAACTGGACATCTTGGGAGAGAAGCCTCGAGTAAAAGTCAGATAAAACCAGCCAGGAAGCTCATTTGTCTGCTTTATCTTTATTATTGTTTCCCTGTATCAGGAAGAACAACACATGACAACAACCTAAGGCTAAAGACAAAAGCAGGGAAAGCAAGTAACGGATAAACATTTCAGATGGTAAATGTATCTCTGATTGAAAATTATCCTGAAGATACATGTGCAAGATGTTTGCTCTCCTATTTCCTGAACAGGGAGTAAAGGATAAAAATGAAGCATATTTCTAGATGCTTTTAATTTCCTTAAAACATATGAAACATTTCTAAATTGACCTTCTCAAGTACACAAAGCTCCCCACAATCTAGGATCCTAGAATCCTTTCTCTCAATTTTGTCTAAACTGCTGGACTCTTTGAATCTCCATAATGTTGGATTAGTTTATCACTTAGTGTCTTTGCATGCCTTGGAGTGCCTCACCCCAGATCCCCTCCTCCCCATTCTCCAGCTCTGTTTTGCATCATAGGGAGCCTAAGCCATGCAGACACTATTTTCAAAGATTCATGTCACCAGGCTTCCTGCTAGAATGCACCAGCAGGAGATTCGCTGGTGGGAAAAAGGGGAAATCCAGAATATTTCTCACCCCTTTTATAATGTACCTTCTCCATGCATGGCTCAAAATCCTGCTCTTTTCACCGTTGCAGCCTCCAATGAGTTTATTAACATGGCCTTCTCCCTTTGATCATCCAGTATAGGGTTGGTGTCAGATCTCCACTGTTACTAGGCTCTGAATTCCCTCACTCTGTTTACGTTGACAGCACTTGTGTTATAAATCCCTTCTATCCATTTCCCTCTGTGGTACAATCAGTGGTACAATTCCCTCTGTTTCTGGTTGGCTCCTAACTGATACATCACCTTGCTTTTGTGATAATCATTTGGGTGCATTTCTTAAACTTGGTTTCCCCCTTCTATAACCATCTTAAGGATCTATCTGTGTCTGACCATCTTTGTGTATTCCACAGTATCTAGAACACAGCTCAGCACATCGTAGCTGTGCAATAATTATTTATTGAATTAATTTTGGTTGAAATGCTCACCGTGGTCAAAGACTCAAGGGGATAAGATGACTCATTGTCTTGCTGGCAGTATTATTTTCTAAAGTGTGGACTGGTAGAAACCACCAGCATTCTGCAAATGTATGTTGCACTTATTAGATGAAGAAGGGATCACAGCTAAACTGAGAAATCGAGAGTTTGATGGACTGAGAAGCCCCACTGGAGATTCATCGCACACAGCCATCAGAAACTGATAACTATTTCTACGCATTATTTCAGTGCACAATTCCTAATACAAGCATAGGAAGACACTCTTCTCATTGGATAATCATCTGATGTACATCATTCTCTTATATTCTGTATTAGGCAACTCAGATATCTGTAATATCTCTAAATATACCCGTAAATTCGACCTTTTGCTTTGTATTTCATGGCTACATTGAAAAAGTCTCTCAAGCTAGTTAAACAAGACATATTTCCTTTATTTATAAGGAACACTTGGTGCTTGCAGCCATCACAACTTGAGTTTACCCCGTGTGCTTGTCTGACCAACACTAATTTTGGGGCTTCTTTAAGTGGGCTTACATCTACAGTTTTGTCACTCCTTTCTTAAAGTATCAGAAGAGGAGAAGATGAGTTAAAGCAGTCCAGTGAAAAAAATCCTGCTTGTAGATAGTAAAGTTTGAATCCCATCTCCACTGTTAGCTAGCTCTGTGATCTTCAGGGAAGTTACTCAAGTGTGGTATCTTTATCCTTAGAGTGAGTGTGGTGGAAACTATGTTAGATAGTGTGGTGGGATTGAAAGGAGATGACACACATGAAAACTTACAGCACAGGATTTCACATATGAGTTCCACAGAGGACACTGGCATACGCTGGCCTCACTCTGCATAGAATACAATCATTTCTGGGTAGCCCACTCTGCTGAGACCCACATTATGAAAGACATATTACATTTTTGCTTCCTCTTCAACTCTTTCCCATTTCTCTATGGCAAATGGGGGATGTCCCAGAAGGAACCACCCCAGCAGAAATTACTTTTCTCATCTTAAACAATAAAATTAGATTTTTAACCTGGGTCCATAATGTAATTGGAGTCCCTATGATGTGTCTCCTGTGTGTATGTGGGGTTTTCTCTTAAAGGAACATTAAACTATCCATGAAATACATTAACTGGGTCCATAGCACCAAAAATTGTAAAACCACTACTGATATTCATTTTCCTTACTAAATCAAGTTATGAGTGGGCTCCAAAATACTCAACAATTTTATAATGTGAATTTTAGTTACAGGCCATTTTTTTTTTGAGAGAGAGTCTTGCTGTGTTGCCCAGGCTGCAGTCCAGTGTCACCATCATGGCTCACTGCAGCTTTGACCTCCCAGGATCAGATTATACTCCCACTTCAGCCTCTCAAGTACCCGGGACTACCGGCATGCACCCCCATAATCAGCTAATTTTTTTCTGTAGATACAGGATTGCACTATGTTGCCCAGGCTGGTCTCTAATTCCTGGGCTCAAGCAATCCACCAACCTCAGCCTCCCAAAATGCTGGGATTACAGGCATGAGCCACCATGCCCAGCCTACAGGCCATTTTCAAAAACTATGCTACATTTTCCCTTTTTCGTGTGTTGTTTTCCTTAACCTCACTGAGGGGGATAACAGCTGTTTGAAAGAACACATAGAAACAGTGCTAAGAGATTGCCTTTCACGTTCTTACAGAACTGCATTTCATTCTTAAGGATTCCCAAACATAAAGACCAGCAAGACTTCCTCTGCACTCATTAGTAGAGCTGTCATCCAGTTATCCTACTAGACTTAGATTCCACTACTTTCTTTCATATATTATATGTTTCAGATGAACAACACATCTTAGGGCTTAGAGAATAAGCTATAAAATGCCCTGGATCTTTGACCTTCAATGTGACCTTCTCCTGGAAACCTTGTTTCCCACAATCTAGTTACTGAGCTCATGCATCATCTTGGGGACCTGATCAAAATTCTTATCTCAATAGACTTTACTAATTTTCTGTAGTCAGAGTACAGAATACTTTTCTCCAAGCTTCTATGAAATGCATGTTGTGTTGTCCTTATGGTCCTATTGGAACATTAAGTTCCTGAAAATAAGGTCCTCTTCTTTTCATTGTTGAGACACTTTTCTTTTGACTTAGGGTAACGAGACTACAAGAATGAGCAAACTGGTAGCCACTAATTCTTAGAGTGTTAGGTTCAGTCAATCACAATGTCCTAGGCTTTCTTTTGGGAATGATGACCTCATGTTGAGGGAAGAGTGTTTCTTCCAACTCAGGTTCAGAGCCTTAAGAATGATGCCTGAAGCCCGTGGGATTAAGGCTTTACTAAATCTGCATGATTCAGCTCACCCCAGGCTAGACAGCCTTTCTCTCACCTTTAACATTTTCATCTATCTTAACTCTTATCCCTGGTGTAGAACTTGTTGGAGAACCACAGTCCAAGTAGTATGACTCATTGCTATACTGTTGATAGAAATAGAAGGCAGGGAAATTCTGGGCAGAAAAGGGAGGGTCCCCAGTGAAGTCCCCACCCTCAAACTGAAAAGCCTGGAACCATGGCCCAAAGAGAGAACTTACACCCTTCTTTTCCCCCTCGAATTCTGCCTTCTCCAAAACCACCCATGGCCCACCCCACCTTCCCATCCTGTGCCCATAAAAACCCCAGGCTCAGCCAGCAGAGAGGAGAAGCAGCTGGATGTCAGAGAATACAGTTGGACATTGGAGAGAAGCAGCTTGACTTCAGAGGAACAGCTTGACTCCAGGGGAAGCTTACTTTTGTGCTCCATCCCCTTTTCTACTCCCTTTCGTACTGAGAGCCACTTTCACCAGCAATAAAACAAATCCCCTGCATTTACCATCTTCACTTCGTTAGTGCAACCTCATTCCTCCTGGATGCTGGACAAGAACTTGGGTGCCATGAGTGTCAGTACAAAAGGCTGTCACACTGACCCTCCACTGAGCTGTTAACATTTAAGCCGTCTGCAGATTGCAAAGCTAAAAGGCCACTGTAACACTTCCTCTAGGGCTTTAGGAGTCACAGGCACCCTACCCTAGAGGCAGCCATGGGGCCAGCATGGAGTTCACTGTTGCTAGCACCCAAAAGCACTCACCCTGGCTCCTGCACCCCCTCACCTGCACTCCCCCTCCCACAAGGGGTGGAGCAGTGAATGAATGGAGTTCACCCCTGCCAGCATCCATGCACTCCAGTCCCCACCCATGAAGGGGTCAGGGAAATATCCTGCCCCACTGTTAGCCTTAAATGACCTGGCACAGTTGAATTCAGGTACCCCAAGCAAAACTATTTATAGGGATGAAATGGCCAATGCAAAGAAGAGGCTGCCTACTGTGCTAGTTCAGCCATGGGCACCACCCCAAACACAGGACCATCCTGTGGCAGGTACACATCTTTACCATCATTAGCCTGGCTTCCTACATCCATCACTCACCCAGTGAAAGGTGGAGACAGGAATGTAATCTTGCAAGATATTCTGAATGTGTGGATAGTGGTCTGTGGTAGCTCATTCACCCAAGTCATTGGTGTGGCTTGTGGTCTTCAGTTTTTTCCTCACCTCTAACTTCAAGAGCTGGAGGATAAAGTAGAATCCAATATGATACTGGGAACTGGTTGGTCGATCCCAACCCCTGATCTTCTTCACATCACCAGTGAAAAAAGTCATTCAATTGTGTTTTGGTTAATTTTCCTACTTTAGCAATGCTCTTAAGGCAGATTATTTGTAATATGAAGCAGCAGAGAGTGAAGAGTACTCCGTTTGTCTTTCCAGTAAAACACCTGATAAATAGGAAATAATTAGTCATTTATTGTTGAATGCATTGACTACATTGCCTGTTCCCTGTACTATAACTATTCGCCTAAAACATGTATTTCTTCTACAAAAAATATTCAGCTCATAATATGGAGACTGTGTCTTATTTACACATTTCTTAGCAGGGCACTTTTCATATGGAAGAAACTCATTTACTATTTGCAAAGAGCTTATTTCTATTTCTTAATTTTAAAATTTTTTTTTCCTAAAGACGGGGTCTCTCTCTGTCACCCAAGCTGGAGTGCAGTGGTCTAATGACAGCTCACTGCAGCCTCAAACTCCCTGGCTCAAGGGATCCTCCTGCCCCAGTTTCCTGAGTAGCTAGGACTGAAGGTGTAGACCACCATGTCTGGCTGGTTTCTTTAAAAAATTTTTTTTGTAGACATGAGGTCTTGTTACAAAAGATTGCTTGAGCCCTGGAGTTCAAGATTAGCCTGGGCAACGTTGCCCAGGCTAATCTTGAACTCCAGGGCTCAAGCAGTCTTCCTGCCTTGGCCTCCCAAAATGCTAGAATTACAGGTGTGAGTCACTGTACCTGGCCCCAGACAGCCTGTTTCTAAATATCACCTCCCATGCATTTCAGAATGGATCACGACCCTGCTCTGTCCTTCTTCTGGTGCAGCCTAAGCCATCATATTTACCATTCCTGAGTTCTATCATTCATGCTGAGGTATTTGAGAAGATAGCAGCTGTTCGAAAGAACACAGAGAAACAGCACTGAGAGGTTGCCTTTCATATACTTACAAAGCTACTTACATTTCATTCTTAAGGATTCTCCCCCAAAAAAGACATGGAAAGTATATTTTATTCAGCTACTTTAACTTTTTTCTCTAGCCTACATCTATAGGACTACAGTAAATATAGCAAAAACAGGTGGAATAAAATGTCTGTTACAGATTGTCTTTGCTCCAAAGCACAGAATTATGTAATAGAATCCAAAAGCACAATATTTCTCATCTTGAGGAATGAAAATAATGAATTCTGTTAAGCTTTACGTTCTTACTTCTAGTAAAAGAATTCCTGCACTAATATGCTACACAAAAAGTTTTATGAGCTTCCAATATGCAAAAGAAATGCATTCAAACATTAAATTTACATAATCCCCTGGTAGGATTTACCTTAACTGCATTGTCCACAAATGATCAAAAGTACTTGAGCAAACTAGCCCTGTATGAAAAATATAACACTACTAAAACCTAATGAACCTTTATATGCAACATTTTCTACTCCCTAGTTCCGCTCTGGAAACCTGGGATATACCTGAAAATAGATAGTTACTGATTTCTTGGAAGGAACGAATTGATTGTAAAGGTTGTGTATTGAGAATCACACATATGTCTGGTTCCACATGCTTTGAGATAGTTATGGGGACTTAGGCAATTCACTTTAATTACTGAGTCTAATTTTCTTTCTTTGTGGTAAGAGCCTGCAACCAAACACCGCATGTTCTCACTCATAGGTGGGAATTGAACAATGAGAACACATGGACACAGGAAGGGGAACATCACACACCGGGGACTGTTGTGGGGTGGGGGGAGGGGGGAGGGATAGCATTAGGAGATACACCTAGTGCTAAATGATGAGTTAATGGGTGCAGCACACCAACATGGCACATGGATACATATGTAACAAACCTGCACATTGTGCACATGTACCCTAAAACTTAAAGTACAATAATAAAAAAAAAGAGCCTGCAAGGACTAGATGTGCTTCTGATGGAAAATAAAGTGAGTTGTGGAAGTGACAATAGTATTGTAAGAGTTAAATGATTTCTTCACCCTCATGCTCTCTTTTAAACCTATCAGAGTGGAGACTATTCCGTTCTGCTATTGTACAAAAGCAGTCATAGATCAGGAGTTCCAATAAAACCTTATTTACAAAACAGATGGTCAGTTGGATTTGGTCATGGGTCAAAATTTATCAACCCCCTTTTAAAGGATGGAAAGTAAATTGTTCCGTCATACCTTACTTGGTTTGCTAAACAAGATTTTGAACACATACTAGGTGTTCTTGTTCTAGTGTCGTGAAGGTGTTCTTGTTCACTACACTAAGTCCACTGTAAAAACTTTGGAAATTTATTTTAAAAATTAAAGAAAATGACCACCTTTCATCTTCTAGAGATCTTGCATCTTCCAAAGATAACCACGAATAATACTTTTGTATAACTCTCTTTAGTCTTGGTTAAGTAGACTTTAGTGCATGGTTAAGACTGTGTTGGTGGTAGATTCCTGTCTAGTCTCTGATTCACTTAACGCACGTCATAACCACTTTTCATCACTATTAAAATCCTTCATGGACATCATCTGGATGCAACGATTTTGCATCCTCTGGAGAACATAGGTCAGCTATTTTGCCTCAAGATGGGACTAAATTTGAAGTGCAAGTTGAAACACAGCTCCAGGTGGGACCATATCCAGTCTAGCTCTCTGCTCTCCTGTCCCCAGCCTGCTGTCCTGCCCTTCTCCTGAGAGGTCTCCTTCAGAAAATCATGTCCATTGATGATTTACTGGGTAAAGAAAATGTGGTGCATATACATAATAGAAAACTACACAGCCGCTCTGCCTTTCTGTGCCAAGGCGGCGCGTGGTCCACGCCGAGTGACAGAGACTCTCAGGCTATGCTCTCAGGATGACCGAGTGGGAGACAGCAGCACCAGCAGTGGCACAGACCCTTGACATCAAGCTTTTTGGGAAGTGGAGCACCGATGATGTGCAGATCAATGACATTTCCCTGCAGGATTACACTGCAGTGATAGAGAAGTATGCCAAGTACCTGCCTCACAGTGCAGGGTGGTATGCCCCCAAATGCTTCCACAAAGCTCAGTGCCCAATTGTGGAGCCCCTCACTAGCTCCATGATGATGCATGGCCGCAACAACTGCAAGAAGCTCATGACTGTGCCCATTGTCAAGTATGCCTTCGAGATCATACACCTGCTCACAGGCAAGAACCCTCTGCAAGTCCTGGTGAACGCCATCATCAACAGTGGTCCCTGGGAGGGCTCCACACGCATTGGGCGAGCCGGGACTGTGAGACAACAGGCTGTGGACGTGTCCCCACTGCACCATGTGAATCAGGCCATCTGGCTGCTGCGCACAGGCGCTTGTGAGGCTCCCTTCCGGAACATCAAGACCATTGCTGAGTGCCTGGCAGATAAGCTCATGAATGCCGCCTAGGGCTCCTCCAACTCCTATGCCATCAAGAAGAAGGAAGAGCTGCAGCATGTGGCCAAGTCCAACCACTGATTTTCCCGGCTGCTGACCAATAAACCTGTCTGCCCTTCGGGGCAGCCAAAAAAAAATAATAATGAAAGAAAGAAAGAAAGAAAGAGAGAGAGAGAGAAAGAAAGAGAGAGAGAAAGAAAGAGAGAGAGAGAGAGAGAAAGAAGAAAAGAAAGAGAAAGAAAGAAAGAAAGAAAGAAAGAGGAAAGGAAGGAAGGAAGGAAGGAAGGAAGGAAGGAAGGAAGGAAGAAAGAAAGAAAGAAAGAAAGAAAGAAAGAAAGAAAGAAAGAAAGAAAGAAAACTACACAGCCATGAAAAAATAAAATAAAATCAAGTCTTTAACTGCAATATGGATGAAGCTGGAAGCCACTGTCCTAAGTCCATTAACTCAGAAACAGAAAACCAAATACTGTATGTTCTCACTTATAAGTGAGAGCTAAACAGTGGGCACATATGGGCATAAAAATGGAGATAATAAACACTGGAGACTCCGAAATGGAAGAGGGAGGGGCGTGAGGTTTGGAAAATTACCTATTGGGTACAATGTTCACTATTTGGGTAATGGGTATGCTAGAAGCTGAATCCCTACCAGTATGCAATATACTCATATAACAAACAAGCAGATGTACCCCCAAATCTGAAAAAATATATAATAAAACCTGCTTCATATGATTATTTTGAAAATTAAATGAAATCATGTGAGGTGCTTAGCATTATGTCTAGCACATACAAAGGCTTTAATAAATATTAGTATTATTATTACTAAAATAATCTAATGCACAAGAACCATTCTCCAGGCTCTTCTAGAAAACTTGACCTAAGACACTGGGTATATACGTTTTTAAAAATCAACTTGGATCTTGGTTTTATGACCCTAATTTTATAAAATATTAGTTCTAAAATTCTTTATTTTTAATTCTGATCATTTCATATAATTTGAAAATGAGCTAGAAAGAAAAATCTTTATGATTTCCTAAGAAAAATCTAACAAGTTGCCATAAAAGCTTATTGACCTAATCCCTAGCTTTTGGTTTGAGAAAAATCTGTTTACTGAGACAGATAATGGCTCTGTCTCCTGCGTATTCAACATCATTTGACAGTACATTAGTAAACTGCAGGCTTTATTGTTGGGAAAAACAAACTCAAAAGATTAAATATAATAGCCAGAGACCAACTTAATTTAAAAGTACCCCATGGGAGAAACATAAAAGTGGAATGTTTAGTTCTTGATCTTTAGTACAGAATACAAAGAATGTTAAAAGCGTGGGAAAGAAATAAAACATCTCCACAGTTAAAAAAACATGTCTACCTACCGCATTCAAGACAGAATGTGATCCACCTTCAGAATCCATTATTCCCAACTCCACATATTAACTTTTTAAAAATTTTGAGACAGAGTCTGACTCTATTGCTCAGGCTGAAGTGCAGTGGTACGATCTTGGCTCACTACAACCTCTGCCTCCTGGGTTCAAGCAATTCTCGTGCCTCAGCCTCCCCAGTGGCTGAGATTACAGATGCGAGCCACCACAACTGGCTAATTTTTGTATTTTTACTAGAGACGGAGTTTATCCATGTTGGCCAGGCTGGTCTCGAACTCCTGACCTCAAGTGATCTGTCCACCTCCGCCTACCAAAATGCTGGGATTACGGGTGTGAGCCACCATGCCTGGCCCAAACATTAACTTTTTAAAGGTATTATTTCCCCAGCTCTTACTAAGCTAACTATGCTAAGTAGGTTTTGTTGTTGTTGTTTCTTTTAATGTCTTCAAATAGAAATTTATTTATCCAAGCAACTAACTTTGATAAATAAATAAATTTTCCACTAACGTTTTAAACAAAATGAAGGCACCATTTATTATGGTGACATTTTTCATAAGGGGTTTTTAACTCACCTGAAAACATACCTGAGCCTCATAGAGGGTCTGTTCAATGCAGTGGGGGTCATCATAATGTCCATCCCCATTGATGTTGTATTAGTCTGTTTTCACGCTACTGATAAAGACATACCTGAGACTGGGCAATTTACAAAAGAAAGAGGTTTAATGGACTTACAGTTCCTCGTGGCTGGGGAGGCCTCACAGTCAGGGAGGAGGGCAGAAGTTTCATCTTAGATCACGGCAGGCAAGAGAGAATGTACCAGCAGGGGAAATGCCAGATGCTTATAAAACCATCATACCTCCTGAGCACTCATTCACTATCAGGAGAACAGTATGAGGGAATCACCTCCATAATTCAATTATGTCCACCTGGCTCCACCCTTGACCCGTGGAGATTATGACAATTCAAGGTGAGATTTGGGTGGGGACACAGAGCCAAACCATATCAGATGTCTTACCGGCAGGGTTCATTTGAGGTCTGCATTTCTTAAGAAGTTCCCTTGGCTACTGGTCCCAAAAATGCAGTGCTAACATATCTTGCCAAAATTCACAGAAAAAAAAAAAAATGGCCTTAGGTGTATCTATGCTGGTAACTTTTGTTTTTGCTTGGTTTTCTTTTTGTAGTGACCATCTTTTCTATTATTCAGCATGACCCTGATTTCAACCCTGCCTACTGTCAGTAGTTTTGAAATTAAATAAATCCATGGCTATCCATGGGAGCAATTTTGCTCTCAAGATGACATTTAGCAGAGTTAGAGACCATTTTTGGTGGTTGCAGCCTGGGAAGGTGGTGAATCCTACCAGAATCTAGTGGGTAGAAGCTAGAGAAGCTGATAAATATTCTATGATAAACAGGACTGTGCCTTCTCTCCGCAAGAATCATCCACACCCAATGTCACTGGTACTGGAGTTAAGAAATCATAGTTTAAAGCGTTTGAGGTGTCTGTTTGCAAGTCAATATTTTCTTTAAATTAGTCACAATCATCGTTATCACCCATTAACTGTGTTGCAGGAAAGATTGAATCAGTGCTTTAAACCAGTTATTCTTGGGCATTTGGGGCACAAGGCTGAGAAAGGTTTAGAACCCTAAGAACAGGTGCAGAAATTAATTGACAGTATCTTCTTGAATGTCCTCTGCCCCTCTATTGAGTTTCCATCACACACTTTTAGCCGCCTGAGGAAATCCCCTCCTCAGAAACACCAAATGTATTGTCTTTAATGAGTTTGGTCTAGAAATTAAAACCAACAAGAAAGATGCTGTCTTGAATCTGTTTATGTGGGTGTTGACGTAGAAGAGTTTAGAATGCTAAGAAAATGTGTTGAAAGATCAAAAGCAGGCCCCAGACTGGAAACCCCGCAAGCCTGGATGCCCTGGAGCTGGAATCCTGCATGGCTCATAGACAAAAGTGGGTTTTTGGATGGTCTTAAATGAGAAATCATTTTTTACCAGTAAAAGAGAAAAAAGTACCAAGTAGAGAATAATAGGGATACTACCTAAGACACAATTCCCTTGGAGCACAGCTTTGCTTCAGGTAGACTTTTTGTGTACAGTATAGACCCTGTCTTCTCTGGCAAGTGATGTAACTTTCCATCAGCTTCCTTGTTTGTTAATTTAGTTTTTATTCCACCTGTTTCCCTTTAATACTGTCTCTCTCCTTTGGATGTGATTACCTTAATATTGAATCTAGATTGTGGACTTAACTTTTTGGTTGCATTAATCAAAATTTCCATGCAAATTAGTGTAAAACACAATTATGCATGAGCTTCCATCCAGGGTTTCTTAGGTCACCTATTTGATGGCCATCTCTGAATGTCATTAGTGTGAAGCTCAGTCTTTAAACACTGGCATCTAAGAAATACAACTATACTTTTTAAACCTAATTTTCTAGTTAAAGTGAAATGGAGAAAATATTATCCCAGTTCATTTAGCAAACCAACCACAGCACACAGTTTTCCCTGGGGTGCTTGTAAAATGCAAAATCTTCCACAGAGATTCAGTGGTACTTTCTGGTCTTCAGCTTCTGTGGAAAATGAATCTGGACTTTGACTTTGCTCCATGTAAGGAGATGAGATTTGCTTTGTCCTGCTGTGGTTTCCAGTTCTGATTTGTGTTGAATGTCAGGAAATGAGAGGCCACCATGGCCCTCTTCACCTGGGCACACCATGCAGCCAAACCTCTCTAGGGCCATGTCATCTCCCTAGGTTGTTTTTTTTGTTTGTTTGTTTCAGGTTTTTTCCCCAGAATCAGAGAGCAGGACCAAGTCCTTTTGCAACACTGAATGTCCTCTGACTTTCTATCCATTTCCTGCTGTACATTTGTAGTTCCATGAGGAAATTCCTTCCTCAGAAATACAAAGCATATTGTCATGGATGGGTGTGATCCTCTAGAAATTAAAGCCAACAAGACAAGTGCTCCCTTGAATCTGTTACATGGCTGTTCCCTTAAAGCCAATGTTTCTATCTGAAAAATTGGTAAGAGAAAGAGGTAGGTTAGCTAATCCTTCAAAAATAAAATATTGCATAAAAACATACCATCTTAGGATAGTTTCTTTAGCCTTTTGCAGATTTTTTTTTTTTTTTTTTTTTTTTTTTTTTCTCAGATAGAAGCATCTTACTGAGATACTGGCTTTTCCAGCTTCACGGCTGTGTTTTGGGAAATATGAACTTTCACTGAACAGCACTATTCTAGCTGGGGTGTGGTATTACAAAAATATCTATTCTTTAATATATGCATAACTTTTCCCCGCTTTTTACAACAATCATAAATGCTCATCTGAGGCCAAATTTTTCCCTAAAGGAGAAAAGCTGCATGTTTTTCAACCCTGTTGTTTCCCATGGATGCTCTGATCTGTTCAAAGAAAGTTTAGTTGGATTTACTCTAATGCATGAATTATCTCTCTTTTGCCTCTGCAGAGCTCTATATTTAGTAGACTGCTATAAGGCTGTCGGTATTTCCACAATCCTTTCATTCTCCTCATTTGTATGATTGCAAGCGCCAATGACTTCTTGGCATGAGGAAAGCTGTAAATCTCATGAGAATCAATGCTGGTGGGTGGGTGTACACTCCCAGATTTGAAACCTAGTATCTTTCCCACATGCACAATTCTGTGCTCTGACAACTTCATTTTATTTAATTTTTTTTTACAGATTTTGTATTGGGACACCCAGTGCAGGACCTCACAGTTACAACTTTATTGGAGTTACAGTATGGATTATGGAAGCTTCCTAGATTTCCCTTTTTATAAAGATAGTTATTCTTTCTTTTTTAAAGTATGTATTTAGGGGGTACATGTGCAATTCTATTACATAGATATCTTGCACAGTAATGAAGCCTGGCTTTTAGTGTAGCCATCAACTAAATAGTGTAGTTTATACCCATTAAGAAATTTCCCATCCCTCAATCCCTTCATAAGCCTCCAATTTCTATTATTCCACTCTCTTTGTCCATGTGTACATTATTCAGCTTCCACTTGTGAGTGAGAATATGCAGCATTTAATTTTCCTTTCTGAGTTACTTCACTTAAGATAATGGCCTCCAGTTCCATCCATGTTGCTGCAAAAGACATGATTTTCTTCTTTTTATGGCTGCGTAATATTGCATAGTGTATTATACCATATTTTCTTTATCCAGTCCACCATTGATGGGAACCCGGGTTGATTTTATATCTTTCCTATTGTGAGTTGTGCTGCAATAAATGTACAAGTGCAGGTATCGTTTTTATACAACAATTTCTTTTCCTTTGGGTAGATACCCAGTAGTGGCATTGTTAAATCAACGGTAGTTCTATTTTTAGTTATTTGAGAAATCTCCAGTTTTCCACTGAGGTTCTACTAATTTACATTCCCGTCAACAGTGCATAAGCATTCCCTTTTCTTCACATCCTCACCAACATCTGCTGCTTTCTGAGTTTTTAATTATAGCCATTCTGACTGGCAAAAGATGATATCTCATTGTGGTTTTGACTTGGATCACAACAGTGATGATTGTGGTCTCTGATGATTTGAGATGATGAAGAGTTTTCATAGACTCATTGGCTTTTGTATGTCTTCTTTTTAAAAATGTCTACTCATGCCCTTTTGCCCACTTTTTCCTGGGGTAATTTGTGTATTTGTTGTTGTTGAGTTGTTTTAGTTGACTTTATGAACAGGCTTTGTCTACCTGGTTTGACTTCAAACAGTGGTGCCCAGAGTTGCTTTACATTCAACACCAAATTTTGGGGGGACTGGCCAACTGAGTTCATCCCCTCCCAACTCCACATTCAACGACATCACACTGTTCACTTGAAATCAGTCTCAGTGGGAGTATCTACACCGTAGAAATTGACAAACATTGCAAATCAAACCTCCACCCCAAGTCCTCTGGAGAGGCAGTTACTGAGGATTTACTAGCCCTATATTGCCTGCGTTTCTGACACAGCAGGAGCGATTAAGAATAAGACTGAAAGTAAAAATAGCCTTGTGTGGAAGTACAAAAGGACTGAGATTTTGCTGAAGACGCAAACAGCAGAAATTCTCACTGCCAATGTGTAAAATTGGCAAGATGGAAAAGTGTAAAGATACACCAAGTCCCAAAGAGGATACATCAATCACTACAGAAAAGAGAGAAGAGGTATTCAAGACGCACCCAAGGGAAGACTTCAAGGCAAAAAATTACCTACCCCTGATCAGATTTGGTGCAAAGGCATCCTTCAATGACTCCAGTTTTCCTGCAGTCTCGAATGTCAACATCGTGGCATAGATTTGTATAAGTAGTGACATTTCTTTTTCATGCACGCAAAATCAGTTATTTTGAATTATACTAACAAGGCATGTGGTTTGTATGTGTTATTCCTATATTCAATACATATAGAAGGCTTATACTGAAGTGGAAAGATCTGCTATCATCTAGTACTAATTCTTCTTTCCAAATCGCTTTAAACAGTTATCTTCCTTGTATTCGCTTCTATCTTTCTGCACATATAGACCGTCAATTGTTCTACAACCAAATCTGCCTTATTTCTTAACGTCTACTTTATATTCTGTTCTTCCCATCTATTCTACCTGTAAATACTTCCTAAGATTACTCTAATTCTAGTTCATGTCAATGCTTTAAAATATTTTACATACACCTGTTACTATGAAGTATATTTTAGGTGTTATACCAAGTCAATATTCAACCAGATATATCTACATTATAATAAAAATCATTGAACCTAGGGCAAGGACTCCAAAGCAAAATTTCCTGATGTTTTCCAAACCTATTACCCAAGAAAGTGGGAATGATTGGTGAATTTTAAAGAAAATTGAAGTCTCATGAAGGAGTGTCTTGAGGGGCTAATTTAGAGCATTTTCCAATTTCCATGAGGTAAATACTCCTATCATGTCTGAATCCAAGTTGCAAAATGTTGTTATTGAATTGGCGATGGGAGATGTCCCCAGTTGGTTTCCATGAACCAGTACAAGCTAGTTTCAGTCAACCGTCCTTACAGAAGGGGAAAATAAGAAAAGGTGAGAGTCTATCAGATGAGGGAAAATGAAGAGTTAACAAAGGTTCTGGATGGGGGAAGGTGTATTAGTTTTCTTTTGCTGGTATAAAAATTATTACAAATATAGTGACTTAAAATAAGAAACTTATTCCCTTATAGAATTGGAGGTCAGAAGTCCTAAAATCAAACTGTTGGCATGGCTAATTTTTTTTTTTTAATTTCAACTTTTATTTTGGATTTAGGGAACACATGTGCAGGTTTGTTACTAGGGTATATTGTGTGATGCTGAGGTTTGGGCTTCTAATGATCCCATTGCTCAGGTAGTGAATATTGTACCCAACCAGAAGTTTTTCAACAGTTGCCTCCCCTTCCTCCCACCATTCAAAACCCCAGTGTCTATTGTCCCAATCTTTATGTCCATGTGTATCTGTTGTTTAGCTCCCACTTATAAATAAGAACCTATGTATTGGTCCATTTGCATACTGATATAAAGAAATACCTGAGACTGGGTAATTTATAAAGAAAAAGAGGTTTAATAGACTCACAGTTCCACATGGCTGGGAGGCCTCAAAATCATGGTGGAATGCAAAGGAGGAGCAAAGGCACATCTTACATGGTGGCAGGCAAGAGATAGTGTGCAGGGGAAATGCACACTCATAAGATCTGTGCAGGGGAACTGCACAGATCTCATGAGACTTACGGTCATGAGAACAGCACAAGAAAAAACCCACCCCCATAATTCAGTTACTTCCCACAGGGTCCTTCCCATGATATGTGGGGATTATGGGAGCTACAATTCAGGATGAGATTTGGTTGGAGACACAGCCAAACCATATCAACATGGCATTTGTTTTTCTGTTTCTGAATTAGTTCACTTAGCATAATGGCCTTCAACTGCATCCATGTTGCTGCAAAGGACATAATTTTGTTCTTTTTATATGACTGCATATTACTTCATGATATATACTTACCACATTGTCTTTATACAGTCCATCATTGATGGGCACGTAGGTTGATTCCATGTCTTTGCTATTGTAAATACTGCTGTGCTGAACATGCAACTGCATGTGTCTTTTTGGTAGAGTGATTTATTTTCCTTTGGGTGGATACCTGGTAATAGGTTTGCTGAGTCAAATGGTAACTCTGATGTAAGTTCTTGAAGAAGTCTCTAAACTGCTGGCTGAACTAAATTGCATTCCCCCCAGCAGGCTGATTTCTTATGGAGGCTCTAGGAAGCAGTCAGCTCTTTGCTTTCTCTAGCTTCTAGAAGGTGTTCACATCCCCTAGCTCATGGCTCTGTGTCACTCTAGTATCTGTTTTCATTGTTGTTGCTGTCTCATCTTTTTCTCTGCCTCTGACCCCACTGCATCCCTTTTATGACAACCCATCTGCATAATCCAGGACAATCTCCCCATCTCAATGTCCTTAACCTAACCACATCTGCAAAGTTCATTTTGCCATGCAAGGTCACATATTTACAGGTTCTGGGGATTAGGACATGGAGAAATTTGGGGGCCATTATTCAGCCTACCCCAGAGGGAATCCTAAAGTAAGACATACTGTGTCCTCCTCACCTTTCCTTAGCAAGGAGGGGACACAATTTCATTGATAATCTCAACTGTGATTTACAGAGTTTTAGAATCTGCCCTCTGATACCCTTCGGATACCCTTTACAAGTAGATTCTTTCTCAGGGATCTATCATTTGTGCAAGTTAATTATGTTTTGTTTGTTTGTTTGTTTTTTGGAGACAGAGTCTTGCTCTGTTGCCCATGCTGGAGTGAAGTGGCACAATCTCAGCTCACTGCAACCTCCATCTCCTAGGTTCAAGCAATTCTTGTGTCTCAGCTTCCCCAGTACTGGGATTACAGATACCTGCCACCACACCCACCTACTTTTTGTATTTTAAGTAGAGACTGGGTTTCACCATGTTGCCTAAGCTGATCTCAAACTCCTGAGCTCAGGCAATCCACCCACCTTGGCCTCCCAAAATGCTATGGTTACAGGTGTGAGCCACTGCACCCGGCCAAGTTAATTATATTTTAAAGACTGGTGTTTAGCAACCAACATCTCAAAATAACTTTCTATGTCAAACAGGCATTTTCTATATGGGAAGTTTAAGTTATGACCTATATTTCAACTGATTAAAACACTCTCATTGGTGAGTGTGCAAAATAAATTTCTTTGAAGGTACTGTTTAAAAGATGTGCATTTATGCAAGATCTGGTCTGGTGAGGTAGAGCTTTAAATGGAAGGGCAGATAAGTGGAAATGTTAAAAACCATTGTTTTGAATCACTTCTAAGTTTACTAGATCTAATATGTATATATATACACATATTTATATATATATACATATTTATATATACATATATATACACATATTTATGTATATACATATTTAAGTCTTATTGTCATGGTTCCATGACAAGTCTACCAAAGTATTAAATAACTGGCTTCTGCATTTCAGGCGTAATTTTATTTGGGGAAAGAAGACCTTGTTGAACTAGGACCATCCATAATAAAGGGAAAAAGCTGGCAATGTTTCCTCACTTCTATGGTCCTGTAGTTCTCTCCATGGCCAGAAGTCTTTCTAAGGAATATGTTTTTGGAGAGGGGAGAGTTTGTGTTGAGATTAAGTCTTCTGAATAGAGAAGGGAGGAGTGATGTTGGAACATCACTTCTCCCACTCTAAGGTGGAACAATGCTGTAGTGGATGAAAGCATGTCCCAGACACAGTATCAAGGAGAAAGGGGACTGTTTTGTATGGAAAGGGAAAAAAAAAACAGCAAATGATTTTTGTAAGGTTTACATCTAATGAATGCAGGACAATGTTTACATTATGAGAAAACAAAGAAAGGGGGTTAAGGAGGTAAGAGATGGAGAGGCAATGCTCAGGGGATAGAGTTAGGGATGGGTTAATGAGGGCCCAGGGAGATGCAAGCCATGTCCTGCATCATGTGATGCACATGTCACCTGCCTAGGCAAAGTCCCCAGTAACTTAGCTAAAGAAAGAGCTCAGCTCTTTCCATGTCTTTGCTCTTGTATTCATTTTTTTTTTTATTTTCAAAAGACAGGATCTCACTCTGTTGTCCATAACTCACTGAGGCCTCAAATACCCGGGCTCAAGCAATCCTCCCACCTCAGCCTCCCATGTAGCTAGTGCTACAGGTGCACACCCCCATGCCTGATTAATGTTTTTTAGATACATTTGTGCAGATGAGGTCCCGCTGTGTTGTCCAGGCTGGTCCCCAAATCCTGGGCTCATGAGATTCTCGTGCCTCAGCCTCCCAAAGTGCCGAGATTACAGGTGTGAGCCACCACACCCAGCCTAAGTTTATTGATGTGGACAATTTACAATAGCATAATCCAACAGAAACATGTGCAAACCACATGTGTCATTTTGAATTTTCTAGTAGCATGCATTAAAACAATGTAGATAGGATAGGTGAAATTGACTTGAATAATATATTTTCCTTAACTCAATAAAATTGTCCCTTGAACAACACAGGTCTGAATTGTGTGGGTTCACTTACATATAGAGTTCATTCTTCCTCTGCTACCCTTGAGACAGCAAGGCCAGTCTTTCCTCTTCCTCAGCCTATTCAACGTGAAGACAAGGAGGATAAAGACCTTTATGGTGATCCACTTCCACTTAATGAATAGCAAATATATTTTCTCTTCCTTATGATTTTCTTAACAATATTTTCTTTTCTCTAGCTTACTTTATTGTAAGAATACAGTATATAATACATATAACATACAATATATGTGTTAATCCACTATTTATATTATTGATAAGGCTAATAGTAGGCTATTAGTTAATTTTTGAGTGAGTCCAAAGTTATGTGCATATTTTCTTTTCTTTTCTTTTTTTTTTTTTTTTGAGATGCAGTCTCGCTCTGTCACCCAGGCTGGAGTGCAGTGGCGCGATCTCGGCTCATTGCAAGCTCCGCCTCCCAGGTTCACGCCATTCTCCTGCCTCAGCCTCTCCCAGTAGCTGGGACTACAGGCGCCCGCCACTACGCCCGGCTAATTTTTTGTATTTTTAGTAGAGACGAGGTTTCACTGTGGTCTCGATCTCCTGACCCCGTGATCCACCCGCCTCGGCCTCCCAAAGTGCTGGGATTACAAGCGTGAGCCACCGCGCCCGGCCTATATGCATATTTTCAATGGCGCAGGGGTGGGCACCCCTAAACCCCATGTTGTTTAACAGTCAACTTTATATCTAAAATATTATTATTTCAACATAGGTAATCAATATTTTAAAATATCAAGGAAATATTTTACCTATTAACATATTTTGAAATCAGGTATGTATGTGATACTTGCAATCTATCTATATTTAGACTTGCCCCATATGAAGCACTCAATGACCACCTGTGTTGACTTGCCACCATATTGAACAGCAGGTCTAGAATAAACCTGCTCCTGTGGCTTGGGCATATGATGCTTCAGTGTGCTTTCTAAGTCAAAGCCACACTCAGCCACAGAAGGATGTTGAGGGTATCAGGATCATGCTTCCCATACCACTTATCTGCTATTATTATTATTATTATTTGTTACTACTATTTGTTTTTCTCAAAACTCTTGGTGGGCAAAGTCAGGTTCTCCTTGTATCCATCAGCCTAAGTTTTCTACCAACTCTTAGCTTCCCTCCTTATGGTGAGATATTCCCAAATTGTCTCTTTCTGGACAGTCTGTTCTCTCATTATTCTCCTTGCTTCAGCTGCTCCTGTGAGCTCCGTGCACTGGCAGAGATGAGACAAACAGGAAAACGACTCACAGTCAACTCAAGAGTGAGAAGTTGCTAAGACACATGGAAACTTTCCACATAAAACAGGCTGGTTTCTCTTTTTCCATCAAAGGGAGAGAGACAGCACCAACAAGTGATTTGGAATATGGTAAGTCAGCCAGCAAAAGTGGTCTCAAAGTGACTTCACCTTGTCAGCAATTGCCTCCTAGAGGGACTGCAGTGCTTGCATCTGAGCAGCCAGCACCCAGGCTCTTGCAAATACACACAGAGTATGCTTCCTGCACCTAACCACAGGCGTTTATTTTGCACTGGGAAGCTGGATACAGGTAAAGAAATGAAGATGGCCCTTCCCGTGAATACACACAAGAAGGAACTAGTGTACTCTGAGTTATAATTTGGCTGTAACCATTATTTGCTCATTCTCCTCCCCTTCTTCCTCCTCTTCCACCTCTTCCTTTTTCTTGCCTACCTCTTTCTCCTCCTCATGTAATACATTTTAAAATATTTCAGTGAACTTGTAATTTGTTTACATAATAATTGTATTATTTTAACATGAATATCTTCCCTTTTTCAAAAGCCATTTGAATTCCTTTTTTTTTTTTCTGAGAAAAGGTCTCACTCATGCTTAGGTTGGAGTGCAGTGGTGCCATCATAGCTCACTGCAGCCTCCATCTCCTGGTCTCAAGCGATCCTCTCACCTCAGCCTTCTGAGTACCTGGGACTACAGGCATAAGCCATCATGGCCAGCTAATTTTTGTATTTTTTGTAGAGATGGGGTTTTGCTGTGTTGCCCAGGTTGGTCTTGAATGCCTGGGCTCAAGCAATCCACCCACTTCTGCCTCCCCAAATGCTGGAATTACAGGCTTGAGCCACTGTGCCTGGCCGAATTCTTTTTTTTTTTTCTAGGAACTGTCCATGCATATCCTTTGCCCATTTGCTATCTATCGCTTGTTGATCTTTTAATAATCACCTCCTATCGCTTCTCGGCCTTTTGGCTAAGATCATGTGTAGTATCTGTCCTTATCAGTTTAATAATCACCTCCTAGGAGCTGCTCCTAGAGGAAGGAGTTCAGTCTTTTGCTTGTGATATGAATTGCAATGTTTCTCCTGGTTTGCTATTTGGGAATTCAGTAGGGGATATAAAATAATATATAAAAACAAATGATGGTCACATATATAATAAACAACCACTAATTGGAAGACCATATTGGAAAAATGAACAAAGAAGAATAACTAGGAAGCCTTGGGAAAATAAAAACAATGAAGAAGATGGTTAAAACTCATTGAAATAGTCTTGTAGCATATTATAAATCCTCAATGATTAAAGCAACATGGCATTGGTAAGTAGACATGGAGATAAACCAATGGAACAGACCAAAGAGTCCAGAATAGGTAAAATGTATACAGGAATTCCGGACATGAATAGCTGGCATGTCAATCTTTGGGAAAAGATAAATTTCAACGAACAGATTGGAACACTTGGTTAGCCTTATGGAAAAATTTAAATCTGGGAAGGGGGGGACTTACGAGGGAGGATCCTTTGAAGCCAGAAGGTCAATACCAACCTGGGCAACAAAGCAAGATCTCACTTCTACAAAAAATAAAAATAATTATTAGGTCATGATAGGCATATACCTGTGGTCCCAGCTGTTTGGAAGGCTCAGGCAAGAGGATCACTTGACCCCAGGAGTTTGAGGCTACAGTGAGCTATGATCACACCACTCCACTCCCTCCTGGGCAGCAGAACAAGACCCCATCTCTAAAAAAAGATGAAAAAGATAAAGAAAAATCTAGATCCATGTCCCACAATGTATTCATGGATAAATTATGAATAGATCAATGATTTAAATATAAACAATGAAGCTATGCTTGTATTAAATATACTAGAAGGAAGGTTGGGAGAATTTATAATCTTAGAGTGGGAAGGTCTTTCTAACAATGAAAGTATAGATAAGTCACAAAGGAAACCACTAATCGAAATTTCTATATAAAAAATACACCATAAATGGAGAATATTAAAGCAAACTTGGGGTCATCCCTTTCCTAGTTTTGTTATTTTATGAGTTTGTAAGAGAAAATTAAGTGCTTCTAGGCTAGCCACCAAAAATAAAACTAGTATTTCATCCTTTTAGAAAACACCAAATGAAAACATGAGCCCTGTGCTGTCTATTAAGGTAACCAACAGCTTCCTGTGGCCATTTAAATTTGTTTTCTTCAATTAAATTTAAAAACTGGTTACTTGTTGATATGGTTTGGCTGTGTCCCCACCCAAATCTTGTCTTGAATTGTAGTTCCCATAATCCCCACATGTTGTGGGAGGGGCCCAGTGGGAGATAATTGAATCATGGGGGCAGTTTCCTCCATGCTATTCTCGTGATAGTAAGTTTTCACGAGATCTGATGGTTTTATAAGGGGCTTCCCCTTCACTGCGCTCTCATTCTTCTCCTTACTGCTGCCATGTGAAGAAGGATGTATTTGCTTCCCCTTCCACCATGACTGAAAGTTTCCTGAGGCCTTCCCAGCCTTGCAGAACGGAGTCAATTAAACCTCTTTCATTTATAAATTACCCTGTCTTGGGTATTTCTTCATAGCAGTGTAAGAATGAACTAATACACTTGTTTACATCTGCCACAGTAAAATCGCTCAATAGCCATATGTGGCTAGCTGCTAATATATTGGGCAACACTGATTTCCATGATTGTAGAAAATCCCACTGGAAAGCATTGGCTATTTGCTGATTCAGCAAACTTCTCTTGAACTGTATTCCAAGCACGTCTGTCGTCGTGGATACAAATGAGCACAAAACAGAGAGAAATCCTTGCCCTGAAGCCACTTATATTCTAGTGAGATCTACACAAAACCAGGAGGCGGTCAAGTCTTGTTGCACAAAGCCTCTACTTCTCACATTCAGTACAGAGTTGATTTATATATGTAGGTTTGATAATGAACAGTGAGGCCTGAGCACAACAAAAGGAGCCAATACTCATCTTTATATTCCCTGAGCATGATACGGCACCTAGTGCAAAAGCCATTGCAGTTCTTGCCTTTACTTTCAGTGGCAAAAATCGCAATGACTTTTGGACCAACCTAATAAAAGCATATGTGTTTGATCAGTAAATAAATTCATCTTTATGAATCATCTCCTCCTCCATTTTGTTTATAGGGAAACATAATTATAGAGCTCAAGAAATGAAATGTCACACAGTTAGGAAGTGAGAGAGCCAATTATCTATTCTCTGCATTGGACACTGTCTCTGGAGAATGATTGAAAGACCCAGGGTACATTTCAGAGCAAGTCACTCTATAAAGAGAAATGTCTGGATCTTAAGTATCTGAATAATGATCATGTTTATCATTGAAAAGATTGCTCCATCTATTTATTTTACAAAACATTTTGGGAGAACATGTAACACGTGCAAGCTTCCTTTTTCCTTTAAGACCAGTTCTTTTGATGTGTGTGATGTGTGTCTGCAAGGTAAGATTGCCCAGCTCATTGCCCGGGTTTCTTCGGGAGAGAAAGCCAAGAGCTAAAAGACCCACAGAGACAGTGAATTGTTATAATACTCTGTGATCTTCACATTGAATTTGAAGTTATGACACCTTCTTTTAATCCAAATTAGTATATAATGATTTAAGTACATACAATTATATGTGTTTCGGCAAAGTGCTAGTTTTCTTTTTAAATTGAATTCAGCTCATCTAAGCACTTGCAAGGTGTTTATTTTCAATACCTGTGATTATCTGAATTTCATCTTATGTGTGAACATAAAAGCAAGTCCTATACAATTTCCCAGAATACCATATTACCCTGATGATTAGTAAAATCGTAAACCACAGGTATTTGAGAGGAAACATGTATTTCTCAAATTAAAGACTGATATTTAGATCAATATCAAAGTTTTGTATGTGTCATGAAAAGCTATGGAAAATGTGTGAAATCTCAGCAAATAACACAGGTTCTATTAGTTATTTATATAATGAAATGGATAATTTAAATTATATGTTTACCAATTTAAAATAATTTTTAAACTATTATTTTTTCTTTGACAATGTAAGCTCTCTATAAAGAGATACTGAAAAGATCAAAAAAGCAGAAAGTGCAGTTCACCCATGATTCAATAATTTTTGGAAATGAATGTTAAACATTTCTTGGCTTGTTTGTTTTTAAGTTTGTTTTTACTATGTTCATTTCACATAATTAAATTTACAATATCTAATATTATCATTACATAGAATTGAATCTAATAATTGAGATTTCAATGCTTCGTATATTTTTAAAAACCCTTTTGCTTGTATATTTCTCTTTACCTCTCAGAATCAAAGCCATTTCTTTTGAAAACATTAAAATTAAATTATCTTGGCTGCCCAAACATAGAAAGGGAGTTTAACATTAGACATAAGTCAAATCTAAGAGCAGCAAGGATGAATCACCAGAACACTGAGTGTATAAGGACTTCTAATTCCCACATTTTCACACTGGACAAAAACATCTCAGGGACACCTGTGTCACTAAACTCTAAGCTCTGCAATGGGCAAATTTTCCAAATTTTTCTTCATTCCTACTTTGAATGGAACCAATGCTGACCCAGAACACAACTTTTTTATTCATTTTTATTTTATATATATATATATATATATATATATATATATTTTTTTTTTTTTTTTTTTTTTTTTTTTTTTTTTGAGATGGAGTCTCGCTCTGTCGCCCAGGCTGGAGTGCAGTGGCGTGATCTCAGCTCACTGCAAGCTCCACCTGCCGGCTCCATGCCATTCTCCTGCCTCAGTCTCCCGAGTAGCTGGGACTAGAGGCGCCTGGCTAATTTTTTGTATTTTTAGTAGAGACAGGGTTTCACCGTGTTAGCCAGGATGGTCTCGATTTCCTGACCTCGTGATCCGCCCACCTCGGCCTCCCAAAGTGCTGGGATTACAGGCGTGAGCCACTGCGCCTGGCCCCATTTTGATTCGATAGCATAGAAAATTCCCCATTCATCTGTTACCTCCCATAAAAAGTAGCCTGCCTAATTATTTTATCGATTTTTTCACCCTAATTCTCTCAGAGACATCTACATGTGCTTTTGATGAGTGCAATTTAAATATATTCATGGCTGATCAAGCCCTGTGACAGGCATTTTGGGAGAGACCCAAGCAAGTACATCTAGCCCTTGCAGTCAAGGAGTTTAAATCTAAAAGATAAAACAGAAGATTGCTTTATAATTAAATGATAAATTTAACCCCCTTCCTTTCATCTCAGGGTACCTTATCCCAATTAATGTGCACATTGTGGCTACTTATCACTCAACAAAAAAGAGAGTTTGATTTTCAATAATGACTTAAATGTTCATGCTAATTCTATGATGTTCAGAATTGACTCTAGGCTGATTGTATTATAGCAAATTAATGACAATATAATATTAATGACAAGGGTAACTGATGGAAAAGGTCAGTCTAAATTAGTGAAAAGTATGAATTTCTACAATGCTTATTGAAAAATTAAATGTTTAAGATATTTGTCCACAGTGCTGACTATAATGAACAAACATGCTCATTTATAATTATTGAATTAATTAGTCAAATCTATAGACTTTTCTTTCTTTTGTTCTAAACTTTCTCACCCGACCTAAGCCAATGTAGCTGTTCATCAGTTCCCAGGTTCCTTGGACCATATCGGGAGGCTCCCAATATAAGACCAGCCCCAAAACTTGGCTTTCTAGGGGATGCTTTACCATGGAGATCAACCCCACCAACAGAACAAATATTTATTAGCCTACAGACACATTGTGATAACCTCAAGAACAGTCTCCGTACACAAGAGCTTTTCACAAAAGATACCCATTGACACAGAAAGAACAATATTCCAGTGTCAGATTTATACATGTTTAAGGTTGCTTTGGACAAAAGTCTCCCCTGGAAGTGTAGAGGGTGGCGAAGGGTGGGCTACATGGGACTCACTGGATTCCAGAACATGAACATTGGCTTGAAGCTACTTGGTGCTGGGCTGCCCACATTCTCAGACGCATACAAGTTATGTGTATTAGTTCTTTATGGCCAGTGTAACAGAGCATCACACACTTAGTGGTTTAAGACAACACAAAGTTATTGTCGTATGTTCTGAAGAAATCCAGCATGGCTCTCAATGCGTTAGTATCAAGGTGTCGTCAGGGCTTCATTCCTTCTGGAAGTTCTAAGGGAGAAAATGTTTCCTTGTTCTTTCTAGCATCTAGAGACCACCTATATTTCTTGAGGCATGGCCCCAATTTCCATCTTCAAAGCCAGCAATAGCAGGTTTCATGCCATATCACTCTGACCTATTTGTCTTTCTCTTCCACTTTTAAAGATTCTGTGATTCCAGTGGGCCCACCTGGATAATCCAAGATGATCTCCCTATTTTAAAAATCTCCCTATTTTAATTCCATCTGGGACCAGAATAGCCTTTTGTCGTGCAAGTGACATATTCACAGTTTCAGGGAATTCATATATGAACATCTTTGGTGAGGCATTATTCTGCCTGCCACACTATATTACCATATATATAATCACTGTCCATATCACCCACCAAAAAAACTTATTTCTAATACACCTTATGACAAATAAGGAAACTCTGTTGTTGATTCCAAAAAGGATACTTGGAATGTAAACTTTTGGATATGTTTGGATTTCTGATTAAGGTTCTTAAAATACTAAGGCTCTAGACTGGACTGCAAATAAAGTTAATATTCATACACACATACACCGTGCAGTTTATAAGAAGGCATTTTAAAGCCAATTATCAAACAAACAATATTAGACCATGCACTCAGTGCAATTTGCACTATGAAGCAAATGGAATTTTATCACTTCAATTTTATCTAGCAAATGCTTTCTGATGCATTTGTCTCACTTAGTCTAATGACTCATTCATGACTGTTTTCCCCTCCAGAAGAGCTGTTGCCTCCTAGCTGGGTTGCACTTGCCCTTGCCCCTATTTTTTCTACTTCCTGGTGCATGTTTTACCCAGTGCAGAGTACTTGCAGAATCAGGTGGTCTTTGTCACTCAGAAAGTGTCTTATCTTTTGGTTGCAGAAGCTTTGTTGGAAGGTCTGTCTATGATTTGGATACTGCCCCTATTCGACCATCAACCTGACTCACTGGTCTTCTAAAAGCACCTAAAAGCCATCTTTTATTCTCCAGCCAAATGATGCCAAGACAACAGTCTAAATTCAACCAATGGTCAGATATTCTGATCCCTGTTCCCATTGAAAACCTGCTTTGGAAGATCATCTCAGCAACCCATCTGTTCATTTATCTAACAGATATGTATTCAACAACTGCTGTGTTCAAAATACTCAGGTGAATCAACACAAAAGTTTTGTTTGTGTCCTCAAGAGTCTTCCAGCATAATGAGGACAGCAGTCATTTTTAAAAATTCCATGCAGCTTAGTTGAGTTTTATTACTGAGGCACTTAAATGAGCTACAGTACCAGGGAAATCCCATACAAATGTCGTTTCCCAGGGCAGGGGATTTGTTTTTGTTCACTGTGGTAGACCTAAGTTTGCCTGAGATAGTTAAGCAAGGGTTCCAGAAAAAGGGAGCTTATGTTTGCTAGAAATAGGAAGACATTCCAGGTGAGAAGAGATGGACTTTGCAAAGCAAAGGAGTATTATGGCATAGCGTGGAACATGGTTGAACACTTCATATCATGCAGAAATTGAGAAAAAGTGGGTAAGAGAGGAGACAGGGAAAGAGAAAGAAAGAGAAGGAGAGAGAAGAAAAAGATGAATAAGGAGGAGGAGAAAGAGAGGAGAAGAAGGAAGACATGAAAGAGGAAGAGAAATAAAAAAAGAGGTGAGGGGAAGGAAGAGGAGGAGGAGGATGAGAACAAAGAAGAAAAGAGGAGAGGAAAGATAAAATAAGGGCCAAACAGAGCTGGGAATGATGGGTCATGCCTGCAATTCCAACACTTTGGGAGACTGAGGCAGGAGGATTACTTGAGGCCAGGAGTTGGTGACCAGCCTGGGCAATATAAAGAGACCACTGTCCTAGAAGAAGAAGGAGGAAGGAAGAAGAAGGAAGAAGGAAGAAGGAGGAAGAAGAAGAAGGAGGAGGGGGGGAGGGGGAGGGGAAGGGGGAGGGGGAGCCCAGACAGAGATTGCTGAATTCCAAAATAGCCTTGCATTCTAAGCTTCAGAGTTAAGATGGTACTCAATAGAGATGTAAAACAAATAGTTTTTTTTTGTTGTTTCGAGACAGAGTCTCGCTCTGTCCCCCAGGCTGGAGTGCAGTGGCGCGATCTCGGCTCACTGCAAGCTCCGCCACCCGGGTTCACACCATTCTCCTGCCTCAGCCTCCCGAGTAGCTGGGACTACAGGCACCCGCTACCACACCTGGCTAACGTTTTGTATTTTTAGTAGAGACAGGGTTTTACCCTGTTAGCCACGATGATCTCGATCTCTTGACCTCGTGATCCACCCGCCTCAGCCTCCCAAAGTGCTGGGATTACAGGCGTGAGCCACTGCACCTGGCCACAAATAAAGAGTTTGAAGGAGGGTGTAGAAATGAACTTTTTTTTTTTTTTTTTTTTTTTTTTTTTTTGAGACAGAGTCTCGCTCTGTCTCCAGGCTGGAGAACAGTGGAGCGATCTCGGCTCACTGCAACCTCCACCTCCCAGGTTCAAGCAATTCTCCTGCCTCAGTCTCCCGAGTAGCTGGGACTACAGGTGCCCGCCACCACAGCCAGCTAATTTTTGTATTTTTAGTAGAGACAGGGTTTCACCATGTTGGCCAGGATGGAATGGTCTTGATCTCTTGACCTCGTGATCCACCCGCCTCCGCCTCCCAAAGTGCTAGGATTATTGAAGAAAGACTTGAGGACAAATTTGAGGAATGAATTCACAGCCAGGAAAGCCAGTGCAGAATTTACCCCAATAGTGTGAGTACGAGATGCTGAAAGCCCTTCGTGGGAGGTCCCAGAAGAAGAAGAGGGACTGGCTTAACAGATACTCCAGCAACTGACAGGGCCCTAGATAAATTGACAGTGGTGAAGGAGAGAAAGGAGTGGGGTGGTTCCCAGGATTTCTTGTGCTGTTCACCAATACAAGAAATGCAGGAGAGAAGAGGAGATGGGTTTTCTTTTTTGGTGGGGGAGGGTACACTTGGAGTATGTTTTATTTGAGATGCCTAGGAGATTATATACATAGAGTGTGACCCTAATATTTATCCAAATGTGCTCTTAGAAAATGGCATTATTTTTTATCTGAAAAGCAAAGCCAAGAATGCAGAGAAAAAAAAAAAGCAAAGAAAAAAAAAGGAAAAGAGGCTTCTACCAACAAACTTCATTGAATTTAAAAGGTTTTAAAAATCCAGGAACACTTTTGTAGTTTGTAAGTTACTAAAGCATGTATCATTCATTAGGAACCATGCCATGATCAGCAGGATGGCAATAGGAAAAAATGCATCTTACATAAATCCATTGCAAGGAAGCTGGCCTTATAGATTCAAGTATCCATTGTTCCCTTTTTGAGCTATAAAACGAGTGCATCAGCTTTCTTCCAATGGAAGCAGAATGACCCTACAAAGTTAAATATTAAGTACTTGAGTGACTTTTAAAAGGGCTAACCAAACAATTTATAAGTTGAGATCTATGAATGAAGGCATAGTACTTAGTGAACCTTTGGTAACATTTTAAATTTTTAACAAAAATTCTTAAGAAGTTTTTAATGGAGAATCAAAAGGGTTTGCTCATGCAAACTGTAAATGATCAAGAAACAAAATACCAGAACACGCAACATTTACCCCAAGTTGTGAGATATTTTAAACTGTGTGCTTGTAACAGTGTTGTTCTTCATGAAGACAAAAATTTACTGCAATACCTGCTGGATTAAAAAGACACCAACATACTTATTTGGGCTCTCAATCTTTTTTCTACCATGTGAAAATTATACTGTCAAGTAGAACTTTAAATAGTAATTTATATCATATATTAGTAGAAACGAGATGTTGGTATCTCTAGGGCATTCCTGATAAAAGGAACTCTTTAAAAGGGTTCATATGTATATATATATATATATACAAAATTTCGAAAATATATTATGACAACATGGGGTTCTGCTTAATATGCCCAGCTGGCGTGTGTACACTGAGCTATGGCTGATAAAATGTAGATGCTCAAAAATTAAAAACTGTGAGACCAAGACTCATTATGAAAAAGTAAGGAAGGGAAGGATAGAGAAATGAACATTTAGACTTTTTTTTTTTTTTTTTTTTTTGAGAGGGAGTCTTGCTCTGTCACCCAGGCTGGAGTGCAGTGGCACGATCTCGGCTCACTGCAAGCTCCGCCTCCCGGGTTCACACCATTCTCCTGCCTCAGCCTCCCGAGTAGCTGGGACTACAGGGGCCCGCCACCATGCCCGGCTAAGTTTTTGTATTTTTAGTAGACACGGGGTTTCACCATGTTAGCCAGGATGGTCTGGATCTCCTGACCTCGTGATCTGCCCGCCTCGGCCTCTCAAAGTGCTGGGATTACAGGCGTGAGCCACCGCGCCCGGCCTAGACTTTTTAAACTCAGTTTCAAGTGGATTTTGAACTCAGAGAGGTCGAAAACATCACCCTAGTCATCCCACTCAAATGTAAATCTCATAAGTGTAGGAATTTGGTTTTTCATTTTGCTTTTTTTGTTGTGCTTTGCTGCACCATTCCCGCTGCTTACAACATTGGCACTGCTGTTGAATGGATGACTTTCTTTCTATCTATGCAGTCCTTAATAAAATGCCTAGCTCAAAGAAGGTGCTTAATAAATTTTAGGTAAACAGATGGATAATTGGAATCAGGACAGATGGATGAGTGGATGGGTTTCTGAATGAATGCATGAGAATATAAAATAAAGGATGTGCATGAAACAAAGAGAAAGAGAGAGCACTTTGAAGCTAAAAGGAAGAGTTACTAATCATAGAAGAAGGAGGATAAATTATCATGACTCTTCAGTTCATGGCAGAGACAAGAGGAATAAATTGGACAATAGAAGATTGAGAAGACGTTTCTGAGGCTACAGATTCTGATAATGTCTTCACGATCTCCAATACACAACATTGCACTCTACTTATTGCAACATTTGCCTTCTTTGATTCGAACAATGCATACCTGATGCAGTTTGTCTGTCTCCAGTTTATAACACTGAAGTTAGTGTACATTTTTTCCTATATTCTGCACTGCTTCAAACCGTTGACATGCAAGAAGTTATTATTTCAGGTATTAACAAGAAACTATTTGCTTAACTATTTTTCCACACGATGAATCCTACATATAAACTCAAATGTGCTAAAGAAAAGATATACATATTCAATGGATTCAAATGAATGCTTAAATAGTAGAAATTTATTGAGTGATTTGAGAGTTCTACATTCAACAATTTCAGTAGTATTATACAATCATCATTATGTCCTCCAGAAAAGTATAATGCTGAATTCCAGGCATTTCACATGGTAGGTGATTATATTGCATACAAATAAATTGGCTTTCCTGATGTTGGAAGGCTTTGAGGCTTGTTTTCTCGTTTCAACTTATAGAGAAATCAGGAATACAGATTCATAAATACAGCTCCTTGTATCAATGTGTCAGTAAGCAACATTTTAAAAAAATTATTTTAAGTTCCAGGATACAAGTGCAGAAAGTGCAGGTTTGCTTCATAGGTAAACATGTGCCATGGTGGTTTGCGGCACCTATCAACCCATCACCTAAGTATTAAGCCCAGCATGCATTAGCTATTTACCCTAATGCTCTCTCTCCCCCACCCTCCCTACAGGCCCCAGTGTGTGTTGTTTCCCTCCTTGTGTCCAGGTGTTCTCATTGTTCAGCTCCCGCTTATGAGTGAGAACATGCAGTGTTTAGTTTTCTGTTCCTGTGTTAGTTTGCTGAGGATGATGTCTTCCGGCTTCATCCATTTCTCTGCAAAGGACATGATCTCCTTCCTTTTTATGGCTGCATAGTATTCCATGCTGTATATGTACCACATTTTCTTTATCCAGTTTATCACTGATGTGCATTTGAGTTCTATGTCTTTGCTATTGTGAATAGTGCTAGTAAGCAACATTTAAAAGTAGTCTGGATTTTTCACTAAACCACTAAGGTAATGAGCTTGTTCTTTGGGAAACCAAGAGGAAACTGTTGTAAAAATGTAGATTCTTGTGGAAAGAGTACTTTTTTTTTTTTTTTTTTTTTTTTTTTTGAGAAGGAGTCTCGCTCTGTCGCCAGGCTGGAGTGCAGTGGCACGATCTCAGCTCACTGCAACCTCTGCCTCCAGGGTTCAAGCGATTCTCCTGCCTCAGTCTCCCGAGTAGCTGGGACTACAGGTGCGTGCCACCACAGCCAGCTAATTTTTGTATTTTTAGTAGAGACAGGGTTTCACCATGTGTGCCAGGATGGTCTTGATCTCTTGACCTCGTGATCTGCCCACCTTGGCCTCCCAAAGTGCTGGGATTACAGATGTGAGCCGCCGTACCCGGCCAAGAGTACTCTTTTAGAGCAATTAAGAAGGTAGGTGATTAAGGGATAACGCTGGGTCCTTTGACCTCTTTGGATCACTTTGCTATTTTTCTGGGTTCTTAATAACCCACTCGAGTGAGGCAGACAACACTTAGCTATGCCCATGGTTGCTTAAGGTGAATGAATGCAAGCTCTTATTGTCCATCCCTTTACTCTTCTATGTTGGTTCTTATGAATCTCACGAATGAAGAAACAAGTTGACATTTTTCAACTTGCTCTCATCCCACTTGTGAATAGAAAAGGTTCTTCTTCTCAAACTTCTTACAATTTCTGGTAAGGGAAACTACTGTGTTTCCCAACTATGCCACCACCTACCAATTCACACAGGACACTAGCCCACCAGTAAGTAGCCTAGTCAAGTCATATGACCAACTTTTATTTTCACCAATAATTTCTGATTGACTGGCTGTTATTTCACACAGAAGGCTTTTGTGGAGAATCAGTCTCGTGGATTTTCAGAAGGGGGTGTTTCCATTCAACGATTGCAAGCGTGGCCAGTTCTCAGCATTATTCTTGGCAGATAAATATGAGTTCAAGGAAAAAATAATAAAAGATATGCAGATTCATTAGAGGCAAAGGGAAGTAAAAAGGATTTTCCTCTTTCAGAGTTTATCCAGTTGGATTTATAGTTAATCCAATAATTGCTTTAATCATAGAGCATAACTCAGGGCATCTTCCCTCCCTCTCTTTCTCTGTCTCTCTCTGTCTCTCGCTCTCGCTCTCTGTCTCTGTCTCTGATAGTTCCAGGGAACCCAGGACTCAGAGAGCCTTTGAGTTATAATCACAAGGTTTGACTAAATGAACCAAGTATATGCTGAAGACTTTTACAATCATAGAATACCAAACAAAATACTGGCATTGTTGTGAATATTTGGGTGGTAGATTCTATTGTTAAATAACATTTAGGATCATCTTGAAGGGCTTATTTTTTCAGAAATAACTTTTTTAAAGAAGAATACCACAAACTTGATGAGGGAGGGTTATTAGAGCCTATTAATTTTTTTTGGCAATTACCTCTAAGAGAAACTGATGGCTTTACATGGTCAGATAGTTATGGGTCATTCAAATCTCTGCAGATCACTTTTAGAGTAACTGTGGGATGTCTTGATAGTCCTCAAGATCAGCGTCTCAAAGCCATTGTCTTAGGAGTATTATTCCTATTGAATGTTAATGGGGATGTGTTATGGGCTCAACTGGGCCCCTGACAAATTCATATGCTGAAGTCAAAACCCGCAGTACCTCAGAATGCATTTGAAGACAGGGCATTTAATGAGGTAATTACAGTAAAATGATGTCATGGGGTGGACTCTAATCCAACGTGACTGGTGTTTTTATAGTAAGAGGAGATTGGGACACAGACACACACAGAGGGTCAGCCACATGAGGACACAGGGAGGAGATGGCATCTACAAGCCAAGGAGAGAGGCCTCAGGAGAAACCAACCCTACTAACAACTTGATCTTGAAATTCCAGCCTCTAGAACTGTGAGAAATGAGAGAAACAAATGTCTGTTGTGTAAATCAAATATATATATATAAACACCTATGTTTTCAACAACCTTAGCACTTTGCATAACCTTGTGTGTTATTTGTGTGCTATGTGTGTTATGAATCTACAAGGATTTTTTTTTTTTTTTTGAGACAGAGTCTTGCTCTGTCACCTAGGCTGGCATGCAGTGGTGTGATCTCAGCTCACTGCAACCTCCGCCTCCCAGGTTCAAGCAATTCTCTTGCCTCAGCCTCCTGAGTAGCTGATATTACAGGTGCACACCACCATGCCCAGCTAATTTTTGTATTTTTAGTAGAGACAGGGTTTCAGCGTGTTGGCCAGGCTGGATTTGAACTCCTGATCTCAAATATTCTGCCTGCCTCTGGCTCCCAAAGTGCTGGAATTACAAGTGTGAGCCACCAAACCCGGCTGAAACAATTATTATATGCTATGTTTTGTAAGCTTTTTTTTTTTTTTTTGCCATAGATCCTTTGAATTCAAATGATTTTGAGAAACTATTGTTCCAATAGAATGCTTTTGGAAACATCACTCTACATCAAGCAGCTCTAATTAATGGGAGTATGCACGTACCCCAAATTCTCTCGGTTCAGATGTCAAGTTTTGTCAGCATTGCGTTTGGTTTTGCTGGGTGGGATTATCAACCAGGAAGAGGGCCCTGAAAAGAAGTCTTGTCCTGGCTCTTTGGTAAGACTGTGTTTTCCAGTGCAGGTGGAAACTTTGCCTGTAAATTTAAAATAACAAATATAATGCTTCTTACTCTCAGAGTGGTTTGAGGTTTAGCCCACTTTAATAAGTATTAATTGATCCCAAAAATGTTGTGAAAGAAGGTGGATTTTTGTTTAACAGAGAAGATGAGGGAATAAGCTAAAAAATGTTAGGTGGCTTATGGGTGCATTTGAGAGCACGACTTCACAGTTAATTACAGCAGCACCAAGTACTCTGTCTAGGTGAATCAGCTAACCCATCTGAGTCTTTGTTTCTTCATTAAGTGAGAGAAGATAGAAAACATAGTTTTGCCACCCCCCGATGGATAAGATAATCAAATGGGTTGATAAAAGGAGGCTGTTTAGCAGACAGCCTTGTATAATAACCACTCAGTAAGTGTTTCATGTGGTCTTTATCAAGGTTACCCATGAAGGAGTGGTACAGCTGGCTGCCAAATGGAGTCTTCTGATAGTCAATCTCCTATTCATGTCATTGTATATTTAATTTATACTTTTTTTTTTAAGAGTTGAGGTCTCACTTTGTTGCCCAGGCTAGACTCAAACTCCTGGGCTCAAGTGATCCTTCCATGTTAGCCACCCAAAGACTGGGACCACAGGTGAGCCCCACCATGCCTGGCTGCCTCTTGTATAATCACACTTTTGAGACTGGTTGCTAAGAATGAATTGCCCAGAATTTAATCCTAACTAAGTGAATGGATAAAATTGCTATTATAATCCTTAAAACAAAGATCTATACCGCCAGTATAGAAATCATCAAAACTGTGTTGCCCCTACATATTTATAAAGAAATTTAGAAATCCAAAAATTTCTCTCAAAAAGTAGTAATGTCCAAAAGTTCATCAGAGAGACTGGTGAAATTTAATAAAGATGTCTTAGTGAAAATTGCCTAAACACCACAGAAAACAATGTATATATTTGGCACGGCAAAGTCAATTTCTTCATTTTGTTTCATGACTCTCAAATTTTATAATTCAAACAGTTTTGCTTTGTTTTGTTTTGGTTTGGTTTGGTTGTATTTCACAGTTAGTTTGGTACATGCATTTCTGGGTCTTTGATAAGGGTTTCGTCTAGCTTCCTTTTACACTCTTAGTTCATTTTCATGCTCCATTTCTACATTTTTGTTAGAAATAATATTACAGCATATGCCAAAGGACATATCGCCGTAGAAACCAGTAGGCAACTTCCACGAGCTCAACATTCCTGTTCTCTCCTTGCTGCCCAATTGTGGGGTATTCATCTCTGTGCTTGTTCTGTTGTGGGTTTTTGTCACCCATCTTGCTTTTCACATCAATTTTCCTTTCTGGGACCCTGGCCACACTTGAGTTTCAGACCCCTGTCTCAGAGTTCCTTTGAGATGATACAGAACAAAACTAACTTGCTTATGTCTGGGAAGCAGAAAATAATGTCAAGAGTGTTGAAAATGAGAGTTGAAGTAGGTTCTGGTTGCAATGGAAGTAAAAGTAGGTAATGAAATCCAAGGGGTGAGAAAATGATGAATGTATCATGGCTTATACAATAAATCGAAAGATGGAATAACCCTTAGGGACTAAGACAGAATCGTATAGCAAGCAGAAAGTGCTGAGCTTGTGCAATCGACAAATCAGAAAGAGTGAAGGAAAATCGTTGAAGATTTTTTAAATTCACTTCCAGTATAAGACCAGATCTGTGTTCGTGTCAGATGGCTGTTAGCTCCAGGCCTGTTGAAGAGCAGGCTTCAGTTCATCAGGGCTCAGTTTGGTCTACGTTCTGTTGATGCCACAGATGGTCAAGAGTTGAGGACTGTTCAACTCAGAGTAACTAAAGGAGAATTCCAAAGCACCATTCTGATGTCACAGATGTTGAGAAGGACTCCACAGAAATTCTATCAGGGAAACTGCAAGAATAGACCTCACCTGGCTCATTCTAAAGTGAATATTGATGAAATTGGCATGCTTTAGGCATGGGCTAAGACAGAACATTTATGAGCAAGAAGGATGTGGGTGCCTGGTTTTAATGTTTAAAGAATGGCTTACACTATTCTAATGGAGATGGATATAGGAGTAGGAAGCTCAAATTCCTCTTGGTTGCTGTGGAGTTAGGAAGCACTGACGTACAAAGAACTGGCTTACTAACAGCTTTCATGAGTGTAGTGTATTTGAAATGGTTCATACCTGCTTTTTCAGTCCCTAATTCTGTCTGTCAACTAGAATCAGCACAACTCGAGTGTATCACATTTATACATTCTGGACACTCTCTTATTCCATTTCTGGCATTTTTCTCTATTAGCATCCAGCCTGATGGAACTGTATGCCTTACCTCTGTCTGAAATTCTGTGCTATCTGGTTGGGAGGCATTCGTAGACATGCAATTTTCTGGCAATGCAGGGAGATTCTTCCTGTCTTGCTCATATGCGGATTTCTCCTCATTCAGCCCCATATTGTTGAATTACCTCATCTTTTAAGAGCCTGAACTTGTCAATTAAGCCTTTCACCAAAAACTAAGTGTCTTCCAGGCCCTGTTGTCTGTATGTGGGATACAGCACAGCGCTGGCCAAGAAAATGAGCTACTATCCACAAGCAGTCCATCGTCAAGCCACACAGAGATAAACAAAACGCTGAGATTTAATAAACACTACAAGAATGCAACCTGAGTGTATAGGTGGCCACTTTAGAGACTCCATTAAATTAGAGTCAGGGAAGACCACCCCAGAAAAGTAATGGATGTATAGAAGTTGGTCAATACATATGTTGTGGGAAGCCAGAGCTAGGAACACCAAATACCATTAAAGCCCAGGGCAATGAGGTGCAGTGAAGGCATTTGTTATGCCGAGCAGTAGCTCTCAAATTTCAAGATGCATATTAATTTTCCAGTGACCTTGTTATAAAGCCAGTGTTCTAGTTCTGCCCCAACCATTGTCTCTCCTTAGGGCAGGGTGGGGCTCCAGGCAGCTGGAATTTACAAGCAGCGATTTAGGATTCTAAGGCTGGCTGTTAATTAGAAATTAGGTTGGAGCAGAGACTGCAAGGGGGAGAGTGATTATCAACCTTGTATAAACCCATGAGTCTATATGGAAGCAGTTTAGAGACTGTCCTACTAATGGCACACCGTAGTAGACACTTCAGTAGGGAAATATGAGATGTATTTAGTAAGATCCTTGGCAACAGTGTACAGAATTGGAAGGGAGCAAGTCTGTACACAATTAATTGGGTAGAAAGTTTTGTAGTTATATTGGCAAGACATGTTGCCAACTTTGACTACAAAGTGTCACTGGTATAGAAAATTAAAGGATTTGAGAGATGTTTGCGGGGAAAAAAAATGAAGACCATTTCCATCTTTATGAATTTATATAGATGAGGGATTCATTGTGGTGAAGTAAAGAATGTGGAAGGCAGAAGTTTAAAAAGAGAAGCCAGTTAGTTCCTGAGACAATGTAAGTTTTATGTACCAAAGATACTGTCGTATCTTTTAATAAAGCTAATGATCTAGTTCTGCCCCAACCTTTCTCTCTCCTTAGGACAGGACCAGGCTCCAGGAACCTGGATTTTTATAAGCCGCAATTTAGAATTCTCAGGCTGGTTGTGAATGAGAAATTGGATTAGGGAACAGATTACAAAAGGGACAGTGAAGATCTCCGGGTGACTGAATATGTGGACACAGAATTCAGAAATAAGATTTGTAATACAAATGGGGACATTTTGGAACCAGTGGAACTTGAAATTCCTTTGGGTGGGGGAGGTATGCAGAGTGTGAAAGGAGCCTGCTACAGAACAAGGAAGAGGACCAACATTTTAGGATACAGCAGAAGATGAAGAAACTAAGCAAGACTGCTGGGCAGGGTGAGTCACTCTTGTAATCCCAGCACTCTGGGAGGCCGAGGCGGGTGGATCACTTGAAGTCGGGAGTTTAAGACCAGCCTGGGCAACACAGTGAAACCTCGTCCCTACTAAAAATACAAAAATTAGCCAGGCGTGGTGGTGCATGCTTGTAATCCCAGCTACTCGGGAGGCTGAGGTGGGAGGATTGCTTGAACCTGGAAGGCAGAGGTTACGGTGAGTCAACATCACACCACTGCACTCCAGCCTGGGTGACAGAGCAAGGCTCCATCAAAAAAAGAAGAAGAAGAAAGAAGAAAGAAGAAGAAGAGAAAAAGAAAAAGAAACTAAGTGAGACTTTGCAGAGGAGGAGGGCGAAATGCAGAGAAAAGGGTGACCCAAGAGCCAAGGGCAGAAAAAGCACATTTCAGGATCCAAGACAAACTGCAGCACATGTTTCCAAGAGGTGCAGCCATACATATGTGTAAGAGAGCTGTCAATTTTCATTTGGATTTTAGCTTCACCAGGCACTTGAGTTCCACTTCACAAATGTGAAGGCTACTCTTCTGAGGATATGCGGATTCTTCAGTTACAGAGGAGTATGGAAGGAGGAGAACAGAAGACAATGAGGATCCTATTATTGTTTCCCTATGCAGCTTCCCTTCTTGCAAATCCCTCACTGCTCCTGTGCACAAACTCCTTTAGGAAGAAACAAGTGATTGCCATGACTCCCAGCAAGAGGCTCACGGTGGGGTCCCCACTTCCACAGCACCTCCCTTCTTTGTTGTGTAAAGAAATAGGTCTGCGACATTTCAGAGTTGCAAGATGGCACATGGGGTTAGAAGCACAGAATAGACACAGGTTTCCCCAAGTTTTAGTTGAGTGGTTATTGCATGGCTACCATAGCGGTGTGAACTCCTTAATCGGTACCTCTGTGTACATTCATTGTTCATTGCTACTATTAATAACCCTTTTATATTGGTGCTGGTATCGGAGAGTGTTTGCCGTGCTGTCTCTCCATTAGATGCTAAAGCCAGACTAAGCCTTTCAATTTCCATCTCACCATATTTAACCTCCTTTGAGGTTTAGCTCAGTGTTGTTAATGGTGCATAGCATGTTCTTTTCCATACTCAATTTGACAAACTACGGGGAATCTTTGATCTTATAATTTAAAGACATCATGTCTTATTTCGGTAGACAGATAATCTCAGAACATTTAAGATTTAATTGAATTGGACATGGCAAAAACATGTTAGCATTATCGAAATACTAAAACCCCTAAATAAAGAAGCATGTATAAACTACAGTGGCTCTTTTTTCTGGCACAGATGGTTTATATTTGTAATTGAAAAATTAATCTGTCTTTAGATTGCCCAAGGGAGTTACAAGAAGCTTAGCTGCTTTAGATTGTTTTTAAAAAGTGTTACAGAGTAATTATAAATAGACAGTAGTAGTATTAATCAATCTTTCTAAACTGTTGTTATTTGGATTCTGAATTGTTAATTGACTAATATTATACAATGATAATGTAATTTTATTTTCTCTTCAAAATGTACAAAAATGTAGCCCCAAGAACATAATTATTTCCGCTTATTTTATTTTTCTACTTTACTTTTAGAATACCATATTCTCTATTATTGAACAAGGCTCATCCTTTAAATTTTGATTCATTCATTCTTTTATTAGTGTTAGAAAACTGGATGTTAACTTTTTAATTAACCCTACTTTGTTTGAGGGGATTGGTAACAATTCATTTACTATGTTTTAATAATTATTTGTAGAAAAAATGTATGATTTTCCCGGGATCCTGTTCTTAATACTAAGTAAATCAAGTAATAATAATAGCAAAGTTAGTACTTTTAGGTAAATCCAATTACTGGCATTTGTCTGATTACTGAGAATTGTTGAGAAAAATTATTGGCCATATTTGTTAAAATAATCTACTTTATTATATCTGCCTGATAATTTTCTAGTCAATACAAGCTTATCAATCATTTACTATGCTCATTATATAAAATACCTTCAATTGATTTAATAAATATATGCATGAAAATTTTGAAGGGCACGTATTCTCAGTAGAAGGTATCCTATATACAGGCATGCAATGCGTCATAAGCACATCATGGAAAATTGAGTCTCCATCCCCTCAAACACTTATCCTTTGTGTCACAAACAAAAATAAAAACTAAAAATAAACTTTGAAGTATCATGTGTAGTTATTTATGCAGTTCTGTCCCTCTAAACGCTTATATTCCATCAATTTTCAAAGGGACTTTCCTAACTGTAGCTTTTGCTAACCATGGTGATTAGTTTATATCATCTCAGGGTAGACATATTGTGGCAAGAACTTACTTATTCCAAATTTACTATGTTCTGTATTACAGTTTAAAATCAACTTTGGGGCTGGGCATGGTGGCTCATGCCTGTAATCCCAGCACTTTGGGAGGCCAAGGCTAGCAGATCACCTGAGGTCAGGGAGTTCAACACCAGCCTGGCTAACATGGCGAAACTCCGTTTCTACTAAAAATACAAAAATTAGCCAGGCGTGATGGTGCGTGCCTGTAGTTCCAGCTACTTGGGAGGCTGAGGCAGGAGAATCACTTGAACCTGGGAGGCAGAGATTGCAGGGAGCTGAGATTGCACCACTGCACTCCAGCCTGGGCAACAGAGCAAGACTCCATCTCAAAAACTAAAAACAACTTTGGGCATTGGAAGTCTACAGTGATGGTATTACATGTACATTTTCTTCAAGTCTAGTTGTGTGTTTTTTTTGCAATAATGTCTGTTGATCTTGTGACCTGAGCCTTTTTACTTATGTGACCCCCTCGGTAACAAGGAACTTGGTGACTATCTCAGCAGGTTTTGATGTCTTTGATTCAGGACACAGAACATGTAAGACCACAATTAATTCACTATTGCCTTGACTAGTGCAAGTCTTGTGTATCTCTACTGGAGTTCTCTAGAATTGCAGACGATTGAACTTCTATGTGACTTTCTTTCTTTTTTTTTTTTTTTGAGAAGGAGTCTCGCTCTTTCACCCAGGCTGGAGTGCAGTGGCGCGATCTTGGCTCACTGCAGGCTCCGTCCCCCAGGGTTCACGCCATTCTCCTGCCTCAGCCTCTCCGAGTAGCTGGGACTACAGGCGCCCGCCAACACGCCCGGCTAATTTTTTTTGTATTTTTAGTAGAGATGGGGTTTCACCGTGGTCTCGATCTCCTGACCTCGTGATCCGCCCGCCTCGGCCTCCCACAGTGCTGGGATTACAAGCGTGAGCCACCGCGCCCGGCCTTCTATGTGACTTTCAATGGTTATTGAGCTTCCTGAAGCCAGTGTACATATGGATTTTCTAGAAGGGTAGTTCCGACGGGGGTATAAGATTTCTTGTATTGAACTATAGCTACGATGTTAAGAATAGACAATCCAACCAACTTTACACTTACTGAAAAAATAAACAGCCCACCCTAAAGTAATGGATGAAGCTCAGTTGTTAAAGTTGTTACTTGGACCTGAGAGTTGTGTAGCACCTGAGGGGACAGAATCAAATGGGGAGGTCATTGTGTCAGTGAAAATATTAACATAGAGTTGGACTGGGCGTGGTGGCTCACACCTGTAACCCCAGCACTTTGGGGGGCCAAGGAAGGAAGATCACTTGAGGCCAGGAGTTTGAGACCAACCTGGCCAACATGGTGAAACCCTGTCTCTACTAAAATACAAAAAGTTAGCCAGGTGTGTGGTGCTCACCTGCAATCCCAACTACTCGGGAGGCTGAGGCAAGATAATTGCTTGCACCAGGAGGCAGAGGTTTCAGTGAGCCGAGACCACACCTTTGCACTGCAGCCTGAGCGACAGAGCAAGATTCTGTCTCAAAAAAATGAAAACAAAAACCCCGCAATATTAACACAGAGTTATGTGAAAATTGTCTGTCTGTGAGAACAGAACACAAACTCAGTTCAGCAGAGTGTGTGCATTGAGAGGTGAAAGGTGATAAAAGCAGACACAAATGTGTTAGCAAGATTTCCTACAGTCTTGAGTGACAGGTCAACAGGTTAATTATTGATATGGAGGAATAGCAGGGAAGTGATACAAAGCAGAGAAGAATTAAAGCAGGTTCAACTCAGGTGGTTTACACAAAGGAAGAGAACATATATCTAATATATAATTTTAAATTTGTCTATTTGCCTTAAAGAAGGCATGCTGCCTAGTGCTAATTCAGAAATATGTTGGAAAAGGTAGAGATGCATTTTGTCATGCAGACAGAAACAAGAAATTTGGAAATAGATGTAAAAGGTGGAAGATTAATTTTGGAAGAGGAAATGGTATCAGTTAATTATAGATTTATTATGCTTAATGCATCACTATATTCAGTGGCAGTTGTATAGGTTGGAAAAAAAAACAGACAAAAATCAAAGAAAAGAGAGAGAAAAAAACAGAATACTTGCATGCAAGAAACCATAAGAATATGCTAAGTAGACAAAGGGAATTTGGTCAAATGGAGCCAAAAGAATAATAAAGATGAATGTTCCATGTTCCTCTTAGGGCATTTGTCTTAGAGGCCTTCTTCTCATTAAAATTTTGTAATAATAAACAAGAAAAAATTATGTCAGAATGAGGTGACAAACTGGGCCTCATGTGGTTCAAGTAGCTCTGCTTTTTGCAGAAGGACAAGAGAGAATTTGAGTAGAAAGAAGATGCTTCCCTCACCTTACATATGTAGCCGTGTTTTAGTTACTACAAATCTACATGATGCATCCTCAACTGACTTGGTCCCAGTCACATGTCACTCCAGTTGATGCCCCTGAATCCACCTTCCATCACCTGCTTTGTTGGTGGCCTCCAGTGGTGGGATGGGGACCCAACACCTGGGAACTGTAGGGCTCACTCTCCCCGCATGATGCCTTTAGAATTGGCTGGCATGGTTGGCTGTGGCTAGTTTCCAAAGAGTGGTCTTGCTCGCTCTTTGTGCCCTCAAAAATAGTTAGAAGAACCCAAAGCATTACTAGAAACTCTACTCTGATGATTAATTGTATGTGTCAACTTGACTGGCCTAAGGGATGCCCAGACAGCTGATAAAACATTTTCTCTGAGTATGTCTGCCAGAGTGTTTCCAGAAGAGATTAGCATTTGAATCAGTGGACTGAGTAAAGAAGATCACTCAACAATGTGGGCTGGCACTGTCAAATCCCTTGATGGCCTAATGAGAACAAAAAGGCAGAGAGAGGAAGGGTGCATTCTCTTTCTTCTTGAGCTGAGACATTCACCTTTTCCTGCCCTGCAAAATCAAGGCCCTGTTTCCAGGTTTTGGGGCTCCAGGATTTACACCATCAGCTCTTACGGTTTTCTGGACTTCAATCTTGGATTAAATTACACAATGAGCTTTGCTCGGTCTCCGTATCTTGCCGTAGCATGAGCCAATTTCCATAATAAATCTCCTCTCTCTGTATCTATATCTATTTCTGTATCCACCTATATATGTATCCATCTACTTATATCTATATTATTTATATTTAATTTATAGATAAATAGACATATCTATCAATAGGATGAGTTTATCCTGTTGATTGTATTTCTCTGAAGAATCCTCATACAGTTACTGAAGACAGTCAGATTATGAGAAACAAAAATCAGCCAAAGGAACTCTCCATGGTCCTTGGTTGACTGTAAAGGGCCTGGATGAAAGTGAAGACAGAAAGAATTATGAGATCCGGAGCCAGATGTGACCTGACAGTTACTCTCATGCAGGTCTCATAATGTGGAAGAGCATTCTGAGGTCCAGACAGGTTAAGTCACTTGCAGAGGTCACATGGTGAAGAAATGATGAAGCACCTTGCAGATCAGACGCTGGCTCAGCAAACCCATGTCTTCATCCCAGGCACACAAGGCTACATGCACTTCCAAGCCTTCCATGTGCCAGAGGTCTTTGTGGAGCCCAGTTCTCACCACTGGGGTTGGGTGGGGCGGCTGTGTGCTGTGTGCTACTTACGACATGCAAACCTTCATGCTCTTTTCTGTTCCTTGCTGGCTGCAATGGGAAAAATCCCCAGCTCGTTCTTAGATGTCTCACGTTGGAGTTAGTAGAACCACGATGTAGAAGAAGTCTGGTTTCTAAGATCAGCCATTAACAAAAGCTCCCTTTTCAGTAATGCCCACAGAATAACATTCTCTGAACGAAGAAAGAGCGGACATAAACCCCTGTAATTTCTTCAGTTACTTGTATTTTTCTGATGCCATTTATATTCATTGAGCTACTGTTATTTGAGGCTGATCTGCAGAAGCCACTGGTATTACTGTAACTGATTCAGTCAGTGGATTAAATGTTTCACAACACGGCCATCTGCTAGAAATGGGGGAAGAGCAATGATGCCCTCAGGCTTTGACAAGCTTCTTGGCTGGCAGAAGAAAGTGGAGTCAGGCTTTGAGACTAGGGTTTTGGGGGGGAAATGAGGCCCCTCAAAGTTGATGATATCATAGCCACACTTTACTACTGTGCCTTGTACTGAATTTGCATGGAGATAGCATATGTCGAGGATTTCAACAGAGCTGCTAAGTTTCTCCAATTGCCTTTCCAATGATCAGCCAAACATCATATTGGTCAGTACATACATGATTTTAAAATGTAGGATTAGAGAGAGCAAAATAGAGAGAGAGAAAGCAAGCTAACTATAAGAGATATTTAGATAATGCATGTTTTGCAAGTGAGTTTGACATTATAATTGAATGACTTTAGACATTACAATGGCATCTGCTAAAATGTTTTCCACAGGCTGAGATTGCTGCCTTGCCCTTGGTCTACCCCGAAGTTTCTCAACCATCCCACTGTCAGAGGCGTTTGAACCAGAGTAACTCCACCATCTTGAATAGGGGCTGGGGAAAATGCGGCTGAGACCTGCTGGGCTGCATTCCCAGGAGGTTAGGCATTCTTAGTCACAGGATGAGATAGGAGGTCGGCAGAAAATACAAGTCATAAAGACCTTGCTGATGAAACTAGTTGCAGTAAAGAAGCCAGCCAAAACTCACCAAAACCAAGATGGCAACAAAAGTGACCTCTGGTCATCCTCACTGCTCATTATACGCTAATTATAATGTATTAGCATGCTAAAAGACACTCCCGCCAGCGCCATGACAGTTTACAAATGCCATGGCAACATCCAGAAGTTACACTATATGGTCTGAGAAAGGGAGGAACCCTCAGCTCCGGGAATAGCCCACCCCTTTCCTGGAACTCATGAATAATCCACCCCTTGTTTGGCGTATAATGAAGGAGTAATAATAAGTATCCTCGGTGGAACAGCTCAATGGAGTAACCATTCTTTTTTTTTTTTTTTTACTTTCTTAACTTGCTTTCACTTTACTCTATGGACTCACCTCAAATTCTTTTTTGTGTGAGATCCAAGAACCCTCTCTTGGGGTCTGGATAAGGACCCCTTTCTGGTAACACCACCATTGACATTTGGGAGGAGATATTTCTTATGATGGGAAGCTGTCCTGTGCCCTGTAGTATCACTGGGCCTCTGCCTGCTAGATGCCAGTAACAACCTCCCAGCGAGGACAAATAAAAAACGTGTCCAGATATTGCTAAAAATCCCTAGAGGACCCAGTTGCCTCTGATTTCCCCTGAGTAGCTAAGCATAGCCAGACCTTACATTTGTATAAATGAATGAAAGAAGGAATAAGTCATTTTCCTAACAATGGTTACTTTACATTTGAAATGCTAGAGCCCTTTCCCCACTTCTCTTTATGAACACAGAGATTGCCTGGAAAAAGTCTATGCACTTAACCCTTCTACTAGGTGGCTTTGGGTATAGAAGAAAAAAGCCCCACACCCCAGAGCAATCAACATTTAGGAAAGTGAAATCACAGGAGAAAGAGAGTGTCATACAAGTCGTTACTAATTTCCTTGACAAATGCTGTTTTGAGGAGCACTGTTAACTCTCTGAAATCACTGTTTTCTCCCTCCTGAAAGATTTTTAGAGAGGATTCCTTTCAAAATTGGGTTCTGGGACTCCGTGTTTCCAGTGGAATGCTGTCACCGTGAGACCCCGTGACGCACTAGCCCAGGAATGTCGGCAATAGCCAAGCAGAGCCCTGTGCCTGTTCTCTTTCTGGCACAGAGGCACACAAAACCCAAGCAGGCCCACCCAAATCAGATCCTGGGCTATGGGAAAGCCTTTGTGAATGAGCTCATTGAAGTGGAGAGATGAAAATGAGGGAGCTCTGAAACTGGCAGGGCCTTCAAAGGATTCCTAGGGGAAATTCCTCTGCCCAGAAAGCAAGGTAAGGGGCCTAAAGCCCAAACAAGGACCCTCCTGCTTAGTAGGGAAAGACAGAAAGCTCCACTCTCTTCACCTCGCCCCCCACCCCCCACCCCATAAAACAAAGCTATTTGGGATGCTTCAAATGCCAAGTAGTGCAACAAATCACTTTGCCAAACGTGATCTCTGAAGTCAGGGGTGCTCAGCTCCGGCAAATGCCCCTCTGTGTCTCCTCATCCATGCAAGATGCTTTGCAATGAGAATGTTTACACTAGCCCTCCATAAAGCACACAGTTACAACCCATCAGGAGGTATGCAATCAGCAACCAGGATGCACTGTCTGCTCTGGGCTTAGAGGCTATGAGCTAGGGCCATTTGCATAACTGAGTCAATGAAGGTGGTGAAAAGGGTTTTGATTTCTATCTTGCATGTGGAATCTCATTCTCTCTTAGAGATAATGAGTTATGGGGTCATCTATCCTTCCTTTGGAAAATGATCTGAGATGACACTGTAGCTCCCCATCCTCTGGGAATCACTGATGTCTGTTAGATTTTACAGGAAGCAATTGAGTTGAGTGTACCCCCTTTCCCCTGTCCTCAATCTAAGTGATAATATCTGGCCCCTCAAAGGGTGTCAGACTGCTTTGTTGATCTTAATTCTGGAATCCCTCTAATGCCTAACTGGGCTTCCCACAATACCAGTGCCCTGGCTTAAATGAGGTTTGCAGTATGCACACATCTCTGAGGATGGCTCAACTCTCCTGGCCCCCAAGGAATTCCAGGTATTCCATCCCTCTTAATTCCTCCTGAAGTCTCTTAACTTCCACCAGGCATCTTGTAATTCAGCCTAGATGACCAGATTTGCATTTGCACCTGTCAATCAGCCTTTCGAGTTCTTGATGGAGAGAGTGGAAAACATTCCATTCTTACCAGACAATTCCTCTCCATGCCACAGAGCTGGCAGAGCACCTAATTGTGATGCTGGGTAAAGTGGCTCTCCAGGGGCACTGGGCAGCTACAGTTTTGAGGACAAGCACCCACACACAGCCAGTGGGCCCCAGGGCAAGCGCACTGTGAGGCGTGAGACTCTATCCAGTAAAGTTGGAGCCTTCAACCCGATAACTCCACCAACATTTGAAAAGTCCGATTGCCTCTGGAAGATACTGCCGCTTTCTTCTCCAGGAAAGCACCTTCTGTCTGCTGAGAGTAATACTGTGTGTGGAAAGTCCCTTACCACGTAGTGTCCAGACACTGGAGAAAGGGAAAGGGAGTCATCACTCTGAGAGAATCCACGAGAGATCTGTGAAGCTGGTGGAATTTCAGGGCGCAGGGTGTCCTATTCATACAGTAGACCCGAGTGTGTGCTGCTTGCATTCCAAAACAACAGGACAGGGGAACTGAGGACCTATATAGAGAGCCTCTGCCTATATAAATCAGCTTTCCTTCCAAACCATAAAGCCAAGGAACAATAGAGCTGTGAATCCTGGGAAGCATTTTGATTTTGTGTTCTTTCACATCTGTCTCATTAGCATACGAGATAAAGTTAGTTAGTTGCAGGTTGTTTTTTTTTTTTTTTTTTTTTTAAAAGAACAAGACAGGTGTAAAATCTATAAACACCCGCTAGATCAGTAAGTGCCTCTCAACAAGACCAGCTAGCACACCAACATCTCCAGGAGATCATATCTTAAATGTAAAGTGAACAGTTAATGTTCTTTAACTACCCTTATTTTAAAAGCCATAGGAAACCTTTTGCGGGGGGGTGGGGGGCATCTCCCCAAACTCCTGTGTATGACAAGAGCTCTGCACAAAAGATAGAAGACCCGGTCAGCCTAGGCCGCCTCAGCAAGGCAGTTGGTTTATGTTCTGCTGAGAAGCCATGGAGCGATTACGTGAAGAAAGCCTGTTCTCTTTACCGGTGCCAAGAAAAAGATTAGATAAGAAAAGGTCACTGGGGCAAGGAGGGGTGAGTGGTTGTTTAATTTTTAACAAACATTGCGCACTCCATAGCGTGGCTGTTTCCCCCACTGTGTGATGTTTCAAACATTAATTGAATAAAGGGATGGTCTAAGCAAAGCTAAAAGTAGCCCTAAACGGAATGTTCCTTTGTGATTGGTAAGAATAGTTTGGGACTACATAGTCATGGGGCCTCAGAAGGACAGAAAGTCTACATCCAAGTTTGTGTTTTTTAAATGATTAGATCCAATCTGTGGGTATTTGGTAAGTTGCCAAAACATTTCTTTAAATGTGTTGGCTGGGAGCGGTGGCTAACGCCTGTAATCCCAGCAGTTTGGGAGGCCGAGGTGGGAGGATCACTGGAGCCCAGGAGTTCAAGACCAGCCTATGCAACATAGGGAGACTCCCATCTCTACAAAAAAATAACAAAAAATCGCCAAGCGCCTGTAGTCCCAGCTGCTTGGGAGGCTGAGGTGGGAGGGTCGCTTGGACTCAGATCAAGGCTGCAGTAAGTTATGATCGCATCACTGCACTCCGGCTTGGGCGACAGAGCAAGGCCTTGTCTCAAAAAAAAAAAGGACAGATGTTGCAGGGATGAAGAGTGGGATGAGGTGGGCGGAGCTGAGGAAGCACAGGACATGTTTGGGGAAATGACAGGGGGTCAGTGAGGCAGAATCCAGAGATGTAGAAGGGAAGTCAGCACAAACATTGGCCTAAGCCCTCCTTGTGAGGTGCTGCAATGTAAAACGAAATCCTTCATACTACAGGAGATTCCACGGACTCCTTATCCAGAGCAATAAGGGGAAATCTAGCAGCAGTTGTAATCTTAAATTCCTTCTAAGAGGCAGAAAAGATAAGACACATACACAGAGGAGAAGGCCACGTGGAGATGGAAGTAGAGAGTGCAGTGATGTGGCCACAAGCCCAGGAAAGCCTAGAGCCCCCAGGAACTGGGAAGGGCCCTCCCCTAGCATCTCTGGGAAGAACTGGATACAATTGTAGTGGATTGAACAGTTGCCTCCAGAAAGATAAATCCACATCATAAAGCCCAGAACCTGGAATATGACCTTATTTAGAAAAATAGTCTTTGCAGATTTGTAATTAAAGTCAGATCTGGAGATGAGATTATTCTGACTTATGGTGGCCTTAATTCAATGACCAGTGTCCTTCTAAGAGACAGAAGAGGAGACATGGACACAGAGGAAAATGCCACGTGCCACGTGGAGACAGAGGCAGAGACAAGTGATATGGCCATAAGCCTAGGGATACCTGAAGCCCCCACGACCTGGGAGAGACAGGAAGCATCTTTCCCTAGAGCCTCCGGAGGGCATGCCCCCCTGCCCATACCTTGTTCTCAGACTCCTGTTCTCCAGGACTGGGAGACGATCGAATTTTTATTATGTTAAACCACCCAGTTTGTAATAATTTGTTACAGAGATCCTGGAAAACTAAACCTAATAAACTAGTACAAATTCATGACACTACTGCGTTGATTTGCCTCTGCAGAGAAGTAGGTACCATCCAGGCAAGGGTTCAAAGCGGCTGGTAGAGAGCTGGGCTCAGAGCAGGAGGGAAGGCCAGGCTTTTGCTGAACTCCTGGATGGACACAAGCTGTGGAAAGGTCACCAGCAACTGGCTGCTAAGAAGACAGGTCAGTGTGTTTACCTGATAGACCCAATTCAAGATCAAAGGAAGCTTCAAAAACAACGCGCCAGTTACTTCCAGCAAGAATTGCACGAAGACCCTGAAAATCTTCTATGTCTGTAATGTGGCCGAGTCTGGCTGAATACGCCCTGCAAAGGGAGTATAAAATGTATCTTGTGTTTCAAAGCTTCTCAATGTATCTTTTCATTTGTGCCTTTCAAAAACCAATGTGATTCCACCGGGCTGGCCTGTCTCTACAATGCGGGCTGTAAGACAGCCTACTGTACCCTTCTGAGAGGTTTTTCTTAGCTGATTGATTGGGAAGGGTACAGGCACAGCCCCCTTCATGGGAGGAAGAGGCGTCTGCTTCAATAAGTATATGACTGTGGCTGGCAGATTAAACAGACACTACAATGGAGTTACTTGGATTCTTAAAGTTACCCAAACAAATGAGCAAAGAAAATTCATATAACCCCATCAAAAAGTGGGCAAATGCCATCAATAGACATTTCTCAAAAGAAGATATACAAATGGCCAACAAACATGCTCCACATGCCAACAAACAAAAAATGCTCAACGTCACTAATCATCAGAGAAATGCAAATTAAAGCCACAACGAGATAGCAACTTACCCTGCAAGAAGGGCCATTAATAAACAGTCAAAAAACAATGAATGTTGGTGTGGATATGGCAAAAAGTGAATGCTTGTACACTGCCGGTGGGAATCTAAATTAGTACAACGTCTATGGAAAACGGTATGGAGATTTCTCAGACAACTAAAAGTAGACCTACCATTTGATCCAGCAATCCCACTACTGGGCATCTACCCAAAGGAAAAGAAGCCATTATATGAAAAGGACGCCTGCACGCATATGTTTATTGCAGGAGAATTCACAAATGCAAGATATGGAATCAACCTAAGTGCCCATCAACCAATGAGTAAATAAAGAAAATATGGTATATATACAGCATAGAATACTACTCAGCCATAAAAATGAATGAAATAATATCTTTGTCACGGGGCTGGAAGCCATTACTTTAAGTGAAGTAACTCAGGAACGGAAAACCAAATACCGTAGGTTCTCACTTATAAGTGGGAGCTAAACTATGAATACGCAAAGGCATACGGAGTGGTAAAATAGACACTGGAGACTCAGAAGTTGGGAGGGTGGGAGGGAGGTGAGGGATAAGTAACTACATACTGGGTACAATGTACACTACTCAAGTGACAGGTGCACTAAAATCTCAGACCTCACCACTAAACAATTAATCCATGTAGGCAAAAATTACTTGTACCCCAAAAGCTATTGAAATAAAAAATATATAGTTTTAAAAGTTACTACAACTATAGTTGGTGTGATGGTTAGTTTTATGTGTCTGCTTGGCTAGAAACTGGTGACCAGTTGTTTGTCCGAACACTTAGTCTAGACGTTGTGGGGAAGGAACTTTTTTGTTTGTTTGTTTTAGAGACAGCGTCTTGCTCTGTCACCTCGGCTGGAGTGCAGTGGTGCAAATAATACAACTCACTCCAGCCTCAACCTTCTGGGCTTAAGCAAACCTCCTGCCTCAGCCTCCTGAGTAGCTACGACTACAGGCACAAACCCCAATGCCTGGCTAAAGTATCAAAAATTTTATAGATATGAGTCTTGCTATGTTGCTCAGGTGGGTCTCACTATGTTGCTCTGACTTCAAGTCATCCTCCTGACTCAGCCTCTCAAAGTGCTGGGATTACAGGTGTGAGCCACCAAGTCCAGCCAAGGGAAGGGATTTTTCTTTTGAGATGTGGTGAATATTTACTATCAATTGAGTTTTAGTAAAGCACATTGCCCTCCGTAATATGGATGGGCCCCATTCAGTCAGTCAAAGGCCTCAAGCACAAAGACCAATGTTTCCCAAAGAAGGAGAAATTCAGCTTCCAGACTCCAACATAGAAATTCGGCCTGGGTTTCCAGCAGTTAGACACAGGACTGCGTCATCCACTGTTTTCCCGGTCTCCAGCAAGCCAGCCTGCTTTGCACGTTGTTGCCAGCCTCTGGCACAATCAAATAAACCTTTCTCCCTCTCTGTCTTTCCTCTTTCTCTGCATATATAGGTGGGTGCAAAAGTAATTGCGGTTTTTGCCATTAAAAGTAATTACTTTTGCAACAATTTAGTACATGTATCTGTGTGTGTATGTATATCTACATATACATATATGTATATGCACATGTGTATGTGTGTACATGTATATATACATATGTGTATATACGTATATATACATATGTGTATATACATATGTGTATATACGTATATATACATATGTGTATATACACATATATACATTCATCTATATATGTGTATATATACACATGTGGATGTGTGTATTATGTGTATATATGTAATGTATATATACTGTATGTTTGCATACATGCATGCATGTATATGTGTATATATACATACGAATGGTATATATGTGTATATATACATGCATGTATATATGCACACACACAGTATATATACACTACATATATATACACACCCATATCCTATTGGTTCTGTTTTTCTGAGAACCCTGACTCATATGGGTGGCTAAGGTATTTTTTTTTTATTTTTATGGGTATACAGTATGTGTATATATTTATGGAGTATGTAGGATATTTTGATACAGGCATACAATATAATAGCATGTAAACTTTGGTATCTATCTCCTCAAGCACTTATCCTTTGTGTTACAAACAATCCAATGATACTCTTTTAGCTATTTTTAAATAATAGTTAAATTATTATTGACTGTAGTCACCCTGCTGTGCTATCAAACACTAAATCTTATTCATTTTTTCTACTATTTTTTGTACCCATTAACCATCTCTACTTCCCCTCTCACCACCACCCCCACTACCCTTCCCAGCCTTTGGTAATCATCATTCTACACTCTATTCCCATGAATTCAATTGTTTTAATTTTTAGCTCCCACAAATAAGTGACAACATGCATAATGTTAACTCTGCTGAACCACTTTGTTTGGGGGGGAGGGACCGAGAGATACAGACAGAGAGACAAAAACAGAGAAAGAGAGAGATAAGAGACAGAGATAAAGAGACAGAAGGAAACAGACAGAGAGCTGGGTTTTTTTTGTATATGAAGCATATATTTCTCGTCATCTCTGAATGAAGAATTGTATGTATTAAACCTTTCCAGAGTGGTTTTGTTGTGCACTGTCTTAGCTAACCTAGGACTACACGTTCCAACATCCTCTTCTGTCTGTTTCAGAGCCACTGCGTCACTCACACTTCAAAGCTTTCACAGTCATTGTTGCCTTTTATTCTTATAATACTTCTCTAAGGTCAAACTAGGTGATATTTTTATTGCCACTATCATCACTTTCTTGTTGTCTCATTTATAGATGAGAATGCTGATAGGAACAAAACCAGAATTCTTTTCATGTTGCCTTCTTATCTTTTTTCTTACACTGTGCTCCTAGTATTATGAGGTTCCTGTGAGCATTCAGTTCATGTGTCTACAGTATCCGGAATAAACAGCCTTGATAGTAAAAATTAACAGTTCACATCAAAATGCCCTCACATTGAGTTAAAAAAAAAAAAGTGGATATATAAAAAGGAAAAAACATAATTTAGTGGATTATCGATGTTCATGTATACCATTTTCATACCGGTCTCGTGTGAAACTGGCCAAATGCATTAATCTGGCAGCTATAAATGCAAGTTTCCAAATGTGTTCTTTTCCTAGAAATGTATGCATTGTTTAAGCCATTGTGCCAATGTGCATGCATGCTCCTCCTGGGAAGTTTAGAGTGACAGAAGATGTTTAAAGACAGACGCAAGTCTTTGAAAATTGCATTCTCTGAACTGTAAGGCAGATTTCTCCACAATCCCTTGAGTAATGCAAAGCTACACTTTCAAGCACAGGAGAACTAAAATGTTCCTGAGAGACTGGTCCACTACCCTTCACCCTCTTTAGAAAGGCATTAGGCTGATACCTTAATAAGGACTGTAAATAGCATTAAAGAACGATTTAAATTGTTTCCCTGAGAACACTAACTTCTGTGTCACTGAAACATTTTGCTAGTAATTATTTAAGAGGGAAATTATCAACGAGCAGAACAGAGGTGAAATTCTTTACGTTACAAAATGCTTTTAACGTATTCTAGAAAACAGACCACTCACAACCTTGGAAGTCTCTTTTGCAGAGTGCTCCATCCACTCAGCCTCATATGGATTCCATAGAGAAAAATAAACGACACGATGCCTGCTGTCATCTCAACAAAGTACCAGTAGATGATAAATCATTAAACACTATGGCAGAAGATGCATGACTCGTTTCTTTGCAATGAAGTGGAACAAGTCTGAACCCTCAGGTCCGGAAGCCCAGCTTTACTGAAGCTTTACTGAACAAAAGCTCAGACTCATTTTAAAATTATCTTTGACACGGAGGCTGCAATATCACCCTCTCTTCAGGGTTCTTCAGAAGCTCCTTTGAAGCTCTTTTTGAATTTAAATATACATTTATAAAGCCATGGTTGGAAGGCAGAGTTCTGCAACCCTTTTTTTGTTGTTGTTCCCCAGGAGCCAGATAATACTTTAGACTTTTCACTCTATATACCCAAGAAGCAATGCTGAGAAGATTATGTAAGGACATATACAACCAATTAAGTTTGTTTTGACTTTTAAATTCAGGGATACATGTGCAGGTTTGTTTCACAGGTAAATGTGTGTCATGGGGGTTTGCTGTGCAGATTATTTCATCACCCAGGTATTCTCATTAGTTATTTTTCCCAATCCTCTCCCTCCTCCCACCTTCCACCCTCTGATAGGCCCCAATATGTGTTGTTCTCCTCTAGGTATCCATGTGTTCTCATCATTTAGCTTCCACTTATAAGTGAGAACATGCAGCATTTGGTTTTCTGTTCTTGTGTTAGTTTTCTAAGGATAATAGCCTCCAGATCCATCCATGTCCCCGCAAAAAACATGATCTCGTTCTTTTTTATGTTTGTAGAGTATTTCATGGTGTATATGTAACACATTTTCTTCACGCAGTCTGTCATCGATGGGCATTTAGGTTGATTCCATGTCATTGCTATTATGAATAGTGATGCAATGAACATATGAACCATTCTTAACACACCAGTCATTAAAAAAACTGCACCAAACACAGAAACATGGCAGCAGGTCAGACTTAACCCATGGGTCATAGTTTACTGTCCTCTGTCTGAAAGTATCAAGAATGGTCTAAGTTGCCTTATGAGTAGTAATTTTAGTAGTAATAATACTATTAAAAATAATCCAAATAACTGAAATTTACCTGTTGAAGCTTACAGAATCATTTCACATGCATTATCTTATTTGATTTAGGTGAGTTCCTTCATTTCAACCATCATTGTAAGTGCTATCTCCATTGGGAGCTTTAAGGAGGGGACTAATCTGATTTAATTCCATGAGGCTAGAACCATCTTTTGTCTGAGATGTTCATAAAATGCTTTGTGGGATCAGCTGGCAATGAAGGATGGCCCAGCAGTTCTGCATGCTATTTTATTGACATTGCCTTCTACAAGACAGGATTTAGAGAAAAACAATAGGCAGTGCATAATACCACTTAATCCTCAGAAGGATTTTAGAGGATAAAAGATGTGTAGCCAGGTTTCCAGTAGGGACTGTGGAATTTCACCTATTTGCTCTTATGATCACTGACTCAGTCGCATGTGTTACCTCTCCCTGCACAAATGCAAGTTCCATCAGAGACACTTCTCTATTGTTTGCCAGCTCAAATACAAACAAGCCCAAATTCATCTTGCAAAAATCATTCTTATGTCTGAAGCAATAGAGATCATTGAATGCAGTAGGCTGGACATAGGTTGCATAGGTGGGTTGCAGAGTGCTCCATCCACTCAACCTCATAAGGATTCCATAGAGAAAAATAAACGACATGATGCCTGCTGTCATCTCTACAAAGTACCAGAAGATGATAAATCATTAAACTCTGTGGCAAAAGATGCATGACCAGTTTCTCTGCAATGAAGTGGAGCAAGTCTGAACCCTCAGGTCAGGAAGCCCAGTTCCCTCACGGCCTCACTGGTAAAGGATCATCCCGTGGTTATTAACCTCTCTTTCCCCCTTCACTCCACATGCAGGAGTTTGAAACCGAACTGGAGGAAATCGAATAGGAAGAGTTCTAAGATTTCAGTAAGATAGAAAGCCTTCAACGATTTTCTCTTTCCCAATCCTTGCTTTAAGAATGTAACTGCTACAGGGTGTGGTGGCTCACGCCTGTAATCCCAGCACTTGGAGAGGATTGCTTGAGCCCAGCAGTTCCAGACCAGTCTGGGCAACGTGGCAAAACCCTGTCTCTACAAAAAATGTAAAAATTAGCTGGGGATGGTGGCATGCACCTGTAGTTCCAGCTACTTGGGTGGCTGAGGCAGGAGGATCAATTGAGCCCACAAGGTTGAGGCCATAGTGAGCCACGATCATGCCACTACACTCCACCCTGGATGACAGAGTGAGACCCTGTCTCAAAGCGAAAAAAAAAAAAAAAAAGAATTCAGCTCAGAAACTACTAGATTCATATGACCCAGCATATGGCTGCTTGAATACTACCACGACAACTATTCCATGGAATCTGCATTGGCAATAGTCATGTTTTTTATTGGGGTTCATTTAAACATGCAGCACCATAAACTCCTGGAAATCAATACTCCAGGTAATAACACTTTCTCTTTTGCTTCCCCACATTATTTTTGTACAGTGAAGATACATTTATTAGTTTAAAGGAACTTTTAAAAGTTTTTTAATTATGGTAAAATACACACAGCCTAAAATGTGCCGTTTTAACCATTTTAAAGTGTTCGGTAGTAATTAAGAACACTCACATTGTTGAGTAAGCAAATCTCTAGAACTCTCTTCTTTACTTTTAACTTTAATTTTAGGTTCAGGCATACATGTGTAGGTCTGTTATTTAGGTGATATTGTTTGGGTCTCTGTCCCCACCCAAATCTCGCCTCCGATTGTAATCCCCAGGTGTCCAGGGAGACACCCGGTGGGAGGTGATTGGATCATGGGGGTTGTTTCCCCCTTGCTGTTCTCGCAATAGTGAGGGAGTTCTCACGAGATCTGATAGTTTATAAGTGACAGTTTCCCCTGCTCTCCCTCTCCTTCCTGCCACCTTGTAAAGAAGGTGCTTGCTTCCCCTTCACCTTCCATCATGATTGTTAGTTTCCTGAGGCCTTCCCACAGGTGCAGAACTGTGAATCAATTAAATCTCTTTATAAATTACCCAGTCTCAGGGTGTTCTTTACAGCAGCATGGAAATGGGCTAATACAATAGGTAAACTGCGGGTCACGGGATGTGGTGTACAGATTGTTTTGTCAGCCAGATAATAAGCATAGCCCCAGCTCAGTGTTTTTTCTGATACTTTCCCTCTTCCCACCTCCCATCCTCAAGAATGTTCCATTGTGTGGTGTTCCCCTCTATGTGTCCATGTGTCCTCATTGTTTAGCTCCCATTGATAAGTGCAAACATATGGTACTTAGTTTTCTGTTTCTGCATTGGTTTGCTTAGGATAATAGCCTCCAGCTCCATCCTTATCACTGCAAAGAACATAATCTTGCAGAATTCTTTTCGTCTTGCAAAATGCGGACTCTGTACCTATTAAACAACAAATCCCCATTCCCCCTGCCCCAACCCTCGGGAAACACCATTCTATTTTCTGAATGAATTGCATTCCACAAATCTGATGACTTTAGAAGCCTCCTATGAGTGGGATCACATATTTCTTTTCTTGTGATAAGTTTATTTCACATAGCTTCATGTTCTCAAGGTTAATAAAGGGAATTTTTTTTTTTTTAAAAAAGCTTGTTTCACAAGGCATAGAATTATAGAATACAATAACCCCATTGTAGGAACATTTTAGACAAACTTGGGTGGAATATATTTTTCTAAAATCTAGTGATTGGCTCCATTGCATAAAGATGAACAACATAATTAAAATTCATGTATTCCATTTTCAAATAGCGTCCACGTCGTGTAAAAGTATGGGGGCAGTTTTCACAGTTTAGTCTGGGGATTTAATTAGGAACGTGGCACTGAGACACCATGTCTGCCAATTAAAAAACTAGAGCACAGAGTAATAACTAATAAAAATGATTTAAAAGTACTTTGGAAACATAGCCTGAAATGTCTGTGCAACAGGATAATGGTGATTTTGGTGGTTATGGGGCAGTTGTTTCCAATAATAGTCGAATGTGCCCAATCCAGAACAATGATGTAAGATGCTTTTAAGATTGGTTACCTTCTTAAAGGGTCATCCTGGTTTTATTCTTATTTAATAGAAAAGGCTTTGTTAGGCACACTTTAAGTAAGACATGAAACACCTAAAAAACAACATCATTAAAGAATATGTATTTTTCCCATGTGTTTTTACCTTTTCTTATTTCAAGGCTTCTTGTCTAATTATTTATATTAAAGAGAAACAGTGAGTGTCACATTTAGATTATGAGAAGAACATTCTCTGCTGAGGATAATGCATCCTAAAGTTATTTACCTGGAGGAAGAGTGTGTTTGTTTTACCTTCATACGGCAGGGTAATCCTGCACACAAGTGTAAAGGGGATGGTTTTGCGACACTTGGATTTTAGTTAGTGCCTCCTCGCCAATTCAGTAACCTCAGATGAGCCGTGTGGCTTTTCTACATCATGTGAAATGAGGAAGCTGCATGGATTATGAGTCTTCAAATAAAATTGTGGCTGAAACTGCAATCCTTTAAAAACAAGAACAACAGAAATCCATAAGATTCTGAGCAATGGATTCAAGAGCGATCCATAAAACAATCAGAAAGCTCTTCTATCATTCCTAGTCTCCACCTCTATCATTAACAATCTCCACCCCTCACCCCTAGGCCAAGTGGTGCTCAGAACAGAGTTTGAAAATCTCTGGGCTATGTCAGCTCTAAGATACCACCTAGCTTGGATACACAGTTCAAAGACCTGGTAATAAACAAGCAAGCTGGAGAAAAATCTGCTGGTCATTGGTTGCAAATTAGAAAACATATTTTGGAAGATGCCAGGGATAGCAACTTATGGCCTTGTTCCCTTTGGTATTCAGAAACCTCGCTGGAGATATAAAAGGAGGGAGTAGGGCATCTGGGGTCCTGAACCTATGGGGGAGTTCTCTGGGCAACACCTAGGAGAGGGCTTTAGGACCAGCCCCTAGTGGCCCATACTGGTAGACCTCTCTAGCTCATTGCCTCGTGGAGGTTTTCACCTCGCTTCTTGGAGTGGGTTCTTCTCTGGGCATCTTCCTGAGTATGCTGACACAACTGTTCCCCAGGCAGAACCCTGTGTGCCTAATGCATACAAGAGGATGACCATTTTCCCCTCCTGATCCCTATAGAGATTTGGAAGCAGAAGCCGCCTCCCTTTACTTCTTAGGGAAGGGTGGACCTCACTTGCGCAGGTTGTTGCCTACTGGCCTATTAAACTGCTCCCTCTTCTACTGCCCACCAGAATGAGACACAGTTGGACACAGTGTCTAATGCCTGAAATCCCAACACTTTGGGAGGCTGACGTGGGTGGATCACTTGAGCCCAGTGGTTTGAGATCAGCCTGGACAACATGCTGAGACCCTGTCTCTGCAGCAGAAAATAAACAAACAAACAAAAAAATTAGCTGGGCATGGTGGTGTGTGTGTATACTCCCAGCTACTCAGGAGGCTGAGGTGGGAGGATCCTTTGAAGCCAGGGGCTTGATGCTGCAGTGAGCTGTGATTATACCACTGCACTCCAGCCTGGGTAACAGAGTGAGACCCTGTCTCAAAAAAAAAAATAAAGAAGAAGAAGAAAAGAAAAGAGAAAAGAATGAGAGCCTTCTCTGGTAAGCTGCTTTGTTTGGTGCAGAGGAAAAAAATCAATTAATCTTAAAAAAATTAGTGTCTCATTTAAAAATGAGAAAGAGACACTATCAACATCTAATGAGGAGGATATAATCGGAGAGACAAAAGAGAGAGTAGAGATGAAAGATCTTGTGACCACCAAGGAGATAAAATGAGGATATTTTTTAAAGAGACTTTCTGAATTTAAGAATGATATTGGTAAAATTTAAAAATCAATAAATAAGGCAAGTTAAAAAGTGATGAGTCACTGCTAATAAACTACATTGATATTTTGGAAACACAAATGAAAAAATTATCTCAGGAGGTAGGAGGCAAAAATAGAAAAAGGACAATTCTTATTAAATTGATTAATCACAAAGGCACAGAAAAAACCTTATAAGCCTCCACAAATGAAGGATTACCTGTAATAAAAAGAAAATTAGTCTTGAATCAAACATACTCATCACCATACAGGAATCTAGAAAACAGTTAATATTACATACTATGACTGGAAAACAGCTGGGATCCAAGCATCCTGTATATACTAACTATTTTACTGGAAGGAAAAAGGAAACAGAAAAAGAAAAGAATTTTTTTAAATATATGCAGCATCTCAGAAGATTTACTTTCCTTACTGAGACTAATATGCACAAAAGTACTCAACACAAACAAACAAAACATCTGGCCAGTACAGTGGCTCACATCTGCAATCCCAGCATTTTGGGAGGCCAAGGCAGGAGGATCACTTGAAGCCAGGAGTTCAAGGCCAGTCTGGGCAACACAGCAAGATTGAAACCCCATCTCTACCAAAAATAATTGTTTCAAAAATTAGCATGGTGGTGGCACACACCCTGAGTCCTAGCTACTCAGTAGGCTGAAGGATAAGCCCAAGAGTTTGAGGCTGTCGTGAGCTATGATTGTACTCTGCATTCCAGCCTGGGCCACGAGAAAAACAAAACAGAAAAAGTCTGAGTAGAGATAAAGGAAGATGGTGAGACTAGAAAACGATTTTGAGCAATGGATCTCATTACATAAAAATATGTTTTTAAATATTTATATTTAGAGTTAGATTATAAATATATTTTTCAAAAAGAACGATATTAGTGGATATTATAACATGCTCTCTAAAATAATATATATACATACAGAAAAATATGTGTAAATAAACAAAAACATATGTGTAAATATGTACACACATATACAGAAACACGTATGTGTAAATATATACATATATAGAAACATATGTGTAAGCATATACATACATATACAAATACATGTGTAAATATATACACATATATAGAAACGTGTAAATGTATACATGCATATACAGAAACATATGTGTAAATATATACATATACAGAAACATGTAAGTATATACATACATACACCAAAAGCATGTATGTGTAAATACACACATATACAGAAACATATGTGTAAGTATATACATACATACACCAAAAACATATATGTGTAAATATATATACATAAAAATACAGAAACATATGTGTAAATATATATATACACATATACCTAAACAGATATATGTATTTTCTTGCAAGAAAACCGTTTATATTTTTTTTTCTTTGAGCGGGAGTCTTGCTCTGTTGCCCAGGCTGCAGTCCAGTGGTATGATCTTGGCTCACTGCAGCCTCCACCTCCCAAATTCAAGTGATTCTCCTGCCTCAATCTCCTGAGTAGCTGAAATTACAGGCACAAGCCACCACACCCAGCTAATTTTTTGTATTTTTACTAGAGATGGGGTTTCACCATGTTGGCCAGGCTGGTCTCAAACTCCTGACCTCAAGTGATCCGCCTGCCTTGGCCTCCCAAAGTGCTGGATTACCAGACATGAGCCACTGTACCTGGCTCATTAATACATTTTAAATTATCTCTGCAAAATCCTAGGAGTTGAAAAGTAGGGAACTGGTAGGCTCATAAAGAAACTGGATATTGGAAATTAAAATACCTGGATTGAAAATCCCTCTGTGTTATTTAATTTTGAGGTAGTAACAGAGATAAAGATGTTTAGCTACTTACTCAACAAATATTTATTAAGAGCCTATATGGGTAAGGCATTCTTTTAGTCAAGATGATACAGCTATCAATAAGATAAGCACAAACTTTTGTTTCCTGAGCCTTCCATCTCAGGGGCAAAATACAGATAACAAGCAAACAAACATAAATATACTTGAAGGTGGTAGAAAGTCCTATGAAAAAATTAAAGCAGAGAATGGACTAGGAAGTGTCTTGGAAAATGATAAAAGAAAGCCTCACTTAGAAAGTAGCATTTGAACTGAGATTGGAGTAAATGAATGAGCTCTTACACACATGCCCCTCACACGCACTACTGGAGGAAAGCATTGCAATCAGATATCAAGAATTTAAATGACTGATAAAAGAGGGGAATAAAGTGGATGAGGGGAAGAATTAAAGAATGTGAGGTCAGACAGAGAGATTGGAATTGTATTTCAAGTGAAAAATGGAAACTGTGGGAGAGTGTTATCAGGGATGTGACAGGGTTGCATTTATGTTTGAAAAACCTAACCCTACAACTTTATCTTCCATTGATAAGAAGAACTTGATAACCTGAAAATGCTCCTGTTACAAAACAACTAGAAGTGCTATGTAAGGTGCAACAGCTTTCCTTTAAATGCAAAATCAAATTCCCCCCTCCGAAAGGAAAAAACTCAGCATACCCCAAAAATAAAAAAAACACAAAACAACATGAATATAAGTGCATGACATTACTGCCACCCTGGGAAGTTTGTGCTGGTTTTAGTAAACTACAGGGATTGATGGAGCTGGAACTGAGACACCAACTAAGATTGAGACCTTTCAAAGTAAAGATAATTTTCTGCCAGTACAGGAGAGTGAAAAAGAAAGCTTATTTGTTTTTTCTTGATCTATAAAAATGACCTTATTATACATTTTTGACAGTTAATTTTGATTGCATGGATCCAGATTTGTAGTTTATATGATCACTATGCTTCTCGAAGCTACAACATGCAAGTAAAAAAATGAACTGGTCCCGGGGGAGTGTCAACACTACAGCTCATGGCAACAACACATTTAAAAACCTTCTACAGAGGAACATGCTCATCAAGAGCTGCACAGAATTCCCACTGATAAAACCCTCCTGAAGATGAGTTCACAATAAAAAATCACAATGTAGTGCTATATTAAAGGAAAAGAAGGGCATTTAAATGAAGGAAAAAACCTGAATGACCAATTACATGTGAAAAGACCTCTTTTAGTGCTCACAACCCAGTGCTCATGAAGGTCAAAAGGCACAACACAATTCCCACTGATAAAACCCTCCTGAAGATGAGTTCACAACCAAAAATCACAGTACATGTGAAGTCCCAATCCAATGCTCATGATGGTCAAAAGGCACAAATAGTAATATAATCACAACAACATAATACGTAATCAGATTTGGATTACGAAAAGCATTTAGAATTGAAGAAGGACCAGAAATAAGAGGAAGATACTGTAATTAAAGGACAGGTGGGTTTGAAATAAAAATGAGAACTTGTAGAAGTAAAAAGCAAGTCCTGGAACCTAACCCTCGATGGATAAATTAAAGATCAGATTACACATGGCTGAACTGAGAAAAAAATGAATGGGCAGAGAGATGTGAAAAAATTACTTAGAATGCAGCACGTAAATATCAACAGATAGATTGTATCAAAGTCAGTTTTAGAGAGAGAGAGGGTACATGGAAGAGATTCAGGGTACAATGACTAAAAGATGTTGGAGAATAACAGCACCCTGAGAATAAGGAACAAGCAATATTCCAAAAGATAATCATGGGAATATTCCAGAATCATATGAAACAGGAACATGCAGAGTCACGAAACAAAATGAATGCCAAGCAGGGGAAATAAAGACAAGTCCACACCCTGGCACATCAAACTGAAATTCAAGAACAGACCAGTGAAAACCCACAAAAGCAAACAGAATAAACAAAACATCATTTACAACATAGAAGCCAACAAGCAGAGATTTGTTTCTAGTGCCCAGAGAAAGTTACTGTTAAAATTCCATACTTAACAAAATTAACTTTATTAAGTTAATGAAGCCACTTTTCTTTAAAATTAATTAATTAAATTATTAAGATTAACTTAATTTTGAAAGAACAAAAAAAGAATAATGTAGAGGACTTGTCAAGATGTATTATAAAGCTACAGAAAGTAAGGGCATAATTGTGGAATAATCATGGAAAAATAGAAGAATGAAACTGCATAGAGAGCCTGGAAATTTTTTCCCACATATATGGAAGCATATTTACAGCAGTGTTGTTACAAATTAGTGGGAAAAGGATAAACTAATAAATAAAAGTGCTTGTGAAATGGTTATCCATAACAGGTAAAAAGATAGACCCCTATCTCACGCCCTATGAAAAATTAAATAAATTAAAATCTAGAGAAATTAAAGGCCTAAATGTAAAAAGCAAAGCTTGAAGGATTTGGAAGCAACCATAGGTAGAAATATTAATTTCCCTGAAATAGAATAGATTTGGTATATAAGACACAAGAAGAACAAATTCTTTTAAAACAACATCGATTAATTTGAATATACAAATGATCAACACATCTGAAAATTAAAGATACCCTGAAAAAAGAGAAAAACCAAGAATGTGTGAAGACTAGTTGGAACATATTTTATTCAAAGGGATTATAATTAATATCAAGAATATAAAAATGTAAATATATATGTATGGAAATATATAGAGATGTAGCCATTATATATAGCTCTGTTTATGAATACATACACACATACTTCAACAAATCAATAAGTAAAGAGAAAAAAACCTCTGTAGGACATATTAAAGGAAAAGAAGGGCATTTAAATGAAGGAAAAAACCTGAATGACCAATTACATGTGAAAAGACCTCTTTTACTGCTGGTTAGGGAAATTCAAATTAAAACAGCAATGAGACTCCACTAAGATGGCAAAAAGTAAAGTCTGACAGTATCAAGCACCAAGGAAGACATGAAGCCAAAAGGGATCCCTTGGTCTGTTGGAGAGAGTGTGAATTTATAGAACCACTTTGGGATGCTATCTTGAAACATCAGGAGAATTGAAGATGTGCTCAGCCTACCAGCCAGCTTTCCACTTGAGAGAAGCTCAAGCTATGGGTGCAGTTTCATGGACAAGAATGCTAACAGTAACTTGCTTGGAATAATGAAAAGTTAGAAACTGCCCACATTGGAATAATCAACAAGATGAATAAACTATAGTTACAGGTATCAATTCATTCAATCTCAAATTTAACTATAAATGAAGAATGACCTTCAGCATGATACATTTACTTAAGTTTTACAAATGAACCTATATCTTTATATCTATCTATCCATCTACCTGTCTATCAATTCTATCTATTTATCTATCTACCTACCTATTTATCTATCTATGCAATCTGTCATCTATAATCTATCATTTATTGATCTATCGTCTATCTAATCTATCATCTATTTTATGATCTATCATCTACCTGTTTATCTCTATCTGTTTATCTATCTATCATCTATTGTTTATCTATCATCAATCTATATCTACTTACAGATATAGATACACACATATGCATTGCAATGATAAGGCAATCCAGAGCAATGATAAAACCAAATTAACTAGAGTCCATTGGGAAGGAAGGGATGGAAAATAAAATCCAGAGCATGTACATAGGGGATTTTAAAATATTTCTCTAGTGTATCATTATATTCTGAAAACCAACATAAAGAAGCCATGAGGGAAATACGGTAATGTTATTCACATTACTCCTTCCTCCATCTCCTCCTCACATCCAGCAAACTCCCAACACCTTGTCTCAGTTGCATGGCTACATTCCACAACATCCAAATCCTGACACTGCCTCCCTCAAAAAATACTTTTGGGACATGAGGAAAATTACAGACATAATTTTCCTAATGTGAAGTGGTTCCTCCTAAGTTTCAAGAATAACAAGAAATATCTAATTCACGATTGATTTAGTTTCCTTTCATTCATTTCACTTTTTTTTCTAAATTTGGTATGTTTACATAACAGCAAATACACAAAAATAACAAATAGTAGAGATCCTCTTATTTGAAACTATAATTTCTTTATCTCTGTTTTTTATTTTTTAGAAATAAGACCCCCCGGGAATCTTGGGCATATGCGAAAACACATATGCTCACACACTTAGATAATGAGGTTCAGTCATAGCAATTAGGTTGCATTTAAAATTCCTAGCAACAGTTGTAAGAGTCTAAGTACCTATTTTTTTTTAATGTAACACACCTTTATCTCTGTGCATAGTCTCTAGTATTCCTAAGTCAGTCTCTTTCTTTGCCATGGTCTAACTTTGTAGCCTGAACTTTCCATTCTTTCCTCTGAGTAGGGTAATCTTGAGAGTTGAGGTGATTAACATCTCTAATAATTTGTAGAGTATAATGTAGTTAAAAGTTGATGCTTAGGGTAGTGAATGTGTGAAGGGAACGGAAGATCAACAGAGAAGAGAAAAGTTGCTGGCTGGCATGGGCTTTTTCCCAGTCATTATTGCTTGAAAAGAAAGTTAGAATTTTATTGCCAATATATTTAACTAAATGCTACAAAAGTGTGTGTGTGTGTGTAGTGTGTGTGTATATATATACACACAAAACACCCACATACCCATAAGTATATATATATATGCACACACTCCTATATATGCACACATATATATGTATATGCCTATATCTATATACAGCTCTCTCTCAGAGGGGGGGGAGAGAGAGAGAGAGAAATAGATTAGGTAGAGATAGATGTGGATAGAATAGATGGCAGATAAATAGGATAGATGGAATAGATGATAGAGATAGATATGGATGCAATAGATAGATACACAGATAACACGAGATAGAATATGTATATATATCAGATAGGGAGATTAGGTATAGATGTGACATACATACATACACATATACACAGTTATTTAGAATTCTTGTCAGGCAGCTTTGTGGAGATACTATATGTGTTAAGTTCACAATTAAATCTTCACAACAGTCATGAGGTGGAAGCTATCATTATAACAATTTTGCACAGAGAGCTGTTGCCTAAAGAGGCAAGTTACATGACTTGGCCCAGCTAGCAAGAGGTGCAGGGGTGACATGAATCCAGGCTGTGTGATCTGCAGCTCCTTCTTCCAACCCACCGTGCGCTATTGGAAGTTGCCATTTTTCAGTTTTCCCCAAGTGCAAGGCGGCATCTCAAGAGGATATGAATGTCCATAGAAATACTCACAGAAATCCCTCTTATTGAATTTAGTATTCTGCACCTAAGGCTAATCATCCAATAAAAATTCAACGTTCATCTTCGCCATTCTATGTATTGAACCAAATCTCTTCCATATGACAGTTGCATTTTCACTTCCAAGCCATAAGAGGGAGATGAAGGATCCTCTGTAGTTTCTCTTGCTGGCGATAACAGTTGCAAAGGCAAAATTTTGAATGCATCTAAGTTAATCACCAAAGAGAGGCACTAATAGCCCTGGCTCCATTTAAGTAGCTCCTGTATGGAATGTTCTTTATGTATTGAATATTTTTAAGCCCTATCATTACCATTATCATCTACAGCTACATTCATCATCATCCACAAGTAATGGAAAAGGTTTTCCTCACTCCCAAAGTACCGTGTGCTCATTTCAGAACGTCCTGTGCTCTTAATGCATTTCTTAATGATGACTCTAGTCTGTGATGAGGCACAGGGGTTTTGGAAATCAGAAAGCCAGGATCTCATTGCACGCTCATCTTTAGTGGAGACCTCTTGCCTAGCTTGAAATGCAACTCAAATACATAGAGCTCAAATTACCTAGCCTTTCTGCTTCAGGTTATTCAAACCCAACGAAATATTGTTATACTTTTAAAGATAATTATTGCACATAAAAAGTCACCTCTGATTTTTGTATGAGCAAGATAACGATTGCACATATGCCACCTCTGATTTTTGTATGAGCAAACACAAGATAGAAAAACGAGAAGCTATTTTCAAAGCATTCAGACCTTGACTTATGTAAGGAGATTTAATATTAAAAAAATTAGTTGCAACTTGAAGTGAGGTCCTGCTGATCTAAATGTGGAGTTGGTAATGCAAATGAGTCTGAATGGCAATGTGTGTGTGAAGCATTGTTAGAGACAGTGAAAGCCTTGGGTTGGGTTTCTTAGAAGCAGACCTTGACACAAGGATTTGGGTGCAAGGGATTCACTGATGAAAAAACCAGCTGCTCAAATGTCAGAGGGTCTTTGGCTCTGGGATCCTTTGGGTAAGGAGATAAGAGATAAATTTCTAGGAGGAGCAACTCACTGTCAACCAAGGGTCATTCTCCAGAGCAGCAGAGTGGCTATGAACTGTAGTAGTCCCCACTTCCAACAGCCAAATGTGCATTGGCCCTTTAAAAAGTATTCTCAGGGCACAAAAACAGCATCTCCACGCCTACTAACTCCTGCACGTAGAAATCTCTTCAAGCGTCTATTTAAAATAATATCCCTCTTCGTGCTGTGATGCCTAATACATCCCACTCAGAAATTTTAATGTGTTAAAATCAGATTAGGTAATGGCTTATTATGCTAATTGTAATTGTACTTACTTAAGGTCATAGTTGCTAAATCTTTCACTTATACCCTAACTATCAGGTAAGGGTTTGTAAATAAAATGGTGTTTTTTTTTTCCCAAGATTTATTGGTATGATTTCCAAATCTGTGGTAAGTTTCGCACACGTGTTTTCCTTGCTTATAAATCCTTACGCTTAGCAAGAGCTGATGCTTAGGATAATGATTTCTCAATGAGAAGTTGAGCTAGATTTATTAGCAGGTTTTATAAATCAAGTGCAAAATATAAGTTTAAACTTCAGAAAGCACAGATTTATGTGTCCTTGCAATAGATCATGAGAATAAGTATCCACTAAGTCCTTTTAAGCTAATCTGGTCAGTTGCTGGGTAAATACTTCATGTCTTTTAATCCATTTTGTATTCATAATTAGAACTCATTTCAGTAAATATCTGTCGATTTATGGTTATCCTAAATGCATGCATTTGGAGAAGTTTGGAAACTTGCCTGCATATTAACAGTTACAAAGGATAACTAATGCTATCATCATGAGAATGAATGAAAAACGTACACTAATAATATTGAATCCCGCAACTAAAGGATAAGGCAGAACTTCAATGAACTCAGCTTCCATTCTCAAAAAGGCATCATTTAATAATAATTATATGGTAATAAGTCATCAGTTATCATTGTATGATGTTTTATAATTGACTTAGCACTTTATGCATGCTTCTTTATTTTATTCTGATGGTAAGAAGTAGGTTGCATATAATTTTAAAAAATTGATGAGACCAAGCCTCGGACATTCAATGTGTTACCCAACATCACTGAGGTAGCCTGTCAGTGGTCTCTTTTCTCCAGGTTTTGGCATCCAGCCCTCCTCCGACAACGATCCTAACATGCATTAGCATGGATGTGAATGTTAATTGCATGAGGCAAATGTTCTCTATGGCCACTTTGATTTCTCTCTTCAAAGTCTGTATATACACAAAGAATCATACTAAAGGTTCAAACTGAAATTCCATTTGTTTATACCTTCCTCCATAATCATGGGAGAGGACAACGTTTAAACAACACCCCCCCCCCCCCAGTTGACACAAACCACTTTTACAGGTTTTAATGTCACTTTTCTCTCATCATTATGTAAATTGCCAATTACCAGTGAACGCTGGCCAGGTCTCATTTATTCCAGAAGACACAGACTAATAGTTAAGCACAGAGACCCTCCCGTTTGCCTTACAATGGTGGAGCTAGTTCAATGGCTGTATACGGTCATTAAAAAAAATTAAATAGCCGGACGCGGAGGCTCAAGCCTGTAATCCCAGCACTTTGGGAGGCCGAGGCGGGCAGATCATGAGGTCAGCAGATCAAGACCATCCTGGCTAACATGGTGAAACCCCGTCTCTACTAAAAATACAAAAAATTAGCTGGGCGTGGTGGCGCGCGCCTGTAGTCCCAGCTATTTGGGAGGCTGAGGCAGGAGAATGGCGTGAACCCGGGAGGCAGAGCTTGCAATGAGCCAAAATCACGCCACTGCACTCCAGCCTGGGTGACAGAGCAAGACTACTTCTCAAAAAAAAAAAAAAAAATTGACTTCATTTTCAAGAATGGATTAAACACTTTGTTAATATTATTGAATACTAAAGTAACATTTTATAATTTTGATCAATGATTAATACCAATATGGAAAAGCCCCGTGCAAGAGGATCATCAAAGAAAAGGTTTCCAATAGATCCTATAAATAACAAACCAGTCATTTAAAAAGAAGAAACAAGGACAAGAAAATTGGAAGTTGGGAATGACAAAGTGAGGGGGATGCTGAATAAGGCCACTACATAATTTTGTCATTCAAGCAGGACTCTTGAGAGAAATAGGGACTCAGAAACAAACTTACAATTTTCTAAAGTTTATAATTTTTAAAAACAAACACATAAACGTTATTAAATTGGTGGAGGTATAAATTAGTTCTATTAAAAAATATTTCTAGACATAGACACACATCACTTTAAAAAATACTTCTGGCCGGGCGCGGTGGCTCATGCCTGTAATCCCAGCACTTTGGGAGGCCGAGGCAGGCGGATCACAAGGTCAGGAGATGGAGACCATCCTGGCTAATGTGGTGAAACCCCATCTCTACTAAAAATACAAAAAATTAGCCAGGCGTCGTGGCAGGCGCCTGTAGTCCCAGCTACTCGGGACGCTGAGGCAGGAGAATGGCGTGAACCCGGGAGGCGGAGCTTGCAGTGAGCCGAGATCGTGCCACTGCACTCCAGCCTGGGCGACAGAGCGAGACTCCGTCTCAAAAAAAAAAAAAAAAAAAATACTTCTTGCATTCTGGTTTGTGATAAAGTGGTGTATTCATTGGCTTGAGCTGCCATAACAAAATATCACAGAGACTGGGCAGCTTAAACAACATTTTATTTTCTCACAGTTCTGGAAGCTGGAAGTTCAACATCAAGGTGTGGGCGGGCTGTTTCCTCCTGAGGCCTCCCTCCTTGGCTTGTAGACGCCATCTTCTCCCTGTGTCCTCAAAGGGTCCTTCCTCTGTGTAGGTCTGTGTTCTCATGTTCTTTTCTTATAAGGGCACCCGTCCTGTTGAAGTAGGGCCCACTCTAGTGACCTTGGTTACCTTAATCATGTACTTAAAAACTGTATTGCCAAACACAGTCACATTCTAAAGTCCTAGGGGTTAGGGGTTCAATATATAAATTGTTCAAGGAAACAATTCAGCTCACAGATGGGGCACGTACAAGTTTTCCTGATCCACCCACTGAATGAAGCTATGAAATCCGGACAGGATGCATGGGGCAGCTATTTGAGGACTCTAAAAAGGAAATGGCCACTACTTACTTGTGAGAATGACCCAGATTTACAACACTGATCAAACCAAATGCGGGTGAGGACACAGAGCAACAAGAACTCTCATTCATTCCTGGTGGGAATGCAAAACAATACAGCCACTTTGGAAGACAATTTGGAAATGTCTTACAAAACCAACAATATTCTTACAATAATATCTAGGAATTGTGCTCCTAGGTATTTACCAAAATGAATTAAAGACTTACGTTCAAACAAACCTGCACATTAATGTTTATAGCAGCTTTATACATAATTGCCAAATCTTGGAAACAACCAAGATGCCCTTCAGTAGATGAACAGAGAAGTAAACTGTGTTAAATGCAGACAATGGAATGTCACTCCTCCCTAAAAAGAAATGAGCTATCAAACCAGTAGAGACATGGAGGAACCTTGAATATGACTAAGTGAAACAAGACAATGTGGAAAGGCTACAGACTGACAGTCTAACTGTAGGACATTCTAGAAAAGGCAGAACTATGGGGACAGTAAACATATCAGTGCTTGACAGGGGTCTGAGGGACGGAGGGAAGAATAGGCAGAACACAGAGGATTTTTAAGGCAGTGAAAATGCATGAGACTGTAATGGTGGATCCATGTCATTATACATTTGTCAAAACCCACAGGATGCACAACTGTAATGAACTCTAATGTAAACTAATGTGAATCCTAATGTAAACTGTGAACTTTGGATGATAGTGATGTGTCAATGTAGGTTGATTAATTGTAATGTACCATCTGTTGCATGACGTTAATTGTAGGGGAAGCTATTCATATGTGGGGCAGTGGGAAGATTCCCCACTTAACTTTGCAGAGAAGCTGAAATGACTATAAAAAATAAAGCCTATTGGCTGGGTGTGGTGGCTCACACCTGTAATCCCAGCACTTTGGGAGGCAGAGGCAGGTGGATCACTTGAGGCCAGGAGTTTGAGACCATCCTGGCCAACATGGTGAAACCCCATCTCTACTAAAAACACAAAAATTAGCCAGCGTGGTGGTGCACACCTGTAGTCCCAGCTACTCAGGAGGCTGAGGTAGGAGAATCGCTTGAATCCAGGAGGCAGAGGCTGCAGAGAGCCAAGATCATGCCACTGCACTCCAGGCTGGGCGACAGAGGAGACTCTATCTCAAAAAATAAATAAGTAAATGTAAAAAGGCCTATTAATTAAAAAACAACAGCAACAAAAACTAAATACATCCCATTCAGAAATCGTAATGTGTTAAAATTGGATTAGGTAATGGCTTATTGTGCTAATTGAAATTGTACTTCCTCAAGGTCACAGTTGCTATGATAGAGGAGACATGTTGGAGAAGATGAACAGAGTTCCAAGTTCCACCAAGACAGTGATGAGCTGGTTATTGTTTTCCCTTTGGGGTCTGATATGGTTTGGCTCTATGTCCCCACCAAATCTCATGCAGAATTGTAATCCCCAGTGTTGGAGGTGGGGCCCAGTGGGAGGTGATTGGCTCTCATAGAGGCGGTTTCTCACGAAAGGTTTAGCATCATCCCCTCCATGCCATTCTCATGGCAGTAACTGAGTTTTCATGAGATCTGGTTGCTTAAAAGTGTGCAGCACCTCCCCGCCCACTCTTGGTCCTGCTCCTGCCATGTAAGACACCTGCTTCCACTTTGCCTTCTGCCATGAGTAAAAGCTCCCTGAGGCCTCCCATGAAGCAGATGCTGCCATGCTTCCTGTACAGCCTGCAGAACCATGAGCCAATTAAACCCCTTTTCTTTATAAATTACCCAGTCTCGGGTATTTCTTTATAGCAGTGTGAGAAGGGACTGATACAGCGTCCTTTATCCTGAATGCAATGCACCAACAAACCAGGAACTGAGCTCATTAGCACAGGTAGAGAGGATAACAGAAGCACTTGCTCTGGCTTAAGGATCAGAAAAGAGGTGCTGTACCATTCAGAGAGGGTGCAGAAACCCCAATTCTTCTCTTTTACTTTTATTCTTTCCCCGTTTTCATCTTTGCTTTCCTTTGCGCCAGCCCTTGAGTGACCCTGTAACAGCGAAGGTAGTGAGAAAGCCCACAGGTGCCTGATTAGAGAGAACCCTGACTACAAGCAAGGTTCATTCCTCTCTGTTCAAAAGAGGAGGACTATTTCAACAGCCTTTTCAGATAATGTGGTCATTTATTAAAGTTTGTGTGCAATGTGGAATCTAAAATCACAACCATGAACTTTTTGTATGTTCTTAAGGAAAATGTATTGCTTTGTGTCGCACTCACAACATTTTGTTTTGTTTTTACTCACTTAAATTTTTTAGCACCATGAAATTGGAAAACAACAGTTGATTGAATTATGCCGATTTTCAATATGTGGACATATTTCACTATACAGGGCCCAAAAATCACATTTGTTAATGACATCAGCAATTTGATTTGAAAATAGTTTGCTAAAGGGAGTTCTCAGTAGTCGATGAAAGTTTTCCAAAAACCTGATTTTTCCTTGAAGTGAAGCGCTAACTTTATTCAATTCTAAATTACCATGGTGAGTCCATCAGACATTCCTTCAAATGCTTTCGCTCTTCCATGAAAACAGCAGCCACTTCAGCATGCAATTGAAGCAACATCACACTTGCTTTTCCCAAAAAGAGCCATCACACTTCACTATGCAGCAGAAGTGCTCACAAGCAGTTTCCATTTCACTGTAGAGATTATTAAGAAGACATACATAGAAGAGCTGTATACAATTTTATTGTCTCCTCCAAGTCACTCTTAAGTGAAACGGCCCTTTCCCTTCTTTGTTTCTGAGACTGCATGGTGCTAAAAAAACATGATGGCTACTTGTACCTTTTAGTGTCACTGTTTTGATTTGTTTTAAGGCACCAGTAGCTTTACTCACCATTGTTTTGCCCCTGAAGTGCATATAACAGCATTCAGGAAAAGGCGCATGACATGATTATGTTATGAAAGTTGTTTTGACTGCCTGGTTTTGAACCCCCTCATAGGATCTTGGGGACTCCAAGGGTCTGAAAACCACACTTTGATAATTGCTACTCTTGCCTACTATAAACATTTATAATTGTGGACAATCACAGCTTTGACTTTGATATGTTCTGATAGTGCAGTTCATCTTGTTGCAATTAGGAATGATTTGTGAACCACAACTACTCCCGAGTATATGTTTCACCCATTGGTTTCTTACCATGGTAAGAGCTTTGTGCCTACCAAGGTGTGTGTTCTATAAAATTGGTATCACATTATGACAGTAGAACAAATAATTCCATCTTCTGTAGGGAGACCCCCTGAAACTATTGCTACGGAATAAAAGATGAAATGCTCCTGATTATTGTAAATACAAAATTGCATGCAGGATTGTGTAAAGACAATGCCAGGTTGGGCTGCCAGAACGAGCCAACAGCGCGTGATGTGCTTCCCCCTGCAGAGAGCCTATGAATGGACGTGCAGTCAGGGAGGTTTCACATCACCAAGATTCCTATCCCAGAAAAGCAGATGTTCATAGCTCTGGGAATGGAATGCGACCCTTGTGGAGAGCCTATAAACAGACTCATGGGGGGCACCTGTCCATGTGGATAAGATAGGGCTATAAACGCCATCATCTTGCCACGGCTCTTCTAGGCCTCTTTACGGTTAGAGCATACTCCCTTCTGAGAATTTCTGGTCTAACCGGTTGTCTAGCTTCACGTCCTGTTTCCATGGATTGTTTGTAACCAGCTTTTGTTGCAATTGTTACTGCTGATTAATATCTTGCTAATCATAGGTTATGGAAAGATTGTGTTTCTGTTTTAAGACTCTGTTAGAAATTACTGACGCACACACTATATTGTAAATTCTTTTCTCTGTACACTGTACTTCTACATACAAATGTACTGTACTTCTACATACAAATGTTATGTTAAAGAATTACTTCATCCCCATGTGACCATCTCACCTCATAATCAAATGACCCTAAATCCCTCACTAACCTACCCCCACCCTCACTAAACTTAATAATAAATGCTGATACATCCAGTGCATTGTTTGCACCATGGGACCCCCACGGTGACCCCCCTGGACCCAGCTTTCACTATCTTGTGTGTGTCTATTATTTCTCAACCTGCCGATCCGCCTGGGAACAAAGAGAGAGCCCCGTTGCATTGCAGGCTGCTGGCCGGATCCCACAATAATCTTCCACATTAGACCAGCATTCACAACAAGCATAGAGTTGCAAGTATAATAATAATTTTAAAAAAAATTTGCAAAGCTCTACTTTTATTCCATGAACTGGCTAGAAAAAAAAACTGCACCATTATCAGAATTAGCTTCATTGATATTCTATTTCTGTTCTCTGATGTTATAGATAGAAAACTGTTGCCATTCATGTACTTGTGAAGGTGAAGCTCTTTTGCTAACAGAGCCATCATGCTAATAGCCATCACTTCACTTTCCGCATGTGAACGAGAACATTTGGAACTGAAAAGGAGGAAAAACAGGCCGGCCATGGTGGCTCATGCCTGTAATCCCAGCACTTTGGGAGGCTGAGGTGGGCAGATCACTTGAGGTCAGGAGTTTGAGACCAACTTGGCCAACATGGTGAAACTCCACCTCTACTAAAATGCTGGGATAACAGGCGTGAGCACACACGAGAATTTGAGAGCTTGGGAATTTGCCACCATTTGATAATTTTCTGAGGGTTATGGACAGCCTCCCTGGAAGAATGCAGCTCTCTATAAACACTCTCCATCAAATTTCAGAGTTCAAGGAGTCCCTGAAGTCTATCCAGGGATCTCCCAGAACAGTAATTATTCAATGATGGCTCTATCTCATCTTGGGGGTCATTGTGGAATTTTGTGAGTTATTTGTGTTTTATTATTGTTATTATACTAACTTATTATCACTACTGACATTTAGTGGACAAATGCCAGGAATGAGAAAAAGTTTAGCAATGTACATAACATGAAACAAAAGAAGAATTGTATCATTTCCCATACAATTTTGAAATATCCTGCAGGTATGTATGTATATATAAAACAATTTTGAAATATTCTGCTAGGTATTTATGTATATATAAATATGTATATATAAATGTATATATAAAACCTCTCAATGATGACCTGAATCTAAATCTAGAACCTAACTCCATTTTATATCTAAACTCAAGCACTTTTTTTTGCACATTTTTAATAAGCATTGAACTTTCCAGGAAACAGTTGCCAAGTAATTAAAGGGGAAATTATAGTTTATTTATTTGGAAACTTACCAAGAGTTGTTAATAATTTCAGAAAAAATTCCAACACTGCTTATGGTATTTGAGTCCCTGGCACAAAGAATTCACCATCCCCACTCCATACTCCTAACGTGTGTCAAGGGCATTTGCAACTATCACAAACAGCTGATTTGATGTGCACGTATAAATATTGGAGCACTTGCTTGTGTCATGCAGTGAAAATACATAAATTATATTATTGCACATTACTTTCTATTTCTTCTTGAATTGCAGGTAGGAAACTTCATAGAGCTTTTGAGAATCATTATTTATTGTGCATGTAAAGTATTTGTGCCTGATACTTAGTAAACACTGCACTCTATGAAATTAGCTGTCATTATCATCATTATTAGTATTAATATACATGTGTGAGAACAAGTGGCATATTTTAAGTATTTGTCATATAAGTGGGAGATTTGTGTCTCTGAAAGTTTAGAAGAATTGCTCTAGGCATAGTCCAGGTTGAGAGGTTTAAGGAAAATCGTCTTTAAGTGAAGACAGGATGTTAAGATCTACCTTTAAAAGGTAGGCATGTTTTACTCCTATTCCCTTAAATGTATCCTGTTTTTGACATTATTGAAATGCTTCTTCGACCTAGAAAAGAAGTACTAATTGTACTTGTAATTTTAGATAATTTTAACCTTTTTCCGTTGTTCCTTTTAGTACATAGAGTCCACCTCTTCCACATTTACTGAGTGGTGACAGAATGGACAACCATTTACAGAGAAGTCTTTTGCCTCCAACATTAAATGACATGTTTGCTCAAACAAAAGCAAATTCATGGAGCCTCACTGCAAACAGGCCATGGCCGTATCCCTCATGACGTTGTTCATGAGGTCTTTGTTTACTATGTCTGTCTGTCTCACATCCTTCTGTGATTACAGCCACACCTATCAACGTCTGTGTTTGTGATCAATCATTTTTTCTCTCTGTGATCTCCTAGGGACTCCAATGCAATCAACCTCACCAAAAGGGTGACATTTTAGCATTTTGGTTTTACTGAGGCTGCCTTGCTGAGAAGCAAATAAGTTGTTTGATTTCTGCTGGTAAAATAAAATTGGCAACCATGAGACCTAAGAGATTCTGAGAAATGGCATGGACTTTATAACTTCTTGTAATAAAAGTCAAATCATACATTATTTTCTTGGCTGTGTTTCAGGGAGTGAGGGAGTAAAACCAGGGAATCTTTATGTGTGTGTGTGTGTGTGTGTGTGTGTGTGTGTGTGCATCTATCTATACTTATACATACAGACACATGTATCTTCAAGATATTTACATATCTTTACGAAAGTGACTTTCCTGAAGGTATTTAAATTACATTCAGGAAAGTGACTTTCCTGAAGATATGTGAATTGCTTACATATATTTTTTCTTATTCTTTGAGAAATGCCTATTGCTCCTTCTTTCATTTCTCAAATAAATCTCCTTTAAATTTCATAACTTGCAATGTAAGATGTGCATAATACGCTCTGTTTTGTGATCCTTAAAGTACATAGATCCACTTTCTGTCAATATCAGTAATGAGCCAGCTATAATTGCTTATCAGAAAAAACAATTCCACACTACATCCTACCTAAGTTCTCATCAAGCCCAGTCAGAAGAATTATCTTAATGAAGAGTAATTGAAGGAGAAGTAGCTTACTTACCTTCTAGATTTCTAAAATATCAGGACATTTTGTACTCTGTGTATTTGGACAATGAGTTCTATTTGTTTGTTTGTTTGATTTTTGCCACCACATGACAGTCAAATTTAGCACGGATACTAAAAGTAAAAATTAAAGCTAATGGCAAAAGCGCAATTACTTTTGCACCAGCCTAATACATCATCAGCGCACGTTGAAGGGTACAACACACATATGTCCTTTAAGCCAGCCCTTTCATAGGTTGTAAGGATATGATGGCAAATGTTCACTACTCCATCTCATATTAAAACCCATCTAAAAATATCCAGGCTTATGTTTTAGAACAACCTCCGTTTCTCCTAATGAATCAATGGGCTTTATTTTTCTTATGGAAGGTCAAACATGGAGCCAATTTTTATGAACTTTGTGGACTCTATTATGTTTCTATTCTCTTCTATAGTTCTGTTTTTCATTCAAATATGTGTTTTTATATGTTATCATATGTACTATAACAAGTATATGACATTTTCCCATTCCCTAACATTATGTCCCCAGCACGCCTTCCCTTCAATCTTCTCTGTCGCATTTTTTTTCTCAAACTTGATGTGCATCCCCTGAACTTGGGAATACCTGACTCTCTCCTGAGAATATGAAATTGCCTTGTGGTGCAGAGCACAGGGCTGTGTCTGAAAATTCACTTCCTCCTATCATCAGGGTGATGGCATGTGGATCGTCATAAGAGGACCAGGGTGAACCCTGCACATCCGCATTGGCTTGAGATCATCTTACAGCGATGAGTTTCCACGTGTGCAGCCTGCAAACGCAGCTTCCCCTCTCTGCTCTCGCCCTCCAGGAGCAGAAGCAGAGGAGGAGGTTTCAGAGTTGCCATCCTGAAGAGCAACACAAATTGCCTTTGGCCATAAGAAACAGGAGATAGCAAAGAGCCCATAAATGGGTCCAAAAGAGAGCATTTCAAATCAGCTAATTCCAGAAAGCAAGGAAATAGTGTCATCAATGAGAGTGTCATGATACCTGCTGAGTAAGAACCTACTGAGGCTCTTACCTCTCCTCCCTCTTGTAGACCCTGGAAAAAAAAAGAAACACAGCCACCATATAGGGAAGAAGGAGAGGTAAGAAAAGAGACATCACCCCCTTCCCATATACTTTAACTGACTGGTCTCCATCAAGCTGCAGCTGGGGAAAAGGAGAAGTTGTAAATTTATTTGGTGTTTTATTGTTGTCGTTTTGGGGTTTTTTTGTTGTGGTGGTGGTTTTTGAGAAAGGGTCTCACTCTGTCACTCAGGCTGGAGTGCAGTGGCATGATCACAGCCCAACTTCTTGGGCTCAAGTGACCCTCCCACGTCAGCAGCCTCCCTAGTAGCTGGGACTACAGGCTCATTCCACCACACCTGGCTAAATATTTTAATTTCTTGCTATGTTTTCCAGGCTGGTTCTTGCTATGTTTGTTTTCCAGGATGTTCTCCAACTCCTGGGCTCAAGCAATCCTCCCATCTCGGCCTCCCTTACAACAATTTAAGTTGTGAATTTAAATCAAGATGATTTTTCTTGGCTGGGTACAGTGATTCACACCTGTAATCCCATTGGTTTGGGAGGCTGTGTCAGGGAGAATTGCTTGAGCCCAGGAGTTCGAGACCAGCCTGAGTAACATAGAGAGATCCCATCTCTACAAAAGAAAACAAAAATTAGCTAGGCATGGTGGTGCACCTAAAGTCCCAGCTACCTGGGAAGCTGACTTGAGCCCAGGAGGTCAAGGCTGCAGTGAGCTATGATCATGCCACTGCACTCCAGCCTAGGTAACAGAGCAAGATGCTATCTCTGAAAATAAAAAAAAGTATAGAAATTATGTCTTGGGGTGCACCTGTACTCCCAGCTATTCAGGAGGCTAAGGCAGGAGGATCACTTGAGCCCAGTGGGTCGAGGCTGCAGTGAGCTATGACCATGCCACTGCACTCCAGCCTGGGCAACAGAGTGAGACCTAGTCTCAAAAAATATAAACTAAAATAGGATGCTTTTTCTTTAACTTTTTCGTCTATAACTGGACGTCTCGAATAACTGAATGGTGGATTGTGTGACCAAAGCCAGTGGAAAGAGTGAGATTCCCCTCATGGAGGGCGTTTCCAGGAACAGTAAGAGGCAACATGAGGATGTGCTCTGATTGTATCTCAGGAGTCCCAGAAGCAACGATCCAGCCATATGCTTGATGAATGTTTATCAGGTTCTGACTAAAACCACAGACCGTGCTAAGTACCAGGGAAACTGAGAGAAATGAGATGTGGTACATCTGCTGGATGAGCTCATTGTCTTAGAGAAAGTACAGAGAGATCCAGGTACACAGAGAATGTTTTGACCCCACCTCATGCTGCATGGTAAACGATGGATCTAGTGTGAACTCAATGGTTCCCAGTCCTAGCAGGCAATATCGTAATTAATTAAAGGAATGATGCTATGTTCTTCATTCTAAGAAAAAGAAAATTAAAGGAACATTAGTTTACCTTTACTTGCAAGAGACCATTCTAAAAACATGTCTTGTGTAGCTATTCTATTAAGTAGAATGGGCATTATGCTAGGCACTTTGGGATTAATGGATCATTTTTTTAAAATCTTTGCTACAATTAAAAGTAATTGAGAAGACAAAGTGAATGCCCATAAAACAATAGGCAATAAAAGTCTGAATGTATTTACCTGCTACTTCCAAGCAATTACAATAAATGCTTCACAGTTTTATGAGGGTTGGTGCCACGTTGATTAGTAAAATCTTCATAAACAAAGTGGGATTTGCAGAATGATTAGGATTTACCTCAAAATAAAGAAGAGAAGTCATTCTATAGAAGAGCAAGGTAAAATGAATCAAGGCAATAAGAACGAGAAGGGAATATTTTTAGATACCTTGCTGAAAACACACTGACAAAAAGTCGAGTTTGTACAATGGGGCGAGTCAACACTCATTTGTCTAAGTAGAGAAGTGAAAATTATAAGAGATCCAAAATTCCAGAAGAAATTTAAATTTATAATTGAACAATGGAAGAGTATAGTAGGGTTTGGAGCAGAGAATTGGGATACACTTAAAGCCTTTCAATAAGATTAAACTCATAGAAGAAATTGCCACTAGAGAGAAATAAGAGAGTGTCCAGTCAATTAGGTTCATTGAGAAGCTACGGGCCTCATTCATTGAAGAAGGTGAGTGTAAGAGGTAAAGGTGGAATGAATGGAAAGGAAGACCTGTACAATTTGTGCTTCCACCAATATGGCAGACTAGTTATGCCCAAACAACATTCCTGCTAAAAAAGCCATGGAAGTTCTAGAAAAAGTGGAATGTTCCTTAAAACACGTAACCAATTCTAGGAAAGCAGAAGTCATTAATTGCTAGGGGGTAGAGACACAATAAGTCAGGAAACCTGGGTGTTCATAAGACTTGAAACTTCTCTGAGGGGCTTAGTCATTATCAGGATAGAGAATAAACAAGATATTGATCTTGTACGGAGGATGGGGTTGGAAATTGAAAGCCCTTCCTGCAGCCACAAACTCGAAAGAGTATTCTGCCAGTCTGGTACTGGACTAGAAAAGATATCCACCTGCTAATACAAGAAAAAAAAAAAAAGATATCCACCTGCTAATGGAAGAAAAAAGAAAAGTATACCCTTTAGACCTCAAATCCAGGCTGGAAAAAATGTCTCCTCTAATCAATTTGTAGTTTCAGAATTGTCCTTGCAAAGGTTTGGGTGTTAGACATTACCTTAGATGCACAATTTAAGAAGATCCAAGAAAATAACTGGACATCAGATGGCACCATGTTCATAACACACAGGATGCCTAGAACTGGGAAGGTGGTTCCTCCCCCGTAACAATGGGCAAAAGGATTCTTACAGATGCACAGGTTAACAAACGTGCAAACACAAATTAAAAACCACACAAGGCAACAAGCCACCAAGAACAAGAGTTAGCTGTAGAAGCAAACAACATGTTAGACCTTCAAGGAACTCAGACTTTGGGATGCTCAAACATAGAATGTAACACCTCAGACATACAGACTTTTGGACATAACTCAAATACATTTATGATGTTTACAAAAACAAAGCAGGAAACAGACTGCATGAACAGGGTATCAGGTTAAAAGAAGAGTTTAAAAAAAAGGACAAGCAGATTTGACAAAAGCAAACAAAAGATACAACAAATAGAGCATTTGTGACAATACATTAAAATTGAAACAGTGCAGATTAAACGGAAGATTAGATGGCACTGAAGAAAATTATTAGTGTATTAGAAATTAGATATTAAATATAATACACAAATGCAGGACAAAGAGACAAAGAATGGAGCATAAGAGTAAGAAGGACAGTGAGAACAAAAAAATGAGTTCTAGGCCACACGTGGTGGCTCACATCTGAAATCCTAGCACTTTGGGAGGCCGAGGAAGGCAGATTGCTTGAGTCCAGGAGTTCAAGACCAGCCTGGCCAACATAGTGAGACCCCGTTACTACAAAAAATACAAAAATTAGCTAGGAGTCGTGGCTTGTACCTGTGGTCCCAGCTACTGGTGAGCCGAGATCAAGCCACTGTACTCCAGCCTGGGCTACAAAACAGGACTCCATCTCAAAAAAAAAAAAAAAAAAAAAAGTTAAAATGTGTCTGATATACATCAGATCCAAATCCTAAATACTAGAAAAGCAAGAGTAAAGCAGGAAGCACAGCTGGAAAGAGCTCATATTTATGAAAGCTGTGACTCTTCAGATTCAGAAAGCTCAGTAATTCACAAACTACATAAATTAAGAAAAAATTTACACTTATCTGGAATGTAGGGAGCTGGCAAACTATGGAAGTCATAGAGATGACGTTCAAAAAAGCCAGGGGTGGGAAAGGAGCCATTACTTACAAAAATCAACCATTAGGCTGATGGAGGCTTCTCAACAGCAAAGATAGGAAGACAGGAAGCAGTGAATAAAGGGTCTTCAAAACGCTGAGAGAAAATTACCATCAACCTAGAGTACCTTTACCTATGGCAAAAATGGTACACCTAGTCATCAAGAAAAACATCCAAGACAAAGCCAATTGTACACAACGAAAAGCACTTACCTTGGAAACAAGGAAAACAACTCAAATACTGAGACTGGTGAGTGAGGAAATTGGTTAGTGCCATTACATTTACACAAATACTAAATATATTAAGCAAAAATAATAATGTCTAATTTTGGGAGTAACCAACCAGAATAGGAGAGAAGAGGAAGGAAGAACTTAAAAGATGCAAAGGAGGTGTTTGGAATTTAAGTATTCTCAATTTCTTGTGATATTTCATAGAAGGGTAGAAATAGAGATTCCATTTAAACTCTCTGAGTATTCAAAATTTTAAGGGTAACCAATAACAGGATAGAAATAGAGTGTAATCTTTCAAACCAAGGGAGAGGCAGATGAAGTTACATAGAGCAAAATTTCTTTGACAACAAAAATAAATCTAGAATGTTGAAAAGAAAACACAGAAAATACAGGACAAATAAAAAGTATCAATTACAACGGAAGAAATTAAACCAAAATGGAGTAATTGTAAATGGACTCAATTCAACTGTTAAAGAGAGAATTTGACATTTGATTTTAAAATATCTCATTATGTCCAGCTGAAAAAGGCCATCCCTAAAACATTCAGGACACATAAAAGTTCAAAAGTAGCAGGAGAGAAAAAGACATCCCAGGAAAATAGTAACCACAACCCTCTTTTTCTACCTGTATTAATATTATAAGATCTCAAGGTAAAAATCTTTAGTAAAGACATAGCACATCAGAACATCATGATAAAAATTAAACTCACCAGGAATTACTGAAAAACAATCCTGGCTTATATATGGCAAATACACACCAGGGAGCAGAAATGTTCCCCAGTGAACTTTGAAAAAAAAAAAAAATAAATAAGATTGTTGTACAAAGGAAGAAGGTGAAAGAATCAAAAGAGGGATAAATCATTGATGATATCAGGAAGAGAGAATGTATGTCATTAAAAAAGAAAAGTGGGTGTCATCACCTCAAATTGGACTATTAGAAATCCAGAAAAATCTAACAGTGCTCATTTTAAAGTAATCATTTAGGGAGTTAACATGCTAGATTTTTGTGTCTAACATGATGTCTTGAATACTGTCTTCCAATTGGGAAGTCAGCATTCCCCTTGGAATTCCCATTGCCATTGGAACAAAGCAAGTCCTAGATACAAAACTCCTCTCATTTATGAAAAAATCAACTCCGGCTTTTCTCAGCTTCTATTATTACTATGTTTTCTCTACTTTCAGCTAAATCAATATAAAATATTGATTCTTTCTTTTAACATTTCGCCAAATAGTAGGATATTCATGGAATCAACAGCATGGACAAAAATTGTCCAATAAAGAAAGATTGCAGGTTTAACAACAACAACAAAATGCCATTAAAAAGACATGACCTTAACAAAATCCCTATTAAGGTAGTTTTCCCTGTTGTCATGCATACAAATCGCATTAGCAATAAGTCAACTAGCTACCAAAAGTTATGAGGTTCTGGGAGTATATCAGCTATATTCCCACCTCAAGTATCTGGTAATTGTTAAATGTATCTTAATTTTACAAATTAAATAAAAATGAAAAGGAACTATCATAGAGGCAGATTGAATTCTCAATCTGAAGGCACGTAAATTTTCCTTTCACAGGAAGCTGCTAGGCCACCTGTGCCTCCAAAAGGTATCTAAGGACAGGTATTCCCGACCAAAGCCTGTGGACAAATGGCAAAGGAAGTCAATTTTGACTAATTATCAGTTTCAAGTGGTTGATGAAGGCAGATATGGTCAATAGAAAGGGTATTTAATTTACAATGATATGTGTGCATGACATCATAACTTCAATATTTTCACATAATTTATTGCATTTTGACATTTTGCATAATGAATAATGACCATGGGTGATTATGGCTTTAGTTATTTGCGGATGTTGTTATTGAGGTCCAGACAGGTGAAGTATGAATGAGTGAGTGCCAATCCAGGCACCGTAATCCACGTCATTTCATCTGTAATCCAGTGCTCCTCCACTAAAGCACAATTTGTATCACACAGGAATCCACGAGTTAGCTTCATGAAGTGAAGAAAAAATAGTAGATGGAATAAGTCTTTGCAGGACTATCATTCAGAGAGGCTGGTACAGTATATTATTTTCTAAAACAAGCCTCTGGGACTTAATAAGAATTTAACACAAATGGCAGGTCTTAGATTAAGAGGATGATGTCAATCAACTTTCAAACTTTTCCTCTTTTAAATTTAACGTAATTCCCATAACTTCTTTGGGGAGTAGGAATACACTAATAGAGGTCTAGCAGTTGCATGTATATTGGCCACATCCAAGGTCATGTTTGTATAACAGATATTTTTACAATTATTCCTGTGCATATCTTATTCTTCTTGTTACTTGCTACACCCTGCTGTCCCCAACTTTTCCATAAGACAGCCACTTCTTTGACAATATGCATTGTCTTACCCTTTCCTGAGCACTGACAGGGCTGAACCCAAAAGAACTTGTCCACAAGAAACCCAACAATTTCTTCTGGTTAAAATAAAAGGACAAGAACTCATATTTTGCCATAAACTACACTTAGCCTAAACCTTTCAAGAGGTATGTTGTTTTGCTTTTTCTTTCATTACCAAAATAAATCCAAGACTATTCTGAAATTTTGATCTATAAATACCTTGACATAGTATTTATTAAAGTCAACTGAAAAGATTCCTAAAGCAGATTCTATTTCAGTTGTTAGAAAAAGTGAAGTTGATGTAAATCTAGAAAAGGTTTCTGAATGCCAATTCACTTCATGCACAAATATCTAGTATTTATACTTTTTCTGAGTACTTTTTAAAAATAAGTTTTTGTCGTTTATATAAGTAGGACCTCACGTGTTAACTACCCAATAAAAATCAGGGTATGTACAAATGCATATGGGTGTTCAGAAAGGTTTTCCAACAATATTACTGGAAAAAAAAATCTGGAGTCAAATAAGTTTGGAAATCCCAGGGTTAAACCAAACGAAGTAGATTTCTTGACTGCAAGACTTGTGAGAACGCCGATAAGTCTGTGAATCTTTAAATCAACTGATTGTTGGCATATCAGCATATGTTCTTATCTTCTCTCACTTCAGTGAAAGCTGCATTTCTAAAACATCAACCTATCCATCTATCTATTAAGTGCCTTTTGGCTCACAGGCCTGTGTTTGGTTTCAGAGACACATGTGAATGTGAGGCTTACAACATCCTGTGTATCATTCCTTTTAATGACAATAAACAGTCCAGCATATTAAATATGTATCAACACAACTAAACAGACTACCAGAAAATATGCACAAAAATGGATCAGATAAAAGGTAAAAATTACAGGTAACATTTATCTGGGACAGAAGCCAGCACACACCGAGCATTCACGCCCACTTAACATGGTCTTCATTCCAGAGGAATATGACCTCTGAGATGAGATCATGAAGGTTAATACACAATTCAATTAGAGTTGAGGTCAACTTCCATCATGCCACTTCCAATAAACTATTTACACCAGCGTTCATCATCCTACCCTTCATAAACTATACCAACCTCTGACATCTGACCCCCCAATAAACTATTCACATCAGCTTCCATCATCCTTTCTCAAGAAATATTTACACCATTTCCATCATCCTATTCCCAATAAACCATATCAATATCCATCATCCTATCTCTTACAAAATATTTACACCAACTTCCTTCACTGTTCACAATAAATATTTACACCATATCCATCACCCTATCCGCCAATAAACTGTATCAACTTTTTCCATCCTATTCACAGTAAAATGTTTACACCAACTCCTTCATCCTATATCCAATAAATATTTATACTAACCTTCATCATCCTGTCCCCAGTAAACTGTTTCTATCAACTTCTGCTATTATCTTATTTCAATAAACCATTTACACTGATTTCCATCATCTCATCCCCAATAAATTATTTACATCACCTTCCACCATCTTATCCCCCAAAACTATTCTTCTTGGGGATGAATCCATGACTAGGGTAGCTGTACATTCTCATAAACATTTCCTTCTCCAACCACATTGCATTCATCACCCACTGACCTTGGTCCAGTCATTCTTACTTGGAGCCACAAGCTTAACCACATCCTAAGATGAGCTCAGTTTCAAGCTACTATGAAGACACTGGGCAAAGCTGAAGATCCTAGTCCAGTGATTGAGACGGAGAGACCTCCAGGACCTCACAAGGAGATCTGCACCTCGGCTAAGAGCCTAGCCTAGGCAGTACTGAGTCAGACCAACTACACAGGCCATGTGGTGCTCCATGTTTGATCTCTGCGTAAAGGCTCTTGCTTAGATCAATCAAATGCCCAACACAATGTCATGTCCAAAGGTAGAAATGTCAATCAGTCATCTCTAGTCTTTTCTATTTTCTTTGTAGACTCATCACCTAAATATATTGAAATACTTTTATACCTACTTATACTCTCTATTATATCCCTTTCCAGAAACGAGGTCTACATCCTTCTTATCTGGTGTGTAAATAATGGCTGTGGCATTTGTCCTAAAACTATGACGTTCTGACTTCCAGGAATGTGTCCTGGTTGTGGTATTCTGAAATTAGATCAGTAAAAATATATACGTGTTTCCATATGCCATGATTTTATAAATGTCAGTCATGAATTCCAGCTCCCTTAAGTTTTCCAGAACAATCGATACCTACCCTATGGCTCACTAATAAACTTTGCTTCTTCCAATTCTATACTGAGTCTGTAAAAGAAAATCCACCTTCCCAGGTCATTCAAAAGGAAAAATACATGGAAAATCACTTGCACATTCCTGAAGTGGTTGATTTCAGATCTTGAGGGCTACAAACACTGATTTTGGTTTATCATTCTTTGATATGCAAAGAGCTTTAAATCATATTGTTTTTGTTTTTTAGGCATACTTCGGATCTGAACATACTATCAGGTGATGTTAAAGATTGGCCTCTTGGTGATTATGGAGATTTTGAAGGTTTATCTCCAAGAAAACACGCTGAAAGTAGTGAGAGGCAATGTATATACCCTAGTTTTGTTTTGTATGTTTTTAAGAGTAATAGCACCTATTTCAGGTAAGAGAAGAGCAAAGTAAATTTCTGAGAGAGAGAGAATACCAGGGAAGTTGGAGAGCAAGGCAGATGATATTTCACAAAATAGAACTTGAATAGTAAAATAGTTTGCAAACTACCAAATAGAATTGTTCTAAATATATAAAGATTTTCTATAATATATTAGGTGAAAAATGGTACAAAATAATCCATATAGAACGCTGACTTCTGTGTTGGAAAGATAGTTAAATAGAATTACATATTCATTTTCATATTTGCATGAAGGAAACACCAGAAGAATATACAGAAATCTAATAATCTAATATATGATTACCTGAAAACAACTGATGAAATGATAGCAGGAAATGTCATAACACAAAATGATTGAGTTTTGAACTACTTGAACAGCTTACTAATTTTAACACTAAGTAAAACTTAAAAGTTCAAATGTAAGTTGCATGTAAGCTGATTTTAAAAAGATGCAGATTAAATGACTCACTCCTGATTTTTAGTAGATATCTAATATTCAAGACATAATTCTGATCAAGATGAAAGTATTAATTGAGGCTAATATTTTGGGGGCAGGCATGAGTCAAACTATCTGCCTATCTATGAGGAGTTCCTCATAGGCATAGAAGGTGGAATTTTGAATGTGCCCACTTGAGATATAGGTAGATATAGATATATTGTATTACTCGAGATTCTCCATGAAAAAAATACTCAGGCAGAACAAGCATTTTCAAAAAATGAAATTTTGTACGAAAAATCACAACAAGTCTAAGGATCGGGGTGATCTCTTACTCAATAATTTTCAAATAATATGTCCAGATTATCTAACAAGCCCTCAAGGGAATCTACAAAAGAGAGGCCCAGAATATAATTGTAGTGTCAAGAAAGTTCAGATCCAGAACAAGTTGACCGCCACACAAAAATGCTAAAATTACAACAGAAAAGTGTTTATAATGTTACAGTTGCTGCAGAAGAACACCACCTGTTGCTTGCTGTAGAAGGTATACTTTTCACTGTTGACAAAGAGGCAAAGCTCGATTTCTCTTCTGCTTTACCTCGGTGCTAGGCTGGACAGAATAGAATGAGCATGGTTAAGAAGGAGTGTCAGTTTTTGGCATTTTGCAAGTTGCCTGCCCAATGTTCATTGTCGTCTCCTTCAGGCTGAGTAGTCCTCTTGCTTTGTTCTCAGTTACAATATAACCAACTAGAATAGGGCTTCATCTTCCATCCTGCCATAAAGCTGGGTGATGCTCTGTGTGACACGGATCTACCCAATGGTCTTTAAAAGGAAACCACTGCCTTGGCTTGGACAAGTGTGCCTGGCTATGATATGAACTTATCTGGCTTATCCCTTGTATTCTCCCATTTTTCCTTCTCCCATTGTGGAATGGAGATGAAATCACTAGAGCTACAGCTGTCATGTTGTGACCATCATGGAGAGAGAGACCAAAGAGAGTGGCACCACATGTGTCCCTAATATTTCTGAATCCCTAAGCAAAAAATAGGCTCATGTCTCCTTCCAGAATTCTTATTAAATGACAACAGGAACCGAAATTGTTTGATAATCATACTAACAAGAGATAACATTTAATCAGCAGCCACTATATGTCAGCTCTTTTCTGGAAACATCTCCTCTACTAGCAAATTTCATGCCCACCACACCCTTATGAAGTATATGCTACAATTATTCCATCTTACAGAGGAAGAAAAGCAGCGGTTGCCCACATTAACACAGGGAGTAAGAAGCAGAGTGGAAATCTGAAGCCACAGAGTCTGGCTTTGAAGGCTATAGGCTTACCCACTAGGCTACACTGGGCTTCCAAGCCCAGCTTCCTCATAGAGCACCTGCCCACTTCTGAAGCCGGTGCTCTGAGAATCACAGCAGGATGCAATTCTAATAATTCTAATCATCCACTAGGAGTACAATCCTGGTAAAAGAACACCTAAAGCACTTTGAATCTGCTTAAAACTCTGGCCTCAACAATTACCACCTGAGACATTGAGAGAATGTGTTGAAGACATCAAAGTAATATTGCCATCTTTGAAGAATCTTGATCAATGGGAAGGTTGAGAATATATATAAGGATGGGGATAACTATAAGAACTTCTTTTATGGCTTTGAACTAAAAAATATATTAAACATAATTCTTGACTCATGAATACTCTCCTCGTTAGTCCTTGTATGACCTATTTATTTGTTACTGCGTTTATAATAATATAATAGGCACCCACACAAAAATATAATTTTAAAAATAACAGATTTGTGCTGTTTGGTTCCTCTATTCCATCTCCCTGCATTCCTCTACCCAGAAAAACTGTTATCCTAAATCTTGTATTCATCACTTTCTTGCTTTCTTTGTATTAAGTCTTACTGCAGAACTACATATTTCTAATATATACATATATGTATATTTATGTTTAGTGCTTAATTTCTATTTAGTTTTTTAAACTTTATTAAAACATGTTGAATGCTTTAACTTTTGAAGAATGTGTGCATTTTTAAGTCATCCCTCTCATGACCATTTATTAGATCCCACTGGACTCTACGAAACCAGGTCAGGAAACTAAATCCAGCCCTCCACTTGTGTCTGTAAAGATAACTACTGTAAACCCATTCGTTTACATATTGATCATGGCTGGGCTTGTGACAACAGCACAGCTGAGTAGTTGTAACAGAAACCTTACGGTCTACAAAGCCAAAAATGTTTACCATCTGCCTATACAGAAGACATGCACTGACCCCTGCTCGGCCGCCGTATTGCTACAAAGGTAAGCAATGTAGAGTCTCCGTCGTCAAGGAGCCCTCAGCCAGAATGATACAGATCTAAGAGTAGCACGAAATGGAATGCAGTGAACACCATTCACAGAACAAGGACAGAGCATGTGGACAAAAAGGAGGATTCCTCTGGCCATTCCTGGAGCAGGTTAAGAAAGTTTCAACAAAAAGATGACATTGACTGGGGCAGGGGATGGAGAGGGCATTGGAAAGAGGTGGGAAAGTAGGGAAAGAAACAACAAAGAAGGGGAGAAGGATGTGGATATAGGAAAGGAATTGGGTTATCTTGAAAACCAGAATATCGTTTGTTCTACAGGAAATACAGAAGCAAATATAGAAGGACCATCACTCTACTCTCTGCTTTTAAGAGTTTGACTTTTTTAGATTCCTCAGGTAAGTGATCAGGCACTGAGGAGATGTTGGTCAAAGAATACAAAATTTCAGTTTGGAAGAAGTAATAAATTCAAGAAACACACAGTTAATAATAATGTATGGGGAGGCTGAGGCAGGAGAATGGCGTGAACCCGGGAGGCGGAGCTTGCAGTGAGCCGAGATTGTGCCACTGCACTCCAGCCTGGGTGACAGAGCGAGACTCTGTCTCAAAAAAAAAAAAAAAAAAAAAACAAACAATAATGTATGCTTGAAAACTGCTAAGAGAGTAGACTTTTAAGTGTTCACCCTGTTAAAGCAAACTAAATATGGCCTGAGAAGGACTCCATACTTCTATATTTGAGTCTTTGTGGATGAACTATAACTTAGCTTAATAGTCAGACAAAATTGAAAACCTAACTTAATAGTATGCGCCTGTAACAATAGGTGAGTGTTGGCCAATCCCAGCTGCCATACTTCAACCACTCATAGACTGCTCAATGTTCAAACTGCATTCAAATTAGGCAAACACTGAGCTGTAACCAATCTCACTGTTTCTGTACCTCACTTCCAATTCCTGTACGTCACTTTACCTTTTTGTCTATAAATTCATTCTGACCATGAGGCACCCTGGAGTCTCTCTGAATCTGCTGTGATTCTGGGGACTGCCTGATTCGCGAATTGTTCATTGCTCAATTAAACTCCTTTAAATGTAATTTGGCTGAAGTTTTTCTTTTATCAGCCCACCAAATAAACACCAAAATATGTTGTTTTGATTTAACTGCTTTGCAATGTACACATACATCAAAACCACATTGTATACCATAAATATATATTATATATAATTTTTATTTTTCAATTAAAAATTGAATAGAAGGACTCCCTATTTATTGGCAACACCCCCTCACCCTCATGCCACCAGTTTCCTCTGCGAGGGAGTTCTTATGACCCCACTCTCCCACTCTGAGCAAAGAGAATCACTGAATTAAATGATCTAGTTTACCTTTGAATCCTAACTCCCTGGGAAATATTACTATTTGGAGAAAAAATAGCTTCTTCCCTATCTTTTGAACAGTAGACTTGCTATTATTTCAAATCATTGATTCACATGGCAGTTCCATTTTCCTCCCAAAAATATTTATTGATACCTGCCCCCCCCAAAAATAAAAAAACCCCAACAACTATGGTTCTATATCATAGCTGAGCATGGCCAATAAATCCAAGAGCCTTTCAAAGTATCAAATGACCTTAAATATAATGAACTTTAGTTTGCTTAAACTAAGAAATATTTGATGTGCCATATAGGAATGACTTTGGTGAGGTAGACGCACTTGAAGGAGGTTGGCATGGAAGAATAAATTCTCTAGCCTCTGTCTGGGAGAGATATCTTAGAAAGGAATAATTTCTAAAAACACTGAAAAGTTACAAGGATGTTTCATATGAACTACCTAATGCAAAACAAGGATAGTTGCAGCTATGAGTAAATGGTGGTGGTTTCTCCATTTCTCCACCGTTTGCATCTGTCAATTTCCCTAAAAATCCTGAGTACTTTTTTGAGGAAGTTGACAAATACATCCACGGGCATGCAACTGTGAATTTGACTGTCTTCTACAAAGCAGGAATTCTTGCACAAAATTGCCTCTAAGAGATTGGTTAGGGGTTTGTCCATTCAACTGTGTTTTGTAGCTGATGAGTTCTACATAAAATTACGAAAGAGATGTATTAATAGACACTTCTCTTTTTCTCTTGAATACTAAGTACTTGTTATTTGTCAAGGTAACACAGAATGGCTGTGTTGAATATATTTATTATGAAAGTGCATATATTTAAGTATTATTGATTTTATTATAGAATGCCTAGGGTAGAGGCCGGGCATGGGGGCTCACACCTATAATCCCAGCACTTTGGGATTATACGAAGCCAAGGAGTTTGAGACCTGTCTGGCCAACATGGTAAAACCCCATCTCTACTAAAAATACAAAAATTAACTGGGCATGGTGTCATGCACCTGCAGTCCAAGCTACTTGGGTGGCAGAGGCAGGAGAATCACTTGAACCTAGGAAGCAAAGGTTGCAGTGAGCTGAGATCGCACCACTGCACTACGGCCTGGGTGACAGAGCAAGATTTTGTCTCAAAAAAAAAAAAAAAAAAAATGCCTAGGGTTCAGACTGTGAATATGCCTCAGAATTCAGATATACCTGAATCCTGTTTAAGAGAAGTAAGAAGATGAGAGTACAAAGCATCATGAAGCTTAAGAAGTGGCAGGACCACTCATTTGTGTATTTATTCATGTGCTGAGCCAGGGGCGTAAAGACCGAGAACTACATTGGTTAAAGTGGCTGTTGTGAAGACAAATACACTCTGCAGCATAGCTGTGCTTTTCTTATTTCATGTAACGTATGGTGAATTATAAGGCTGGTGAACATTTGGCAGTCTGTTCAGAAAACACCAAAACTTATTTCTAACTTGTGAAAAAATAAATATAAAATTTCAGCAATGTATTATGACAACACTTATTCTAGTTTTACAGGCAGCTGCCATTTTTGACAGTTGTCAAAATATTGGAATACAAATACTATTAATTACACTTGAAAAATAGTTATTCTGCACTTCTCATATTATGCATTTTATGATCTACTTCACTGTCATCGCTATGGAATTCTTTCTTTGAAGCCACTTCAATTTTACTTATTTTTAAATGTTTCTTTCTTTCACACTTTTTCTAAAGAGTGGGTGATTATAAATCATTCTGATTTTATTTCTTAATATATTGCTCAGCATTTCCAGCTAAATCATGCTACTGTGTGCTAAGAAGTTCATGCTAATCCAATTCATTCATTCTTTTACTTCAGTTTTGAATCAAAAATGGAATTTTATTAATCCAAACGTTGTCATGTACCAGGTTCAGTTTGTACTAAAATGAAAGCTTTTTATTGTTGACTCTTAAAGGACAATTTTATTTATTATTTATTATTTGTTATCAATTTTTGATATCAAAGTTTTGTAACTTTGATATCAAAGAATTTGGTATTTGAAAGTGCGTTAGTTCTACCCTGTCTGAAGTTCTTCATCATATAATATAGACAGAAAATCCACAATAAACTTATAAGCATTACAATGAAAATTATAAACATCATATTTGATATAAAGTATATAAATTATATACATTTTATATAAACATTTACATTATAAAAATTATAAACATGAAACTATACAATATGCTTTATAATCTGCATAGTGATAGAAATAAACAGAGATTGCAGACACCTTCCATTTCTGGGTGATAAGAGTAGATGCCTGAATGAAAATCTCTCCACGCATCTTTTCAAAAAAAGACAAAATAAAAGTAAAAATGAGTGAAAATAAAATCATGTATGACCCATGCCTAGTGAAAGACAACAATCATTCCAACTTGCATCTCTCGGTTATGGTCAGCCTTGAGAAAAAGGAAAGAAAGTGTAGGACCCAGAAGAAACACAGAACAAAACATCCCATAAAGTCTCACGTTGAATGTTAAAGACGGAGCATGAGCCTTGGTGTCTAAGAAAACCAGGTGGAAGAAAGAGCCTTCAATGTGAGTAGGTCTCAGGTTAGTAGCCTAGAAGTGACATTGCCTGGGGAATAACAATCAGAATAGTCTCATTAGAGAAATAGTTATATCGAGAGAAAGAAGGAAAAAAGGGAAAATTAAGATTCTGCTGGAAGGAAAGAGTAACAAGATACTTCAATCCTATCTTCTCCACCACCATCACCACCACCATGACCATGCATTAAAAAGACCACACTTTACCATCATAACTGAAGAAAGTGGTCTTGAACTAGAAATCCTGTTTACAAAATGCCAAGAAATTGGGGAAAAGTTAAAGCAATTGCAAACAAAGCTACTGTGAAAAGAAAACAGGAAAGGCAATCCATGCTATTCTAGCTGGTAGGAATTCTCACTCCAAGCCGGAAAAAAAAAAAAAAGAATAAAACTCTCCATTTCATCCTAATATTCTGCAACACTGAGACACCGGTATTTCTACAAAGTCCAAATGTGGTCACTGACCTACAACAATCTCTGGTAAACAACACTGTAGAGTCCCAGTTCCCCAGTTTCTTGAGAACAACATCTAAGAGCAGGGAAGCACCCGCTTGGGGCCAGAATTTCAGGTGCTCACAGCTTCAGTGGTTTACCTTTGCGTGTCTAGTCTTTGAATGATGGCTTCTCCAAACACAAAGCATGTCTAACATTTTTTTTTTTTTTTTTTTTTTTTTTTTGAGACGGAGTCTCGCTCTGTCGCCCAGGCTGGAGTGCAGTGGCCCAATCTTGGCTCACTGCAAGCTCCGCCTCCCGGGTTCACGCCATTCTCCTGCCTCAGCCTCTCCGAGTAGCTGGGACTACAGGCGCCCGCCACCAGGCCCGGCTAATTTTTTGTATTTTTTAGTAGAGACGGGGTTTCACCGTGGTCTCGATCTCCTGACCTCGTGATCCGCCGCATGTCTAACATTTGAAAAGGAAATCTAAATTATGTGACACTCAAAATCTCTCCCACAGTTTTCACTACAGAGTAAAACTGTAGGCAACAGGAAATCTTACTTCTTCCTTCAATACTTATTGCAGAAGGAATATCACAGCTGCAGAAGTCATAGAAAGAAATGCTAGGTATTTCCAAAGTCACATTTCACAAGTGAGAGTTTGAAGAATGAGACACTTAAAACATTTCAGACCTGGAACTGGGGACTTCGGTGTTAGCAAGGATGGCGGCGGCCGCAGCGAGTCGAGGAATCGGGGCAAAGCTGGGCCTGCGTGAGATTCGCATCCACTTACGTCAGCGCTCGCCCGGCAGCCAGGGCGTCAGGGACTTCATTGAGAAACGCTATGTGGAGCTGAAGAAGGCGAATCCCGACCTACCCATCCTAATCCGCGAATGCTCCGATGTGCAGCCCAAGCTCTGGGCCCGCTACGCATTTGGCCAGAAGAATGTCCCTTTGAACAACGTCAGTGCTGATCAGGTAACCAGAGCCCTGGAGAACGTATTAAGTGGTAAAGCCTGAAGCCTCCACTGAGGATTAAGAGCAACAGCCCCAGAGCCTGGGCTCTGCTGGACTTAGTATAATGTGAAAAAAATGTGTTCTCCTATTCCTCATAAAGCTTGTGCTGTAAAATACTTTCTCAGGGTGTTCTTGTCCTCATCTACCCTCTACCCCTTATTGTGCAACCACTGAGGCAAAGTAGCTTAATATAAAAATAAAACTTTATTCAGTCTCATCAAAAAAAAAAAAAAAAATTTCATTTACTGTGTATCTACAAATGGACTTTGGGTGATATTTGATTGGCACTTATAAAATTTTTCCACAGGAGTAATCATCTCCTTTCTCTGTCTCTCTCTCTCTCTCTCTCTCTCTCTCCCTCTCCCTCTTCCTTGGTCTCTCATTCTCTTTCTCTCTCGCTCTGTCTCCCTCATTCCACATTTAGAAAGGCTTGGTGGCTTGGAGTTGCCTGCTGACACTCCAACCACCACGCACCTCCAGGTCTACCAAGCTTTGAAGTTGCTGAGTGTCTGGGTAATGCTTCATCAAGGACTAACTACATCATATTTTATTACGTGAGGATGGTTAACAAGATGAAGACTCCTGAGGGCAGCCTCATCACACTGGATATTAAAATATGCAACAAATTCACTATCAAGAGTATTGGCCGGCGTGGTGGCTCACTCCTGTAACCCGAGCACTTTGGGAGGATGAGGCAGGTGGATTGCTTTAGGTCAGGAGTTTGAGACCAGCCTGGGCAACATGGTGAAATCCCATCTCTACTAAAAATACAAAAATTAGCCGGGCGTCGTGGCCCAAGCTACTCTCAGGGCTGAGTCATGAGAACTGCTTGAACCCAGGAGGTGGAGGTTGCAGATCGCCCCACTGCACTCCAGCCTGGGTGACAGAGGGAGACTCTGTCTCAAAAAAAAAAAAAAAAAAAAAAAAAAAAAAAAAAAAGATTATCAAACTGGCATAAGAATAAAGAAACTAATGGAATAGAATAGAAAGTAAAGAAATAGAGCCAAGGATATATAGAAATGTAGTATAGGATGAAGTTAGACCTCATATCATTTGGACAATAGTGGACTTTTTAAAAAATGGTATTATGAAAAATGTGTGCAGCCATTTAAGAAAAGGTAAATTTAGATCCACCCATCACACCATACTCAAAAAAGAATCCCCAATGGGACATATATCTAAAGTTTTAAAGTTTTTTTAAAAAATGAACTACAAAAGAACTAGCAGGAAAGCTGGAAATTTTTTTCTATGACCTGGATGGAGGAAAATGGCTTTTTATGACACAGAACCCATATCAATAAAAGAAGACTGATAAATGTGAGTACATTTTTAAAAACTCTACATTGCATAAAATGTCATAAGTTAAGTAAAAAGCCAGTGACAAATAACGTGGAGATATTTGCAGGGTTTATAACGGATAAGTGGCTAATATTCTCGATATATAGAAACTTACTTGAAAAAACAAGGAGGAAAGAGACATGTTTTTAAGAATAGGCCAAAAGCACAAATAAATAACTAACAAAAAGACCTTTTAACAAACTAACACAGGGATAGAAAATCAAATACTGCATGTTCTCTCTTATAAGTGGGAGCTGAATGATGAGAACACATGGACACATAGAGGGGAACAACACACACCGGGGCCTTTCAGAAGGTGGAGGGAGGGAGGAGGGAGAGGATCAGGAAAAATAGCTAATGGGTATTAGGCTTAATGCCTGGGGTATGAAATAATCTGTACCACAAACCCCCATGACACAAGTTTACCCATACAATAAATCTGAACTTGTACCCCTGAACATAAAAGTTAAAAAAAATCAAATTAGAAAAAACAAATGACCTTAAGCATATGAAAAGAGGTTGAACTTTACTCACAGTGAAAGGAATGCAAATGAAAACAATATTTTTAGAGGGGAGGCTCCTCATGAATTGTCATTATAAAAGGTTGTTTTTTTGATCAAAAGAATCAGAAATGGTGGGACCATTTAGGGCCAATACTGCAGTTGACTTGTGGGTATTCCTTTGTCTTTTGGAGATTTCAGCTAATCCAAGCAGTTTTCAAACCACTGATATTCTCTTGAATGTAACTTTTGTACACTGTTGGAAATACACAGACCAACACGCTCAATATTTGCATGGCAAAAATGCACAAAGCTACCTTGATTTTTTCATTACTGATGACGTGAGTTGTTAAATTATCTCCTCTATAATTGAACATAGTGAGTATTAGGCTTTTAGAGTGAAATGACTTATTACTGTTTTTATAAACAAATGAAAACCTGATGGAGAATTATTTGGCTTGCTGATAATATATTTCACTCTCAGGTAAAGGTAATTTTATGTTCAATTAATCTCAGGAGGAGGGACCAGCTGTCTCACCTAAGTCCCTGTTGCCAATTTATATGTATTGTTGTTTCAAGTAATGACCTGACCCGAACTGTCATTAAAAAAGCACATATTTAACCAAATATTCTGTCTCCAAGTAGCCCCTATGTCTAGCCTGGATAGTTCATAAGAATTTTTAAATGAGTAAGAGCTGTCTGAAGTATGTTTCCTGCTGTAAAATATACTCTTAAAAGCGCCTATGAGTTTATCATGGGTATAATTGATAACGGATTGTTAGTAAATCATTTTTTAAATTTCCTTGCAATGAAAGTATTTTAATTCTTATTTTTAATTGTTCCTATCAATGCAACATAAAAAGCTTTCTGATAAATTTTCTGTTGACAATGGTTAGAAATGTGTAAGTATGGTAAAAATCTTCACTGATCAAAACTCCCAATTTTTTTTTATTTAACAAGATTCATAAGAAAGAGGCAAATATTTAGGGTTTTAAACAATCAGACCCTAAAAAAGTTAGGATGTATACTCTGCCCTAATTCCTATCTTCCCAATTTTTTATTACAAAAAATAATTAAAATTGAATTTTATTATGAAAATATTATAAATGGATATAAATGTTAATGAATTATGAGTGCATATAGGACTGTCATAACATATATTCACTGTATAAATATATCTTAATTTCTTTTAAAAATGAGTTCAAGGCCAGGTGTGGTGGCTCATGCCTGTAATCCCAGCATTTTGGGAGGCCGAGGCAGGAGGATCACTTGAGGTCAGGAGTTCGAGACCAGCCTGGCCAACATGGTGAAACCCCATCTCTACTAAAAATACAGAGATTCGGAGGGCATGATGGCACGTGCCTGTAGTCCCAGCTACTCAGGAGGTTGAGGAATGAGAATCGCTTGAACCTGGGAGGTGGAGGTTTCAGCTAGCTGAGATCATGCCACTGTACCTCAGCCTGGGCGACGAAGCAAGACTGTCTCAAAAATTTTTTTACAAAAAGAGTTTAAGTATATTTACCAAGATTCATCATTTGAAAATAGATTATTGACAGGGAGTCTATTAAGGAAGAATATGTATACAGACACAACTTAATCTTAAATTTATGTTTTTAGAGAATTGGAAAATCATTTAGATGATATGATAAATCAATAAAACAGAAAAGAGAATACAATTTGCTTGATATATACTTTCTGCTAAAATAGAATTTCTTGTTTAACATGTTCAATATATTAGATCATAAATATCATAGGTCATCAAATTTGAAAATGGATCGAATCAAAGTATTCTGTGGTACAAGTCTAATTTTAGACAATTTAGCTTTTTATTTTTGCCTGCATCATACTCTGCACCCATCCCCCATACTCTTATATACCCATTCAGTCTATCTTCTGACCTGTCATGTAGAGGACTCTGGATTGGAATTAAGCTATTGGCTTCTTGTCCCGAATATTCTTCTAATTACTATCAACTACCTGTACCTTGACTTTATCACCTGTAAGATGAGACATTAGTTGGTCAGCATCAGAGATGCCAACTTTGATTCGTCCAATGTCAATCTATGATCAGCTAGAAATGGCTACGTTACATACTTTGTTGAGAAGAAACATAGGCTTAGTTGGAAACAGTATTGATTATTTCATCTGCACAGAAGCCTAAAAAATAGGCTCGTGGCATATATTCCAAATACCTGCTCCTTGTGTCCTGCAAATGTCAAGTTAACTCTGTGTGTGTGTCCGTGTGTGTGTGTATTTATGTGTAGAAGTGAAGTTTTTGTGTATTTGTGGGTCTATTTCTCAAGTATCTACTCTGTTTCCTGGATCCGTTTATCTATCTTCACGGCAATATTGTGATGTCTTGATTACTATAGCTTATGTATATCTTGAAATTAAGTAGTGTTAGACCTTCAAATTTGTTCTTTTATTTTTTGTGGCTATTCCAGATTTTTAAAATTTACAAATAAATTGTAGAATAAGCTTGTCAATTTTGAGAAAAAAATTAGCTGGGATTTTGACTGGGATTGCGTTGAATCTATCAATTGATGTGGGCAGAACCAATATCTTGACCACACTGAGTCTTCCCAACCATGAGCAAAGTATATCTCCCCATTGATTAAGGTTTTCTTTAACTTCTCAGTAAAGTTTTGTAGTTTTCAGTGTACAAGCCTTTCTTGCACATCTTCTGTAGGAATTATCCCTAAGAATTTCATATTGTTGATGTGGTTGTTGTTAATATTGTTTCCTTAATTTCAGTTTTCAAATGCTCATTGCTAGGATATAGAAATACAGTTTATTTTGTCTACTCTTTATCTTGAAATGTTTCTAAATGCACTTAATAATTATAGTAGCTGTTTGGTATATTCAATCAGATCTTCTACATGGATGACCATGTGATCTGCAAAGGAAGACAGTTTTGAATCTTCCTTTCCAATCTGGAGAATTTTCATTTTCTTTATTTTACTGGCTACAATCTCCAGTACGATGGTGAGTAGAAGTTGTGAGAGCAGACATACTTGTCTTGTTTCCAACTTGCAGGTGGAGGGAAAGAATAATTCACCATTATGTTATTAGTTGCAGGCTTTATGTAGATGCTCTTTATCAAGTTGAGAAAATTGATTCCTTTTCTAATTTTGATAACAATTTTAAAAATCAGGAGTGGATGCTGAATTTCAATAATTAGTTTTATTCAAATATTAAGGCAATTTTATTTAATGTTAATATGGCATTGGTTGGTTTGAATGTTAAAACAACCTTATATTTTTAGAATTATCCCTTCTGGTCATGATTTAATAATCTTTTTATGTAGTTTTGCTACAATTTGCTAAAAATGCATGTAGAAATGTTGTCTCTATGGTTATGAGGAATATCAGTCTGTTGTTTTCTTTCCTTGTGCTGCCTTTTGTGCAATGTTATATGATAGTATACATCCACTTTTCCTTCCCAGAATATGCTATTGTTGTAATGCGTTTTAGTTCTAAATATCTTATAAACCTCACAATACATTCCTATTATTTTTCTTTAATCAATTATCTGTTTAAAACACATAAAAAGATTAAAGTCTTATAGTTTTATCAATTATCTACCATTTCTGCTGCTTCTCCTGCTTTTGTGTACAATTCAAATTTCCATCTAATATCAATCCCTCTGCCTAAAGGAATTCTTTGGACATGCACTGTACTGCATGTCTGCTGATCACGAATTCTTTCTGGTTTTAAATGTTTAGAAGTGTCTTTTCTTCACCTTTGTTTGATTTGAAGATATTTTTGATGGGTATAGAAGGCTGTACTTATTATCTGTAATAAGTATAGACTTATTTTTGAGACAGAGTCTCTCTCTGTCTCCCAGGCTGGAGTGCAGTGACGCGAACTCCACTCACTGCAAGCTCCGCCTCCCGGGTTCACGCCATTCTCCTGCCTCAGCCTCCCGAGTAGCTGGGACTACAGGCGCCCGCCACCACGCCCGGCTAAGTTTTTGTATTTTTAGTAGAGACAGGGTTTCACTGTGTTAGCCAGGATGGTCTCCATCTCCTGACCTAGTGATCCACCCACCTCGGCCTCCCAAAGTGCTGGGATTACAGGTGTGAGCCACCGCATGTGGCCTAAGTATAGACTTATTATCTGTAATAAGTATAGACTTCTATAGCCAGCAAAAACATAGATACTTATTAGAAGTACAGTAAGTATGTTTCTTCTCTTTCTTTTTACTTACATTATTAGTGACAAGAAATCCAAAGTTATTCCCATCTTTGTTCCTCTATACATAATGTGTTTTTTTCCTCTGGCTGATGGTTATATTTTGTCTTTATCACTAGTTTTGAGCAATTTGATTATGATGTGCCTTGGCAGTTTTTCTCAGCTTTCTTGTGCTTAGAGTTGGTTGAGATTACTGTGTCAATAGGCTGATAGCTTTTTCAAATTTTTTGAAAATTTCTGGCCGTTATTTCTTCAAGTTTGTGTGTGTGTGTGTGTGTGTGTGTGTGTGGGTGTGTGTGTGCCTGCTCCCCTTTCTTTTCCTTTGAGTATTCCAATTACTCACCTATTAGGATACTTGAAGTTGTCCCACAGCTCACTGATGCTCTTTTCATTTTTACTTTTTTTTCTTCTGTGTGTTTCATTTTAGACAGTTTCCATTGCTATACATTCAAATGCACTAAGCTTTTTTTTCTTCTTTTTTTGAGACAGAGTCTTGCTTTTCACCCAGGCTGAAGTGCAGTAGCGCGATCTTGGCTGACTGCAACCTCTGCCTCCCGGGGGTTCAAGCGATTCTCCTCCCTCAGCCTCCTGAGTAGTTGGGACTACAGGCACCAGCCACCACACCCAGCTAAATTTTGTGTTTTTAATAGAGACGGGGTTTCACCATGTTGGCCAGGCTGGTCTCCAACACTGCGACAAGCCCAAATGCTGTAAGCTTTGAATGCCAGAGACGGTGAATTTTACCACTTTGGGGGTTGGGTTTTTTTTTCTTTAATTCCTCTAAAATTTCTTAGGTTTTATTCTGGGCTTGAGTTAAGGGATTTTGAGTGAGATTGATCTCTTAGAGTCTTGCTTTTCAGGTTTGTTAGGCAGGACCTGATTAGAACTCAGGTTGTTGCTAATCTTTTCTTCCTTACTAAAGCAAGACCAACCTCAAAACTTTATACAATGTCTCATGTATTTAGGGAATTTTTTTCCTTCTGGCTGGTGAAAACAGGCATCATTTACAGCCCTCTGTGAAACTTGAACAGTGTGCTGATTCTTTTGGATGTTTATATCTCCATCCTTGTGTAATCTTCTCACGTGCATGCTGCATCGGCAATTGGTTAAATACTCAACAGGCACACTCTGCAGGCTTTTTTTTTTGAGGGGGCAGTTCTCTGTACATCTCTCTTCTCTCCTGTAACCTTGTCCTTCAAATTCTAGCTGCCTTGTTCTCTCTCAACTATCAGGTTCATCACTTCGAATCAGACAGTCCACTGGGTTCTGTGTGAGTTCCCCTCCTCGTACTATTGCCTGGAATCTCTCTCAGTGTGGGAGCTATGCAATCAAAAGTACTCACCTCATTTATTAGCTCTCTTTCTGGAATCACTTATCTATTGATTGATATCCAGTGTCTTAAAAACCATTGTTTCACGTATCCTCTTTGTTTCTTTCTGATGGGAAGGTAATTACCTGTTTACCCCCTCTTAGCCAAAAGTGCAACTTCTACATTAACTTTCTACACCTAAATTTATATAAATCCCAATGAAGAGAAAATCTCTGCAATGTTTGATTTGATTATGAGAAATATGAATTTTATATATTTGAGAATTTTTCACACCAATAATCTTGCCACCCAGCTACTTTCTCAAATGCAAAGGTGCATTAACTACTGCCATCAGTCCAAGTTCTCACTGGTTTATCTACAATGCAGAAACGATACGGAGCCACGGTCAGGCAGCCAGACTCTGGTTTGTATCATGGTTCCAAAACTCGTCTGCTATGTTAAATTGGGCAAGTTACCCATGCTTGTCATGCTGCCATTTTTATTTTATTTTATTTTTATTTTTTAGAAGAAGTCTCGCTCTGTTGCCAGGCTGGATGGAGTGCAGTGGCGCGATCTCGGCTGACTGCAACCTCCACCTCCCGGGTTCAAGCGATTCTCCTGCCTCAGCCTCCCAAGTAGCTGGGATTACAGGCACGTGCCACCACACCCAGCTAATTTTTGTATTTTTAGTAGAGACGGGATTTCACCATGTTGGCCAGGATGGTCTCTATCTCTTGACCTCATGATCTGCCCACTTCAGCCTCCCAAAGTTCTGGGATTACAGGGGTGAGCCACAGCACCTGGCCCGTGCTGCCATTTTCTTATGCACAATGTAGGGAAGGCAATAGTACTGCTTTGTTAAGTCATTATGAGGACTAAATGAGTTAGTATTTGTAAGACCCTTTGAACACTTCCTGGCATATAATAAGTACCATACATATGTGGTTGTTTGAAAAAACGGTAAATCTAAAAAGGAATTATAAATGTTGCAGTGGAATAATGGGAAAGTACTATCTGTGATTTCAGGAACCATTATGTAGACAAATAGCTCTCTCATTCCAGTTGTAATGGTTTTATCAATAAATTATGCTTAAATCTTTTATAGCATTATATCACATCAGTACTTTTTAAATGGGTCATCCTGACAAGATTGAAATTAAATCATTAATCTTATTTTTAATTCAGAATTATAATGATACTTGCGACTAAATACATACAGAGTAATTATCCGCCCTCCAGCTACTTACTAACAAAAGGAAAGAGCTTTTTTTTTCTTTTCAGAGGAAAAAGATAAACATGTACTTAAAGGGAAAATGTTAAATGGTCTGATAGAGGAATAAGGTCAGTGGCCAGAAATGAACACATCTAGTGAATTTAGGGGAAGGCATTTCTTAACATCTCCTCTTTGAAATTGGATGTGTATTTCCCTGGAGAGCAGGACAAAGAGGCCCGATTTTTCAAATGGACCAAATGAAGAACTAGGAGTAGAATTCTGATTACCCAATCATTTTCTGCCTTGAGCCCTTTTGCGTATAAATGTTCATATTGCCCCTTCCACCATTCTATAATTTCAATCCAAAAGTTATAACCTAGAATCATCCAGATGTAGCTATCTTATGGATTTAAAGGAGACATGAGTTTTAGTGAACTCTCTTTGAGGCTCAGAACTGGACACGAGTTGGGAAAACATGGTCCTATCATAGGACATTTATTTGGGCATTTTTATATTGTTTGGATTCTGAAAGGTCACTTGACTCAGAGCAAGAAAGTTTGGGTTTGATTAAGTTTCAATTCACGCATATGAAATGGTGAGATCCAGGTCATTAAATGCTGTATAAACTCGGAGAAGTCAGCGAGGAGTGGATAGACTTCAGTGGCTTTGTAATGTGTTAATTTGGCTTCACTGAATTAAATTTCCAAGAACTCTCTTTCTTATATATTTCCCCTTTCTGCATGAATCTCCGCAAGGGAGATTCTTGGAGGATGAGGAATGTAGAAAGAAAGCAGCAGCCACTTTGCAGGTCACACACTTAGTCACAGATCTGCTGAATCACCTTGTTAGCATGAAGCAGCAGCCAGGTCTGCAACTGCCCCACCTGTTCCTGGATCCTCCTTCGGCATCTCTGATTCCTAAGCCAGGTGTCTGTGTTTAGCTCTGTAAGGCAGGCTTCTGGATTCTGCAGTTCTGCAGTTCTTCATTACCAAGGTCAGAGGCAACGATAAGACATATGTTTTAGTCCATCTGTCAGTCCATTTGGGATGTTACAATAAAATACTATGGACTTGGAGCTTGGAAACAACAGAAACTTAATTTTCACAGGTCTGGAGGCTGGGTGTTGAGGATCAAAGCACTGATAGATTCTGTGTCTGATGAGGACCCACTGGTCCATAGATGGCTCCTTCTTCTTGTGTCCTCATCTGGTCAAAGGAGCAAGGGAGCTCTCTGGGGTCTCTTTTACAAGGACACTCATTCAATTGATGAGGCTCCACCTGCATGACCTCATCACTTGGCAAATGCCCCACCTTCTAATACCATCACCATGGGGATGAGGATTTCAACATGTGAATTTTGAGGAAATGGAAATATTCAGACCGTAGCAGCACCGTCTTTGTATGGCTCCAAGTCCCACTTGTGGGCTCCAGACTGCTCCCAATCTCTCCCACTTCACGGGCATCTTCCCTTCCTGACTGTCTGCCCTATAGACGTTTGGCTCCAGCATTAAATTTGCAAAGACGACAGGCTTAGGTAGGCAGCTCAAACGTTCCTCAAGTTGTTAAAGTCAAATCTCTGTAACAAATATATTATTCGTATATATATATATATGTATATATATATATATATATATAAAAACACACATATATACACACACATATGTACATATATACAGACACACATATATACATATATACACACACATAACTTTTCTAGGAGTTCTGCTTTGATGACATTACCCTGATTGATTTACAGGAAGAGGAAAAATCTGGGAGGCATGGTAAATGTATGAATGAGTATAATGCCACCAACAGTGAGAATGAATACTCTCCTGTCATTGTGATGGGACTTGAAACTTTGCTAACTCCAGGTATCAAATCAAGGTGTCCACTCAGGTAGGTTTATTCTTCGACAATTTGGCAAAGAGGAAAAATGATTACCAGTGAAACTACCAGCTGGAATCCTCTAATTTAATAATTAACATCAGGAAAAATGTTTTCAAATGTCAAAAAATGAATTTTTTTCATTCTGTATCATATTTGTAGATATAAAACAGGGAAAAATGGGGCTTTCTCCCTACTGCTTTAAAAAAAAGTAAACTAATACAATAGTAAATTATTGATTTTTTAACAGACAAAAAATTAGATAGTGATAATGATCACTTTAAAGATTTTCCTCCCTTTGCAGTTGTTCAAAATAAAATAAATAAGAAGACACATATCTTAGGATGAGGAAGTAGCTTCAACATTTCAAGGAATAGAGTCTTTTAAAGCATTGTTTCTCATTTTTCTTTTTTCTTTTCAGATGGAGTCTCACTCTGTCACCCAGGCTGGAGTGCAGTGGCGCGATCCCAGCTCACTGCAACCTCTACCTCCGGCGTTCAAGCGATTCTCCTGCCTCAGCCTCCCGAGTAGCTGGGACTACAGGCACTCGCCACCATGCCCAGCTAATTTTTGTATTTTTAGTAGAGACAGGGTTTCGCCATGTTGGCCAGGCTGATCTCAAACTCCTGACCTCAGGTGGTCTGCCCACCTTAGCCTCCCAAAGTGTTGGGATTACATGCCATGTTTCTCCATTTTTAATGGATATATGAGTCACCTGGAAAACTCTTTCAAATACAGATTCCATAATAGGTCCAGTTTGTATCCTGAAATTTGGCGGTTTCTACAAGCTCTCTTTCAAGAATTATACTTCCAATAGTAAGATATACATGTGTGTATAAAATATATACATATATGTAATATATATACACACACACACACACACACATATATATATATATATATTTTTATTCTTAAAGGCCAAATAAAAAGGATAACTCTAATACAATAGGAATTTTGGAGGTGTGAGTGGGTGGAAACCTTAAAAACCCTTAGATCTCTGCCATTGCATGGATGCAGTATTTGATCTCATCTTTGAAGCAATCACATTGTTCTGCCTCGTAGCCAAGATTCATTCTGTGTCTGAATTCTATAGCTTCTCTGCGGAAGTCTGGGCAGAGATTTGAAAACGTGCCTTTATTTTATTATTTAGAGACAGGGTCTCACTCTGTCGCCCAGGCTAAAGTGTAGTGGTGCAATCACAGCTTATTGCAACCTCCAAGTCCTGGGCTCAGGAGATCCTCCAACCTCAACCTCCCAGGTAGCCGGAATTATAGGTTTCACCGCCATGCCCAGCTAACTTTTAAAAATGTTTTGTAGAGATGCAGTCACCCTCTGTTGCCCAGGCTGGTCTCAAATGCCTGGCCTCCAGCAACCCACCTGCCTCAGCTAAAAACATGCCTTTTAAACAAATTCCCAGATCATCATCTTTCTGGTCTGGGGACTACAGCTTAGCAACTACTGTTTTCTATTATTGTGTCCAGTTGGTTATTCACAGTCTTATTTCTTCTTTTTTTATTGTATGCAAATTAATTACCATTTAAACATTCTCAATTCACACTCTCGTATGATACAAATTACCAATATATGCATATGTGCGTTGTAGGAGAAGAAAAGGAAAAGAGAAAAGGAATGACCTTCATCTAAAGAGAAACCTTCCTTTGCTTTAGAAATACATAATTTGTAGCTGAGCCTATATATAAAAGAACATCTAGGAAAATTTTAACAGAATTTGTAACCATTTAAGAAAAAACATGCTCCACATTTGATTACATGTTAAGGCTAATTGATGTCGTCACTTTAACGTACCATTTTTGTATTAAAATATCTCGCCTTTAATTAAGAAATCTGGTGTGATACAAGGTACCATCAAGAACAGTAAATTCTTGTACCTGCTGACTCCAAGTAATTCTGAACAGGGCGTGGAGCCAGGAAATTTCCCTGGTGATCCGTCCTGACCAGGACCTGCCCGAATCCATTCATCTGGATAAGTAGAAACGGCCAGTCCTCATCAAGACTGATTTCTAGAGTTTTGTTCCTTTACAGAAATGGGAGTTTTCTCCTAAGGGGACAGAAACCATTCATCAGAGAGCTAAACTCTATTAGTATTTTACTGCTTCTGTAGAAAAGCACCATGCATTTGCCAGCTTAAAACAACACAAATTTATTATCTTACAGTCTTGAGGTCAAGATTCTGACTTGCTATCACTGGGCTAAAATCAAGGTATTGGCAGGATATCATTCCTTTTGGAGGCTCTAGGGGAGATTATTCTTTGGTCTATTCCAATTTCTAGTCTACCCTCATTCCTTGACTCACAGCCTCTTATCCCCATTTGCACACCATGCTTCAATCTCTCCTCCTTTCCTTCCCCTTCATTTGTCCTCTTTTTCTTCTGTTTTCTTCTCTCTTCTGTTCCTTCAAGGTAACATCCACTCCAAATACAGACAGGATGCTAAACCCATTTTTATTGAATGAATAAATCAGTCAGGACTACCCAAAGAAACCCAACACGTTTCACATTTTTGGATCCAGTCATGTCTCCCAAAAGCATGCCCTTACATGGCAAATAATAAGTACATAATTCAAATCCTATGATAATTCCATTATGCATCCTTTTGGGTTTACAATGATTTAACTCCCCGTTTGGTCACAGCAGACCCAACCCCGGCACCGTTGTGAATTTTGTGATAGAATTGTAGCCATAAAAGTTCAGAACCAGAGGCAACTTTGGAGGCAGCAGGTCCAGATCCTCTTTGTAAAAGAAAACACAGAACCTCACGGTCACTGGCCTGAATGAAGATACCATCATGGTGCAGAGAGCCCAAGGAATAAAGTTCATTCACCTGAAACATACTCCCATATTCTTTCCATTACTTGACAGCTATTTGCCCTCTCCCCAAACTTCTACCTCTCCTATCTGTTCCTAAATGCAATTTAAGAAAAAATGCTCCTACCTCTAATGCTGTTTGGAGTAGAAACTGGCACAACTCTTTGGGAAAGCGTTTCAGCCATGTGCTTCAGCAACCGTGAAAATATTCATAGCCAAAATTCGAGATGCGTCAGAGGGTTCATTTTCCTAATTTCAAGCATCAAAGTTTGATAAGGTTTGGCTGTGTCCCCACCAAAATCTCATCTTGCACTGTAGCTCCCATAATTCCCATGTGTTGTGGGAGGGACTCAGTGGGACATAACTGAATCATGGGGGAAGTTTCTCCCATACTGATCTGTGGTAGTGGATAAGTGTCACAAGATCTGATTATTTGATAAGGGATAAACCCCTTCCACTTGGCTCTCATTCTCTCTCTTGCCTGCCACCACGTAAGACATCCCTTGCTCTTCTGCCACGATTGAGAGGCCTCCCCAGCCATGTGGAACTGTGAGTCAATTAAACCTCTTTCCTTTATAAATTACCCAATCTTGGCTATGTCTTTATTAGCAGCATGAGAACAGACTAATACACAGTTCATCTCCTAAACACCCCTGATATCACAGATATGCATAACCACAGCACTGTGACACCGTCGTGGGCTGGGACTTGCACCAGCTGGGAGGTCAGAGATGCAGCCAAGCCTTGGTTTGTCCCCAGCCCAGAGGAAGGTTAAGGAAGGACAGATGCCAGCTCACCTGATCTGTTATATGTTATAGGAAATTATAATTAAGATACAGGAAGTGTCTCCCACCCTATTCCTACAACCGCTAGTTGATGTTGGAGCTCAAAAGGGGGCACAGGAATGGAGAGAAATTACTACAGACAGCTATTTATGGATGGGGATGGGAAACAAAACTTGACACAGTTCAGACTGAAAGTTTATAAAAGATGCCTATTGTAGACTCCTGGGTCGATTTTAATTTCAAATGAGACCACCCCCTTATGCACTTTTGTGGGTAGTGGGGAAAGAGCAGGGAGATGGAATGAAGGGGCTGAAACTGGAAAGCTCTTTAACTCTAGAAAACAGACTCACTATGGTGAAGTTGCTTCCCCTCGCAAAGTTCATCTCTGCACAGTGTTTCGTATAATGGTCGCAATTAATTACACTATCATTAACTAACGTCCGTATATTATTTAGAGTTCCTTCCTTTTTGCCTAACAGTCCTTTTCTGTTCCAGGGTCTCTTTCAGGGCACCCTACATCTTTAATCATCTTTTCCTCTTAGCTTCCTTTTAACTGTGGCAATTTCTCAGACTTCCCTTGTTTTCAATGATCTTGACAGTTTTGGAGAGTACAGCTCAGGTTCCTTTGTAGAATGACCCTTAATTGCAATTTTTCTGATGGTTTTCTCATGTTTAGGCTAGGGTTATAGGTTTTTGAAAGAAAGGCAGAGGTAAAGTACGGTATTAATCACATCCTAGCAAAGAAGCGTCCCACCAACATCACTTATTTCTGTTGACCTTGACGTTGATCACCCAGCTGAGGGAGTATTTGTCAGGTTTCTCCACTACAGTCATTTAAAAATATATTTAATACATACAGACATGTGCAAAGAAAGAATTAAATTACCTGTAATTACGCCGTTGTTATCTACTGGGCATACATCTTTATAGATATATCTATGCCTGTATCTATATCTGTAGCTGTGTATCTGCAGCTATGTTTACATACACAAAATCATTTTGACTTCTTTTGTTAATTCATATATTACACTGGTGACCCCCTCTGTCATTAGTTTTCCTGGAACACTATCATGAAATAGTTGCATTGGGTTTCAACTACTTTTAGTTTTACCCCAATTCTCCATTTGGGGTATTCAGTGTCTGTCCACCTCTTCACTGTGAATAAACAAAACTTGGAAGAACATACAATTAAATCTTTGCACGCATCAGTGACTATTTGCATAACCTATGTTTCCAGGAATGGAATTGCTAAGTCAAAGGGTATTCATTGAGTATTATTACAAGGTGAAAAAATAACATGTTGGTAACACTGTGGAGAAAAAGGAACGCTTATACACTGTTGCTGGGAATGTAAATTAGTTCAGCCACTGTGGAAAGCAGTTTGGAGATTTCTCCAGTAACTTAAATAGAACCCATCTGAAAGTTTGAAGTGGAGGCAGGACTTCTATGTTGCAGGCTGGAGGCAGAAGTCCTTCTTCTTGGAGAATCCTCAGTTTTTGCTTTTAAAGCCCTCAATGATTGAATGAAGTCCTCTGTTATAGAATGAATGTGCATGTCCCCTACAAAATTCATACATTGAAATCTTAATTCCCCAGGTGATGATGTTAGGAGGCGAGGGCTTTGGGAGGTGATGAGGTGATGAGGGTAGAGTCCACAGAAATGGGATTAGTGCCTTTATGAAAGAGACTGTAGAAAGCTCCATCACTCATTCCACCATGTGGAGACACAGCAAGAAAGTGCCATCTATGAACCAGGAAGAGAGCCCTCACCAGACACAGAATCTGGCACACCTTGATCTTGGACTGCCGGCCTCTAGAACTACGAGAAACAAATGTCTGTTGTGTAAACCTCCTAGTCTATGGTGTTTTTGTAATAGCAGTTCAAGTGGACTAAGACACCCACACACATCACAGAGGGCATTCTGCTTTTGTCGAAGCGTATTAATTGTAAATATTAATCATACCTTCATAATACCTTCACAGCATCATCGCAACTGGTCTCTGACAAAACAGGAGGGCACCGTAACCCTGGGCAAGTCGACACATAAAATGAAACAGCCAAGACAAGAAAGCAAAATCCCAATTGCATCGAGAAGCTGGAGCGAGAAAAGGATAAGTAGCAAAGGGTGGATAAGAACATGCCAGACCAAGGGGATAGCACCTGCAAATGCTGGGAAGAACAAAAGGTCATAAAGCATTCATTCAAGAAACCACTGCTTTCTGCAGGGACTGGAGCTCATAGTATTGATAGAGAAGCTGTGAAAGAAAGGTACAGGAGAGATGCAGGGCAGAGAGTAAACTTAGGAACTAGACATCAGTAGCCCTGTTGGCCTTGGTGTTGTGGTCTTACTAAAAGTGAAATTGTTTTACCACTCCATTGGAAAAAAATATTAGTGGCACCTGAAGGAAGTAAACGACACCCCACGGTTTCTGGTGGGAGATAAATTGCTGTAAGTTTCTGGAAAAAAAATACAGCAACATACAGGAAAGGCTTTAAACATGTAAATATGCTTTGTTTTTTAATTTCAATTTTTATTTTAGATTCAGGGAGTACATGTGCAGGTTTGTTACCTGGGTATATTGTGTGACACTGAGGTTTGTGGCACAGATGATCCCATCACCCAAGTAGTGACATTGGACCCAATAGTTACTTTTCTAAACCTTGCCACCCTCTCTTCCTCTTCATTCTACTAATCCCAGTGTCTGCTGTTTCCATCTTTATGTCCATGAATACCCATGTTTAGCTCCCACTTCTAAGTGAGAACATGCAGTGTTTGGGTATTTGGTTCTCTGTTCCTGCATTAATTCACTCAGGATAATGTCCCCCGGCTGAATCCATGCTGCTGCAAGTAACAGGATTTCATTTTGTTTATGGCTGTGTAGTATTCCATGGTGTATATGTACCACATTTTCTTCATCCAGTCCACCATTGATAGGCCATTTAGGTTGATTCCATGTCTTTGCTATTGTGAATACTGACATGATGAACCTGCAGACCAAAGAGCCAGAGGGCAATTCTGGGGTGACTCATCATGTATTCTGATGACATTTTCAAAAGAAAATCATTCCTTGGAGCCAGGTGCAGGAGCTCACACCTGTAATCTGAGATGGGAGGATTACCTGAGGCCAGGAGTTTGAGACCAGCCTGGGCAACACGGTGAAACCCCGTCTCTACAAAAAATACAAAAACTGAGCAGGACTTGGTGGTGCAGGCTTGTAGTGCCTGTAGTGCCAGCCACTCAGGAGGCTGAGGTGGCAGGATCACCTGAGTCTAGGAAGTCGAGGCTGATCCGAAATTGTGCCACTGCACTCCAGCCTGAGTGACAGAGTGAGACTCTGTCTCATAAACGGAAGGAAGGAAGGAAGGAAGGAAGGAAGGAAGGAAGGAAGGAAGGAAGGAAGGAGAGAAAGAAAGAAGAGAGAGAAAGAGAGAGAGAAAGAAAAGAGAGAATGAAAAGAGAGAAAGAAAAGAAAGAAACAAAAGAAGAAGAAGAAGAAAAGGAAGGAAGGGAGGGAGAAAGAGAGAAAGAGAAAGAAAGAGAGAGAGAGAAAGAGAGAAAGAAAAGAAAGAAGAAAGAAAGAAAGAAAGAAAGAAAGAAAAAGAAAGAAAGAAAGAATGTTTAGAGTGCATAATGTGCCTACGATTTCACTGGCAACAATCAACTCATTAGCTGTTATGGGCGCTTCTAAGAATTATATGAGGCAGGGGAATGCCTTGAGCCTGGGAGGTCAAGGCTGCAGTGAGCCCTGACTACATTGCTGCCGGGGCAACAGAACAAGACCCTGTCAAAAAAAAAAAAAAAAAAAAAAAACGAAAAGAAAAGAAAAAGAAAGAGAGAAAAATCCGTAAACATGGATGAATATCGTCTTTTAACCCCTTTTCCATTGACTAGACCATTTTTACTTTGTAGGCCCTGCTAACTCATGAAATCTCACCTTTACGAGGAAAAGTCTCTCTGTTTTTTTTTTTTCTGCCTCAGAATTCTTTAATATAATGTAGATATCTTAAGACTCAATGCACAAGACAATATGTTGAATTTTCACCAATCTAGAAGTGATGAATAGCCCTTTAAATATTCTGAAATCAGTTGAATTATGGAATGTTAGAGATTGCATAGGCTTTTCACAAGATAGAATCCCATCCTGGAGACTGACATAGCTTTGCCTAAAATATATATTTAGAAAAGTTTTGAACTCGCATCTATACATCATTAACTCACCCTAGTAAAGCACCTGATGACAAAAATGACATGAGTTAATGCCAACAGCCCGTAATCATGTATTTAAATATAGCTTTTATTTTGCATCCTAATTTCTTATGATACTTGAATGTTCTTTTGATTTCCTGTGATTTAACTTTTTTAATAATTCAACCTTGTGCATTTGTGCTCTCTGTGCTGGAAAGTACAGGTGTCATGAGATTGACAGACCATTCTGAAAACATTACATCAAGAAGAGCAAGTTTTGAGTGGACAGGGGACCTCAGAAAACTGAATGAGGGGGGTCCATTTTTAGTACAAGCTTCGCCAGCAAACAGCTATGTTCCTACCCATACGCAATGTCTCTGAAACCCAGTCTCCTTATTCCTCAAATGCATATGCATTTTACCTGTCTCAAAATTGAGAGATTAACATGAGGTAACGATTATGAGATGCTCTTATAAATGGAAAAGTGCTTTCTAGTTGTAAGGTAGCATGACTGTTTTTTTTTTTTTTTAAAGGAAACTGACAAGTTAATTAAGCTATTCAAGATAATTTTAAAATACCATTTGTTAATATACTTTAAATAAAATATATTTTATTTAAATAAAATTCTAAGATTACCATTCATTTGGTTCATAGCGCTGTAAATAAAATTTGTATTTTAATATCATGGAGTAAACCTAATGTCTGTTTTTAATTTTTTGGTCGTTGTTTTGGGGAAAGCATTAACGTTGAATTTGAATTTTGGTAAATGTTAAATTCTATGAATGCTATTTAAAAATTCATAATTATCAACGTAAGTTTAAGATTATTTATTGAATAGTCACACACCACAGTTGAATGGAAATATATATGTCATATTTTGAACACACACCATGAACCGGATTTTATTTCTCTTTCCCCATGTATGGGAATCCAACAAAATTCTCTGCAGTACAAATACAAAAACAACAAGAGCTAGCATCATACGTAATAGTGAAAGGCTGGATGCTTTTCCCCTAATATCAGGAACAAGACAAAGATTTCTGCTCTCACCACTTCTATTAAACATTATACTGGAGGTTCTAGCCAAGGCAATTATGTCATTAAAAAAAAAGGAATAAAATAAAAGGCATGCATACTGGCAAGGAAGAAGTAAAACAATATCTATTTGCAGATGTCATGATCTTGTAACAAGAAAACTCTAAAGATGCAAGATCAATATTTAAAAAGTCAATTGAATTTCTATATGCTTCCAATGGATGATCCAAAAACAAAATTAAGAAAAATAATTCAAGTTGTAATAGCATCAAACAATAAAATAAATTACTTAGGAGTAAATTATTGAAAGCGGTACAACACTTAGACTCTGAAAAGTACGAAAATTTGCTCAAGGTAATTAATGAAGACCTACGTAAGTGGAAAGGCATCTTGTGTTCTAGGTTTGGAAGACCTGATATTGCTAAGAAGATTGTATTTGACAGGGTGGTCTCCTGAATCACCACAATCCCCAACAAAATCCCAGTGGACTATTTCAGAAGTGGAAAAGTTGATCCTGAAATTCACATGGAATTGCAAGGCACTCTGAATAGCCAAATCATTCTCAAAAAAGAAGACCAAAGTTGAAGAACTGACACGTTCATTAATTGACGGGTGGATAAACAAAATTCGATATAGCCAGGCAATGGAATAGCTAACCATAGAAAGGAATGAAGTACTGGTACATGCTGCAACATCGATGTGCCTTGAAAACATTATGCTAAGTGAAATAAGCCAGAAACAATACCACTCTTATTTGATTCTATTTATATAAATGTCTAGAACAGGCAAATCTACAGAGATCATCAATATATTAGTGCTTGCCTGAGGCTGGGGTTGTGGTGGGGTTGTGGTGGGGTTTCACATTTTTCTGCCTGCTTATATTCTAGCTGCACTGGCAGCTGATGAGATGGTACCCACCCCGATTAATGGTGAGTCTGCCTTCCCAGCCCACTGACTCAAATGTTAACTTCCTTTGGCAACACCATCACAGACACACCCAGGATCAACACTTTGTATCCTTCAATCCAGTCAAGTTGACACTCAGTATTAATCATCACAAGGTTCTTCTGCCTGCTTTTATTCTAGCAACGCTAGCCACTGATTAGATGGTGTCCACACAGATTGAGGGTGGGTCTGCCTTTCCCAGTCCACTGACTCAAATGTTAATCTTCTTTGGCAACACCCTCACAGACACACCCAGGGACAATACTCTGCATCCTTCAATCCAATCAAGTTGACACTCAATATTAGCCATCACAGTATCCACTGGGCAGTTCCTTCAAACTGTGAAAATATCCTCTTCCTCATCAAATTTTCTACTCACTTTATCTATATCAATATGAACTTGTTGTTTCTCATTTCACTCAATAACTTATAATCCAGTAGTATCATTAGTTGTTTTGATACTCAAACTGTACCCAGATTGGCCAGTGGTAGCTTCTCCAAATTGGCTTGCGTCTTTTACCATAATCTCATGACTCTTTGAATATTTTCTGATATGTTATATTCCTAATTACCATCTTACACTGCTCCTGACTCAGCCCAGGATTCTGCAATTTTTCCAAGGAGCCCTGGAATCTACAAATGAATAATAATGTGTAGAAGCCAAAATCTGGATCCTCAATGTCCTCATTAACATTGGAGTGTCCTCATGCCCAGAGTCTTAGTGAACAAAACTAAAATATGTACACATATATACGATGGGGTCCATGGCTATTGGCCTCCTAAATGTTTGCTGAAAAATCACTGACATGAGGCAGATTGATGAAGAGGAGAAGAGGATACAAATTTATTTAATGTGTATATATGGGTGACATAAGAGTGAAGACTCAACTTCCTAATCAGGTCCAGAAGCTTATATGCCACCCTGAGATTACAGAAAGAATTAGGACTTGGATCCTGTTAAAACAGGTGGTGGGGGGGTGGGGGGGAGAAGAAGAATTCTATTGAGGGGCAACAAATACTTTGTAGGGAGAACGACAGGAGGGGAACAGAGATTAACTTGTAAAGAGTTCTCTTTGGAATTTAAATGATCCTTGGAAGACACTCATTATCGTGGTAAAAAGGTCTGCTGAGGTGTGGGGTTACATCTTGGTCTTTTCTGCAACAGATAAAGAGATAACAGGGGGAGGAAGAAAAAACAATTGTTTTCCTTTGGGGTCCTGAATTTTAGGCCGATAAGGGAACTTCAGCTTCCTCGGGAGAGAAGGTTGAGGAAGGAGGTCATCAGAGAGACTTTGAGTCTTCTTTAGTTCAGCATGTCAAAATGCCGTATTTTGGGGTATTGGTTTCTGAGCCCCAGCAACAAGTGCCTATATTTATTTTCTTTATCTCTCAAAAAGACTATCTCAAAGCCCATTACTTGATTCTAATACCTCCAATTCTATATCCATACCGTCGTGCTCATTCTAGCTTTCCCTATCCTTAATTGTAATTTCCTTATCTGATGGCATTTTGGCTCCCATTGTTCCTAATATTTGTGCTTATTTTTATTTGCCCTTCCCCTCTATATGTATCCAGTCCTCCATAGCAGCTATCAGATCTTCCTCCAAGACAGATGCCCACTCCCCCTATTTATTTATTTATTTTTGAGTCTTGTTTTGTCACCCAGGCTGGAGTGCAGTGGCATGATCTCGGCTCACTGCGACCTCCGCCTCCCGCGTTCAAGAAATTCTCATGCCTCAGTCCCCCGAGTACCTGGAACTACAGGCATGCACCACCACCCCTGGCTAATTTTTTTTGTATTTTTAGTAGAGACGAGGTTTACGCCATGTTGGCCAGGCTGGTCTCGAACTCCTGGTCTCAAGTGACCCTTCCACCTCGGCCTCCCAAAGTTCTTGAATTACAGGTGTGAGCCACCGTGCCTGGTCCCCTTCCCCTCATTTAAACTTCAACACCTCACACCAAGTAGTCTTCCTGTATGGTCACCATCCTCACACTGACTCTGACCTCTTTCTCTGGACCACTGGTGCACTTTCCCTTCCCCGGTTTTGGCACCTGTCTTTCTCAACCGCATCCTGTAGATTCAGGACTGAATTTGTCAGAGATGTTTGAACAAGCTTGACCCCATCTTGAATAGGGGCTGGGTCAAATGAGGTTGAGACCTGCTGGGGTGTCTTCTCAGGAGGTTAGGCATTCTTAGTCATAGGAGATAAGAGATCAGCACAAGATACAAGTCAGAGAAACCCCACTGATAAACCAGGTTGCAGTAAAGAAGCCGACCAAAGTCCTCCAAAACCAAGATGATGATGAAAGCAACCTCTAGTCTTCCTCACTGCTCATTATACGCTAATTATAATGCATTAGCTTGCTGAAAGACACACCCAACAGTGCCACACCAGTTTACAAACGCCACGGCAATGTCTGGAAGTTACTCTATAAGGTCTAAAAGGAAGAGGAACCCTCAGTTCTGGGAGTTCCTTGTCCCCTTCCCAGAAAACTCATGAATAATCTACCCCTTGTTTAGCATACAATCAAGAAATAACCATAAAAATAGGCAACCAGCAGCCCTCGGAGCTGCTGTGCCTATGGAGTAGCCATTCTTTATTCCTTTATTTTCTTAATAAACTTGCTTTCACTTTACTCTGTGGACTTGTCCCCAATTCTTTCATGTGGAAGATCCGAGAACCCTCTCTTGGGGTCTGAATCCAGACCGCTTCCTAGTAATAAATTAGTCAAGAAAGTAGGAGAAAGAAGAAGATGTAGAAGAATGCTAGGAATATTTCAACTCTCTTCAAGGGCTTGGGTGAGTTGTGAAGAAAATATTTCACTCAATTTTTCATAGCAAAGGAAAATTCATGCACTGGATTACGTATGGTAACACTAGTTCATGAAATACACACAAAAATGTAAAATAGCTCAAACACAGAAATGATTTTCTCATTCTTGTGAGATGATATCCAAATCAGTAATCTTGACTAGTAAAATGATTCTCCTTTGAGAAATAATTCAGGTGCCAATTCCCTTCCATATTTTGGTACCATAATTTTCTTTCTCATATACAGTGAATCTGAAAGAGGGGAAAGAATGATGCATATTGTCAGGAAGTTACACAGGAGACCTGAAAGTGGCACACATGAATTCTGCTACCATCTTGTAACCTAGGACCTCACTGCAAGGCAAGCTGGATACATGCACCCCAATGCACCCAGGAAAGAAGAAAGCGGCTTGCTGAACAGTTAACCAGTTTTTGCCAGGTAGCATTGTTGTACCCAGGTGAGTTAAGTAAACGCCACACTTTGAGACTAATTAAGAGTCCTTGGCCGGGCGCGGCGGCTCATGCTTGTAATCCCAGCACTTTGGGAGGCCGAGGCGGGCGGATCACGAGGTCAGGAGATCGAGACCACGGTGAAACCCTGTCTCTACTAAAAATACAAAAAAAATTAGCTGGGCGTGGTGGCGGGCGCCTGTAGTCCCAGCTACTCGGAGAGGCTGAGGCAGGAGAATGGCGTGAACCCGGGAGGCGGAGCTTGCAGTGAGCCGAGATTGCGCCACTGCACTCCAGCCTGGACGACAGAGCGAGACTCCGTCTCAAAAAAAAAAAAAAGAGTCCTTTATTAAGCCGGTGGCCAAAGAGACGGCTAATGCTGAAAAATCTCTCCGCCACGAGGAAGGGGCTCGATTAACTTTTATACCTAGGTTTAGGAAGGGGAGGGGGACTCAAATGCAATAATTCTACAGAAGTAAAAACATGCAAGAATGAAAAGAATCAAAATGGTTACAGAGTGATAAATAACTTAAAAGACAAATAGTTACAAGAAGAGCAACGGTACCAGGTGCAAGGTTTTAAATCTTTCATTATACTTAGATATAGGGTCTATGCCGGACACGAACTCAAGGTTTTACGTTGTTATCTCTTGGAGGAAAATTCCTGGGGAAATTCATACATTATTGGTATTGGTACCTTATCAGTTAATTGGGCTGGTTTGAAATGCTGAGGATCTGTTTACTCAGGCCACCTCCTCACGAAAGGGGGTTGGGTGAGGAGCCCTAGTGTCTTGTAAATTAAGGGGTCAATTGGATTTTGTCCGGCTTTCCTAGCTAGAGAGAGTCTTATTTACATGAGAAGCAAGGCTAGGTGATTTAAAGAGACAAGCAGGACAAAATTCAAAGTAACGGGTTAAAGTAAAAGCATGGTTAGGCATTTCAGCATATACTGTAATTCGAATTTTTAAATACTATATGAACATAAATCATGAATAATATATGAGGCTATTAGGGAGCAATCTTGCTCTTACAGTAGTGTAACTTGTTTGTGTGTCCAATTCTTCAAGCTTGTTTACCACAATGTTGGCTGTTCTCAGTCATTTCTGTTCTACTTATTCTATTTTGCTTCTATGATGCCTTGGCTTTCATCTTTTTGGTGCTTTTATTTTCCTTCTCTGCATTCTCTTCCTGCCATCAGATTATCTGAGGATCTATCTCTCTTACCAGCTGCAGGATTTTGGAAAGTTGCTTGCCTTTTCTGCATTCCCTTTCTCAAGAATGAAAAGACATTGGTTGGCTCCATAATTCTTTGTATTTTTATTATTTTCATCCAGGTTTCATGTTCAAGCAGCAGGCAAGATTTACTGAATGTGGCATTTTTTAATTTCTTTCCTTTTTTTTTTTTTTTTTTTTTTTTTTTTTTTTTTTTTAGATAGAGTCTTTTCTTTGTCGCCCAGCCTGGAGTGTAGTGGCAGTGGCACACTCTGGGCTCACTGCAACCTCCGCCTCCTGGGTTCAAGCGATTTCTCCTGCCTCAGCCTTCTGAGTAGCTGGGATTACAGGCACACACCACCATGCCCAGCTAATTTTTGTATTTTTAGTAGAGACGGGGTTTCACCATGTTGGCCAAGCTGGTCTCAAACTCCTGACCTCAAGTGATCCTCCCGCCTCGGCCTCCCAAAGTGCTGGGATGACAGGCATGAGCCACCACACCCGGCCTTTTTTTTTTTTCTTTTTGAGACAGGTTCTCACTCCATCACCCCCCAGGCTGGAGTACAATGGCGTGATCACAGCTCATCGTAGCATCAAACTCATGGGCTCAAGCAATCCTCCTGCCTCAGTCTCCTGAGTAGCTGGGACCACAGGCTCCTGCCTCCATGCCCTGCTGATTTTTTTTTTTTTTTAGAGTTGGGGTCTCACTATGTTGCCAAGGCTGGTCTCCAACTCCTGGCTTCAAGTGATCCTCCTGCCTCAGCCCCCCAAAGCACTGGGGTTACAGGTGTGAGCCATTGCATCTGCCTCCAATTTTCTATGATTGCCATGGCTTGGATGTGTTCCCAAAAGTCCATGTATTGGAAACCTATTCTCCAATGCAATAGTGCTCAGAGGTGGGGCTTAGGGAGAGATGCCTGAGGGTCCTGAGGCCTCCAACCTCATGAGTGGATCAATGGCTGCTTATTTTATTTATTTATTTTTTGAGACGGAGTCTCACTCTGTCGCCCAGGCTGGAGTGCATTGGCGCCATCTCGGCTCACTGCAACCTCCACCTCCCGGGTTCAAGCAATTCTCTGCCTCAGCCTCCCGAGTAGCTGAGATTATAGGCACTCACCACCACACCCAGCTAATTTTTTGTATTTTTAGTAGAGACGGGGTTTCACCATCTTGGCCAGGTTGGTCTTGAACTCCTGACCTCCTGATCCACCTGCCTCAGCCTCCCAAAGTGCTGGGATTGCAGGCATGAGCCACCACGCCTGGCCTTCAATGCTGCTTATAAAAGGGCTTGGGGCCAGGAGTTCAATCTCTTGCTCTCTAGCACTCTTGCCTTCCACCACAAGATGATGCAGCATGAAGGCCCTCAATAGCTGTGGGCCCCTCAATCTTTGACTTCCAGCCTCCAAGACTGTAAGAAAGAAATCTCCATTCTTGATAAATTACCTCATCTGTGGTATACTGTTACAGCACCACATAACAAACTAAGACAATGATTGAAGAGGGAGGTGTTTTTCACCCTCTGGCAACAGGTTTCAATATTTCACTTGTTTATGGTTGAATTAAAGAAACGAATGCAGAATAAGCATGTCTTTACTCAAACTTCATTGGCCAGAAATGTCAAATAAGTGCTAGTTGGATAAATGTACAAACGAGTAGTACATATACACTATGGAATGCTATGCAGCCATAAAAAGGAATGAGATTATGTCCTTTCGGGGACATGGTTGGAGCTGGAAGTCATTATCCTCAGCAAACTAACACAGGAACAGAAAACCAAATACCGCACGTTCTCACTTATAAGTGGGAGCTGAACACTGAGAACACACGGACACAGGGAGCGGAACACCACACACTGGGGTCTGCCGGTTGGGCCTGGGGAGGAAGAGCATCAAGATAAATAGTTTATGCATGCGGGGCTCCATACCTAGGTGATGGGATGATAGGTGCAGGAAACCACCATGTCACACGTTGACCTATGTAACAAACCTGCACATTCTGCACATGTATCTGGGAACTTAAAATTAAATTAAATTAAATTTAAAAATAATATACAAATTCATTTCGAATACACCCAGGCACTCACTAAAAACAGCACCATCAGAAGCATAGATTCCCAGCACAAGCCACAATGCTGGTAGCTCACACCCACTCCTTTACTGGAAAAAAACACAGATTTGAGTGATAAGAAAGATAACTCAAATGACCTTGTCCATTTCCCTGCCAACTCAGTTTCCAATGAATGTTTCCTTGAAACCAACATCATCTAGACAGTGTCAAATATAAAAAGAACGTAAATGATGACAGTAATCATGGATACTCTAAAACATGCTGGGAGCTATACTCTACAAGATGAAAAGATTAATGGGCATTGTACTCCAACTTTCTTTGTTTTACATAGGTCCTTTGGTATCTCTTGATAAATATTTCCTTTTCCACAACAAAGGGATCATATATAGCCGGTCAATTTTATTTTATCTGTTGATCTTTCTAGAGATTAGAAAAGACCTTAGAGTAGTGAAATTTTCAGTGCTTTTTAAAGTAAATTTGAGATTCTGAGATAACAGACATTGCCAGTCACTAAGTCAACACTGTTTAAGACATAAGAGTGAAACCGTCTTTGCAAAATTATGACTGAGACAGTGAAAGAGATCTAACTTAACTGACTCCATCTTGCTTCCAACCTCCAGGCTGTCCTTGTTCATTCCTGGGTGTAGCCTGAACTAACATTGGGAGAAATTTAGTTTATAGTTTAAGCCAAAGACAGTAACAGCCCTTTCCCAAAGCAGACCTCTTTCTTGCCTGGGGACTAGATTGCCTTTGTAGAACTAATATTAGCCAAAAGATTAGAAATTATGGTTTTAGAGTCAGGCAGCTGAAGGCTACAAGATTCTGACCCTCCCTAAACTGCTCCTAAGATCAGTGCTTGAGATATTTTGCAGACCCTGCGCTTGATGGATCAGCCGGCACCACCCAGATAGTTAAACTGGCTCATCTGATCTTGTGGCCTCCACCCAAGAAATGACTCAGCATAGGAAGACAGCTTCAACTCCCTGTGATTTCATTCCTGATCAATCAGCCCTCCTGGCTCACGCGCCTCCCCTCACCCACCAAGTTGTCCTTAAAAACTCTGCTCCCCAGTGCTCGGGGAGACTGATTTCAGTAATAAAAAAACTCCAGTCTACCATACAGCCAGCTCTGTGTGAATTACTCTTTCTCTATTGCAATTGCCCTGTCTTGATAAATTGGCTCTGTCTAGGCCACAAGCAAGGTGAACCCACTGGGTGGTTATAAGAAGACCTGGTCAAAAGATCAAGAATAAAATGAAGAAAGATGGAGTCACGAACTGAAAGTCTGTGTCTCCATCCGCCACCCCCAAACTTATATGGTGAAGCCTTAATTCCCACTGCAATGGTGTTTGGAGATGGAGCCTTTGGGAGGTAAGTCAGTCATGAGTGCAGAGTTCTCATAATGGGATTAGTGGCCCTATAAGAAGAACGAAGAGAGAGATGATAAATCTCTGTCCACCATGTGAGGATACAGCAAGAAGACAGCTGTCTGCAGGCCAGGAAGAGAGCCTTCACCACACAGTGGATTTGCTGGTGCCTTGACCTTGGACTTCCCAGCCTCTAAGCAGTCTGAGAAATGAATTTCTGCTGTTTAAGCCACCCAGTATTCTGCTGTATCGGCCCCAGCTAAGTCAGATGAAAAACAGGGGAGAGAAAGACAGAGACCACAGAGATCAAGCCTAGGCTGATATCACAGGGACAGCATTTCTACCAGGAGCCATTAGGAATCCTGAGCTTCACCTCCACAGCTGTTGGCAGTTTTGTCTTTCCTGTAGTTGACTGTGGGTGGGGCGTTATGGGTTACTGTTCTAGTTGTTTGTGGCATAATAGTCATGTACTGGAAAGTTTGTCATCTATCCATGGGAATTTAGCTAAAAGTTTCATGGCAGAGTAGAATACTAGACTATGTCTCACTTTGCACAGCATAGTTCTCGGACATGGTTCTGTTGTTGGAAGCAACATGGGCAGTGTGGCACGCAGAACAGCAAGCTGTTGGAAGGAATATTATCCTCTGTAATAAAGGAAGCAAGGGAGGGGGGAATTTCATCTACTTTGCATGAGCCTTACCTTCCATTTGCATGGTGCGTTGTCAAAATTGAGTACAAGCCCTCAGACCAGAAGCAATTTGAAGGGACATAGAGCTTGGAGGGTGAAGAGAAAGAAGCCCAGTTCTCAAAATCAAGGGAGGTTCTTAGGGATCTTCAAAAGAGGGCAGCTCCATCTCTCCATGGAGGGGAAAAGTCTGAGTTTCCAAACTTAGTAAGCACATTATAGGCAGACTCAGAGAAACTAGAATCCAGGAACAACTTCCCAAGAGCTGGGTGACTTCTCTGTTTCCTTATTTTCAACATGGGTCTACTCATATCCAGTTTACAAAGTACTTGCAAGGATTCCAATAGAGCATACATGAAAAACTTCTGATACACTTCAATGGATCTGAAAGTAGTTGTGCCTCTTCCTTTGGCACGCTGAAACTTGGTTCAGAAATGTTGATTTGTTTCAAAACTATTCTTAGAAGTGGCATAACATAATTTCATAATATTAATTGGATTTTGAAACAAAACCTTCCAATGACTAGGCTGTAACTTTGTACATTTTCTGCAAACATCAGGCTTTTACAGCTCTTACCTCACTCCACATCTTACCTCACTCAAAGAGTTTGTTATTCAATAATTAATGGATGCGAGAGATACGTTGAATCACTACTGTTTAAAATGCACTGAGATGATGTTCTGGGCACTGAAAGAAGCCTGGTGAACAAGATGTATTTTTTCTACTTTTGTGTAGCTTAAAATAGACTGGGGAATTACGTTATGTGAAGAGTACTCAGAAATACTTAGGGGAACTCCTAACGTGGTGGTCTGGGAACATCCCTTAGAACAATAGGGATGGTCTTCTGAGAGATAACGTATACATTGAAAAGGAATAGATGAGGATGGACATGAGGGATGCGGGGAAAGGGAAGCATGACCCAGGAAGTCAATATCTCATGCCACATCCTGCGGAAGAAAGGATCCTGGTGTACTTTTGGGACTGTAAGTGGTTCATCACTGCTAAAAAGCAGAGTCAGAAGCAAAGAGCCACAAGAGGTGAAGCTGGAGAGATAAGTAGCAGAATGAGTGGGTTGGGGTGGGAGAATAACAAAGATTTAGACACAAATCCAAAACATTAGACAAGGGTTGCAATTCCTACAGACACACAGGGAAGCATTCTTCATGAATTCATTTGAGTGACACAAAGAGAAACCCTTTGAAAATGACTGCTCTGTATTATTAAATATATAATTCTATGGCTTCTATGGAAAAAAAGTAGGAATGGAAGGAATGGGCTGAGGTGAGTAAATAACAGGCTCAAGTTCAGAAAGCTTTTTGGATTTCAGAAATGTTATCACAAGAAAAAAGATCTGTTTTGAAATCTTCATAAGGAAAAAGTAAAACCTAGAGAGATCAACGCAGCAATATGCATGGTGATTAGAGATAGTGGATACCAAGGTGAAGAAAATGGAGCCTTTTTTTAATGATAAGAGAATGTATTAGATTTATTGAGGCTACAGTGCCCTGCAGAACATCACTATAAGCTACAAAGAGTAGTTGGGGACTAAGAAAATGAAGACCAATGAAGGAAGGGAGTAAATATTGAGGACATCGTAGAAAAAACCTTCCTTAAGCTGAGAAAATAATTGAGTTTGGTGACTAAGAGTGCTTGCCAAGAATTTCATGGAAAAGGAAAGAATCATATACATTCATTCAAGCAGGAAACATAAGTGACCTAAAAAATGGAAGGAAAAAAATAGCTTATCCTTGGGGGTTTTTCACGAAAAAAATGCCATAAGGTGATTTTAAAACTATGCAGAGCTGTTGAGGAAAATGGTTGTGGGGCGTCATTTGTAGGCATAGTTCATTTCATCTCTGAAGGAAAAGCAAAGTCAATGATAGTGGGAAAGGGTCAATAATTTAAATATCTACTGTGGGTACATGTTTGAATATGTCATTTTACATCAACCTCAGTGGATCATTATATATATCAAAAATAAACATTGTGAAAAGCATGTAGAAATTTAGGAAATACAATATACCATATTAAGTATTAACCAGTAAAATACAATTTGATATGAATATGATAACAATGCATAAAATATACTTGAAAAATATTGGTTTGAAATATAGCCACATGTTAATAGTAACTGCCTTTGAGGGAACTTACTATGATGCTTTTATTTTTTTCCCTCTTCAATATGTGAAATGTAAACTTTTGGCCGGATATGGTGGCTCACCCCTGTAATCACAGCACTCTGGGAGGCCAAGGTGCGCAGAAGGCTTGAGCTCAGGAGTTTGAGACCAGCTGGGGTAACAAAGTGAGATTTGTCTCTGCAACAAAAATTAAAAGAAAAATTAGCCAGGCATGGTGGTATGCACCTGTAGTCCCAGCTACTTGGGAGGCTGAGGTGGAAGGATCACTTGAGCCCAGGAGGCAGAGGTTGCAGTAAGCCAAGACTGAGCCACTGCACTTCAGCCTAGGCAACAGAGCCAGACCCTGTCTCAAAAAAAAAAAAAGAAATGTAAAGTTTTCTATAGTTAGCCTGCATTAATTTCATACAGAAAAACAAAACTTTGTTATTTAATTTATTGATGTTTTGTTCATCAATAAATTTATGCAACAGATATTTATGCAAATCATCTTTAAAATATTAACATAATTATGCACATCATCTTAAAAATAAAACAATGTATTTTCAAGGAGTTCATGGGCTAGCAGGAAACCTGGACGTGATCACCAAGCTGGCACCGTCACAACCCCACAGGTGCTGATCACTTCCTTTGTGTTTCTACTTTCCAGCCTCTGCTTGTGTTCGATCCTTTCTGTGTGGCTTCACAGCTCTTTTATTTTTCCCCCCACCTCTTCCCTTTCTCTCTACCTCATAGCTTCCGCTGCTACCTCTTAAGTTTGGGCTTCCTTACAGTGTTGTGTAGTATGACCTCTAAGGTTTCTGTTTTTCCTTCCTCGTTCTGTTTCCACATTTGGGTGAACTCATTTCTCATTCTTTAACACCTCACTTTCCCAGCGTGTTTTCTAGTTGATATTTCTAGAAGGAGCCTACCCCTAGTCTGAGTCAGCTCTTCATACCAGGCCGCACCTGATGTGTCTGGCCTCATTCTTCCTCTTAGGTCAGACTTCCCTTCCCTTGGTCCAATACACAGCACTCCGGGAATGAAAACAAGAACTCTCCATAGTAGATCCTTCAACATGGGGTGTGGCCAGAGCAGGAAGTATGGCATGGCAGTCTTTCTCATGATTGAAAATCAATACATAAAAGCATTGGCCCTCCTAATAACAGACATTTAGCTAATTGCTATTACTCAACTTGAATCATGGTGTCACCATTTAAGACATTGAGCTGTGGAGGATGAAAACAAATCCTTGCCTCTAATCATATCTAATTCTCTTCTCCCTTCTTGTTTTCCCTTGAAGTCACTGGATGGCTTTAAGAAACCCATGTTCATTAGATACATGGATTACTGGAAACATTTATAATGATACTCTTAATTGAGTAACGTACCACATGCCTGACACCCATTTAGTTATAGGAACAACCTTAGGAGGCTAGTATTACTATTACTGTGTTATATATAAACGAAACTGAGGTTAGAAAAGTGGCATGACTTACCCAGGGCCATATGGCTCACGAGCGGCTGTGTCATGGCTGGAACTCAGGCTTGGTGGCTTCCAAAGCATGACCTGCCCTTGCCTGCACCATCAGAATTCACTATGGGACTGCAACAGTGTGTCACCCCTGTAATCCCAGAGGTTTGGAAGGCCAAGGTAGGAGAATTGCACGAGGCCCGGAGTTGGAGACCAGCTTGGGAAATATAATGAGACCCCCAATCTCTATAAAATAATCTCTATAAAAATAAAAAATTAGGCCGGGCGCGTTGGCTCACGCCTGTAATCCCAGCACTTTGGGAGGCTGAGGCAGGCAGATCATGAGATCAGGAGCTCAAGACCAGCCTGGCCAACATTGTGAAACCCGATTTCCAAAAAATACAAGAAAACTAGCCAGGTGTGGTGGCAGGTGCTTGTAATCCTAGCTACTCGGAAGGCTAACGCAGGAGAATCACTTGAACCTGGGAGGCGGAGGTTGCAGTGAGCCAAGATCGCACCACTGCACTCCAGTCCGGGCAACAGAGCGAGACTCTGCCTCAAAAAAATAAAAAAATAAAAAAATAAAAATAAGCCAGGCGTGGTGGCAGGTGCCTGTCTGTAGTCCTAGATACTATGTAGGCTGAGGCGGGAGGATCAATTGAGCCCAGGAGTTGGAGGCTGCGGTGAGCTATGATCACAGCACTGCACTCCAACCTGGGGACAGGATAAGACCCTGTCTCCAAAAAAAATAAAAATAATAATAAAGAATGCATTGTGACACAGAACACATATACATCGATGTAAGAGATACATGCAAATTAGACATTTCTAAATTTTCTGGTCACTTCTGATAACAAAAAAATGAACTTGCTAATGCCTTTCCCAGAGGAAAAAAATGTATAATTTGAATCTAGCACAGAGATGAAGAGACGATAGAGCCTTATCATGAGTTACAAGGATGGGCTGAGTGGGAGTTGGCCATCTGCATCTACATGAGTAGAGATTCCTCTCCATGTCTTTGCAAACCTTTGTCTGTGCTCATGAAAAATGGAGTTTGTACTATAAGTACATGTCTCCGGCTTTCCATCATTTCATCTTCATTCTTCCAAACACCCTACATATCTACACATGCCTGATTATGCTAATGATGAAACAAAACCAAGACATAAATGGAAGCCACAGTCACTTGAAAGACAAGTACTTCAGCTTCATTCATTGAAGACAATGTTCATGAACAACTTAATGAGCACATATAGGTGGAAATAAGCTATGCTGAATGCAATTGAGTTTCCCAAGTTTAAGAGGCAAGCCTAGGAATTTGAGATTACATCCTGTTTGTGCATAAACTTCTGAGTAAAGAATTGGAGACAATTATCCAAATAATTTGAAAGAAATACAAAAGTTTCTGCCAGATATAGCAACTTCACTTTTTGACAGCATGCTTTATCTCGAATTAAAGACAAGGAACACACACATACACAGGTGGCATTTTCTTCTACAAGTGGCCTAGATTCATTGTAAAATGTGTTCTTTAATAAGAAGTGCAAGTTTCTGTAACCTCAAAGAGTAGGAGGATGAGAAAGAAGGTTATCTTGAGTTCTAATACCGTGTCTACTGCTCACAAAGGTGTAACCCTGAAAAGGCTTAGTATGCATTAGGAGGCCTATTTTCTCTGTAGCTGTAACGGAAGAATAACATTGCTTTTGGTATTGCTAACCTGCCTGCTCGCAAAAAAAAAAAAAAAAAAAAAAAAAAAGAGAATTGAAGATGGTTTATACAAATAAACCCAATATAAATTTAGCTACACTTAATAAATCAAAGGACAGCTATTTCACAGTAGAAGACAGGCTGTGCTACACATTGAAACTTTACTAATGTTGTGTTTTTCTCCCCCAACTCAGATATTCCTGTTGCTGCAAATCCCTGGAAAACTGTCAAGCATCTTGCTAACGTAGGCATTATTACCATTCCACTTCACTTAGATTATTTCTATTTGTTTTTTTGTATTCCTTAGAGTGCAACTCATTTTATTATTTCTATTCCTGAAAGTGTGCAGTGAGAATATTCCAGTGCAATTAATGTCTGCCCCAAACCATTGGCAATTACTAAAAAAAAAAAAGTTCTGTCTCAGGAGGTTAATAATAATAGTAAGTTCTACCAAAGAAAGGAAGACGCATGTAATTGGAAAGTTCTGATTAAGGCAGAGGGGTTGCTGGGCGTTCCTCCAGTACCTGCTTACTGCCTGTTCCACTGCCTGCAGCTGTGTCCCTGTGGGATTTTTCATACTACTCCCTTCTCTCTGCACTACTTCAGTCCTTATGTGATCACAGCTCACTCTCCTTTATTCCCCAAAACACCTCTACAACAAAGCTGCTGTGTGGAACCAACCTGAGCATCAAAATATGCAACAACCTCCTTCCTCCCACATCTCCTTGGGTTGTAGAAAAGTGCAGAGAATGTCACTCCCACCAAAAAGAGAGAGCGATGGAGAGCCTGCACACTTGTAACTTGCCTTAAGCCCTCTGAAGAGGACAAGGCCTTCCAAGGAGAAATGCTGTATGCAACTGGGGAGGGAAGGCCAGCCTTCATAGTAGCAAATACAATATCAGCTGAAATGTTAAACAATTTTTATAGGTCCACTGCGTGACCATGTCTATCTGAAATAGCTGCAAGTCCCTTTAGGGAAAAATTTTGAAAGACTTTGAAGTAGAATGGGTGTCCTAACTATCTCATCCATCTGGGTTATTTCTGCCTCCATTGGCCTTGACCAGGCTATTTTATGACTCTCTAAGTTATAGCACCCCAATAGCAAAGCAAATAATTTGTGTCCAAAGCGATGCAAATGATTTCTAGTGGGATGCCACTGGTTTTCACCATGTGAATTTTGCCAGTGTGATGTTTTCTGGATGCGTCAACTTGGCTACACTATGCAACAGGAAACAAATACTAGCATCTGGTCATTTATGCAACCATTTTTAGATTCATTTTAGTGTTCTTTATCGGACCAAAAATATGCAAACCGATTGTCTATTTTACCAATTCCTCATTAACTAATAAGTAAAATCAAATATTTAGCACATGATTACTTTATATCTTCACAAGAGTCTGGAATTTACCTTTAAAAAAATTTTAATATCCCTAGAACCCCAGACACAAAGGAAGTTTCCACCTACTGCCCGTCTCTCGACAGGCCTCATTATGTTCTCATGAGAAAGCTTGGAGGCAGGGCAGGAGATACGAGAGAGCCCACCTCAATGACATAGGCATGCGGTGCGTGGTGGCTCACACCTGGAATCCCAAGCACTTTGGGTGGCTGAAGTGGGAGGATTGCTTGAGCCAGGAATTCAAAACGAGCCAGAGCAACACAGCGAGACCCTGTATTCCCAGCTACTTGGGAGGCTGAGGTGGGAAGACTGCTTGAACCCAGGAGTTCGAGGCTATAGTGAGCTGATTGTACCACTGCTCACTGCACTCCGGCCTGGGCGACACAGTGAGACCCTCTCTCTGAAAAAAAAAAAAAAAAAAAAAAAAGGTGCAGGCCTGAAAATGACCAGCAGTTTCACTGTCAATAAAAAAGTGAAGTCACTTTGTAGTGATTTCTGAGAAAATTTCTGAAAAACCACAAAGTCCCACTGTGATGGGTAATATTGAGTGTCAACTTGATTGGATTGAGGATGCAAAGTATTACTCCTGGGTGTATCAGTGAGGGTGTTGTGAAAGAAACATTTGAGTCAGTGGACTGGGAAAGGCAGACCTCCCCTCAATCTGAGTGGACACCATCCCATCAGCTGCCTGGATGGCCAGAATAAAAAGCAGGCAGAAGAACGGGAAAGACTAGGCTGAGTCTTCCAGCCTTCATCTTTCTCCCGTGCTGGATGCTTCCTGCCCTCCAGCATCAGACTCCAAGTTCTTCAGCTTTTGGACTCTAGGACTTACACCAGTGGTTTGCCAGGAGCTCTTGGGCCTTCAGCCACAGACTGAAGGTTGCTCTGTCGGCTTCCCTACTTTTGAGATTTTGGGACTCAGACTGGCTTCCTGCCTCCTCAGCTTGCAGACAGACTATTGTGGGACTTCACCTTGTGATCGTGGGAGTCAATTCTCCTAATAAACTCCCCTTCATATATTCATCTATCCTATTAGTTCTGTCCCTCTAGAGACCCCTGACTAATACACCCACAAACTTCCCTGATTCCTTCACTCATTGGAAGCAAAGACTTAAATCACTGAAAAGAGATGCAGCAAACAATATCAACCGTTATAGCCCAAGCAAAAACCCTTCCTTCATAGCCAGTGTTAAGAATAGAAGACAAATCCTCTAATTTTAGGAAAGGAGCAGATAACTCATCTGGCCCCAGGATCTTATCCTAATATCAAGCAGTGCTCTGCTGCCTCTGGGGAAAAGAGCACGAATTGCCTCCCACCATGGCCAACCATAGATTCCTCCCTGAGTTTGGCTGCTGTGGAAGGCAGAAAGTCTCACCTCCCACCCCTGAGAACACAGGACCAGCCTCAATCAGAGGCTGGATTAGGAAAACAGAACCTACTCTTTCACTCCATCTCCATCACCAGCAGAGCACAAACTACGAAGTAACAGCAATGAGCTGCTAGGGAAGGTGGGAGAGTGCAAAGGGATATCTCCCCTGTGAGATGCAGAGAGCAGGAGAAGCCAAAAGCTGAGGGGAGAAAAGAAACAGTAAGAAAACCGTCCTGCCTCTTAGATTCCACCCTAAGCCCACGGCAACAGCAACTTACCCCTGGACAAATTCGAAGCCTCGGATGCAATGAAGTTAATCATACTCACAACCAAGCCCAGCTGGGTTAACTGCCCTTCATTATAGGGAAAAATGCAATTATATTTCCAGCTTTGCTAGATTCGTTGACATGCAACCCACACTTAGAAGGGCCCCCCACACTTGGTTTTTAATGTTTTCCTGTTGCGGTCTTAATTATATATATCTTAAAATTATATATATATATATATAAGAAAAGATAGAGATAGCATGTATATTATATATATATATATAACATGTATATTATATATATAGCATGTATATTTTATATATATATAGCATGTATATTATATATATGTATACATGATACAGTGTCTCGTTCTGTTGCCCAGGCTAGAGTGCAGTGCAGTGGGTAGGATCATAGCTCACCGCAGCTTCAAATTCCTGGGCTCAAGGGATCCTCCTGCCTCCGCCTCCTGAATAGCTAAGACTACAAGCCCAAGCCACCACACCCAGCTAATTTTTTATTTTTACTTTTGTAGAGATGGGGTCTTGCTATGTTGGCCAGGCTAATACTATTTTTGAACAAGAAGCTCAGCATTCTCATTATATACTGAACCCTGAACAAGACAGAGATGATGCTGGTTTTCTGCTATTCTGCACGCAAATGCCAGCATTCAACCCATTTGAACAGAAATTCCCATACTGTGGTTTGGGAAACCTTGAGTGTCCGCAAGACCCTTTCAAGGAGTCCTTAGGGTCACAAAGCTTTTCATAATAGCCCCAGACAGTGTTGCCTTTTGCGCCCCCCTCTCTCATTCCCTCCTAAGTTTACAGTAAAGTTTTCCAGAGGCTGCATGACATGTGATATTACAGCAGATTGAATGCAGAAGCAGATAAGAAAATCCAGCTGTCTTTGATCAAGCCCACTAAAAAGATTAGTGCAACTACAAAACCATGTGGTCTTACTCCCTGGTTTTCAAAAATTGTTATTTTTAATAAAAATGTTTCTATATTAACATGCAAAGGGTTTATTATATATACATTTAATAAAATAATATAAATACTTCAAATGTTTTTAGGTTGTTTCTACTTTGGCAAATATAACCTACATTATAAATGTTATTTGAGGTCCTCAGTCATTTTTAATAGAGTAAAATGGCCTTAAAAACCAAACATTTTGAAGAGTGCTGAGTTAAAGCAGATATCCTGTTAAGTTGCTCCCTGTAACAAAAATTTGACAAAGGTTAAAACACTTTTTCCCTGAGCTGATTTGTGTTGACTTGAGAGTCTATGCATGAACCTTGACTTGACCTTGAGAAGACCTCTGCTCTTCTTTGCTGAGGATACTCCATCATTTCTAAATTGTAAGGACCTAAATGACATGTTACAGAGATTTCAGAATATTTAACTGCTTCTCTTCCATGGTGGCTGAAGATGACGATAATAAGAGAAGGTGGGTGAAGATGACAGTAATATAAGAGAAGGTGTAATTGAAAGGAAATGTATATATACCAAGAGAAAGGGAACAAGATTTTATATGTGCATAAATGTACGTGTTTTCTGCTCTAGTAAGACAATTACAGGTGTGGAATTGGTAAGCCATAAGAAAATTTTATTTTCACTGAGTTTTAGTGAGTAGGATGCATGCTAGTTATTGTATCAAACAACTCCACATCTCAGTGCAACAAACATTTCCTTCTCCTGTATACAGAGATGGCCCTGGTCAAATGGTCCTGGGTGGCTTTTCTCTACAGTAGGTATTTTAATGTGTACATGATTCATCAGGTGGTCTTGTCTCAATGCAGATTCTGATTCAGCAGCTCTAGGATTAGGTTGAGACTGCATTTTAATGTTTTATATTTTTTTATTTGTGCATATTTATGGGGTACCTGAGAAATTTTGTTACATGTATATAACACATAGGGATCACGTCGGGTATTTAGGGTCTTCATCATTCTGCTGCGCTACATTTTTGCTGAGTACGGTTAACCCTACTCTGCTATCAAGCTTCAAATTTATTCCTTCTATCTTACTGTATGTTTGTCCTCTTTAACCCACGTCTCTTCATCCTCTCTCTTCCCATGCATCCTTCCCAGTCTCTGTATCTGCTTTTCCACTCTCTTCTACCATGGGTTCAAATTTTTTAGCTCCTACATGTAAGTGAAAACCTGCACTATTTGTCTTTTTGCACCTGGCTTATTTCACTTAAAATAATGACCTCCAGTTCCACCCGTGTTGCTGCCAAAAGACACAATTTCATTCTTTTTTATGCCTCAATAGTATTCCATTATGTGTATTTTCTTTATCCATTCATGTGCTTGTGGACACTTAGGTTGATTCCATATGTTTGCCATTATGAATAGTGCTGTTATCAACATGGAAGTGCAGGTATCTCTTTGACATATTGATTTCTTTTTTTCAAGGGCGGGTAGATACCTAGTAGTGGGATGGTGGGATTAAGGATAATTCTATTTTTAGATTTTTTGTAAAGCTCCGTACTGTTTTCTGTAATGGCTACACTAGTTTAAATTCCTACCAACACTCAATAAGAATTCCTTTTCTCCAAATCCTCACCGACATCTGTTCTTTTTCTTTAATTTTTTTTTTTGAGATGGAGTCTCCCTCTGTCACCCAGGCTGGAGTGCAGTGGTGTGATCTCACCTCATTGCACCCTCTGCCTCCCAGGCTCAAGCGATTCTCCTTCCTCACCCTCCCGAGTAGCTGGGACTACAGGTGCCCATCACCATGCCAGGCAAATTCTTTGTATTTTTAGTAGAGGTGGGATTTCACCATGTTGGCCAGGCTGGTCTTGAACTCCTGACCTCAAGTGATCCACCTGTCTCAGCCTCCCAAAGTGCTGAATTACAGGCATGAGCCACCATGCCTGGCCTGTTATTTTTCATTTTTTTAATAAAAGCCACTTTGACTTAGGAAAGTTTATATGAAAAAAATGCTTAGTGTCACTAATCATCAGAGAGACTATGCAATTTTATGAGCTCCAAGATGATGCTTCATGTTGCTGGCTCCTGGACCAGGCTTTGGTGAGGCTGTGAGCCCAAAGGAATGGGGCTCTGGTCAATGTGGTCTTCCCCCTGTGTCCACATGAAGAGGAATTGCGGTTGATGAGTAGCTACCCAGTTTCTGCAATACATAAATAGTTAGCTATTACTGTGTGTTTATTTAGGATGTTTTGTTTCAGTTTAGATGTGTTCGTGCATTTGTCTTTGAAAGGACCTTTCACCTACTTTATAAATGTTTTATATTTTCATGTTGGTAGTTCAAGGAAAATAAAGAGTGAAATGTTACTATACTTAGAATTGTTACATCAGCCTCGCAGGAAGTCACTCCAAGTTCATAAAATTTTCCAGTTTTCAACTGTGTAGAAAATAATGTATATGATATCCATTTCCAAGACAATGTGCCTCTAATAGGCTTGGGCCCACAAACTACGGAACAAAGGATACACTAAGCCCCTGCTTTAATAGCCGGCACCTGCTTGTCGGGGCTCCGTTAGTTACCCACACTGGAACCAAAGACTTTTATCCAGAGTGAAAGTTTACCAGCCTGCAAAATAGCTCGCTTTATCTATTCTTATCAGCTTGCCTGACTACCTGGGTCATAAGTGAAGTACTTGAAGAGCCCCAGAGCTGACCATGATTGTAATGCATTGTGGGCTGCAACAAAATGCAGTGAGACAACCCTAAAGAAAATACCTAAAAGCCTCAACCCAAAGACCAATAGGCGACGTCCGGGAAGATTGTGATCCCACAGTACTCAGCCTATGAGGAACTGAGGGAGGGACTTGCATACTAGGGGATAAATGGCTTGTTGTGACAGTACTGGGTGTGTCTGCCTACCAGACACCCGATCTTGCAAGACCATCATTAAAAGTCTCGCTTCTGCTATTCTCCATGTCTCTGAGTCCATTCCTTGGGTTTGGACAGGTGAGTGTGTTTCTCACAACCATGGTCAGAAATTTTTTTCTAAAAAGTCCATGTTTCGGCCGGGCATGGTGGCTCACGCCTGTAATCACAACACTTTGGGAGGCTGAGGTGGACAGATCACAAGGTCAAGAGATTGAGACCATCCTGGCCAATGTGGTGAAACCCCATCTTTACTCAAAATACAAAAAATTAGCTGGGCATGGTGGCAGGCGCCTGTAATCCCAGCTACTCGGGATGCTGAGGCAGGAGAACTGCTTGAACCTGGGAGGCAGAGGTTGCAGTGAGCTGAGATTGTGCCATTGCACTCCAGCCTAGGCAACAAAGTGAGACTACATCTCAAAAAAAAAAAAAAAAAAAAAAAAAAGTCCATGTTCCATCTCAGTGCCAAGAACTAGGTGTTTAGGTGCCTAGGATGCAAAATAAACAAGCCCAATGAATTTGGCCACATGAAAAAAGTGTCTTAATCCATTTTTGTATGACTGTCTAAAACAAGGTTATATTTTATAAAACATAAAAATTAAATATGGATGGTCTTGAAAGAGCATAGCTTACATCTAAATTTGTTTAAATAAACTTTTAAGTGATTTACAATGTATTTTGCTATCAAAACACTAAAAGATTTGATTAAAATTTTATCTACTTTGCTATCTGCCATTTTGTGCAATTACTATCCCCTCCTCTCTTTTAACTATTCCTTAAAGGAAAAGTGCAAAGATAATACATGGATAAAGCTGAAGGATTTTATAACCAGGCAGTTTTCTCAGTTTTACAACGCTTGCACTTTGACAAAATTTTGAGTCAGAAAATCAAAAGTTTAGTTTTGAGAGAAAAATGCTAAATTGAACACTTGGTGTTGATTATCTCTGATCACTACTTGGGAGGATATATAGAAAAACACATTCTTTTGGTAAATGGATGGTTTCTGAATTGTTGACCCTATCACAGATTCCTATACTTCTTTGACGCATTGATTATAATACAGAAACCACATGGCCCTCAATGGCTGACCAGGGTATACTATTTCTGCATCTGCATGAGGTTATTATGGAATGTAGTGTAAATCAAATGGGAAGAGAAGTCATACCGCCTGGGACCCTTCCATAGCCACTAACCCTGGCATCAATCTCCACATTCCATGAAGACACTGTTTCTTGAGCAAAGGCTGTGTGTGTGCAGAAACTCAGCCTTGTGGGAGAAAGTGTCTTGGCTTTGAAAAGGCAAAATATACCACTTACATTCTGAGATACACAGATTAATAGATACAGAAATATTATTTAAAAGTCTGTAGAACTACAGCAGACCCATTTTCTTTTCTACTAGAAGTGTTATCTTTACCTAAGGAATCTAAGGATGGCAAAGCTAGAGGGGGAGGGTGTTTTACGAACTTCTATAGAAAGGCAAATGTCAAAATCATTTAACAAGAATCAACCTGAAAACCACACACAGTGGCTCACGCCTATAATCCCAGCACTTTGGGAGGCCAAGACAGGTGGATTGCTTGAGCCCAGGAGTTTGAGAACAGCCTGGGCAACATAGCAAGACCCCTTCTCTCCAGAATTTTTTTTAAAAGTTAGCCAGGCACGGTGGTGCACAGCGGGGACCGCTACTCTAGAGGCTGAGACGAGAGAATCACTGCAGCCCAGGGGGTCGAGGATGCAGTGAGCTATGATCACAGCCCTGCACTCCAGCCTGGGCAACAGAGTGAGACTCTGTCTCTCAAAAAGAAGAATAAAGTTAAGGAGTGAGAGGGCAGATTGAACTTACTTGAAGTGAGAGTCTTTGACAATTCAGGAATGAAATGTATCCAACCAAAACTGAGTTTCAAAATGTGGCAAGCATGATAAAGGAAAAAAAAAACCTATTTCCCTGCTACCATACATACCTCAAAGAGGAGCTTTTTTATTTCTTGGTAATACTTCATACGACAAAGTGAAAAGGAAGCAAATGTTGTTGTTACAAAGAATTAAAGATAGTTCGTATCATTCCATCTCCCAAGAAGAAAATAAATAGGAACAAGGGTAAAAATGAGAGAGAAATGGTGCTGTTTTTTTTTTAAACCACACAAGAGTGTCTAATATGGTTTGGCTGTGTCCCCATCCAAATCTCGTCTTGAATTGTAGCTCCCATAATCCCCATGTGTCATGGGAGGGACCCAGTGGGAGGTAACTGAATTATGGGGTGAATTTTTCCTGTGCTGTTCTCATGATAGTGAATAAGCCTCAGGAGATCTGATGGTTTTTTAAAGGGGAGTTCCCCTGCACCTGCTCTTTTGCCTACTGCCACGTAAGACATGACTTTGCTTCTCCTTCACCTTCCACCATGATTGTGAGGCCTCTCCAGCCAGGTGGAACTGTGAGTCCATTAAACCTCCTTTTCTTTTAAATTACCCAGTCTCAGGTATTTCTTCATAGCAGTATGAAAATGGACTAATACAGTGTCCCATCATAGAAAATCATTTAAGTTCCATTCTTTACTTGGATTTATTTCATTTTATTTTTTTATAAATGGACACAGTAAATTTTACTCTCTTCAAGCCCTAGGAATTTACCAGTAGATGAGCATAGTACGCATAATATGAGTGTGCTTTTAACTAAGGTGGGCAGCCATTTCTCTCTTACACAATACGTTCCTAAAAATCAACACTAAAATTGGATATGAGAAAATCCAACAATAACTTACCCACTAACAAGAGAGCTTTAGATCCATAAAGCGAAAATGCGTATTAAAATATCCCTTTCAGAAAAAAAATCATTGATGACACTATTCCAGCACTTCGTACTTGCTGTTTAGTTTTGTTCTTTTTCTTCAGAACAGCAGTGGTGGGCTTAAGCCCAATAAGGTAGAGATTCTACATTTTTCATCTCACTGAAGGATTTTCACTTTTGTTTCAATCTCATTGACTTTTTGAGACATATTTCATATTGTAGTAGTAGCATGCTAGTTGTTCCATTTCCTACCCTTTAAGAAATAAAATTATACGGTGGCTCAAGCCTGTAATCCCAGCACTTTGGGAGGCCGAGTCGGGCGGATCACGAGGTCAGGAGATCGAGACTATCCTGGCTAACACGGTGAAACCCTGTCTCTACTAAAAATACAAAAAAAAAATTAGCCGGGCGTGTTGGCGGGCACCTGTAGTCCCAGCTACTCGGGAGGCTGAGGCAGGAGTATGGCATGAACCCGGGAGGCGGAGCTTGCAGTGAGCCGAGATCGCGCCACTGCACTCCAGCCTGGGGGACAGAGCAAGACTCCGTCTCAAAAAAAAAAAAAAAAAAAAAGAAATAAAGAAATAAAATTACAGAGGCAAAATCAGTAAGATATTCAAAGAACTTTCTTAGCATCACTGTACAAAGATTACGAGTCTATCAAAAAGTTACCATTGACTGGCAGAGAATACTATTCAACAGAAGCCTATGGTTCTCCATGATCAGATAATAGAGCAAAATACAGTTTGGCATATTCACACATAAGTATTGATATAAATATATATAAACACAATGATACATACATGTGTGGATATCTAAATACTTATATATACATCATTATCATGCATATATTTTAAAATCCTTTTCAAATTAAACAGAAAAGTGTTAATATTCCAGTTACTAGCAGTGTCAAGGACTAGATCTTTTCATACTTGAATGAGGGTCTACATGTCATATCCAACAAAATGTCCATTGAGTCTTTCTGATTTGGGGGGAGTCTTTATTGGCCAGGGAGTGTGATCTCACGGTTGACTAAGTTCTAGGTTTTGAGTTCTGCTATAGAGTCTGAGTTGGACTGCAGTCTAGTAGAAATGATGAGCTGAAAGTAAGGAAAGTGAGGAAACATTCATCTCCCCAATGAATGCTTTGCTCTGCTATGGTCAAGAGAAATAATTCCAACAGTCCCTGTGGATCGCTTAGAGGATGACTTTGCTACATCAGTCTTTTCTTCCTTTAACTGAATGAGAGGGTCCGTTGATCCCTAGTGTGACCCACAAAAGATTTTGAAGGAGATACTAAAGATTGATTTAAGAGAAATGGAAATGTCTTGTGAATGCAACTTGCAGCAATTGATTGAAAGAAGGTTCATGGTTTGGAAGGTTTAAAAGCCCCATGAACAAAGGAAAAACAGCAAGAAACTTAAGATACGTGTAGCAAAGAAGACGTGTTTGAACCATGCTGAGAGCTTGGAAATGCAGTTGGAGGCCAGATGGTGGATGAATTGAAACTCAAGCTTGGGAGATTGTCTTTGAGAGCACTGTGTTGAGCATAGCCTGAGATTCTGGAAAAGAGTGAGCCAAAGTCATGAAGGTATCCTGGAATCCTCCAGACTGTGGCTTGGCCACCTTTCACCTGGGTGGTCTGGGAAACTTCTATCCTAATTGGCCCTCAGTCTTATAATCTGCAAAGTGAAAGTGATAGGACTGTTGTAAAAATTAAATGTGAGTTCCATGTGAGGTATCTTTTACATGGTAGGCATCCATTAATGTAGGCTTATTATGATTATTACTGAGACACATTCCTTGAGAATATCCCTCACTGGGAGATGGGTAGAACAACGAAGACGTGTGGAGAATGGTGGGGGTGAGGGTATGTAGGAGTTAAGAGTGCAAAAAGGTCTTGAAATTAACCAGGATTTCAGATTTTGTAACACGAATGCAAGGAAAAGAGAGGCAAGCCAACACATACCTGACAAATAATTTCTGATGAAATCCCAATGACTTAATATCTAATTTTTAGAAACAAATTATTTATATTTTAGGAGAACCACTGGATATAGTAATAGCTTAATCAAAGGCATTGAAATACAATTTTAAGGGTGATAGAAATTTTAGTCATTTGTACAGCTAAAACAGTAACTTTATCATCACGTCATCATTATCATCATCATCATCATCATCATCAGATGAGGTAGGTTGTATCTGTCATTATGGAAAGGCTAGGAATGGTTATCTATTGATTTGGGGGTAATCATTAACATTCTTGATATGCTTTGGCTGTATCCCCACCCAAATCTCATCTTGAATTGTAGCTCCCATAATTCCCATGTGTCATAGGAGGGACCGCTGGTAGATAATTGCATCATGGGCATCATGGGGGCGGTTTTCCCAATACTGTTCTTGTGGTAGTGAATAAGTTTCACCAGATCTGATCGTTTTATAAGGGGTTTCCTCTTTCACTTGGTTCTCATTCTCTGTTGCCTGCTGCCATTTAAGACATGCCTTTCACCTTCCACCATGACTGTGAGGCCTCCCCAGCCATGTGGAACAGTAAGTCCATTTAACCTCTGTTTCTTTATAAATTACCCAGTTTCATGCTGCTGGTATGTCTTTATCAACAGCATGAAAACGGACTAATACAATTCTTAACATAGAAGAAGGACCTGGCCATCTGTTCTGTCTGTAAACAATCCTGTACCTTCATCACGGACCCTTGTAACATTTAACCACCTCCTCATGCTTCAAGTATGATATTAAATGTTCTGTCCTGTGCAAAGTTCCTATTCCTCCAATATTTTCTATTGTTGTTAATTTTCTGCTGTGTATACATGGCAATACTGATCACGGTTTGTAATTTCCTATTGTCTGATACATTTCTGGCCACCTCCTGTGCTAGACAGACTTTAAAATGACCCCCAAAGATCTGCACTTTCTAGTTTACACTTTCTTGTATAGTCCTCTTCCACTGAATGTACCCTGGACCATGGATATGAACTCTATGTTTATGCTACATAAAACTCCATCTTGCTAGTCCATTCTCTCTAGAGACTTTCTCTCCTGTGGACATTGAAGAATCCAGTGTTCATGTGAGCTAAGGACGGCCCATAAGAGTGGAGGGTGTCTCCTAGCCCATAACTAGCAAGAAGCTGGGTCTCTCAGTTCTGCAGCCACAAGGAAACAAATCTCACAACAGCATGCCTGAGGTTGGGAGTGAATTCTTTCCAAGTCCAACCTCCAGATGAGAGCTCAGCCCAACACTCTGATGGAAGCCCTTGTAGACTCTAATAAGAGGATTCGGCTAGGCTTTCCCTGAATTCATGGCCCACAGAAACTGTGAGATCATAAATGCATATGGTTTTAAGTTTGGGGCAAGTCACAGTTTCTATCCAGGCAAAAAGAGCACCCATCTATGACCACTGTATGTTCAGTTCAGTGTAGGGCACTAAACACTAGAGATCTTAATAAAGACACCTTGTAGGATGGACGACTGGATAAATGACCTTAATGAAGAAAGACGGGAGAAAGTAGTGAATTGGAAATGAATTGCATTGAATTCTTGCAAGGATTTGCTCAGTCTCATGGCTGAGTTTTTCTGATGTTGGTGGAATCTCTGCAGCTAAGACAATTGTAGCACAAGCTCATTCGCATTCAGTCAACAGCCATCACTAAGTGAGTAAGAGCTTCAGAGCTGGATTTGGGAGGGAAAGGTTGGAACCCCAGTTCTGCTGCTTACCAACTACTGATATCACCAAAACATTAAACCTCCTTCTATTTTATTCTTTTTAATTTGAAAGGGGCAGATAATAAAGCCTCGCAGAGAATAAATTAACCAACATATGCAATGGAAGGACAGTTCTGAAAGTATTTAAGAAGGTTGTCCATATCCCAAGCCCATGATCAATGTGATTTGACTTCCTCTGTTTCTTTCCAGAGCTATTAAGGAACATTATTAATCAGCTGCAACAAACTCTCAATTATGACTCTCCTTAATACAAAATTAATCTGGTGTATTCTATTCCATATATCCTATTGTTTCTCTGATTATCATTTGTATTACTCTTATGGAGAAAGGCAACCAATATTAAACTCCTTGACATCACAAGGGTTTTGGTAAGTGGTAAGTCGCTCTGTTTCTCTATTTCTATGGCTAGCAGTCCTTCAAATTGCTAGGTACAGTGTTTTGCCCATAGGTTAGACTCATTCATTCAATCGTCCATTTAATAAATATACACTGAGGACATCTTTTGTGCCAAGCATGGTAATAGACTCTGAGTTTTAAAAATAGAAAAGATGACTATGACTCCAGAAAGTTTTCCATTATTCCGAAATCCCAAATTATACTTTGAGATCTTTTAGTTGTATCAGTAACAAAATTCTACAGTATAACTGAAGAAAGTCAGACCAGGGCTGGTCAGGGTGCTACCTTAATCCAAGCACTATTCCCATTTATAAAATAAACAATACTTCCATAGACAAAACTTCATCTTCCTATACCTGTAGGAAGAATCACACAAGGATATTTTGCATATTCTCCAAGATTTTGCTCTGAATCACTGTGGCCAAGTTTTTCATTGATATTCAATGACTTTTCATATTAACATCACTTTGGAATATATGCTCTTAAAGATGATACTTCTAAGAGATTGTGTGTTTTCCTGATTAGTACATGGCTACCTTCATCTAACCCCTTAAACTGAACTTTTGATGAATGCTGTGAAAATGGATCGATTAATTCAATTGATGCCACGGTTTGCTTAAGAAGGAGAATGAAAGCAATTCATATTTTATGGATGAAAGGGAGCAGAGTCTTGCAATCTATGAATTTACATTAAAAACAAACATACTAAATACAGATGGTAATTTTTTTAACTTGATAAAATACATGTAGGAACTCTAAAACTCTAAGCCATTAGAAAGACAGATTTCCAGCATTGAATATGTCCTTATTTCTTTCTATTCTTGATTTCCATCAACTAAATAGATTCCATTCAGTTATTTAACTTCAACGATAAGTAAATCAGAACAAATATTGCCATGATAAATCAGCCACCCACTAACTGGAATCACATGTTCACTAGAGCATGTCATGTAGGGTTTAAGAGACATTCACAATTTATTCACATTCTCTGGCACTGAAAAAAATAGAAAAAGTAAATTATCTTGTTTGGCAATTTCAAGGCATTCCTGGAGACGTCTGGTTGTTGTTTTACCAGCACATTTTGGTTCTATTGATGACTTAAGTCCACAATCCAATGTACTTTTGAATAGATTAGAATCACAAATTGAGATTTCATTGTTGGAACAAAATGCCTTTGAAGACTTTTCTTTTTATTAACATGAAAAGAAAGAAAACCTTTTTGAAACAAAATGATTTAACAATGATGAGAGGAAGCGGATGTGAAATTCTGACTTCCAAGCTGCACAGAGCCCCAACATACCTGCTGGATTTTGTAGCAGTTGGAATCAGAGACTACCATTAAAGGATGTCTGCTCATCCAAAGTTGTCCAAACCTGTTACCTCCAGGACTTTTATGCAGCTCCTTTTCTCTTATTCTTTGATGCTAGCTTGATCTATAACATCCTCAGAAATACGATCTCTCTCTCTCTCTCTCTTTTACTTTCTTGGAGAATCTGGGTTGTATAAATGCCGCAAAAACATTTGCATCAAACTGTTAGAGCACTGGATGTTAAAACACTCATTTTACAACTTAACCCACTGCTTAAATTGCACTGCCAAGATTGCAAAGATTAAATTATAACTCCCAGAAACATGGACAGTCTAGAACTTAATGAAGAAGGGTCTACCGAGATATATATCTTTTATAGTGCTTCCAGCTAAAGCCGCTCAAGGTGAATCCATCTGGAAGTTTGTTTAAAAACAAGAGAAAGAAAGCAAGAAACAGCATCACGGAAATGGGAGTTATATAATTCTCTGGATTATTTTTAGAATCCTTTCCATGGTGTGAAAAATCACGGATGTAAGAATTAAATTAATAAAGTGCATGTAGCTTCTTAGTAACACGGTGATCTTTCAGATCAGTGGGGTGTGCCGTCTCTGCATCTATAAGAAAAAGCTTCCAGAACATTAGGCTCGCTTTAACAGTTCATGTCAACAATGCACCGCAAATGTCATGTTGTTTTCACCTCTTTATTTTTAAGCTTAGGAGGCACATCAGAAAGACGGGGAACTGATTCACTCTCTCAATAATTTGCCAGAAGGCTTTCTCTCCACTGCTCGGGACTCCTCAGAAACTTCCTTTTCTTGCATACATGCCGAGCAAATATTGTTCTGTTTTCAACAGTTTCCCTACCAGTCTTTTACTCATGTTTCTCACGATGATGTGAAACCTGCAAAGATCAGTACAGTTACACATTTCACTCTGCCCTCAAGTGTTGCTGTTATTGTTGTTGTTTTTCCTTCAAAACCTGCTTTCTGTTGAATCCAGCCTGAATTCACTCCAAGCCAGGAGGCATGCACTAATCAGCATAGCTATTCCATAGCCACCTTTTCTTTTGGGATATCTTGGAAAAAGACACAATGCTCCGTGTTTCATAACAATTATGGGAACATTAGCCCCACAGCTGGAGATGAAAATGTGCATATTACCAAAAATAGTAGGGATTTCAGTAAGGATACTAAACAGAAAGAGCGAGAGGCACCTCATTACAATTCAACAGGGCACAGTCAGACTCCTAAAAGTATTTTTTCCTGGCGAGTATTTCCGTTCTCTGATTCAGGGCATACAAGCAAAGGAGCTCAGTAGGTTTGAGGGATGCGGAGGCTAGCCAAACCTTTTATTTATCTATTTCTCTGGCTTTCATGCAGACTTCCAGCTCTCAGAAGAAGCCAATAGTATTCACAAAGGAGCCCAATTAATGCTGAATGGCTTTAAACCTGTTCTGATGGAATTCCGTGAAATAAAGTTGCGTACACTCACCACAGCTGCAAGTCAGATAACTTTTGGAAGAAGAGAATTTCGAGGAGCAACTTAATAAAACATGTCTCCAGTGCAGGCACCCTAAATTTTGTCAAAAGGTACAGCGTGTGCCAGAAAAATTTCAGAAAGCTGCCCTAACTCCCTGAAGTGGCCAAGATGAGGAAGATTTGGTATTTCAAACCCAGTCCTCTGCCCTGTGTGCTGGTCTGCTATTTTTCCCTTTTCAAAGTTAGGCATTGATTACTGAGTCCTGGGTGGAGGTTCCTCCTCCAAAACTATCCCTTCCTAAACTACATCTCTAAGTCTTGGGTGAAAATATCTCCCATCTTAGGGTGCACTCATAATTCTTCTCTCATTCCTTCGCAGCATTATAATGGCTATTCTTTGCAGTATGCCTTTGGAATTTTTCATCTCCTTGCAGGTTATTTAAATGGTGTCATCATTTTTAAGCATCAGGAACAGTTAAGAACCAGACGAACAATATGTCTCTCTGAGCCGTGGCTGCATTTTTTAGGCTTTAGACACCCATGCCACACCACTTAAGGCCATCTTTACTTTGGGAGGCCTTCCTCCTACGGGCTGTGACTGCCTTTAAGTTGTAAATTCTCAGAACCAGCATTTCGCTGCAACTGAACTTCCTCTGACAAGAGTCAGCAGGGTTCAATGTCAAAATCCATCCAAGTTGGTGGCTCATGAAGACCTGCTTGTGGTTGGAGGGATGATAACTCACTGTGTGTGAAGGAGCTTGCAGTCTCCGGCTTGCCTTTTTCACTGAGGACAGAAAACATAGGCTGAATGCTACCCACCTTGTGAGGAGCTGAGCTGCCCCCCACTGTCAGGTTGATACCTTGAAGTTCTGAGAACCTTCAAATGTGACTTAATTTGGAGATAGTCTTTAAAGATGATGTAATCAAATTCAGATGAGGCCATTAGGTGGGTTCTAAGCCAGTATGACCAGTGTCCTTATTAAAAGGGGAAGTTTGGACACAGAGACAAAACACAGGGAGAAGACGGCATTTGCAAGCGAAGGAGAGAGGGATCAGGAGAAACCAGCCCTGTCGACACCTTGGTCTCACACTTCCCGCCTCTAGGACCATGAGAGAATAAATGTCTGTTCTATTAACTACCCAGGTTGTGATACTTTGTTACAACAGTCTGGGAAGACTAAGATTCCCCTGTGTATGCCTAGCCACAGATCACCAGAAGGCTGCTGCTTCAAACCTGGGCTACCATTTTCTGAAGTTTTGCCAATTATCAAATGTAGTGACAGGATGACATTTGATAAACAAGGAGATATTGTTTGATCAACCATGAAACTTTCAGAAAGAGCTTTCGTGTACTCATAGCTAAGTATGGCTTCCAGGACAAATCCTGCAAGCCAACAAGAAAACAATTGACAAAATCGGCTGCACAAAACTCAAAATTTCTAAATAACAACAATGTCCTTGTGAGGCCTCTGAGCCCAAGCTAAGCCATCATATCCCCTGTGACCTGCACATACACATCCAGATGGCCGGTTCCTGCCTTAACTGATGACATTGTCTTGTGAAATTCCTTCTCCTGGCTCATCCTGGCTCAAAAGCTCCCCCACTGGGCACCTTGTGACCCCAACTCTGCCCGCCAGAGAACAACTCCCCTTTGACTGTGATTTTCCTTTATCTACCCAAATCCTATAAAATGGCCCCACCCTTATCTCCCTTTGCTGACTCTCTTTTCGGACTCAGCCCGCCCGCACCCAGGTGATTAAAAGCTTTATTGCTCACACAAAGCCAGTTTGGTGATCTCTTCACACGGACGTGCATGAAATTTGGTGCCGTGACTCGGATCGGGCGACCTCCCCTGGGAGATCAATCCCCTGTCCTCCTGCTCTTTGCTCCATGAGAAAGATCCACCTACGACCTCAGGTCCTCAGACCCACCAGCCCAAGGAACATCTCACCAATTTTAAATCCGGTAAGCGGCCTCTTCTTACTCTGTTCTCCAGCCTCTCTCACTATCCCTCAACCACTTTCTCCTTTCCACTCTTCCATCTCTCCCTTCTCTTAATTTCAATTCCTTTCATTTTCTGGTAGAGACGTAGGAGACACATTTTATCCATGGACCCAAAACTCTGGCGCCGGTCACGGACTGGGAAGGCAGCCTTCCCTTGGTGTTTAATCATTGCAGGGACGCCTCTCTGATTATTCACCCACGTTTCAGAGGTGTCAGACCACGCAGGGACGCCTGCCTTGGTCCTTCACCCTTAGCAGCAAGTCCCGCTTTTCTGGGGGAAGGGCAAGTACCCCAACCTCGTATCTCTGTGCCCCGATCCCTTATTTCCGTGCCCCAACCTCATATCTCTGTGCCCCAATCCCTTATTTCCGTGCCCCAACCTCTTATATCTCTACACCCTGATTGCTTATTTCTGCCCCCCCGACCTCGTATCTCTGCACCCCGACCCCTTCTCTGCTTTTCTGGAGGGCAAGAACCCCCCACCCCTTCTCCGTGTCTCTACTCTTTTTCTCTGGGCTTGCCTCCTTCACTAAGGGCAAGCTTCCACCTTCCATTCCTCCTCCTTCTCCCTTAGCCTGTGTTCTTAAGAACTTAAAACCTCTTCAACTCTCACCTGACCTAAAATCTAAGCATCTTATTTTCTTCTGCAATGCCACTTGACCCCAATACAAACTCGACAGTAGTTCCAAATAGCCGGAAAACGGCACTTTCAATTTTTCCATCCTGCAAGATCTAAATAATTCTTGTTGTAAAATGGGCAAATGGTCTGAGATGCCTGACGTCCAGGCATTCTTTTACACATCAGTTCCTCTCTAGTCTCTGTACCCAATGCAACTCATCCCGAATCTTCCTTCTTTCCCTCCCACCTGTCCCCTCAGTCCCAACCCCAAGCATCACTGAGTCTTTCTAATCTTCCTTTTCTACAGACCCATCTGACCTCTCCCTTCCTCCCCAGGCTGCTCCTCGCCAGGCCGGCTAGGTCCCAATTCTTCCTCAGCCTCCGCTCCTCCACCCTGTAATCCTTTTATCACCTCCCCTCCGCACACCCGGTCGGGTTTACAGTTTCATTCCGTGAGTAGCCCTTCCCCACCTGCCCAGCAATTTACTCTTAAAAAGGTGGCTGGAGCTAAAGGCATAGTCAAGGTTAATGCTCCTTTTTCTTTATCCCAAATCAGATAGCGTTTAGGCTCTTTTTCATCAAATATAAAAATCCAGCCCAGTTCGTAACTCATTTGGCAACAACCTTGAGACACTTTACAGCCCTAGACCCTAAAAGGTCAAAAGGCCGTCTTATTCTCAAAATACGTTTTATTACCCAATCTGCTCCCGACATTAAACTCCAAAAATTAAATTCCAGCCCTCAAACCCCACAACAGGATTTAATTAACCTCACCTACAAGGTGTACAATAATAGAAAAAAGTTGCAATTCCTTGCCTCCCCTGTGAGACAAACCCCAGCAACATCACCAGCACACAAGAACTTCCAAATGCCTGAACCGCAGCAGCCAGGCGTTCCTCCAGAACATCCTCCCACAGGAGCTTGCTACAAGTGCCAGAAATCTGGCCACCAGGCCAAGGAATGCCCGCAGCCCAGGATTCCTCCTAAGCCGCGTCCCATCTGTGCAGGACCCCACTGGAAATTGGACTGTCCAACTCACCTGGCAGCCACTCCCAGAGCCCCTGGAACTCTGGCCCAAGGCTCTCTGACTCCTTCCCAGATCTTCTTGGCTTAGGCGGCTGAAGACTGACGCTGCCGATCGCCTCGGAAGCCCCCTAGACCATCACGGAAGCTGAGCTTCAGGTAACTCTCACAGTGGAAGGTAAGTCCATCCCCTTCTTAATCAATATGGAGGCTACTCACTCCACATTACCTTCTTTTCAAGGGCCTGTTTCCCTTGCCTCCATAACTGTTGTGGGTATTGACGGCCAGGCTTCTAAACCTCTTAAAACTCCCCAAGTCTGGTGCGAACTTAGACAATACTCTTTTAAGCACTCCTTTTTAGTTATCCCCACCTGCCCAGTTCCCTTATTAGGCTGAGACACTTTAACTAAATTATCTGCTTGCCTGACTACTCCTGGATTACAGCTACATCTCATTGCTGCCCTTCTTCCCAATCCAAAGCCTCCTTTGCGTCCTCCTCTTGTATTCCCCCACCTTAACCCACAAGATACCTCTACTCCCTCCTTGGCGACCGATCATGCACCCCTTACCATCTCATTAAAACCTAATCACCCTTACCCCGCTCAATGCCAATATCCCATCTCACAGCATGCTTTGAAAGGATTAAAGTCTGCTATCACTCGCCTGCTACAGCATGGCCTTTTAAAGCCTATAAACTCTCCTTACCATTCCCCCATTTTACCTGTCCTAAAACCAGACAAGGCTTACAGGTTAGTTCAGGATCTGCGCCTTATCAACCAAATTGTTTTGCCTATCCACCCTGTGGTGCCAAACCCATATACTCTCCTATCCTCAGTACCTCCCTCTACAACCCATTATTCTGTTCTGGATCTCAAACATGCTTTCTTTACTATTCCTTTGCACCCTTCATCCCAGCCTCTCTTTGCTTTCACTTAGACTGACCCTGACACCCATTAGGCTCAGCAAATTACATGGGCTGTTCTGCCACAAGGCTTCACAGACAGCTCCCAATACTTCAGTCAAGCCCAAATTTCATCCTCATCTGTTACCTATCTCGGCATAATTCTGATAAAAACACATGTGCTCTTCCTGCTGATCGTGTCCGATTCATCTCCCAAACCTCAATCCCTTACAAAACAACAACTCCTTTCCTTCCTAGGCATGGTTAGTGTGGTCAGAATTCTTACACAAGAGCCAGGACTGCACCCTGTAGCCTTTCTGTCCAAACAACTTGGCCTTACTGTTTTAGCCTAGCCATCATGTCTCCGTGCAGTGGCTGCTGCCACCCTAATACTTTTAGAGGCCTGAAAAGTCACAAACTATGCTCAACTCACTCTCTACGTTTCTCATAACTTCCAAAATCTATTTTCTTCCTCACACCTGACGCATATACTGTCTGCTCCCCAGCTCCTTCAGCTGTACTCACTCTTTGTTAAGGCCCACAATTACCATTGTTCCTGGCCCGGACTTCAATCCGACCTCCCACATTATTCCTGATACCACACCTGACCCCCATGACTGCATCTCTCTGATCCACCTGACGTTCACCCCATTTCCCCACATTTCCTTCTTTCCTGTTCCTCGCCCTGATCACACTTAGTTTATTGATGGCAGTTCCACCAGGCCTAATCGCCACACACCAGCAAAGGCAGGCTATGCTCTAGTACAAGCCACTAGCCCGCCTCTTAGAACCTCTCATTTCCTTTCCATCGTGGAAATCTAGCCTCAAGGAAATAACTTCTCAGTGTTCCATCTGCTATTCTACTACTCCTCAGGGATTATTCAGGCCCCCTCCCTTCCCTACACATCAAGCTCGAGGATTTGCCCCCACCCAGGACTGGCAAATGAGCTTTACTCAACATGCCCCGAGTCAGAAAACTAAAATACCTCTTAGTCTAGGAAGACACTTTCACTGGATAGGTACAGGCCTTTCCTACAGGGTCTGAGATGGCCACCGCAGTCATTTCTTCCCTTCTGTCAGACATAATTCCTCAGTTTGGCCTTCCCACCTCTATACAGTCTGATAACAGACCAGCCTTTATTAGTCAAATCAGCCAAGCGGTTTTTCAGGCTCTTAGTATTCAGTGAAACCTTTATATCCCTTACGGTCCTCCGTCTTCAGGCAAAGTAGAACAGACTAAAGGTCTTTTAAAAACACACCTCACCAAGCTCAGCCACCAACTTAAAAAGGACTGGACAATACTTTTACCACTTTCCCTTCTCAGAAGTCACACCTGTCCTCAGAATGCTACAAGGTACAGCCCATTTGAGCTCCTGTATAGACGCTCCTTTTTATTAGGCCCCAGTCTCATTCCAGACACCAGACCAACTTAGACTGTGCCTCCAAAAAACTTGTCATCCCTACTATCTTCTGTCTAGTCATACTCCTATTCACTGTTAACTACTCATACATGCCCTGCTCTTGTTTACACTGCCGGTTTACACTGTTTGTCCAAGCCAGCACAGCTGATATCTCCTCGTGCTATCCCCAAACTGCCACTCTTAACTCTTGAAGTAAATAATCTTTGCTGACAGGACTATGCTGAACCTCCTTAGGCACTCTCTAATCAGATGTCCTAGGTCCTCCCAATTCTTGGACCTTTAATACCTGTTTTTCTCCTTCTCTTATTCCGTTTAGTTTTTCAATTCATACAAAACCATATCCAGGCCATCACCAATAATTCTACACGACAAATGTTTCTTCTAACAACCCCACAATATCAACCCTTAACACAAAATCTTCCTTCAGCTTAATCTCTCCACACTAGGTTCCCACGCCGCCCCTGATCCCGCTCGAAGCAGCCCTAAGAAACATTGCCCATTGTCTCTCCATACCATCCCCAAAAATTTTTGCCGTCCCAACACTTTGCCACTATTTCGTTTTATTTATTTATTTATTTATTTATTTATTTTTATTTTTTTATTTTTTTTGAGACTGAGTCTCACTCTGTCACCCAGGCTGGAGTGCAGTGGCACAATCTCGGCTCACTGCAAGCTCCGCCTCCCGGGTTCACGCCATTCTCCTGCCTCAGCCTCTCCGAGTAGCTGGGACTACAGGCGCCCGCCACCACGCCCAGCTAATTTTTTTTTTTTTCTATTTTTAGTAGAGACAGGGTTTCACCGTGGTCTCGATCTCCTGACCTCGTGATCCGCCCGCCTCGGCCTCCGAAAGTGCTGGGATTACAAGCGTGAGCCACCGCACCTGGCCTCGTTTTATTTTTCTTATTAATATAAGAAGACAGGAATGTCAGGCCTCTGAGCCCAAGCTAAGCCATCATATCCCCTGTGACCTGCACATACACATCCAGATGGCTGGTTCCTGCCTTAACTGATGATATTCCACCACAAAAGAAGTGAAAATGGCCTGTTCCTGCCTTAACTGATGACATTGTCTTGTGAAATTCCTTCTCCTGTCTCATCCTGGCTCAAAAGCTCCCCCACTGAGCACCTTGTGACCCCCACTCCTGCCCACCAGAGAACAACCCCCCTTTACTATGATTTTCCTTTACCTACCCAAATCCTATAAAACGGCCCCTTCGCTGACTCTTTTCAGACTCAGCCCCCCTGCACCCAGGTGATTAAAAGCTTTATTGCTCACACAAAGCCTGTTTGGTAGTCTCTTCACACGGAGGCGCATGAAAGTCCTCAACAGCGTATAAAGAAAAGGCATAGAGAGGGAAAATACATGCAATAAATCTGTACCAGTCATGATTCTCCAGACGAACAGAACCAATAAGCATGTCGGATATCTGTATCAATATTTATATCTTAGTTGGGCATGGTGACATGTACCTGAGCTCCCAGCTACTTGGCAGGCTGAGGCAGGAGGATTGCTTGAGACCAGGAGGTCAAGACTGCAGTGAGCCGTGATTGCACCACTGCACTCCAGCTTGGGCAACAGAGCGAGACCCTGTCTCTTAAAAAAAAACAAATTCATATTGCCTATATATTTACAGATTATAATATATGTTATAAACATATCTAAATATTATATATTTAAATATATTATGCACCATATACAGACACATAAAGTTATATAATCTATATGTTATATGGCATATACTATATAACATATACAGTATATACTGTATATATGGTATATATGCAAGTCAGCAGGGTTCAATGTCAAAATTCACCCAAATTTGGTGGCTCATGAAGACTTGTTTGTGGTTGGCAGGACCACAGCTCACGCTTTATGATACATATATTATATATGTATATACCATATATAATAATACATGGCATATAAATTATTACAGTATATATATTATTATACTAATATATGGTACATATATTACAATCTATATATTACAATAATATATTATATAATATATTACAATGATATATAGATATAATATGATATAATAATATATCACATATATTATTATGGTATATATTATGTGTGGTATATATTTATAATATATAGATTATAATTTATAAATATGTCTTAATATATGTATATTATATAAGTTATATGGCATATATTTACGTGTTTATCAATAAGTATTTTACATATAATATATGAAGATGTATTTATTTCAAGGAATTGGCTCATTGAGTTATAGGGGCTGGCATGTTGAAAATCCGTATAACAGCAGTCTGGTGGCCTGGAAACTCAAATAGGTACTGGTGCTGCAGTCAGGAGACAGAATTTCTTCTCCTCCAGAAAACCTCAATTTTGGTTCTAAGGTCTTTCAACTGATTGGGCAAGGCCAATCCCACAATCAAGGACCGCCTCCTTCACTGAAAGTCTACTGTTTGTGGATGTTGACCTCTCTACACAACACCTCACAGTAACAGCTAGTATTTGATTAAACCTCTGGACATGATAGCTTAGCCAAGTTAACACATTATGGGCTGAGTTGTGCACTCCCAAATTCACATCTTGAAATCCCAATCCTCAGTATCGTAGAATGTGAGTGTATTTGGAGATATAGTTGACCCATGGTATCCTTGGGGGATGGATTCTAGAACCCCCCTTGGATACCAACATCTATGAATGCTCAAATCCCTTATGTAAAACGGTGTAGTATTTGCGTTTAACCTATGGACATCCTCCTGTATACTTTAAATCAGGGATCCCCAAGCCCCGGGGCACGGACTGGTATCAGTCCCATGGCCTGTTAGGAACTGAGCCACACAGTCACACAGCAGGAGGTGAGCAGCAGGCAAGTGAGCTAATGCCTGAGTTGCACCGCCTGTCAGATCAATTGCAGCATTAGATTCTTGTAGGAACATGAACCCAATTGTGAACTGCGCATGCGAAGGATCTAGGTTGTGTGCTCCTCATGAGAATGCAACCATAAATGTAATGCAACTGAATCATCTCAAAACCATTCCCCATCCCCCCACCCCACATCCGTGGAAATATCGTCTTCCACAAAACCTATCCCTGGTGCCAAAAAGTTGGGGATCGCTGCTTTAAATCATTCCTAGATTACTTACATTATTCAACACACTGTAGATTCTATATAAATAGCTGTTTTCCTCCATTGTTTGAGAATAACAAGAAAAAAAGTATGTATGTGATGTTTGTGTTTAGTACAGACACAACCATCCATTTTTTTCCTGAATATTTTCAAATAGCAGTTGGTTAAATCCATAGATGCAGAACCAACAGATATGGAGAACTGACTAGTCTCTTTAAAGAGATAATTAAGGTAAAATAAAGTCATTAGGGTGGGCCCAGATCCAACAAGACTTGTGTCCCTATAAGAAGCAAAGCTTGGGACACAGACACACACAGAGGGATGACTATGTGAGGACACAGGGAGAAGGTGCCATTTACAAGCCAAGGAGAGAGGCCCCAGGAGGAACCAACTCTTCCTATACCTTGATCTAGGACTTCTAGCCCCCAGGACAGTGAGAAAATTAATTCTGCTGTTTAGGCTATCCAGTGTATGTACTTTGTTATGGCAGCTCTAGCAAACTAATGCAACAAAATACAACAGAAAAATACGCACAAAATGCAACAGAATGTAGGCTGGCAAACTTAAAATATATCCAGGATATTTACCACAAAGGAACAAAGACTGAACAGGGAGTTTGAGGGCAACAGAAAGATATATAAATTCAAATAAGTGAAAACTTTTCTTTTTCCCCATAAGTACCAAAATGCAGATAAAAACAATAGTGAGAGTCCATATTTTTAACCTTCCAATTGGTAGCAATCTAACAGATGGATAAGGCATAGGAAGCACTTTAAATAGTGACTGGGAATCAGGCAGCCCCTTGGGAGGGAAATTTGGGAAAACAGACCCACGCTTAAGATGCACATGGCCTCTGACCCAGCACATACTTTCACTTCAAGGAATACATCCTGAGAGATGCACCCCCACATCATGGAGAGATTTATGCTGAAGGGTGTTTGCACTGCATAATTATTTTGAAATATCACAAAAACTAGAAAAAAGAAAACTAAAATGACTATTGATAGCAGTTAGCTAAATGACAGTGATTCAGACATGGAATAGTAGGCAGCCATGAAAAAGATTGTGCACGCATAGGCAAGTGCGTGCATGCTTGCGTGTGAGGGGAAGGTGAGTGGGTGGGTGAATGCATTTGTGAATGAGACTATTTCCAGAAGGTTGCTGGAGAAAACTGTAACAGCAACAACAGTGGCTCAGAATCTGTTCTTCAAGAACAATTGACTCTTGTTTGTACATCTTTTCATACGCTTGCAATTTTTTCTCTGTATCTGCTGACTTTTGGTGTAAATCATTGATTAAATATTCATGAATTGCCTTATTTCTATTAACACAGTGCTAGATTGAGCCCTAGTCTTGTAAAATAATCATGTTAACACTATACAGAAGTGGCTTGTAAAACACTAAATTCTGCAAGTGGACTCGCTTTGCTCATTCACGTAGACTCCACTGAAGTGCTTTAAAGTTAAGTGCTCCTTCATGTGCAACTCATTGTAAGATAAAGATCAATAATGAGTTAATTTCTGGAAAAAAGAAAATGCCAGCCTTTCCTTGAAGGTATAAAATATCTTTGAAAGTCTCAACTAAAGATAATCAGACATAACTTCCATCTTTTACATGCATTCTGAAGGCTGGGTTACAATTCACCATATCCAAGCAGACTGTTATTTAAAAGTTGACTTAATTACTGAGCACATCACATCTTACATCTGTGTTTTGTGTTTATAAATACAGAAGGAATCATAGTAATAAAACTATGGACTATAAAATGTGCATTCAATAGCTACAAAGAAGAAAAGCCTGTAATCTTAGATTCACAGTTTTCTATCCAGGTTCCAAAAATTCTAGAAAAGACGATGACACACTTAAAGTATTCTCCAAGTGCCAACAATGTTCAGTGCTGCCTCCAAGCAGACAGGCTGTAATTGTTAAGAACGCATGTGAGGAGCTCACAGAAAAGACAGTACCTGACATTTATTTAATTGTTCTACACTAAAAAGCGAGCAATTGCCTAGGAGGATATTACTATGATTAGTAGATGGTATGCATGTAACCATGAGATATGGATTTGAACTCATTACCTTCGGAGTTCAGCAAAGCCTCTTGGGTCAGATAGACTTCAGATAATCTATAGTTATCAAATTCGCTGCAGAGTTTCTTCTGCAGAATTCAAGTCATTTGACAATGCAAAAGCAGAATGCTTCTTTCAAATACTCAGCCAGCTTTTATTGTGGGATTGAGTCACTCTTTGGCCATGTTTTGAGCGTCCTTAGTAGACCAGCCCAAAAGGCACTAAACTTAGAGCTGTGGACTCTAGTTCTTATTCTGCGATGAACTAGGATTGTGGGTGGAATTGTGTCCCCACAAAATTCACGTTGAAGACCTACTACTTCCTAGCTTCTCAGAATGTGACTTCATTTGGAAATAGGATCATCGTGGATGTATTTAGTTAGATTGAGATGCGGTCATTAGGATGAGCTCTAATCCAATATGACGGGCGTCTTCACAGAAAAACAAATTTGGAGAGACGCACACCAATAGGGAGAATGCCACATGAAGAAAAAGGCAGACACTGAGGCACAGATAGTGCTTGTATAAGTCAAGGAATGCCATAGAGTGACAGAAAGTCACCAGCAGTTAAAAGAGAGGGCTGAAACAGATGCTTGCTTATTGAAAGGAACCAATGCAGCCCGTACCTGGATTTCAGACTTCTACCCTCAAGAATAAGACAATAAATTTCAGCCAAGGCTTCTATCTAACTTCAGAACGTGTACTGACTTTTTCTACAGACAACAGTGAGGAAGGAGACATTGGTTTGCCCAGTCATGGACAGAACATCTGAACTGCAGAACGAGCTTAAACACAAGAGATTCAATAAAGATATGCTAACCCTACTTTGAGGAATGAGATTTGATCAGAATATAATCTTGGAAGGGAAATTTGAGGTTTAAAAGTACCCTACAGCTCAGCCCTCTGAAGTTGGGAAATTACCATAAAAATTTCCAGAAGCAAATCATCCCCCACAGATGAGAATTGAAATGTGCCCTCTCAGTGGGATTTCTTTTTTGTAAACTCAATGTATCATTTGTTTATATATTTTCTTTTTGATTATTTCTCTCTTTTTTGTAATTTTTTAAAAATAATTTCAACTTTTATTTTAGATTCAGGGGGTATATGTGCAAGTTTATTACCTGGCTATATTGTGTGATGCTGAGGTTTGGGGTACGAATGATCTCATCACCCAGGTACCGAGCATAGTATCCAACCGTTAGTTTTTCAGGCCTTGCCCTCCTCCCTCTTTCCTCCCTTTAGTAGTCCTCAGTGCCTATTGCTTCCATCTTTATGTCCATATGTGCTCAGTGTTTAGCTCCTGAAAGACACATGCATGTGTATGTTCATGGCAGAGCTATTCACAATAGCAAGGACATGGAGTCAACCTAGGTTCCCATCCACAGTGGCCTGCATAAAGAAAACATGGCATATCTATGCCATGGAATAATACACAGCCATAAAAAAGAATGAAATCATGTTTTTGCAGCAACCAGGATGCAGCTGGAGGCCATTATGCTAAGCAAATTAACGCAGGGACAGGAAACCAAATACCGCATGTTCTCAATGGGATTTTACTACTTCCCATAGACACAATTTTAGAATGTGAATAAGGCAACGTTTGTAAATGAGGTATACCAATTTCTCCCCTTGGGGAAAAGTAGGGTGTAAAACAAGATATAATCAGAAGGACTCACACATAAAGGTCCCCATTCCCATGCTGTGTGTCATCAAATGGTCAACCATGAGCTTTTACACTGGAATGTTAGGCTGTCCTCTCAGGCCGGGCATCCATTGGGCTGTTGCTGTGCTAACCCTTCCTCTACCCCACCATAGCACATTCTAATCTAGGACACTGTACAACATGACTGTAAGCAGTTGAGAGTGACAATATGTAAAAGAAATGACTTTAAACAGGTTTCTAGGTATGCATGCCCCACAATCCCATGCTCTGGGTCCTGAAGAAATTCCCTCTCTGGGACAAATTGGCCCTTGTGTGGCCATGAAAAATGTGCTTCTCATTTCCTTGACCACAGGGAATGTTATTTACTGAGAGCCCAAGCTGTTGTGCTCTGAAATCCATCACCTCATTTGCAACATGCTCATTCTTCCCAGAGACTTAATCTCCCCAATGACTGAGGATGGCAGGGATACTAAGGTGAGTCCTTTATTGGAGACACTGGACCTGTGATGGCCAGCATTGGCTGGAGGGCTACCAGACCACCATGCCCAATCTTCCTTCTCCTACCCTCTTTCCTTTATGGGAAGTCAGAGTAGCATTGAGCTCTCTCTGGTGGGTCTCCTAGCCTCTTTGGGGTGATAAGAAATCTCATTCAGGACATGATTTCATTCTTTTTTATGGCTGTGTAGTATTCCATGGTGTAGATACACCACATTTTCTTTACGCAGGCCACTGTGGATGAACACCTAGGTTGACTCCCTGTCTTTGCTATTGTGAATAGCTCTGCCATAAACATACATATGCATTTGTCTTTTAGGAGCTAAACAGTTTCGCTCCCACAGGTAATTCTCTCAAAACAATCCTTGCCCATCTCATCACATCTGGGTATTGCTTCTCCAAGGATCTGTCATGGGGTCTTCTTACTAGGCAACCAAGATTAATACAGGCGTCCTTTGGTTCAGCCTTTTCCATCCAAAAAAGGCACGTCTTTGTTTTTCCCAAGGAGAAGCTGTTTTCTCTCAAATGAGAAGTTAAAGCTCCACCAGTTCAAAAAGCGTTTTTAAAAAAATGTTTGCAGCGTTCAAATGTCCCTTTTTCTCCTCTCTAGCCATGAATCTTAAAAAAAAAAAAAAAATGAGCCGGGTGCGGTGGCTCATGCTTGTAATCCCAGCATTTTGGGAGGCCGAGGTGGGTGGATCACGAGGTCAGGAGATCGAGACCATGGTGAAACCCCGTCTCTACTAAAAACACAAAAAATTAGCCGGGCGTGGTGGCGGGCGCCTGTAGTCCCAGCTACTTGGGAGGCTGAGGCAGGAGAATGGCGTGAACCCGGGAGGCGGAGCTTGTAGTGAGCCGAGATTGCGCCACTGCACTCCAGCCTGGGCAACAGAGCGAGATTCCATCTCAAAAAAAAAAAAAAAAAAATGAGGTTTCAGTTTTGGTGAAAGTACAAGCTTCCCAATGAATTGGTGTATCTTTCTATTTGCAAGGAATGTCTGCCTGTGTCTGATGGGTGTATGTCACTCTTTTTTGATATTTTTCAGGACAAAAGAAACATGGGTATGTCAGAATAGCTGAATATGAATATTTTTGAAAAAATAATCTGAATTGTAGAATAAGTGATAGTGACAGCTGAAGAGAAAGAGCTCAGGACAAAACACAGCATGGTTTACATTTTTTCCTTCTCTTTTCTTTCTTTCTTTTTTTTTTTTTTTTAGTTCACTCCTAAGCTGTCCCATATACATATATTTAGGTCAAAAGCTAGAATCTGTTACTCAGTGGTATCAATGCTGGATTGACATTAGGTTGACCCAGATAGCATATTATTTAAAATGCCAATACCAGGTCCAAGTCGCGGAAGTCCTGATTCAATTGGTGGCAGGTGCAATCCTTGCCGGGCACGAGCGGTTTTAACCCCCCTTCCCCACTGATTACAATGCACAGCTGCAGTCGGTCTGGGCTACAGCATTGAACTCTTTGAGTCCAATCGCTGATCCATTAGGAGAAATAGACTACTTGGTTTGTCTCTGCCCCTGAAAGGATGGCAGGGCTGAGCCAAGAGCCAGGGTGTGGGTGGATAATTTTGCAAAATTGGTGATTGTGACACATGTTTGACTGACTCAGTAATTTTAGCAATTGAAATGATCCAATCTGTCGTGTAAAATTGTCCCGAAAAAATGTGTATGTATTACAGAAAATATTTCTGAAGATTATCACTGCTTTCAAAAAAACTACGTAATGATTTAAAAAATAATCCAACAGGTAGAGCTTCATATGTGAGAGAGGCTAAGTGGAATATCTATTATTCCATTAAATCTTCATAGTAAACATTTTGGATAGATACGGTAAAGTAATATTTCCTTGTATCTGACCTCAAGGTATAGTTCAGTATGTGAATGAAATTTTGTGTGTTTGTACATGATTTAGTACATTAAACTGAATAGGAGCTCTCACTGATGTATTTAGAAGTTTTAATATATTTTTATAAAGCAGTTGAAATACAAAAAAAATTTAGAAATTTTTGACTAATGTAGACATAATTTTAGTTTCATTCCATTGCATTCCTTCTCCCTGCTCTCCAAAAATGGAATCCCTCAAGTGAATGTAAATAGGTAGGAAAGAACTGCTAGTTCTTTGTGACATGCAATGGAAATACAAGCGTAGCCCATGTAGCGTCCAATTTCCCAGGCATCACTTTAAAATATCCAACCAGAAACAGATGAAATCAATTTTAGTAATAGTTAATATAACCAAATACAGACAAAATATAATCCTTCTAACACGTGATCAACTTAAAAATATTGATAAGATATACTATATTCTTTTTTGTTGTGGTGGTGATGTTAAACCTTTGAAATCTGATGTATATTTTACACTTAGAGCACATCTCAATTTGGACTCACTGCATTCAAAGTGCTCATAGTCACATATGTCTACTGTATCGTGCAACCAAGGTCTTAGTCAAAATTTTTTTCTCCTGTCAATAACCCATGAATACACCACGGATATTAAAGAATCATAGTAGGTTAGAGAAGAAAGGGAGTATACATCTTTTTCTGGTCTAAGGACCCACCTTAGAAATAATAACACTAAGGCTCAGAGGGGGTCAACTGGCTTGTATAAGGTCACAAAATTAATGAGAAAACTAGGACTAAGACTCAAATCTCAGCATCAGGTTGATGACTTTTCTGTGTGTGTGTTTATGTAAATTTAATTATCAGCTATTTTGTCCTTACTACTAATGTTCTACTATTATAGATTTATTCTTGTTTATTATTCACAGGGTCTGTAGTGGACACATGTTAGTGGAGTCCCATGGTTCAGTGGTTCATTACACAAGTCCTTCCCCTTGAATATAGGCAGGAATGGTGACTTTCTTCTAGCCAAAAACATGACAAAGGTGAAGGGAGTATTTTAGATGTAAGTTACATCCTGAATCAGTTGATTTTGAGTTGTCTGCCTTATCATGAGTGGGCTTGGTTTAATCAGGAGAATGACCTGAAAAAGACTGAGGTGACAGCCTCTCTTTGAAGGCCTGATGAAATAAGGCCATGTTGGAGAAACCCAGGTAGCAAGAAAGAGTGGGTGGCCTCTAGGGAGTGTGGGTAGCTTCTATGACCCAAACGTGGCCTCTAGTCAAGAGGTAGCAAAATGAAAGTCCCCTAACCACATAGTTGCAAGGAAATAAATTATGCTAACATTCTGAATGAATTTGAAAATGTCTCCCTCCACATTTGAGACTCAGGATGAGAACATAGCTTAACTACCCGCTTCACTGCAGCCTTTTGAGAACATGAGCAGAGGACCCAGCTAAGCCATACCTAGACTCCTGACTTACAGAAACTATAAGATAATAAACATATGTTACTTTAAGCCTCTATATTTGAAGTGTAATTTATTACAAGAGGATAGTAAACTATCAATATCTGTTCCCAAATTTTCAGCCAATGTAGCCGTTGATAATTGATCGTTTTTAACAGTGGGATCATTTATTAATTTTGAAAATACTCTCAGTCAAGCAAAGTGGTTTGGGAGAGTTAATAAATCAAGCATGATTGAGTGAAAACTTAAATAGTACTGTTATGCGTTAGCCATCTAACTTTTGGTTGTATGTATTAGTTTTCTTGCTTGATCTATTTAATTTGAACAACTGTAAGGAAAATTGAGATTCCCTTTTAAAAAATTAACTAACATGTGCCCCAATAAAAATGCGAATGAGTAACAAAATACTAATGTTTATTAGAACTCTGATGCATATTGTAATATTTTTAAAAATTGTGGTGTTGAGTGTCACATAAGTGAAGGAGAGCACTCTATTTCAGACTTTGGTCAGGAGTTGCAGCAAGAGCATCCATGAGCATCTGATCACCAGCAGTTCCAATGCCAAGGTCTTATAAATGATCCTGCTTCCCTGTCTGGATGATAGCTTAATAGCTATTCCAGCAGAGGGCCTTCTGTTAGTTCATATAAACGCCACAACCCATTTATTAAAAGCTTTTTGGCATTGTCATATAAAAGACAGAGAGAAAAAAATCAAGGTGTTAACTTCAAAAATCAATAGATTGCTGAGATTTGGAGGTGAGTGTAAACAGCACATAATCAGGAAGATCTTGGGAGAAGAAGGATCTAATATTTAAACCTGTCGCACAATCGACACAAGGTCAGATGTTCTGAAAGCATGTGCTCTTAAGGCAAATCCTTCCTAAGTTGTACTCTACATTTGGTCTCAGGAGTAGAAAAAATTACAAACTAAGCAACATTAATCTCTCAGCATGATCAGTTCTTTGAGGAAAAAGAACAACAGCAATAATTTTACTTATTTTTTACATATTTATTCCAAGTCACTCACTCTGATAATAGTCATGATATGGATAAAATGTTAATTTATTAAAGCTCTTAGCCCTTAAGATAGAAGGGCTGTTAATTGCTTTAATTAATGGGCAAATTGAGTCAGAGATAAATAAAGTTTGTTTGGATTCAGAACCAGGGCCTTTAACTCTACACCTCACTGATGTTATAATGGAATTAGATGTGTATTAGTTATCTATTGCTGTGTAACAAATTACCTCCAAACGTAGCACCTTACAACAACCACCACTGATTATCTCACAGTTTCTGCAGATCAAGGACCTGGGCATGGCTTAGGTGGGTTTGGAGCTCAGGGTCTCACAGGCATGCAGTCAAGATGTTGGCTGGTTGTGTTCTTATCTGGAGATTCAAAAAAGGAAGAATCTGGTTCTAAGCTTAGCCAGGTTGTTGCAGAATTAAGTTACTTGGGGCTGTAGCACTGAGAGTTCTGGCCATTTCTTGCTGCCAGACGAGGACCAGTCCCCCATCCTAGGTCATCCTTAGCAGCTTGACAGTTGGGCCTCTCACCTTGATGACTGATTTCTTCAAAGTCAGCAAGAGAAGTCTCTAGCAAGAGTCTGCTAACAAGATTGAGTTTTATGTGGCATAAAGTAAACAAAACACAGAAGTCACACCCCATGATCCTGGACACACCCAAGGAATGTATCGTCATGCACAAGGGTATAAATACCAGAAGATGAGAGGCACTGAGGGTCACTTTAAAGTCTACCCACTACAGCCAAGAGGACGTGTGGGCTTCTCCAATATGGCTGCTTATATCATTGAGCCCACAAGGAGAACCTTTCCATCTGATGAAGTTAGACCTGCCCAAGATAATCACCCATTGGATTTACTTAAAATCAACTAATTTGAGGTCACTAATTACATCACAATTTTTTTTCACCTTCCCTATATTCTGCATAACTAGAAGCAAGGCACAGGTCCTACCACACTCTATGGGAGGGAATGGCACACAGGTCTGGACACCTCTATGGGGACTATTGCCATCACCTTGGAAATATATTGTCTATCACCATATATTTGAAATGCTTATGCACAAGATCTGAGAATATAGAATTCCAAACAAAACTACCATTGTGCAACTATTCATAAAAGAAAGAAAGATACTTTTCCGGCATAAATGACTCCAAAAATGTTTTATCCAGATCTTTATACAGACAATATGAAAGGATATACTTTATCATAAATATAAATATAAATGAAATGAAATAAGTTCTAGGCTTCAATGTGCAAGATAAATAAAGGCCACTATGAGCCATGATGTTAAATCTATAAATTAATGTTAATTGTAAAGATAATGTTAACATAATATTAAAATGTTATACTAAAAAGTAAGCTGGAATTGAAATGTTAAAATCAATAAGGGATGAGACGTAGGGAAGGGCCTTGACCAGGCTGGGTACATTGACACCATTGTCTTGTGCAGAAAGAGGATAAGAGCTATGAAGTTTACAAGAGAGTTAGAAAATCTGAATATTTAAAACAGCAAGTGAAAAAACTGAGCCACCAATGAATAAAATCCCTAGAGGTCAGAAAAAGGGAGGGAAAAAAAGAAAGCTAACTGTCAGGGGGTGAAAAACAGAAAATACAATTTGAGATAGAAATATACCCACTTATCTATTATCACACTAGACATGAAAGGCTATACTTCCCTTTTAAAAAGGCACAGACACTCAGGTTTAATTAAAACTAAATAAAATGATAATCCAGCTCTAAACTATTTAATACTGATACATCTATGAAAAAAAGATATGAAAATAATGGAAATGAAACTTGCATACCATAAAAGCAATAATCAAAATGAAGTTGATCTACAATAGAATTGAAGACAAAAGTAAGTAACAGAAGTTTAGGGATTTTACATCATAAATAAAACATGCCACCAGAAATCCACAATAATCAAAAACTCATTACATTGAGACTAAGAAGAGAGTCTTTATAAATAAATATGTGTGTGTCTGTGTATGTGAATATATTATGTGTGTGTGTCTGTGTAGGTGAATATGTGTATATATATATTTATGTGTATATATATATATGTGTGTGTATATATATACACACACACACACACACACAAAATGACAGAATTACTAAAAGATATTTTAAAACCACATCTGTAGTGGAAAAATTGAACGAACCTTTGTCAAGAGTTGATGAAGAAAGCAGAACCCTCCCCCACCAAATAAAAAAGAGAGAGAAAAGGATAAAACTTATAATGTAGTAATTAACAAACATCATCTGATTGATATATCAATATGTATCACAAAAAAGACATTATATGTTATTTTTCAGGCATCTAAATTATTTTGCAAGATTAACCTGTGTTACAAACAAAATCTCAAAAATTCCGTAGTCAAATTCATAGAGACAACATTCTCTGTCTATTGTGCAATTATACACCAGCAATAAAGGAATATAAAAAAATATGGAATTTAAATGTCTAACAATGCTGCAGCCACATATAAAAACATGCAGAATGAGCATTATTCACAATAGCAAAGACATGAAATCAATCTAGGTGCCCATGAACAGTAGACTGGAAATATACAATGTGGTGCATATATACCATGGACTACTACGCAGCCATGAAAATCGATGAGATGATGTCCTTTGCAGCAACATAGATGCAGTTGAAGGCCATTATCCTAAGTGAATTAATGGAGAAACAGAAAATGAAAGACCACATGTTCTTATAAGTAGGAGCTAAACATTGGGTACACATGGAGATAAAGATGGGAACTATAGACACTGGGGAGTCCAAAAGGGGTCAGTAGGGAAGGGTAGAGAAGCTACCTTTTGGTACTATGTTCACTATTTGCATGACGGGTTCAGCTGAAGCCCAAATCTCAGCATCATGCAACATATTCATGTAATAAACCTGCACGTGTACCTCCAAATCTAATATTTAATATATAAATAAATAAAAATTAAAACATTCAGAATGCATTGGCTAGAAGAGGAAATTGGAAACACACAAATAAAAAAAAACCAAACAACAATAAAAATTCTTTAAAACCACTATTTGAAAACATAAGAGAATGACTTTGCTTTCTTGATTTAAGAACAAGCCTTCTGGAAAATGTTAAATCCACTGATCTTAGCCTAATTTAGGCTATTACCAAAGACTACTGTTCATGCAGACTCTATTTTTTAACTGATTTCATGCATTCTGATTTTCCAAGGGTCAGATCGTAGTTTTTGAAATGTGACTACGTTCCATGTGGTTAGCCTCGATTCTGTTTTCCCGGGGCTTGACCATAGAAATCGTGCATGGACATAGAAATGCACATTTGTTATTATTAGCAATACGTGTTCATTTTATTCTGTGATGGAAGCACTTGCCATTCATGGCTATGCTACTAACATGTTTACATTTAGAACTTTCCATTTGCAAGGGAAACATTAGTCTTAGAAATGTCTTGGGTGCTACTCAAGCATTGCCTAATAGTATGTAGCAACCATATGGCACCTGGAAATATATTGATTTATGAGTTCCCTAAAGCACCCGGGCCGGAGATGAAGGATGAAAAGAATGTCACACAACAAGGTAAAAATAGGGTGCAATCACTAATTACTATTTTTTTATGTTGACATTGAAATTTCAGGTGCAGGTTTTTAAAAACCATTCCAGGTTGAAAATGGATTTTAGAATGCCTTTGCTAGAACAACAGATCTAATTAAATCTCTGGAAAGAAAAGTGCTTTTCTTTGCTTTAGCAGAACTATGGTAGATAAAGTCAATATAAAGATGTGACTTATGCATAGATCTATTGTTAATGTCCTTTTTGAAACACTTCGCAAGTGATTTAATTGATGATTAGGCAAAATAAAATTAAATTTAGACTTTATTATAGCTACAATATAGCTTTCAAATAGTTGTTTACAATTTAAAAAGATGAACTGACTACTGACCTGTGTGAGTACAGCAACTGACACTGAGGTTATTGCTATACCTGGTGGAATTCAACAATAAGGGGGAAAAAGTCTAGAAAAGTAGCCTAGATAAACATTATTGCTGCAATTCATTAATGATATAAGTTTGTCTAACAACGTAATAACTGCATTGAAGTCAAGAGCTTTACATAGAACCTAGTGTCATAATAAAAGGAACTAGGAAAATTCAATTAGATATTGTAAAGTACTAACCTCGGCACATTTGGTTTTAAATGTGGAGCAATTAAAAAGAAAACAACATTCATTTAATAATTTTATGTGAAATAAGATTATCTTCGCAATCCATTTGGTACTTTTCATCAACATTTTTATTTTCCTCTCTCCTTCCTGTATCCTAACATAGCTTTAGATAGTGATTTAGGCATTTAGTACAAATGAACTATTTGTAGCAAAGATAATAGGTCAAATTAAAGTTAATAATTGAAAGGTTGCTGGGTGATAAATGGAATCATGTATTTCATGTACCTAAAGCACTCTGTCTCTTTTAACTACAGAAAGTAGCCCAGGTGTCAGCCACAATGTTTTTCTAAATCCCCCTGTAGTTTGAAGTCTTCTTTTAATAGGCACATACTGAAGGAGGAAGGGCTCACCTCATACCCTGCTTTGGTTTCTCATCACTATCCCTGGGGACTCCAGGGGACTCCAGGAGACATCCACCCTCTGTCCAGTCCTCATTTGGGGTTAGGGATGAACCTGCCCCATGGCTCCATCCTACTATAAACAGCAAGAACCTGTCAGGTTTCCATCCGCAAACCCTACCCCAGTGACTTCAGACCTCCTACGGGGCACTCTGACAAAACCGTGGAAGGTGTGGGCCATGGAGGGGGGGTGATGGAGACTTTAAATATTAGAAGTTCCAGTCTTTAGAATCTTTGATTTTCTTATGAGAGCACAGGCTTTGTCTGAGCTCTCTCTTTGCAGATCAGACCCAAAGATTTCACTCTTCACACTCAAGGGGCATTTCTCTCAACCAGGAGTTTGCAAACATTTTCCATAAAGGCCTGGAGAGAGAATAGGCTTTGCAGGAAAGACAACCATCTCTGTTGCAACTGCTCAATTCTGCCACTGTAGCGTGAAAACAGTCACAGATACCACGTGAAGGATTGGGCGTGACTGTGTTTTAATGGATGTACACTGGAATGTAAATTTTATATACTATTCATGTGCCAAGAAAGTTCTCTTATTTGCTTTCAACATGTAAAATGTAAACTCCATTCATAGCTTGCAGTCCATACGAATACAGGTTTGGGGTGGATTTGGTCCAGGGACCATAGTTTTCAAAGTCCTACCATTAAGGATAAGAATCTTTTTGGCTATGATTCTTAAACACTAACCCACTAGACAAAAATTGCAGTAGTCAGATTTCTTTAAGTAACATATTTAAAGAGTTTTACTACACCCAAAGAGACATATGTTGAACAGAAATTGGGCTTAGTGGGATGCAGGGCTCAGGTTTATAATCCCAGCACTTTGAAAGGTTGAAGTGGGAGGATCACTTGAGCTCAGGAGTTCAGGACCAGCCTGGGCACCATAGGGAGACTGCGGCTCTACAAAAAATAAATTTTAACAGAAAATTAGCCAGGCGTGGGCTGGGCACGGTGGCTCATGCCTGTAATCCCAGCACTTCGGGAGGCCGAGGTGGGTGGATGACTTGAGGTCAGGAGTTTGAGACCAGCCTACCAACATGGTGAAACCCTGTCTCTACTAAAAATACAAAAATTAGCTGGACATGGTGGCAGGTGCCTGTAGTCCCAGCTACTCAGGAGGCTGAGGCAGGAGAATCGCTTGAACCCAGGAGGCGGAGGTTGCCGTGAGCCGAGATCGCGCCATTGCACCTCAGCCTGGGCAACAGGAGCAAAACTCTGTCTCAAAGGAAAAAAAGAAAAAAGAAAATTAGCCAGGTGTGGTGGTGAGTGCCTGTAGTCCCAGCTACTAGGGAGGTTGAGGTGGGAGGATGGCTTGAGCCCAGGAAGTCAAAGCTGCAGTCACCTATGATTGCACCGCTGCACTCCAGCCTGAGTGACAGAGCAAGACCCTGTCAGAAAGAAAGAGAAAGAGAGAAAAGAAAGAGAGAGAGAGAGAGAGAAAGGAAGAAACAAGAAAGAAAAAGAAAAAGAAAGACAGAAAGGAAAGAAGGAAAGAAAGAGGGAAGGAAGGAAGGAAGGAAATGGCAGAAAAGGTGGAAAGAGAAAAAAGAAAGGAAGAAAGAGAGAGAAAGAACGAATGCATGAAAGGAAGAAAGAAAAAGAAATTAGGCTTAGAATCAGAAAATCTCGATTTCAGGCCTAACTCAGGTGCACCTGTTGTGGAACTTCTGGAAGAAATGCCTGACTACTAAATTCCTAATGTAATAAAAACAACAATAATTCCTGTCCTGTCCAATACTGTGGATTTCTGAGCAGGCGATACAAAGGAATGTAGAGAGAGACTGCACTCCACGTTGTTTCCTATCAATGAGGATCATAGCAAAGAGGGTTTATGTGGCTAGGATTTGATTCTTTGGGCCTCAAAGGAGGAAACCTACTACCTGCACGCATTGCAACAAACACCTCCAGAAAAAGCAATTAATTTGGACCAGACTTGTTCTCTCTTATTCTGTCTTTGTATGAATAATCAGCAGAAACGGTACGAAATGACTCTCTGGCCACAGGTTAGTCATGATCGTGGGATTCTCCCCAAGGTGAAAATCATGCTGTAGTGCTTGGGTCAGCACTACCTCCTCACTTCAAAGGTTGATTGTGATCAATGAAGAGCTGTTCATTTGAACGAACCAGGTTTGCTTTACAAGGTTCTCCTGCACTCTCCATCCTTAGCCAATGAAACAATTTGTCTGCATCCCCCTGCTACAGATCAGCAGGAAGAGAGTTTAGGTAAGATTGCAGTGCAACTGTTAACTTAAAAGTTTTATGACTCCAAATCTCTTCAACAGGCAGAGAGTTGAAGTAAGATTCCAGGGCAACTGCTCACTTTAAAATTTTATTATTCCAGGCCAAGAATGGTGGCTCACACCTGTAATCCCAGCACTTTGGGAGGCTGAGGTGGGCAGATCACTTGAGGCCAGGAATTTGAGTCAAGCCTGGGCAACATGGTGAAACTGCATCTCTACAAAAAACACAAAGAAATAATTGGGAGTGGTGGCACATGCCTATGGTCCCAGCAACTTGGGAGGCTGAGGTAGGAGGATAGCCTGAGGCCAGGCGTTGGAGGTTGCAGTGTGTTGAGATCATGCCATGGCACTCCAACCTGGGCGACAGAGTGAGACCCTGCTCAAAAAAAACAATTTTATGATTCCAAATCTATGTTGCTTTTGTTTTAGTGCTTTAAAAATTTTAAATATTTTTATGTTCACTTTATTTTTTTCACTTTTATATTTTGGTGAAAAAAATCACCCAACTCCCCAGCCAACTTAAAAAAAACATTTTTGACACACAATCTCTAACTCCACTGCCTTGAACAACTATGGTGACATAGACCCTTTACTTGGAATTTATGGCACCAAGCAAACCCGCCTATAAGTAACAGGTATGTTAATTGTGTTAAATGCAATGCTTGAGGGAGAATGAAGAGTTTTTAGGGTGTTCAATTTCTCATGTTGTCTGTTTTGTCTGCAGAATGAAACTGAGACAGACAACACATTTCTTTGTGTTCAGTACAGGGTATAATTAAGTCTCAGTGCTTAATAAATAATAAATGCAGCAACTAAGCACACAGTATTCCTACCCTGCTTAACAAAAATAATTAGTTTAAATAAATGACTTCATTGTTTAAGGCCCAGAGAACCTACAGAAAAAGTTCCGTATACTCTCAGCTTGAGATTTATTTAAGAATAAAATGTGAGGAAGGAATGCTTTCCCAGGCTGGAAGGTCCCATTAGGTCCAAGTGGAGATCAGAATTTTTAAATTGAATTCTTCATGGAATTTTTCATGTTTCAGTTTCCTAGAAAAAGCCATAGTGTGCTTTCTTTCTTCTCTCAGTAGTCACGAAATCAAACTTTTAAAAAAATAATGCCAAACAGGGAGTTGGAAAGTTTAAAAAACAAAAAACAAACAAACAAAAAATCACTCAAACTGGTTGAAGTTTGTCTTAATGCCCAGCCCAAATTGAGGCTGATTTAATGGCTAGACCAAATTGGTTGTTCAATTTCAAGGTCTAGCAAAACAAATTGAGTGTACTTTCCATTCAGATGACTGCAGACCTATTAAGAGAGCCGATCCACTTCTAAAAAACAGCAAAAACAACCTGAACCTCCTCCGCTAACTTGGACATCGTGTTTTGTCTGACATACCCAGAAACAGAAGCAACCAATTTTCTGTCTTAGTTTTAGGTCACGTCAGGTAAATCCGCATTATCTTTCATGACTATGTTTCTTTCGTCTGTATATGGATTTTTTTGGAGCATTGCTATTGAGTATTTCAACACATGGTTTAGTAAGAAAATCTTCTGTGTATGACATGAGAATATGAGAGGTAATTTGTCCCTTTATCTCATTTTTCAAATCCAAATCCCAAGGGAAAACACTCTTCCAAATGAGAATATTGTTATATATTTGCTTATCTTAGAAGAAGCTCCTACAGAAATTAAAAGGGCAACATGGCAAACCCTCATCAGTTTCCCAAGCATTAAAGTTAAGTGGATTCATTGTGGCTATTTGGGTTTCTCGACACCATTTTTTTTTGGTTGAATTCTCTCTGGGGCCTTGATTGACACTCCCTTAAAATAGGTAAGACTCAGATTAGATTCAGGGCAGATACAACAAATTCCACCCAAGCGGTAACAACCGAAGCAGAATGGAAAAATCTGGTTAACAACTAAAACTTCCCCACATACATTTGAGGGCACTTCTCAATCTCAAGGTCAATGACAAGTGAAACCTGCAAAGAAGAAGCCAATCTTACAACATCCATAAAGACCTCAGTATTTCAACTTGGTGCTGGGCCCGAATGTTTTGCAAGTAGGGGAAATGTAGTTCTCCTCATGAAGTGCAGTTAAATAATGATTGTTCACACCCTGAGAAAACACAGACACTGCATATTAGCTACCTATTTTTTTTTTTTTTTAAAGAGACAGAGTCTCTCTCTGTTGCTGAGGCTGGAGTACAGTGGTGAGACCATGGCTTACTGCAGCCCCAAACTCTTGGGCTCATGTGATCCTCCTGCCTCAGCAGAAGTACAGGCACACAGCACCATGTCCAGCTAATTTTTTTCTTTATTTTGTAGAGATGGGGTCTCACTGTGTTGCCTAAACTGGTCTCAAACTCCTGGCCTCATGTGATCCTCCTGCCTTGGCCTCCCAAAGTACTGGGATTAGAGATTTGAGTCACCATGCCCAGCCATTCCTAATGCATGCAATTTGCCACCAAAAGTTTCTTGACTTTATTACAAGCCAAACATATAAATTGATGAGATTCTACAGTGTCACGGAAACCTAGCCAAAGTATTTTCCATCACATTTTTTTTCCTCATAGTCTCTTCACTGTAGTTATCTGATTTTCATCCCCAGTAAAAATTGTTAGCTATGCCTCGTGAATCACAGTTAAAAGAGAACACATTTAAAGAAATAATAAGCTTGAAATTAGAACCAGCAGAAAGGTCTTTCATATCTTTCTACAAATATCCCCAGCTGAAATACCAAAAGCTTTGCATGGCCTTTTTAAAAATGTAACATAATCTTCATAAATGTTTTTAAACATCAAACTTGACCAACAGAACATTTCTACTGCCACTCTGTGAAAGTAAATATGAATGACCATGTCGGAGTAGGGCTTTTCAATCTGCATAATAGCCTTAGTATTCCTGGTGAAAGCTGCCTGTGAACTCCCCAGACGACTGAAAGCAAGAAATCAAATTTAGCACATTCCTATAGTTAACTTCATAAATTGTTTCCTGCCTGTCTTTGTTTTCTCATAAAATAAAATATTCATCCATTGCAAATGTTCAAATTCAATCACTATATTACTTTTACTGAAATGTCTACTTCAATAAGAGAAAGCAGAAGATATTATAAGAACTAAATGTTATGAAAGGTTTCACTAAAAACAACTGAAATTTTGTGTCACCATTGTTAATCCCTTTAAAGGGTGAGGTACATGTTTATATTCGTCTGTCTCAACAAAACAAACTTCTATCGTGTTCACAGAAAAAAAAAGGGCTTTTAATTATATCCTTTAATTATAATTTAATATGACATTGAGTTGTGATAAAAAAATAAGTTTGCCAATCCTTGATTTAGATTGACAGATACGGAAGACTGTCTTGATGACTCAGGTTGAGTGAGAATGTCTACTGTAATTGTGCCTGATTCATTCCCAACTCTACTGTAAGACCAATTCTCTCTAAACCTTCCACTGAAGAACTAGGGGAAAGGGCTGTTGCTGTCATCTTTAATAACGAGGAAGCTGTCACAATTACTGTGTCCATTTTGTTTATTGTGCATTTTGTTGAAATATAAAATTCCTTAATCATGTTGTTATAAAATATTTAAATATCACTGGTAAAACAAATAAGTAAAATCTACAAATTATGGGACGATATTACCTAATTTTTTGAAACTAACTTTAATACCTGTCTCCTAAACATATGAGTAAAGCCCCACACTTAATAGCTCAGTTTCTTTTAGGCCCATGTCCCCCTTACTCCCATCCCCAGCTCATAATAACTTGACCTCACCTCCTTTGGAGAAAAGGGGCCTCAGCTGAGGACAGGAACCAATCTCCAACAGCATTTTTAAATAACCAAATCTGCTTTTTTTTAAACTACATTTTAAATAATAGCCATTCTGACTTAGGTGAGATGGTATCTCATTGTGGTTTTAATTTGCACTTCTCAACTACCCACGATGTGGAGTATTTGTTCATGTTTCTTGGCTGCATGTATGTCTTCTTTTGAGAACTGTCTATTCATGTCCTTGGTCCGCTTTTTAATGGGTTGTTTTTTTCTTGTCAAATTGCTTATGTTCTTTATGGATTCCAGATATTAGACCTTCACTGGATGCATAGTTTGCAAATATTTTATCTCGTTCTGTAGGTTGTTTATTTACTCTGTTGATAGTTTTCTTTGCTGTGCAGAAACTCTTTAGTTAAACTAAGTGTCATTTCTCAATTTTTGTCTCTGTTGTGATTGCTCGTCAGGTCTTAGTCTAAATTTGTATTTTCACACGGTAGGTTTTATGGGGGTAGGTTTTATTTTTGGATAGTTATTAAGCTTCCAAATATTAAAACTGAAGATCGGTCCATAAAAACCGCAGTTTCCAAAAAGCATGGGTCCTTTAAAAAGGTCTGGCTCCATCCATGCTCAAAGCACAAAGTGATGAGGTTGAAAGGATTTTCACCAGGCTTGTCAGAATCATTTAATTATTTTACATAAAATTACAATAAAGCCACTTGGGACAAGCCGAGTTCATGAAGAACCATCAAAACCCAACAAACTCGGAAATGGAAAAGCTAAACTAGAGTCAACTAACAGGTAGATATATAGATATGGACTATGACTATACACTATGTTTCAGTGTTTTATTAATTGGACATCAATTAATCAATTTTTTAATTCTTGGAAGGCATCCTATGTAACCCAAGACTTATTCACATTGCATCTTCCAGTTCTCCCTAATAGTTGCAGTGGTCTCCTAGACCCATTTTGCACTGGCTCATTAGAGTGAATCTCTCGTATTTCAGAATTTTAACAAATGCCATCATTAAACACAGTCTCCATTAAAAATTTAATTATACAATCTTAAAATTAGATACATTATTTTAAAAGGTGCTAAATGCTCAAAACTCATCACTGACTAATTATTGTACTTCATTGTAAAGTTATCTATATTCTTGAGGTTATTTAAGTCTATTACATCTTCATTCTGGAAACCCTATAAAACCCTATACTAATGTACATCTCTTTGTATTCCATGCCCTGGGATTTCACTTTGGTATATGAAATTGGACAAAATCCAAGTACATACGCTTTGGAAATCAGTAAATGTTACCAATGAAAGCTTCCGCCTCTGCCAGATACCCACTTGTTAATATTTACCACCATACTTCATGTAGAATATTTTCCTCATAATATAAATAACCATTTTCTGAGGACCATGCCTTATGCCTTTAGTTTTGTTTTGCTTTGCTTTTTTTGAAACGGGGTCTCATTCCAGTGCCCAGGCTGGAGTGCAGTGGTGCCATCACTGACGTGATCCTCCTGCCTCAGCCTCCTCAGTAGCTGGGACTATAGGTGCACACCACCATGTCTGGCCAATTTTTTGTATTTTTGGTAGATAGAGTCTCACTGTGTTGCCCAGGCTGGTCTCGAACTCCTGCACTCAAGCGATACTGCCACCTTGGCCTCCCAAATTGCTGGGATTACAGGCGTGAGCCACCGTGCCCGACCTTATCCCTTTTTTGTACAAATTAACATGTCAAGCACCGTACCGAGTATATCCACCTCAGTAAATTCTTATTTACTTACTTTTGGTGAGTGGCTATTGATGCTATTTGAAGAAATGGTGACATTTTATAATTTGTCCCTTAAGTCATAGATTCAGTGCCTTATAGAAATATTTATCAGCCTATTGTTCATTATCCCCACCACCACCCCCAGGGAGACAATTTAGATGTATTTTTAAAATTTGCGCCAACTGTGTGATTTTCACACAGCAGACGTATCGTGCATTTTCTTGCATACTCTATGTATATCTTTATATATAAAAAGAGTAGTTTTTTTGCTCCTCAAGGACCCTCTTTTACTCTCTAGAGGGTGACATCACCTTGTCAAGAAGGAAAGTCTAATAGTTCAACAACACCATTTGCTGTTGTCATTTCTCATTCCTTGTTACCTAAGCCATATTCCTTGAAACTCTTCTTCAGTATTTTGCTCATGTCTTCTGCTGTTTCTGCTTCTGGATAGAAAAAAAAATCTTCAAAGTCCTACCCATAGCGTTATGATCTACATAAGTCAAGACATGCTTAACAGACTCTCTAACTGTCACTTTTCTCATTTGTGTTATGGAGAGATCAAAGACCATCTTCTCGCACTTGTTGAAAATATTCGGGAAGAGGTTGCATGTGGAAAACTCAACCTCATTCACTGATTATAAGTGAATCACTCTTCCCCTTCCGGTTTGGTCAGTTTCATCTGAGTGGATGAGAACATCTTAAATACTGTTTATAGACTCAATCTTATATAGATCCGATGAAAATATTTATCTTTGTATTAATAGTTTGCTCTCTTTCTTTCTCTCTCTCTCTGTGTGTGTGTGTGTGTGTGTGTGTTTATGTGTGTATCTGTCTCTCTCTCTTCTTTATCTTTTTACTCTTGCTTTTTTCTGCTTTCTTTCTCACCTTAATTTTTTCATTTTAGCAAAATAGTAAGTGGGCTTAAAATACCTAGACTACTGGCTGGGCACGGTGACTCACACCTGTAACCTCAGCACATAGGGAGGCCGAGGCAGGTAGATCACTTGAGCCCAGGAGTTTGAGACCAGGCGGGCCAACACGATGAAACCCTGTCTCTACTAAAAATACCAAAAGAATTAGCCAGGCATGGTGGCAGGCACCTCTAATCCCAGCTACTGGGGAGGCTGAGGCAGGAGAATTGCTTGAGCCTGAGAGGTGGAGGTTGCAGTGAGCCGAGATTGAGCCACTGCACTCCAGCCTGGATGACAGAGGGAGACTCCATCTCAAAAAGAACAAACAAACAAAAACAACAAAAATACCTACAGTACTGAAAAAAAAAAGCCTGAAACTGGAAATGGAGTAAAAGAAAAACTCTGTAAATAGCCGGCCACATCAAGAAATGCAGAGGGAAAAGTTTGCTTCTCTAGGAGTCCTCAACCAGGGTAATTTAGCTTCTAAACCAATGCAGGGTGTTTGACCTCCACAATAAATGAAAAGTGCAGGTCCTTAATTAAGAAAAAGGCGGCCCGAAGGAAGCCAGATGGTAGAGGAATGAGCCATTGGAGGGAAGATAGCTTTGCTTCTCTGACAAGGCAGGTGTGGTGCAAACTGATGGACCCCCAGGAAGACCCAGTGTCTGAGGCCCAAGGAACATTGCAGTGAAGTACTTGCCCATCTAATTTTGTGATTTAAAGTGCCAACACAGGAAGAGCAAAAGTCTTGTGAGTTGCCAGTTGCTGCCTACTTTTTATTCAGGTTTTCTGTTCATACAGAGCAGAAGAATTAAAGGGGAAAACTCCTCCAGGGGCAAGCTCTCTAAAGTGTCAGAATCACTCTCCCCAAGCTCTGGGGAACTAGCTGGGTGGGGATGGCCAGGGGGAATTCAAACCCAGCACATGAGGTTTTGTTTTATTTTTATTTTTTCGAGCTTTCAGCTATATATAAAAATAAATGTGCCAAGCATGGTGGCTCACGCCTGTAATCCCAGCATTTTGGGAAGCCAAGGTGGGTGGATCACTTGAGGCCAGGAGTTTGAAACCAGCCTGACCAACACAGCGAAACCCTGTCTCTACTAAAAATACCAAAATTACCTGGGTGTGGTGGTGATGCACACTTGTAATCCCAGCTACTTGGGAGGCTGAGGCAGGAGAATCACTTGAACCCAGGAGGCAGAGGTTGCACTGAGCTGAGATCATCCACTGCACTCCAGCCTGAGCAACAGAGAGAAACTCTGTCTCAAAAAAAAAAAAAAAAAAATTAAAATAAAGATCTATTAAAAGAGGGTTATAAAAATCATGAAATCTTTTATGTACACACATGGAAATAGTTCATTGTGGCACTATTCACAATAGCAAAGACTTGGAACCAACCCAAATGTCCAACAATGATAGACTGGATTAAGAAAATGTGGCACATATACACCATGGAATACTATGCAGCCATAAAAAATGATGAGTTCATGTCCTTTGTAAGGACATGGATGAAGCTGGAAACCATCATTCTCAGTAAACTATCGCAAGGACAGAAAACCAAACACCGCATGTTCTCACTCACAGGTGGGAATTGAACAATGAGAACTCATGGACACAGGGTGGGGAACATCGCACGCTGGGGCCTGTCGTGGGGTAGGGGGAGGGGGAGGGACAGCATTAGGAGATATACCTAATGTTAAATGACGAGTTAATGGGTGCAGCACACCAACATGGCACATGCATACATATGTAACAAACCTGCACATTGTGCAATGTACCCTAAAACTTAAAGTATAATAATAAAAAATACAATGATTGTGTATGTCCTAAAGAATCTCAGGTTGGGACCCTGCTATTATAGATGGTGAAGCCCTTGATGCATGAATTTCTTACCGCTGGATCTCCTTCCTCATCCTGCCTCCTCTTCTTGGGCTGGAAGTGTGGCCCCAGGGTGATGCCTGAAGCCAGTCAGGAGGGTGCTTTCCTGGGAGAGGAAGCCTCTTGTGTAACTGGACACAAGGATGGGTCCCAACAGGCTGAGGTCTCAGGCCAACCAAGGGCTTCTCAAAGAGAAAGTGTGAGACAGCTTGAAGTTTACAAAGGGCAGCCTACAGGTCCCTGTTGGGAAGCAGAAGAATTTGCTATATTTCACAACCCTTGCCTGTCACTGCCCAGTTCTGTCCAAGGCGGAAAAAGGTGGTTGGAGGGGTGGCGGTTGTGGGATGGGTGTGCATGTGTGTGTGTGTGTGTGTGTGCACGCGAGAGAGGGAGAGAAAGAAAAAGGGAGGAAGGGAGACAGAAATTACTTTTTCTTAGTGTTATGAAACACAATTCCAATTTGAATAAAAATATAATCTGTAAATGATTTTTATTTTCTTTAAATTGGCCGACTTGAAACAAAGATTCCTTTGTAGTCTTGTATATCCTATGTGCAAGGGGCTCCTATTATAGATATTTATTCCTGTTTACTATCAAAGGGCGCTTTACCATCGGGATCAAAGAACAGAATGGCTTAATTTTGCTAGTCGTTGGTGCCGGTAATTTAAGAATTATAATGATGTGCGTGGAAACCGTGTTTATCTGGGACTTCCATCCTTTCCTGTTGTTAATAAAAAGCGTGTTACTTCATTTAATGCCAGAAGGCCAATGACATTAATATTTTTATTAGATCTCATGTGCAAATGACTTCACCTTGGTCAACATAAGAATCTCAACCCTCAAGAAAGACACAACGTAAATGGAAAGATGTGGTAACATCCACTGCTCCCAGTAAGTTTCCATTGATTTTTTTGAGTAATTGGATCAGTGTACCAAATGAAAGTGAACTGAAGAAAATGAAGGCAAATTCAACGTTATATTATGCTAAATATGTGAAGGGGAAAAAGATTATAAATGTATTGCCCATTGAACTGTACACTTAAAAATGGCAAAGACGGTAAATTATATATGTATATTTTACCTCAATTTAAAAAATAAATTCACCAGGCCCTGTGCTCACGCCTGTAATCATAGTACTTTGGGAGGCCGAGATGGGTGGATCACTTGAAGGCAGGAGTTTGAGACCAGCCTGGCCAACATGGTGAAGCCCTGTCTTTACTAAAAATACAAAAATTATCCTGGTGTGGTGGCAGGCACCTATAATCCCAGCTACTCAGGAGGTTGAAGCAGGAGAATTGCTTGAGCCCAGGAGGCAGAGGTTGCAGTGAGCAGAGATCGTGCCATTGCACTCCAGCCTGGGTGAAAGGGTGAGGCCTTGTCTCAATAAAATAAAATAAAATATAAATAAAAAACAAATAGCTTTAAAGCAGGGCATTAGGGACAGATATGGAATTGGAATCCACAGTGTGATGGACGGCAACCCCCACCAACCCCCCCCCCCCCAACACACACACACGCTGTGTGTGCCATTGCAAGTAGGCCAATTACGTGCTGTTAGAAGGTTAAGGTGCTTTTAATGTAGGCAGGTGGGATGATGAATTTTTCTGAGGAAGGGATTTTGGGGAAACGGGTGGGTCAAAGGAGACTGCGCTGATGCCGTGTTGAAGAAGGTTTTGGGGACTATGCATCAGTCCACGAAGAAGAAAGCATCTCCTGTGGAAGGAACATGAAACACTCTAGTCAGCAACTAGCAGTATTTGATCAGCCAACACTTACTGGTTTCACAGTGGTTCTTGGCCAGGAAACTCAACACTCCCTTCTCTCCTCCACCAAGAGTATTTGCAAATACACAGTGAGTGTTTGCTTGTCAAAATGACTGGGGAGCCTACTGCAATTATGACACAGGTGCCGAACTGGTAAGCATTCTGAAAGCACTGTAGTTGGACATATCGCAGAGATTCAAAATGCCAGTGGGAACGTGGTGAGAAGAATTACCAAGGGTGGCTTTCAAGGTTGTGCAAATTGAAGAAGGGATTCTTTGTCATTTTTTCGATGGTTTGTTTGTTTGTGTTTTGCTTTAGAGCAATGGTTCTCAATGATGGTGATTTTGTTCCCCAAGAGATACTGAGCAATGTCTGGAGACATTTTTGATTGTCACAACTGGGTGAGTGGGGGAATGATACTAGCGTCTAGTAGATGGAGGCCAGGGATGCTGTCCAGCACCCTGAAATGCACATGATATCACTCTGCAACAAAGAATTTTGCAGCCACAAACATCAATTGTGCTGAGCTTGAGAAACCTTGCTAAAGAACTTTCCATGTGTATGTGGCTCAGAAAATTAGAAGTACCTGGAATGGCATAATATTTCTAAGATTCTCACACCCTGCTTAGCACAGGGCCTCCCAGATAGTAGGAGGATTTGCTAACTGTGTATTGATGTGATGAATTGTAGAAAGATCAAGATTGTTGATGAAAGCAAAGCAATTCTCAGACAAAGTGAAGAAAATCTATTTTGCTTGATGCAGAAACTACAGATTTGGTTGTCAAATTTCTCCTCTTCCTTAATTTGATACATTTTGGCAGGCTTTATGAGCAGATGATGGACGTTTTACTCTGGTTCACTCATCTACGCTGTGTCTGAAAGAGTTGCAGCAGCAATCCTGCAAATTGTAAAATATCTGACATATTTGTTCAACTTAGTCAATTTTTTTACTCTTCCTATCTGCTAAAGTTGTGTATTGTCATCTATATCCATATCTATTCCTACATACATATTTATATGCATATGTAAATAATAGTCGTCTATTACAACATAGTGGCTTCAAAAAAATACACGTTTCATATGTCTTACCTTCTGTGGATCAGAATTTAGAAAATAGTTGAATCCTCTGCATTGAGTTTATTTACAAGGTGCCAGCCAGGGCTGAGGTCTCATCTGAAGACTCCAGTGGGGAAGAACTCATGTTGAACTCACATCATTGTGGGTAGAATTTGGCTTCTCACAGACTGCTGAACTGAGGGCTTTAGTTTCTCATTGACTGCTGGCTAAGGCCCACCATTCGTCTCTTGATATGTGAACTTTCTCAACATGGAAGTTTATCAGCACCTATTATTATCACAGGGGCACCCCAGAATGTGTGGGACAGGCCTTAGCCATCCCATGCAGTATTTGACATTCTCCTTTAATGCCATATCCATTCCACGTCAATCCTTTTGGTGCCACAAATATTAAAATGAACAAAAGACATTCCACAGTCATAATCACAAAATAGGTGTTTTTTTTCAATTATCAATCAGCAAGGCAGAAGGCTGGATGGCAAGATGGAAGTCACGATCTTTATATGCTAACCACAGAGGTGACATCCCTTAAACATTGAAGTATTGAATTGGTTAAAGCCAAGTTAATCCAGTAGAGGACAGATAAATATATATAAATATGTAATATATGGTATACAGGCCTGGTGCAGTGGCTCACGCCTGTAATGTCAGCACTTTGAGAGGCCAAGGCAGACAGATCACTTGAGGTCAGGAGTTCGAGACCAGCTTGGCCAACATGGTGAAACCTCAGCTCTACTAAAAATGCAAAAATTAGCTGGTTGTGGTGGCACGCGCCTATAGTCCCAACTACTTGGGAGACTGAGGAACAAGAATTGTTTGAATCCAGGAGGCGGAGGTTGCAGTGAGCTGAGATCATGCCACTGCACTCCAGCCTGGGCAACAGAGTGAGAACCCATCTAAAAAAAAAAAAAAAAGTATGGGCTGGGCATGGTGGCTCATGCCTATAATCCCAGCACTTTGGGAGGCCGAGGGAGGTGGATCATCTGAGGTCAGGAGACCAGCCTTGCCAACATGGTGAAACCCCATCTCTACTAAAAATACAAAATTAGTCAGGTGTGGTGGCGGGCACCTGCAATCCCAGCTGCTTGGGAGGCTGAGGGAGAGAATTGCTTGAACCCAGGAGGCGGAGGTTGCAGTGAGCTGAGATCGCACCACTGCACTCCAGCCTGGGAGACAAGAGTGAAACTCTTTCTCAAAAAAAAAAAAAAAGTATGTAGTATGTGGTATGTTCTGTCTCTCTCTCTCTCTCTCTCTCTCTCTCTGTGTGTGTGTGTGTGTGCGTGTGTGTGTGTGTACGTGTATTTTTAGAATGAGTCTTGCTCTGTTGCCCAGGCTGGAGTGCAGTGGTGCACAATCGCACCTCACTAGGGCCTTGAACTCCTGGACTCAAGCAATCCTCCTCCTTCAGGCTCCTGAGGATCTGGATCTATTGTTGTGCAACACTGCACCTGGCTAATTTTTCAATGTTTTTAGAGATGGGGTCTATGTTGTCCAAGCTGGTCTCAAACTCCTGGCCTCAAGTGATCCTCCTGCCTCCGCTTCCCAAAGTATTGGGATTACAGGTATGAGCCACTGTGCCAGGCCTGTAGTCTATAATCTTTATATACATAAAATGTTCTTTTTTTTTTTTTTTTTTTTCACTCTGTCGCCAGGCTAGAGTGCAGTGGCACAATCTCGGCTCACTGCAACCTCTGCCTCCAGGGTTCAAGTGATTCTTCTGCCTCAGCCTCCCAAGTGGCTGGGACTACAGGCGCCTGCCACCACGCCCGGCTAATTTTTTGTATTTTTAGTAGAGACAGGGTTTCACCATGTTGACTAGGATGGTCTCGATCTCTTGACCTCATGATCCATCTGCCTCGGCCTCCCAAAGTGCTGGGATTAAAGGCCTGAGCCACCACGCCCAGCCAAATGTTCTTTTATAAATTACATGTATTATCTACTTATATAATATACACAATATATATTATATATACACACATTATATAGTGCATTCCTTTTTTTTAGAGAGGGTCGGGTTCTGTTGCCCAGGCTCGAGGGCTGTGGCACAATCTCAGCTCACTGCACTGCAACCTTCACCTCCTGGGCTAAAACGATCCTCCCACCTCAGCCTCCCAAGGAGCTGGGACTACAGGCGCATGCCACCATGCTCAACTATTTCTTTTTTTGTATTTTTTGCAGAGATGGGTTTCACCATGTTGCCCAGGCTGGTCTCAAACTCCTGGGCTCAAGTCATCTGCCCGCCTAGGCCTCCCAAGTTGCTTGGATTACAGGCGTGAGCCACCATGCCCAGGAATGCATACTTTTAAATTGGGTTTCCCACAGCCACCTCAAAGACAGAGAACAGAGGATGGGCCAACACCCCCACTACCAGCGCACACACTTCATTTACAGCATCCGTACATGGCCTATGTCATAATTCCTAGCTTCACGTTGTTGTGGAAAAATAAAGTTGACTTTCTTTGAAAAAAATCTGTATACCATTGCCACCTCCCATATTATGTCTGCAAAGCTCATGTCATTAATTATTCCACTTTTATATTTTAAAACTAATTTTTCATAAGCTTTATCTTAAGGACAGCACTGGATTAACAAGAATTCTGCAGATGGTAAGACAGTCACCATACATCGTATCAAGGGTACATACTATCAACATAACATCACTGTTGGTGTTGACCTTGCCCACCTGTTTGGGGTAGTGTTTGCCAGGTGGCTCCACTGTGAAGTTATTCTTTTGTCACTCCTTTCCAAACTGTAGGTAGAAAGTCACTATGTCAGCCCACACTTAAGGAGTGTGGATTAATGCTCCCCTCCATGAGAGTGGACTATGGTGTTAGTGCATTCTTACATTGCTGTGAATAAATACCTGAGACTGGGTAATTTATAAAGGAAAGAGGTTTAATCGGCTTTCGGTCCTGCAGGCTGTACAGGAAGCATGATAGTGTCTGCTTGGCTTCTTGGGAGGTCTCAGGAAACTTACAATCATGGCAGAAGATGAAGGGGAAGCTAGGTGTCTCACATGGCCAGCATGGGAGGAAGAGAGAGAGAGGGAGGAGGTGGCACACACTTTTAAAAAACCAGATCTCATGAGAACTCACCCACTATACAGTACCAAGGTGGGATGGTGCTAAACACACAGATCCAAACCATATCAGGATATCTGAATAAATTATTTGGAATGATTTATCTATTACCCTTCCCAATTTCTTTATATAATCAATCATTTGTGTATATCAATATTGAACTCATAAAGGATTTTTTATTCTTTGGGTTATAATACAATACTGCTTTATTTATTCAGTTGCTCAAAGAGATACAACTCTGGCCATTGGGAGCTCTTTTGGTTGGTTCTTCTGTCCCTTTGACATACTCTTATCATTGCATTTTGTTTATCTTTGCTTTTTGTCTGTTTTAGCACATTTTTACTTTCTGTAACTACATTATGCTCCAGGCTCATCTTGGATATTTCCTTCCTGAGTCCTAGAATCATTTATTTCTTTATAAATTCCTGGATTCTTTTATTGGATAATGGTATTACAAACCAAACTCTGAGCACTAGGTGTGCTCGTTGGTACTTAGACATTGTGGCTTTTAGGTTTCACCAATTATTTTTAATTATTATTATCATTCCATTCTCATCAAGTGCAAGGAAAAATACAGCATAATAATAGCATGACTCTGTGGCTTTGTGTGTTTCTTTCTTTTTTTTTTTTTTTTGAGACAGAGTCTGGCTCTGTCCCCCAGGTTGGAGTGCACTGGCACCATCTCGGCTCACTGCAAGCTCCGCCTCCCGGGTTCACGCCATTCTCCTGCCTCAGCCTCCCGAGTAGCTGGGACCACAGGTGCCCACCACCACACCCTGCTAATTTTTTTGTATTTTTAGTAGAGACAGGGTTTCACTATGTTGGCCAGGATGGTCTCGAACTCCTGACCTTGTGATCCACCCACCTCGGCCTCCCAAAGTGCTAGGATTACAGGCTTGAGCCATCGCACCCGGCCGCGTGTTTCATGTAGGTTTTCTTCCTGTGATATTATTGGCAAGCACCAACCAATAGCTAAATTTTAATCACCTGTTAGCCAGTCTTTAATAATCTATAATAGGGTGTTAGATTAACTGATTGATATGGTTTGACTGTGTCCCTACCCAAATCTCATCTTGAATTGTAGCTCCCACAATTCCCACATGTCATGGGAGGGACCCGGTGGGAGGTAATTAAATCATGGCCGGTCTTTCCCATGCTGTTCTTGTCATAGTGCGTAAGTCTCACGAGGTCTGATAGTTTTATAAAGGGGAGTTCACCTGCACAAGCTTTCTTACCCGCTGCTGTGGAAGAAGTCCCTTTGTTCTTCCTTCGTCTTCCACCATGATTGTGAGGCCTCCCCAGTCATGTGGAACTGTGAGTCCATGAAACCTCTTTCCTTTATAAGTGTGTTTATTAGCAGCATGAGAATGGACTAATACACTGATTTTATAGGTACTAGATCTCTCCCAAATTACTGAAAATGATTTTGTGTTTTTTTCAACAAAATGAACTAGATCTGGTTGAAGTGGCTGCTTGGCGTCAGATTGATTATTCTAAAAATCCACTGTAATTAGTCTGATTAAGGATAAAGTTCTAGCACTGTTCTGCCAACATGTATTTATGGAGTTTCACTAAGGCCCGGCAGGTGCAAGCAACAGAGAGAGTGATGAGTGGATATTGTAACTGGTTTTCATGGCAATGAGAACAAACCAGTGCCAGGGGATGACGAAAAGTGTGACTGAACCTAGGCATGAGCTCAGAAATTTGAAGTTAATTCTCAGCGAGTCACTAGAATCAGTCCAGAGACAAGGCGTCTCCAAACATGAAAAAGCGTGGCAGTGTAGAAGGTGAGAAAAGCAAGCTGCCTTGGGGAAAGTTACAATTATCCAAGAAGCTGTGCCTGACTGCTATGCTCAGAATGCTCCTCCCTGCCAAATTTGTACCTTGAAACTGAATTCCCCATATGATAATATTAAGAAGTAGGCCATTTATGATGGGATAAGATCCCTCATGAATGGGATCAGTGCCCTCACAAAAGATGATCCCTTTGTCTCTTTTGTCACATGAGGACACACAGCAGCCATCTTTGAAGGAGGGAACCCTCCCCATATGCTCAATCTGCTGGCGCTTTGAACTTAGACTTCTGGGCTTCAATAAATTGCTGTGGTTTATAAATTACTCAGTCTAAGACAATCTGTAATAGGAGTCCAAACGGACTAAGAGAGTGGCTTATTGGACATATGGAAATACTGTCTCATTAACAAAGAATGGAAAGTCCACAGCAAGATTAAATACATCAGGAAGCAGGACATCATTGACCTCAGCCAGGGATATTTTGTATAATTTTACTTTTTTCTACAGTCAATGAGTCAGTAAGTGTAGGTAACCACACATTTATTGGCTCAATTTTGAACTTGAAGATGGAGTTATGGAGTTAGGGTAGGTGTGGGGAAGAGAAGAGTCATACTGAAAACCAACTCCTGTTATAAAGAGTCAACTAGAAGCAGAGTAGGCATGAAAGATTCTGTGGTATGTGGCATAAATGGGTTTGCCAGATAAAAATCCAGGATGCCCAGTTTTATTTTTGTTGTTGTTGCCGTTACCTTTTTTTTTTTTTTTTTGTGAGACGGACTCTCGCTCTATCACCCAGGCTGGAGTGCAGTGGTGTGATCTCAGCTCACTGCGACTTCTGCCGCCAGGTTTCAAGTGATCCTCCAGCCTCAGCCTTCTGAGTAGCTGGGACTACAGGTGTGCACCACAATGCCCTGCTAATTTTTGTATTTTTCAGTAGAGAGGGGGTCTTGCCATGTTGGCCCGGCTGACCTCGAACTCCTGACCTCAAGTGATCCACCTGCCTTGGCCTCCCAAAGTACTAGAATTACAAGCGTGAGCCACTGTGCGCAGCCCCCAGTTACATTTGAATATGAGATAAACAAAGAAAAAAATACAGCATAATTATATCTCAAATATTGCATGAAACATTCTTTTACTAATGTTTTTGTGAGTCCCGTATTTTTAGCTGTTAAATCTGGCAACCCTAGGCCCAGATGTCTGTGCTAACGTCTGGTCTATCTACCACTTAGATAGATACTTGTGTGGTTATAAGCTGTATGCTGGTGTCGTTATAAGCCGACCACTCCACTTCTCCCAGACAGCTTCCTTACATAAGTTTCCTATGACAAAGCCCCTGTCTTAATACTGCTCATCTTCTCGAAGATGCATTTTAAAAACTCCATTAACACCTTTCATATTAATTAGGGCACTTCCGATGCAAGTAACATAAACCCACTTGAATAAGCTTAATCAAAAGAAAACAGAAAAGGAAATGTGTTCAAGGATACAGGATGTCTCAGAGGTTCCAAGGGCAGTATAGCAAAGTGAACACTGTCCACTAAAAATTCATGTCTACCCAGAACCTGGGAATGTGACCTTATTTGGAAACAGGGGCTTTGCAGATGTAATTAAGGTAAGGATGAAGATGAGATCATACCAGATTAAGGTGGGTCCTAAATCTAATGAGAATGTCCTTACAAGAGACAGAAAAAGACACATGAAGACACATACAGAGGAGAAGGCCATGGGGAGATGGAGGCAGAGACTGGAGTGATGCGGCCACAAGCCCAGGGACGCCTGGAGCCACGAGGAGCTGGGATAGACAGGAAGGATACTCCCCTAGGTCCTCTGGAGGGAGAATGGCCATGCAGACACCTTGATCTCAGACTTTTGATCTCTAGAACTAGGGGAGAGTAAATGTCTTTGGTTTAAGCTGCTCAGTTTAAGGTACTGTGTTACAGGAGGTCTAGGAAATTCATACAGGTAAGAATGTGATGGGGCCGGGTGTGGTAGTGCGCGCCTGTCATTTCAGCACTTTGGGCGGCTGAGAAGCAGGAGGATCCTGTGAGGTCAGGAGTTTGGGACCAGCCTCGGCAATCTAGTGAGACCCCGTCTTTATACTAGACTGGTGCAAAAGTACTTGCGGTTTTTGCCATTAAAAGTAATTGCAAAAACCGAAATTACTTTTGCACCAACTTAATAAAAATTACAAAAATTAGCTGGGCGTGGAGGCACACACCTGTAGACTCAGCTACTGAGGAGGCTGAGGCGGCAGGATCTCTTGAGCTCAGGAATGCGAGGTTGCAGTGAGCTATGATAATGCCACTGCACTCTAGCCTGGGCAACAGAGCAAGACTCTGTCTCTAAAAGAAAAACAACAAGAACAGCAAAAGAATATGATGAAGATGTAGAAGGATGTGCAGCCCTTCTCTTTGTCATTCATTACCTTTCTGTCTTCATATCTACTTTGTACATTGTATATAAGCTTCCTCCATTTGCCACTGGACAAGGTGGCAAAGCATGACCAGGAAGGCCCCTAAATGTACCTGTTGCCTGTCCACTCCTTTAGAGCCACCGTTTGCTGTGTGTGTGGCTGTGTCCACGGACTGCAGTGTCACAGTTGTGAGCCAGCTTTCCAGGGACTGCATACCCATAGCCCAGCTCAGCTTAGATGCTCAACCTTGGACCAAGCAACGTGGCCAGAAAATGAAAATCCCTTTGGGTGGATCCTACTTTAACTCTGAGCCTGGATGACCACATGCCTAGGAGGCCATGCAAAGCTGTCCTCCAGGCAAGAGCTTCTCCAACTTTGGCGTTTGGTGCAAATCACCAGAGAACATGTTAAAACGCAGTTTTGATACAGTTGATCTGGGGTGGGGGCTCAAAGTTATGCATTTTTAACAGGCTTCCAGGTATTAATAACACCCATGATATTAGACCCAGGACTATAATTTGTTTAGCAAAGTTTCAAAACTCTAGATCTTTTTGTATATTTGTAGAAAAAGAACAAGGTATTGCATGGGTCGAGGTGTTCTTTACATAATTTTAGTCATGACTATTCCAGGAAAATATGACCAGGCTCCTAATACACCAATGCTTTATAACAGATCAAACCCCACTCAAAACAATCCCATTGGTATTTATACATATGTTCCATCTGCTCTGTTTCCACATGTATGCATACACACATGTGTGTACTTGTCACATGAAAACGGTATTTGCAATACATTCCCTGTCTTCTCAATGAATAAGACCTGGAAAAAACCAAAATGAGTGTTTTTTAAAAATTCCAACACAGACCTCGAGTTTGAAAGCATAAAAGGGAGCCATTGTTCTGGGAATTTTTTGTCAACCTCATTTTATTTCAACTAAAATTATAAACCATATTGCATTCACCAGAGATGCTCTATATGCCTATATATCTATGTCTAACACTGGTCATTAACAAGAGAGAAAGCTGTTTGCTTGAACTTTAATAAATAAAACACATTGATGCTACCTCTTATTATGTCTTCCCCCCATGTTAAATGTCTCTTTTTAAAGTACAAAGGAAGAAAGCAGGAAGACAGTCCATGTGCACACCCACAACAGAGATACAATCAGGCATAAGTCAACCATCCTGGGAATATAAACCCCTCTGTATTGTATAGATATATATAGATGTAAATATAGATATAGATAAATATGTATCAACATATAGAGATAACTATACATATAGACAGATCCATATCTCTATAGATATCTATAGAAGATACAGATATATATTTCACAGATACCTATAGAAGATACAGATATACATTGAAACAGACATAGCAATTTCTATAAACATCTATATAGAGATAAATTTATGAATTTATATATATCTATATGCCTATTTCTAAATCTCTCTCTATATACATGCATATCAATAATTCCAAGGTCCCAAAACTTGGAGAAAGATTTATGTATATTTCCATACTTTTAAAAGTGTAGTGCACGTTGTCATTCATCAAAGCGACATAGACATTGTAAAAGATTTTCATTTTAAAAGTCTTAGGCAAGAACAGTGGTACAGTCGCTGCAGAATGTCATTTAAAAATGAACTCTATTTTGGGCCTCTTATTTGGGATTCAATATCCTTGGTTTTCTTACAAAAGCAATAGTTAATGGATTTCTCACCGTCAATGAATGTAGTGAAATTTTGGAGCCTGAATACTTTTTAAAAATCAGGGCCATTTAAAAGTCATTTAGGCTCATCATGCCCAGTGATGAAATAATAACTGGGGACAGAATTTAAAATAATCAAATGGAAGGCCAGCACAGAGCATAACTCTCTACTGTGGATACATGTTACATAATTAATGGTGTGTTACGGGTTTGAAATAACAGAAGTCAGAAGGACAAAGGCTTCAAGAAACCAGAAATAGACTCTTCCACAAAGATATCTTTATTCCCATTCATCAGATGCAAAAATTGAATTAAGGGCATGTACAACCTTTTTATTGGAAAATATCAATTTAAGGTATTTCCTTCAAGCTGTATTAATCTTATAAAATACTTTCCCTACAAAAACAATGGGAATAAACAAGAGCATCTCTTTATCTCCTCCATCTGGATTTCTGTAATTATATTTACATGTAAGAAATGTTACATACATTCAACTATTTCAACAAAATCTTATTTAAGTGACTGACATTAATTTTAAATTTATGATAATTCAACTTCAACTGGTCTGGAGTTTACTTGCTATCATTGAAAGAAAAAGGTTTATTTAGCAACTTTGAAGTTTAAAATAAGACAGAATGAATTTTGCTTAACCTTAAGGGTGCAAATATTTCTAAGGTTTACAGCATATCACTCTTATTTAATCTATGTTGTTAATTACCTTATATTTTAAAAGACTTTAAATCCTGTTTGGGAATAACATTTCTTAAATGTTTTCTAAAAAACTGAGTATGTTGTTTACCCTGGTTTATGATTTATACACATATATATTTTTAGATATTTTCTAGTTTACATATATCTATATATAAATATCTATAGCTATATCTTTTTATATATCTATATCTATATATTTCCATGTGTGTATATAGATAGATATAGGTATCAACACAGGTATTATATAAATGTTACTCTTTGTCCTATCATTTCTCAAATTTATTAAACCTCACGTTCTGAACTGGCCTCATATAATGGTGACCACCTAAGGCAATTATCATCAACATGTTTCTGAGATATTTTTCTAAAATGGTGTCTACAATAGCAAATGAAAGTAAGAAACACCACAAATAAACTAACAGATAAATAAAAATAAAATGGAATAATCGTTTGGATCAGAAGGGGCATTGGGTAAAGAATTAGCTATGCGAGGGCAAAGACCATGTCTTATTTATCCATCTTGAGTATTTTGCAGTTTGTGGAACAAGCAACAGTTCTCATATTCACGCTTAGTGAATAGCAAATAAAAATAGTAATCAGCAAACCACTTAATAATGACCCACCACAACCCTGCTATTTCTGAATTTACCTTATCATTTTTTTTTCCTTTCACAGTCAGACTATAATTATGATTTCAACTTCCTCATCGGATCCCCAGTCATGAATCTATCTAACATATTCAGCTGAAGGCTGGATTTGGAATCTACTGATTCCAAAATGCAATGTTACTCTCCCATCGTCCTTCACTCCTAAAATCTCTGAAGACCTTGACATGGTTGACTCCTGCCTACTCCTTGTGGAGGTTAAAGTCCTTCCTTGAATTCCATACCACACTTTCTCTTACCAAAGATCTTCTGCAGATGGGAGAATGACCCTATTTTAGGTTGTTATCAAGACCCTACCCAGTGTCACTTTCTCCAAAGATTTGCCTTTTCTCTTAAGGGAACACTTTCTCTATTTTACACCAAAATGTTAAGTATCATATCCATAGGGTTTGTGCTCAGATCCATAGATCCTACCTTAAGATCCCTATCTAGGTCAAATCTCTTGTCCCAAAGGTCTCAGGTCTGCGGGTCATTGGTATTTCTATGATCCACCAGCACCTCATTTTTCTTTCCATACAAGTGACTCTGGCTGAGTATACTCTCATTCATCTTAGCCTTCCCATCTCACCACATGAAGGCTATCTCTAGTATCTTCTCATTTTAGGGCTCCATCCCATTTTTGCTCAACTTCTGCAACTATGCATATAGTCAAATGCCACTCAGTGAAATAAATTCATCATAACTGTGTTATTTTCACTAATACTGCCCTAATTTATGAATGCAGCAGCCTTGCTGTCCTCTTTTGTTCTAGAATGTCCCAGCCCTTAAATCCCCTCAGAGTAAACTCTCTGAAAGGTAATCTCTGCTACCATCCCTGACTAACACCCATAAGGATTCCAGACAATGAATATTCATCAACCTCTGTAGTCCAGCCTGACCAATTTCTTCTTATTCTCCTCTATGAATCGTAAGAACCTATCATCAGCTCACCACCACTCCTGTTTTCAGGGTTTAATTTGAGGATTATCTAAAAAAGCAACCTCATGTAGCAGGGTGGCCCCCCAAATGCAGGTTCCCAGAACTCACTCAAGACCTGCTAAGTTTGAATCCTGGTGTTTAGCTCTAGAGGCATGGATTTTGTAATCATCTTCCTGGGTCATCCTTGTGCACCTTGAAGTTCCAAAGCCTTTGCTCACTCCATATCTGTTTCTCTTCTCCAGATATTGTTAACTTGGAATAATTTCCCACCCCTGCTCTCCAATTCCCCAGGAAAACCTTGTTCATCTGTGAACCATTTTCTCAGCATCCCAATAGGAAGCCTGTTATGCCTTCTGTATGCTTTGGAGATGGCATATATCACACATTGAGTTGCATTTTAATAATTAAAGAGCTTAATTTATCCTCTTATTAGATTTTAAGCACCTTCTGTACTATACATATGTATCTCTCTAATAATGATTAGTAATTAATAACATAGTATATATTACTATTGCATGAACAATTATTATCCTACTGAAAATATTTGTTTCACTTGGACCATTGTATTAGGAGAGTCAGTACGAATCAGTAGTGCCCCACTGGCTTCACCAGTATTGCATTCAGAGTTCTATGTATTGATCTCACAGGAGCATGAACATAATACCAGAATGTGGTTGATGGAGACACTGAGATGGAAAATCAGAGAGAACAAGTAGTGTGGTATAGATTATTTCTCATGTTCCCTCCAGTTCTTGTACCAAATCCAGCTTATATATCTTTCTTGAAACCCTACAGTTTTATTTCATTTTATGACTCCCCCCAGCTCCCACATTTCACCCTACTCCACAATTAGATTTAAAGTGGAAGCATGAAGAATGATACTCTTATCTCTTCTAGGAATCGTGGATCTAAACCTCTGTAGCTCCTCTGTCTGTGTTGCAATCTGGTGGCCCAATTGTTAAAAATTGGTGTTTTGGGTCCTATCCTGGTCTCCTGTGAGGGATTTTGGATTAGGGAAAATGATAATTTCATAACATCTTATATTCACTTTTTCTTAAAATCATGATTCCATCTGTCTAAGATGCTTTCTGACTTTTTTCTTGTTTTGAGGGAGGGTCTCATTCTGCAACCCAGGCTGGAGTACAGTGGCATGATCATGGCTCACTGCAGCCTCCACCTCTCTGGCTCAAGTGGCCTTCCCCCTTCATCCTCCTGCACTACCACTCCCAGCTAGTTTTTAATTTTTTCATAGAAACAGGGTCTCACTATGTTGCCCTATTTTTCAAATTATTTTTAAAAACTCTCAATGGAGTCATTCAGATAGAAGTGAAAATGTGCTTGCCTGCTCTCTTCCAGGTCACATATCTCAGGGAAGAGATCTGGTACCCAACCAACCCACCCACAAACTAAGCCAAGCATTCAGATTTTGCCCAAACTCTCCCAATCTCACTTTATCATGCTGCCTTAAAGTATTTAGAAGTGATGTCTCCCCACATCAACTTCCCTTCCCTTCACTACCCTTCCCTTCCTTTTCCCTCCCTTCCCTTTCTCCTTTTCTCTTTCTCTCTCTGTGTCTCTCATTCAGGATTTCATTTGTTGCATCCATTCTTGCAACAATCTTACAAATATTTTCTTTTCTTTCCACGTTGGCCCTCTTCAACTTGTTCTCCATGTTGCCAACACAGTGATTGTCCTAAAATATAAATCTGATCATTTCTTCCCCTCTCCCTGCAGAAAATATGTTACTGGCTTTCCCACCGCCTACTGGATAAATTCCACCTTTTCAGCATGGCACTCAAAACGCTTCACAACTAGGTCTTTAATCCTTTCCTTACCACCTTCTTTTCATACTCAATGTCCTGGCACGCCAAACCCTCCCTATTTCTAGATCTCCACACATACAGTATTGCTATGATGTCTTTATCCATGGCTTCTTTCTCAACTTCTTGACCCAATCAGTGTCTGTGTACCATTTCTTCCCTACTCAGAAAGTTCTTCCTTTGCAAACCCTTCCTTAATCATTTTCACCTCCATGGGTCCCTATGAGTTCATACGTATTCCTTGTGCACACCTTCTTGTAATCATATTTTTTCTCATGCTTTTGGCTATCTTGTCCACTAGACTGTATGCTTTCTCAAAAATAAATGGATGAGTTTCACTCACAGATGCATGTCAGTGCTTAGGACTGCACCAGTGCTAAAAAAAAAAAAAAAAACAACAACCCTGAATTTATGAATAAGTCAATGAATTAATACATTCTTGGCAAAACCCATGACTTTCTGGCCTACTATAAATTACTGTGTTCAAGGTGAGATTCTGCTTTAGTTTAGGATATAGATATCTGTATCCATATATCTGCAGCTATATGTCTATATCTATGTATACCACTGATTTGGGGAATAAGCTATACTTATTAACAATATTACTATGTTAATGGGTCTTGAATATCTATACAATAATGGAAAAAGTACATGTATATTTCTAAATATCTAATAATCAGAACACACACATATGTATGTATGGATATATGTTTTTTCTATTATTGGGTATAGAGATCTATTAATAGATAAGTGTATATTTATGTACCTATCTTGTTGGTAAAAGGTGCTTTTATACATATTATTTCATTTAGTCTCCACAAGAAACCCACAGGAAAGGTAATTTTAATCTCAGTTTAACAGATTCACAGAACATAACTGACTTTACAACAAGGTAAAGTTTGTGAGGATAGAGTCTTAACTTGAAACCAGGTCCCCAAATTGGTGTCTATCACCTTACCCATTATTGGTCAGGCTGCCCAAGTATCCTTCACATCATCATGGCAGGCTTCATGCTTTGGTTTACTGCCTAAAGCAGAAGCAATTAGGAGGATATCCTATGTGTTGTGGACACTATCTTTTTCCTTCCATAAATGAATTAATGGGCCATGAAATAATTTTAAGAAAAGCTAACTTTTCTGGCCAGGCAGAAGAGTAAAAGTAATCACCATGTAATATTGTTGTGAAGACTACCTGGCCCCACACATTAACTCAGCTAATCATTACAGTATTACATGGCGATTATCTGTTCCACTTTACAGATGCAGAAATGGAGGCAAACCATTAAAATACACACCTAAGGTCACACGCATCTTGAACCCAAGCAATCTCATTTTAAAATCCGTGTTCATTGTCACAACACTCTATTATGCCCTCTGATCTTTGCATTGCCAATTTAAATCCAACTTTCTCCAACTCAACTTTAAGTACAGGGGTGATACCCCCATCCTCGTCCCCCGCAACTTGAAACTCCCTGGGAAAGATAACCTCCTGGACCCTGGAAATGAAGAGGCGTATTTAAAAACAAATGCCTCATCCTGGGCACAACTCCAATATTTTATCAAAATCATGAAAGTATAAGAATAGAAGTAAACAAAAAGCTTTCATCGATCCCCTCTCAACCATACCCTGAGCATAAAAGAGGTCCTGTACTTTACAGAACTGTATTCCAAATTTTGCTGCTCTTAAAAATTTTTTTTATATCATTGCTTCCCAAATGAATTACAATAACGCAGACATAGGGACTGCTGGAGATCGTGACCTTAAACAGTTAAAGATGTTTTCATATACTGCAGCATGTCTGGTGTGGAGGGTATCTAGAGAGTCCTAAAAAAGCAAAGAGGAAGAAGGTTTGCTCTACGCGTCTGGCGCGGTACCGTGTGCCATGCCCACCTGCTCTATCTCCCGGGTACCCGGGATCTCTCCGTTACAGCTGGTTTGCATTGGGATTAGCAGCTCTTTGCATGAGGTTGTAGCTGTGGATGTGGTTTCTGTAGTGATGGGGCCGACTCCGGAGATCTATTGGCTGCTGGCTTTGTAAATTTCATTCAGTTTGGTCCAATGGCAGAGGGAGAGCCCCGGAGACAGCAGGACCTCTCTCCTCAATCTCTCTTTTTCTTGCAGAACCGTCTCTCTCCCTTCTCTGTCTCTTAGCACAGAGCTCTTATTCAGCCACTAGCTCGGCCCTTCCTGCTTCAATTGTAATGCTTGTTCTGCCCGTCCACAGACTATTGACGGCAGAAACAACGAATTTCCTCCAAACTAGGCGGTGTTGGTGGCTCTTGCATTCCTCTGGATGAGCGAATCTAGTTGGGGGGTTCCAGAAGGGGAAGGCTCCTGGGCTTTCAATACATCCTCCTGAATCATACCTCGTTTCGGGTTCCCTAGGAAAATCTGGACGTGTAAAAAGAACTCTTAACGGCCGATGCAGCTCTTCCAAAGCTAAGGTAGGTGCAGTTTTAAGACGTGTCTCTGGGATATTATTCTCCTTATTTTAAAAAGCCGTTTAAACATTTTGACTTGCAGCAAAGGATGGAAAGCCTCACTGCAGATACTTGAGCTTCACTTCATCTGATCTTTATTGTTTTCCTTTTATGATTATTAATATTATTTTTGGAAAATTTGGACAGGACTTTCTGCCATCTGTCTCGCTGCATTTCTTAGGTGTGGGTGGGAGTGTGGACCTTCATACGGTTTTTACATGCAACCTCTCCACAGAAATATTTGGTTTTATTTTCACTTAAAGAGAAAAATCCGGACCACCGTTGTTTGGAAGCGTTTTGCTGCAATCAGCTATTTGAACGGCTCTGGGGCCGTGTGTGATGTGTTTACAAAGTAGCGCTGCCTTCCACACAAATAAACAGAAGACTGTGGCGGGGAGAGGAGGAAAAACATATATATGTATCTGCAGTACAGGGAGAGAAGGAGCGAAGCGGCCAGGGCTGGAGATGGTGAAGGCAGGAAGACTTCTGCAAACTGTGAGGCATGGGAGGCTTTTCTTTTCTTTTTCTCCCCCCACACCCCCTTCTTCTTTAAGAAAACTGTCAGCTACCACCGCCTGGGGTGCTTTTTTGAGGGGTTGGGGGGCTGCTGTTAACCAGAAAGAAAAAGGGAAAACAGGCTTGGTTGGGGTTGCATTTAAGCGATTTTTTTTTCCCTCCTTCATCTCCGGGCCTCGGATAAGATGACGGCTTGGGTGATGCACGAAATAACGCACGTGATTGATTAGACCTGGCTTGGCTTGGCTAGGGAACGATCCAGGCGCGCTGGAGACCCCGCGTGAAGATGAAATGACGGTAGCTCCGGGCTGCTTCTGCAAACCGGGGAGCGGGCTCCATGCACTCCTTTCCCGTGTGTGTGGGTTTCGAGGCGGGTGGGAAGGGTGAGGCAAGCCGCAGAAGGAGGGTAGAGCTGGTGGTTTTGCTTCTTCGGGAGCCTTTGAGTGTAGTCTGAACCTTTGAGGGGGGCGCGGGGGGGCTTGCAGCTGCCGCCCTGGGAAACGTCTCTGAACTGCCCGCTTTTCCGAAGGAGCGGAAAAGTTGGAAGCTGCGAGGACAGACTACCGGAGCCCTTGTCTGGGTCTCGGGGGATCTGGAGCCCTAGTTGGTGCCCACTGAGAACACCCCTTCTCGGAGCGAGGGTGTGGGGGGAGTGTTAAGCCTGCGGGGCGCACGGTCCGCCAGTCCCCGATGTGGGGACGGAGGAGGAGGCTGAGGAGTCGGTTCCAAGAGCCGCACCACCCCTACAGCCCTGGAAAACGCAGCCGCCACCCCCTCTTCCCTTCCGTCCTATCCCAAGCCTCTCTGCTGTCCCGGGCCGATTTCATCTCGTCTCTTCCCCCGCCTCCCCGCTTCCCCGCCTCCCAATTCCCGCGCGGCTCGGCTCAGCCCCTTCCCACTCCAGTGAGCAGAACTGATGGAGAAGATCCGCCAAGCGCGCAGCCGGAGGCGGAGGAGACAGTGGGGGGTGGGCGAGGGGCTTCGAGACCACGCAGGGAGCGAGTGAAGTTCAGTCCTGACCCCTCCCCAAGGCCGCGGCTGGGGCGCCCCCAGCCCGCGCTGGCACCCGCGTGGCCTGACCTGCGGAAGCGCAAGCGGGGATGAGGTAGGGAGAGGGAGGTAGGTGCCGCTGGGCTGCAGATGATGCGTGGGTGGGGGGCTTGCTGTGGGAGGAGAGGCCCAGGTCTCGGCCTGCGCCCTCCACTCCGCGGCTGCTTCCTCCGCCTCTGGTTTTCCAAGAGGCCCGTCGCTACCCCGGGGAACACTCTCATCCTTCGGTCAGTCCCCTGGACACCCCTTCCTCTTCCTGTCCCTCAACCTGACCTGGCTCTTTCGCCCCTCCGAGAACCGGTAGGCTGGGGTCCCTCGGCGGGGTTCTCCTGGGCCGCAACCGGAGCTTTGCGCCCCCGGTATCGGGGCCCAGTGCCCCGTGCAACCCTGGGCCCGGGCGCACGATTCCGGCGCCTGCTCGCCGCCAGACACAGCGCCCTTTCTTCCCGGAGCGGCGGGGGCGGGAGCAGGGGGGTCAGGTCAGCCCTTGCACCCCCGAGGCCTGGCCCGGGCCACCCTGGGAACGGATGTCCTGCATGGAGGGCGAGGGGCACCCTGAGGACGTCCTCCGCATCATACCCCTCCCCTTCCCCAGAAGGCTTTTTTTTTTCCGGACTGCGGGTTTCTTTTTCTCTGGCTTCTTCCTCTGAACCTACGGCAGGTGTCAGCCTCTTTTTATGTATGTGCTGCTGCTATCTCGGGGATGGCGGGGGAGGGGGTGCAGGAGGCCGCGTGGAGGGGTCCTAGGAGGTTCTGGCGGGGTTTTGGCCCCTGCGGTGCGCCCGGGCTTGCAACTCGCGCGGGCGCTGGGCGCGCGCGTCACGAATTCGGCCTAGGGCTTGGGCGAGTCTGCGGGGAGTGAGGACGGAGGATCCCGATGTGTCATTTAGACCCAACTTAAGGAATTTGGGGTGGGGGTTGGGTGGGGGTTTTGGAACTAAGCAGGTGATGTTCTTGCGATCTGAATCCACAAGGTGGTAGTATGGCTTCTTTTTATTTTTATTTTATTTTATTTCTATTTGGTCATTTTTTTGGGGGGGGGGCGGTGGTTTGTTGTTGTTGTTGTTGCTCTTATCTTATGCTTTTTGAAGGCATCCGTTGCCCGTAGGGCTTACATCGGAGCGCGTTGCATTATATTTTCTTAAAAGGGGGTGGTGTGCGTGAGCTCCCATCTCAGAATCAGCCCTTCCTGTGATGTGAGGAAGGCAAAAGCAAAAGCAAAAAAAAAAAAAAAAAAAAAAAGAAGAAATAAAAAAAAAGGGAAAGAAAAAGTTTAGGGAGACCTCGTTATCCTGACGAAGCAGAATTGCCAGTTTGTGTGGGCGTTCTGCGGGCAACATAGAAGTGCATGCTTAAGAAATCCGGGGTAGCTTCCTTCCCCAGCTAGAAATTAAATGGCCAGGGTGCAAACACCTGACTTTGATGAGAACAAAGCGGCAGAAACTGCAAGAGACCTGCATGGTTTGAATGGACGCACTGAGCCTTTTCCTAGGGGATGGCAGAGCGGGGCGAAATCAGATAGCAAAGAAATCTGCAGTTTTGTGGGGGCCGATTTGGAGAGTGGAGAATTATTTCATACCTTTAGTTGGCTGTGGGGAAGATGTTAGCAGTAATCCATTAATCCTCAGCATAGATTTTCCTGTGGAAATGAGCAAAATGTTAAGAGGGGGAGGGGTGGCTAATGGCACATGGTTGCATTAAACCCTGTATTTCCAGAAAAAGATATGGAATTTCTGTGTATCCTAAAATTAAGAATACAGGAATTTCATGGAGAACTCTGCAAGCCTGTATTTTCTCAGATTAGAAATTCAGTATTTTATTACTCAATGAAATGTAGAATGTGTATGTGTGTATACAGACATACACACACGCATTCTACATTTCTACATATATATGTGTGTGTGTATATATATATATATATATATATATATATATATGGTCATTTTAAAGAGTATTTTGTTTGACATGTAAGAACATAATCAGGGCCAGTTGTAGCAGGTGGAAAATTACTTCATCAGTTTTAAGTCATTAGATTAAAATGGGAGGCTTCATTTTTTTTTTTGAAACCAGAATAATAATTGCATTTTCATAATAATGCCTGTGCATGGATGCAGTTTTAAAGATGCTTTGATGTTTTCTTCTACAGTGGACGAATTGTTGCTTTTCTTTGCATTTTATTTAAATAAACTAATGCCGAATATACAGTTGGCCCTCAAACCAGTAACCTAGCTGATTTTTACCCAAACCTAAGAATGTAACAGATACTTGGTAAGGGACTGGTGGCTGCATAAGGTAGATAATGAAGTTATCTTGATGCTGTGAAATTTACAAGCAGACTTGAAGGAATTTGAAAGTTCATAGCTGTTGGCCTGGAATGTAGCCTAATGGTAAATATATAGATTTTTTAAAATTTGTGAACTTGGCTATTTCATTGTTTTGTGTGTAGTAATTTGTGGAAAGCTTATAGTCTCTCCACAAAGATGAGAGTGTTGACTGACTCCGCAACAGAGACTTGCTTTTGGAAGTGCAGGGGTCTCTTTAAAAGCCGTTTGGAATACTGTGCTTTTATTTCTAGACCACAACCAAAAGGTTCTCACAAAACTAAACATTCAAGTGCATGAGGGAATGACCTCCATTTAACATTCTTTCTTTTTAATTGGTACACCACATTTCAAACCTTTCGTAATACTGTTGAATATCGTCAATAATGCAGCTTGTTGAGCGAATGCATTGCATGCAAATGAAGTAGCAGTATACAAATATTTTAAGTCCTTTAATATCCTCCTTCTAAAGATAGGCTTATCTGGTTAAAATATACTTAAATTCCGAATATGGTGAGAGTTGGTCTTAGGATATGAATGTCAAGTGTAAGAGACACGATTTTAGTTTGTAAACCAGAATGTATTCTTTCTGTACTGCTTTCTGACTTTTAACAATGTGTATTCTCTTCCCAAATGGGGAAATATGTTCAGTTTAGTTTAAATCTGTTGCTCTTTTTGTGTGTGTTTTTGTCTGAGTACTGTACTTTTTCAGAGGAGAGACTTCGTCTCCTATTTAATTATGTGAATGGATATTCAGACAGATTTGAATAGCCACCACTGGTTTCTTAAACTCCTGAGCTACCAGTTTTAAATCAAAGATATATCTTTTGCACAGTCAATTAGAGAAAGTGAGAATCAAAATTGAAGCCCAGGCTGCTGAGGCAATTAGGTCATCTGTTGTGCTCTCTACTACCATTCACTCAACGAATATTTTCCAGTTTTGTCATTTTTCTCTAAACAACCTACATTTGGACTTTGAAAAGCTCCACTGTTCTTTGTTAAGTGAACGGCAGTGTAGGAAGCCCTTCCTCATTTTTCTTGGAGCAGAGTAGCATACATGAACAAGAAAAAAAGAAGGTGATATCTCCTAGCAGTTTGTCATTGTGCCATTTATAGGCTTTGAATAAATGTATAGATGAAAAGGCTTTCCCTCTGCAGGTGGTTACATTAAACAAAAAATAAGTAAATAAAAGGCTCATAAAATCATTACGGGGAGTGGAAGGTTGGTGGTGGAAAACAGCCCATCTACCTCGGGCTGAGATTTCAAACTTTAGACATTTCGTGTTGAGTTCACGTGTCCCAGGTGTGTGCGGAACACCTCCATACGCCACATCTTCCCAAGGCACTCTCATCTTCCCAGAAATGGTACCTGAAGGAGAACAGACCTAACCCCAACAATACTAAAATACATATATATAAAACTATATATAGTAAGATATGTATCCTACTATATAACATATATATGGTAATACATATTATAGTAAGGTCTGCATCATGTATGTAAAAATACACTATGTATCTTTTTATTATATATATAGTGAGATGAGGTGTATTAATCCATTCTCAGGCTGCTAAAAAAGATATACCCAAGACTGGGTAATTTATAAAGGAAAGAAGTTTAAATGACTCACAGTTCAGCATGGCTGGAGAGGCCTCAGGAAACTTACAATCATGGTGGAAGGGGAAGCAAATACTTCCTTCTTCACATGATGGCAGGAAGGAGAGGAATGAGAACCGAGTGAAGGGGGAAATCCCTTATAAAATCAACAGATCTTGTGAGAACTTACTCACTATCGTGAGAATAGCATGGGGCAAACTGCCCCCGTGATTCAATTACTTCCCACCACATCCCTCCACGACACGTGGGGATTATGGGAGCTACAATCCAAGATGAGGTTTGGTGGAGACAAAGCCAAACCATATCATGAGGTTTTATTGAATTTATTTGAGACAGGAAAAGAGTAATCCTCCATAATTTAGAAAAGAGATGAAGTACAATGAACATTTAAGTTCTCATTGGTTGAGGAATACATTTCAAAGAGAGAAATGTTAATTTCAGTATAGTGCTAATGAAATGATCTAGGCTTTCACTGCTCTCTGGAAATGTGGATAAATGACCCCGAATTTTGTTTGGGTTGTTTTATTTAAAATGTACATTATATAAAGAAATCATGGTTTGTCAAAGTAACAGAGCGCTATTTTTGGCTTACAACGGGACTTTCTTAGCTCCACCTGTCAATACCGGTGATCATTTTGGTTTTAAGAGGCCAGTACCTGATTGGATGATGAAAACTTGGATCTCAAAGCCATCACCCCAGGCATGTGATTTTATTAACATCTGTGGGCATCTCTCCCGGCTCCCACATCAACCCTTCATCCGGGCTCATTTTCTCTGTTTGTTTTTGTTTGGTTGTTTGTATGCTTTGGGTGGGGAGAGGGGACACGTATTTTGCTAAGGGCACCTTTTTCAGGTGTGAAACTTAGCCTGTCATATAAGCTGAAAAGGAACTTGGGTTGTTTCAAGTTGCATTACATGGTAAGTTTTTGGATCCTTAAAAAAAAAAAGGACTGAGGTTACTAAAAGTGTTACTGGCACTGAGAAAAGAGCCATGGTGAATTGTGGTTTGTTTTTGTAAGGTGTGGAAAAGGCCTGTTTGGTTCTGTGATGATGGCTGTGGTGAAGTTGCATGCGGTGCCATTTTCCACGTTTAGTATTTCAACACCACCAATATGTGGCTCTGGAGTATGGGACGGGCAAGTCCAAGAACTCAGTGAGGCATGCCATGTGACTCCAATGGTCAGAGCTGTTTAGCATGGAACTGTGGTCTCAAAAGCATGGGGGATGGGGGCAGAGGAAACTCACTGCAACTGAGTGCCTTTAACTTGTTCCAATCCTCACTACTCTCTGTGACTATAACTCTGTGAATGGGTTAGGTGGGGAAACTCACAAAGGTAAATGCATGTTTTCACAAACAAAATATGTCATTGTTAACTGTTTTCCTAAGTGAGACAATATGCCTTCATGCCCTGAAGCTACATGGTAAGAATGGCAGTATGAGTGGGTGTATACACATACATGTATGCATATGCCAACACATTAACTAGGAACTAGTCCTCGCCGAAAATGTTTTTCTCAGCCATTGCAACACATTAGATAAAAGCAAATATATATATATATAAAATATAAGAAGGAAAAATGTGGTTTTCCATTATTTTCCTTTTCTTGTCATCATTCACCAAACCTATGTTATATTAAACAATTCATAACATCTGGCCTGGGTAATAGAGTGAGACCCCAACTCCACAAAGAAACAAAAATTAAAAACAAATTAGCCGGGCATAATGGCAAGTACCTGTGGTTCCAGCTGAGGTGGGAGGATCACTTGAGCCCAGGAGTTCGGGGCTGCAGTGAGCTATGATTACGCCAGTGTACTCCAGCCTGGGAGACAGAGCAAGACCCTAGCTCTAAAAATATACATAAATAAGTAAATAAATAAAACATAATAAATAAATAAAAATAGAAAATCTACAATGAAAGTTATAAAGTTGGCCGGGCGTGGTGGCTCACGCCTGTAATCCCAGCACTTTGGGAGGCTGAGGTGGGTGAATCACCTGAGGTCGGTAGTTCAAGACTAGCCTGGCCAACACGGCAAAATCCTGTCTCTACTAAAAATACAAAAACTAGCTGGGTGTGGTGGTTTGTGCCTGTAATCCCAGCTATACAGGAGGCTGAGGCTGGAGAATTGCTTGACCATGGGAGGGGGAGGTTGCAGTGAGCCGAGATCGAGATCGTGCCATCATTGCACTCCAGCTTGGGTGACAGAGGGAGACTCTGTCTCAAAAAAAAAAAAAAAAGAAAGAAAGTTATAAAGTTACCTATGATGGGTCTGGATGTACTCCTCATTTAGGAGTGAAGACATTCATTAACATGAGACCTAAGTAAGTAGAAAGTATGTGTTTAAGGGATAGGTGTCCATTTTCTGTAAGTCTCCTGGAAGCTTTTTGTTTCTAATTTGAGTGCTAATTCCAAAAAAGGTGTTATCACCTATGTTTATAGTGAAACTATCTATATGTGTGACAAAATTCTACCCTCTCTTGTCCATCAATATTGTGCAATGTTGTATACTTGTACGGAGAAATAGACAACTTTTACAAAGATCAAACTGGGCACCCTTTACCAAGGCTAAACTCATAACCCTTTTATCTGCCTTTGTAGAAGATTCTTACCTTTATTTCTCTTGGTGCCCAAAGGCTTTGCTGAGAGACTGTTCCCATTGAAGCCTTGTGGGAAGGTCAGTAGAGCATTGTATCGGCCCAGCTTCAGAAACTCTGCATTCACTTTTAATAAATATGGAGAGGTTTGAAGTCACAAAAGCTGAGAACCTCATTACAGTCTCTTTATGTTCTTGGGTCCCTCTTTTCCTGCACACTTCCTTGAATTCAAATTTAATGTGCACTACTCATTCACATTGCACCTACTGAAATGCATTGACAATCCCAGGTGACAACAGGAGCAAAAGTGAATGAATGCTAGAGGGTTTCTCATTTAGGTTGTTCACTCACCACTGTGCACAGGTTCTTTAGAATTCTACCTACACATGATGAGACTGTAAATAGACTTATGTTTTCGAAACATCAGTATACAGGTGTGCAGAAAGAAATGGGCTAGGTCAGTTACAGCCACCAGTATAAATAAGATGCATAAAATAGTTTTATTTGCAAATTATATCTACAGAGCCTTCATCGTACATACATATATATATATGATGTATGTATGTATATATAAAAAATAGGGTGCATATAAACATACAGATCATTATTCATTTTAATTTCTACAGATAATATGTAATTATTTATATACAATTGCATTTATGTACATTTATACAATAGTATTTGTATACAACTTACATACTTGAATAAAACCATCATCTACAATAGCCATTTAGTATATATTTATTTCTAGATAGTTGTATTTATGTACATTTATATAATTGTATTTATATGCAATTTATATTACTGGTGAAAGCCTTTATAACTTAAACTAGATGTATTTCAAAAGCCATTGCAAACTTATTTATACAAAATACAATTTATTTAAACATGTATTATATAAATATAAATTATATATTAATATATAGCATATATAAGCCATATAAATATATAATACAAATTAGTTTTATATATTTATAATTTATTATATATTGAATACAACTCATTTAAATATAATTTAGTGTATATTACGATGTACATGTAACGATTATAAATAATAGTAAAATCCACATAAATCTATAATAAAATATATGTGTATGTATATATATTGTTCTTGTTCTTTTGTATGAAAAGTACATGCAAATTTTATATGTGTGTATATATATGTATATATACACAAACCATATATATACTTTGACATGCATTTTCCAAAAGAAACTATATTATATGTGGTGAATGAACTTCCAGGCTGGTTCACAGGAGCTATTGTTAGTTAATGGTGCACAGAAACCACAGCTTCCTTCCCTCTTCCTCTTCCCTTACTTTCTTCTTTCCTTCCTTCCTTCCCCCTTTCCTTCTTTTTCTCTTCTTTTTTTCCTTCCTTCTTTCCTTCATTCCCTCCCTCTCTCCTTCCTACCTTTTTCTCTTCTTTCTTTCCTTCCTTTCTTCTTTCCCTCCTTCCCTCCTTCTCTCCTTCCCTTCCATCTATCATCCTTCTCCCTCCCTCCCTCCTTTCTTCCTTCCTTTTCTCTTCTTTCCTTCCTTCCTTCCTTCCTTCCTTCCTTCCTTCCTTCGTTCCTTCCCTTCCTCCCTTCGTTCCTCCATCCCTCCCTTCTTCCTTCCGTCCTTTCTTCCTTCCTTCCTTCTTTCTTCCCTCGTTCCTTTATTCTATTTGGATGAGTGACAAGGTCTCAGGGATCCTTAAAGTGTTAAAGAGAAAAAGAAGATAATTCTATAGAAGAATAGATCAAATAGGAAAGAGTAATGAAAAGAAAGACTCCTGGAATGACAAAGAAGCATGCTCATGACAATTTAATAGAATTTCCCACATGCCAATTTGTATAGCTGGTTATATTTTAAAACTTTGTCAAACCCTATATTTATAAAACCTTGATTTTGATTTTAGTAAATTCTATGAATAAATGCATACATAAAGCAGATTACTTTGATTCAACAAAAACATACAGGCACCTATGAGCTTTTTTTTTTCATGTGGGGCGTGGAAACAGCCTCATTAATTAATGGCTATTTCCTATATTCTTTTTAAAATTAATAAGCAACAGTCAGATATTTCAGCATTTTTAAGGCATGAACAATACCTTGGATTCTAATATATTTTAGTCTAACATATCTGGTAACATCACAGATAATTGTTTCAAACTCTACCACCCCTCACATAATTTATTTTTCAACTATTTAAAGTCTTTTAGAATAATGAGATAACCTTAAAAATAGACAACATTACTCATACTGGTGAGCTAGGATTGCTTAAAGATGGGGCATAGATTGCATTGTCTCAGAGGAAAATATTTTATGAAGATTCTTTAAAAAGTACAAGAACTCCCGAATCAGGGATTCTTTCTTGAAGAGGCTCCCTGGTCCAATATTTTTGGAAAACCATATATCATTTGCCTCTCTTTAATTATATCCTGAAAATGGACACATTATGGCCTTAAAGTCTCCTGTACTAATGGGTTTAGCAGCTGTGACAGATAACTTGGGGTTCTTTGTAATGAGTTTTAACCAAATTAACCACAGGAGTGTTGAGAATACTTCTGTTGACACAGAGCAGAAAGTAGTACTAACAGGGTGTGAAGATACTTGAAAGTGTTTAAATTACCAACACTACTTGGAGATATGAACTTGTTGGTTTTTTTCTTTATTTCACGAATTTATTCAAAACTTGTTGAGTACCAATAAGTGACGTACAAAGAAGATGAAATTGCTTATCTTTCCTATATTAACCATACGCTAATGTTATTTTGCACCTCTGGTTTTATGTTTAAGAACAAATAATTTTTAACAGAATTTTCCTTCTGGTGTGTGTGTGTGTGTGTGTGTGTGTGTGTGTGTGTTTAATCTCTCATGTCCTATGTCAAAAGTTAAGGAAAACAACAGCTTGATTCAGTCTTCATACACCTTTCTTAAATAAAGGCAAAATCATCAGAGCTACATAGCCCAAATATTAGGAATTAGGTTCCTGTTCGAATTCTCAGGGGGTGATTATATAGTTCGATTTTAACTTCTTCAGCAGACAGACTACTACAGTTGATGAGCAAGGAGATGAAAGTATTTGATAAACATCATGGAGTTAATATGATTCTTGAGGGAGGGGACAAGGCTGCCTGTCTTAGGTAATGCTTTTGAGGGTAGGTTTGTCCTAGCCTTGAGGTAGCAGGCTTTCTCTGTTGGCTGAAGAAGCCTTAACATGCATGCTCATATTGCAAATTTACCCACATGCCAACCGTATGCTGTGGGAAGAAATGAATAATGTAGATCCCACTACAGAGAATTATGTGGAACAGATAGACTTAGTGCATCAGAACCAATGAGAAGTAGACAAGACATTTAGAAAATAACAACAGCAATGAAAACAAATATAAATAAACCACAACCAAAACCCTTACATTTGGGTTTCTAGTTGCCTATTACCACAGAGGGTTCTGGTTACCAGCTAAAATGTAACCCAATAGGAAGGTCAAGACAGGGCCCTTCATGCTATCTAAAACAGTAACAAACAATAAGGATGACCCAGGGAGAAAGGGTAACAAGTTACATGGAAGTTAAATACCAGTTACCTGTGCAGAGACTGAAAATATAAAGCAGACACAGGAATGGTAGTAGTAGAAAGTGGGGGAAATCTGAATTTGTTGCAGCATAAAACCAACCAACCAACCCTAGTGAGGGAATCAATACCTCAGAAAAAAAATCTTCTGACAATCTAGGTTCATGGTAGAGATTAAGCGGTACCATGTTACAAGGACAGAATAATAACACACACATAGCTTCACATAGAATTTGTGTGACAGTGGTTGTGTACTATGATTCAGTCTGCCATGACAATTTCACCAGTAAAATAACCTTCCAGGATTTATTTGATATCTCAATTGATAAGCCTCCCTTAAGTGAATAACCAGAATATGACATAATTTATAAAAATTAACTTAAAATTACACAGGAAGTTATGTGTCTAGTCATTTCACAATCAAATGTATTTGGGCATTTAATCTAGTCAGATCCTAATTAATAAAAAATTGTTTCTTTCTAGACCAACATGTATCCTGATGTTATATAGACATATGTAAATTATATGCATATATTTGCATATGTAAATGACACATCCATTTACATAGGCATACATAGCTCGCTTTTTATTGGGGAACACATCTTCCTGAAGGATTTTCAAAGAATAATTATTCTACCTGTAATGCTGTAGCAGTATTGGTAAAAAGTTCAAATGTGGCTGGGTACAGTGGCTCATGCCTGTAATTCCAGCATTTTGAGAGTCCAAGGCAGGAGGGTTACTTGAGCCCAGGACTTTGAGACCAGTCTAGGAAACCCCATCCATACGAAAAAATTTTAAAAAGAAGTCAGGTGTGGTGGTGCATGTCTGTAGTCCCTGTTACTCAGGAGGCTGAGGTGTAAGGATCACTTGAGGAGTGTATCAGGAGTTTGAGGCTGCAGTGAGCTATGACCTCACTACTGCATTGCAGCCTGGGCAACAGAGTGACACTCCATCTCTTAAAAAGAATTCAGATGCCTCACTTATGTGGACAGAATTCGATTGGTGTTATTCTGTTGCTGAATAATTCCAGGGTATGCATTTACCTTTTCTCTCTTAACTTTAAACATAGCTTATGAAAAACAAACAAACAAAAACTAAACAGAGAAGGAGTTTGCAAAACTATATTTAAAAGTAAACCATACTCCCTCACCCCTGACTCCACAAAAATACTGTTTAATGTAGAGAAACCACAGACGGTGCAGCCCCCAAATCTGGAGCATCCTCAGGTACCTGGGGGCATTCTGGAGTGAGGGGCTGAGCCTCAGAGGCATTTGGTCACACTTGGGTGGCGATGTCTCATTGGCTAGTGAAGAAGCAGCTGTCTCTTCCATGTAGTGGTCAGTTGTGGCCTCTCCCGGAAGGGAATTTATCCAGCAGCGTGTGTTCCTAAAGATGCTCATAGCAGATTATGTTCAGTGAAGCCAGCTGCATCCTGTTGGTCTTGCTAGTCCAGGGATTCTTGCCACAGCAGGTCAGAATGGAAGGGAGCTGCTTCTCTTTCCTCCTTACTTCCTCTCCCCATCCCAGCTCTCATCTGACATCCTTCCAACACCTATTTGACAGGAAAAAAAATTCTCTCTTCAAATTAAGAAAAGGTCTGGTCTGGGTACTATGGCTCGTGCCTGTAATCCCAGCACTTTGGGAGGCCGAGGTGGGTGGATCATTTGAGGTCAGGAGTTCAAGTAGTGAAACCCTATCTCTACTAAAAATACAAAAATTAGCCAGATGTGGTGGCACGTGCCTGTAGTCCCAGCTACTCGCGAGGCTGAGGCAGGAGAATGGCTTGAACCGAGGAGTCGGAGGTTGCAGTGAGCTGATATCACGCCACTGCACTCCAGCCTGGGCGACAGAGCAAGACTCTGTCTCAAAAAAAAAGAAAAAAAGTGAGTATTTACTCTCCACATCTTTCAGCTATTTCACTTCACTGGGAGTAGACAGGACAGGATGGCTCCAGGGAGAGTGCTGTTGTTACCTTGTTATCCACTTTCAATTTGGAAAGGTAAAAATATGCTTCAGTGTCTACTACATTGCCTGCATTGAATTTGAAGTACAGTTTGTTGGGATACTCATGATGAAATTGGAAAACAGAATCACAGATTGTTAGGACTTGAATGTACTTGAGCAATCATTTGTATTCCCTCATGTACACCACAAGGAAATTGAGTCACAGAGAGTTTCAGTGATTTATCCTCATCCTTTTTTTTTTTTTTGAGATGGAGTTTCGCTTTTGTTACCCAGGCTGGAGTGCAATGGCGCAATCTCGGCTCACTGCAAACTCCGCCTCCCAGGTTCAAGTGTTTTTCCTGCCTCAGTCTCCCAAGTAGCTGGGATTACAGGCATGCACCACCACGCCTGGCTAATTTTGTAATTTTAATAGAGACGGGCTTTCTCCATGTTGGTCAGCTGGTCTCGAACTCCCGACCTCAGGTGATCCACCTGCCTCGGCCTCTCAAAGTGCTGGGATTACAGGCATGAGCCACCACGCCCGGTCGTGATTTATCTCCATAGTTTTAAACACTATCCCTGAAACGAAAACAGAATACCCCCAACTTTTAACATATCTGCTTATGCCAATTCATGACAAGCTTACAAAATTAGAAGAAATTTTAAATGGGCAAAATAAAGCAAAGTGCATTATTTATTTTTCAAAACAGACTTTTCTTTTTTGTGCAGCAGAGATTTAAACAGATAAATCATTTCTATGAAAGGGACTAGCAGAGAAAGCAGGAAAAGACATGTCCCGCATTAAAAGCTGAACTTGTTGGTGGGAACTCATTTTGTTTTATGAGTTATGATGAATGCACCTTAGCTGTTTCTAACCCCGCTCCCATTCATTTTTATTTGTAAGTCAGAACCCAGCATTTTTACATTTTTTGAAGTGTTAATTAATTGCGTTTGTTTAATGCACCTTGCTGTGTCTCAGGCATTGTTAAGAAAGGATAAGATCTTTTTCAGGGATGATCCTTTCCTTTCCTTACAGTGCTTTGTCTGTGATGGGAACTTTCTATACACATATTTTTCTTTTTAAGAGACGGGGTCTTACTATGTTGTGCAGGCTGGTCTCGAACGCCTGGGCTCAAGGGATGCTTCGGACTGACCTCCTGAAATACTGGGATTACTGGCGTGAGCCACCGCACTTGGCGCTATCTTTCTGCAAAAAGTGGTAGATTCTACTTCTCTCTCCATCTATGTTTAGTCCCGTGAGATATAATCAAGAGAAAAGAAACATCTACCTTCATTAGATTTAAGAGTCAAACAAAAGGGCCTAGAGGCAAAAAGGCCCCAGGACCCTCTTTTGCGGGTGAGCCTGTGCATTGAAATCTTCAGCTTCATAGAGACACAGAAGGCAAAATAGGAAGTTGGATTTGCAGGAGTTAGTCTCTTGGAGTGTCTTGTCAAATTGAAGGGTTCACATATGACCTGTCAACTCTCCAAGAGAGAGATGACTTGGTGAAATCTGTATTTTGTGATGATTAGTCTGTCTCAGAGGGCTGGTTCAAGGGCAAACGAAGGTCAGAATAAGGACTTGCAGATGTGTTAAGAACAGAACCCACTGTCTTGTGCGTCAACAACAAAAGCCGACTCCACTCCTGGCCTTCATATTTTGGGGTAATTGTTTTTTGCAGTGCAGGCCTGTGAAACCTGGAGTATTTTCAGTCACAGCTTTTATCGAGATGCTTTCTGTTGACCTGAGAATTAATTATTGTTTGTCAAACAGCTTGACGACCTTGTCAGTGGTGTTTTTTTGGTTTTTACAACTCCCCATCTAAGGACTTGAGAATGCCGCAGTGGATAAAACTGTGTGACTGACGTTCATTATTTTTTTCCCCAATGCTTTATAGTAAGTGCGCTGGGAATGCTCCATTTATTATGTAGAGGAGAGACATTTCCAAACTTTAACTTTGTTGCTGTTGCTTTTGTACACTGAGGCATTGATTCTGCAGGATTAAAACAAGGTGCTGATTATTCCATTTGGTGGAAAGTTTCAGGACTGGAAGCCAGCAGAATTGTTCCACTGAGATGATAATTCTGACTCTTTGATTCTTACACATTGACTACTTTTACACCACACAAACCCATTTTAATCTTTTTAGAGGACATTTGTGTGCTACTGTTTTCATTTTTTAAAATAACCTTTTAAAAATTTTTAGGATAGTTTCAGGTTTGCTGAATGGTTGCAAAGATAGTACAGAGAGTTACTCTTTAACTCCACACCCATATCGCATCTTACGTGACCATCTGTTACAATTAAGGAACCAACATCAGTACGTTACTAAGAACCTACAACACAATTTATTTGGATTTCACTGGTGTTCACCTAATGTCCTTTTTCTGTTCCTAGGTACCATCTGAAATACCACACTGCATGGATTTGCCCTATTTTCTTAGCCTCACCTAGTCTGTGACAGTTTCTCAGTCTTTCCTTGTTTTGCATGACCTTAATAGTTCTGAGGTATTAATGTCATGGAGAATGTCCACTAACTAGAGCCAGTCTGATGTTTTAGACAGGGATATGTGTTTGGGGGAGGAAATCCACAGAGATGAAGATTTCCTTCATCTCACCCTAGCAAGGGTGACTACTGTCCACAAGACTTTTGCTGTTGATGTTGGCTTTGATCACCTGGCTGACAGAGAGTTTGTCAGTTTTCTCTGCTGTAAAGTTGTACTCTCCCCTCCCTCCCCAAGTCTAGTCTTTGAAACCAAGTCCCTAAAGTGGGGTGGGGGTGGGAGAAGAGGCAGAATTAAGCTCCACTTTCCGGATGGTGGAATATCGATAAATTATTTGGAATTCTTCTCTAAGAAAGATGGGTCTCTCCCCTTTATTTACTTAATCAATCATTTATATCAGTATGGACACATGGATATTTTGGATATGCTTTGGGCTACATTACCGTGACTTATTCTACTTTATATTCTTTGTGGCCATGATGTAGACACCAGAAACTCTATTCACTTGAATAGCAAGTAAATGAGGGGACTCAATGGTAAAGACTCTTAGAGAAACTCTCAACCCTGCTGGTTCATGGATGCTCAGCTTGCAAAAACACCTTCTTCCATCAGGAAACCTCAGTAGACGGGCAAACATTACAGTGTCCTTGAATATGCTTCATTGCTTTAATCTACGAACTTCCTATGCAGTAAGCAAAACCACCCATACCACAGCTTAAGAGTGGGGCATTCCTCCCACCACTCATCCTAGTGTCTTTTGCTAAAGAGGTATAAAGTTGAAGGAACATGTTACTAACCAGAAGACTTCCAGAGGACCCCATTGATCAGGGTAGATGAATGGCTGTGTGTGTCTTGTCACAACCATCAATATTTCAAAAGGTGATATCATCCTCTTAACCTTATGATGTGTTTTAACATAAAATTTTAATTTGCATGCAGGCAGTTATTACTTAAGCATTGCTTAAGAAGCAGTCTTTTTTTTTTTTAATTCATGTAACTGGATCTATTCTCTGAATAAGGAATATAAGCAAATCGTAGCCACTTCAAGGACTCTTTTCTTTTTTTTTAAATGGAGTCTTGCTCTGTCGCCCAGGCCGGAGTGCAGTGGTGCGATCTTGGCTCACTGCAACCTCTGCCTCCCGGTTCAAGCCATTCTCCTGTCTCAGCCTCCCAAGTAGCTGGGATTACAGGTGCCCACAAGCACGCCAGGCTAATTTTTGTATTTTTAGTAGAGATGGTGTTTCACCATGTTAGCCAGGCTGGTCTCGAACTCCTGACCTTAGATGAGCCGCCCACCTCAACCTCCTGATGTGCTGGGATTACAGGCATGAGCCACTGTGCCCAGCCTCAAGGAGGCTTTTAAAGGCAGGATGTTTTTTTTTTCTTATGGTGAAGGAATGAAGAGTAGTATAGGAAAGAAATACAGAAACTTTGAAAAAAGAAATGTAAAACTGGATCATCATTCCATAGGCTAGTAGTTAATAGTAAATAACTGTATAATTTGTTCCAGGGATTTTCTGAATATTTTAAACACAGATGATAATTCTCTATCTACATCTATGTGTTTATCTGCATTTATATCATATGTATGTATATACATATATATTTGCATGTAGATCACATCTTTGTATGGTATCTGTACCAATATTAGAGTCTATAGCTATGGCATATCAATAACTGTATCTATATCATATTGTACCTTTTCTTATCTATATCTTAATCATATCTATTTTTGTATCTGTACACATATCTTTACTGATATTCACATTATATTTCTATGTCTAAATCTATATATATCTCTATGTATACCATTTTGAACTTTACATTTCATACGATATGATAGCATAAGCTATTTTAGGATTATTAAAAATCTTCATAAGCATTGTTTTTCATGGTTAATTTTCTCAAAAGACTATGCTTTAACATACTCAGTTCTTTATATATTTTTTGACATTTAGGTTATTTTCATGTTTTTGCTCCTCTAATGTATTTTTCTTTATTTTTTTACTCCACACCCCTCCCTCCTCTAACTTATTTTCAAATTGGGCATTCTTCATTATAGGGGCATTGCTTATTTTCTTTTGTATGTTTCAAAAAACATTCTGCATTGGTCTGTACACATTTTTCCCTCTGTATCCCTTCTGTAAACATTTGTATTCACTTGAAACCTTATGGAATATTTTACTATGGAAAATTTCTGGTTACCACAAAAAAAGGAAGAGAAGATAGAATAAAGGATCCCATGTGCCCATCAGTTGGCTTCAGCAATTATGAATGGATAGCCTAATCTTTAGTATCTAACTTCATGCATATTTCCATTCTTATTATGGCATGATGTAATTCATTTAAAGATATGTCTGTACATTGCTCTAAAATATAGGAACCATTTTATTTTACACAGCTGCAGAATCTTTTCCATGCCTAAAATTATCAACAGTAGTTCCTCCGTATCATCCACTATAAAGTTGTAACTGTCAAAATGATCTTCTCATAGTTTGGTAACTCACGCAAGGTCAAGGTCTAGCACTGCAATAGGTTGATTTGTCTTTCACATTTCTTTTCATTGATATAGCTTCCCTATCTTTTTATGCACATTCTTGTTGAAAAAACTGCTCTTTTTACTCTACATGAAAGTGGGGTTTAGAATCGGAAAATGTAGTTGTCAAGTTATTTTAGAAGGAACGTGTGTATTTTCCATAGTGCACGGTCTTAGGCTACTAACTCCTCAGGAGCAAATGCCGTGTGACTTGGTAGTGTTCTACCCAGAAGGAATGCTGCTGGGTAAATTTGGACAGCTATGTGACCGCTCTTTGGACTCAGTATATCTCAGTTTTATCTATTTTTAACAAGGTTTTATTTTGAAGACAGGATCTCGCTCTGTCGCCCATGCTGGAGTGCAGTGATGCAACCATAGCTCGATGCAGCCTTGAACTTCTGGGCTCAAGCAATCTTCCCACCTCAGCCTCATATTATCTAGTACCTGGCAGAGATCCAGATCTGATGAGAAGCAAAGATAAAGGGGTGTCAGAAGGTAGCTTTTGTTGCACCATTACACACACACACACACACACACACACACAAACGGGCGCACATGCACGCACAAAGAATCAACTGCAATTTTTTCCTCTTTGCCAACCCACAGTTAACTAAAATTATTAGTTCTATTGAACTCCACATTGCATGTGATATTTTGAATGATAGAGGCTAAGGAGAGGCCAAAGAGGGAGGATTGCTTGAGGCCAGGAGTTCAAGACCAGCTTGGACAACATAGTGAGACCTCATTTCTACAGAAAAAAAGAAAAAAAAATAGCCAGATGTGATGGCTTGCTCCTGTAATCCCAGCTACTGGAGAGGCTGAGACAGGAGGATGGCTTGAGCCGAGGAGTTGGAGGCTGCAGTGAACTCTGATAGTGCCACTGCACTCCAGCCTGGGTGACAGAGAGATCCTGTCTCTAAAAAACAGGAAAAATATGACTAAAGAAAACCAAACTAATCTAATCTATACAGTTATAAATAGTTGGCTATCATTCTTATGCTAATGTAAGTATGGCTCATTTTAAGAAGAAAGTTGTATGTGTGTATGTGTGTGTATCTGTGAGTGTGTGTGTATGCATGATATAAATCCAGACTTCGAGTATCAGGGATGGTGAACTATTACTAGTAGATCATTGGAAGCTGTTACACAAGGATGCACTAGAGAATTTTACAACTATTAAATTCTGTATAATTTAAAATGTGACTTGATTTACTCAGATATTTTAAAAGGATGCATGTCTCTTACAAAACAAGATTTACTAACTTTGGTGCTCTTGACATTGAGGCTGGATAATTCTTTGTTGTGGTGGCTGTCCTGTGCCTTGTATGATGCTGAATAGTGTTGCTGGACTCAAGCTTCTAGGTGCCCGTCGTATACACATTCCTGTTTTAAAAAAAACTTATATAAATTTAACAGGCACAAGTGCTGTTTTGTTACATGGATATATTGCATAGTGATGAAATCTGGGTTTTTAGTGTAACCACCACCCAAATAACATACATTGTATCTATTAAGTAATTTCTCATTCCTCATCGTCCTACCACCCTCCCACCTTTTTGATTCTCCAGTGTCTATTATTCCACTCTCTATGTCCATGTGTACACATTATTTAGCTCCCACTTAGGAGTGAGGATATGTGGTTTTCGACTTTCTGTTTCCGAGTTGTTTCACTTAAGGTAATGGCCTCCAGTTCCATCCATGCTCCTGCAAAAGACATAGTTTCATTCTTTTTATGGCTGAATAATATTTCGTTATTCATATATACCACATTTTCTTTATTCACTTATCCATCGATGGATGCCTAGCTGGATTCCATATCTTTGCTATTGTGAATAGTGCTGTGTTAAACATATGCGTGCAGGTATCCTTTTGACATAGCGATTTCTTTTTATTTGGGTAGGTACCCAGTAGTGGGATTGCTAGATAAGATGGTAGTTCTATTTTTGTTCTTTGAGGTCTCTCCATACTGTTTTCCATAGAACTTATACTAATTTACATTCCCATCAACAGTGTATATGGATTCCCTTTTCTCTGCGTCCTCATCAACCTCTGTTATTTTTTGAGTTTGACATCCACAATGTCTCCAGACAGTCTCAGATATCCCCTTGGGAGTAAAATCCATCCCAGTTAAAAAGCTCTGTTATGAAATGAGGTGTACTTATTCCAAGTTTTACATGGGGAATTTCACTGGTTTTTGGTTTCTAGTAGCCCTGACATGTATGCTGGGCATGACCAGATAAGATAAACTGGGCAAAGAGTGCAATGAGAGATAGTAAGCACATTATTTTGGAAGACGTTTTTCATAACCAGAATAGACTTTATGAATTCTATCAATTGTAATGAGAATCGGATTGACATTTGGGGACAGTTAATATAACACACGTTATCCGAAAGGAGGTGGCATTGATTTATATAAGTGAGAGCTTACGAGAAAACAAAGACAGGAAATAAAGAAAAAGAAAATCCCTGATAAGTATCTGATAGAACAAAGTGCAGAAGGAAATGCAGCTAGCTTATCTAAAATTGGGCAAAATCATGTTCCAAATGAAAGCTCAGTAGATGGGAAGAGAGTATTTGAACATTTGATGTGAAAAATGAGATTTACTGTTCCACAGATATGAACACATTGATGGGAGCTGTCAGTTATTAGAACTTATTAACATCAGTGGGAACACCAGAAATGTGCTGCACAGAAAATTAAATTTAAGACTCATTGAAAATGGTGTTATATTTTCTGAACTGTTACATTGATTGATTAAAATTAGATTATCCAACAAAATAAGAACTTTTGATATTCTATGAGTGAATATGAGATGAATTTATGTGGCAAATGTGTTTTTAAAAGATGTATTATTAACCTCAGAGATTCGGAATTAATGTCACCAACCCCAAAGAATGCAGTATAACATTTGTCATAAGTGACCTCATAATAGGTTATTTTGTAATATCGTTTTTAATTTTGATAATAAATGGGCACCTTTTATACTTTTTATAATAAAAGGATATATGCAAAACCAGTTATTTTTATTCCAATGTTAATAAAATGGCAATAAGCCTCATTTCATTTGAAGTGCCAACTTTCACTCCATATCAAATTTCTAAAAGTCTGGGAGATACTCACCAACTAGTTAAGAAGATTTTCATTCTATAAAATTGTATAATGCAGCGAATCCTGTTCTTTTCCCATATGCATTTATTTAATATTTATATTTGATACAAGGAATCGATATTATTTTCATTAAACCACTCATAAATGTGTTTTACTTCTTCTTGGGTACATGTTTAAAAATTTGGTTACATTTTTAAGATGTTGATGCCATGGTTAAAATATTCCAACTAAGTAATGGGATGGGTTTACAAGAAGTTTTTGCTCTACAAGGAAATAGGTCAATAAATTAGGCTCCAGCCAATTATAGGAGAAAAGAAAAAGTTAATTTATTATACATTATTGCACACAGTGTTTGATGTATGTGTGCAAATTGCTCCCAAATACAGTTTGGTTGCAGTTGTGCTCCACATTTATGGTGGATGCAGTTTTGAATATGTGCAGAGAGAATATATTCTGACCTCATTCATCAATGTGATGCAAATGTGTAGAAATGGCAAGGTCATTTTTGTATGATGATAAAATGCCTGTTTGAAAGTAAATTCATCCACCCATCCATCCAAAGTTTGCATTTTCTCAATTCCCAGGTCTAAATATGTGTGTGTGTGTGTGTGTGTGTGTGTGTATATGTGTGTGTGTGTGAGAGAGAGAGAGAGAGACAGAGAATCTAGTGCAATTTTATTGTTCTACTTTGTTCCAGGCTTGACATTTTAGTGATTGACACTAAAATACCTTGATTCTTACCCTCTAATTTTACAAATAAAATCTGGTTTACTGTTATGGATTGAACTGTGTTACGGATTGAATTGTGTTCCCCAAAAAGATATATTGAAATCCTAATGCCCAGCACCTCAGAATGTGATCTTATTTTGAAATAAGGTCTTTGCAGATGTAATTACAATGAGGTGATTAAGGTGGCCCTCATTCCGTATAACTGGTGTCGTAACCACCGTGTGAAGACACAGACACTCACAGGGTGAAGGTGGCCATCTGATGATAGAAGCAGAGGTTGGCTTGATGCAACTACAAAAAGGGAATGCCAAGGATTACTGGCAACCCCCTGAATTTAGAAGAGACACGTAAGTATACTCACCAAGAACCCTCGGAGGAAGCATGGCCAACATCATGATTTTGGACTTCTAGACTTCAGAACTTTGAGAGAGTATATTCCTGTTTCCTGAGACATAAGGCTTGTGATTCTTTTTGATAGTAACTCTAGGAAACTCATACACCAAGACACAGAGTTATTTATTTAAATTCATTTTTTTCATTTAAAAATACTTATTTGGCAAAGACTGTAATATGGAAAGTGTCCAGTGTGATGACTGGATGTACATATACATTGTGTAACAATGATCATAATCAAATTAATGAACATATCACTCATAGCCCATGTGGTACATAATGGATGGACCCGAAGTTATGCAGCCAGCCTGGGGCAGAGCTGGGTTTGAAGGGCAGACTCCTCACCCTGCCACACTTGTCTTCCAGAATCACTTTCACATCGTCATGAGGATTTTAGAGACTCCACTGCTCCATGTCACTGCATCAACACATTGTGGAGTGGGGGGCTCATATTTCATTGCAGGTGTCTGAAGATCAACAGTTGGGTTTCCCTTCCCTCAAGTGTAAAATGAGTGAGTTGGACCTGTCTCCAGGGCCTTTCTAAGCTGTGTGATTTGAGAACAATGATCATTGTAATTAAGACTCTTGACTTGAATGCTGCTCATTTTAAACCATGATTAGGGATATGAGATGCTCCGTGTGTTTTCTAAATAAACTTCATTGTGACCTGGTTAAGTGTTGGATATGAATTGGCAACAGGGGGCTTGCTAGTAGAAATGGTGTAATTTAAAACCCATTCACAAGTATTTACACACTGCAAGACATCTAGATCCTCAGAAGTCAGGTAGTATCCTAAAAGCACAGTGTGTAATTTATGGTAGACAATTGAAATTGCACTGAAATTAAACTTGGTGGTGGGGAGTACACTTCATAGTATTCAGTTTTTGCCTTCACTTTATTCTATGTCTGACTCTCAGGAAATAGGAACTGCAACATTGGTTTTCTCCAGTGTATTTTCAACTTCAAACTTGTGAATTGTAAACCATTAAGCAAATGATCAAACACTACATCTTTCCCCGCTCTTGTATGGACATAGAGTTTTGTTATTCATGCCTTCTCTTTTCTTATCTGGGAAGAGATCTTTCTTAACCTTTAGAAATTGGATTAATGCGACTCTCTTTAACCTCACATTTGATGTGAATGTCAGAAGTTTTTGAAACTTAGCTGTGCTTTTAGTACACTGATCACTGAGTGCCCGTCGACTGGCAGGCACTGGACTGCCCAGTGAGAGTAGGTGAAGAAGAGACAGCAGCTCCCTCCTGGAGTGTGTGCTCTGCTGGAGGATAAAGACACTTCTCAAGCAATAGCATAAATGCGTCTGACACCATGACTCTAATCAGAGTGGCACAGCCAATGGGCATGGGGCTAGGAGAATATGAGAATTCGTAGGTATGGGGATGCTGTCAGGGTTCATGAAAGGTCTTCCCAATGATGAGAAAACTGCAAGTTGGGAGGAGGTAGAAATAACTGAAAGAAATGGTTGTAGAGATGAATACATTGGGGGATGATCATGTTGCAGGGTGACATCTTTGAGTGATACAAGGAATAGAGTTTGAGCTCCTGCTGCAAACCCTCAGTGATGTGTTGTAATGGTAAGAATTGGCTCATGGTTTCCTGGTTTGCCTGATTGCTGCATCCACAAAACCATGGGTTCTGGGGTTAATTCCCATCCATTTTATTGCTGAATTTCTCAGAATGATAGTCTTCGGTACATTGTTACTGAAAGGAGGTGCTAAACCCAATGTCTTCATTGCTTTCGAAGCAGATGGTCCAGTGTAGTGTTTCTCAAACATAAGCATCAGAGCGTCCTAGAGGGCTCGTTAAAGACAAATTGCTGGGACCCATCCCAGGAGCTTCTGAGTCAGCAGATCTGAGATGGGACCCATAATTCCCCAGTTGAAGTTGCCGTTACTGGTCTTGGGATCACCCTTTTAGAACTACTGCCTTAGGGTATTTCTAGGTTACACGTGCATACATGACCTGCTTAAGTTTTGAGCTCAACATTCTGTTTTATTCCTTCCTGTTCAGAGGCCAGCATCCACAGCTCTGGGTCTCATCATTTGCTTTTTGTCATCCAGTTGTGCTCTACTGATTTATAAGTTATCTTTATGTTTTCAGTTTCCCAGTCAATTCAAGCCAATGCATATTTATTGGGCATCTACCATGTGCTATGGACTGTGAGGGACTTAAAGATTAACAACAACGACCATAAAAACTCATTGACGTGCTGGGCATTATTTATTTCCCCATGGCCTCCAAATACTAGGCTCATAATTCAAAACACTACAGCAACTTGAAGGCAGCAGATTGTCTCTCACTTCAGGGATCCACAGGTATATGGCTTCTCAAACGAAGGTCTGGTAATTCCAGGCTGCATGCAGCTATTCTTCCTTTAAAGACTGAGAAACCATGCATACAACATCTTTTCTTCCTTATTCGTTTATACATTTGATAACTATGTACTGACATCTTACTTTGAGAAGGTCATCATGCCAGATACCGTCAGTGATAGAGATAAGATTCAACCTCTGATCCCAGGGAGACTCTCAGTAAGGAAGAGAAAATGAGAAATGAAAATACCTATACTATAAGGCATGCACATCACACATTCCATAAGTGGGTAAAAACACAGACCTTGGCAGCACAGAATCTTGTTTTCCATTTGTGTCATTTAGGACACTGCATTGGTTATCTATTGCTGCATAAAAAATTCTTCTGAACCTTAGGTTAAAACTGCAAACATTTATCATCTCACATATTTCTATACATCCGGGATTCAGGAGCAGTGTAGCTGGCCAGTTCTAGCTCAGGGTCTGTCATGATGTTGCCGTGAAGTTGTAGACAGGGCTTGCAGTTTTATGATGGTGTTGGAGAATCTCACTTATGTGTCACTTGGCAGGAGGCTTCAGTTCTTGGCCACATGGGCTTCTCCCTAGGGCTAGACATGTGACATTAACAGCTGGCTTTTCTGAAGTGAGGAGAGAAAGAGGGAGGCTGAAAGGGAGTCTAAGATGAAAGCCACACACTCTTAGAACTTGATCTTGGAGGTGACACCTTGTCACTTTTGCACTTGATTTGGAGGTAACACCTTGTCACTTTTGCTACATGCTATTGGTTGTTCAAATCAAATCTGGCACCATGTGGATGAGGATTCCATGAAGGTGTTAATTGCAGGTGTCAATTGGCCATCTTGGAAGCTAGACTATCACCAGGAGCTCTTCCAAAGGAGGTGACTTATGAGCTGCATAGAATTTTGTCATAAGGACAAAGGAGAAAGTGTGAACAAACACATGGGTACAGCAAGTATTGAGGAATGGACTGTGTTGTGTTGAGTGTTGTCTCAAGGGCATGTTGAGTTTGGGTGATGAAATTGAAATCAGATCATTTCAGGTGGTGCAACTTGATGGTAAGCCATATAGATGTTATTCTGTAGGCAATGGAACAATCATATTAGGACTTTTGCAGAACTATTTAAGGAATAGCAGTTTCATGATAGTAGAGGTAGGGATAGAAGACAGAAGGTCAGTAATGCAAGTTGAGATCTAGTTATAGATTCAACTGTGGTAGAGACTGAGGAAATGGGGATGGCATGAGGCTCTGCAGAGGCATTGGAAGGATGATACCGATAGAACCTTGCAAACTTGGATAGAGGCCAAGATAATGAATAACCATCCAAGGTTGCAGTTATGGGTGGAGTTGTCCAGTTAAGAAAAGGGAGAGAGTTCAGAGGTAGGTGAAGGTCAGCATTATTAGATGCTTTGGAGACATGTGAGACTGACAAAGATGTTTACTATTTTTTTTGGTGATTATAAGGTAATCAATAGACTTTGAGAGATTATTGTTTTTCAGTGTTCCATATTATCTTGCTTGGATGCATTTTTCTTTTTTCCTGAAACTTGGCAGACATACCCATTATCAAGATGTTTTCAGAGGGGCATGGTGGCTCATGCCTGTAATTCCAGCACTTTGGGAGGCTGAAGCAGGATTGCTTGAGCTCAGGAGTTGGAGACCAGCCTGGGCAACATGGTGAAACTCCATCTCTACACAAAGTACAAAAATTAATCAGGCATGGCAGCATATGCCTGTAGTCCCACCTACTCGGGAGGCTGAGGTTGGAGCATTGCTTGAGCCTGGGAGGCGGAGGCTGCAGTGAGCCCAGATCACACTGCTGCACTCCACCTTGGGTGACACAGTGAGACCCTGTCTTAAAAAAAGAAAAAAAAAAAGAATGAAAAGACCTTTTCAACCATTCTAATCATAATTCCAAGACCTATTTGTGTCCTGACTTCAAGAGCAGTTACTCTTATTGAGAAACATTTCTTTAATTGTTCCCACTTCTCTTATACCTTTTTTTCTGACAGCAGGCGGCATCCCCTCAGTTGTCCAGCTGACCACTGGAAGGGCTGAGCCCTCAACAAACCCATATCCTGCTTGGAGTTTCTCTATAGGCTCTGTCTTATTTATTGCTCCTGCTTTGAGTAACTTTCTCCTTCCTCAAATCTATTCTTCTAATTTTCCTCCACTGCCTATTAATTGAACTGACTTTTCTGACTGTCTGTTCCTCCTGCCTTTGCAGTTACTGTCACTCCCTAAATTCCATCCTCGAATCACTCCTCTTCCTTCCATACTGTCCTATGTAGCTTTGCATCTACTCATGGTTTGATGATTATTTCCATCGGAGAGACCACAGGGGTCTATATCTTCTGCTCTCACTTCTCTTCCAAGTTCCTTCCTGCCCTTACAGCTCCCCTTTCAACAACATTGCCTATATGCTCTGGCCAAAACTCAATTCAGTGTTCCCAAAATTGTCCCATCATCTTTCTTGCCAAGCTAACTGTGCTCCCTGCTCATGGCATCTTCTCCTCTCAATTCCTCATCTTGGATTTGAATCCCCTCTCTTTCCCATCCCCAATGTAAATCACTTTCAGAAATAACAGGTCCTATCATTTCTTCTTCTGAGATACATCTGTACTTTTCTTGGTCATCTTCTCACTTTATGTGTTACTATTTTAATCATATCCTGTCTATGACTTGTACACTCTCCAATCTATTTTTAAAGCTATTCTTTCTTCATCTTCACAAATAATTGATTATGTAAGACTACTATCTCGTTCAAAATTCATCAACAGGCGTCCACTGTGTTTCACCACCTGCCCCATCTCCGTCGTTACAACTGCAGTCATCATTTTACTCCTCTGGGTATTATACTTCATCCTCCACCCAACCTGAGTATGGGTAGGAATCACTGCATTTCACCTTGGTTTCTTGCTTTTTCTCATTCTTCTCAGGCTCTCTTTCAACCTGGAATACTGTTATTTTCCCATCTCCACACCTTATTCATTACTGAGGGCTAAAATGCTGTTTCTTTCACTGCTCTCTCTAACATGCATTGTTTGGATTCCTCTGTGGTAGTCATCAATTTCCATTACAGAGGCCAGGAGACCTGATACTTTCTTGAGTGTGAATTTCAGTAGTTGATGTCTTGTGTCTCAGTTTCCTCAGCTGTTGAGGGCTGTGAAAAGAGTACCTACCTCGAGGGATGTTTGCAAAATAAATCAGTTAAGGTCAGGCACTGTGGCTCATGCCTGTAATCCAAGCACTTTGGGAGGCTGAGGCAGGAGGACTGCTTGAGCCCAGGAGTTTGAGACCAGCCTGGGCAACATAGGGAGACCCTGTCTGTACAAAAAAAAAAAATAATAATAATAATAATAAAAAAAATTAGGCAGGGATGATGGCACATGCCTGTGATCCCAGCTACTTGGGAAGCTGAGACAGGAGGATTGCTTGAGCCTGGGTATTCAAGGCTATAATGAGCTAGGATTGCAAAAGAAAAAAGAAAAGAAAAGCAATAAATTAAGCATATAAAGCACTTTAAAACAGGTATATAGCAAGTGTTGAAGGTGGCCCTGACATTACTTATCTTTGGCCCATCCTTGTCTTTCTCCTTCGTAGTCTAAAATGTTTTACAAAGGACTGTTTTTCATGACACTGAGAATGAACCCCAAATTCCTTTCACTGACCTATTCCACTTTTATACAGTAAGCCTCTTGCTCACTTCTCCAGCTTCATCCCAGGCCATTCTCTTCTCACTGCACTGCTGTCCCAGTCCTCTTTTGGTTTTGTGATCTAACTGAGTGGATACCGTGTTAGGACATTTTTGTGTGCCACTTCCTCTGCCCAGAGCACCCTGTCCTGTTCCCATTTAAAGTGGGTTCCACCCTCGGTTGTGTTCTTATTTAACCCATTATTTACTTTCTTCTCTGAGCTCACCTGATCTCAAAGGCTTTTTTATTCTTTGTCTACTTATGGATATGTGTGGAGGATCCGGGGGGTTAGTGAATTTTTCTCTGCATTCTCTAAACATGTGTATTGCATGAATCTGGAATAGATCAGCCCTTACTGGGTATTTATTAAAGAAATGAGTAGTTGTAAGACACTCTATAGATATTCATTCAATGAATGAGAAAATCAAATGTTGCCTGATAAAAACAAGTGTTAAGTCAGCTATCACAGTTTTCTGAGACACGCAGCCAAGCCAGGGAGACTCTGAGGGAAGGCCGCCTTTCATTGTAAAATCAACGCACTTTAGGGGAAAGTTCCTCTCTCACCTAAGGGAACACGGATCTTCCTTGATTGTTCACTTTGGTATTTCTAAATTAGCATCATTTACCAAAAATGTTTGGATCACTCAGTACATGCATGTGATTTATTTCTAAATGGCTATCTTAAAAAAACTTCCTCATCTGTATTAATGTCCTTAGAGTTTTTACATTTTTTGCCTGTATTTCATTAAAGATGATGTCATAGAAAATTTTTGTCAAATTTCTCATTCTGGTCCGTGCCTGGAAGATTGAGAGTGATGCAGTCTAAGAAAGTTCAGGATTTTGAAGTTTAATCATTTACATTCTAACAACACTAAAGCTATAAATCTGCCGTGCAGTGTTGCTTACTTCTACTGCTCACTGGATGGATGAGTCTATGTGCTTTTTACATTTCTTATAAAGATTTGGGTCAAAACTAGCAGTGTGGTCAATAAATTAATTTCTTGAGAGTTTATCAGAATTGTGGGATGATTTGGGAGGAACAAAATTGTGTAAAATCAATCCTCTATTTTTAAACTTATTCTTCTAAAATTCTAAATAGAATTTTTTTATTCATTAATATTTTCTTGATTTCATAATGCTAAAAATTAAGTAAGATGAGTGTTGTGTTAAGAAATGGGAGCAAATCCAAGACCAAAAATCAGATGATTTATTAAATTTGCAACTTAAAAAAAAATGCAGTTTGAAAGATTGCTGTGTTTGAGGAGAGGACATACAATTTTGTTGAGATAACTTAGGGTACAAATCAAGGTCATTTATGTTCATTTGAACATTCATATTGACATCTGGAAATATCCAGAATGACTACACTAAAACCTGCAGGTAAATTCTTTTCTCAGCTGATCATGCCATATTGTTGTAGTTAATCAAGAAATCTACCAAAATTAAATTTGTCCTCCTACTTTTCAGTTTAGAAATTTAGGGGGTCATTGGGACTCAAAAAAAATTCAATAAATAATGGACCATCCTAGAGATACTTCTTTTTAATTTAAAAATCCCTCTGAGATATCCTCAGGTTTTAAAAATACCTTTGTATTTTCCTGTTTTTGCGTGTGTTTGTGTAGGCCTACATCTTCATATTAGTCATCAGTGTTGTCAGAACCTTGGCTAGAATCATAGTCTAGACCTCTTGAGGTCACTGGGTGGTTGGCTACATTTTCCACCTCTTGCTTTTCATGGCTCCCACTCTGAGAAACATGCTCCTTCTCTCTCTCTCCTCTTTCAAGGTCATCTTTGAGGACATCTTCTGAAGCTTTTTCTGAGATGCTGCCACTTCTGAGCACGACACTGTCTATTCTTGTATCACCAGTATAGGAGCTCATGCAATTTGTAAGCACTTGCCTTAATGATGCGCTCCCTGAAAGACCTTGAGGAGAGGGATCAGGTGGCATTCATCTTTAGGATCCCTTCCCTGTCCTCACAGCACATTCATGGTCCACGTTCAGCAAACACTTGTACAATGACATTTAGGGTTTCTGGACAATCTGTATTGTAATTTATGTTGATACAAAGGGACAAGAGCATCATATGAAAAGTCAGAGTTCTATCAATGTCATCTTGATGAAAATATTTATATCATATCTTATGTCCTAGGTGTCTTCTTGACTGACTACCCAGGGTGAGTTGGAATGGCTATGTGCATCTCTCTGAACCCCCAAATCTTTAGTTGTAATGGTGAACTTACATGGAGAGGCTTATTTGAAACGTCTTTATAGTGTGGATGATAACCTTCTTAGTTTCCACAGCTGATATTCTCCAAAGGTTTGTATGCTTTGACTAATGTATTCTCTTTATGCTAAGGTTTCTTTAAAATGATATGAATGTTCCATAAATGCTTTTTTTTTTTTTTTTTTTTTTTTTTGAGACAGGGCTTCACTCTGTCACCCAGGGTGGAGTGCAGTGGCGTAACCACAGCTCACTGCAGCCTCTGCTCCCGGGCTCAAGCAATCCTCCCACCTCAGCCTGCGGAGTAGCTGGGACTACAGGCGTGCACCACCAAACCTGGCTAATTTTTGTATTTTTTTGTAGAGACAGAGTTTCGCCATGTTGCCCAGGCTGGTCTCAAATTCCTGAGCTGAAGCAATCCTCCCTCCTCAGCCTCCCAAAGTGCTGGGATTACAGGCATGAGCCACCACGCCCGGCCCCATAACTGTTAGTTTAATTAGCACCTTTCTGCTTTAGTTCATGTTGACTATTGAAAATCTATCATCCCGTATAATTAGTGTTTTTAAAAGATACTTTTAGATAGTGATTAAAAACGTATTTATTAAGTAGAATGTAAATTATTACAAATGATATGAATACCATAGGATATAGTTTTTATATGACAACTTAGATTATAAAATGCAATTCTAGCCAGGCACATTGGCTCATGCCTGTAATCCCAGCACTTTGGGAGGCCCAGCAGGCACCAACCGCTTGCTTCCAGGAGTTCAAGAGCAAACAGGGCAACGTAGTGAGACTCCGTCTCCATAAAAAAAAAAAAAATAGCTGAGCATGGTGGTGCATGCCTGTAGTCCCAGCTATTCAGGAGACTGAGGTGGGAGGATTGCTTGAGCTGAGGAGCTTGAGGCTGCAGTGATCCAAGGTTGCACCATTGCACTCCAGTCTAGGCAACAGATAAATATGAGTACAAACGGCTGTTCATCTTCATATTAATATGAAATTGCATTTTTTGATACAGGATCTGGTCCTATCTTGTGGCCTTCTGTAACAGGTTGTCTTGTCCAAATTCTGGAATAAAGTCCAGAAGAATTTTAGTCTAGATAATTTATTCTTTAACCTTTGAAATATTGTATCAGCTACATGACAATGGCTTATAACTAGCTCTAAATAAATGAAATAACATTTGTGAGAGTGAATCACGTCACTGAGAACCAAGGGGAAACATGAAGTAGTGATTATTTGAACAGAAAGTGTTAGTGGTCTGCATTCTGCCTTGCACCCAAATGGCATCACCTATGGGTGTGATAAAAAGCCCCTGCCTTTCTCTCTGTCCTCAATGCTTGGGATTTCCAACAACCACAAAAGAGAAGCCAGGAAGAATGCTGTGTTGTGAGTACCCCCAGGAAGGTTTTCCTTTATGAAGAGGCAGACCTAGTTAGGAAATACATAACCATGGACTGCAGGAAAGACAATTGAGTCTGCATGGAGGATAGAGACCAGGGACCCCATAAGAGGAGAGGTGGTGACCGAGGCCTGCAGGATGCATGGAAACATTCCTGACATCAAGGGCAGCAACTGTGAACACACTTCTTCTAGGCAGAACTAGCATGGATGAACAGGGTTCTTTTCAGGGAGACTCACTAGGTAGATGACTACACATGAGACACTTTTTTTTTTTTTTTTGAGATGGAGTCTCGCTCTGTCGCCCAGGCTGGAGTGCAGTGGCGCAGTCTCAGGTCACTGCAAGCTCCGCCTCCCGGGTTCACGCCATTCTCCTGCCTCAGCCTCCTGAGTAGCTGGGACTACAGGCGCCTGCCACCACGCCCGGCTAATTTTTTGTATTTTTAGTAGAGACAGGGTTAAACCGTGTTAGCCAGGACAGTCTTGATCTCCTGACCTCGTGATCCGCCCACCTCGGCTTCCCGAGTAGCTGGGATTACAGGCGTGAGCCACTGTGCCCGGCGAAACACTTTCAATGGGAATATTTTGTTCCATCAGATTTTAGCAATATTAGATTTGAAAATAGGGGAAGCACACACAGATGCAATTAGTTTCACCACCTCACTTGTGTATGTAAACAAACCTGTAAACAAAGCTAAGCAAACCAAGAAACAAACAAAACCTCAAACCTAATACAGTAATAATAGGCTGGGGGCGGTGGCTCGCTCGTGACTATTATTAATCTCAGCACTTTGGTAGGCTAATACAGAAGAATTGCCTGAGCCCGGAGTTCGAGACCAGCCTGGGCAACATAGTGAGATCCTATCTCTATAAAGATTATTTAAAAAATTAGCCAGGTTTAGAGGCATCCACCTGTAGTCCCAGGTACTTGGGAGGCTGAGGCAGGGGGATCACCTGAGCCTAGGAATTTGATATTACAGCCAGCTATGATTGTGCCATTGAATTCCAGCCTGGGTAAAAGAGCGAGATCTGTCTCCAAAGTTAATAAATAAGTAAAATAATGATAATAATTTTTACCATATCACAAAAAATATAGCCAGTCAGATACAATGCACACTAATTATTGTAAAATTTTCTGAAATACACATACATCACTAACTTGATAATTGTAAATTTAAAACCGGAGGGTGTGAACAAAGGTATGATCAAGTAAATAAATGTATAGGCAATTTCAAAGTCTTAATAATACAATTTCAAGAGCTAATATTAATTGAGCATTTACTATATGCACACTCATGCATTATGGGACTGTCTTTGGTGCTAATATCACAAAACTTTATTTTTTTTTCCACTGGTAATTTTTGTCACTGTTGAAAACTGTTTCAGCCATAGATCCCCACAGTGCAGAGACTGCGGGATGTGGGAGAGAAATGATGGTCTCAACCCCCACCTGAGCCACTGTCCTATGGCGGGTGAAGGCCAAGCCACCCAGCTTGAGTTCTGGCTCCACTTTTATAGTTCTGTGGTGTTGGGCAGGTTAGCTAATACGTCCCTGCATTAGTGTTCTCAACTAATGGGGATAAAGCTCACATATACCTTATACGTTTTTGGAGACAATTAAGAGTTAGTTTATGTAAAGAATTCAGCAAGTTAGATGCTAACCCACTATGTACATATTAGCTATTATAACTTATTATTCGGACAAACAGCTAATGCATGTGGAGCTTAATACCTAGGTGACGGGTTGATAGGTGCAGCAAACCACTATGGCACACATTTACCTATGTAAGAAACCTGCACATTCTGAACATATATCCCGGAACGTAAAGTAAAATAAAAATACTAAAAAAACCTATTATTATTACTATTATTAGAATTGTTTGGATGAGGAGGTAGCTTGATATCTTGAAAAAATGCATGGTCTTTGGAGTCAAGATAGGTCTTACTCCCTGCTTCAGTGAGCTGCGTTACTTAACACCTGGATATCATTTTTTTCCCAATGTAAAATAAGATGTCATAATAACTCCGGCCCTTGGCTGTAGAAGGGTCAGTGAAGATGAATGTTGTTAAGATTGTTGTTAAATATAAATTCATTTTTACAAATACAGTTTCATCAACAATATTTATGATAATGCCTATTAATAACAAAATGTGCTAGGTGTTATGAGAAATCAAAAACATAGTTAAAATATGATCTTGCCTTCCTGCAATTTAATAATGTGCTGGCTCATTAGCTATGAAACCCAAAGGCCTTATCTACTTTGTATTAATATTTTTTCAAGCATGGAAGTAAGCCCAGAAGGGTATTGAGTGATGTATCCTCTTCTTCCCTTACCATCTTTCCTATAGATGCAAAATCCTGAGTGTGAAAGGCCACGTGGTACTCTGTTAGCTATCTCGCAGGTGTTACTTATCGATGGTTCTTGCTTAAAATAGAAGGAGGAGTGTCGCATGAGACACATCGTATAAAGACAGAATTCCGGGTGAGATGCCAAGAAAGACTCCGAATGGTCCTGAGATGATAACTGATCCAATGGAGATGATATACCTATTCAGTTGATGCAAACATAATTGCGGCCTATACCCTTGAGTGTAAGGCAAAAACTGCAATTATGCTTGCACCAACCTAATATATATATCTTTTGGAGACAGGGTCTTGCTCTGTCGCCCAGGCTGGAGTGCAGTGGTGCGATCAGAGCTCACTGCAGCCTCAACCTCCCAGGCTCAAGTGATCCTCCCACCTCAGGCTCCTGAGTCCGCTGGGACCATAGACACATGCCGCCACACCCAGCTAATTTTGAGATAAGTTTTCTTGCAGTAGAGTCAATGGCAGTGTTGTTCTGACCTTCTGCCACAGCAAAACATCTCTGCAGGTTGAGGATTACTTCTTGCAAATAAGTGATTTCTAAATGATTGATTGCTTCTTTTCACACATTTTGCAGATTTCTTTTATTAAACAAGTTATATCTAATGGAGAAATACACTGAGTTGATGATCTCCAACAAAACTTTAATGCCACCCAGATTAATGCCAACCAGATTATAAGTTGCCCATTGGAAACCTCAAGGAGTCTTCATTGATTTTGTATTCTCAAACTGCATGTGTGTGCTAAGATGGTTGCATAGAGATTCCACATGAAGCCATGCATGTGTGTAGGTGCTCCCACTAGACTAGTTCCTTGACTTATTAGGGAACAAGTTAAGAATTACTTCATGTCATGATCGGCTAGTTCTTGTAACTACCCATAAGAAAGCTTATAAGGAATGTCACATTGGTTTTGAAACAATATCATCTCTTTTACTGATGGAGAGAGGTATGTTTTTCTTTTTTTTTAAAAAAAATAGGGAACAATGTGCTGAGATGGAAAAAAAATCAAGTAGGTTTCCAGGGAGGCATTTTTAAAGGCACCATCTCAGAAGGACGAGGCAATGGTAAGTATCAGGAATAGTTATTGGCGAGTCCAGCATGGCAGTCGATGACTGTATTCTGGACTGCACCATTGGACTGGGGAACCACTGTGTGGCCAGGCTGTGGGCTCAGGCAGTTGTTCAAAACCCTGAACCTGGAGCTCAGACCAGAGGGCTGCATGGGAGGCTCACTGTCATTCATTGTAACCCTAGGAACCTCATCCTTCCTTGAACCCGATTGTTCCCATCTGATCAGAGCTTAGATGCAAGATTGGGAAGGAAGGTAGTGGAGTTGGGGTCTGCCTGGAGGACAGCCCAGGTGAGTCATGGCTGGGAGAGCAGTAGGTTCATTCTCACCGCCTCATTTTTCTAAGGGGAAACAGATCCACAAGGGAGGGTCAGCCCCAGATCATTGGCCACACTTATGGAAAACCTGTGCTGCTGTTACGCAGGCCCCTTCATTCTGTTTGCATGCTCTCCTTGTAATCCCTGGGCCTATCAGGATGCCAGGGTGTCTGTTGGAAGAGGCATCCAAGAAGGATCTTTAGGCTGCAGGATGGAAGCACATGCTACAGCATGACCTTATGTAGATGGTTCATTCATTACCTTTTAATATCTTCCTCTTTCTTTGCGTCAAACATGGGTAATAAAATACCTAACTTGTCATATTATAAGAAGTAATTGAGGCCAGGTGCAGTGGGTCATGCCTGTAATCCCAACACGCTGGGAGGCTGAGGAGGGAGAATCACTTGGGTTCAGGAGTTCAAGACCAGCTTGGGCCACACAGTGAGACTTCATCTCTACAAAAAATTTAAAAATTAGCCAGACATGGTGATGCACACCTGTAGTCCCAGCTACTTGGGAGGCTGAGATGGGAGGATCGCTTGAGCTCAGGAGTTTGAGGCTGTGTAGCTGTGATTGCTCCACTGCACTCCAGCCTGGCCAACAAGCAAGACCCTGTCTCAAAGAAAAAAAAAATTAGGTGAAAACAATGTCTATGAAACGCTCAGTGCCTGGTGATGTCTAAGGAATGCCCAAACTTTCTAGGTAAGGGGTAGGGGATGCATGGAGTGAGAGTCCCACTGGATGAGCATGAATGGGAACTCATCACTATTGCTTAAAGTGCCTGATCCAGAATTAAAATATTTCAACAGAAAATTCAGAGGAAACTTTAGAATGCTGAAAAATGCCATATTGGTCAGTCTTACTGGTTAATCAACTTTTCTGAAGTACATACACACTTTTTTTTTTTTTTGAGATGGAGTCTTGCTCTTTCACCCAGGCTGTAGTGCAGTGGCACAATTTCAGCTCACTGCAACCTCCGTCTCCCAGGTTCAAGTGATTCTCCTGCCTCAGCCTCCCAGGTAGCTGGGATTACAGGCACCCACTACAACGCTCAGCTAGTTTTTGTATTTTTAGTAGGGGTGAGGTTTTACCATGTTGGCCAGGCTGGTCTTGAACTCCTGACCTCAGGTGATCCACCTGCTTTTGCCTCCCAAAGTGCTGGGATTACAGGTGTGAGCCACCACGCCCTTCCCACCCAGCTTTTTGTATTTTTAGTAGAGGCAGGGTTTCACCATGTTGACCAGGCTGGTCTTGAACTCCTGACCTCAAGTGATCCATCTGCTTTGGCCTCCAAAAGTGCTGGGATTACAGGCATGAGCCACTGTGCCCAGCACACACTTCACTTTGGATCAAGCCCTTTAGGGCATCTGAACTTCTTTTCCAGTCCCTTGCTGCACCCAGGCAATCCCAAGCCTGGTGCCTTCCTATCTCCAGCCTTTGATTTAGGCTATTCTGTCTGCCTGTGTGCAACATTTCCTTTCCCTCCTTACTGAAGTTCTACCCATCCTGTGTTGCATAAGTTGATGGATAATTTTGAAAAAATAATTATTGGTAATCATGAACCTCTACTGACTTATTTCATTGATGCATTTTTGAGCCTGGTTAAACCAAGTCTAGCAGTGCTTTCGGATTACTTTGGTGGTGAAAATTGTTTACTTAAAAAAAAAAAAACAATTTGAAACAAAAGTAGAAAGCAGTGGTTTCAAGCTCATTTGGAGTGTCCAAAGTGACATGCTTGGAAATTTAGGATTTTGAAATAATTGTCTGCTCCTCCTCATGGCCACACTTCGGGGTACATCTCAAAAGTAGACAAACACAGATGAAGGTCAGCTCTCTGACTCACTGTATGTAAACCTCTCAGAAATTCACCCTTGGCTGCACTGCTCACCAGAAGTCCATTTTCTTCTAGAGTAAACATTTGCAATGATCTAGGACTCAAAAAGTCCATCTTGGGCCATTTGAATGACCCCAGCATCTCCTTTTACCCTTTTTATTTGTAGCCCCTGCAGAGTGGGGTTCAAAATGTCAGACAGATACTACTAGTACAGGCAGAGGGGACACTCAGACCATGAGATCCTTCTCACTGTCTGGACATTAGAAATAGAGCAGAGCCCAAGGAAAAGATATGGGTAGAATACTTTTGTGATATACAGCTGTGAGCCCATGTTAGTGGAGATATTTCACAATTGAAAATCTGGACCCTTCCCCACAAACTCAAATTTTAGAAAGGTTCATCTTATGCTTTCATACATCTCAAATAAATGGCTCTGTCTTTTCATGGTTCAGCTGCAAATCTGAAGTCTTTACAATTTGATTGCTTAAATATTGGTTATTGACAAATTTTCTTATCAATTTGAATGTTGTAGCTTCCAAACTTTTGTCAAAATTTAGACCACAAAGGCCTTTTGATTATCTCTTTAATGATTGCCAGATAATTTTCCTATCCATGGCTTTCTCTTTATAGAGTGAAACTTCAATATTTTTCCTTGATTCTAGAAGATTGTCAAGGTCATGTCCTTTATGGAACTCTTGTTTCCAACAAAGTTGATTTTTAAACATCTCTCCATATTTCCTGCCATAAACAAATACTAGGTTTTGTTTTTCAAAGATAATTTGTAATTTATAAAGAAAGATTAATGCTGTCCCACCTCCCCCATTTGATCATTAACATACAAATTGGAAGAAAATCATACTTGGAAAAATGATTGATCAGCTGTTAGCTATTTTTATCTAGTATAGATTTATTTGTCTTATCAAAGGTAAAACGAATAAAGGTACACATCATTTTTCATCAGCATATACAGCTAAATAATCAATAATGATACATTATGTAAATCCCTTTGGCTCCTGAATTATTCAACTTTCTTCTTTTTTCCATTTTCTTCTTTTTCAACCTGGACGAGTCTTAATAAATAATCAAGGCCTGAGGTCTGAGAAATGTTTGTCTTCTCTCTCACACCTACAGCCTTTGGAACAGGAACCCAATGCAGCTTCGGTTGTAATCATTTCAGTAGCTGCAGTGCAAAGAACATTCAGTTGAATATAATCAGACTGTCCTAGTTCCAAGGAGAAGCAGTAGTAACAGGTCTGGCATCAGGCTCAGAGCTATAGACGAGTCACAGCTTATAATATGATAGACTCACTTTATGAAACCCAAAGGGAACATTATATAAAGTGCACAATCATGAGAAGGAAATGAGAGCTTCTGAACCTAGGACTTTTTTTAAAATTGTTTTACCATATGCACTTAGCTTCAATCTACATTTGAAACCACTGGGCATTATCAGCTTGAAACCACTGGGCATTATCAGCATGTCTCTGCAAGAATCAGCTGCTGCTTTTGCTTAATTGGTAGCTGCATTTTCTCTTAAGGGGGAATGCTTTGGAGTGTGTTTTCCTGATAATTTGGAGTGGTCTTTGCTGAATGGCGATCCTAGGTTGGAATTTCCTACATTGTACACCAAGAATCAGTTGGCTGGATGAAAAACAAGTGACAAAGGGTTTTTCCTTTCCCAGTATTCTCAAAATCCTCATTAAGAACTGAAGGCATCATGACTCTTCAGTGACATCAGTTGTCCTTGAGGAGGGGTGGAGGACTTCGTGGAGACACACATAGGCCTGATAATGAGGACATCTATGCTGTAATCCAGGTCTGCTGCTAATTAGTTGTTTGCAATTACTAGGTTTTTGGTATGTTTAAAGACTGCAGAGACAGGCATTCATTCCTTTTCACTATGAAGAATGTGTGAATGTAAATTAAGAACCACAGCTAGCTCAGAAGTACAAATAATTCGTGAAGCCTATTTAATACTTGAACATTTCAATTTATGCCAGTTCATTCAATTTTTCTATATACAGTTGATTGGACACTTTCTGGTTTTGTAACCCCTATTAAGGAAAATTCTTTGCAATGGATTTTCATGATAGTCTTAGTGATCTTATGTTAGAATTTATTTTATTGCTAGGATGACTTAGTCCAATTCAAAACTGATGATCAAGAAAAATTCCTTTCATGGCATTCCTGAAAACATAATTTTTATTTTTAAGTCAAGGGATGAAGGGGTGAACTAGGAAATTGGCAAGTCAGTATTATATGGAACTAAATTTGTGAGTATGTTGAAGATTCTGATGATCAGGATAATTCTAGGGGCCTGTAAGTTTGAACATTGACATTGTTGGTACTAAGTTCTGAACACATATTACCCAAATGAATCTTTTATTAAACATTTTGTGATTTCAAAGGACATAGAGTAGTTATGCAAATCAATGTGGTGCAGCAACTACAGTATAACCTTCAGATGTTAGGGAATCAACGACTGAAAAAAAAAGGAGAGTATTTGAATGTTATTACAAAGACACCTACGATTCTTGAAGGACATTTCAAAGGCAGACAATGGGGTAAATTGTGATTGAAATACAAGCTCAATCTCTATGATATGCTCCTTCCACTTAGAAAAAAGATGAAAGCTCATCAACTGAAGAGTAATTGCTAAAAAAGATTTCTCCTCTATCTAGCTTTGGAGTATTTAGGAGCTAATCAGAGTATTTTGTCTTCTCGGAAATTAAAAGAGATGAACAGAGTTGTGCAGACATAGGGAAAATAAAGTTTAGTTTAATATTTAGCTTTTAAAATTAGTACTTGATGGACATTGTAAAAAGTGTACAATTATCAAAATCAAAACTTCAATATCTAATCCTTTTATGTAAACTATGGTGGATACATGGAAACACCAGGGACGGGTGCTGGTTCTTGTTAACTTTCCTTTCTCTGTCAGCCAAGAGTGCCTGTCCCATAGCAGTAAACTAATAAATATTTGCTAAATTAAGAAGTGGGAAGGGCGTTGTAGGTTATCGATCAAACGAAAATAAATATATTTTGTTGTTTATTCAAAAATTTCCCCGACTTAATTTTTTTTTTTTTTTTTGAGACGGAGTCCCGCTCTCTCGCCCAGGCTGGAGTGCGGTGGCGCGATCTCGGTTCACTGCAAGCTCCACCTCCCGGGTTCACGCCGTTCTCCTGTCTCAGCCTCCCCAGTAGCTGGGACTACAGGCGCCCGCCAGCACGCCCGGCTAATTTTTTTGTATTTTTAGTAGATACAGGGTTTCACCGTGTTAGCCAGGATGGTCTCGATCTCCTGACCTCGTGATCCGCCCATCTCAGCCTCCCAAAGTGCTGGGATTACAGGCGTGAGCCACCGCGCCCGGCCCCCGACTTAATTTTTTAAAAATGTAAATTTTTTAAAGCTCATCTGTGTTTCTTTATTTTGCGTCGAGTCAAAGATTATTTTATGTCAATTACCTTTTCATGCTGAGGCAACAGTTTCCCAGTTTCCCCATTCTGCAAAACTAATTTCCTGATTCCTCTCTCACCAGGGACCACTCCCCTCCAAAATCCTACAAGGTGGGTCCATGACGTCTGCTAGAGAAAAAGAGGGACATGTTGGAGCGATAGGATTCCCATGGGCACTGACGTACTGGCCTCTGGGGGTAGGAAGACTAATGCTTAGTACAAGAAAGAAGGAAAACAAGGCCTTGGCGAGGACTGTTTTATCTCAGCATTTCTCAGAACCTCCTTCATTGGAGACTTCGCCAGGGACCTTCGCCCCACCTTCTTCTAATTGCACTTCCTGCCTGCGGGACTCCACGCGTGACGTCACATCCGGTGATGCTCAGGGCATTGGGTGCGGAAATGTGTGCGTGCCTCCTGGCGTGTGCGTGCCTCCTGGCGTGTGCGTGCTTCTTGGCGTGTGCGTGTACGTGCGCATGCGTCCGCCTCCCGGTTTCACGCCATTCCCCGACCTCAGTCTTCGTGGTAGCTGGGTCTACAGGCGCTCGACGTCACGCCCGGCTTTTTTTTTTTTTTTTTTGTATTTTTAGTAGAGACGGGGTTTCACCGTGTCAGCCAGGACGGTCTAGGAAATTTTTTAGCCACTCTGACTAAAGAAGGTGGAGTTGGCCGGGCGCGGTGGCTCATGCCTGTAATCCCAGCACTTTGGGAGGCCGAGGCGGGCGGAACATGAGGTCAGGAGATCGAGACCATCCTGGCTAACGCGGTGAAACCCCATCTCTACTAAAAATACAAAAAAATTAGCCGGGCGCGGTGGCAGGCGCCTGTGGTCCCAGCTACCCGGGAGGCTGAGGCAGGAGAATGGCGTGAACCCGGGAGGCGGAGCTTGCAGTGAGCCGAGATCGTGCCACTGCACTCCAGCCTGGGCGACAGAGCGAAACTCCGTCTAAAAAAAAAAAAAAAAAAGAAGGTGGAATTAGAGTTGATATTTCCTTTAAATTTCTAGAGAAAACAGACTGTCATATATTTTTATAGAGACAAAATACTGATGGTGATATAGTTAGCTTAATTCTGATTTTTCGAAGATTTAATTAGATGGTAAATTTACAGTAATTATTATGTTCGCTGCTTTTATTAAAAACCATCAATTCTGAATCCACAATGACACAAATGGTGAGTAAGGTTTATGTCTTGTATCTGTGTTCTGGCAGTGCTTAAATGTCAAGAGAAAAACAAAGACTTTTAACATGATTTTTAAGGAACGTTTTCATTCTATGGTGGTTTCTGATGTATGTATTTGTCCTTAGACTTTCTTTATCCTTTTCCTTTCATCTCTTTCTCAAACTCATAAGGTTTCCTTTGTACAGATAGTTTTTTGCCTGTTTTTTCTCCCTAGTTTATGCTGCTTTTCTGTCAAGAGGCAATATTTCAGAATGGGAAAAAAGGCCAAGCATATATAGTTAAATGAATCATTTTACACTATTTATAAGTTATTATACATAAGCTAATGTTTGATCTCTGGAGGATAAAAATAAGCTCAAGTTTGAGCAAATGATGGTGCTGCACACATGCCCTACCTTATGGTGAGTCAACTATGGCCTGTGGGTGGTAGCCAGTTTTTGTAAATAAAATGTATTGGAACCCAACCACACACTTAAATTTACATTTTCATATATGGTTCTTTTATACTACAGTGCCAGAGTGGAATGGTTGCCTCAGACACTGCATGACCTACAAAGCCTGAAATATTTATCATGTGATCCTTTACCAAAAAACATTGGCAATGCATACTTTGGCAATTCATGGTGATCATCTTGGGCCTATGAGTTAATGCATCCATGCATACATTTTAAGTTAGAAATATGTAATACATTAGCATTAACAACAGGGCATATGCTTTTGTATTAGGAATTCTATGAATGCATGCACTACAACTCTTAAACACAGAGCAGGTTTAAAGCCTGGCATCTGGGGTGTATGGATGAATGGGGCCTGGGAACACCCTTGAATTTTACCTGTAAAATTTATGTGCACCAGGGAAAGATTCAGTGGCGTTCAACAACACAAGAAGCTGCAGCTGGCTCGCGTGGGTTTTCATTGGTAGCCTCTAGCCGCTCAAGTGATGGATTCCAGTTGCTGGTTGATCTCTGTTAGGGCTAAGGTTCATTGTTGCACAGATTGATCTTGGAGAAACATCTTGACTGTTTTTTTCACACTCCAATCCATTTGTTTCATGATCTAGAAGAAGGGAACGCTTAAGTGCAAACAATTATTGTGATTTTTATTCCGCTTCACTAAACTTTTTAGTGAAGTGCATTTTGTACAGTTAAAACCAGGGGCTTCCTGGATTCTATTTTTTTTGTGGGAATTTTTGGGAGAGAAGTAATTCTGACAGTATGCTTCCTTGGAGTGGGTAATTAATATTAATGCGGAATGGAGTTTTGTCGTCATTCTCTGGCATGTTGTTCTCTGCCACACCTGGCATGCTGTGGACCTGTAGTAAATATTAACTAAATATATTTTAGACACAGATGATTAAGGATCTTTTGCTGAAAAACGTTCTCGTAATCTTTCATACTTCCCTTTCCACTGTGCCTGCTGAAAACATGAATTTCAATTGTGTTTCGAAGTCTTGGACAATTTAAGTATGACATGGGGTGATGGGGAAATAGCAGTTAGGACTAAAGGTAGAAGGTAACATGATCCATGTGAATTGTGGTCAGTGCAAAGGCCTGGAACAGCAGTCACTCTTTCCTGTCCATGAACCTTTGTGCTGTTCCTCTTTGTACACAGTTTAAAATATAAATAAGAAAATGTCATGCTGCCAAGTATGTATCACAGTGCAGGCCACATAGAAGATGCTTTAGATGTGTTGGATGCAGGCCAGTGTTCTCAACTCAGCAGTTTCGGAGGAAGTGAAACGAGCCCTGGCTGGAAACCAGTAGCCGTAAGGTCTAAGTGGCTGAGCAGTCCAAATGGGTTCCCTAACCTCTTGCCCGTCCCCTCAGCTGAGAAGGGCAGGCGGTGCCCCTGGGCAATGCTGGTTTTGTCCAACTCTCAGAAGGCGCCATTCTTTGCCTACGCTCTCCTGTGTATTGGTCCAAAGCCCACCAACTTCCTGAGTGGAGTTCCTTCACATTCTGCAGAAAACCTTCTGTGGTGCTTTAACACTGGATGGGAAGATGAAGTTATCTTGGGCTCTGGGCTGTGTTAGTCATGTCTTGGTAAACGAAACATTCTGTTTTCACCAGGGGATGAGTAGGTATCATTTTCCTTCTTGAGTTTTGCAAACCTGGGTGGAGAAGAAAATCAGTACAATGTCTTAGGAATTTTTTTTTAATAGGAGATAGCAACTTGGAAGCAATTGAGTGTTGAGTCTAAGAGATTTTTTTCCCCCCAGCATTTGTTCTGATCTCATATATATGCACAGAAAAATATAAATTATTTAGCATTGACTTATCTGTAATGAAGTCTTCTAAAAGGACTACTGTTTTAGCTGCTATATTTTCTTCTCAATTACTTGGAAAATTTAAACCTTCCTTGGGGAATGTTTAGTCTTTCACTTGTCCTTTTAATGGCAGTTGATTGGATTGTTCAAATTATGCTGTTCTGAGCAGAAGTTAACAAATAAAATCTGGCAAAGTAATAAGCAAATGGCATCAGGTAAATGAAAAGAACAGCTCACTATGTCCAGTGATATGTGTCTTCACTAATTTCTTACCTTTCAAAAGTTGAAGATTCATAATCAAGGTAAACTTTAAAATGGAAAATTTGCTAGCTACAGATTTTAAAGTTCATAAAAGGTGGTTTTTTGCTAGCTTTTGTTGCTACTGTTTCCATTTAGCCTTTTATAATTAGTTAAAAAGCTCAACTAATTTAATTCTTTTGATAAGATATCATAGGTTTCATTTTTCAATGTTTAAGCCAGATACTTGCTTAAAAATCAGTTAATTAACTGAGAGCGAATAATTGTCACTTATTATTTTATATTTGAAATATTAGGTTATAGTTTAAGCATTTTACTTAAAGTGTAACTAGAATACTGGGCACATTTTGCTAACACTCAGTGTTTTCAGATGTTTTTAAAATCATCACCATTTCTATGGTTAAGTCTTAGAACAACTCTCTGAAATGATGTGGCATCAACCATCTGAGAAAGTAATTAAAAGGGATAAAATAGTACCTCATGAGTTGGGATTCCTTGACTATCCAGCCAGAAAATTACTGATTTTAGGAAACATTCTATTTAATTATCCTTCAAAGTGAGTGGACCTTTGACGTCATTTTCAACAGCAATGCCATCTTGTTTTTGTGTAGTTGAAGATCAGTTCATTGATCTTATGTCTCAGGAAGAAATTGCAGTATTTCTTTTTTTTCTTTTTTTTTTTTTGAGACGGAGTCTCGCTCTCTCGTCCAGGCTGGAGTGCAGTGGCGTGATCTTGGCTCAGTGCAAGCTCCACCTCCCGTGTTCATGCATATCTCCTGCCTCAGCCTCCCAAGTGGCTGGGAGTAAAGGCGCCCACCACCATGCCTGGCTAATTTTTGTATTTTTAGTAGAGCCAGGGTTTCACCATGTTAGCCAGGATGGTCTCGATCTCCTGACCTCGTGATCCCCCTGCCTCAGCCTCCCAAAGTGCTGGGATTAGAGGCATGAGCCACCACCCCCGGCCAGTATTTATTTTTTTGGTGTTTAAAAGGTTAAACTGCTTTGGAAAGAAATTTCAAAATGATTTGGGTTTTCCGGGCTTAGAAAGCAAACTCCAGCTCTAATAGTATATGCTTATTTTCTGCAAATGTTTTCCAGTAGATGGTTATAGAGAATCGTTTCAATTGATTTCTTTCTGATGTCTTCTATATTTGGAAATGCAGTCGTTCACATCTAATGGACACTTTCTAGCAGCCCTATTTCATCCCTCCTGTATACTTCTTAACTAGGATTCCAGAAGGAGCAGTCACATTTGTTTTTCCTTACTTTCCACTCCTTCTTCAGCATGTTCATGTTCTCAGCTGTAACACATAAGCACAAACTTAATGGTTTGAAGAACACTCATTAGTAAACATGGTTCTGGAGGCCACTTTCTGAAGTGGACCTGGTGGAGCTACAATCTAAGTGTCAGCAGGGCTCCTTCCTTCGGAAGGCTCCAAGGGAGAATCTATCTCCTTGTCTTTTTCCCCCATGGAGGCTACCCGCATTCCTTAGCTGTTGTGACAGGTCACATCTCCCTCTCTGACTCTGACCCTCCTGCCTCCCTCTTATAAGGGCCCTTGTAATGCCACTGGGCTCACCCAGCTAACCTAGGATCATCTCCTTATCTCATAATCCTTAACTTAATCACATCTGCAAAGTCCCTTTGCCGTGAAAGGTCATATATTCACAGACTCTGGGGATTAAGATGTGGAGAGCTTTGGGGACAGTGTATTATTCAGCCTCAGGATGCTATGATCGTATGATTGATGCATCTCAGGGGTCATCTTAGTTGGCCTCTGCAACATCTTTCTGCCTCTTGACACCTTTCCTGGGATGCTTTCCTCAACATCTTTGACAACACTCTTGTTTTCCCTTTTTCTCTCTGATGGCTGCTTTTCTCTTTATTTTCCTTCTTCCCGTGTCTCTTTCCCTCCTCCTTGCTCCATCTCCCTTGGGAATCCCATTGTACATTGTGTACTCGATGGAAGATATGTTTGGAATATTATCACGTGTGTGACCAAAGACTGATGGCCAGTGAAATGGTCTTAGGTGATATGGCCCTAAGTTCCTTTTCTATCCCATTTCATGACATCTGTCTACATACCCTGTGTCTCAGGCATGTTGAAGGACACAGACCTCCGTGTCACTGTTATTGCTACCTTCCTCCCTTGCCTGACTTTTCTCCCTGCAGTGGAGGTCCTAATGATTCCACATTTACCTGAAAGTCATTTCTCAAGGGAGCCATCCATGACCTGCTCCCCCTCTATAATCATGTATCCAAAAGAGTACCCCCATTATAACCCTCTTTCATCTCTTGTTAATGTAAATGTCTTACTTCTCTACCAGTAAAAATTCCCCTGAATACAGGAAATATCTTACTTTATTGTAATCACCACTTCATCTAATGCAGTGTCCCACTGCTATGGTTTGAATATCCCCTCCAAAACTTAATGTTGAAAGTTAATTCTCAGTGTGGCAGTATTAAGAGGTAGGCCTTTAAGAGGTGATTGGATCAAGGATTAATGGATTAATGTGTAAAAGGATTAACTGGTTACGAAGAAGAAGAGAGACCTGAGGTAGCACTGAGCCCTTTGGCTATGTGATAACATGGGCCACCTCAGGAATCAGCAGAGTCCGTATTAGCAAGAAGCTTCTCATCATATGCAGCCCCTTAACCTTGGACTTCTCAGCCCCCAGAACTTTAAGAAATAAATTCCTTTTGTTCATAAATTGCTCCGTTTCACATGTTCTCTTATAAGCAGCGGGAAACAGGACTACTAAGACACACAGTCAAAAATTATTTATTAAATTAATAATATTACCATAAAATCATAGTAGTTAAATCTGTGTTTAGTTTCACTCCTTTTAGTCTATCACTTTTAAATCTATGTATTCATGTTAGTTCCATGGTATGAGCGTCTGTGTGCATAGGTGTAATTATAGTGTAATAGATTACTAAAGCAGTCATGAAACACTTGAGGGTTCTTTGTACCACTGCTCAAATTTATTTACATCCATACACACTTGTCACAATAGGTAGAGAGTTTCAGATGCCCTGAACTATCCTTATTCCCCACAGGCCTACCCTCATATTTCTGATAGCAGCTGATATACCAGGGAGACTGAAAATTAAGTTCCATCCTAAGCACAGAGACTTAAGAGTTGCTGTCACTTAGAGAGAGAGAGAAGCAAACTATTGGTGCCTCCGAGTGCAATATTGTTTTTCCCCAAAGAATGCTTTATCTTCGCTTTACTTAAAGAAAAAAGCAGGGCAGGGCGGTGGAAATGAACTGATAACCTTGTGTCTGTGGATATAACTCTGCTCCAGGGAAGATATTAAAGGGTAATGCTTTGAAAATAACATCAAGAAATGAAAGTTAACATAAAAAAAAAAAGCTGTCAGTACTTTCAGGCCTTCCAAAGTCCTGTGGAGAGTGGCTTCACTGGAGCGTATAGCAACTCTGAGACATTTTTTTTTAGTACAGTTCTGCCACTACTTTCTATGTTTATAACCAATGAACAGATGCATTCAGTGCTAGTTACCTAGAATCAACTCTCATACCCAGCATTACACTTGAACGTTGAATGTTGTATTAGTCCGTTCTTGCATTGCTTTAAGAAAATACCGGAGGCTGGGTAATTTATAAAGGAAAGAGGTTTAGTTGGTTCATGGTTCTGCAGGATGTACAGGAAGCATGGTGGCTTTTGCTTCTGGAGAGTCCTCAGGGAACTTACAATCTTGGCAGAAGGTAAAGGGGGAGTGAGCTTTCTTACATGGCCGGAGCAGGAGGAAGACAGATAGGGGCAAGGTGCTGCACACTTTTAAACAACCAGATTTCATGAGAGCTCACTCACTATACAGTACCAAGGGGGCTGATGCTAAACCATTCATGAGAACTCCACCCCCATCATCCAGTCTCCTCCCACCAGGCCCCACCTCCATCACTGGGAATTACAGTTCAACATGAGATTTGGATAGGGACACATTTTCATCTTAATTTGTATTTTGGTATAGTTTCATAGGAAAGATTTAGGTTGGTGTTCTCTCGCGTGGAAATTCACTTAGAGCTTTTACTTGCTTGTTAACTTGTTTTAAAGCCTTTCCAATTGAACCAATTTATTAAGGGCATCTATTTAATTTTCTATGGTAAAACATGGTAAATGTACTAAAAACTAGAAGAGATCTTACTGCCTTGATATTAGTTTATTGCTTGTTTATTAGGTGCCCTGAAAAGGTAACTTTAGCACCCACTGCTTGCTAACCATCCTTGTCTTCAGCATCATTAGAAGATACGAAGGAGTAAGGAATGTGCTTATAAACAGAAGCTATGGCATCCCACGTCATAGCCACATAAGTCTTGAATAGGCCGCCTGCTTCTCTGTCTTCTTTTTGCAAGTGGGTTGCACCCTAGCTTTGGTGGTGTCCTCGTAACTTTGGAGTTGCCTTCCGGTCTTGAGAGAAGACCACTCTCTCTCTCTCCAGCTGCTGGACCTGAGAGATTGGGCTGCAGGTGGCAAATGGTCGCTACTGAGAAAACTAAAAGCAATGACAGCCATATAATATGGTGTGAACACTATACGGATCAATCTGGGACATCACAGTCAGCACACACTCATCCAATTCTCAGACCAAGGCACTCCAGAAGCACACCATGAAATTCTGACATTTAGGTTTCTCTCCTCTTAGGAATTCCATCGAAATTATATAAGTAGCACTATTCTAAATTTTAACCTACTATCATTTTAAAAAATTGACTTACTCAAAGCCCCAACACTCATTGGAGCAGGTTGATATTGTAGAAAACTCTAGCCCTATGCAACTGGAGTGATCTTGATGCTAAGACAATATGACCCAAAGCCTTGTCCTTTCCTCTTGGCTATGTGAATATTTTCTAACTTTTGTGAACAAAATATGCCTCTTTTTCCTCATGATGGTGTTTCAAAATGAGTCGATGGGTGTTTTTCAGTTATTAGTGGATAAGGAGCTCTCTTAGCTGAGTCCTTCAAAAGCTTGTGTTTGATGTAGCTTTGTAAATTATCTCAATGTATGCATACACACATACTCCCCTACCTAAAAAGATCAATAAATGCTTAGAATTCCTTCCTTCCTTCCTTCCTTCCTTGCTTGCTTCCTTCCTTGCTTGCTTCCTTCCTTCCCTCCCTCCCTCCTTCCTTCCTTCCTTTTTTTCAGGGTCTTGCTTTGTTGCTCAGGCTGGAGTGTAGTAGTACAATCATAGCTCACTGTGGCTTTGAGCTCCTGGGCTCAAGTAATCTTCCCATCTCACACCTCAGCCTCCCCTGGGACCACAGGCATGCACCACCACACCCAGCTGATTTAAAATTTGTTTTTTTTTTGTTTGTTTGTTTTTTGTTTTTTGTTTTTATTATACTTTAGGGTTTTAGGGTACATGTGCACAATGTGCAGGTTTGTTACATATGTATCCATGTGCCATGTTGATTTCCTGCACCCATTAACTCGTCATTTAGCATTAGGTGTATCTCCTAATGCTGTCCCTCCCCCCTCCCCCCACCCCACAACAGTCCCCGGAGTGTGATGTTCCCCTTCCTGTGTCCATGAGTTCTCATTTAAAATTTGTTTTTTTAGAGACATGGTCTTCCTATGTTGTTCAGGCTGGTCTCGAACTCCCGGACTCTAGTGATCCTCCTGTCTTGTGCTCCTTGGATTACAGGCATAAGCCACCACGCCCAGCCACGTAGTACTTCTATATTTTACTTTTAGCATAAGTCCGTGAAAGAACTATATTTCTCATGCTTTGTTGAACTGTGCACATCATGATGTCGAAGGATTTGCACGATGGCTATGATGGTGGCTGTCACTGCACTACAATACTTTTTTTGAAAATAAATGAAATATTCATTGTTCACTAGAATAGTCATACAGGCATTTGTTTCTTTAGAATTTGGAAACAAATTTTTATATTCATGGTCGTATTTCATTCTGCCAGCAGTTTAGGCAGATTCATCCTGTCCCACTTTCCAGTGGTAGAAACAGGTGTGAAGAAGTGAAGTAGTTGTTGGAAAATCACTGTGGTTTGCTTCCCAGGGGTTGCCTTGTCCACTGATTACAAAAGTATCATAACACATGGCACCTTCCCACAAGGAGTTTAGAGTTTGAAAAGTCAATGTATTAATGTACATAGGGGACCCACTTCCACTCAAAGCAAACATTGAGTCAGGTATCAGAGCTCAGTGGGTGAACACGATGGCATTTAATTATCCTAAATTACTTTATATAATCAATATGTACTAACTGCCTTTGTTATGATGCTACCCATCGTTTTTGGAGTCACAAGCTTTCAACCTTTGTCTAACTAAAAGATGGATATCTGCATTTTATATTAGGTGGTCTGGAAGCCATAGTAGTATTAGAGAGCACATAGGGAATGTTTTAGTCCATTTGGGCTGCTATAAGGAAATACCATAGACTGTGTAGCTTATAAACAACAGACATTTATTGCTCAGTTCTGGAGGCTGGGAGTCCAAGATCAAGGTATGGCAGATTCAGTGTCTGGTGAGCACCCACATCCTGGTTTGTAGACGGTGTCTTCTCCCTATATCCTCACGTGGTAGAAGGAGTGAGGGAGCTGAGTTCCCTTTTATGAGGGCACTAATCCCATTCATGAGGCTCCAACCTCATGACCTCATCGCCTCCCAAGGACCTCACCTCCTGATACCATCATCTTGGGGGTCACAATTTCAACATAGGAATTTGGAGGGACACAAACATTCAGATCATAGCAGGGAGAGAGATGAGCCTTGCCCAACTCCATGAAGCCATCTGGATTTTTTCAGTCTCAGTCCTATTTCCATTTTTCAGTGTTGAGTTTGGAACTTTATTAATGTCTCTTGGTATTTACAAAACTTTGTAGAGCTTTCATCATCAGTATTAAACCTTTCACATTCAAAGGACATGATTATTTTGTGTGAGTAGTGTGTTGTTATTTGACAAATGAGTACAATTATAAATAAATCTTGACCATCTTGATAGAGGAAATAAATGCACGTGTCAAGATATACTATAATGCTTTTGTAGTCAAAACGATGGGACCAGGCACAGTGGCTCACGCCTGTAATCCCAGCACTTTGGGATTATACCCGCTGAGGCGGGTGGATCACTTGAGGTCAGGAGTTCGAGACCACCCTGGCCAACATGGTGAAACTCCATCTCTACCAAAAGTACAAAAATCAGCCAGGCATGGTGGTGCACGCCTGTAATTCCAGCTACTCAGGAGGCTGAAGCAGGAGAATCGCTTGAGCCCAGGAGGCAGAGGTTGCAATGAGTCAAGATGGTGTCACTGCACTCTAGCCTGGGCAACAGAGCGAGACTCTGTCTCAAAAACAAAACAAACAAAAAGCAATGATGGATAGAACAGGGTATTATTTAAATGAAAACTGTAAGGGGAGTTGTATGCTCTCAAATATCATTATGCACAGTCTAATATTTTCCCTTTTACTTTGTCATTCTACCTGCTAATTTGCTTCCTTAATTCAGAGTTATGTCTTTGGTTATTAGTTATAATATAGGCTGACAATTATGTAGCGTTTCTTCTGTGCTAGGACCTGTTCCAAGTGCTTTTTATATTAACTCATTGGTCTCAACCACTCTACCTGATAGTTACCATTAGTATTAGTTTCCTATCTGTGCTGCAGTAACAAGTTACTGCAGACTTAGTGGCTGCGTACAGCTCTAGAGGTCAGAAGTCCAAAATGAGCCTTAGGAGGCTAAAATCAAGGTATCATCAGGACACCATTCTTTTTGGAGGCTCTAGGAGAGGACAGATTTCCCTGCCTTTTCCAGATTCTAGAGACTTCTTACTTTCCTTGGCTCATAAGTTCCTTTCTGCACCTTCAATGCCAGTAGATTGAGTCCTTCTCGTTCTGTCATCTTTCTGGTTCTTCCTCTTTTCTTTTTCCCTTTTCTACTTATAAGCATCCTTGTGATTCTGTGGACCTACTGGATAACCTGGAATCATCTCCCCATTTCGAGGTCTGCTGACTGGGAACCTTAATTCTACCTGCCTCCTTCATTTGAATCTCTTTTCCATGTAAGGTCACACAAAGTCACAAGTTCTTGTATTAACACTTGGTCAACACGTGGTCATCCCATTATTCTGCAGATCACACGGTTGTTATCTTCATTTTACAGCCAAGAAAGACAAACAGTGAGAGTTAAATCACTTACTCAGGGTTGTTGGGCTGCCAAATGGTAGAGCCAGTTAAAATTAGGAGTGTACACAGGGAAGCTAGGCAGTGTTGTGGTCAAGGGCCTTGTCCCCTAAAGGTTCAATGAAAAATCATGGAGACAAAGTGATTTTTACTGTCCACTCAACTGGATTGCACAGAGGGAGAGAGAGAACAGGAGCCTGGCTGGCTGGTGAGAAATTCTTACCCTTTAGCCAGCAGTGTGGGTTCCTGGGTTCTCTGCACTGTGGCTTCCAAAACAGCAGAGAGTCTTTGTTGACCCCGCTCGCTGTGTCGTAACTGTGGGGGCCAAGGCTCTTTAACCCCTGAAATTTTACTGAAAAATCACTGACTAGGCAGACTGATTAACAGGAGAAATGACATTACAAATGTATTTAATGCAGATACACAGGAGCCTTCGGAATGAAGATCTACCCTCCAAATGAGGTCCAGAAGCTTATACACCATCCTGAGGTTACAGAAAGAGTGGGGGCTTGGATCCCGGTAAAACAGGTGATGGGAGGGGGAGGTGAGGAATTCTGTTGAGGAGATTATTAGAACAGAGATTAACTTGTAAATAGTTCTCTTTAAAAATTAAATGATCCTTGGAGACACCCTTGGAAAACTGTCTGCTCAGGTGTGGTTTTATCTTGTTTTTTTTTCTGTAATAAATAATGATATAACTTGAAGGGGTTGAAAAACAACTGTAGGTTGTCAAATGTATCCCATATCCTAGCCCTCACTTCTGGTTCCATCTTACTTTTCTATGTAAGTTTTCACTTCTAGTTCTATTTCTTACTTAGAAATTGTGTTGATCACTGGTATAAGTAGCATCTTTGCCAGATAAAAAGGAAAAACAAAAACAAATGCTTTATGACGATATGTGGGAGAAAAGAATGTAATAGTACTTGAGAAATATTGGAACTGGTTATATACTAGATGGTGTTGGGTAGTGTTTAATAAAATGATTATATTTCATAGAGAGCATTTTCTCTACTCTGAGGCAGAAATAATAGATAATTTTATACTATACTCATCCTTTCTTTTAGCCATATTATTTTTTAAAATTCAAGTTAGAATTTGAGTGATTGTATTGCTGCTGTGCTGTTTTTCTCAGAGGAAAAATCATAGCAAATTATTTCAAAGATAGATGGAGAACATGGTGTTTCTCTATATCCAGGTTGGATTGAATGTTGTATTAGCCAAGGGAAACCTTCCTCTTCACCTTCTGGAGGGTCATGGAAAATCATGTCACAAAAGGCAGATTAATAGGAGAAAGCAATACGTATTTATTAAGTCGTAGATTTGTGTGACACAGGAGCCTTCAGAATGAGGACACAAAGATACAGGGGAGACTGTCCAATTTTTTTTTTTTATTTTAACCTATTTTAGATTCAGGAGGTACATGTGTAGGTTTGCTAGATGGGAATATTGCGTGATGCTGAGGTACAGGGTACAATTGATCCCAATCGGTGGTAAGCATAGTGACTGCCAGCTAGTTTTTCAGTCCTCACCCTACTCACTTCCCATTCTAGTAGTCCCCGTGCCTATTGCTCCCATCTTTATTTCCATGTTTTCTCAAGCTCCCACTTATAAGTGAGAACATGCAGTATTTGGTTTTCTGTTTCTATGTTGACTCACTTAGGATAATTGCCTCCAGCAGTATCCATGTTTCTGCAAGGGGCCGAATTTTGTTCTTTTTCATGGTTGCATAGTATTCCACAGTGCATATGTAGAGACCACATTTTCTTTATTTATTCCACCCACCACTGATGGGCATCTAGGTTGATTCCATGTCTGTCTTTGCTATTGTGAATAGTACTGCAGTGAACATACAAATGCATGTGTCTTTTTTGTAGAATGATTTATTTTCCTTTGAGTATATACCCAGTAACGGGATTGCTGGGTCAAATGGTAGTTTTGTTTCATTTAAGTCCTTTAAGTCCAAACTACTTTCCACAGTGGCTGAACTAATTTACAATCTCACCAAGAATGTGTAAGTATTCCTTTTTCTCTGCAAACTCACTGGCATCTGTTATTATTATTATTATTTTTTGACTATTTAATGATGGCTGTTCTGACTGGTGTGAGATGGTTTCTCATTGTGGTTTTGATTTACGTTTCCCTAATCATCAGTGAAGTGGAGCATTTTTCAGATGTTTATTGATTGCTTATATGCCCTCTTTTGAGAAGTGTGTGTTCATGTTCTAGGCACAGTTTTTTTTTTGTTTTTTGTTTTGTTTTGTTTTGTTTTGTTTGAGACAGAGTCTAGCTCTGTTGCCCAGGCTGGAGTGCAGTGGCACGATCTCGGCTCACTGCAACCTCTACCTCCTGGGTTCAAAAAATTATCCTGCCTCAGCCTCCTAAGTAGGTGGGATTACAGGTGCCCACCACCACGCCTGGCTAATTATTTTGTATTTTTTTAGTAGAGACAGGGTTTCACCATGTTGGCCAGGCTAGTTTTGAGCTCCTGACCTCAAGTGATCCGCCCGCCTCGGCCTCCTAAAGTGCTAGGATTACAGGCGTGAGCGACCACTCCCAGCCCTTGGCACAGTTTTTAATGGGGTTATTTGGAAACTCAGTTTTTATGCTAAGGTTCAACTAACTGTGGACAGCCCAGTAGAAATAGGGTTGGACAAAAAGGGCCTGATCTAAAGCTAATGGACTGAGTGGGGAAACCCAGCCAGGCCTGTCTGTCTAGATTCTTCTTGGCCTCTCTGAGCAGCATTCCTTCTGGGTGTGAGGTAGGACCCTCTCTGGAATGGGGGTCTTAGGACCTACAGTCAAAAAGGCAGGTCAGAGGATTTATTTATGGCCAGTGTTTACAGAAAGGCAGGGGAAAGTTGAGGTCATCTTTTTTTGGTTTCATGGGTGATTTGTGGGGAAGGGGTCTGGTTTGTATGACCTGCCTTAGGGAGGAGGGATTCCAGTTCCTATGGCCAGCCTCCGGGGAGAATGGAATTGAGAGACAACAGGTCAGGGGAGGGTCAGAGAGAAACCTTTTGCCTCTGAGGCTGCTGAAGCCTTCATTTTGTGGTATCATTCTCTGAGCCCCAGCAACACACATTTTTTTAACTTCATGCAAAACTCCTCGGTCAGTTGAGCCTAGAATACAGGTTTCTATGCTGTGTGGCTAAAGTACGGTCCTTCCCTCCTCTCCACAGGTAGCAGATGAAATTTATTTTGGCGGAAGTTAACTCAGAAAAGAAGGACCCAGAGATGTCAGAGAGGGGAGTGGGGGCGAGAGCCCAGACTCCGTATCTGTCCTGAGAAAGTTAGGACATAAGGACCCAGAGACATCAGAGAGTGGAGTAGGGGTGAGGGCCCAGGCTCTGTGTCTGTAAGGGAATTGTCTACACTGTGCATACTCAAAGCCATCAGCTTTCTTGTCCTTCCTTCCAAGTTGAAAGTCGCTGGACTCCTTCAAGTCCATCCTGGAGGATCCCTTTCTTGGTAAACTGAACTGGCAGAGAAAAGCATTCTATAACTGGCATTTGGAGGCCATTTGGGCCTATTACTTATTTACTGTACAATATGTTCACCTGCTGAGGAAGGACCCCTGGGTATCCACACAGACCTGATTCTTAAGTGAGAAAAGACAGTCTTACATCCTAGATATTTTCGAGAAGCTTTCAATAAGAAATTCTTTTTAAAAATTGAAAAAAGAATCATCTGGAGGTAGCACACACAACATCAACCAAGAAAACAGAGACAAAATTTCTAATCTGTAACTTGTAGGAGATATGATGAAATAGTGTCTCATAAAAAACATGGGAATTCTATTAAAATGTGACATATTAGGCAAATTAAATAATCAGATTGGAGAACGATTATGAGGATATCTCCAATGGACAAAACTTTAATGAGAGAGATAGCAAAATGGAAAGGAACGAATATGGAGACTCTAGGAATCTGACATTCAAAGAGTATTTTCAGGAAGGACAACATAGAATACAAATAAGCAAAAGTGACTTATGAATAATTTTTAAAATAATCCCAGCATTGAGGGATCTACACTTCCAGGCTTATGAAACAACACTCAGGGCTCACCACAGTGAATGAATTGAAACTCCAAACTCCAAAAGCACATTGCGAGATTTCAGAAGAACAAATTTATAGGAAAGATCCTAAGAGCTTGGAGGCTGTATTAGGCCGTTCTTGCATTGGTATAAAGAAATACCTGAGACTGGGTAATTTACAAAGAAAAGATGTTTAATTGGCTCATGGTTCTGCAGGCTGTACAGGAAGCATGGCGGCTCCTGGGGAGGCCTCAGGAACGTGTCAATCATGGCAGCAGGTGAAGGGGAAGCAGGCACATCTTACATGGCTGGAGCACGAGGAAGAGAGAGAGGATGTGCTACACCCTTTCAAACCACCAGGTCTCTTGAGAACTCACTCACTATACAGTACCAAGGGGGGTGTACAGTACCATTCAAGAGAACTCTGCTCCCCATGATGCCATCACCTCCCACCAGGCCCCATCTCCAACACTGGGGATTACAATTCAATATGAGATTTGGGCAGGGACACAGATCCAAATCATATCAGAGGCAAAGAAAAAACTTATTAAGAATCAAGAATTTGTAATGTCATAGAATGCTTCATGTCTTCACTGAACGTTAAAAGATAGAAACTTTCACAAATCTAAGATAAAACAATTTACTACGTAGAACTCTTGGAGCAAACTGTCCATGGGCAGGCAGGGTCAAGGCATTTACGCCGATGTAGCATTTCAGGAAATTTACCTTTTGTGCACCCTTTCTTGGAAAGCTGTGCGATTATGTGTTCCTTCAAACAGTGGAATAAATGACAAATAGAAAGTGGGGAATCCAAGAAACAGTGGCCTTCACAGAAGACAGCTGAAAGAATGCAGGTCTCAGATTAATGCCCAGAGCAGGCTGGGACAACTGGAATCCTAGAGTGAGACTTCAGGAGAAAGTACATAAAAGGAAATGAGCCATTTGACCACGTAGAAATAGTACTTGAGATGGGCTTTAGTTCCCTTGGAACATTCAGAAAAATTGAACAATAGACACACAGAAAAGCATGAAATGAAAATGTGAAGGAGTTGTTGTCTCCAGATAAAACAGGAGGCGATTCAATGAAGGAGATTTAATTAGGGTAGAATGCTTCATTCAGGAGTGACTATTAATTGCACAGTTACAATAAAGTTAAAGAGACAAGGCCGGGTGTAGTGGCTCATGCCTGTAATCCCAGCACTCTGGGAGGCCAAGATAGGCAGATCTCTTGAGTCCAGCAGTTCGAGACCAGCCGGGGCAATGTGGCGAAATCCCACCTCTACAAAAAATTCAAAAATTATCTGGGCATGGTGGTGTGTGGCTGTAGGCCCAGTTACTGCAGAGGCTGAGGTGGGAAGATTGCTGGAGCCTGTAAGGTTGGGGCTGCAGTGAGTTGTGATTGTACCATTGCACTCCAGCCTGGGCGACAGAGCAAGACCCTGTCACAAAAAAAAAAGGCAGAAGGGGCAAATAGATTGGTGGTTGCCCACTGATAATTTATAGGTAATATCTAAAAATAATATATCAAGAAAAATAGCATAAACTATTACTTAGAAATATCATAGAGCATATATTTGGAGAGGAGAAGCTAAGAAATCTGAAAGCATTTGCTTTCTAAAGCAAGTGTGGTCATGGGATGTTGTATGTTGGGCAAGAAAGTGCTGTTTGTTGTGCAAATAACACTTGTAAGTAGTTTGACCTTTAAAACTTCATGCATGCCTTTCTTTATTGAAACGAAATTTTTTCAAAAGAAAAATGATAAGGCCAAGATTGAATGGTATGTGAATGTGAATATGACAGCTAAAAGCATGATTTCTCAAATGTACCTGTCCATTGGAATCACCTGGAGAATGTAATGGGTATCAATTCCTGTGCTGTGGTCCTCCAGAGATTCTGACTTGCTTGTTCTGCAATGCAGACTGGGCAGTGAGATTTTTCAATTCTCCTTAGGGCTTCTAAGATGCAGCAGAGTTTAGGAAGCATGGATCTAGGTAGCTCAGATTCTTACTTGAATTTAAAAATCTCTAGCTGGGTGCAGTGACTCATGCCTGCAATCCCAGCACTTTGTGCTGGGCTGAGGTGGGAGGATTGCTTGAGCCCAAGAGTTCCAGACCAGCCTGGGCAACATAGCGTGCCTGTGTTCCCAGCTATTCAGGAGACTGAGGTGGGAGGATGGCTTGAGCCCTGGAGGTCAAGGCTGCAGTGAGCTGAGATTATACCACTGCACTCAAGCCTGGGCAACAGAGTGAGACCCTGTTTCAAAAAAAAAAAAAAAAAAATCTTGTCCAGTGTTCTCTTCACCAAGATACAGTGGTTTCAGTAATAAACTACTACTAATATGATGATTTAGATTGAGCCAACTTCATCACTCAGTCATTTCTTTGTTATCTGGTATGTTCTTTATAGAAAGGGTTTAATTGCTTGAAAATGACCTAATGCTTCTCCCAAGCTTCCCATTTTTTTTCCCTTTCTTAACTGAAGTCACAGAATGTTCTCCTGTGTGGAATGCTTTGTCTATCCTACAGGAAGCCAATTGTGCATGGCTCATGGCACCATTCTGGCTTAATTGTTCCAATTCCTCCTGTTTCTCCGACCACACATGAGGTTGAATTAAATATAATTTTCTCAGTTTGCATTTCCCAGGCAGTCATCCTAAGTGGCTTCTTGGAGGAGCTCTGTGCATTCCACTGGTCTAATTCTGTGATGCCCTTTAACTTGAGGGCCAAGGACATAATTACCAGCTCTAGAAATTCGTTCCGTGGTCAAGGATGCTTGTGCAGAGGCCAAATTTTCTTTCATTATAATCTGGCCTTTACCAAGCTTCAAAGTGAAGGGGATTGAGTTCCTACTAAAGAGTATTGGCACCTAGGAAGTGAATGCTTTCTCTATCTTTTGCAGCTAGTGGGTTCTACATTTCTTCAATGTACCTTCTGCCTGGTAAATATCAGATTATTTGTTGATCATCCTCAGGGTGTAGTTCTTTGTGTTGTTAAATGAGAACCCAGTGGCTTACAAAACATTGGCTTTCGAGGAGTCATTTTTATCCTAGATGATAACTCAAATCCATGCAGTGCTGATATTTACAGCTGGGAGGTGACATGATCTTATCCTTTGGTCTGTTGCTCAAATTATTGATTTCAGTAGGACTTACTGGCTCCCTTCTGTCTTGGGGATACCTTTGATCTATCTTGCCTTGGGGGACCCTCCCTCTGACCTGGAATAGCAGCCTATTTCCACAAGGAGGGACCCTCTGAGAGAGGACAGTCTTCATACTGCCTCTTCCGATTTTCCTTTATCTTTTATGGGTTTTGGCTTTATAACTTTACTCTTAGAATGTCCTTAAAGCTAATGATTTTTTAATGTTCTCTAGTGTATTACTAAAAGCTCTTCATCTACTTGAAAGACTGGGGCAGGAAGATTGCTTGAGCCCAAAAGGTCGAGGCTGCAGTGAGTTGTGATCCTGCCACTATATTCCAGCCTGGGGGACAGAGCAAGACCCTGTCTCAAAAAAATAAAAAGGACAGGTGCAGTGGCTCACGCCTATAATCCCAGCACTTTGGGAGGCCGAAGCAGGAGGATTGCTTGAGGCCAGAGTTCTAGACCAGCCTGCAACATAGAGAGACCCATCTCTTCAAAAAATAAAAAAAAAATAGCTGGACATGATGGCACACCCCTGTAGTCCCAGCTTCTTGTGGGGCTGAGACCAGCAGAAGGACTTCTAGAGCCTAGGAATTCCAGGATGCAGTGAGCAATATGTATGTGTTAATACATAGTGAAACCAGTTATTGGAGAATTAGTATATGTCCTCGCACAAATTCAGTATGTTTTCCTAATTATCCAATTAATTCAAAGGGCATAAACATAATAGATGCAAATTATTTTACGTTTTTTGTTTAAAAACCTTTTTGACTGAATCAGTCTATGACGCTTTAGTATTTGAAGTTGCGGACAGAACTTAGTCTTAAGATAGCACTCGCTTTGTTGATAGATTTCCATGGAGGGAATTTTTGCCAGATGATAATTTAGCTTGAAGATGTTATAGATGTGGACAGTCACACCCTCTAAGTTACACAGTCTGGGGTGAGCCAATTGAAAAGAACATGCAGGAACACAGGCATGTTAAGGGATAATTAAACGTGGGGGAAATAGAACAGTCAGGGCAGAGGATTTAATAGGGTTTAATTGGGTTAGGAAGAATAGGCTGGAGTGAAAGAATAGCTCTTAATAGGAGGTCTAGAAATAGCCAAGGAAAGCATTAATTGCAGAAAATCTGTGACGTCTGATTACCGTAGTGAAAGAAAGATCCACCTTTAAAAATCCTATCTATACAGAAAGAAGTGATAGGGAGAAGGAAATCTTCCCACGGACGTATTTAAGAAAACCAATGGGGAGGTTTGAGATTTCAAAGGGCCATGGTTCAGGTTATAATTCAAAAGAGAGGCAAATGATAGTCCTACTCTTCTTGCGTTTCAGGAAGGGGGAGGATTTTGCCACTTGCTGTGAAATAATTTTGGAGCTTCTATAACCTTGATGCTTTCATCCTATTTTTTCTTGGACTTGGGATGTGGGGAGTGGATAAGATGGGGATAGAGAAGAAGCAGGATTTGAAATGCCTCTTTTGATTCTGTTCATTCCTGGAATTCTTCTCCATGGGCCTTAAAGAGTAGAGACTCCTTCCCGGTGCATGACATCCAGTGGCCAATTAATGAAACTTTATTTCCTCAGATAAGTTCCCTTGCTCCATTAATTTGTGGGATTTCAGATGAAAACTTACTTGGACTGTGGTTTTCTATCTGTTTGTGAATGGAAGGACATGTTTGTCTTTGACTTTCCTTTAGTTTCACGTCTTAGTCTTGATATTTAAGTAGCTTTGGTTCAGACAGAGAAGGACCATGCGTGCATTGCTGGGACTGCTCTCTAGCTTGGAGGTTCCCTCGTCTTGGGAAAGATCTCCCTGCCCTATGCAAGTGGCATAGATGTTTAATTTTCTAGATGAGAGAAGCGCTAGAGTTTTTTTATTCATTACTTGTGTGCACAGCTGTGGCCTCTAGGGAAGCTCAGCTGAGGTGGTCTCAGGTTCCACCAAAGGTCACCGGGGAGAGAGGACTAGGAAGACAGGAAGACGTGTCTCACTTGGGAGGGTATGGCAAGAGCTAGGTAAGACCTCCTGGTGGAGATATTTGCCATTTATTCTTTCTTTTTTTTTTTTTTTGAGACAGTTTCACTCTGTCACCCGGGCTGAAGTATACTGGTGCGATCATGGCTCACACCAACCTCCCCGTCTCGAGCTCAAACCATCCTCCCACCTTAGCCTCTTGAGTAGCTAGGGCTACAGGCATGCAACACCATGTCCAGCTAATTTTTTTTTTTTTTTTGAGATGGAGTCTCGCTCTGTCACCCAGGCTGGAGGGCAGTGGCGTGATCTCGGCTCATTGCAAGCTCCGCCTCCTGGGTTCACGCCATTCTCCTGCCTCAGCCTCTCCGAGTAGCTGGGACTGCAGGTGCCCGCCACCACGCCCGGCTAATTTTTTGTATTTTTAGTAGAGACGGGGTTTCACCGTGGTCTCGATCTCCTGACCTCGTGATCCGCCCGCCTCGGCCTCCCAAAGTGCTGGGATTACAAGCGTGAGCCACCGCGCCCGGCCTGCTAATTTTTAAATTATTTTTAGAAGCAAGGTTTTGCCATGTTGCCCAGACTGGTTTCGAACTCCTAGGCTCAAGTGATCCTCCCGCCTTAGCCTCCGAAGGTGCTGGGATTATAGACATGAGCCATGATGCCTGGCCCATTTATTCTTAAGTACTTATGCTCAAGGCAGGTCTTCCAAGGGAAGAGAACAGCTAGATAAGACTCGTATGAGATAGCTGAGGAGGTGGCATTTCATCCTTCCATGCACATGCTCCTTATCCACAAGCAGAAAGCTGTAACCTTTGCTGTCCCCACTAGGTCATGATAGGTAGACACGCAGGTGATGACCACAGACTGGCAATTAGCCAAGGATTCTCAGCTGTGCACGCTACATGTGTGAGTGTGTGTGACAGATCCCTCTGGCGGTTTGGTGGAAAATTGATACATTTTGTAAAAATGATATGTTTAAGTTATACAATAAGGTAAATACGCATAAAAGGAAATTGGTTTTATTGAAATAGTTGCCAAGATATATTAATATTAATATTTAAAGTTGGTGCAGTGGCTCACTCCTGTAAACACCAGCATCTGGGGAGGCTGAGGTGAGAGGATTGCTTGAGGCCAGGAGTTCAAGACCAGCCTGGCCAACAAAGTGAGACTCTCTTTCTACAATCAATAAAAAAAGAAAAATAAAGATATATTTAAACTGGGCTATAGTAATACATGTGCATCTTTATTGTGTGTTAAGTACCTGGATCTACTTAAGAGGTTCATAATAGTCACAATTTCAAAGTACAAGTAAGCATAAACAGTATTTTGGGATATCTGTGATAACAGAGTTAAGTGTCCTGCCTACACGGATAATGGAAGCAAATACTGAATTTCAGTGCATGGTAGTGAAACTAAAGATGTAATTCCTTTTGCCCATTGAAATTTGTAGAACCCATGGAATCTATCTAAAGACTCCTGGGTGGCAAAGGATAAATGCTTGAGGGTATGATACCCCATTCTCCATGATCTGATTATTACATATTGCATGCCTGTATCAAAACATCTCATGTGCCCCATAAATATATATATGTATGTGTATATATATATATGTATATATATATACACACACACGTGCTATGTACTCACAAAAAAATAAATAGACACCTGGGTGGGATTGGGGTTTTTGGACTTAGGGTGGAGAACATCTGCCTTTAGAATTGTGTAGAGGAAAGGTTTTGATTTATTTATTATACCTCTGTTTTCTTTAAAAAACCTGCATGTGTAGGTAGGAATTTTGCTAGAAGTGGGAATGTGAGAGTCACTAGTTTGCAGCATAGAGCATTCTATACTGAGAGAATTATTTTTATGTCAAAAAGAAAGTGAAGAATCTGGCAGATTAGAATCTTCATATTATTTTCATTTAAAAAGCTTGGAAGTCTCAATATCAATATTGACTGCTATTTACTGGCATTTTTGGTAAAAAACACATTTCATTTTAATGAATTTTGTCTTGTTTGAATGTTCGTAAGGCTTTGGAGGTAGTTTTAGGAGATAGTTGCCTTTGATTCCTGAGGTATATTCTTGGGTCTACTCTGATTCTGTCTCTTGACTTTGCACCTCTTTCCTTCCTAAACCCTGTTTAAAAGAGCCTTCCTTTTATGACTCTTGTCTTCCATCCTATTCTTCCTTCTCATGCTAATGTGAGACACGGAGGTTTTTATGAGAAGCCTGTTGTCTATATGCTGGATCTTGGAAGCCTTGGTTATTTCCTAGAGATGGAAGGTCTGATCTCAGTTAAGTTCTGACCCCAGGACAAGAAGCCTCTCTGGAGTAACTGACTCACTGGGATAGAGCCTGTTTTCACAAATTAATATTCCTGTCTGGGGAAGGCAGAGGAAACATTTTGGGGAGTGGGTGGAGGTGTTGAGGTTGAAGCCTGAGGATGAAGCTTGCCTTTCCTGGGAGCTTGTACAGTGTCATACTCAGGAAATAAACTGTGTGGGAAAGGTGGTGTTTAGTAACCTAGAGCCGAACACCTTGTAAGGCCCTCACCTTGTCATTCTGCACTGTCAGAAGCACATGAGAAAAGAGTGTAGGCTGTCAGAGAAAGCATCACACCAAAACAGGAACTTCTCAGATAGAGCCGTCTGCCTAAAACGAAGTAACCTTGGCAAATAGGATCTATGCTACAGAAAATGGAGCACTCTAGCCAGGGTTGTGAGACGGAGCTGGTCCTGGGGTCACAGGTGGTGTCTTGGGAAACGTTCTGAAGACACTCAGCTTTTCGGATATTGCACAGTTCATTAGGAGAGGTATGGGCAGTGGTTATGAAGCTCCTTATGAAAGAGACATAGAGATACACTCAACAATATTACTCCAGAGGGTTCTGGCTCCTGTCTTGCACTTGGGAGTACACACTTGTTCTTGTCCACATTAACCTCCAACTGTCCACATGATCAACCATCTGCAGACCCACTGCCAGTTGAGGGTCGTGTCAGGTCAGAAGTACTAACTGCAGGTTAAACTGTGCTATTTAGAAATTGAGTGTTTTTTTCTTACTCAAACTGACAGTTTTCCTTTGTAGAAGAACTCACTCAGCTTCCACTCTGGGTTAAATATTTCCTTTACATGATCAGTATTATCTCTGTCCATCAGATACAGCAATGAGAAGGCCTTTTAAAGGAAATGGGGTTAAAAGTGACTGGGTATCTAGAATTCTTTATTTGGTTTGCTAAATTGCAGGCAAATATATTCCCAGAACTAGTTTTGATACCTTTTCAGAAATAGGCTTATTTGACTTGGCTGAAAGTAATACTCTAACACTTTACTGCTGTGTCAATGAGTGAAATTCCTGCAGGCAAAAACAATAGGGACTACATCATGAAGCCTATGAGAATTTTATGGTGGAAACATGAATGGAGCAGGTGGTGAAAGTAGCTCATCTCCTGTGGTTGTGGTACCCATAGGAGATGAGCTAAGGAGAACGTGCTGAAACCTAACCTTGCCAGTTTTCTGCCTTCTGTGTCCTGGTTCCTTCTGGTTTCCTTGTCTCTTTTCTTCCTTTTAATTTAATAGCGTTTACTGAAGACCTTCTGTCTTCCAAGTTCAAGTATTAGTCATCTCTGGGCTTTGCCCTTAGATACTCATCATAGTCTAGCAATGAATGTAAGCATTGAGGAAGTAATGGTGACATAATGTGAATGTTCAGTGTGGTATCATCTTCCCCACTCTTTGTAAATCTTGGTGGTCTTAATTCTTGAATGTCAATGCTTACCCCCTCTATGCTGTCTTTACAGAAGTCCTCTGGCCTAGCTCTCTCTACATGTCTAAAATTGTAGAAGCGTCTTCTAGGCACTCCATTCCAAAGTCCATTCTGCAGAAGCCCACCATCCCACAGAAAGAGCAGGTGGGAGGCAGTGGACCACAGGCTGGCTGCGTGGTAGCAATTGAAAAGCAATGGAGCACAGGCTGGCTTCATGGTAGCAGTTGAAAAGCAATGGAGCACAGGCTGGCTTAATTGTAGCAATTGAAAGGCAAGCTTCATCTCATCAGCTGCAGTGTTTACTACTTGAGGATGGGAACTTGATTGGTGTATCTTTACATTTTATCAAAATGGGTTTCACCTTGGAAGCATTCAGTGGTACCTCAGTGAATAATTGTAATTAGCTAGGATTTCTTTGGGGAACACTTATTGTTCTAAGTTTATATGTGTTTACATATATGTACTGTATTAGTCTTTTTTCACACTGCTGATAAAGACATACCGGAGACTGGGTAATTTATAAAGAAAAAGAGATTTAATGGACTCACAGTTCCATGGGGTTGGGGAGGCTTCACAATTATGACAAAAGGCAAGGTAAGAACAAAGGCATGTCTTACATGGTGGAAGGCAAAAAGAGAGAGCTTGTTCAGGGGAACTCCTCATTATAAAACCATCAGATCTCATGAGACTTACTATCACGAGAACAGTATGGGGGAAACTGCCCTCTTGATTCAGTTATCTCCCACAGGGTCCCACTCCCTATACATGGGAATTATGGAAGCTACAATTCAAGATGAGATTTGTGTGGGGACACAGCCAAACCATGTCACATACATGTGCATATCTTTATGTAAGGTGTCTTTATGTAAGATATGTGAATATAGGTGTGTATATTCATATACTCTTGTACTTTCTCAAACACAAACCATAGCACGTGCAATAATATCCTTGAGTTACATCTGCTACTCTGCCCATTTTACACATAAGAGATGGAAGCATTGATGGTTATATTAGGGTTCTCTAGAGGAACAGAACTAATAGGACAGATAAATATATAAAGGGGAGTTTATTAAGTAGTATTTGTTCACACGATCACAAGGTCCCGCAACAGGCCATCTGCAAGCTGAGGAGCAAGGAAGCTAGTCTGAATCCCAAAGCTGAAGAACTTGGAGTCTGATGTTCGAGGGCAGGAAGCATCTAGCACAGGAGAAAGATGTAGACTTGGAGGCTAAGCCAGTCTAGTCTTTTCATGTTTTTCTGTCTACTTTATATTTGCTGGCAGCTGATTAGATGGTGCCCACCCAGATTAAGGGTGGGTCTGCCTTCCCCAGCCCTCTGACTCAAATGTTAATCTCCTTTGGCAGCACCCTCAGAGACACACCCAGGATCAATACTTTGCATTCTTCAATTCAATGAAGTTGACACTCAGCATTAACCATCACAGTGGTGTATACACCCTTCTCTGGTTGCTGATGGAGTTAAAGTGAGAGCCAGGATTTGAATCATAGTCATAAAACTGCACAAAACCTCTGCCTCATACTACCTCCCAGATACATAATACACGCATGAGTAGGTGTTTTTGTGCCTGTTATGGTGCATTTGAGCCTGTTGTTCTTCAGTTTGCTCTTGTGTAGGACCATCTCTCTGAAAACAGATGATCAGCATCATACGCAACAGGTAGTATTGATTATCTGTAGCATAAAGGCATGGAACACGGGATTTTCAGGGAATGGAGTGGGAAAAATTCCTGAACCTAAGCAGCTTAATAGTTTAATATTTCACTTGGTTCGTTCAAATATATATGTTTATATACGCACGCATGAAATTACATGGATAAAATAAGTTTTAATGTATTGTATCTATATAAATCTCTTTAAACCTCAAAAAATGTATATATCCAAACTAATTATTTGTCAGTCTCTCCCTCTCTTTCTCCCTCTCTCTCTGTCCACATATTTATATATAAATATTTCTGCAAACTAACCAACTGAAATATTAAGCTCCTGTGTTTTATATATATTTCTGCAAATAACCAACCAAAATATTAAAGCAATTAAACTCCTAAATATAATATTTCATGTATCTATTATATTATTTCTTCAAACTAACTAACTGAAATATTAAGCTTCTATGTTATATATATGTAAAATATTTCTCCAAATAACCAAGCAAAATATTGAGGTATTAAGCTCCTATGAATGTTTTATATTATTCTATGTATATAGAATAATATATTTTATATATTTTTTATTATATTTTATATTTTACATTATTCTATATATAGAATAATATATTTTATATCCTATATTATATATAGAATAATATATTTTATATCCTATATTATATATAGAATAATGTATTTTATATTCTATATTATGTATAGAATAATATGTTTTATTTATATTTTATTTTTATAATATATTGTAATATATTTATATGTTTTTTATATATAGAATAATATATTTTATATTATTCTCTATATATAGCAGGTTAGTTTGAAGATATCTATACATATAATATATTAAAATTTATTTTCGGCCATGTGCGTTGGCTCACGCCTGTAATCCCAGCACTCTGGGAGGCCAAGGCGGGCGGATAATGAGGTCAGGAGTTCAAGACCAGCCTGGCCAATACGGTGAAACCCTGTCTCTACTAAAAATACAAAAAATTAGCTGGGCGTGGGGGCATATGCTTATAGTCCTGGCTACTCAGGAGGCTGAGGCAAGAGAATCTGGGAGGCAGAAGTTGTAGTGAGCCGAGATCTCACCACTGCACTCCAGCCTGGGTGACAGAGTGAAACTCTGTCTCAAAAAAAAAAAAAAATATTTTATAGATACAATTTCATATATGATAAGTTCAAGTACAAACTCTTGAAACAACTCCTCTTATATATGAGGGGAAAGAAGATTATTTGTACAGTACAATTAGTACAGTGAATTCTGGGAAAAAGTCAGTAAATACTAATTTCAAATCCTCATGTACAATTCAAGTAAGGAAAAATCTGGAGGCATTTTTATATCCTGCTAATAAGGGTTATCTGGTGTTGGAAAACATTTTATTTTTACATGTACATAGTAGGTGTATATATTTGTGGGTACATGAGATATTTTGATATAGGCATATGTGTAAAAATCACATTAGAATAAATGGAGTATACATCACCTGAAGCATTTATCATTTCTTTGTGTTACAGACTTTCCAATTATACTTTTAGTTATTTAAAAATATACAGTAAATTAATGTTGACTGCAGTCACCCTGTTGTGCTATCAAATACTAGATCTTATTCATTCTGCCTATATTTTTGTGCCCATTAACCATACCCACTTCTCTCTCCCTCCCATTACCCTTTCCAGCCTCTGGTAGCCATCATTCTACTCTCTGTCTCCCTGACTGCAACTGGAAGAAATCTTTTTAAAGGATAGGCTGGAAGGCTACATTGACTCTCACTGTTTCTGGCACACTAAACCTTGCCGTTTTCTGCAGTAGGGATTGTCTCGCTTCAGTTATGCCTTGCTACTTCAGTGAAGGACTTTCTGTTTCCACTGGGCTCCTATACTGAGTTTGCTTTGGAGATAATAGTCTGAGATGTCAGAGCGTCTTAGTGGTGAAAGCAACTTAAGAGGTCACTGGCACAAGCCCTCGTTTTGCAGTGGAGGGAGTTGATGGCGAGGGCACTTGGCTAATTAGTGACCAGGGCTATAGCAGGCTCAGGTGCCATACATAACTGTGCTCGCCCTGGCTGGCAGAATCCCAGGGCTTTTCTGTGTAATATGTGGGTGGATGGTCTATTGCCTTGGGCTTTTCGCATAATCATGGAGAAAACAGTTTATATTTTCCCTTCAATTTTTAAATCCAAGATAGTTTGATAGCACATGGGAAAATAAAGTCATTGAGTAAAACTTATACTGATGAGACTCTTTTGATTAAATTTTCATTGTAAAATAATCATAGTCATAAAAAGTGTATCAAAACGTGTATTTGGATATTCATTTTAAAGAGTAAAAAATAATCAGATACACAGTATTGTACCCACTGACAGACAAGGAAAGAGAACATTCCCACTGTTTTTATATATCAATGTGAGTTGCTTCTCTCTCTCCTACCTCTCAGTGAAATCTAATCCCCCAAGATTTGGTTTTCATACTGTCCTTGCTGTATATTTCAGGACAAACATAGCTCTGAGCAATAATATTGTTTAGTTTTACTATTATGTAAATAAAATCACACTATTTGTAGTCTTCTGTGACTTGCCTTTTATGTTTGAGATTTTCCCATTTTCCTCCATATATCTGTATTTTATTCATTTTTGACTGTTTTGTAAAGCCTTCTGTTTTAATATGCCAGCATTTATTTATTCATTATCCTATTTATGGATATCTGGATTGTGGCAATATTTTTTGCAATTATAATTGGGGCTTATGTATCCTCAGCAAACTAACGCAGGAACAGAAAACCAAACACTGCATGTTCTCACTCATAAGTGGGAGCTGAATGATGAGAACACATGGACACATGGGGGAGGGAAACAACACACACTTGGGCCTGTCTGGGGATGCCCGGAGGGGAGAGCATCAGGAAGACTAGCTAATAGATGCTGGGCTTAATACCTAGGTGATGGGTTGATTTGTGCAGCAAACCACCATGGCACATGTTTACCTATGTAACCAACCTGCACATCCGGCACATGTATCTTGGAACTTAAAAGTTGAAGAAAAAAATATGGGGCTGCAGTGGACATTTCTGTGCGTGTTTCCTGATGCATGGGAGTTCTCATTGCTCCACATCATTGCTCAGTACTTGGTATCATTGTTTGTTTGTATTTTTATTAATCCTATTGTGATTTCATCTGCATTTCACCAATAATGAATGACATTGAGCCTCTTGTCCTATGTTGAGGCTGTCTGTAGATTTGAGGACTCCTTCCTGGATGTGGATTTATGGTGGAGAAACCAACAAAGATGGCTTTGAGTGTAGGCTGAATTACTAGAAAAGTAATGATCTAGCTATCCAAATATGAAACAAAAGCATGGAAGCAGTTTGGGGATTGGAGAATGAGATTTTTAGGAGCACCATAAGATGTCTATCTGACTATATTCTTGAAGAGAAAATAGTCATGGCACTACAGGCATGGTGGCACACACCATGTTATCAGCTGGCACTACAGGTGTATGCCTCCATGACCTTGAGGATATATGACTTTGAGTTCAGTGAGAGAGATGAACACAAAGCCTAGAGAGATCTGCAAATCATTTGATTTAGATTTAGAAATTGTGTCTGGAAAACAAATAAGACACAGAAAATCAAGCATTAATGAGCTTTTATTATTTGCCAGTCCTTGTGCTAGCTTTAGATATGCAGAAGATGAATAAGAAGAAAAAAAGCATCACAGGTAGGGATAGATACCTTCCTGAGAATGTAAGCTCCTAGTGGGCAGGAACTCCTTCTTTACCCCATTATGTACCCTTACCTAGCATAGTGATCTTTACGGGATACTTCTGTGGTCTGAAGGCTTGTGTTTTTCCAGAATCCACATGTTGACATTGTAACCCCAAAGTGATGGTGCTAGGAGGTAGGGCCTTTGGAGCTGATGAGATCATGAGGGTGGATGCCCCAGAATGGTATTAATGACATTTTAAAAGATACCCCAGGGAGATTCCTTGCCCTTTTCCCCTTTTTCAAAGTTACAAGGAAAATACAGCCCTCTAGGAAGCAGGCCCTCACCATACACTGAATCTACCATGCCTTGATCTTGGACTTCCAGCCTCCAGAGCTGTGAGCAATGAATAGCTGTGGTTTATAAGCCCCCCAGGCTATGATATTTTGTTACAGCAGTCTGAATGGACTAAGCCAACTTCTAAGTGTTGGTATTGTCTTATTTCTTTGGTCAGTGTAGGATCTTTCTGTCCACATAGTTTACTCTAGAAAGATGTATGCTCTATTTCTAATGGTATATTTGTCTTTCCTATCTGTGGAATATCCTCTTATCCAATTCGTCTTGGCTGGGCAACATATAAGCCATTAACTCTTTACCCTTGGATTTAGTTTGGGTTCTGCTAAGCCCCCTCCTGACAATTCTGGTTTCTACAATTATGGCTCATGCATGTTCCTGACCCACTAAACTTCAGTGGAAGAACAGAAATGGTGAGGGAGGTGATGGAGTTGATACCTTGAGCTGCCATATGGTACAAGATCGTCTTGAAGATGGGACATTTGCTGTCCTTTTTTTTTTTTTTTTAGGAGATGGGGTCTTGCTAGTTTGCCCAGGCTAAACTCAAACTCCTAGGCTCAAGTGATGCTCCTGTCTCAGCCTCCCAATTACCTGGCAATACAGGCATGTGCCACCATGCCTGGCCACATTTTTACACTCCAATTGTTTAATATATAGTAAAGATAATGGTTCAAAATGGTAAATTTTTTTTGTGTGTATACCAATAACATTTTTTTTTACCTTAAACATATTCAATCTTTATTCGACAATTTTTTAAAATTTCAACTTTTTTTTTTATTCATTGGATATATCTGTAGGATTTTTTACCTGGGTGTATTGGATGGTGCTGAGGTTTGAGGTACAGTTGATTCTGCCACACAGGTATGGAGTATAGCACCCAACAGGTAGTTTTTCTACCTTTTCCCCCTCCCTCTCCCTGCTGTAGTAGTCCCAAGTTTCTGTTCTTGCTTTATGTCCATGAGTACCCAATGTTTATGCTCCCACTTCTAAGTGAGAACATGTGGTATTTGATTTTCTGTTTCTGCATTAATTCACTTAAAATAATGGCTTCCAGCTGCATCCATGTTGCTGCAAAGGACATGATTTCATTTGTTTTTATGGCTGCATAGTATTCCGTGGTATATACGCATCACATTTTCTTTATTCAATCCACTGTTGATGGACTCTTAGATTGATTTCATGTCTTTGCTATTGTGAATAGTGCTGTGATGAGCATACATGTGCATGTGTCTTTTTGGTAGAACAATTTATTTTCCTTTGTATATATACCCAGTAATGGGATTGCTAGGTCAAATGGTAGTTCTTCTTTTAAGTTCCTTGAGAAGTCTCCATACTGCTTTACACAATGGCTGAACTAATTGACGTTCTCACCAACGGTGTATATAGCCTTCTCTTTTCTCTGCAGCCTCAACAGCATCTGTTGTTTTTTGATGTTTTATGAATAGCCATTCTGACTGGTGTGAGATGGTATCTCATTGTGGTTTTGACTTGCATTTCTCTGGTAAAAAATTGTGGATTTTTAAATGGGATTTCATTTTTAGATTTAATAGAAACTGCATAGGTGACTGTGCAAAGAACTCTTAAGATTTGACAAAAGGCAAATTAGATTGTAATCTCCTTTATGTAGGAGGGGAAATAAAAACCAGAATATTAAAATATCTGCATGTACAAAAATAGACAAAGTGGCAGATTGCTGGTGTTGGATGGATGTTGAGCAGGGATGGAGGACCTGTGTGTGCAGGCATGCATGGCCATGCGTGGAGAGTGGTCATTCATTTTGGTAACAGCATAGAGCTTTGGGCTTCAGAACAAAAGATAAGCCACATCCCACTCAGGTACCCTAAAATGTTGTCTCCACTAGACACAAAAGAAAAGGAAGCCAGAGATGTCTGTAGCTTGTGCAGAGTTTTGGGAATAGCTATTCTAGACTTTCTTAGTGAACCGTATAGAAGGATTATTGTACAAACCCAGTAATTTGGGCAAGGATCAGATTCTGTTGCTTTTGTTTTCTGGATGCTCCGTAATGAATGTGAGATGGAAGCAGATGTCTCAAGTGCTTCTTCTCAGAAACCTCCTGGCAGCAGACATCTCAGTGGGCCCAGACGTTCAGTGTGGCTGGAAGTAAAACACAGGGAAGGGTGCTCTTTCTCAGTTATTCTGTTTTTTTTTTTTAAAAGCATCTACAAAGCTTCCTGTTTTCTAATATATTCCAAGGCCTTTGAAAGACAAGGCCATAAACACCCAGGAGATATGACTTTATTTATTTTAAGGTCCAAATACCAAAATGCCTGTCGTCAGGGCTCACCTTAATTAAATATGTATCTTAAAATTAAACCAATCTCAATTTAAGGGATGCATACTTTGGGGAGAAATTTATTACAATTTTTATTCTGAATACTTTAAATTCTGATAGGCCTGAAGAGTGTGAGCCTTGCCTTAATTGCAACCTGAGTCAGAATAACTGCCCTGCAGAGAATCATTTAAAATACCCAATCAAGTTCTAAATTAGTCAAAATGCCGTTCTGAGATATTATTATTTTATGCAGTCTTTGCAGAGAATACATGCTATACAGCCCTTCTTCACTCCCAAAGTATATGTATATATTTAATGAAGTTAGTTTTCACCTTTTTTATTAAAATTTTTTATCCATTAAAAATTTTAGAATTCATTTTGTAGCATATCCTCTTTATCTTAGGAATATTAAAAATCTATCTGCCTATTTATGAATAACTATCAATAACCATGTTTCACCCTTTGTGAAATCCTTTTCAGTTTTTGAAACTCACATGGGAGATCTTGTTTTGTTTTTTTTTTTTTTGCCCACAAGGATGTTGGTTGGTTAAATTTACAGTGATTTCTTTAATGATGATAATGTACATTTGATTGATATCAATAAGAAATATTGATATCTTCAATATCAACATTTCTTGTAATGCTAAACATTTACAAGTTGCCAATTTTTTGAATATGACTGTATTTTCACACACACACGTACACGACAGCACTAATTATATTCACTAAATATACCTACAGATACTTAATCATTTACACAGCCACTATAATTTTATACTTGATGGCTTAAACCAGTAATTCTCACTTGAAGGTGGTTTTGGCCCCTGGGCTGTCTAGCACTATCTAGAGACATTTTCTATAGTTAAAACTGGGTAGGAGGTGCCACTATCATCTAGTGAGTAGAGGTCAGGGATGCTGCAAAATACTGTACATTGTACAGGCGACGCCCCCACAACAAAGAATTATATGGTTCACAATGTCATTTGTACTGAGATGGGGAAACGCTGGGCTTTAGATTATAGTAATTTTGTGCAAATTAGCCAAATTTCAAAAAACAAGGGAGTGAAAAAAGATAGTTCTCAACCTGTGAATATTGTGAATGCCCGGTCTAGACCTAGTAAGTGTACAGATGCCCTTGGGCCCGTCTTCTTAGGTTGCTGCTGCTTCATAATCACTCACTGCCCATCAAGACCTTGTGGGATGTAGATTTAGCAGAGGAGGGTTTTGATCATACAGCTGGATCAGTCATAACCAATATGTGACTCATAGTCTCATTCACCTTGAGTTTGAGAATTTAAGGCGTGGGCTGGAATTCCTTATGGAACTAACTTTATATACCTTGGAAGAAGTCCACCCACTGAACTCTACATTTATTGAGCTCTGTGTTTCAGGGAATGTGCAATACCTTGAGGATACATACTATCTCATTTAGTCCCAAGTAGCTTTTAAATATTTGAGAATGGTTTTGGCCCCCAGGCTGAAAGTAACAGCTACCTCTAGTTAAAAATCTTTCAGGAAAGAAGCAACCAAACAGGACATCACCTCTTTGTTTTTCTTGTCTGTCTCTTAATTATTCAGAAATGGGATTGCTGTGTGGCAGACATCCAAATGTTGTCTACAGTAGAATTCAGAGATAGAAGCAAACACCTAAATCAGCCATTTGTTGAGATGCTATTTGTCACTTTCAAAGTTACAATCCAGATTTTCAGTGCATTTTCATCCAACTCTGGTGAACTTTTCCCAGATGTCATGTACTATGGAATTTCCCCCCGTTGTATTATTGTTCTGTGATAGATCCAGCTCCAATATGTTTTATTTAAAAAAAGCCATGTGATGTATTCTGTTCAACTGATTACTTAAATGAAATGGATAATTATTTTCTGATGCAAATGCTCTCAATAACCCACAAAATCCTTAGAAACACATTTGTATATTTTGAGTTGAAGAACACGCTAAAGGCACCCTCCTTGCAACACCTAGTGAAATGTTTTCCGTTCCTAGGGGATCATTGAGCATACTGTCCATTGCTGCACAGCATTCTTTTATTGTCACAGGAGCAGCGACTTATGTAGGGATAGTTATATTATCCATGTAAAGACAAATTGAGGTGGTGACCCTTTAAAAGTTGACTCCAGGCTCAATGGGAAAGTAACTCAAATGCAGCCTCAGCTTTTTAAATGGGCTGAAGGGTGAAGAGGATACCCTCTAAGGCATGCAGTGGCTTACTGGAAAGTCAGGATAATTGTGTCAACACTTTTAATTATGAATGAAGTCTTCAAGAGACTAGCACTACAGCATGTACTGGAAATGCACCATCTTGTATAGTTTTTTACAAGGAAACTGAGATTCAGAGCAGTGAAGTATGTAGCCTAAATATATATGCACTTGACCAGACCAAGGAGAATTTGTGTCCAAAGTCTACACTCTTTTCATTTGATGATGTTCCCTTTGTGGCCTGATAAATATCCACATCATGATGCCTGATTGACTTGGATGCATGCTTCCGTTTTTCTCCTACTGGAAAACTTTCAGAGCTCCATGCATGTCTCCTTAGGAAAATGTGACAATTTCCTTAAACATTTGAGAAACAGTGTTTTGGAAGTACCCATGTGTTGATAACCAGTCTGGTAAACAATAGCAAAACTGGGAGGTGTCGTTACTATAATCTGCATAACCTGTATAACTCGTGAACATCTGTTTGATCATTCAACACAGATTTGTTTAGTGTTTTCTAAATGTCAGGCATTGTTCATGGTGATAGGATGTACAGCAGGAATTAAGACAAGTGGTGGCTGCTAGGCATGGTGACTCATGCCTGTAATCCCAACACTTTGAAAGGTCAAGGGGGAGGATCCCTTGAGGCCAGCCTGGACAACATAGGGAGACCCGATGTCTACAAAAAAGTCCAACGAATTAGCCGGACATAGTGGTGCATGCTTGTCCCAGCTACTCGGGAGGGTGAGGTGGGAGGATGGGTTGAGCCCAGGAGTTGGAGGCTGCAGTGAGCTATGAGAGCACCACTGCACTGCAGCTTGGGCAATATAGCAAGACACCATCTCTAAAATAAACAAAATAAATAAAGACAGGTGATGTTCTTGCTGTTGCCTACTATGTGGAGATGGCACTATACACATTTCTATAGAAATGAATAGGAATTTCATAGAGAGATATTGTGGATTTCGTGGAAGAGCCAGCCAGTGTTCTAGGTGGTCGTTGTGTGGCTTCATTATTCTTGTCTGCTTTCTTCCTCTTTTAGGCTGCCTTGGAGTTTTCATAAGAAATTGTCCCTGGAGGTGTTGGATGGTCACAGCTTCCTTGGAGCATTGCAGTTGCTGGACTCCAGTTTCAGGATTAAGGGAGGGCTGCTTCCTCGCAATGGGCTGCCAAGAAAACGGCTGTGCTTGTTCTTAACCTCAGGCTCTGTGATCAGTCTGAGAGTCTCTCCCAGGTCTACTGCTCCCTGGAAAGCCCTGTCTCTCTGCAGGCTCGCCTCTGGGCTTTGTCTCCTTGGAGCCACATCACTGGGACGGCGGCGGATGTGGATGCAGATTTGAACCATGTCGCGGCCCCAGGGACTGCTATGGCTTCCTTTGTTGTTCACCCCGGTCTGCGTCATGTTAAACTCCAATGTCCTCCTGTGGATAACTGCTCTTGCCATCAAATTCACCCTCATTGACAGCCAAGCACAGTATCCAGTTGTCAACACAAATTATGGCAAAATCCGGGGCCTAAGAACACCGTTACCCAATGAGATCTTGGGTCCAGTGGAGCAGTACTTAGGGGTCCCCTATGCCTCACCCCCCACTGGAGAGAGGAGGTTTCAGCCCCCAGAACCCCCGTCCTCCTGGACTGGCATCCGAAATACTACTCAGTTTGCTGCTGTGTGCCCCCAGCACCTGGATGAGAGATCCTTATTGCATGACATGCTGCCCATCTGGTTTACCGCCAATTTGGATACTTTGATGACCTATGTTCAAGATCAAAATGAAGACTGCCTTTACTTAAACATCTACGTGCCCACGGAAGATGGTGAGTACCTCATTGGAACGAAAACAATACCTCTTGTGCAGTGTGTTGAGAGATTTGCCAGGAGGGTTTTATAATGTCTTGTGCATGATCTCTTCTATAACCCGTTTATTTTATTTTAATTTATTTTTCATATTCCAAATGCAATTCTTGCAGCAACTTACCACATGTTCCACTTGTATGTATTGGGTCATCTACTGACTGGACAAAACTATAAATAATGACTTTAATTATTTTCATATATTGTCTTCTTAACTTTTTATAATGCTTATTTGCAGATGAAAATAAATATGAGCATATAATGTTGCATGTTATACCTTAATCATCTGTAAAGGAATGAATCGATAGAAAAATAATAGAATTAAGTACACTATTATGCTCCAGTTTGCAAACTGAAAGATAGAGAAAATGGTTCTTTCTGCCTTAATGACTTAAGATATTAGCACCTTTTTTGAGTTTTCAAAGAAAAACTTGATTGTTTTTAATATACAAGCAGGGGATAGTTCATACAATGGTTGGATTTCATTGTTTAGAACCAGTTTTCTTAACGTAAATTTGGATGTTCTTTTCTTCCAATATTCGCTGCAATCAAGTGGCAAAATGTAGTCAGATGATTCTAGCTACATTAGAGATGAATGCGTTTGTATTTTTAAAAATTTCCTTTTTTATATAAAACAACAATGAAAGTCTGTAGAACATTTAATATATTAACCTAACGTTAGTAAAACATGAATAGTTTTGTCTGTATAGATTTCAAATTCAGATTTCCTCGGAAGAATAACCAGACTGAAGTATGCCACAATGGTATCACATTTCCCAGTTAGCATTTCCATATGCCGTTTTTAGATGAGGAGAAAGAACAATAGAGAATAAAATATACCTGGAAAGAAAGGAAGTTAATTTGTGGGAATGATAGATGTATCTCATGTAGAAACTAGAGTGTGTCCTTTGTATAAAGTTCTTCGTGGAAAGTGTGATAAATTTCTTTTACGGAGAAATTTCTTCTTTTATTTTTTTTTAAACTTCAATCCCTGGAAAACGTTTTTCAGTAAGATTTGGCTGAAAATACTAAATAAACAACGACGTTAATCCAGTGATCTCCAAAATTGTTTTGCATCTATCAAATTACTCTTTCTCCATATAAATGCCAGGTAGTTTAAGTAGAGTGTCATGAAAAACCATACCAGGGTTGTGTGTCACTGAGATGACAAATTGTCATTGAGATTACAAAGAACAGCCCAGAGAAAGAAATTAAAGGATTCTGCTTCATTATATTAGTGGTTTCTGGCATATTGCCCTTGTCGTTATGGTGATAGACCTCTCAATTATCTCATAAAGTCCAAGTCTGAATGTGATTCAAGGAGTTAAACTGACATTTGGACGCTGCACTTCCATGGGGTGTTCTGAGCTGTCTCCGTGCCTAACAGTCCCTCTTTGTGTGTGTGTGTGTGTGTGTGTGTGTGTGTGTGTGTGTGATGAATAAGAGCTCTCAAAAGCAATTTGGGTTCTCATTTGAGCAGCCACCTGGGTTGAGATCTTTCTCATAATGAACTATTCAAACAAAAACCAAAAAGAAAGGAAGACAAAAATGGGGAGAAAACCCCCCAAACAGGACAAAGGGTTAAAATTGCTTTCGTAATACTTTAGATGTGCTAGAGTCTGGTGATTTTATAGAGCTAGCCTTGGCAACAATGAATGCACTTCAAATAGAAGGCCTTCTCATATAGGAGTTGGACAGAATGAGACCACCCATGAAAAAGAATCATTAGCCTCCCTGACCGCAGAGCCCTGTATGTACAATTGCGTGGATGGAGACCACAAACGGTGTGGCCGTTTCATTGCAATTTGGTATTGAATTAAAATTTGAGGAATGTAAATATGTGAAAAATGCTATTCAGTGAAAAAGTAATCCAAACTTCATAATAAACCCAGTTCCACTTGTTTAGTTCTTTAGGCTTTTTGAAGCAATATGCGCATATGATCTTGACAAGGGAATCAGAAATCTAATAGTGACTGAAAAGGTAGAATCGATCTCCCCATGATGTGTAAACTTTAGAATTTTGCTGGTGAGAGTTCAAAGCTACAGCCCTGCATGTTTGTACCATCCACAAGTCACAGCCTGTTGGGTTAGGAGTTTTTATTTTTGGTTGCTTGCTTGTTTTCTTAACTCTATCAACGAAGAACCAGTGCAGGCCAGGCCCGGTGGCTCACGCCTGTAATCCCAGCACTTTGGGAGGCCGAGGCAGGCAGATCACGTGGTCAGGAGATCGAGACCATCCTGGCCAACATGGTGAAACCCCGTCTCTACTAAAAATACAAAAATTAGCTGGGCATGGTGGCGCATGTCTGTAATCCCAGCTACTCAGGAGGCTGAGGCAGGAGAATCGCTTGAACCCAGGAGGTGGAGGTTGCAGTGAGCCGAGATCGCGCCATTGCACTCCAGCCTGGCAACATAGCAAGACTCCGTCTAAAAAAAAAAAAGAACGAATGAACGCAGAGCTTTAGATTTTTTTTTTTTTTTTTTTTTGAGACGGAGTCTCGCTGTCACCCAGGCTGGAGTGCAGTGGCACCATCTCGGCTCACTGCAGACTCCGCCCCCCGGGGTTCACACCACTCTCCTGCCTCAGCCTTTCCGAGTAGCTGGGACTACAGGCGCCCACCACCACGCCCGGCTAATTTTTTGTATTTTTGGTAGAGACGGGGCTTCACCGTGGTCTCGATCTCCTGACCTCGTGATCCGCCCGCCTCGGCCTCCCAAAGTGCTGGGATTACAGGCGTGAGCCACCGCGCCCGGCAGCTTTAGATATTTAATTATTGGTTATTCACTAAATGAATGAACTCCGCATCCACAACAACATATTGAAATGTTGGCATCATGCTGATTCTCTCCAAAGGCCTTCTCTTAGGCAGTATCTCAATTCAGATCAATGCTTTTATTTAGCAGGATAGAAAGCAATATGATTATTAGGAATTCAAAATTCCACTCTGACCAGTCTGATAAAGCCAGAAAGACAAATCTACACACCACCACCAACAAAAATCTACTTTTTTTTGTTTAGCTTTGTCTTTCTGCCTTGATCAGATTGGCTCAAATTTCTGTTTCTACTTTCATAAAATGTGTAGGTATATTAAAAATACAAAATTAGACTATTTTAATTACGTACTTGTCCTTACATTTAAGAACTAACTTGCATGAGGAAAAGTGTTGGAAATTTCTTCGTAGTACAATAGTTTATGAAACATATATTTTTTTTCTGTAGAAAGCAATACTTTTTATAATTCCCTTTAAAATAAATCAGGTCTTGCTGAAGGTGAGTCTTTTCGTTTAAACTGGCATCATGATCTACTAAACTTAGGCTTGGCTCTTTAGAACTATTTCCTACCTTACAAATTTCTTTATTTAAGTTTTCATAGGTTATTAATTTCTCTTTGTTGTTAGACAACAGGCTAATTAATTAACTTGAATTGCGTATTTAACCTTTTGATAGGTGCTCAAATAAGGTCAAAGTCAGTCAAGCCAGTCGGAAGCTCTAGTAGGACACGTGGGCCATTGTTGACAAGGAGCAGTTGGAGACCGAATGACCGAATCTGCATGATGTGTGTGTGTGTGTGTGTGTGTGTGTGTGATAGAAAGAGAGAGAGAGCGCGCAGAGAGAGAGTGACTGAGTGACTATGTTGAGGAAGCAGTGCAGAATATGGCTTGTTAGCTTGATTAAACATAAATTGTGAAAGTCAAGCTGAGAAGTTCCAGTCTCACATACTAAGTCCACCTGAGTTCATACATGAGGGGATGGCAGTACAGTTCGTGATTCCTCTTGGTCCCCAAGGAGACTGAACACAGAAAGATGAGTTATGGAAACACTTAAGGTTTTTAATGAGAACCAGTGGTACTGTTTAGAAGTGAGGTTAAAAAGTAAGGGAAAAATAAAAGACACATTTTGAAGGAGTTGCTCAGACAAGATATTATATTAAATATAAAGCTTGGAGGAGAAAGAGCCACAAGTGAGTCCAGGTTGCCTTGGGGAATGGACAGAGCCATGGAACCACTTCCTGAGTGACCTACACCTGCTCTTTCTCTCTGGATCCTTGGACATACATCTTAAGGTCTTATTCTTGAAAGATTTCAGGGGCGAGAAGCCCTTCCATTCTTCATCATGGGACTAAAAACACTGGGAAATATAAAGGAAATGATATTGATGAAACACTGGGAAATATAAAGGAAATAAAAACACTGGGAAATATAAAGGAAATGATATAAATGAAAGTCATTATCGCTCAGGCACGGTGGCTCATGCCTCTAATCCCAGCACTTTGGGAGGTCATGGCGGGTGGATCACTTGAGGTCAGGAATTCCTGACCAGCCTGGCCAATATGGTGAAACCCCGTCTTTACTAAAAATATAAAAAATTAGCTAGGCATGGTGGTGTGCGCCTGTAATCTCAGCTACTTAGGAGGCTGAGGCAGGAGAATCACTTGAACTCAAGAGGTGGAGGGAGGTTGCAGTGAGCCGAGATCGCACCACTGCACTCCTGCCTGGGCGACAGAGTGAGAATCCCTCTCAAAACAAAACAAAACACCACTCATTATCATTGTATTTTCATTGTAGCGTAACAGCAAATGCCATTATGATTTCTAGAAAAGTGAAATTTTAAGTTCTTTTTTTTTTTTGCTAGCAATGCAATTGAAAAAGGAAGATACTAAAAAAGAACAGATTATTGAATGCAGGGTGTCCCTATCATCTTTTTCCCCCAAGATGACACCTGACACTTTGAATACTATGACTTAAGTAAGCTTGCCATGATTGTAGATTGAGGACCTATTTGGTGAAAGCATGGAGCTTTATGATGAACTATAAACAGACACGACATGGACAATGACCTGTAGGAGTTTGCACAGTTAATAAACCGAGAGGTAGATAATAAGCCAGAGCATCCTAGTTAGGGAACAAAGAAAGCTCTGTGACAGCTCAGGGACAAGCTATTTTTTGAGGAAAAACTTGATGGAAGCTGTTAAGTTGTTGAGCTGTGCCATGAAGAATATATGGGTGATGGAAGGGATTCATCTATTAAAGTATCTGATGAATGGAACATTTGAACACACAAATCTATGTTAAGCAGCTTGGTGTCAATCGTTGCTGTTGTTACTACTTGGGTGTGAAACGTAGCATGGTAACAGAAGCTGTGCTTTAGCATGGCCTGTTTCTGGCAGTGCCACATCATGAAATTTCTTTCTTTTTTTTTTTTCCTTTTAGAAACAGGATCTTGCTCTGTCATCCAGGGTGAAGTACAGTGGTGCACTCGTAGCTCCCTGCAGCCTCAACCTCCTGGGCTCAAGGGATCCTTCCGTCTCAGCTTCCTGAGTAGCTGGGACTACAGGTGCACTCCACCATACCTGGCTAATCTTTTTAGTTTCTGTAGAGATGGGGTGTCACTATGTTGCTCTGGCTGGTCTTGGGCTCAAGTGATCCTCCCACCTCGGCCTCCCAAAATGCTGGGATTACCAGCATAAGCCATTGCACTGGGCCCATAAATGTTTTTATGTTATCCACAGCTGCTGACCCTATACTTTCTAGGGTAGACAAGCTACCTAAGATGAAAGGGTGGCAGGAGAACAACAGGGAAAGAAGCTGGAAAATCAACCAGCTTTGCTAGTGATTTTACAAAAAGAAAATGTATTCGCTTCTTTTACAGATACCACTGGATCTAATTCAAGATATAATTTATAGCATGGTTTTCATCCTTGAATAGCTCCCATCTTTTCTGAGGGTCTTACAAACTTTTCTGGCATTCTGCATTAGTCAAGAGATGTTTGTGTTCAAATCGTGGAAGGCAACATAGCCTCAATCTGACTTTGAGGGAAAAAATGGAAATTTATTAGAAGGGCTATGGGATATCCAAACTTACTGTAAAAGTTGAGAAATCAGATTGGGAGAATGGCAGGGATGCAGCTAGACTTTAGACGCACCTGGAAGCAATGAATCCAAGGACATCACCAGTCTTCATGCCTGGTTCTTTGCTTCTTTCTGGAAATAGGCTTGCTTTAAATGGCGGTAAGAGGGTTCTCTGCAGTTTTTGTTAGTTGCATTTTGTTTTTCTCAGTACCACCAGTGAGGGACAGAGTTCCATAATTCCATACTAAAAATCCCAGGGCAGGGTTTTGATTGGCCCACTTGATTCAGGAGTAAGAAGAGATAAAACTGGGCTGTTTTTGGGTATGCCAGTTGGCAGGGGGAGAAGGACAGTTCTCACCACAAGGTGTCTGGAATGAGCAGGCACTACTTCACTTCACTGTCCAAAATATTTTTGAGCATCGATTATATGCCAGACATGCCTTAGAGACTGAGATTGCGAGAGATACAAGCATTCCTAATTTTGAGAGATAGGTACTTGTAGGCAGAAAAGTCATGGTCCCTGAGAGATGTGCAAGCACCGCCCTCCACCCTCACCCCCCAACCAACTCACCCATTCCTGGAACCTGGGAATAGGTTGGAGACATGGCACCTGACTTCTTCGGTACTCTGCCGTAAATAATGACTTCAAATGGCAAAGGGGAATTAAGGTTGCCGATTGAATTATGTTTGCTAATCAGCAGACCTTCCAATAGGGAGAATCTATCCTGGATTCTCATATATATTAACAGAGACCCTCCACTGTGGATGCAGAAGACTCAAGAGGAGATCAGAGTTGGTGTAAAGCACCGTGAGAAAGAGATACTTGGACATTGCTGGCTTTGAATATGAGAGAGCCAGGAGAAAGGAATGCACGTGGCAGCCTCTAGAAGCCGAAGAGACAGGGAAACAGATTCTTCCTTAGAGCTTCCAGAAAGGAGCCCGACAGCCCTGCTGACACCTTGATTCTAGCCCCATGGAAGAAACTCTGACCTTAGAACTGTAAAAGAATAAATGTGTGCTGTTCCAAGCTTACTAAGTTTGTGGAGATTTGTCTTAGTGGTAATAGAAAACTAAGGAAGAGTTTTATCACCCTGTAATAATATTTGAAATTCATAATGAAGTATTACTCTGACAACAAATAAAAGTTCAGAGTCTCCGAAGTTGTTTGGTTTCGGGCCTTCTGGACCCCTCTCTATTCTGGGATTCTACTTCCAAGAATTTCTAGTTGAAAACACCCTTGGGCACTTAGAGCTTTCTACCTTGCTCAAGCATGCTAAGGAGATCATATCAATTCTTATTTTAGGGCAGACATTTTTCAGATTTTTAAGAATGTATTTTTTAAAAATTTGAGAGATAGGTACCCTGTCTCTGAACGGGGTCTTGCACTGTGGCCCATGCTGTAGTGCAGTGGCACAGTCATAGCTCAGTGCAGCCTCAAACTCCTGGCCGCAAGTGATCCCCCAACTTCAGCCTCCTGAGTGTCTGGGACTACAGGCTGATACTAATATATTGAGGTTCAGAGAAGAAGCATGTCCAGGTGTCTGCAAATTAGAAAATGGTGGCAGATTTTTTAAAAAAGAAACGATGAAAAATTATCCCCTATTAGATTTACATTACAATTTTCAGCCACCATGACTGGCTAGTTTTTAAATTTTTAAAGAGCTGGAGCCTTCCTATGTTGCCCCGACTGGTCCGGAACCCTAGCCTCAAGTGATCCTTTCATCTCAAACTCCAGAGTTCTGGGATTACAGGTGTGAGCCACCATGCCCAGTGACATTTTGCAGATTTGACATTTTGCGTCATGTTAATACAGCCTCACGACAAATTGTCCTAAATGGTATATTCAAAAGATAATACTGTTTTGACACAGAAGGATACCAAAGGGTCATTTAAAATTTTTTCAGGAAGCTATAACAAATTTCCAGAGTAGATGGCTTTGAATGACATATAACAAAATACCCAAATTGTTCTTTCCTCATCTGTCTCCATAGAGTTTCACTCAAGATCGCGGCTGCACCTTTACATGTCTTATTTTCCTACTTACAAGCACTGCTGACAAAATCCTGTGTTTCCCACTCCTTCTGGCTACACCTTAAGCTGTGGTCTCTTCTGGGCAAAGTGATTCTCTGACCTTTTCAAGGTACACCGTGTTTCCTCCTCCAACCAAAACTTGTTTGCCGGAGTTGAAATGCCAGTTTAGCCCCTTAGCAGATCAGTCATTATGGGCAAGTGACCCAGCTTGCTTGGGCCACAGTGTCCTTATGTCTAAAATAGAGGCGGCTGAGAGGTTTAAGGTTTTAATCCATATAAAGTGCTTAGTAGCCAGCACATACAAGCACCCTGTAATCTGATGTTAGTGCAGCAACATTAGTAACAGAAAAGGGAACCCGAAAATTTCAGCAAAATTGCATGTGCATAGTGGGTCTGGTATGTATATTAGTCTAGGCTTAATAAATGTTGATCGTCTGTGACATAACTATTGTAGTAGGAGAGGGGTAAGCTTAAGAAGTAAGACCAATAGCCCATCATTTCTGGCAGTTTCTAGTATGGTTTTAACAAAAGGGAATTTTGGGAGGAATAACATTTTTAAAAAGAGCCGACTATTATCATTCTGCTTTATTCCTAACTTTAGTCCTTTTGAGCCTGTGTTATCAAATGGATTTTGAGCGTATGTGAATTAGAGAAATTAATCACTAGGAAAGGATTAGAATTAACTTTTTTGGAAAAGTCCCTTAAACCGTCAAAAGGCAGTAACACCATTCTTTGTGTGTGAGATTAAAGAGAAATTAATTTTCTTTCTCTTCTTGTCTAGACACACAAAGTCCAATTGTACGCATATAGTCACAAAATACAGGTGAAAAACGAAAACTGTGTTAACACAGTGAGACAGATGTTTTAACCAATCAACATCAACATGCAACTAGGTGAAAATAATTAAATTACTCCAGTTTTCATCTGTCAGTTGGATGTTTGACATTGTGTAGACACAGCTTATAAGATAATTATGAAAGTTATTATTAAAGATCTCCCTGACACGGATTAATTGAAAAATATTTAGTATTTTTTGTAAGCACAGTTAAACTGGAGTGGATTTCCGATAGCATGTGTCTCTCCCTCAGCTCAAAAAGCTTTCAGCAATTTGAATACTGAGTAATAATCTTATTGAGGGTTTAGAAATTACATATGTTCGGAATAATACTATTTAGTAGTATGAATTATGCCTGTTTGAATAGTTAAGAAATATCTTTTCCTAACAAAGAACATTTTCCCTTATGTACATAATCGTCCAATACATGCATTTTAATTCAATTCAATTTGCAATTTAGATTCTTGTCATAATTTGAACAAATACAGATTACCTAGAATATATTAAAAATCAAATTTTCACATAGCGCATATCATAAGAATTTTTTTTTAGAAATTGTCAGAGATAGAAACTTTAGGTACAACTAGTCCACTGGAATATTTGGCCATTTAAAACAATTAGCTCATTATTTATTTGTGGAGTCTTGCTTCCTAAGATGTTGTAGTCTTATTTGTTGTCAATTAATATTGCTGGTTTGAACACTGTTATTTATTTTCCATGCTATTTTAGCCAAGCTATTAATTTTTATTATTTATTATTTTTTAAATTTTTTTTTTATGTTTGAGACAGTCTTGCTCTGTCACCCAGGCTGGAGTGCAGTGGTATAATCTCTGCTCACTGCAGCCTCCACCTCCCAGGTTCAAGTGATTCTCCTGCCTCAGCCTCCCGAGTACCTGGGACTATAGGTGCCCACCACCACACCCAGCTAATTTTTGTATTTTTAGTAGAGATGGGGTTTCGCCATGTTGGCCAGGCTCAAACTCCTGACCTCAGGTGATCCTCCTGCCTCGGCCTCCCAAAGTGCTGGGATTACAGGTGTGAGCCACCATGCCTGGCCTAGCCGAGTCATTTAACCTTTAAATATTTAGTGTCCTCAGCTATTAAAAATAAGAGTAATATGATTATACATCCTATGAATTTTTTTAGAATTATTGTGATTTGGGAGTAAACAACTGTATAAGAAATAATTATAAAATGGATAAGATTAGTGCATATTAAGACTTTGATGTCATGTTAATTGAATGTTAATTCCATGGCTTTATCTTTCATTGGAAGATTCTTTGCCTGAGTGGGGTACTGGAAGCCATCGTTGAGAGTAGATCCGATCTTGCTAGACTGTTGGTTCTCCTAAAACCAGGCTGTTTTCATAATGAGTTAGTTTAACATTTTGTCTTTATGTTTAAGGACCCCTTTCCTTGGTGCAGTCACAGGCAAACTGCAAACAGAAATTGAGAAGTTGTGAGCTCCAGATTTGAGAGCCACAGAGAGTTTGTGAGATCAAAAACATCCACTCTCAGTAAATAAATCAGACCTACCTAAATCACACAGTCAGCTTAAAGGCAAGGCAACCGGAGGGAAAAACTCCACAGGAGTGATCTCTTCATGCAATAGCTACTGGTAAAATAAAGCAAAGATGAGACAGTGTAGTCTCCACCTTATTATTTCAGTCTAATATTCTATATTGAGGTTCAGAGAAGCAGGTCCAGATTTCCACAAATTAGAAAGTGGTGGCTTGCTCTTGTAATCCTAGCACTTGGGGAGGTCTAGGTGGGTGGATTGCATGAGTCCAGGAGTTAAGACCAGCCTGGGCAACATGACAAAACCCTGTTCCTACCAGAAAAAAAAAAAAAAAAAATTAGCTGGGCATGGTGGCGCTGGCCCGTAGTCCCAGCTACTTGAGGGCATGAGGCGGGAGGATCACTTGTGCGTGAGAGATCGAGGCTATGGTGAGCTGAGATCACAGCAGTGCACTCCAGCCTGGGTGACACAGTGCGACCCTGTATCTAAAAAAGAAAGAAAAGAGAAACATTTCCTTGTTAGACTTCACGTATCTGATGATGACTTTTGATGGTGAAGGTAGGCATTGGTATGTGGTCTGTGGTGTGTGTGTGTGTGTGTATGTTTGTGTCTGTGTGTGAATGCTTTTGAAGGAAAGCCGGTAGGAGAAATATCCACAATTCAGTTACGATCAAACATGTTACAATTTTCTGGGAAAATGCCACGTTATACAACACCTAAACTATATCCTCTTCCCCTCTGAAACCCCAAACATCCCAAAGTCTCCTTCAAGCCAGACATCCTCTTGGTCTACTGTGCATAGTGTCTGCACGGTCTTCAAGTTTGCCTCAGGGAAAGTGACTGTTGCCATCAGAAAGAAAGAATGCAGCAGGTACTGATTTATCTCAGGCAAAGGAGCTCTTCTGGTGGGTTTCAACAAGGTATGAAAATTGTAGGTTCTTGAACACTCCTTTTCTTCTTTCTTAAAATGGATGTCTTTAGCTACATTCTACTCTCTTCTCTGTCTTTTATGACATAATCATTCACTCAACAAGGGGACATCTAATATTCACCTAACATCCCATTTGCCTGTCACGTATGGACTTTAGCCTCCAGTCGGGCCAATGACACTATTGATCTCCTAATTCCAATCTAGACTCTGGGTATTTTTTTTCTCTTTTCCATTCCTTATTTTCTTTAGAGGCATTTTAGATAACTCATTTAAAAATTATTAGTAAATAAAGCCGGGCGCGGTGGCTCACGCTTGTAATCCCAGCACTTTGGGAGGCCGAGGTGGGCGGATCACGAGGTCAGGAGATCGAGACCACGGTGAAACCCCGTCTCTACTAAAAATACAAAAAATTAGCCGGGCGTGGTGGTGGGCACCTGTAGTCCCAGCTACTCGGAGAGGCTGAGGCAGGAGAATGGCGTGAACCCAGGAGGCGGAGCTTGCCGTGAGCCGAGATTGCGCCACTGCACTCCAGCCTGGGCAACAGAGCGAGACTCTGTCTCAAAAAAAAAAAAAAAATTATTAGTAGATAAATCATTATTTGCAATCAGCATAGACAAGGCCTTGGGTGAGTCTAAGTGGGTATCTGGAGAGATCTAAACCCACTGCTGGAAAAGTGAGTGGGAAAGCCCCATTGATATGTGACCCAACTAAACCAATGTTTCATAAAAAGCACAATGTCTTCAGCAACTGCTTTAGGATTTCAGGGAAAAGAAAATGGAGGCAAATCTGAAAGTGGATGTTTTCTATGGAGGATCCTTGATAGAAAGGTTTTCACCCAGCCTTGAGTGAATATGCAGAGCGTAAACACATGTTTGTGCAGTGAGGAAATGCTGTCTATGTTTCCTAAAATGGAGGTTCTTGTTTATTGCTTCTTTAGCTGCACAGAGACATAAAAGACGCAAAATTGGGGAGAAGGGAGAGATAAAACTAAGACAAAACTGGAGGAGGGTGCAATGATGTTGTAATTTAACATGCAAAATACTCACTTGGGTATTTTTTAAATTGTTACATTGTGACATTGGAGGGTTCATAAATGGAATTCCATCCAAACTAATTCTAATGCCTATCTTTTCTTCTTAGCAGACTATAGAATGAAGTTACATCAAAGAACATGAGGTCCCATTCTTACCAAATTCAAATATACTTTTTATCACCTGGTGTTTAAATCATTAATACAAAAGCTTTCAGTCTCCCCCAAATTTCTAATCTAGTAAAGTACTTTCATAATTTTATATTGGAAATGTACTAATCCAGATAACTAGTATGAAATCAAGTTATAATACTATTTTGCATGTTTCTAAAATGTTTAAATTTAAAAATAGAGAAGTAAGCCTTAGAGAGAAAACTGCAGCTTTCCCAAGAATATTAAAATGTTAACAAATCGTTTAATTTTGAGCTAAAATCAGATAATAATGAGAACAAATTTCACCATCGCACATTCTACAAGGATCTTTGCATTTTATACTTTTTTTTTGTTTTGCTTTAGAAGAGGGGATTTTGGTATATTGAATATCATGTTGGAAATTTACCTGGACGGAAACGATAGAGTCAACTTAGAATTAATCACAGAATGATAACATCTTCCAAGGAGAAGGAGCTTTCGGGGTCATTTCACCAAAACTCTTTCACCATACAGTATTTTCCCGTTCATTAGCCTTTTTGGCACTCTAAGCAGAGATGAAGTATCCTCCCCTGAGTTCCTAGAAGTTGAATTTAATCACCATTTTACAAGTCTGCCCTCCCCAGTAGACGGTAAACCCTTTGAAGACCCAGAGCATTTTTGAGATAAAAGAATGAATCATATACTTCAATGCATGGAACAAATGAATGAACCTGTAGTGCCTGGCCTCCCAGCTTTTTTTTTGAACCTGACCAATAAAGACGTTTACAGCTTTTTAATTTCATTATCAGAGAAAGGGTTGGCAATATTTACCTGAGGACTCTCTACAGACAGAGATGAAGAAATTTGGAATGTTTCCTTTCTCTCCTAATACATAGCTTTGGAAGTCTTAGAAAACATGTATGTTCCTTCTAGGTAGTCTTTTGCAAGCATCCTCTTCAGTGTCAAGCATCTATTCTCATGCATCACATTACAGGTTATGAATACACCCAGAGTTTATGTGAGATCTTTTTTTGTCAAATGCATTAAACTCTTGACTTATATACATTGAGCTGGAAGCCACATGTTTTTATAATATTTTAAAAGTAATATATTTTATAATATGCCTTAGAAATTAAAAAGAAAATAGAATACCTCCACTTCCTATGACAAACTGTCAGCATATACAGCAAGGCAAAGCCATTTGTTGCTGAAGCTCGGTTTTTTCCCACCAGATGCTGAATGCGCAACAGTCACCAGCCAAGCCAGGAGCCTGTTTACTGCATGTTTCCCTGAAATGCCAAGCCCCTGAGGTGTTACAACGGGGGAAGGCAGCATACATGTGTGATAGAATGGCCAATAAACTAACTGGTTTATAGTTTTGAGAAAGCAGCTGGTTGCCTGTTTTTAAATGCAGTGGTCTATAATTTGATATAATGCAGAAGGAATCATTTCCAAGAAATTAATTAAAGTTCATAGGTTGGAAAATAACTGAGCTCATCATTAGGGAAAGCTTATTCTAAGACTTAGGATAAAATGAGCTTCCTCTTGCATTTCATTCAACTTAAGGTTTTGTAGTTACTTATCAAAAATATCATCAGAGTCATTGCCATCATCATTATCTAAATTTGAGTAGCTATGAGAAGGTATTGTGAGGTCCTACCTTTAGAGGAATCAATTTCTTTGAGATTTGATATTGTTATTTTAAGACTGCAGAGCATAGGTTAGAATCTGTGTTTTAAAACCTTTGACAGGCCACGTCATAGGTAGTAAAGTTTTCTCTTAGCATGGGTTTTGAGTTGACTTGTGTTATGGTTGAATTGTGTCTCTCAAAAAAAATGTTTATGTCTTAACTCCTGGTGCCTAGGAATTTCACCTTATTTGAAAATGGGGTTTCTGCAAATGTAATCAAGGTAAGATGAGTTCATACTGTGTTAGGGAAGATCCTAAACCCAATATAATTGGTGTCCTTGTAAGAAGAGACACAACAACAAAGACAGAAACAGGGAGAACACCATGTGAGGATGCAAGGAAACATTGAAGTCATTCATCCCTAAGCCAGATAGCACGTTGGAAACCACCAGGAACCAAGAACAACTCAATCCAAGACAGAAGCATGAAATGGATTTTCCTTAAGAGCCTCTAGAAGGAATCATCTTAATTTTGGACTCTCCCCCAGAACAGTGAGACAATGTGTTCTTGTTTCAAGTCACCAAGTTTGTGGTAATTAGTTACAAAGCCCCAGAAATGAATGCAGCCTGGATTAGGTATATTCTGCGTACATACGCTGCCTAAGAATGCCAGAAGCCAGAAGAGGTCATGTCTGCATTTTTGGTTCCTAAAATCCTCTCTCAGTACCCACTGCTCTGTCCAGGGCGAAGCTCCCCTGACACATTTTTAGCCTTTAGGCTATGTCCTGTCTCCCCTGCTCACCAGAGAAGTAGGTCTTGGATTCCAGTCTCTCAAGGCTGGCATTTTCCAAGTGAAAGACACTGCCTTTGTGTAAGTCCCTCCCCGTTGAGTGTAGGCAGGACATAGGATTTGTTTCTATCTCATAGAATATAATAGAGATAATGGAACACCACTTCCGTGATTATGTTACATAAGCATATAAGTTGTGTCTTACTAGGATACCCTTTTTGTTGCATTCTTGGTTTCCATGCTTTGATGAAAGAGCAGCCATGTTGAACAGGTGCATATGGCAAGAAGCTCAGAGCTGCCTCTGAAACAACAGCCAGCAAGGAACAGAGGCTTTCAGCCCAGCAGTCCACAGGGCATTGAATCCTGCCAACAACCACATAAGTTTGGAAGCAAACCTTCCTCAGTTATTCAGCTTTAAAATGAGACCCCAGCTCAGGGCAACACCTTCATCAGTGAGAGACTTCGAAGCAGTGGACCCTGCTAAGGTTGTGCCTGGATTCCTGATATGCAGAAACTGTCATAAAATAAATATATTACTTGAAGCTGTTAAGTTTGTGGTTATTTGTTACATAGCAGTCAATAACTAATGTGGCATAATATGCAAAACATGGATTTCAGCTGAGCACAGTAATCCCAGCTCCTTGGGAGGCTGAGGTGGGAGGATTGCTTGAGGTCAGGAGGTCGAGGCTGCAGTGAGCTATGATAGCACCATTGCAATCATAGCTCATGGCAGCTATGAGCCTGGGAGACAGAGCAAGACCTTGTTTCTAAAAAAAGACACGGATTTCAAATTTGGCCAGATTGTAACTCAACTTCTACATAGATATTATGTCTCCATTGGAGGGATATATATTTTGAGACTTTGCAATCCTTAATTACTTAGGAACAATTAGTTAGCAAGTGAAAGAAATTCAGGTTGAATTCACTTAAGGGAAAAGAAGAGATTTTTGGGTTCTATTTACTAGCGGTGCATTTAGTTTCGAAAATGATGTCCTCAGGTCTAATCATTGCCGTTAGGAATCTGGCAGTTTGGCACCATGTTTCTTCTTTGGCTTTCTTAGAGAGGCTTGTCCGTGGGTGGTGGTAGGCAGTCAACAGCATTTCCTAGTATGTCATCCTTTTCTCAGAGAAGCACATTGGCCTAGCAACTGTGCGTACTGGCCTAATTTTAGTTGCATGCCAACTAATGTCTATATCCAGTGGAAAGAGACACTTGAATTGATATGGACTGCTTGGGTTATGTATACTCTTCAGAAATGGGAAGAGATTGGGTAAGTCCGGTAGGCTTAGGGTAGATGCAAGTAAGATTGCTCCCCAGAGGAAAACTGAATGCTAGGTAAGCAAAACTCATTGATGTCCATTGTTGCTCATATTACAAATAGTACCAAACAAGAAAGAATGGCATGGCTGCTTTATGGAAGAGGAGATGAACTTGGGGGCAAAACCTTACCTAGGATATTTCCTTTTTTCAACTAAAAAGAGGAACTTGGACATTCAGAAATGAGAAAACTTGTGTATTAGTTGCTGTTGTTGTTGGTTTGTAAGCAGCTGTAGCTCTTAGTGACATATAGAGATAAAGTGACAGGAACAGATGAGGATATTTCTATTAGGATGTTATCCAGGCAGTTCTATGTTGGGAGTCACCCTCCTGGGACACTCCTGGGTCTGGAAGCTGTCAGCTGGTGGCAAATCAGAGATAGTCTGAGATTTAATGCCAGATGGGAAACGTGACCTCAAATGAATGAGGCTGTTTAGGAGTGGGCGTAACATGGTGTGCTTGCCATCTCTTTTAAGAGTTCTAACTGAAAGGTTAGGTTTACTGAAGGATAAGCCAATTTGGGGAGCTAATCTGGTGAACATGAATTTGGCCAAATTTCAGCCTAAGCGTTTATCAGGGTGAAAGTTTGGGAAGAGTTTCGTTGTAGAACATTAGGCAAATGGCTGACAAAAGAGCTTCCAGTTCTCTCACCAGGAATTCTTCAAAAAGCAAAGGAGTCCTTCTCAGTCAGCCTGCTCTTTCTGCTCAGTAGACTTCTTTGTGAGACTATACTGTGAGTGAGTTCTCAGGCTGGTGATACAACCTGGTCTTCAATTCTTGTGCAGCTCTGTAAGTCCACGTAGGCACCACTAATATCCTTATGACATTAAGTGTCATTGGATTGTTTGCTAACATTTGCTTCCATATGGGCCCCAGGCGTTAGCAAACATGTAGTTTATTCATTTATTTATTCACTCAGTGAATATTTATTGAAATTATTCTAGTTGTCAGGCCACTTTGCTAAATGTCATTCCATCACTTTCCTTGCAGACCATACAGGGGAAAATGCACAACTAACTGGAATCATCATTTAGTGTAATCCATGCAACGATGCAACAAGCTGGGGAGATGTGAGAACATCTGGGAGGAGCATGTGTCCCAGACTGAGAGGGTGAAAATGCACTAAGGAGAAGTTTGAAGAATCAGTAACTGACCAAATTGCTGGGAGGAGAGTCATTTCAGACAGATAGAGGAGCACGTTCAAGGCTGAAGTCTACAGCCTGACATTAATATAGATTCTCTTAGCTAAGTGTTGTTAAAGAAACCAAATGACAGTGAATTTGAAGTCCTGCACTCAGCCAACCGTGTGAAGTATAGTCACTGTATGGTCAGTTAATTACAGGGCAGGATCCTTCAGTCATCAGTCGAGCTAGAGAGCATGTTGACAGATGTGCTCTTATGAAACCTGAGAAGCTCCACCAGGACAAGTATTTAGCTAAAAGGGGGTCTGACCTCCTTTTAGAGATGGGAAGCAAGGGTGGACAGCATAACCTGTAGACTAAATCTATCACACTGCTGTTTTTGCGAAGGGTTTAATGGAACACAAATAAGCCCTTTTATTTATGTATTGTCTGTGTCTGCTTTCACACTACAAAGGCGAAGTTGAGTAGTTGCAAAAGAGACCATATGGCCTGCAAAGTCTACAATATGTGCTATCTTACCCTTTATTTTAAAAAGTTTTCTGACCCCTGATGTAAAGGACCAACTTCATGAAGTCGCATGTGGATTTTCTAGTTACCATATAGACATGAATGGAAGAGTACAGAAGTTCCGTGTCAGACAGCAATTGCTTTCAGACTTGCTATGAATTTTTTTCCAAATGCAGATTCCTGGGCTCTATCCAGGCTTCCAGTGACTCAGAATCTGGGTATAGATTCCAACAATTTGACTTTTAGTGACCTTAGAGGTGATATTGATGGCAAAAATTTTATATATGTACATATCCATGACACAGAAAATTGGACATGAAATATTTTTTAATCCACATATAAACAGGTACTCCTTTCTGTCATTAAAAACCAATTAGGAAAAAATGATAAAAGCCTGATTTTAAAACCATGGTCCATATGGCTTATGCAAGATAATTTTCTGAAGTGACCTTCAAGATGAAATAGTTGCAAAGTATGTCTGTGTTCAATTAAATTAGGAGGTGTGTGTGCAACAAGGAATTATTAGGTGTAGATCTTTAAAATCAAATCAATGTAAACAAAACACTGTCAGCCCAGTGGCCAGAGAACACAATCCATCAAAATATGAATAAATATACACAATTATACCTTACTACTACTAGATGATGATGATGGTGATGATGATGGTTATGATGGTGATGATGAAGATGGTGATGGTGATAGTGATGATGGTGATGATGATGATGGTGGTGATGATGGTGATGATGGTGATGGTGACGATGGTGATAAGGATGGTGAAGGTGATGGTGATTTTGGTGATGATGGTGATGATGAGGATGGTGAAGGTGATGATGATGACGATGGTGAAGGTGATAGTAATGATGATGATGGTGATAATGATGATGGTGATGGTTATGATGATGATAGCAATGAAGATAACAATTATTGTGATGATAATTTATGGCGATAATAATGATTGTGGTGATGGTCTGTTTCTGTGTGTCAATCTTAGTTGCTCCCCCAGACTCCATACAAACAGAACCACCTTAGAGACGTTTCAAACTTACTATGTTCGAAACTCAACTGCTGCTTTTGACACAATGAATGCCCTCCTGTCTCCATTTTTACCATCTTAGGAGAACTCACACCATCCTCTCATCACTCAGTGAGCCAAGGGTGCTAGCTGCTGATCCACATGTCTGAATGGCTGCCTTGAGGAATTGACATTACCTTGGGGACCTACAGGGAGCAATGATGCTGGACTGGGGCAAGGATGAATAAAGGAGGGATGAGTCCAAGTTGTTGGGGGAAGACAGGACAGCCAACTCTGGAGCTCTCAGATGGGTTTAGCGGTTGTGGAGATATTTCCAATGGCGTTTTGAAGACATGGAAGAATGTTACATAGCAGAGATTCTTAACTAAAAGCAATTTTGGACCCACTATAAGGGACATTTGACAATGTCTAGAGATATTGTTGGTTGTCACAACTGGGGAGGTGCTAGTGACATGGAGTAGGTGGTGACCAGAGATGCTGCTGAACATCGTAAAATGCAGAAGAACGACTCACACAGCAGACAATTATCTAGTCCAAAATGTCAGTAGTTCTGATATTGAGAAACTTGGCTCTGCATTGTGCATGTGTAATCGTTTTTTACTTACTGATTCTAGATTCAACTGGCAAGGGGGTGTCAGCAATGTCTGGAGATATTTTGGATTATCCCATCTGGGCAGTGTGTGCTCCTGACATCTAGAAGGCAGAGGATGCTGCTAAACATCCTACAATGCACAGTACAGCCCTCACAACAAACATAATCATCCAGCCCCCAAATTCCCACAGTGCTGTTGTTGTGAAACCCTGCTCTAAATCAAAGCATTGTCTTACTCAATTTTTAATTCCCAGCGTATATCAGTGGTTCTCAACTTCGGGGAGGGGACAGGTTTGCTTCCAGCGTACATTTGGCAATGTGGGAAGACATTTTTGTTTGTTGTGAGTATGGAGTGTGTTACTGGGAATGGAGGCAAGGGATGCCACTAGACATCTTACAGTGCATAGGACAGCCTCCACCCCTCGGAATGATCTGGCCCCTAATGTGAACAGTACTGAGGTAGAGAAAACATGAGGTAGACTATAGAAGCCTACAGAAGAAGAGAATCTGAGAAAATTATTGTGCTTGGGGAACACTGAAGAATGTGGAGCGATTGAACAAATGCTTGTGCGGACAGATTGGCACCAAATTACAATGGAGCACCAATGGGACAGTGAAAAGGGACAAGTTCTACAATGCACAGTTCTTGACCATCCCCAAAGTGCTCCAAAGCTACAGAAGTTGGTGTGCATGTATTATCTCATTGATCCTATTTGGGAATTATCATGTTGACAGCTGGAGTCCCATGAAGGAACATTTTTAAGCATCAAAGTGACAATCTCTGATTTGCCTTTTGAGATTAATGACTCAGAGACTGCCAGTTATTTGTTAACTTGCTTGATTCGGCCTAAGCAGACATCTAGAGGGTGTAATTTGATTTATTCTGCAGAGGGGTGATTGGCCCATACATTATCTTAGCACACTGCCTGAATTTCTGAACACCAAAGACTTATTTATTTAGCGTATGGCCATCTCATTTCCAAGAGCCATCAAAGAAGTGAGAATGGATTAGATATGGAACAAGCTGACCACTGGATTAGTTTATCAGATGATTAGCATGCCATGCTAATTTATCAAGACATGGAACATTTGAAGGGGAGAGTAACATATACAGGGAAGATAGGAGATCTTTGTTGTAATTATTTCTTTTTTTTAATGCATGAATAGTCTTTTGGTAAATATAGTTTATGTTTGTTTCTGCTTTCTAAGTTAGGCTGCAAAATATTATTTATCGGTGATATTCTCTGAAATTGATTGGCATGGCGAGACTCTAAAAGAGTATCCATAGGTATATTTAAAAATAAAAGATCATCTTTTCATCTTTGCAGAAAAACATGTATTTACTATTGCTTGGAATAGAAAGCAGAATTTTGCTGTAGCCATTAGGAAGTGACAAACACTACGCCATAATTATAGTGAGAAGAAAGCATCAAAAAGAAATGTTTCGGTTTCCTTTATATACAGTTGGCACAAAAATGTCCACATATATGAATACTCTAAAGAATGCACCATAAAAAGAACCTTCCACCACTATTAACAAAATTAATCAGTGCTCATTACTATGGGATTGGGGATACATTTTACATGTTCTTGATTAGATTCAAGAGCCAAAGAATAAGGCCTAATTGATGAAAGTGGGCTCTAATTTTGTGCTTTTAAAATAATGGCCTCTGGCCAAATACGGGCAAAAGAAACAGCAGTTGATTTGTTACTTTACATCTGTTTCTTGCATCCTGCTCGAAAATAGAGATGATTTACAGTTTTAATATATTTTTCATGCACAATTAACATCATTGTTGCCAGTTTTATAGAAGAGGCAGGAAAGTGGGCCTTCTCTGATTTATTGTGAGTGCATGAAACAGAAGTAATGCTACTAGCAACAGTTTTAGTAGGAAAAAGTTAAAGCACGTAGTCTTAAAAAGGAAAGATTGGTGTCAAAATTATGTTTGCTTTAGGTAAGCTTTATACCTCCATGGATGGCTTTTTTTATAGCAACAACAATAACTGTATTTACACTGGGGGCTTTTCTCTGTTTCAGAGGCTTTCGTGTGGAGTGCCAAAATGGGAAAATATGTAACATTGTTACATGAAGGAGTGAGGGGAAATCCAATCAAGATTGGCATTTTTTAAAAAAGGAAAGGGGCATAGGGAATATTTTAAAGATTTGGGGCCGGCCGGGTGCGGTGGCTCACGCTTGTAATCCCAGCACTTTGGGAGGCTGAGGCGGGCGGATCATGAGGTCAGGAGATCGAGACCACGGTGAAACCCCATCTCTACTAAAAAATACAAAAAAATTAGCCGGGCGTGGTGGCGGGCGCCTGTAGTCCCAGCTACTCGGAGAGGCTGAGGCAGGAGAATGGCGTGAACCCAGGAGGCAGAGCTTGCAGTGAGCCGAGATTGCGCCACTGCACTCCAGCCTGGGTGACAGAGCGAGACTGCATCTCAAAAAAAAAAAAAAAAGATTTGGGGCCAAGCCTGGTGGCTGATGCCTGTAATCCCAGTGTTTTGAGAGGCTGAGGAAGGAGATTCACTTGAGCCCAGGAGTTTGAGACCAGCCTGGGCAACATAGTGAGACCTCCACCTCTACAAAAAAGACTAAAAAGTTAGCTGAGTGTGATGGCACGTACCTGTAGTCTCAGTTACTAGGAAGGCTGAGGTGGGAGGATAGCTTGAGCCCAGGAGGGCCAGGCTTCAATGAGCTGTAATCACATCACTGCACTCTAGCCTGGGCAACAGAGCAAGACACTGTGTCTCCAAAAAAAAAAAAAAGATTTGGTATCTTTCTTTCCCCTACAGTTTGCATATACATTGAAAACTATGCATTTAAGCCAAAATAGTTTTTTTTTTTTTTTTTTTTTTTTAAACATTTCACTATAAAAAAGGAGTCTGGCTTTCACATGGGTACATGATTTTGCTTTGGCTTCTTCAATTCCCACCTGCCCTGGTGTGAGACCCATGAAGTAAGCAAAGCGTTCTTTTTGCCACAGAAATGAAACTCCTAAACATATTGTTTATTATCACATAATGGAAAGAGAAACTTTTCAAAAATAAGGATACACGAAGCCCTAATTGAAAAACAATCATACATTGGTGAATTTAATGTTTTGGAGCAAATACTATTATGTTGGATACCTATTAGTCTTTTTAGCTAGTGAAATATGTACAAGGCAAAATCAATAGCATCAATAGAAGGGTCCAACTAAGCTTGTTTCTCATATGGTTTCTCTGCCAGCTCACACCTCAAGGGTACCTCCTGCCTGCAATGTGGACTCTGCCCCACACACTGATTTCCCCTTTTCTGTTTCATGGGGTGACTTGCTGACCTTCTCTATGCATGGCTAGTAGTACTCTATCGACTGGCAAGGGTTGTGTCTTCCACTTGGGTCTTCCAAGCTGCTAAAGAAAGCAACACAGAAAGTATAGCTGACAACAATTATCTGTCAAATGTATGTGAATCACAGTGTGGATGGTAGACCTGTTGTTTCTTTTTTCTCTTTGAAAGGAAGACTTCAGTTTTCTCTGCAGCCATGGTACTTTACAAATTATTTCCTCTTCCATCTCTTAAAAGTCACTGTTATTTACCACCCCATTAGCTGTGGATGGGATGAAATGTCCACTCATGCAGCACAGGAGGATACACAGATTGTCACACATCTTTTCGGGAGACCACACAGCAGTAGGTAGTGTAGTATTAAATAAATGCCTGAAATGTGAGCTGGGAATGCATTGCACTTCAAGGAATTTTGTCCATAGGATGTAACTGGGAAAGTGCAGAAGAATGCATATATATGGTTGTTCATTGTTACGTGTTTTATGATAGCAAAAAAAAAAAAAATTAAAAAATATTCAACTTTCATTTTAGACACAGGGGTACATTTGCAGGTTTGCTACATGGGAATACTGTGTGATGCTGAAGTTTGGGGTATAGATCCCATTACCCAGGTAGCGAACTTGGTACCCAACAGGTAGTTTTTCAACCCACATCCCCCTGTCTTCCTCCCCTTCTAGTAGTCCCTAGTGTGGAGTGTTCCCATATTTATGTCCATGTGTACTCAGTGTTTAGCCCCCCTTATAAGCAAGAACATGTGATGTTTTGTTTTGTTTTCTATTCCTCCATTAAGTAACCAAAATTTTTAACAACGTAGAATCTATTACATAATTAGAGATAGAATACAAGCATTAAATACCAGCTGTTAAAATGGCATTACAGGATAATATTTAGTGATATGGAGGAAAATATTCAGAGTGTATTATATACAAACATTTTCATCGTATCATTTTTTACTAGAGTGGACTGTCATTTTCTTGTGGGCTCCCTTGTATTATTTACTCTAGTGCATCTCAGTTTTATTGCGTATTATGCAAAATAGAAGACAATGATAGCTTGGCACATTCTCTGCTGAGACTATTTACAGTGATGTAAAAAGATGTTGCCAGGGCTGTGTGCCTCAGTCTATTCCAGCCTTCATAGGGCCCCATGTTTCAACTCCCTAATAACCCATCGAAGACACACAGGCACACAGGGGAGAATGCTCTGGTTTAAACAGTCAACCATAAGCCAGACACAGTGGTGCAACCTGTGTTGCACCTTGTGGTAGCCTCTTGCTACCCAAGAGGCTGAGACAGAGGATCTCTTGAGGTCAGGAGTTCAAGACCAGCCTGGGCAACATAGCAAAACTCCCATCTCTAAAAAATAAAAGCAAACTCAACCATTTTGAGTTTTACATGTTGTAAATATCTTCTCCCACTGGCACCCACCCATCATTCCTGGTTTTGATTGAAACAAAACCATTAGTTTTAATGTAGCAAAATGCCATCAACATATTTTTCTAACAGTTTCTCCTACGTAGTACCTGTTAAAGAAATCCTGTTCTACCCCAACATCACAAAAACATTTTCCTATAAGTATCAGAATTTCATTGTTCATACAGACATTTTTTAATCCATGCAGTTTATTTTTATATATGGAATGAGGTAGGAATCTCATGTTATTTTTTTCCCCAATAGGGGAACATTGCTTTTGACACATGAAGGAAGCAGTGTATTCTTTTTTTTTTTTTTTTTGAGACAGAATCTTGCTCTGTAGCCCAGGCTGGAGTGCAATGGTGCGGCCTCAGCTCACTGCAACCTGTCCCTCCCAGGTTCAAGCGATTCTCCTGCCTCAGCCTCCCAAGTAGCTGGGATTACAGGCACACGCCACCACGCCCAGCTAATTTTTGTAATTTTAGTAGAGACGGGGTTTCACCATGTTGGCCAGGCTGGCCTCGAACTGCTGACCTTGTGATCCACCCTCCTCGGCCTCCCAAAGTACCGGGATTACAGGCGTGAACCACTGTGCCCAGCTACGATGTATTCTTTCCCAATAATTTGTGGTGTCAGCCAGGACCTTGATAGGGATAAATGGCATGCAACTTGAGAAATGTAATAAAGATGGGAACAGGATAGTGCAGCCCTTATGTGAAGTTGCTGATGCCCACTGAGGTTGAACTGGACCTACCTACCAGGGAGGGAACTGGAGGTCATATATACAGACCTTACTCGCCTTCTGCCCTCCAGATTACCTGCTAGTGTCTTCCTTGGCTGAAACCCAGGAGCAGCCAGAAGGCAAGAGTGAACCTGTTTATTTACCTTCCACAGCAGAGAGGAGTGGAGATGAGGAAAAGTAAATTTTGAAGGGGACAGACCCCTCCCCCGCCAAAATAGTACAAGCTTTTAAAATTCATCATATATACATCAGCCAATCCAAGGGCTTTATATTTGGTCCTGTTGATTTCCTGACCTGTTCCTGCAAGATTAAAGTTTATGACTCAAATAGTACAAACGCTCATATATTTTTCATCTTCAACATTCTCGTTGCTTTTTGTAGAATTTATTCTTTCATATACAATACGGAATCAATGTATCAAAATCTGCAACATTCTTCTGTCTTTGCTGGGAATTGTATTTATTTAAAATTTGGTTTGAGGAAAAATAAACATCTTCCAAGCTCACGTTATCTCATTTGTAAACTGGCATAGTTCATTACTTGTTGAGATCTAATCATAGCTTTATTAAAGACTTTCAGCATTATGTGTTAATTAATTATTATTATTTTGCAAATGATATCTTTAATTACATTTTCTACTCCTGGTATGAAAGAATGTCGATCTTTTTTATACATTGATTATATGTTCAGCCATCTTTTTTGATTCCCTATTATTTCTAGTAGCTTTTCTGTTAAATTACATGGTTTCCATAAAAATGGTGACATTATGTACAAATAATGACCATTTTCTCTCTTTCCTTTCAATACTTGTAATTTTCATTTCCTTTATAACTTGTACCATTGTATGGCCCATTGACGTCCAGTGCGAGGATGAATACTGTTGGTACAAACTTTTGTTCCCATTCATGATTTTACAGGAAATGAGTCTAACATCTTTTTTGTAAATGCAGTGTTGAGGAGAGATTTTAGAGCATGCAGTCATTATCAGATGATATGAATTACTTGCAATTCTCAGTTTTTTCTAAGTTTTTAAAAATGTTTTCTTTTGTTCATAAATATTGATTATGACCAAATAATCAACTGGCATTTCTACAGCTGGTTATATGATTCTTCTCTTATAATTAATGTGCTCTGAAAATTAATATATTTTTAAATATATATTCAATTTCGGGAATAACACATTTTTAATCTTAAACATTTTAAAAATGGCCATTATTCTATTACAGTGGAATATATTGTGTATTATAAAAAATTGCTACTATTCTACTAAGTTTGGTTTGTAAATATGCCACTTAGGATGTGTACATCTACCTTCATAAATGAATTTGATTTATAATTTTCTGATGTTATACACTCTATACTTTTGATATGAATGTTAAACTATCCATACAAAAGGATTTGGGTAGCTTTCTTTAATTTTATATTTTCTGAAGAAAAATAAGTAGGATTACTAAAATTTTTGTGAAAATTATCTTGGGTGGTGAGTTTTTGTGTGGGAGATTTTTAGTGATTCTTTCAATACTACTTACAGCTTTTAGTTTATTCATTTCTTTGTGTAAAGTTGTTTTGTTTTTTTTTTTCCTCAAATATTTCAATTTCTTTTTTTAATACCAGGGCTTATACTGTTAAAATAGTATTTTGTATTTTTTATAAGTTTGTTTATTTGTTATTTTAAAAATGATTTTCCTCTTTTTCTTTAAAGACTATTTGTTTTCATTATTTGTTACTCTTCCTTGGTCAGTCTTGCCAGAAGTTTGTTTATATTATTAAGCTTTTCAATAAACTAGCTTTCATTTTGGTAATTAGCTCAACTGTTTTTTCTCTATTTCACTAATTTCTGCTCTTGATCATATCCTATTTTCAGATTTATTTGGATTTATTCTGTTTTCTCTTCTTCCTGTTTCTTGACTTGCCTGCATGGCTCGTTTATTTCCAATTCTTCTTGTTACCTTGTAAAGATATTTGAAGTTTTAATTATCCCTTTTAAGCACTTCTTCAGTCCCATCCGACAAATTTTCACATGTGACATTTGAACTATCACTGGACTCCAACTGTTTTGTGTTTATACTGTAGCATAAAGGCACATGCACACACATATATCTATATATATAGATGTGCATATATATATACATATATATAGATGTGTGTGTGTGTATATGTTTAGTGTTCTATCATTATTTTGAATGCGTTTTACTATTGATTTCTAATTCTGTTGACCAATAGAATATAGTGCTGTATGCTGCTGTTTCTTTAAAGTACTCTTTATGAAAGGCAGATTTTGTAAACGTTCGGTGTGTGCTTGAAAGCTGTGGACACATTTACACATACATAGACATATTCACAAATATAAATATAGATATACGTGTGTATGCGAGAATGTGTGTTTTGAGGAGCATAGGCTTCCATAGATACCCACCAGATCACATGTATGGGTTACTTCAGTCTTCTATATCTTATTTATTTTGGTGGGTGGGGCTAGGGACAGAGTCTCGCTCTGTTGCTCAGGCTGGAGTGCAGTGGCCTGATCTCGGCTTACTGCAACCTCGGCATTCTGGCTTCAAGTGGTTCTCCTGCCTCAGCCTTCCAAGTAGCTGGGATTACAGGTGCACACCACCATGCCCAGCTAACTTTTGTATTTTTAGTAGAGACGCGGTTTCACTTTGTTGTCCAGGCTGGTCCCCAACTCCTGGCCTCAAGTGATCCACCCGCCTCCGCCTCCCAAAGTGCTGGGATTACAGGCGTGGGCCACTGCAACTGGCCTATGTCCTCAATTACATTTTGTCTCCTAAGTTTATCACTCCAAGAATGTTGTGTTTTATTCCCTTGTAACATTTTATCTTTTCTTATCTTTCCTTTATCTTATATATTTAATGTATATGGATATACTATGTTATATATATGTAGTATGTATATATAAAACGTACTTATATACCTTTTACATGTTTTGAAGCTTTATTATTAGGATGTTACATGAAAATGTCAGTTACATCTTTTTAATCTTCCATTTCTTTTCTAGTATTTATTATCCATTTTTGACATTTACGATTTTTGTTTGATACTAAATTTGCTTCCTCTGATATTTTTTCATTTATGTTTTGTTTTATATTTAAAATTTTTAGTCTCTTCATTTTCAAGTTTGTGTATCCATTTATTTTAAATATATCTTTTCAACAATATGTTGCTAAATGTATTTTAATCAGTATTTTTATCTGTTTATTCTAATTTTATTTCTGCAATTATCATTATAGATTTCACTTCTGACATTTTATTTTATATTTTATATTTATCAATCATGCTTTTTAAATTTTACCTTTTTTTTTTGCTTTACCTGACTTCTATTATATAATTTTAAAAGTTTCTTTTACTGACCTTACTATTATACTCTTCTTTCTTCTGTTTTTTTTTTTTTTGCCTTCTTATAGTTTGGATTCATCAAATTTCCCTCTTCTTTTCCCATTTTATGCTGCACTTATATTTTAATGAAGATGTATCTATTCTTCTTATTAGCTATCAAACATTTCAGTATCCGTAATTTTCCTCAGAACAAGATATTGATTTAGCATTTTCTCTACTCTTTGGCATCTCTCTCTCTCAATCACCCCACACTGTGTTAGATTCTAAGAGAATCTGGGCTCTAGATCATGTTAAAAATTTGATTTTAGATTATTGTTTCTTCGGAATAATTTTTTGTCATTACCTGTATTATATTGCTGTGTTCTGGGTTCCTCTCCTTGCAGAAATACATTGTGTCAAGATTTCTGTGATGTAAGTGGATTTGGATTTAAGCTATCATTTAAATGATAGTTTCACTGGACATAAAATCCAGGCTGATTTTCTTTCCCTTGTACTTGCTGGGGGTGAGAAGCCACTGCATTTTGTATCCTGCATTGCTTTGCAATTCGCCTGGTTTTCATTCCTTTGCACATCGCCTGCTTTTTCTCATTGGAAAAATTAGACATATTTTGTTTACATTTGAGGTACTCAAAAATTGGAATTTGTTTTTGCTTTGTTCTGTTTTAAATCAACCTATTATTTACTTTGTGAGTACTTTCACTTGTAAGCCTTTTTTTTTCTTTCATTCTGGGAAATTCTCAGCCTTTCTGTCTAATGTAGTTCTTCCTAGTCTTTTTCTCTTTGTTCTCTTTCTGGGTCATTTTTTTTTTTTTTTATAGGACTGGTAACACTTCTATTTCCATCTTCCATACTTCAGCATTTGGAGGATGTTTTTCCCCCATTTCTCATCCCAGATCCATTTTGGGAAAGTGTCTCTCTGTCTTTTGGCTCCTATGTGCATTGTTTGTGGGTATCCTTCCATTTCAGTCTGTTCTTTGTGCTCTCCAGTTCAACGATTTCATTTCTCCTCCCCAGTATCTCGCGTGACTTCCTTTGAAACCCTTTGTTCCACCTTCATATCGCTATCATTGTCTCTCTGTCCATTGGAGGGATCTGCTTCTTTTGAATCCCAGTTTGTTTACTTGGGTCATTTTATTATTATTATTTTTTAAATAGGATGTTCCTTTTCTTTTAAGTGCTTTGCTTTTTGACTGGCTCTGAAAAATTTCTTGGGAGTTCTTTTATTTTCTCGAGGCCGGTAGAGGTCTTGGAAGGTACCAAGTGTCCAATGGCCAGTCAAAAGCCCACCTCTCTGCCTGACGCGGTGGCTCCCACCTGTAATCCCAGCACTTTGGGAGGCCGAGGCAGACGGATCATCTGAAGAGTTCAAGACCAGCCTGACCAACATGGTGAAACCCCATCTCTACTAAAAATACAAAAATTACCTGGGCATGGAGGCATGTGCCTGTAGTCCCAGCTACTTGGGAAGCTGAGGCAGGAGAATCACTTGAACCCGGGAGGCAGAGGTTGCAGTGAGCAGAGATTGTGCCACTGCACTCCAGCCTAGGTGACAGAGTGTGACTGCATCTCAAGAAAAAAATAAAAAACAAAAAATAAAGGCCCACCTCTCAATTTAATGCTTCTGGGTTAATTGGAGGGAAAAGAGGGTCCCTCTGTGAAGAGCCCTTGGAACTCGAGTTCTAATTTCTAAACCAATAACTTTATATGCTTTCCTCCCTCCCTATCACTTCCATCCACTGGCTGGCTCTTATCTGAAAACTGTCGTGTGCAGTTATAAATACTCAACACTTAGGGAAGGGGAAGGAATGCTGAGAGATTTCGCCAGCCTGATTCTTTTCATTGCCATAAAATTCCACTGCTTTACCAGAAATCCCTGGAATGTGGCTTTCCTAGCTTTGCACTGTGACCTTCTTCATTCCGAATAACGAAGATGGGAAAAGCATTGATCCGCCCAGACAGTGAGGAGCGAAGAGCAATACCTAGGTGGAAAGCTGTATCTCCCCTGACTGTCCTGTGAAATGCACCTGAGTCTCAGACGACTCCACTGCCATCTGTCTGTCCAGGAATTTCCCATTTTGTATGGCGACTTCAAAGTAGGTAAATACTTTGATTAAAGGAACAGAGAACAGAATTTGGGTAGCTTGTTCAGAAGATGGCATGGAAAATTCTGTGACTGGAGTAGTTGTGAAGCATCACTCTTCCTGTAAGAATAAAGGAGGCATTTGCCAGATGTCTGAAAACACACACACACACACACACACACACACACACACACACACACACGAATTACTTCTGGCTGCAAGAATATTCTCTCTCAGCATCTTCCTGCATCTCCATGGGCAAACAGAGCCACAACAGTCTGGGATTTTTTAATTGCCAACAGTTTTCATTGCATGAGAGCCTGACATGTCTGTTGCATGATAGGGTGTGTTTTTATTTTTGGCTTCCTATTGGTTTCAACATATCCCTCCTCCCATGTCATAATGACAATTTCAAAGACCTGAGTTGAACCTAGAACGCTTTTTTTGTCAAAGACACAACAATGCAGTGGATGTTAGTCATAGGGTAATCCAAACAGAAATAATTTTGTATATTCTAGAATATTATGTTTTCAAACGTAGGTTTTGATGTACCATAAGATTTCTTCTGCCATTGAGGCAATATATATATGTGTGTGTGTGTGTGTGTGTGTGTGTGTATGTATATATATGTGTGTATTTTAAATTTAAATTAGATATTTTTTAGAGGCCTTAGCCCTTAAGCAGAATTCCCTCCTAATTTAATAATTTTGGACGAAGCTCTTTGTGAATCATTTAAAAACACATTCATGCTTCTTCAAACAGAGGTAACAAAATAGCACCTTGACTTGACTAAGTGCTGTCATGGTAGATGTTATTTAGCATAGAAGATGCCTGCGGGATCAATTCTCCTCTCTAAAGTTTCTTGAGGCTGTGTTAAATAAAATCAAACACCTGTGGATTTTTTATTCTTGTTCATGCTTTTTATACCTCTCCTTTCTTCTCCTGGGCATCCTGCTTTCACGCTAGTGCCTACCTCTGTTTTCCCTTCCTAATGTGATCTATGCTACATAATCTGATTAACAAGCTCACCAGAGTTCTACTGGACATAGAATAAAGAAACTAGTATAGTTTTCTCTCTAGGGACAAGGCAGTGAGGAAGCCAGTTTGAATACAGGTTCTTGCTCTTGCAAGCATTGACATTCAGCAGGTTCCTTACTTTCTGAACACTGCAGTTATATGATGGGCAGACAGGTACTAAGAATAACACCTACCTCAACGGGGCTGTTGTGAGGATTACTGAGATAATTTATGTAAATCCCTAGCACAATGCCTGACTCATGTGAGATCTTTAATTCATGGTAGCAGTTACTAATTTCATTTATCATAATGAGCTGCCTGAGCTACCAAGGAGCTCTGCCACTCCCAGTACTGTTCTACAGTTCTTTAATTCAACAAAGAAATTTTTCTTTAGTTCCAAATAAGTGCCAGGCATCAGGCTAGGAGCTGGGTGTATGATGATGATCAAAACAGTGTTCGTGTGGGGGTAGTCATCATTTTGTAAATGGGCCATTTTTTATGTCGTCCCTCTTCATTATAGGTCTTGATTCTTGCCTCTGTTTTGTATATATATGTGTTGCGGCAGGGGCTTGCTATAAAAATCGGAATTGCCCAGGCTGAGTGCAGTGGTGCAATCATGGCTCATTGCAGCTTCGAATTCCTGGGCTTAAGTGATCCTCCCACCTCAGCCTTCTTAGTAGCTGGGATTACAGGCACACTCCACCACACCTGCCTCTGTTTTGTGTAGCTATGATTACGTAGCAATTTTCTGAATCAGTGACAAGATGCAATGCATATTTTTTTCAGTAGGTTAATTAATTAATCTACATTTGGAGCTATTTTTTGGAGTGTTAGTCATCATAATAAATATGGTGGCACTGTCAATAGTAATATAAATATAATGGTACCTTAATTCCATAATACAAAGATCACATCTTCATGACTGATGGACCATTTCAAACCCATAGGTGTATTTGCTTGCTCTGTAAAGTATACAAAAGAATTCTGGACATCTTTAAAAGTTGTAAATTTTTACATGAAAATTTACATTTACGCCATCTTTTGAACATTGAAAAGATTTGGGAACATGGGGCCTATATGTGACTGTGGATGAGGTGTGGCTGTTCCCTTCAGACACAGCACTCACTTTGCCATAGTCACACTCCCCACCGCTGCCTATTGTGTCTTTAACCCCCAGGCTATTGTCTGTTTCTTTTCCAACATTATTACCCAGTCATAGATGGTCAACCTTATGATCATTGTTACTTTTTTTCCCCCAAAATCCTTCTAGTATTTATGATTTTTTCATGTGGTTATTTTGAGCTTTTTGCATTAAGAATTCAGGATCACATACCCAAATGTTTAGTATTTACCAGTTTGTATTATTGAGCACTTCAGAAATTTATTTCTGTTGCTGTTATCAACTCATAAAATATCTGTTTAATTATCCAACTAAAGACTAGATAGGATAGTGATTCCTATTTTTTCCAAGCTCATTATCTGTGAACTCCTTGATTGCTCAACATAGGCATTCAATCATTCATTCAACAAATACTCATTGAGGACCTACTATGATCTGGGCACTTTTCTAGGTGCTGATAATTGTAGTGAAATAATAGATCACAGTGGACAATGTTTCTTTATGGAATTTAAGTGAATAAGGAAGTTATTTTGGAGTATTTCGGATCGTGATTCCTGCTGTGAAGAAAAATAATTCAGAATAAAGTACATAAGGAATAATAGGAATGGACCCACCCAATTATTATTTTAATTGCTGTGGTCATACTGATATCTGAAGCAAGTAAGAGAAGAGTTTCCTATGAAGATGGAATAGCATGTGCAAAGACCCTGGAGTTGTAGAATCCTTGATGCGTCCAAGGAATATGGAGAAGACCAGTTGGGCTAGAGTTGACAAAATGAGGGTGAAGTGGGGGAATGAGAATAGAGAGGTGCTGGACATTAGGCCGTTGAGAGGGCTCTAGCTTTTCAGTGATGAATATTGGAACCCACAATGTAATTTTGAGCATGAAAATGAGAGCCTTGATTTACATTTTTATCAGATCACCCTGAGTTCTGGTTGGAGAATGAGCTCTAAGGATCTGTGGGTATATTTAGGGAGATACTTAGGTGGCCTTTGCAATAATACACTCAAGGGAGGATGCTGGCTTCACCAGAGAGCTGATAGATGAGGCATGGCCAGATTCTGGGAATATTTTAAAGGAAGATCCAACAAATCGATTATTCCTAGAATGCAGAATGAATGAGAAAGAGACAACTTATGGCCGACCCCAATTCCTTTGGCCGCAGTAACTGGAAGAATGGTGTTGCCATGTGCTGACAACAGGGAGATTGTGAGAGGAGCACTTTAGGGTGAGGGAATTAGGAGACCGCTTTTGTTTAAGTTAAGAACAACCAAGGAGAGATAGATGTCTTAGAGACAGGTACAGTAGTGTGGACATGAAGAGAGAGGTCTACGCTGGAGATACAAGGTCAGGAGACATGAGCATGTAGATGATATTTACAGTTGTGAGACTGAATCGCATTTCCAACACAATGAATGTAGATAGAGAGGAGAAGTAAGTGTACTAGAAGAAAAGGATGAAGAGGAGGAGGGAGAGAAGACAGGAAGAGGAAAGAAGCAGCATGCACGTGTTCACTTGTATGAGAAAGAGAGGAGAGAGGGAGAGAGTGGAAGATATAGATAGAAGGAGAGAGAGAGAGAGAGACTGGGGGTAGAATTACATCCACCCAAAACCCAAATTTTAATGACTTACGATATGAAAGCTTCATTTGTTTTTCTCTTATGTTGCACCTCACTGATGGACTATCATCAGCCCCACTTCTCTTCCAAGTCTTTATTCCAGAATCCAGGCTGGAGGCCATGCCTGAACTGAGGAAATGGTTTTCATGTACAACAGTTCTTTAAGCTTCTGCTCAGATGTGGCATTGCACATCCACTCATATGCGATTGTCCAAAGCATTTTTCTATTCTCTGGGAGGTACTTCAAGGGGCACAACAGTGGCTGGGGATTGAGGGGGCTGTGAATAGACTTTCAGGAAAAAGGATCAACTGTGCTAAATGCTGCTCATGAGTGCAGTAACACAAGGATGAGTAACTTGAGTAGCTTGTAGAGAAGTATAGGCCATTTGTTTCATGGCCAGGAACAAGGCAGGACCAGGAATCCTGGTTGAGATGCTGCAGGTTGGGCTAGTTGGAGGTCGGGGGAAGTTTTTCTCTCACTGCTGGGACTTACTCAGGTTAACAGATGGGACGTTGTGGAGGAGCTGGAGACGGAGGAGAAGGTGTGGAAGAGTTATCTAGGAGATGGATTGAGAGTGTTTGATGTGAGAGGCAGTAGAGCATGCATTGAACCTAGGCTGTATGGTTGGAGGGTTTTTTTCCAGCCACGTCCTGTCTGCTTAGGTTCAGAGGAGGTAGGAGGTAGATTGAACCAGCCACAGGTGATGCTCCATGAGTAAAGAAGGGTTGAGAGCCAGGAATTGAGGAGTCCAAGGCATTAACTGAAAAGATGGTTCATGGAATTTAACAAAGAAGAGGACAATTATGAGGAGAGGAGGCAGTCAAGGGAGAGAGAAAGTAGGGTTGGGATACAGGGAATGAAAGTGAGCTCCTTAAGATGAATGGCTAATCCCACAAAACTGGCTAATTCCCATAAGGTGAACGGCTAATCCCATTAGTGCATTGTTGACATGAAAATGTCCTCACCAAATAATGAAGAAAAATTTGATTTTGTTACATGGAAAAAGCAAGACCAAAAAAAATCAACCAAAATCATGTCTACTACCTGGCAGTCCATTAGAACACACTAAACACACACATAAAGAGAAAAATGAAGTATGTTAATTGTGAAACTTGTATCTCCAAAAACTGAAAAGCCTCTTGGCACTTAAAAAGTTTCGGCCAGGCATGATGTCTCACGCCTGTAATCCCAGCACTTTGGGAGGCTGAGATGGGCGGATCACTTGAGGTCAGGAGTTCGAGACCAGCCAGGCCAACATGATGAAACCCTGTCTCTAGTGAAAATACAAAAATTAGCCAGGCATGGTGGCGCATGCCTATAGTTCCAGCTACTCGGGAGGCTGAGGCAGAAGAATCACTTGAACCTGGGAGGCGGGGGCTGCAGTGAACTGAAATTGTGCCACTGTACTCTAGCCTGGGTGACAGAGCGAGACGCCGTCTCAAAAAAAAAAAGGATTCAATACCTACTTGTTGAATGAAAGTGGATGTGTGAATTCAAAGTTTCCGCTCTTTCACAGTGTTTTTTTTTTTTTTTTTTTTTTTTGAGACAGAGTCTTGCTGTGTCACCCAGGCTGGAGTGCAGTGGCACAATCTCGGCTCACTGCAAACTCTGTCTCCCGGGTTCACACCATTCTCCTGCCTTAGCCTCCTGAGTAGCTCAGACTACAGGCGCCCACCACCACGCCTGGCTAATTTTTTGTATTTTTAGTAGAGACGGGGTTTCACTGTGTTAGCCAGGATGGTCTCGATCTCCTGACCTCGTGATCCGCCCACCTCGGCCTCCCAAAGTGCTGGGATTACAGACATGAGCCACCGCGCCCAGCCTCATTCAGGTTCTTTATTACATTTGTAAAGGTAACTCTAACTCTGTGAGAGCACTTTCTCGCTCACCTCTTAATTCTTGAGCAAATAGAGAAGTTGTGCATGATGAAGCTGGAGAATTGGGTAGTATCTTCCTATTAAGCTTACAGGAAAGCACTGGGCATTTGGAACAGGTGTTGCATCTTGAGAGCCACAGAGTCAGGTGTGCACGTTAAAACGATGCTTCTAATTGTTGCATGGAGACAGAGAAGACAATCACAAAGATCCTGCCTTGACCTCCTTACCTCTCCGGTTCTAAAAACATTTCTCCCACTACAGAAAGTATCCATCTGTGTGTTTTTGCCTCCACGTGGTCCTATTCCTGAAATGCTCCTTCCAAGTCTGTACTTTTCAAAGAGCTACTATTTCTGAATCTTTTGCAGTTGCTTCAGCAAGAATCAATTCTGGCTTCCTCAGTTCTACCATGCCAACTTCACCTTCTCATCCCTCAGTGGGATGCTAGGGCTTGGGTTAATTCGTCTCTCTCCTTCAAGGCGACATGAAGCCCCTGAGAACAGGGGCATATTTTTGCCCAGCCATTACCTACAATGATACAGGAGTCCTGTAATATTCGTTAGAGAAATGTGTCCACTGAACATGAATTTCCTATCCCGTTCCTTATAGAAGGGATGCATGAGTTATCCTATATTCCTAAGGCACAGCATGACTTTGTTCTGTTATGTGCCACCGTGATCCTGTAAAATTTGTTTTGTTTCCAGTCCCTAAGAATAAATGTCTCTTAAATTATTGTAGTCATTCACTCTACATTTTTATGAATTATTACTGGCCCACCTACAACCATATTTCCTCCGAAATTCATCCATCCTCCTGGAATTACCTGATTCTGAATTATTAAGTGGTTCTCTTGGCCATTTGCTCAAAAAAAGAGCACACTTATTCCAACACACAGGCATTGTTTCTAAATTATTACTGTTTTTTCTTCCTAGAAACCATTTAGAGATGAAGATCCACTTTAGAACATGAACCCATTTAGTTTAGACTATAACAATTGAAGATATGGTAACTACTGTTTATTTCTGTTAGGGATTTTTTTTGTAGATTTCACAAAAGACAGAACCTGCTGTGTGACAGCTTATCTGCAGGACACCGATGGTTTGTAGGATGATGGTGAGGCTTTGTGAGAAGGCAGAAATGTGGAAGGCTGGCAAGATTGTTTACTGAGCTTCCCCTAAGGATGGAATAATTCACCAATCCCACAACTCCTCCACCCTCAGTCACTACCAATAGCTGTGCCTCAGTGTTTTCTTTTTAATGATTGTATGTATTAAGAAAAAAAATCCTCATATGTAGTGTTTAGTTTATCTGATTTTCGTTACTAAAATAATAAAGGAGAAAAGTAAATAATTCATATAAAAGTAAACTTCCTTATTCCAAGCAGGTGTATGTGTGCGTGTTTGTGTGTTTGTGTGTATATGTGTGTGTTTGCCACTTTGATGGAAAGAGGCTGACTTTGCAGAGACTATTTTTTGTTAAGAACTTTCCATTAGATTAGAGCTTTAAGTTATAACACTGATTGCATAGGCCAGGGAAAATGGTAGGATGTGGCTTAAAAGGCAATCTCACAAGAAGTATGACTTTTGTCTTACATTGTAAACAACAGCCCAACCTTGGAATTTGTCCCAATAAATTCCATAAGTATAAAATAAACTAAATAAATAAAGTGACTAATATCCTACTAAGTCTTTTCCTTCACACATGCTTTTTTGCCTAAACCCATTTAAAGTCTCTCAGGATTTAAATCTATGATTCTTTCATGGAGTAGAAGAAACCCAGAGAATATAGAAATTTAGAAAAACTTTAAGACTTATTGGTTTAACAGAAATAGGCCGGGTGCGGTGGCTCATGCCTCTAATCCCAGCACTTTGGGAGGCTGAACTGGGCGGATCACTTGAGGTAGGAGTTCAATACCAGCTTGGCCAACATGGTGAAACCCCCTCTCTACTAAAAATACAAAAATTAGCCAGGCATAGTGGTGCACACCTGTAGTTACAGCTACTTGGGAAGCTGAGGCAAGAGAATCACTTGAACCCAGGAGACAGAGGCTGTAGTGAGCTGAGATTGCGCCACTGCACTTCCGCCTGGGTGACAGAGCAAGACTCCATTTCAAAAACAACAGCAACAAACAAAACAAAACAAAAAACCCAGAAGTAGATCTAATTCTGCAGACTGCAATCACTCAGATATGGATGGATAAGTGAATCCTTAAGTCCATCTGCTATTTGTGTATCGTGCATTTTTTTTTTTTTGAAACAAGCACATTCCCACCTGGATTGAATGTTAATATTCACTCAAAGCCAGGACATTGCAACGAGCCCTTAGGATGTTATAATTCTGGGCCATTTTTATAGTTCAGGATTTCAGATTTATTGCAATGTTGTAAATTTTTAGTTTCCTGTCTTTCTGTAATGTCTAGTAAGTTCCAAAACTTAAAGAACTATAGGTTTTCTTGATAAATACCTGTGTCACTACTTTTTATTTTTAGATTTTTCTTTCTTACTACATGATCTGAGTTAAAAATTAAATATGTATGAATTATTGTTTTGAAAAATATTACCTATAATAGTTTTTTAAAAGAAACTTTAATTTTAGATTTGTGCTAAATTGGCAAAGATTGTGTAGAGAGTTTTCCTTATACCCCACCCTCAAATTCCACTACTATAAACACCTTACATCATTATTGTACATTTGACACTATTAATGAGCCAGTATGTGTACAATTTTTTACTAAAGCCCACCCATTCTTCAGATTTCCTTGGTATTTTCCTTCTGTCTTTTTTCTTTCCTCAAATCCTGTCCAGGATCCCACATTACATTTAGCCGTCACGTCTCCTTGAACTCTTCTTGACTGTGACAATTTTTTGTCTTTTGTCTTTCATGACCTGAACAGTTTTGAGGTGGGCTGGTCACAGGATTGGTACCTTTGTTTGGTTTGTCTGATGTTTTTCTCATGGTTATACTGGGGGGCTATGGATTGTGCAGAGGAAGACCAGAGGTGAAGTGCCACTTTCATTACGTTGTATCAAGGGCACATACTAGCACCATGACATTGCAGTTGATACTAACCTTGATCCCATGGATGAGGTGATGTTGGCCAGCTATCTCCAGTATCAAATTCTTCCTCCTGCACACACACTTTCTATACTGTACCCTGTGGAAAGAGGTCACTATGTGCAGCCTACAATTAAGAAAGCAGGAGGCCAGGTGTGGTGGCTCACGCCTGTAATCCCAGCTACTCCAGAGGCTGAGGCGGGAGAATCACTTGAACCCTGGAGAAGGAAGTTGCAGTGAGCCGAGATTGCGCCATTGCACTCCAGCCTGGGTGATAGAGCGAGACTCCGTCTGAAAAAAACAAAAATAAATTAAAAGAAAAGAGAAAAGGAAAGCGGGGACTATGATCCCCTCCTTGAAGGCAGAGTATCTACAGAAATTATTTGAAGTTATTTTGCATGAGAGATGTGCCTATTCTCGCCTACTCATTTATTTATTCCCTCATTTGCATATATCAGTGTGGACTCATGGATGTTTATTTTATACTTTGGGTTGTAATCTAATGTGATGTTGTTTATCTGCATAGATTTTGTGTTTAAGTAACTTTTTTTCAAATTCCTGAGGGATAGCTTTTTAAAAAGTCCCTGTTTTTACTTTAGATCCAAAGATTACGTCTGCAGGTGTGTTACAAGGATATCTTGTGTGATGCTGAGGTTCGGGCTTCCATTGATCCCGTCACTAGGTTATTCTGTGCCCAGATAATGAGCACAGGAAGTTTTTCAGTTCTTGTCCCCCCTCTGCAACAGATTGTAGGAAATAATCTGAGACTGATCATTTTTAATTTTCAAGCACTGAACATGCAGTTATTTTATCTAGAAGGTAGACCAGCAAAACAAAATTATATTTGACCTTTTAGCATATAAGTATTTTCTAGTTAACTTTGACATACAAGAAGCCAGGTTATGAATGTATTTATTCATGACTCTAGCTTGTTTGGTTAAAATTATTCTCCTGCCAACCAAATGCTTTTTTGCTACCCTGAATATTTAAAAAAGTTTTACAGTATTTAATCTTTAAGAGCTATAAACATATGTTTTAATATTCCAAGGTAAGATATAGGGATATTTTGTAGTCTGTTGAGGCTGCTATAACAAAATACCTTAGACTGGGTAATTTATAAACAATAGACATTTATTGTTATTATTATCATTAAGACAGGACCTCTCTCTGTTGCTCAGGCTGGAGTGCAGTGGCTTGATCATGGTTCGCTGCAGCCTTGACTTCCTGGGCTCAATTGATCCTCCCACCTCAGCCTCCTGCGTAGCTGGCACCATACGTGTGTGCCACTATCCCTGGCTAATTTTTATTTTTTAATTTTTAGTAGAGATGAGGACTCACTTTGTTGACCAGGGTGGTTTTGAAGTCCTGGCCTTAAACATTTCTCCTGCCTTGACCTCCCAAAGTGTTGGGATTATAGGTATGAGCCACTTTGCCCAGCTAACAATAGGTATTTATTTCTCATGGTCCTGGGAAGTCCAGAATCAAGGTGCTAGCAGATTCAGTGTCTAGTGAGGGCCCATTCCCCCAAATGGCATCTTCTTGATTTATCCTCACATGGTGAAAGGGACAAGGTGGAAGGGCCTGCAGCTTCTTTTGTAAGGACACTAATCCCATTCATAAGGGTAGAGTTATCATGTTGTGTATTGGATTTCAGCATATGAATTTTGGGAGGACACTACCATTCAGACTATATAGCAAGATACATTAGGTTTGGGGTGTTCTGGACTTGAGTGAATCTATGTAAGCCGTTTCACATATTTTTACTTTCACTGGAATAAAAAACTAAATAAGGAAACCAATGCTATCCTATATCTTAAAATGAGAATGGTTTGTAACAGCTCATTGCCTTGCATCATGGTCATTTAGGGTTAGGGTTAGGGTTAGCTTTGCTTTGCTGGGCAGAGTAGGTATTTCCGCCTCGAACCACCTCTAAGGGCTTCAGCTTTCAGTAACGCACCTATCACTTCTAATGCAAAACCTTGAGTCCTCTGTGTGCAGATTCAGGAACAGGTGACTTTAAGTTTGAGGTCTAAGAATTTTCTTATTATTGACTTCCATTTCAATTTCTAGTTCCTCCAAAGTCCTTCACAATGATGACCGAGAGGAGACACTCAAAAATTTGTTAGCCAGGGTCCCAAAGTACATAGAAGCTGTTTCTCTTGGGTGGATATTACAAGTGCCTCTACAGGCAACTGCATTTCTTTCTATCTTTCCAGGATTTTTGCTTATTGTCCAGGTATGCTCCTCCTAGTGAGAGGGACACTTCTGATTTTTCCCGCCTCCATAGAACAAGGGCTTTGGAGAAGAAATGCTCTACAGCCCCTTCGTTCCATTAATAATTTATAATTAAATGCATTTCCAGGATGAAGGATGCCTAGGAATAGAGAAGCATATTAGAAGAACCAACCTGCTGCGTATCTGCTTACAGGGTTTGAGCCCAGTCAAGGAGGGATGCACAGAAACTCAGGATTCTGACAGCTCAGCCCCCTTGCAATTGGGAGGGTCGCCAGATTTCTTTCTTGCAAGGGGTAATTACTGTCTTTGAGTGGGAGCCTCTTGTGGATAGGGAGTGAGGGCAGAGAGGGAACAGCAGAGCCCTGGGAAGTTCTTTTCACTGGACTCTGAGCGTCTAGACAGCAGCCTGCCCCCACTCCCTAGATTGGCTTTGTACCTGTAAGCAAAGTTTCTGACTGTGCCATACATCTCTGGAATACATTTAGTTGCTAATGGAGATATTACTATAATTCCACAAAGGCTTTTAGTCTCTTCCTTGGGGCTCTGCCCTTCTGTGTGGCTTGGCAGAAGAGAAAGGAGAGAAAGATTATACATGGCAGCCTTGCTTTGGAGGGAGTGAAACCTGTGATTTTCCTTTTCTGTGTCAGGAAAGTGTTTTTCTGCTGCTTGACTAGCCACCTCCCAGTCACATTAACCAGTCAGGTGATGCTGACATTTGTACCCCCTAATCTGGCTTATTTCTGAAACCCTCCCTTTGAGGCCTAACTGCTATAATTAGGAGACTGGGTGCCAGCAGGTTTGGAAAAAGGTTTGCAATCTCAAAATAAAGTAGTGATTTTGAAAGAGAAATGTACAGTAGAGTTAGCTATGGGGTTTTCACATTCTGCATTTATGTTTGTTTGTTTCTGTTATTTTTTCACTCAGACTGCTCACAGATGCAGTGAGCACACCCAAATGCATGTGATCAATGCATGTCTGACTTCTGCAGCTATGGAAGGACTGGGTTTGTAAGATCACTGCTGTAGACCCTTGTTGTTTTACCGTTTTGGATTGCTGGATCAGAAAGTGAGAGATTGCGGAAGTTTTCTTAAAAGAACAAGTCAGTGAATCAATTCATTAATTCTTTTGTTCATTAGGATTAGTTAATATACTGCTACAGTAAAACCTTTTGTTATTGTCTGTAATAATAAAAGTTGGATTATGGCATGGCTAACTCCAGTCTCCATACAATCTCCTCATAGTTTTGACCTCATTCTAATACAACCCTGTATTTCATGTGATTGAATGTTTTGCACCATATTTATAATATTACATCCAGGTATTACTTGGTTTCTGAAGGTTTATAAAATTGTAAATGCAGTATATAGGGTATTAGAGATTTTGTTGTTTTATTTTTTTAGAGACTGGGTCTTGCTCTATTAACCCAGGCTGGAGTGCAGTGGTGCAATCATAGCTCACTGTAACCTTGAACTTCTGGGCTCAAACGACCCTCCACCCTCAGCCTCTGGAGTAGCTTGTATTATAGTTGCATGCCACCATATCCGGCTAATTTTTTATTTTGAGTTTTGTAGAGATAGCATCTCAGTATATGGCCCAGATTGGTCTCAAAATCCTAGCCTCAAGCAATCTTCCTGCATTGGCCTTCCAAAGTGCTGGGATTACAGGTGTGAGCCACTGTGCTTGGCCATTACCTAGAGTTTTTGTTAGAGATAATTAAATAAGAATGAGATTAAAATGAGGTTAGTCTCATGCTGCTTAAAACAGTGATATGCTTAGGAGCAGCTGCAGGAACATCTGATCCAGTCTTGGAGGCAGCCTGGAGGGCTTTCCAGGGAAAGCACAATTTAGCCCAAAACCCGAGAGATGAGCAGGGATTGACCAACTAAAGAGCAGACCTACACACCAAATTCTGCCATCAGTTCCTTGCATGGCATGGAAAATTGATTTCTACAAGTACGCATTATTTTTCTTCCTTTTTTTTTTTTGAAACAGGTTCTTGCTTTGTCACCCAGGCTGGAGTGCAGTAGAGCGATTTTGGCTCACTGCAGCCTCGACCTCCTGGGCTCAAGTGATCCTCCCACCTGAGCCTCCCTAGTAGAGTGGCTGGTACTATATATGCACACCACCATGCCCAGCCAATGTTTTTTTTTTTTTTTGGTAGAAACAGGGTTTTGCCATGTTGGCCAGGCTGCTCTTGAACTCCTGAGCTCAAGTGATCAGTCCACCTCGGCCTCCTAAAGTACTGGGATTACAGGCATGAGCCACCATTTTTATTTGGTATGTGTGCATTCATAGTTATTCTACAAAAAATAATATTTAATAATAATTCACAATATCCTGCAAATTCCAAAATAAAGTAAGCTTAAGTTCTGTTGGAAAATGAATTTCTGTGAGAAGGCTTTGGTGCTTTGACTTGAAGCTGACATCAACATTAGTGTTGGGTATTTGGCTACACACCTGTCACATTCAAAAGCCAATTCATTTTGAGTCTTTATTTTGTTGGCAGTAAGGGCTGCACATTTCGATCCACTGTGTATTTTCCTAGCCCAGATTCCACTCAAAGCAGAGGTTTAGAGAAAACCCTTGTTTATTGCAAATATTATGCCAAAAATAGGGATGAGGAACCAGCACCGTGTTGTGGGAAGGAATGAGAAATAATCACTATTTACAATAGCTGAGTTGTGGAATCAACCTGAGTGTCCATCAACAGTGCACTGGATAAAGAAAATGTAGTACATCTACAGCACAGAATACTAGGCAGCCGTAAAATAGAATGGAATCACGTCCTTTGCAGCAACATGAATGTGGCTGGAGGCCATTATCCTAGGTGAAATGACTCAAAAACATAAAATGAAATATTGCATGTTCTCACTTATAACTGGGAGCTAAACAATGGGTACACATGGATATAAAGATGGAAACAATCAACATTGGGGACTCAAACAGGGGAAAGGATGGGAGGGGGTGAGGGTTGAAAAATTAACCTATGGGTACAATGTTCACTCTTTGTGTGATTGGTACCCTAGAAGTCCATATGTCACCAGTGTGCAATATACCCATGTAAGAAACCTGCACATGCACCCTTGAATCCAAATTAAAATTTAAAAACAAACAAAAACACAAAAAAATGTGTTGGCCACAGAGGAGTGACTGCTGCTTGACCCAGTGAGGTTGTCTGAAAACCCTTATGATATGTGTCTCCAGACCGCCTTTACCCAGTGAAAATGGAGGACCCATATTCACACCATCTTTCACTTCTTATTAGTTTACTGGGGTAACCTCTCCAGGCTGCTTGGGGAGTGCTAAGTAGGTTTTAGTGTGCATCCACTGTGAGGCATCAGAGAAACTTCAGGAAATCAAGAAAAAGGCAAGTTTGCAGGTATGAAGTGAGGCTGCACCTGCGTGAAGCTGGTTGAAGTCTGGGCAGAGCAGATTACCACAAGAGTGGCTGGAATAAGCCATGTGGCCAGATGGCATCCAGTGCAACCATCAAGTGAAACAGAGCTCTTCCAGCTATGGTAGAACTAGGGTCAAAGTATGTGAAAGTGTTCCAAGATTCTTCGCATTGAATTCAAGCTCATCATTTACTTGTCCACAAATCAATGAGACCATGTCTATATTGGTAAAGAAAGAATAAAGCATAAATTCATATTTCAATTTTTAGGTTATCTGAATAAATGAATTTCAAGAGTGCTTAAGGTTTTTCCTAGATGTTTGCAGGTTTTTGCCTGGAAAGGCACAGGCAGTTCTTTGTCCTATCATTCTAGTCTTCCACTTGTAGGGATTCCCTGGAAAGTTGACATAACCGCTGATTCCTAGTTCTGTTTTGTGGGAAGTATCAAGATTAAGAGACACTCTGGGCGACCAGAATGTCTTTCAGTAGATGAATGGGTAAATAAACTGGTGTATTCAGACAATGGAATATTATTCCATGCTCTAAAGAAATGAGCTATTAAGCCATGAAAAGACATGGAGGAAAATTAAATGCATATTACTAAGTGAAAGAAGCTGATGGGAAAAGGCTACATAGAGTATGATTCCAACTATAGGACATTCTGGAAAAAGCAGAACTAGGGGGACAATAAAAAATCCATCATTGTCAGAGTTTCGGTTGGGGATGGGGAAAGAAAAGATAAATAGGTGGATCGTAGAGGATTTTTATGGCAGGGAAGATATTCTGTGTTATACTATAATGGTGGATGCAAGGAGGTCCTTTTTGTCTAATTAACTGTTCACATTCATCATAATTGATTCCATGCAGTGTGCATGGATTTCCAGGGTCCAAATGTTAACCAACTTCAATGAACTTAAAACACTCTGTAAATGGGGTGCTCTTTAGTGTTTGTTTTGTGTACTGTTCTAGGACTGGTTAATAGAAATCAGAGGACTTACAGATCCAGAGTCCCTTATCTGCAATGTGAAAGTCAAAAACAGTTCAAAACATTACGGTGATATCAAAACTCATTTGGGGGCAAAACCTGATCTGACAGATGACTATTTGTGGTCTTTCTTTTCCACCTCAGGGTGGACATTTAGATATTTTCATGCAGGAATATTAATGAGTTTGATTTGGGAATGATGTTCCATATTCCTCTGAGGGTGCTGCATAAAACAGATATAAAAAAATTTAAAAGTTCTGAGTCCCCTTCCTCTTGTCCACAAAAGCATATTCATTCCCAAGGGTTTCAGAACCCCACTGGTGGATCTGTGATATCAAAAGTCTCATTGATCATGTTGGTGGTCAGTGGAAAATACTTGTGTGGAGAGAGAGATGTGTTAGTCTGGACCTCATGCAGTGACAGCAGAAATAATTTTATGATTTCCAAAGAACAACAGACAATCTAGCCACCTCCCTTACCTTTAAAGACTGAAATCTTTGTTGTGTTTATGGATGATTATGCAAACCAAGAAAAGTGGCTTCCATCAAAATAATGTCATTTCTTTTTGGAGAAAAGAGCCTGGGACTGTTTTGTTATGTGTGCAGTTTGCCAGCTAAACTCCTGGCTTAATGATTGGGATGGGTTTCCAAGGGCTGGTTCTGAGACTCAGTGGCAGTTAGAGTAAGGTGGTAATTTGCCCATTAACACTAATTAGAAATGAAATAAGTTACTTAAGAAAACATGCTAGACAATAGTCTCTAAGTACTGAAAAGTAAATGAATGCACCTACGTTTGTTCACGTAAAATTTCTTAGTATATTTTAAATTTGCTAATCTAATGTACTTTTTTTTTTTTGCTTGTGGTTTAACTTTGTTAAATTACGTCAAGTAAAACATTTTATTCCGTATTCTAAATTACATAAATGTGTCACACACAATGTCATGAATCAAGTTTGTCTAAAGAGGAGATAGAGAGGCCAAGGCAGGTGGATCATTTGAGGTTGGGAGTTCGAGACCAGCCTGGCCAACATGGTGAAGCCCCATCTCTACTAAAAATACAAAAGTTAGTGGGGCGTGGTGGTGCACACCTGTAATCCCAGCTACTCAGGAGGCTGAGGCAGGAGAATGGCTTGTCCCTGAAAGGTGGAAGTTGCAGTGAGTCAAAATCATGTCACTGCATTCCAGCCTGGGAGACAGAGTGAGACTCCATCTCAAAAAAAAAGAAAAAAAAGGAGATAATAACTTTCACGTTTGTAAAATAATGTTGATTAAATGGTCTAAAGTGATTTTATCTTGCTAATCCAGTTACTGTCCCAGTATCTGAATTATGATAACAGTTTACGCAGCATAGTTGTCTAACAGTTGTGGTTCCTTCTCTACTCCTGTTAAATTCAGGCTACTAGATCTGTTTGGTTCAACTTGGATTAGGGTGTGAGGTTCTTTTTTCCTACTTCTAACCCTATATACATTGTCCCTGCTCCTGACCTTCCATGCAGGAGGCTTGCAGGTATCTCCTTAATCTGTCTGTCATCTGTTTCTCTCTCCCATCTCAGGGACTCCTGATCTTTCCAGACTGCCCATCCTCTCCTGTCCCTTTGACTCTTTCTTTTTTATTCACTTTCTGTAACTCCAGTCTGATCATCTAAACAGTCTGAGGGGAAGACGAGGTACTGAAGGCACTCCTGTAAGAATATATCTCAGGTTCCTAGGTCCAAATTTTCATTGCATCTTGGTTTCTATTTCAGTCTGAGCAGAGAAAGAGAGAGAGCAAAAAAGATCTTCAGGATAAAAGTGAGAGAGAGAGAAGATGGAGAAATAAATATAAATGAACAACTGATAAATGCATTGAGCTATAACTCTGCCAAATGAACACAGAAACTCATGTGCAGTTAGATATTATCTACCTGAGAATGTAGTTGATAACATATTTCATCATAAATAATATCTTCTAAAGCCCTTACTTGGGAAGATTACAAAGCAAGCCAAGTCTTATGCAGTATGTCCTTCCGTTCTCTTGACAAACATAAGTTTCTATTTCTGTATTGCTAGAAATTTTTAGTCACATGCAATTCCAACAATGCTTTAAGCTGGTTATTACTAAGTAGAAGATAAATGTTTGACGATAGAAGAATTTGCGGTGGAGGTGAAATTTAGGATAAATATTAGCAACTTTGAAAAGTAAGATGTAGATCTATGCAGTACCAGAAAACATTTAACAGATTCAAAAGTTAGTTTATGTGTACCTATATGTGCACACACATGCACACACACTGCATGCACACCTATGCAAATCACACACACATGCCTCACGCACAAGTGCAACACTCAGGTGCACACAATTGCACATACATATTCTATTACTATTCTTTGCAATGCTTTGAATGCTCATCATGTACCACAAAATTATGGTCTAATTCATAATATATAAGGTGCATATACTTTAGAGATACTGTGTATTTCCTTTCAACATCGAACTAGTGACAATGTTTTAAAATAAAATTTGATAACATTCTGAAATAAAATACTAATGTATTAAGTACCAATGCCTTGACATCAGGTTTCATAGGTGTTGAACTGTAGCGAGGAAAACAGCTATCAGGTGTCCTACTGTAACTCTATGCAGCAGGAAAGCTGTATGTAATGATGGTAGAATATCCAAATGATGGTGTCCACATCTGCACAGGTACGATTTGAGATTCACTGACTTATTTAGGAGGGTTCAGTAAAATTTCACAGATGTTGTTATGTAGTAACATTTGGCTCATTCATATTCTGCACTCCTAGACATTGCAGAAAGACATGCAACCATGATTTCCATCTCATCCCTTTCACCCTATTTTGAAGCATTTAGTTATGTCTACTAGTTACCCTAAGTTGTATTTTTTACCCTCTAAAAAGGAACAAGAGAAGTTAGAATCTATCCCAGCTTTCCTTCCAGAAAATGGAGGGGAGGAACAATTGGAATGGAGAGGAGCTCCAGGGAGAAAAAGACAAAAGGCACATGAGTGAGTTTGTCTAGGCTGGGAGAGTGGGCGATCACATTAGATTTGTGAACTAATTTTGTTCTCCTTCTGTTTCCACTGATAAGCACTTTATGTGTGCCACCAGTGTAAGTAAATATTAAACCTCATCTCAATTAGTATCTACTCTTTTCCAAATATATGCTTATGCCAGAAAATGAGCAGTAGAAAGCAACCACAGGATACCACCTGCACACCCACGGGCTGAGCATTGCGTACTTTCAAGGAGTGCTCTTGTGTTTTCAAACTTAGTAATTTCCCAAAACAGAGAATTCACAGCTTCTCTAATCACCTTCCTCAGAACCCTGAATCTTGTTAATTGAGTGATTTTTCTGATGATCATGTACTCACACAATTGACTAAATGTCTCACTATGCCTTCCTGATGAGTAGTGTCTCTACATGTGAAGTATCTATTTAATCTATCTACCTCTCTTTATCTAATCTATTGATCTCTTATCTAATCTATATCTATCATCTCTATGTATCTGTCTGTATGTAGGTATATATTTATGTATCTATATATATATCGATCGGTATCGATACCTATATGTATCTATCATCTCCATGTATCTATGTATCTATGTATGTATGTATGTGTATATCTATCAATCCTCTCTCTCTCTTTCTCTCTCTTAGTTCAGCAAATTACTTACAGGTTTTTGTTATGTAACTGAGCAAGATTTTATATACACACACATCAGAAGGCTGGAAGTTCAAGATCAAAGTGCTCACAGATTCGGTGTCTGTTGGGACCCGCTTCATGATTCATAGACAGCACCTTCTCACTGTGTCCTCACATAGTGGAAGGGGCAAGGGAGCTCTCTGGGATCCCTTTTATAAGGGCACTGATCCCATTCATGAAGCTCCACTGTCATGACCTCATTACCTCCAAAAGGCACTCACCTCCTAATACTGTCCCCTTGGGGATTAAGACTTATATATTTTTTCTTTTTAATTTCTAATTTTTGTGGGTACATGGTAGGTGTATATATTTATGGAGTACATGAGATATTTTGGTGTAGACATGCAATGCATAATAATCATATCATAGAAAATGGGGTGTCCATCTCCTCAAGCATTTATCTTTTGTGTTACAAACCATCAAATTATATTATTTTAGTTATTTTAAAATGTACAATTAGGCCAGGCACGGTGGCTCACGCCTGTAATCCCGTCACTTTGGGAGGCTGAGGCAGGCGGATCACGAGGTCAGGAGATTGAGACCAGCCTGGCTAACACAGTGAAATCCCGTCTCTACTAAAAATACAAAAAAATTAGCTGGGCATGGTGGCGGGCACCTGTAGTCCCAGCTACTCGGGAGGCTGAGGCAGGAGAATGGCGTGAACCTGGAAAGCAGAGGTTGCAGTGAGCCGAGATCACGCCACTGCACTCCAGCCTGGGTGACAGAGCGAGACTCAGTCTCAAAAAAAAAAAAAAAAGTACAATTAAATTACTATTGACTATAGTATTGACTATAGTCACCATGTTGTGCTAACAAATACTAGGTCTTATTTATTCTTTCTGACTGTAATTTTTGTACCCATTAACCACCCCACTTCCCTACATCCCACCCCTACTACCCTTTCCAGTGCCTGATAACCCTTTTTTGACTCTCTATGCACATGAGTTCAATCTTTTTGATTTTTAGCTCCCACAAATAAGTGAGAACATATGATAATAGTCTTTCTGTCCCTGGCTTATTTCACTTAACATAATGATCTCCAGTTTTATCTATGTTGTAAATGACAGGATCTGATTCTTTTTTATGGCTGAATAATACTCCATTGTGTATATGTACCACATTTTCCTTTATCCATTCACCTGTTGATGGACAGTTAGTTTGCTTCCAAATCTTGGCTATTGTGAACAAAGCTGCAACAAACATGGGGGTGTGGATATCTCTTTGATATACTGATTTCCTTCTTTGGGGGTTTGGATATAAACATACGAATTTTGAGAGGACAGAACATTCAGACATAGCATACTGTACCATCTATCTACCTATCCATCCATCTGTTTATCTGTCTCCCATTCCTGAATAATGCATGGCATATTTTGTTAATTATTTCCAATGTCATGTTGACTTTTAAAGTAAGATTACATTTCTGAGAGGCCTCACGTGGGGGCATCCTGAAAAGTACATTCTCTTTATAGTTTAAATGTTTTGGGTTTTTTTCGTTATTTTTTTCATATTTAATTATATTTCTTTCAAATGACTCCTTTGGGAGACATGATTTTCCTACCTCCTGGGACTGCCACAATTCCCCTGCCTCCTGGAATGCCATTGATCTCTAGTCTGCCTCAAGTATAAAGATGATATTCATGTTGATGACATTGAGAAGGATGAGGAGAAAGGAGTTGATCAGAGATCTGTATTCATGGCATATATGTTTATCGTATATATGTTTATCTGCTTATCGTCTTCAGAATATAAATTCCAAGACTGTGGGTCTTTGTTTTCTTCAGTACCACCTTGCAGAGTCTAGGCCCTATTCAAAGCTTAATATTTGTGAAGTGCATGCATGAATAAATGAATTATAATGTTATCACTGCCATTGGTATGGCATCTGTTTCTCTATCTGTATTGTCCTCTCTACTTTTCATTATTTGTTTAATTCCCGCTCATTGAGACAGATTGCAGAAGATTCCTTTGCCAGCTGCTCCTGGGTAGAGATAAATTTCCCTCCACGGAGCTCCCATTGGACTCTACCTGCAGCTATATATTATCTTGTATTTTCCAACACTCAGCTGCACCACATAAGACTGGATTGAGTGAAGACCCTGACTTAGCTTTGCATAAAATCAAAGTAAATACTTTCCACACATAGCCATTTGCAGACATTGTCACATTTTATACAGCAACAGATGCACTAGACTAGTGTTGGGAACAGGCCCCCCAAAATCTGGCCATAAACTGGCCCTCAAGCTGGACAAAACAAAACCTCTGCGGCACTGTGACATGTTCATGATGGCCATGACCCCCATGCTGGAAGGCTGTGGGTTTACCAGAATGAGGGCAAGGAACACCTGGCCCACCCAGGGCGGAAAACCACTTAAAAGTGTTCTTAAACCACAAACAATAGCATGAGTGATCTGTGCCTTAAGGACATGCTCCTGCTGCAGATAACTAGCCAGAGCCCATCCCTTTATTTTGGCCCATCCGTTTGTTTCCCATAAAGAATACTCTTAGTTAATCTATAATCTGTAGAAACAATGCTTATTACTGGCTTGCTGTCAATAAATATGTGGGTGAACTGTTCGAGGCTCTCAGCTCTGAAGGCTGTGAGACCCCTGATTTCCCACTCCACACCTCTATATTTCTGTCTGTGTGTCTTTAATTCCTCTAGCGCTGCTGGGTTAGGGTCTCCCGGACCGAGCTGGTCTTGGCAGGCTAGAAAGACATTTTCTACTGGCTTAACAGAGAAGAAAAACAAAGCTTAGGGAGACTGATTATGCAGGATTTAATTTGCAACAAGCAAAGTCAAGTCTATTGACTTCAATGGACATCATCACATTGTCATCTGATAATTTTTCCAGCATCTTTTGCCTCCTCTGTGTTAAATTATAAATTAATGCTGATTTATACAGTTCATTTCAGCTTCACAAATATTTAATGAGCACTTGCTCTGTACCAGGTATTATTATATAAGTAGTTCTTTATGATGTAAGAATGGATAGTAGATACTTTTTTATCCATTCAACTTTAAAAGGTTGATGCCTAGTCATAGATACCAGGAAACACTTGAGTGAATGAGGACATGTTTTCTGCTGTCAAAGAGAGAGATCAGACACCAACTAGAGTCCAAGAAAGAACAAAGTAATTTTGATCAACAAAACTTATAGAAGAAAATAAGCATTCTTTGTTGTTACATATACTTCAGAGCCATTTTAGTGCTCAAAGTTTGATGGAAATTGATACACAGGATTTGCTTCTCTGAATTGGCTATCCCAGAATATTCTATGAGCTACAATGAGACCTGACATTAACCTGTAGTTACTTGTGGTTTATTCATCTATCCATCTAAATGTTATGAGCATCTCCTATGTGCTCTTCATGGTACTAGACTTTAGACATTGAATACGGAGCAAAAAAGACATAGTTTCTTATTTAATGTGTCTTATACTCTGATGCAGCGGTTCTTCACCAGGGGTAATTTTGCCTCAGGGGACATTTGGCAATGTCTAAAGACAGTGTAGGTTGTCATGACTGAGATTTGCTGCTCATGTCTAGCGGGAAGAGGCCAGACCCCCTTCACAATAAAGAATTATCTGATCAAAAAAGTCAGCAGTGCCAAGGTTGAGCAACTCTTCTAGCAGTTGAAGAAAAATAATCATCAGATCACCCACAAGTATAATTACAAACTGAAATACATGTTAGATGCTGGTAGAACTGATTTCCAAAGTTTCTGATCTAGTCGTGAGGATACATATTGATATTGAGAACGTGCGGTTGAAGGGGCAGGAGTGAGTTATTAGGGTAAGAAGGTCTTGGTGAGCAGAGGGACTTTCATGCAAAGACTCCAGGGCTCGAAGGAGCCCAGTGCAATCAGGATCTGAAGTGACAGGTGTGGCTTGAGAACAGAGGCAATGGGGAGTTAGGCAGGAGGGGAAGCTGGAAATGCAGGCAGGGGTAGACAATAAAAGTATGCAGGCCATTTATATTATACAATTCTGTAGACTTCTTTCTTCTTTCATTCTTGATACTTTTCTATAATAACATTCAAGCATTGGATCAGCACCCTTTGTTGTCTTCTGTCATGTAGCCCAAAGGTTTACCTTGGAGACACAAAGGCAACTAAGACAATGGTTTCTGCACTAGGGAGATCATATTCTCACTCAGAAGACATTTGCAGAGTGTGATTAGTGATTCTCACATACATGTCAAATTCTTCCTAAGACCTTGTGCTTTTCTAGCTTTTATTTTTTTATTATTATTATTTTTATTTATGTATTTTATTTGAGAGAGCCTCACTCTGCCACCCACACTGGAGTGCAGTGGTGTGATCATAGCTCACTGCAGCCTCTAACTCCTGGGCTCAAGCAATCCTCTTCCCTCAGCCTCCCAAGTAGCTAGGACTACAAACATCCACAACCACACCCAGCTTATTATTTTATTTTTTGTAGAGGCAAGGCTGTCTCTACAAATTATGTTGCCCAGGCTGGTCTCAAATGCCTAGGCTCAAGCGATCCTCCGGCCTGGGTCTACCAAAGTGCTGGGATTCCAGATGTGAGCCATTGCACCCTACCCTCTAGTTTTTAATTGGCTTATTTTCTTCTCATATTTCAGTTGAGCATTATTCATTTATCGCTGTTGAGGTTTTACTTTTTTTTTTCTTCCCAAAGGTAGATTGTAGACAACTCACCTTTGTTACCAATTTGAAATGCTAGATGTTAATTCTTAATGTTGTAGCTGTAAAGGGCCATGATTTGAGGACGTGTTATTTTTTTAAGCCTGAGTGTGGATTGGTCTGAGTTGAATGCAGTTGCTGAGCCATTGAATGAGGGGGCGTCCCTGAACTAATGAGTGACATGGATGGACCTTTTCTTATAGGTGAGAGTCCATTTGTGATAAAGGCATTGTTTTAGGATACATAAGAGTCATGGTGTATATTCTTGGCAAGTGTTATGAATACATTCGATCTATTTCTTTTGAATTGTAGTGTTTCTCTACTCTCCATCTTATTAAACCAGGTGTCCCAGATTTCGGGTTCAGCACATTTGTCTCTGGGGTCACATAGAGGGACTAACTAGGTGGAGTTTAGGGTAAGGGGGTATTCAGAGTCCTGCCCTCCTGCAACCACAGCAACACCCCCAAGTCTCTCTCATTAGATTGTATTTGTTCTCCTACTTACATTCTTTGGCCTCTACTATAAACATTTTCAAAAAAGTATCCAATGAAAACAATGTTGTCAATGACTGTCTTTAGTAAGTCTGTAGTCAGATTCATATCTTTAAAATATGTACACTGTGTGAATATTTCAAAGTATGTATCATGAAAACAAATAAGCAAAAAAAAAAAGCCAAGAAAGCTGAGATGGCTCCATTAATATCAGGCAAAGATACCTTCAAGATAAGGATTATTTCCAAAATAAAAGAGAGACATTTCATAATGATACAAGGAAGAATTCACCTAAGAGAACTAATAATTTTAATTTGTGTACACCTAATAAGAGAGCTGTTAATTACACAATTAGACAGCAATAAATGCAAAGAAAGACTCATCAATAATGACAGTTGGAAATGTTAAGATGTTACCACAATAGATGAAAGATGAAGATAGAAAATACACACACACACGATATGAAAATTTGCAACAGCACCATCAACGCCCTTGGCAACTTGGTACTTCGAGTCCAACCTCCCTTCACAATCTAATACAGAAACAACAACCCATGATTTTTCTGCATTTCATGGTTAGGTTCCCTGTGGCTCAAGGCCTCTGGTGCAAATGATGTTGTCTTTTAGATTTTCATGCTAAGAAGATATTCATGTTCGTATGTGTGTGCTTTTTCCTCTATAGCATCCTTAATGTTGGCCTCCAGATGAGAGTCTCTGACAATGGGGCTTTAACATCAAACAGCCAAAGTCTCTCAGCGAGTTAACCTCTTTGGCCTTAAATTTCTCACATAATGACATACAACAGTCCGCTCTTCTTCAAGTGGCCTTTGAGGAGTTTAGGGACATGTGTGAATTCACTTCCACAACTCAGCTGCATTGCGAATTCAGTTATTGTGCTGGGAGATGTTGTACCATTATTTTTTTTTAAAGGTGCATATTCTAAAGGTTAATCTTGAGGCTATCACATTAAGGGTTAACATTTTATCAGGGGACATTATAGAGTGCATTTTTGATGGCTGTGATTTCAGATAACAAGCTTGTTGTTTCTATTTTTCAGCTCTAGCTTGGCCTCTAATCTGTAGGGAAGGCTGGTTCCTAAATGCAGGAAATGAGGCTCAATAGAACATGAAAAGCCAGTGTTAATACACCATACAATCTCAAGAAAGAGTGAGAGGAAGAATGACAGAGCTGTTTTGTTGACAGATGAGTAGTTAGGCATCCTCCTAGCTCTCCAAGTCACCACTAGGATGAACTTTCAGGATGCAGTGTCCTGTGGAATTTGACTGTGAAACATAACTTCTTCATAAGGCAGATGTTGTAACGCAGTTCTGGCTTTTGTACCTACAGACAGCTCTGTGTTATGGTGTTTTCTGTTGGCACAACAAACAATTAGTTAGCTTCATGCTGTAGAATATTTCCAGATGCCCTGATACTCCAAACCATTGGTCATTGCAGCCTCCATATTCAGATGTAGTGGCTATGAACAGGTGATGCATGCATCCTGGCCAGGGACCATGTTGATTTTTCCACCTTTTTATTTCCCAAATTCAGGGTTTGTCCACATTAGCACTATTAAAACTTTTGGGGCGCTTCCTGTGCGTTGTAAGATGTTTAGCAGCACTCCTGGCGTCTACCCACTCCAAGTCTGTAGCACCCAACCCCCATCCTTAATTGTGACAACCAAAACTACCTGCAGGCATTGCCAAGTGGCTCCTGAGGGGGCAGCACTGTCTTCATTGAGCACCAGTATGGTAATCCTAGCCTAATCTATTGTGTTACCTTATTACTCCTTAACATACATGGGGTAGAATTAGAATTACAGGAACATGAATTTCTTCCAACAATTATTTCTTTACAATTATGTAATAAAATCATAAAAGGTAAAACTGTATCTTTTCAGAAGCCAAGAAGTAACAGTTTATGAAACAAAACCTCTTTTAGTATTTCATATTAATCAATAGATATTGTGGAAAGGCTAGTTCTTCTTTAAGGTAACAGTTGCTTAAGAGTTGAAGTGCAGCTTATGAGTTTTACAAGCCCTGATTTATGCACAGTTTGAGGCATTGCTGTTTTGCAACTGTTGTTTTCCAGCAGCACTGCTATCTTATAAAAGCATGTATCAACAATAGTATAGAACTGCATATATGCTCCAGAGTCAATGCAATCATTAAATAGCGTGCAATCTGAGTAGAGTCTACCCAAAGCTGGAATTCAGAGCGCATATTTACGCACTTAGCAGCATTGCCATAACACACACACACACACACACACACACACACACACACACACTCACACTCTTAAAGCCTTAGCCATTTAAAAATAGAATTCAACAACTAAGGCTCGTATACATGGGACTCTATTCATAGCAGGATTTCCAATGTGCAAATTTGATGGAATTACTCTTTTTTTAAAAAAAAATTGCTGCAACGTTTTTCATTAACACCATAAACATTTACACATGATTCACCCCAAATTGCACCCTAGATGTATTTACCCTGACTTGGCAATTTCATACTTCATGTCTCTACTTCCCTTCATGCTTCAATACAGAAACAGGCAACCGATGACTTTCCTGTATTTCTGTGGCTCAAGTCCTCTGGCCAACCTGATAAATGACTTATGCTATTTGATAACCTGCAGCAGATCCTCTGAGATCTTCTTTAGAAATTTCCTCCAAGATCCTAACTACATTCATTTGTAGAAATATTTGAGATGCAATGCATACCCTGTCTAGTATCCCCCCACCCCCTAACAGAAATGTGAAGTAGGGTGATCTGTCATCTTTGTGCAGGTCATTGCCAGCTCTAGCACCAGAATCTCCTCACCTGGGGAATATCTCAGTCCCAGGCCAACTGGGACTTGGTTACTCTAATTCTAGGTGTGGTTGAAGCATCAGTGGGTTCCTGTAACACTGGCACAGGGAAAAACATTAACAGTGGAACAGAATAGAGAGTCCAGAAGTGCATATGAATAGAGAAGCTGGTCCCAGCTGGGACCAGCTTTTTAACCTTGCCAAATCTTGCTATTGCATCTTTAGCTTTTCTTCTTTCCTTTTTATAGCTTCTTCCTTCTACTTTCTTTTTAGTTTCTTCTGTTTTTCTCGACTAATTTCTTAAGTGGGATGATTCACTCATTACTTTTTGCCCTTGTTTTTGTTACTGATGTTAGTATTTATGGCTTTAGATTTTCTCTACTACTAATTTTCCTGCCTCCTGTAAATTCTAAAACACAGTATTTCAGTATTTGTCTATTAAGTGTTAAGTGAGATTTGTGTGACGTTCTAATAAACAGTTAATTTTTAAGTGTTTTGTGTGTATTTTCTAACGATGAGATACAAAGTTATATAATTGTCTATCAAATCATCGGTTAACTATTTAGTTTATGGCATCTGTTTTTCCTATTTTTTGTTTGATCTATTAAAATTGAAAATAGGTTTCTTTGTATCTTCCATTTATGAATGAATTTATAAATTCTTCCTGTAATACTACTGATTTGGGGTTTTTTAAAGAATGTATGTGGCATAAAATATATAACAAGTTATCTCCTTGAAGAATGAAATATTTTCCTATGTAATATTCTTGCTATCTCTTAAAATGCTTTCTGTTTTACAATAGATATCCAATATTAGTAGAAATATGCTTGTTTCTTTTTTGCTTTTGGGTTGGCTATTGCTGAGAATAGATTTTTTTTATATTTTGACCTTTAGTAATTTCAGATATTATGGTTGTATCATTTCATATGACAGATATCTATAATTTCTTTTTTTCAATGTGACAATTTCAGTCTAGTAACTGCCTAACTTATGCTATTTATGAGTTTGAGGATATTTGATATAATTCAACGTATTTTAATCTTTCGGATTTCCTTTTTTATGCATTCCTTTTAATAAATGAGTTTGTTCTTTTTCTGTATTTTCTTCTTAATTTGCCATTTACTTGATTTCTACTTTTCAAGAAAAACTTGCAGTTGTAAAACTCACATTGAAGTCATTAAAGTTTAAAATTAAGCAAGACCTTAGCTCCATTCTAGAAAATACCAATCACCTGTCTCCCTAGTTACAGGCTATTATTGTTCAGCATTTAAATTTTATCCTTTGCTTTATCTAACAAGAATATTGATGTTGTTGTATTTAAACAGTTAGGATTTACATTCATGCTTGCCTTTTATTTGCTCACTATTCCTTTTTGCATATTAGTGCTAATTCGATCTATGTTTCCCCCCTGCTTGAGATATGTTTTTAAAAATATGTATCATGAATATTTGTTATAAACTCTTTCAGTTTTTGTTTGATTGAATACCTTTCTTCCCTGCTCATTCCTGAAAGATAATTTTGCTTATTATGCAAACCCAGGTGGACCATTATTTCACGTTTCACTGTCTTCTGGCTATACAGATGTCAGTTGGTTTTGAGTTAAATTTTATGCACAGGTTGTCTTTGGCAAGGGCTAAAATTTAAGATCTCCTGTTTATTTTTGGCATTCACCAGTTTCATGTCAATATTGATTTTTTTTTTTTTTTTGCTTTATCCATTCTTCCTATGGTTTCTGTGCCTTTGGATTCATATATTTAATCATTATTTGAAGATCTTAGGGATCACCTTTCAAATACTGACACTTCTCTATTCTTCCTGTTTTCTCAAATTTTGATTAGATATATGAGATTCTCATTTTTACACCCATGTCTCCTAAATTGACTTTTATATTATTAGTTTCTGTCTTCTGTTTTTTGTAAGATTTTCCCAGATATATCATTTATTTATTGTCTTTTCTTCTGTGTCTAATCTCTTTAGCTAATCCATTAATTTTTATTTATTTCAACAAATACAGTTTTCATTTATTTCATTTCTATGTGGTCATTTTTCAAATCTTCCTTGTCCTTTCCAGTAATTTCCTGTTTTTTGTTTATTGTTTCCTGTTTCAAACTTTATTTTTTAAATAACTATTTTATATTGTGTGTGCAGCACCCGTAATACCTCTGTGCTCATGGGCTTAGTGATCTTTGACTGTGAACTCATGTTTATTTGATCTTAATCTGTGGGAATTTTCTGGCCTGTGCTGGCATTCTTTCCCCAGGCAGGTAGGTTCGCTTTCCTTCTGATAGAAGCTAGAGTGTAAGACTTGAGCCCTTTCAAGTGTCCAAATTCTCCACCTTACTGGAAGCCTAAGCTTGGGTTTCTGGCCCCAGCCCCTTGTCTTACATGTCTGGCTGCCCTTCCAGCTGCCTGCTCCCTTTGTCTGAGGTCAGTGCTACTATGGGTGTGTTACATAAGGGCAGACTTCCCTTAGGTCCAGTTTTCCCGTTGCTCAGGACACCCAAATATTCTTTTGCTTACACTGTTGGAGGAGCTTTATGTGGGAAAGCTTAATTTTGGGTATTTCTCTTACTTCCTTCTGCCCAGAAGTTCACTAGCAAGTGCATCTTATCAGGAGGTAATTGTTTTGTTCAGGGAGGGTCTCCCAGAGTGATGTGTTACCTGCTGTTGATAGGAGTGGAAGCTTTTCCTTTGAGAAGGTTTCACCAATGGAAAAACAGGAAGGAATGAGGGAGGGAGGGAGGGATTAAGGGGGGAAGAAAGAAAGGAAGAAAGGAAGGAAGAGAGAGAAGGAAGGAGTAAAAAAAGGGAGGAAGGGAGAGAGGGAAGGAGTGACAAAAGAACAAAGGAAGAAAGGAAGTAAAGAAGGAGAGGAGGAAGAAGTACTGAGAAACATCTGACTCAGTGGCGAGACCCAGTTCGTACATGTTCTTATCCTATGAGCTAATTTTTTCTCTTTTGTTTTTCTTCAGAGAATTGGCTGTCTCTTACTCTGTAATACAAATCTGTGAGAAAATAGCTTTTATAAAAAGAGATTTTGTAGTATTACACAGTTGGCAGAAATATAGTTGTCTGTTGTAATAATGAATACTAATCTAGAATAGGAGGCTGAGAAGAAAAATATCATTAAAATGGTAATGTCTTTTTTTTTTATGTGAATGAAACTCATCCAGTATTGGTTTTGAAAGATATCTAAGTTCTAGGAGCAGACTGTAGCAGAATCTCCTTTAATACTCTAAGGAAAGGACGCTTTTAGAAAGTAGGCATTGCCTCCATATGTGAAAACTGCATTCCTTTCATGAGGGTTGCATTTTCTGGAACACAGGATGTGACACAGGAGACATAAGAAGGGATCTTGCAGCAGTGCAGATGAATCAAGTCACTGCACTTTCTTATTTGATCTTATTTTAAAAAGATTCTTCCAGGGGAGCAGGACCTTGGAACCCACAAAGTCTGGAGCAAGTCATTGACCTTGCAAGGTATTCACGTCCTCACAGTAAAATGGAGAATAAAATTGCTAGTTTTTAAGGATACTCTTAGGAATAAATAACTTGTTATAGCACATATCAGATCATCAATCATGCCAACCTGTTTTCCTTTCTCTCTTACTCTCTCCCTCTGTTCATTTTCTCCATCTTCTCTCCAACTATTCCTCCCTCTCTACCACTGTTGCTCCCTCCCTTCCTTCCTTCCTTCCTTCCTTCCTTCCTTCCTTCCTTCCTTCATTTTTTCCTTCCTTCCTTTCTACATCCCTCCTTCCCCTCTCTGTCTTTTCCTTTGCTTCCTTTTCTTTTTCTTCCTCTCTCTTTTTCTTATAAAACAGAATTTGTCAACTTTGGCACTCATGACATGTGGAGCTGATCACCCCGTCTTTGTTGTAGGAGGTGTCCTATGCATTGTAGGAGGTTTAGTTTAGCAGCATGCCTGGGCTCTGCCCAGTAGATGACAGTGGCACCACTACCACAAGTTATGGAAACCAAAAAGATCGCCAGACATTGTCAAATATTGCCTCTGAGGCGAAACCACCCCTGGTTGTGAACCACCGCTCAAAAATACACTTCATATCAATAAAAATCCTGCTTTATATATATATATTTTTTGCTCAGTTCAGGGTTATAAGATTGTAAGACGCTAGTGTTTTTACAAGATTTCTAGGGATGTTCTTTGATTGAGTCTTAAAATCTTACTTTCACTGTTGATGAAAAATTGAAATTATGTTGTTATTTTTATATTCCTTCATATAGCAGCATAAAACTTGGTATTTTATGGGAATGAGTATGCATCTTGTTCTGATTCTATGGTCTACTTTTATGTGTCTCAAAATGAGATTCAGATCAAAGAAAATTAAAACGAGAGCAAAAGTGAATATCAAGGTAAAGGTATAGCATTCTGATTATCTGCTGCTTGTCCATCTCAGGTATGCAATACTGACACTGTGCCTCTAGTAGCTTCTTGACATTCTTAAGATGAAAATAATTTAGTTTTTATCTAAATATATTAATAGAGAATATACAATATGTATTTATTCATATATTAATACTGGAACAATAGAGTAAGGTTAAACACTCAGAATTTAGCTCAACCTTGAGATTATTATGAAGTACTTAACAAAAATAAAAACTAAAAAGACATTAGTAGCATACTTCCCAGTGTCATCTCTGCAGGAGCTCAGGGCTTGGAGAATAGGACATGTCTTTACCTGATTGACTCCTGTTGGGATTGTTCTCAGAGCTCTCCTGACCTTGGTCCACACACTTGGGAGCACATGGTTCCTAATACTGATAACCACAGTCTCATGAATTTTTCTCATTTTGCAGAGGAGGGAATTGAGGCACTAGATGGTAATATCTTTTTCGTTTCACATAGTTGCTGGTGGCTAAGGGAAGCTGGTGCTCAGCTTGTCCCAGGCCATATCTAAGACATTTGTCTGGCCCCTTGCTTTCATTCCTTTCATGCACACAGCAAGCATATCCAACTTTTCTATGCTGGTCTATTTCTAGAAGGTGTTATTTGACATGGCATCACCTCCTTTGTAGTGCTCTATGAGAATGATAGAATGACCTCTCTTTTAAACCTGTCTCCTTATCCGCCCCAACACATACCCCTTTGGGATGGGGGCATAAGGGGGTATCCCTTCTCCACACTGACTTTACCTGCTTCTCTCTTCATTGTCCCTCTGCAGCAGATAATATAAGCAAGAAAAAGATTAAGTTAATTACATGCATCTCAAGTTTCAGTAGGAATATCCCACAATTCCTGTGTCTCTTAATTTAACTGTTATTTATTGAACACCTGCTATGTTCTTGGGAAAATTCCAGGTGCTGGATGGAATTAGTTTATGATGATAACTAAGGCTTGCAGAGACATTAATGTGCTGTTCTTCTTCTTCTTCTTCAGAAAGTATAGCCATGTACAAACTACTAAAGGGCGATATCAAATGTTGGGGAGATAAATATCAAAATACAGAGCTTCCATACTTGTAGTTTTGTTTAGTTTAATAGGCGTTAACATTTACTCATTTTCAGCTACCTACATTTATTGAGCAGTGCCTATACCACTCATTCTAATTTAATTGCATAATAAATTACACTGTATTTGCTGTTTATAGAAATTTAGTTTAACGATATGTTTATAATTTTCTTATTACTATGGATAATACATTTAATGACCATAATTAAATTCTTGCGAAATTTTTGAATTGTTTTAAGTAATTTACCAATGATTTTCCCAGGTATTAATTTAATATATTGAAATTTTGTCTTTATACCATAGAGGTTTTTTTTATATCATTCATTTATTTAACAGGCATTTATCACTCATCTACTTTATGCAAGGAAAAAAATGGTCAAGACAAGGATGCCAAGTCTTTAACCTCAAGGAACTTACAGTTTATGTACAGGGACACATATGCATCAAATAAACAGAAAAAGGAATGTATATTCATATGAACTCGGCATATTCGTCTTTATGTTATCATTAATAACATCCAAATGTCAACAACACATCTATTGTTACTTTGGTTAAAAAGCTACACAGACAGTAGTAGATATGGTACTTGGATGAAGAAAGCTGAAGTTTATTATTTTTTCTTTCTAGTTTTAATCCCTAAGGGTCATTGATAAAAGACTTACACAAACCCCCCTTTAGTAAGCTAATAGTGTATAATAATCCTGTTCTTAAAATGGTGATAGAGATTTGCTTGGTTTATACTACATGACACCATAATACCGTATTAAGACTTGATTCTCTTTATATCATGGAACAACTCAGGTAGTGTTACAAAGTGCTGTTACTGAATAAATGCGGAGAAGAACAAGCTCTCCAGAGCAGTGCCATGCCTGTGTCTGATGTTTCCCAGGATAGAAAACTGCGCAGATATTGATGGTTTGTTTCAGGTGCATTGACAGCCTGATCATAGGCTCTAGCCATGGACCATGAAAAATGGCTTCTCCAGGGGCTTAAGAAAGACAATGAAGAGCTTTGCATTTTCTCTTGGCATTTCCTGCTATTGTTTAAAAGGTCACATATGCAATTTAAAATGTTCCATGCATGGAGCATGACAAATGCCACGTAGAAAATGAAACTGCTTTCGTTGACATTTTTGGCCAATTTCCAAAGGGTACCGTTTTTCACCTTTTCCCTTTTGTGGATTTGCAAAATTTGGCTTGTGCAAAATGCATGCCCCACAGTGCACTGTAGGTTGGGAAGTGCCACATGTTAAGTAGAAAATCGTGTGTAGATGAGGATGGCACATTCAGAATAAAAGTGAGAAATTAAATGACATCAAAAAAATAGAGAAAAATAGAGAAAAACTTGTAAATGAGTCTATCAGAACTATCAGAAGCTCAAAAAGAAAGAAAGGCTTAGAACTCATCAATAACAATGTCCAGTCACATTCATATGTAAAGAAAGTGAAATCAACTTTATTTTATTTTAGTTAATTTTACTTTATTTTATTTTATTATCCTTTTACCTAGCTGAATGGCAAAACTCAGTTCAGTTATCTTTGGGCGTGGAAAAATGAGCACTCTCACAGTTTGCTAGTTGGAGGAAGAATTAAGGTAGAGTTTTAGAAGACATTGGGTATTATACAATAAAATTTAGAAAGAGACCCACTTTTCTCCTCTGGAAGCATTTTTGCTTCCAGGAATCTATCTTACAGATACATGCACAAAGATATATATACATAGGTGATCATTGCAACTGAAATTTTTCTCATCAGGAAAATGAGTGAATTATTTTAAGCACTTAGAATATTAAAACTATCTTTCCCTTGAAATTGAAGAGGCAGAGCAAAATGTGAGGACACAGAATAATATTCACATAAACTCCTTAAACCTATGTATGCATGTATAGGTACTTGTATATGTACATAGATATGAATGCACAATTGTATCCATACACATATGTATATATATGTGTGCATGTGGGTGAATGCTTGTGTGTAGATTTGTATACAAATATGTGTATGTTGCTGTATTAAAAAAAGTCAAAAAATAAATTATTAACAATGTTTGCCTCTTAGAAGGCGACTGTGGTACGGTGCCCTTAGAGAGAGGCTTTGATTGGCAGAGAAAATGAAAAACCATAACTGCACCTATATTTAAGAATTTTAAAAATTCTTTGTAATGAGTTTGAGTACATTGACATTTCATTTATGCACATCTTCTAGGTGTGTATAAAAAGCCATGAGAAAAAGATGATTTCATGCGATAGAGAAAACTAGCACAGGTTAGAATTTGGACTCAGCTAGTGAGACAGTATCTGCCCAAACCAATTTAATCAAAGCTTTGTTGCATGAGCCGGGTGTGGTGAGTCACACCTGTGACTGCAGCGCTTTGGGAGACCAAGGAGTGAGGATCACTTGAGGCCAGGAGTTCAAGACCAGGCCGGGCAACATAATAAGATCCCTTCTCTACAAACAGTTTAAAAAATCTAGCCAGGCATGGTGACTCAGGCCTGTGGTCTCAGCTACTCAGAAGGCTGAGGTGGGAGGGTTGCAAGAGCCCATGAGTTTGAGGCTGCAGTGAGCTATGATCACACCACTACACTCCAGCCTGGGTGACAGAACAAGACCCCATCCTTAAAAAAATTTGTTTTAAACACTTTGTTGTGTGGAAGAAAGCTGTATATTTAAACAAATATAACCAAACCCGTAACACTGGGGAGAAAGATTGATGGACTGTTGAAAGGATTATACCCGTTAGGCCAATTTTGAGATTTAGGCAAGGAATCTCAGAAGTTCCAAAAAGTTCTGCTGTGGTTCAGTGTTACAGGGAAATCTACTCAAGGGAATAATCTATGGCTTGCAATCACTTTGCTTTTTTGTTACATTTCCTATTATTCATTGCTTTGTTGGGCTTGAGAGAAGCCCTACAGAGAAATAAGAAATACTCTACATCATTCACATCTTCTTGGCTTTTGAAAATTAAATTTTATATACTTAAAAGCAGCCATGACACATGAAAACATTTTCTTTCTTCCTCAAACCTTCTTTACCTAGCCTCACCCAAACCAAACTTTAGTTTTTACATTAATTTTTCTTTTCCAAAGCTATGCAGCTGACACTCATCTGCTCACTTGGCATAATTCATTTGGCATCCAGTAAGTTTAAGAAATTCTGTCTGGGCTTCATGCAATCATAACCTATATCCAAATAGCAACACTTATAATAACAATAATAATAGTATTTTTTAGTGTTCACATGGATTTTCTCCCTTAATTTTCATGACATCTCAACAAAATAGACAAAATACATGGGCTTCTCCTCAGCCCTGAACTTTGCCTGTCATTAACCCCTTGAAGAAAAATGGCGCTGAGCTGTCTATCAGTCATTCCCTGGCAAAAAGGGACCAGAATCAGTGTAGATGGCTTTCTGAAGACATTGACTTGATTTCTGTCACCAACAATGGCATATTCAGGCTGTGCTCCACACCAGGTGCCATGTGGGCATGGAGTCCACCACACCAGGGGAATTCTCAGAAGCAGTATTGAAAACACATAGGAAAGCATTACTTAAGCCTGTGTAAACATAAGCTCTGTCCAGACATGGAATACAGTGGGAGTTCTTCCTAGGATAATCCCAAATACTAATATGTGCCAGAAAGCTTACCTATAACATGAGAATTCAAGGCAAAGGCATTTTTGGTATGTAAGTAAAATATTAGGTTGAATCCATTTCTTAATGCGGATGTTGAAGAATTAATGTTATATCCATGAAGCTAATGTTGACTGGAAGGACTCAAAAATCCTGAAGAATATAAGTTTCTTGACCTCCTTTATTGAAGACTTCAGCTCCATTACACGACCACCTCACAGTCCTCATTCGGTTGCCTTTTGCCTGTTTCTGACTTACTGAAGGACAATGGTGTGGAGCTACGATTTATCACCCAGAAAATGATTACTAAAGTCCGTATTCTACTCTGAATACTGAAAACTCTGAAGTAATGACCCTAACCTAAACCTCCTCTTCTTCTGGCTGTCACTTCTTCCTTCCCACTTTGATCACTCTTCCGTGAATCCTTGCAAACCTCCTAGTACTGAGTATCCTTCCAGCCACCAAATGTCTGACATACATCGCTGGATCTGACTTTAAGTCTCTCATTAAGACCCTCAATTTCCTCCTCTGCTTGTGGTGGGCTCACCCTGTTGTTTCTCAGCTAAGAGTCCATCCAGATATCAATTTCTTGTGTCCCATAGCACTGCTAGCATTAAGTGAATTACTGCATGGTTTGGCCTCATTATTAGTGTGTGGTTTCCAGAAACACTTGAGATCTTACTGTTGGCTTGTAATCTGTCTTAGTCCATTTTGTGCTGCTGTAACAGAATACCTGAAACTGGCTTGTAAAACATAGAAATTTATTTCTCATAGTTCCAGAGGCTGGCAAGTCCAAGATCAAGGCACCATCATCTGGCAAGACCTTCTTGAACATCATCAAATGGCAGAAGGGCAAAGAGCTTAAGAGAGTGAACCCACTCCTGCAAGCCCTTTTTATAATTACATTCGTCTGTTCATGAAGGCAGAGCCTTTGTTACCTAAACACCTGCCATTCTTCCCTACCCCGCAACACTGTCTTATTAGGGGTTAATAATATTCATGTCAACGCATGAATTCTGGGAACACATTCACACCATAGAACAACCCATTTACACTCCTCATCAGGGTTTATTTTCAAAAGGGCATCAATTTAAGGTTTTTTGACCTTTCCTTTTTTGTTTTCATTATATCTCATGTTTATACTAACAGATTCATTTGTTCTTATAACTCTTCTGTCTTCCAGAATCTGGGACGGTTTTCCACCTCCCAAGTGGGATCTAGAAGTTAACCCCCACCATCAACCCAAGTACTCCTCCTGTGTCCAATGGCCAGTCAGCCTCAATCTGGTCTTCTCTTGAGTTGTGACATATTTTTCTCCTTCCATTAATAGTGACCATTACTGTAATAGGAATTTATACTTCCTTCTTTGTCCTCCAGTTCTCCAAAACTGGTTCTCTACCCTTTCAATTTTATGCTAATGAAACTCATTAAAGCATGACCAGTGATTTCTACATTGCCAAAACCCAGTGGTGTCTTTTTAGTGATGATCCTATATCAATTTGATGGGCACTTATCACTTGCAGAATTCTTATTCCTTTTCATTGTATCACTATATTCTGGTTTTATTCTACAATTGTGAGAAGTTCTTCTGTATTTTCTTCTCTTATTATTATTAAATGTTGACTTTTCCTAGGGTTTGTTCTTGACTTCATTCTGTATATTGTATGTCTAGGTAATTCATTGCATCTTCTTATCTTCAACTATCTGCCTCTATGTGGATGATTGTCTAGTCTTTATTTCCAGCTCAGGCCACTAGCTTCAGTTACAGTGTTTGTAATTTTAGCCCCTATTAGAAATGTCTAGTTGAGTGTCACATAGACATTCCAAACACAACACATTCAAATATTAAGAGATGCTCTTCCTCTAAAACCTATTCCTCTCTGCACCCTCCTGTTAGTTAAAGGTGCCCCATATACCAGTGCGTCCAAGATATAAACTCTGTTGGATTTTACTTCTCTTTTCTCAGCACTTATGTAAATGGATGTCTACTTCTCATTTCTGCCCTGCAAAACATTCCTAGCTATGTGCTGTCTTCCTGTGGCCCACCGTGACAGCTTCCTTATCTCAGTTTAGATTGTTATGAAGTCCATTACTCTTCTGCCTCCTACCTTCAAGCTACTATTGGAGTCATCTTCCTGATTCTCACATTTGATGGCTTCAATGGCTAAGTGATGCATTCCAGTCTTTCTTAGTTCATTTTGTGCTGCTACAACAAAACACTTGAAACTGGGTTATAAAAAATAGAAATGTATTTCTTACGGTTCTGGAGGCTGGGAAGTCCAAGATCAAGGCACCATCATCTGGCAAGACCATTTTGCACATCATCAAATGGCATAGGGGCAAAGAGCTCAAGAGAGCGAACCCACTCCTACAAGCCGTTAAAAATGCATCATGGCAAAATCTCTTTTTTTACCACCTGGGAAAACCTAAGACCCTTGGGATAGCACAGAAGACTCCTTAATCTGCCCATGTGTCCCTTTTCCAGTGTTAGCTTATTTTACTTCTTGTACACCTCGTGCCCTTGCCCCTTGGAACAAACAGCTCACAGTTCCCTCAGCACACCCACCCTTCTACCTGCCCGGGAGCTGCCTTCCGATAAGTTGTATCTCGATGACTTCCTCCCCACTCTCCATCTGGGAAGATCCCAGTCATTCATTTGTGAAGGCTCAGTGAAAAATATTTTATTTATTTTTCTTCATATAATATTTTTATGTATACATATATATGTATATGTATGCTATCTATCTATTAGATACATCTTGTTTTGGCTTATTTTTATTTTTTATTTTTTGAGACAGAGTCTCAGTCTGTCACCCAGGCTGGATTGCAGTGGCATGATCACAGCTCACTGCACCCTCGACCTCCTGGGCTCAAGTAATCCTCCCACCTCCCTGAGTATCTGGGACTACAGGTGCATACCACCATGCCCAGCTAATTTTTGTATTTTTTTGTGGAGACACAGTCCCACTATATTGCCCAGGCTGTTTTTGAATTCCTGGGCTCAAGCAATCTACGTATGTCGGCCTCCTAAAGTGCTGGGATTACATGCATGTGCCACTGTGTCTGGCATTATCCTTGTTATTTTAATGCCTACCTCATTTGTCTTTTTCAAATAATACTCAACAAATGATTTCTGGATTGATAAATGCATGAATGAAATGATAGTTTGCCAAAATACAGAATATTAAAACCATAGGGTAACCTTGAGTCAATTTAGGTAAAAAATAGGGGATTATTTTATATTAGAAGATTATTCAATGTATTATTAAAATGTTTGTTTATTTCATGTGTGTTAAGTGTTGAGAATTTAACAGAGAATGAGACGTGAATGGTCTAAGTGTTTATGCATCAGAGTAAAGTTGAAGAAATGTAGGGTTCCCATGGTGTTTCTTCTCAAGCTTTGATAATAATACTTCTTTATTGATTGCAACTGTACATTGGCAGCACCCCTCCAGACTGGAAGATAAGGTCGATTTCTCCTTTGTGTTTCTTTTATAACCTTGCATTTTTATTCCTCTTGGGCTTACTGTTATGAGTTTGGTTTCTAGTTTCTATAGCATGAGTTCTAAGAAGTGGAAATCAAGATGGAAGGAAGTTACTATAGTAAGAGGGTGTCATCAGGTATCTTAGAGTCTCACTGCAGCTCCCTTGACACAGGCAGTTCTTTTTCTTGCCAGCAGCCCTTTCCAAACTAATATCACCAGCCTCATATTCCCCTCCCCTTTATAGATGGAGCCCCTTTGTCAAGCAGGCCAGTTTACTAGGAAAAGGCCCTTCTCAGACACGCTTTCTCATCCTGATGCTTTGCCTTTACCAGGAGCGAGGCCAGAACCTTCAGCATGCATTTATATCAAAAAAGAGAGATGTGCTATTTTCATTTAAATTCTGCATTTCCACTGGGCATAGTGGCTCATGCTTGTAGTCCCAGCACTTTGGGAGGCTAGGTCGGGAGGATCTCTTGAGACCAGGAGATCATGACCAGCCCAGGCAACATAATGAGACCCCGTCTCTACAACTTTTTTTTTGAGAAAGGGTCTCAGTCTGTCACCCAGGCTGGATTGCAGTGGCATGACCACAGCTCCCTGCAGCCTCAACCTCCTAGGCTCAAGCAATCCTCCCACCTCAGCCTCTGGAGTAGCTTGGACCACAGGTGTGCACCACCATGCCTGGATAATTTTTGTGTTTTTTGGTAGAGACAGGGTTTTGCCATGTTGGCCAGGCTGGTCTTGAACTCCTGACCTCAGGTGATCTGCCTGCCTTGACCTCCCAAAGTGCTGGGATTACAGGTACGAGCCACTGCGCCCAGCCTCTGTAATTTTTTTTTTTAATTAGTGTGCTAGTAGTCTCAGCTACTTAGAAGGCTGAAGCAGAAGGATTGCCTGAGACTAGGAGTTTGAGGATACAATGAGCCATGAGCACATTCCACCCTGGGTGACATAGTGAGACGCTGTCTCTATTAAAAAAATAAATAAACAAATTATAAATTTTCGCATAGTCGTAAACCTCTGAAGATGTGGATATTTCATTTGTCACATTTAGGTCTTTAATACAGTAATACCTTCTCTTGGAAAACAGTGTTTCTCAGTCTCTCCCGTATTGATAATGTTTCCACTTTGCCCTTGAAGATTTTGTGGCTTATGGGGAAACAGTTTATGGGGTGTCTTTCAGCAGAACCACAACCCTTTTTAGGAAGAAGCTAATTATGGTGTGAAAGGGACACGTGCTCTTATTAGGTAGTGATAGTAAGAGTTAAAACCCAATTCTCTTGAGCTGTTACTTGGATTCCTTAACTGAGGGTGATTTTGCATCTTTGGCACTAGATGTCATTCAACTGACAGTCAGGGACTCCCAGGGGACCCCCAAACTCTATGTTACCTTTATGAGTAGGCAAGAATAGATTTTTCTTGGAGAGGAGTGTCTCCTCAAAGAAGTCTGTGACCTAAAAGAAAAGATGAAAAATCTCTGCTTTGGATTCGGAATGTCAGGACTGCTCACTTGGAACGTAAGGAGAGTTTCTTCCTAGTATATACGAGACTGAACCTCATGGGGTTGCCACTTTCTTAGACCCAAAGCTTTCAAATACAGTCGTTTTTATATGGCTTTTACTTAGACAATAAGATCATCATGTATTCCTTTTTTCCTCTTTCAGCATCTGGCATTTTTCTCCCCTTGGGCTTGTTGTTCTGGGTTTTTTTTTCTGGTTTCTAGACGATAGGCATTCATACATTCACATTATGTTGCCTCCTAAGTTGTAAGCTCTCCAAAGAGAGGGGATATACTGCTTTAGAGATGATGGCAGGAAACAGAGAGCATTTTCACAGAGAAGATGGAGTCCATTTGAGTCAGGGGATCTTGTTTGAAATCTTACCTGTGTGATCTGGGGTGAATTAATGCAGCTATCTGGAAAATCTAGAACTGAGACCTCAGAGGATTGCAGTAAGGATTCCTGGAAGTTAGGATCTCCTCGGTAAATATAAATACCTTATTCTCTTGGGTAATGAAGCTAACCCACAGGATGATGCCAATTATCTCCTTGGTATTATAAGCGCATAAACAATAGTTCACATTTATTGAGTGCTTACTATGTGTAAGATACAATTATGTGCTTTGGGATATTTGTTCCCACATGAAACAAGTGTTTATTTAGTGCCTACTCTGTGCCTAACACAGGAGATGCAGCTGTCATGAGCACTAACACTGTCCCAATATCATGGTGCTCATGTACCCATGTGGGAAAAAGTAAAGACAGGCTCAAGCATATAAAATAGGGAAGGTGGTCTTAGGATAATTCAAGCTGGATTGGGATCAGTAGTGATTGAAGGGCTAGATTAAATGAGGAGTGTAGGACATGCATCTCTGCAAGATGGCATTTGAGCAAGAAACATAGGCAAGACTTATCTACTTTAATTTTCACAGTAGGGCCATGAGATTACACTACTGTTTATTAACTCCGTTACAGAGTTGTGGAAACTGAGATTAAGATGATTGAATAACTCAGCCAGATTAGTAATAGGGCTGGTAGTCTTTAATGCAAGTCTCATGGGCTATGCTGCACGTAGTCTTAACAACTTGCCACCTTCCGTGGTATAAGAGAGGAACCAACCCAATTCCCGTTGCCTGCCTTCCCTGCTATATTAGTCTATTCTTACACTGCTATAAAAAATACCTGAGACTGGGTAATTTATAAAGGAAAGAGGTTTAATTGACTTACAGTTCCGCATAGCTTGGAAGGCCTCAGGAAACTTACAATCATGGCAAAAAGTGAAAGGGAAGAAAAGCACCTTCTTCACAGGGCAGCAGGAAGGAGAGAAGTGCTGAGCAAGGAGGAAGAATCCCATATAAAACCATCAGATCTCATGAGAACTTACTCGCTATCAGGAGAACATCATGGGGGAACTGTCCCCATGATCTAATCACCCCCCATGAGGTCCCTCCCCCAACACATAGGGCTTACAATTTGGATTACAATTCAAGATGAGATTTGGGTGGAGACACAGAGCCAGACCATATCACCTGCCATCTAATTACCTTGATCAACTGCCCTGCAACCATTCCTTAGTGAGCAATAGGGACACACTCAGGAATGGTTTTAATAGAATTTTAAAGTTATCAATATTGTAGTTTAATTGTAATTTTAAAAATGGTGAACCTCACATCAGTGGCTAGGATCAGCAGATGACATGCTGCATCTTGGGGTCAATAATTGCCGCAAGCGCATTATTAGAGTTGCTGTTAATAGTCATGGAAACCACCCTGTACCTTCTTCCCCCAGCGCAACCAACCTGGCAGTGATTGACCTACTCGGTAGTGAGTTGCTAGACATCAGGAGAAGTCAGAAGTAAGTGGAAGAGGGCCAGGTGTCTAGAAGACCTCCCCACCCATAGCAGTAACAACACACATGCATAGGAATAGGTTAAATGAGTCTTCACTCATTGATCCATTCATTCATCTTTCATCCATGAATTAACTATTCATGACCCATTGTTGTTGACTCTGAAGATACCATAGCAAACAGGATGCACAAATTGTCCTGCTGTTACTTTAGTTATGGGGACAGAAGATAAAGCAGTGATCAAATGCATGAAGGACAGAATTGCTGATTGTGATCATAGCTTTGAGGGAAATGAAGCAGTGATAACATCTAATGTGGGTTATGAGGATCTTTGAGATGGAGTGGCCAGGGCGTGTGTTTATGAGGGTGAGGAATTTAAGCATCCCAGACACAAGTTCTGACTCAAACATCAGCCTTTTAATTATGTGAAAGGGTCTCGCAAAATTTAATAAACTTAGTGGTAGGAGTTCAGGTTAACACTACAAGAAACCAAGCTTTCTTTGTGAATGGTGAGGTTAGAAGGGGTTTGTTGCTGAAAATCCCATTTGCAGGTTCTAAGGCTGGGGATGAAGTAGAAGGAACAATCTCTTGTCATTCGCCAAGCAAAGAACAATCCCTGTATCTGGCAAAAGAGACATACCTTTCTATGAATCCTGGTTTTGGTCATAAGCCAAACTTCTATATTAGTTTTCCTTTTTTGGTCGAGTTAGTGAACAGTTGGATGATTAGCTAAATGTTGCTGAAATAGGAGGAAGGCAGATTTAAAATACAGAAAGTAACTCCTATTTAATGATTTGAAAAAATGAGGTTAATCAGACAAAATTTTAAGGAAAAGTGAGATAATTTTGGTGTATAAAACTATGAAATGTTAGGCTGGGCATGGTGCCTGACACCTGTAGTCATAGCATTTTGGGAAGCTGAGGCAGGAGGATTGCTTGACCCCAGGAGTTCGAGACCAGCCTGGGCAACATAGCGAAACCCCGTCTCTACAAAAATTACAGAAATTAGCTAGGCATCCTGGTGTGTGCCTATGGTCCCAGCTGTGAGGGAGGCTGAGGCAAGGAGAATTGCTTGAACCCAAGAGGTCAAGGCCTCGGTGCACTCTGTCCTGGCTGGCAGAGTGAGATCCTGTCTCACACACACACACACACCCACACACACCCACGCACACACACACCCACACACAAACTATAAAATTTTGGAATGTAATAACATTGATGCTGAAGTGAATTGTGGAAAAATATCATATAAAATATATTTTAATCACATGGTATAAATTTCTCTCTGTGCATTAGTTACCAAAATTTGAACATAAACATTTTCAAATATACCCTTGTGCAAATGTCAGGGATAGCAGGTGGTATATCACTTTTTATATTTAAAATGCATGTAGGAGTGAAAGGAAAAAGGTAAAAATATGTTAAGTTTAGAATTCTAATGAAAGAACATATTGGAACTATGAAAACATTATGGAGGACTTTGTTCATTTATGGTCTGAGCACAGATGATGCTAAACATGGTCCTTCAACTTTAGCTGGCATCCATTTGAAATGAACACGCTAAACACCATGAGAAGCAACTGCATGAAAAGTAAAGAGCGTTATCCAAGTGAACTTCATATCTCATCATTTGCCTGTGTTTATGTAATAGTAAAGACCCAAGGAATTGGTCTAATTAATTGGTATTTTATTTTAGTGATGAAATAATGAGTGCGGTTGAGCATGCCAGATGTATTCATCTAATACATTCTTCCAGTCACATGGTAGGCTGCATTAGGTGATAATGCTTCACCCTGAATTCATTTATAAGTTAGTGAAGGGAAGTCCACAACTCTGGTCTCAGAGCATTTATCCCATTGTTGATCAGCCAAGCTGTTGCTCTTACTTAGCTGCTAAGGAATGAGGCTAATTGGACCATTCCAGCATGTAAAATATGTAAAATATGTCCTTTCACAGAACTCTGAAACAAACAATGAGAACAACCAGAAAAATTGCCAGAGTTATACAAAAGCTGTCTATTTCTAAATGATCATTCCTCAAGCTCTTGTCATCTACTGGGAGCCCCTAGATGGATGTGTTGCTGTTGTGGCTGATTTCGATAGGACTAACGTAGGACCAGTGTATGGAGCTGTTTATTAAGATGCTTTCGTTGCTCAGTGTTTACATTTTGGGTGTTCTCTGATAACATACATTAATTCCTACTGCAGTATTTAATAAAGTGTAACTAGTGCCTGTCTCACCTGTCTGAAGACATTCAAATATGGGGCCTTTGTTTCTTTAGTGCAGATACTAAATATCATATTGTAATTAGAGCTATACAGAGATTTAGCGTATAGGACTGGCAAGTCTTGGAGGCCAATTTTTATGATGCGGGAAGAGGGGGGCGTGATTTGGAGTGGACAAATAAAGTGTGGGAAGAGTGTTTCTGGCTTGAGTGACCAGCTCTTACCTCTCCTCCCCATATTCTCTTCCTTGCCTCAGTGCAAATTCACACTGTCTTCATTTTGTATGATCACCCTGTGTCTTAGTCCATTTAGTTTTGCAATTAAGGAATCTCTGAGACTGGGTGACATATAGAGAAAAGAGATTTATTTGGCTGTGATTCTGCAGGCTGTACATGAATCATGGCATCAGGATCTGCTTTTGGTGAGGGTGTCAGGAAGCTTCCACTCATGGTGGAAGGTGAAGAAGAGCTGGTGTATGCAGAGATCACGTGGCAAGAGAAGAAGCAAGAGAATGGGGGGAAGGAGGTGCTAGGTGCTAGGCTCTTTTAAACAGTCAGCTCTTGGGGGAATGAACAGAGCAAGAATTCTGTCATTACTGCAAGGCTGGCACCAAGCTGCTCCAAGCTGCTCATGAGGGGTCCACCTCCATGACTCGAACACCTCCCACTAGGCTTCATCTCCAACATTGGGAATCAAATGTCAGCCTGATACTTGGAGAGGACAGACATCCAAACTATAGCACTCTGTCTCCTTAGGTGCACCTTTCTTCTTCAGTGACTAATCTAGAGTTCTCTTTGGAAAATGCAAATGTAGTCATGTTTCTTTTTTGCTTGTATGCCTTCCTGGTTCCCTGTTCTTTATAGCATCATGTTGCATCTTGATCAACTGGTGAACCAGTTGATGAAGAGAAGATCAGCATCCTGAAGTATCTTGTAACTTCTTGAAGTATCTTCAAGATTCAGAATGCATGTTACCTTCTCTGCAAAGTGCTCTTTGCACCTTGTCCGGTGTAGCTGTGTTAACTCCAGTGCACCTTTCTGATGATCTTCCTAAGGCTCTTACCTTCTTGTCATTAGTCGTTTCTGTGACCATCTTGCCTATAGGAGTATGGGCTGCTGTGGGCAAGTACAATGCCTGGCATGCAGCAGGCTCTCCACAAATGCTTGTTTGGCTTCTAGAGTTCTCTTTGCTGTTACCACATCCATCTCTTTATCATCCTTTTTTCTCTAGTCATCTTTCCTCTGTACCTTTGCCCTTGGTTCTTTCTCCATGAATCAATATAAATAGTACAAGCTTTGTGTATAGCAGACCATCACTCTTGTTTCATGATTTCATTGCTTTCTTCTACATACTGAAAGGCAAGTACCTTTCTCTCTCTGACTCTCAATTTCCTCATCTGTATAATTTTGATGGTTCTTTCCATTGTCTGCTATTGCTGATGATGGCGCGAACTCAGATATGCAAAGTATCAGACTTTCACTCTTGTCTCATGATTTCATTGCTTTCTTCTGCGTACTTAAAGGCCATTACCTTCCTCTCTATGACTCTCAAGTTCCTCATCTGTATAATTTTGATAGCTGTTTCTGCTGCCTGCCATTGCTATGACAATGGCACAAACTCAGATATGCAAAGTACCTGTGGGTTAAATGTGAACAAAACCTTCAACCTGCTGCATGATAATCTGACCTCTGCTTGACTGTCTAGCTGTGTTTTCCTGGCAGTTGGATGAAGAACATGGCAACAATATTCTTGGCCACATTGCTTACAATACAAACGGTCCCCTATTTGTAAATAGCATCATGACCAGGAGAAACCATAAAGACCTGAAAGATCCTAGTGGGAATACCACCCCACCTCAGGCTTCCCGGAGGGCAAGTTTTGGAGTCACTTTGCAGCTGCTGTGTTCACTCTAGGGACCATGGAAACTCTGCTTATGGAGTATTTACAGGGAATATTGGCTGCTGTGAAGGCTGGGACTTCAATGCCAAGGAATACCCAATTCCCGTGGATATGGACCTTGTAGGGATCTTTACATCTCAGCTGTCCTTTGTGGAGCAGATGGTTCCCAGATGCCTGCTGCAGCCCTCCTGATGAGCTGAGCTTCTTGTCTGTATTGTTTTGAGTCCGTTGGCACCATGGTAACTTTGGGGGGTTTTGTGATTCTGCATGTTTAGTGGAACCTGAGAAGACCCTTACTGGACATTAAAGAACAAAGACAAATGTCCCTGTGACAGAATACTGGCTCAACAATTGGTTTTCTCTCTGATGCCTCTTCCCTGCTTGGAAAGCCCTTTTCTTTTATCCTTCATAATCACTTCTTACATTTGGCACAACCTTCAGCTTTGCATTATTCCTTCATTATCTTTTCTCATCCCACATTATAAAAATTCTTTAAATTGTGGCCAAATGAACATGACATAAAATGTACCATTTTCACATGTGCAGTTGAAGAGTATAAAGTACATTCACATTGTTGTGCAAACATGCTTTTTTTCACTCTGTGCCCTCATTTTGCTCTTTCCTGGTTTCCAATGCAGTATCTTGTATATGATCTAATAAATGTGTCCTGGGCATCTCAGTCTTGTATATTTTGGTCCTCTGTTATATCAGGTACACCTTAAGGGTAGAGATTGTGCTCTACTAATCTTTTTCCTTCATCACATGAAATATTGTGCTCGCACAGTACATTTTCTTCACTCCCCTCCCTGTTATTTTTTATGTATATCATGACACTTATTTGCCAAGGATGGCTTTGGCCCTCTATGCAAAATGTCACCAATGGGAACAATGCTAAAGTCTGCATAAATCTTAAGTTTAATTCTAATTTTAAATATTTGAATATAGTGCTAGTGTTGTCATTCTATAGGATTCATTAATTCATCCCATCAACAAACACTTACTGAGTTCCAAATTTGTTCAAAGCATGGCCATATGTGCTGCTGCAGAAAAAATGTAAAAAGTCAGTTTCTAGTGTAAGGGAAATAAAATATGGATATCATTAAGTCCTGGAGAAGGCAGGGGGTGACTAATTTCAGGTTTGTACCATAGGGAATCCCAGGAGGAATAAGTAGGTTACGGCATTAAAAAAGGGATCATGAAAGACATGCCACTTTAGTTCCAAATGGAATTTTGGAAGCAGAGCCATTGGATGTTATAGCTGAAGTAATATTTTAAGCAAGGTGTCAGAACAGGATTGAGGCATAATTTCAGAAGAACATGGAGTCCTTGTTCACTAATGCAGAATATGTTTTATTATAGGCTGGAAAGTGAATCTGTGACTAGATTTGGGAGTGATTCAGTGTCCAATGAATATGGCCATAAAGAGCTTGGACTTAATTTGGGCTGCTGGTCTGCTCAGCCCTTGTGTCTGGAGAGATGAGTAACATTTGCAAAGGTGGAGAGAAGGAATTGGAGATTCTAGTTAGGTGCTTTGGGCGTATGTTCAGTGAGGGATGAGGCATTAATGTTCATCAAGGCAGCATTCACAAGGGCTATGGCGGCAGTGAATGGGAGAGCAGACAGACACAGGTGTCATCCCAGAGGTGGACTCTGTATGGCACAGCGGCAAGGGAGTGTGAAGGGTTATGACAGATGCTCAGTAGGTGCTAGCAACATATTTTTTTAAAATTGTGGCAAAATATATGTAAGATCTGTAATTTTTGCATGTACAGTTCAGGGATATTAACAATATTCACACTGTTGTGCAAACATGCTTTTTTCACTCTGTCTTCATTTTACTCTTTCCTCATTTACAGTGCAGTATCTTATATATGATCTAATAACTGTCCCCTAAGCATCTCAGTCTTGTATGTTTTGGCCCACTGTTCTGTCACGTAAACTTTGAGGGGGCATTTTCAGATAATTCCAGGTAAAATGTAAACCTAACAATGGCAGCTAGGAAAACAGGGGCGTTCTCTGCATTGGTTAGTTGCAGGGCTGTTAGTCAAAATTCCAAATCTCATATGCAGAAGGCCAGGATCTGCAGTCTTAAGTAGTTCAGTTTGTTTCACAGAGGTAAATAAAAGAAAAAAGGCATGCTGAAGTTACATATCCCTGGCCTCTAGATAATCAGACAGTAAGATCTCTCCTACATACCAGAGAAATCTATTTCCAGCTTTCTGTTGCAGTCCATGAAAATGACAGAAAATACATGCCCTGCTTGGACCACAGCCTAGCTCATGGGAAAAAAAAGGAAAAAAAAAAAGGAAGAACCCGAGCTTGCTGTGGATGGTTCCTATGGAGTGTTTTTGGCACTGTCAGGGTGCACACTCTGACAGGCTGGGCATGGTGGCTGACACCTGTAGTTGTAGCACTCCATGGCACTGAATTTACAGTGGAAGGATCACATTGGCAAGTCAAATCCTTGGACTGCAGGAAAAGGCTCCCATGTGCTGCTTTTATGCTCCCCAGCAGCCAGGCTGTCGTTCACAAAGCACTCTCCAAGCATCTTCATTTAATGTTGTTGGGCACAAGGCCCTGGTGACCCCGTTAAAATTCAAATCTTGCTCATGACAAAGTGAGGGCAGGTTTTCAATTGACATTTGGAGGTTTCTCCAGCCATGTTAGAAACAAAATGCATTTAAGTGATGGGCCCTTGATACATAAGAAGGTGCAGAGCCAGCTGGATTTCTCCAGGACCATGAGGGGATCCATCTGATTAGGGCTTCTGAAGCTGAAGGAAACTGCAGAGAGATGTAACTTGCTGACTCTCACTTCGTTCTTTTCTCTTGGTAAGAGCACTTCTCATATTGGACAATCTTTTCTTCACTGATTTAGATATTATTTTAGATGCACATTTTCTTTTTGTTACGGAAGCTTTATTTTAAAATAAAGTTAACCTAAAATGGGCATATTACTCTCCCCCCGCCCCACCGCTAATGATTTAGAACATGAAAATAATGCACAAGACCATGGGTGCTGTCTTCAGCTACAATTACTACTTTCTTAATTGTCATGAAAACATGATTGATTATTGGATGGTTTATTACTGTCTTATGCAAAGATTTCATATGAGCCGCAATACAAACTGTTTCATATGGGTAAGTCTCAATATTATCTGACAAAGAGAGCTTCTCTGCCCAAGTTTATGAAAAGTACATTTTTTTTTTTTTAGTCACTGTCTTGCCCAGGCTGCAGTGCAGTGGTACAATCATAGCTCACTGCAGCCTCAACCTCCTGGGCTCAAGCAATCCTCTCACCTCAGCTTCCTTAGTAGCTAGGTGTTTTGTTTGGCTTTTTATCCCCACTTGAATATCATCTTGAATTGTAATCCCCAGATGTTGAGGGAGGAACCTGGTGGGAGATGATTGGATCATGGGGGTGGTCTCCCTTATGCCGTTCTAATGATAGTGAGTGAGTTCTCACGAGATCTGATGGTTTTAAAAGTGTCTGGCAGGTTCCTCTTTCGCGCATTCTTCTCTCTCTTCCCACCATGTGAAAAAGGTCCTTGCTTCCATCCCGCCACCTTCTGCCATGCTTGTAAGTTTCCTGAGGCCCCCCATGCCATGCGGAGCTCAATTAAACCTCTTTCTTTCTTAAATTACCCAGTCTCGGGTATTTATTTATAGCAGTGTGAAAACAAACTAAGACACTAGGACTACAGGCACATGCCGTCACGGCCAGCTAGTTTATGTTTTTTTTTTAATTTTTGTAGAGATGGGGTTTCACTATGTTGTTCAGGCTGGTCTCAAACTTTTGGCCTTGAGCAGTCTTTCCATCTTGACCTCTCAAAGTGTTGGGATTACAGGCATGATGCACTGCACCTGGCTGAAAAGTTTCTATTGAATGGAAAGAACAATGCTATGAAAATATATTTTATTAATGTTCAGGAAATTGTGGAATTTGAAAAGCTCTAGCTTTTTAGCAGTTTTAATGGCTACTGTGTGCTTCTAAAATTTGTACATGCGTTTTTGAAAGGTTATATACATTTTTGTTTGTTGATGGTGGTGATGTTTTTGCCATTTCTCTCACCTGCTAACATGGAAACATTTCAAGATGTGGTAAAATGTCTTATTTTAGTACATACTATGGTGTCTGCTACATTTAAAAAGAAGCCTTAAAGAATGTAGCTTGAATTGAGGATTGCTATGACTTTTTGTTGTAGTAGATTTATGAATTGTGTATCATCATTTTCCTTCAGTGGAAAATTCAGTAACTAGTATGTTACTGGTTCCTGGATTCCAAGGGAGGAGAACATGAAACATTGCAATGGAATTAAACTCTAATGAGCTTGACCCAGCTACGATATTGAAGTGAAGGAATACATAAAGACCTGGGTGTATGTGTGTGATCTGTTGGTATTAAAGTGCCAGGATTACAACATTCTATTAAAATGGCTAATTATATTCAATATTTATTTGAGACGCTTAAGATGCATGGTTTGGGTGGAACTAGGGTTAGGGGGCTGCTGTTTTGAACAGCCAAACTAGAATTCTGCCAATTATCTCATGCAGGCGCACCTGTGAGGCATGTCTTACATGAGGCCTCAAGAAAGCTTTGCTCCATTTTGTATTTCAGCATGAATACAAATTTTTGAAATTTCGACAGTAAAGTGTTTAGACTTACCAAAAGGTAGGCCTTGTTATAATAACACCAGTAGGACCGATGTAGTCATTTCTAAAATGATTCAAGCCCTTTATACCTTATGTTTCTGGATGAGCTATTAGATCATTACATATTTTAAAGTGAATTTTTGAAGTTGTTGGTTCATTGTTTAAATTTTCAATTTTGTTTCTGTTGCATTAATCTCTGAGATTTGAAAACAAGAAAAGAAAAAACATGGATACACGTTAATGCTCTTATACCTTCCTTTGTAACAGCAATTGATTGTGCAGTTGCTTTTGGCTGTAGTTAGTCCTTTTCTTAAATTAGTTTCTGGTATGGATATCCACTTTTATTTAATTTTTTTTTTTTTTTTTTTTTGAGATGGAGTCTCACTCTGTCACCCTGGCTAGAGTGCAGTGGCGTGATCTCAGCTCACTGCAAGCTCCACCCTCCAGGTTCAAGCAATTCTTCTGCCTCAGCCAACTGAGTAGCTGGGACTACAGGCACCCGCCACCACGCCAGGCTAATTTTTGTATTTTCAGTAAAGACGGGGTTTCACTGTGTTAGCCAGGATGGTCTCAATCTCCTGACCTCTCGATCCGCCCGCCTCAGCACTTCCAATCCAAAGTGCTGGGATCACAGGCGTGAGCCACCACACCTGGCCCCACTTTTATTTAATTTTTATTCGATTTTCCATTTTATATGCCTTGTTACTTCAATTCTTAGCACCAGAACTACATGTTTAATTCTTCAATGTCTTCTTTAGCACCTCATAAGGTATTCTTTATTACTTGGTGATAGAGAACCATGTAATTTGATTTTCTTCTTTTGCAACGGAGTGTTCAAATACATCGTTGCTTTTAGGTGATGGATGTGATTAATTAGAAAAATGAGTGGATCTTAGCTCAATGAAATTTAATCAGCAGAATGGAATTTTCCATTCAGAGCAAATGAGTCCCTAGGACTGGACGCACCTAGATCTACTGACCCAAAACCCTTTATAGATTTCATTTCTGAATGAGCTGTTAGATCATTGTATATTTTCAGGTGAATTTTTACAATTGTTGATTCATTGTTTAATTTTTAGTTTTATTTTCTGTTGCATTAATCTCTGAGATTTGACATCTAGAAGAAACTCTCATGCCAGCCCCAAACCCTTTCCCTATCTCCTCCCCCCTTGCCTTCCTGGAGTGGAGGGAACGTCAGGCATAAGCAGAGCCCAGGAGACACTCATAGACATTCACAGGGACTACTTCTGAGGAAGCTTTTCTCTATAGAAGGGACCAACACATCTTGCACCCTCTCCCTCTCTTGCCCCTGCCTGCATGTGGGTGCAGGTGCTTTTGTCAGGACCCCACTGCTTATCTCAGGTCAGGAGCTGGCAGACCTATGAACAAGATGGAAACCCAACTGCCGACCAGGGTGGTGTTCTGGCAGGAGAGAAGACTTGGGCCCTTACAGACACTGTTGAATTGCTAAGCTGTAAACAATTTTCTTTGGTCTTCTTGTCAGGTAAAATCAATTCTCTTTCATCCTTTTTAAAGACCTCAGTTTGGGCTTTACAATCCATACTGGCAAATGCTTCCTCACTAATATTGTGAGATTTAATTAGAGATAGCATTTTATGTGCTCACCTAAAACTATACGGTAGACACAAAGGAGTCTGGATCTCAGATCCCAACACGTGGATTATAGAGAAGGCAGAATGCTATAATGCCTTGAGGGTGAGCCATCCATTATTTGGGGATTTGAAAAAGGACAATTTTTATTTTATGTTTTTGTCCCACTAAATGGAATTGAGAGACAGCTTCTTTTCTCCTTAGCATTTGGGCAAGAACAGAATCCAGTAAAACCACCGAGGAAGGTCATCATTGTAGTGTTTGTTTAACATGAGTAATTCTAGCATGAGCTGGCATGCCATTTACATCCATCTGTTTTAAGTGTTTGCTAGCAGAATGGTAATAAGAAACCGGGGTAAGTGTTAAAAATAATTATATGAAATATAGATTGCCCCAGATGCACTATCTAATGCTGATGGGAAAGGAGAGAGCAGGGGGTACCTGGAACCTGGACTTCTCCTTGGAAACATGCCATGACCGGGTATGTTACTGGATTGCATAGGTGCAGAACACGGAACATTGCAGTGGAATTAAACTCCAATGAGCTCAGCCCAATTACGATATTGGAGTGAAAGAATGCATGAAGACAAAACCTTTATTATAAGTGTGTGTGTGTGTGTGTGTGTCTGTGTGTGAGAGAGAGAGAGAGAGAGAGAGAGAGAGATCTGTTGGGATTAAAGTGTCAGGATTACAGCATTCTATGACAATGGTAGTGGAGAAAAGGAAAGGTAGAGGAAAAGAGAAAAACCAAAGCAAGAGGAAAACCACTGGAAGAAAAGAAGATGGGAAGGAGAATGGGCATCTCTGAAGAATGTAAGGAGTACAAGATCCCTTACAGGCAGTGAACACATAAGAAGGCATCATTCACCAGAAAGTCATACCAGTTTATGTATTAAAACTGGGAATGGCAATGATAGGCATTAGTTGGAGATTATGCTTTAAATTGTATGCATTTACATATTTTTATATGTTTTATTTAATTTTTTTTTTTGGGGGGGGGACCGTATCTCACTTTGTTGCCCAGGCTGATGTGCAGTGGTACAATCCTAGTTTACTGCAACCTTGAACTCTTGGGCTTAAGTGACCCTCCCACCTCAGCCTCCTAAGTAGCTGGGACTACAGGCATGTGCCACTATGTCCAACTAATTTTGTTATTTTTTTGTAGAGACAGGGTCTCACTGTATTTGCCAGGCTGGTCTGGAACTCCTGGGTTCAAGTGATCCTCCTGCCTTGGCCTCCCAAAGTGCTGGGATTATAGGCGTGAGCCACTGTGACCAGCCCATTTGCATATTTATTGTTTTTGTTTTTTTGTTTGTTTTTTGAGACAGAGTCTCACTCTGTCGCCCGGGCTGGAATGCAATGGTGCGATCTTGGCTCACTGCAACCTCTGCCTGCTGGGTTCACGTGAATTCTCCTGCCTCAGCCCCCCAAGTAGCTGGGATTACAGGTGCCCACCACCAAACCTGGCTAATTTTTTGTATTTTTAGTAGAGACAGGGTTTCACTATGTTGGGCAGACTGGTCTCGAACTCCTGACGTCATGATCCGCCTGCCTCGGCCTCCCAAAGTGCTGGGATTACGGGTGTGAGCCACTGTGTCCAGCCCATTTGCACATTGTTTATTTTCTTAATCAATATCGAAACTGTGAAAGGGAATGTTAAAATGGTGGAGCCAGGTGAAAAAGAAAATCCAAGAGTCAGAAGAGAGCATCCAAAGAAGAAGGCAGAGGCAATAACAAGTAGACTCTGAGACTGAAATTAAACTGTATGGCTAGAAGATGGGCTAGCATAGGATAAGATGAGGTAACATGCTAACATGGAAGATTGAGAAGAATTGCAAATGAGAAATCATGGATAAAACACTGACCGCCTAATAGGATAAAAGCAGAGGATGTTCATAAGCAGCTGTCATCACCAAGGAAGAGGAAAACATGGGAAAGGTTTTGCCCTCCGAGCAGAACAATCCCGCATGTCAAGGGGGAGCCTCATACACCATGTAACCTCATGTTAAACCATAAATACCAATACCTCTTATAGTGTGTCAGGACACAAACTATTAAACCTGGTGCAGATAATGCCTTTTAAAATGAGTATTATATTTGATTACTAATTCTAATAATGTTATAACTATGTTTAAACCATCCACTTTATTCCCTAGATGAAATATAATTGAATTGAATGTTAAACATTATTTGACATGTATTTCTCGGGGCTTTTGATTTAACATTTTAAAATATGCAATTTAGCTATTTTAAAAAACAGTCTTAAAAAATAACATAGTATATCAAGATAGGCAGAAGGAAAATTTAGGCACCAAATAATAGAGTACATGTTTCCTGACCCATATTATGTGTTTTGGTTGGGAGATGATCTTTGGAAAGTGCTGATTCTGTTTTTGTTTCCACAAACCAAAATTTCCAGAGATTATATATTGGATTCTGCTTGAAAGAGTTCAGTAGACATTGCACTTCTATCACACTGATAGCCCAGGAGGAATTTTAACTATGTAATTATTTAATCACAAAATTTTCCACCTTCTCCCCTTAAACATTTGGAGGATAAATTATGATAAAAGCAGTCATGATATGCAGTTCAGTTTCATAGTTTCCTTTCTCTTCCTTTTTGCTATATTTCCTAAAGTTCTATTATGGAGAGATACCAGTTTTAAATGTCAAGCAATGTTAACATCTTTGCATCTTTATCTTTTCCTATCCACTCTTCTCTCTTTTCTTTTCTTTTCTTTTTTAAGGGCCAGAGAGTGACACTTAGCCAATACTTAACCAATACTCTCTTTTTCTTTGTTTGTGGGAATTTTATATATATCTTTTTCTTTTTCAATTTTTATTTTAGGTTCAGAGGGTACATGTGCAGGTTTGTTACATGGGTAAATTGGGTGTCGCTGGGGTTTGGTGTACAGATGATTTTGTCACCCAGGTAGTGAGCATAGTACCTGATAGGTAGTTTTTTGACCTTCAACCTTTTCCCACCTTCCACTTTGAAGTAGACCCTTGTGTTTATTGTTCCTCTCTTTGGGCCCATGCGTCCTCAATGTTTAGATCCCACTTGTAAGTGAGAACATGCAGTACTTGTTTTTCTGTTTCTGTATTAGTTCTCTTAAGATAATGGCCTCCAGCTGCACTCTTGTTGCTTCAAAGAGGATGATTTTGTTCTTTTTGTGGCTGTATAGTATTCCATGATGTATATTACACCACATTTTCTTTATCCAGTTCACCATTGATGGGCATCTAGGTGGATTCCATGTCTTTGCTATTGTGAATAGTGCTGTGTTGAACATGCAGGTTCATGTGTCTGTTTGGTAGAATGATTTATATTCCTTTGGATAGATATCCAGTAATGAGAATGCTGGGTCGAATGGTAGCGACTTGTCTCTTAATAGTTTTTACTTTGCCTCGATCTCCTGATTCTCTCCCTTTTTTTCCTGGCCATTCCCGCTGCACTTGCCTCATTTGCTATTGATGACATGCTTGTCCCCTGCTTCCATAGATGTGTCCACAAATGCATGTGCACACGTGCTTCAGCTAAAGATTCCTCAGCTAAAGATTCTCCCTCTCCATCAGGGTTTCTTTCTTCAGCTCACCTGCCCTTCTCTACATGGTTTTAAAGTGAGATGATTATAAATGTGTTTTTCACAATGGAAATTCTCCCAGCGGGCAGGGAGGAAAAAAGACATCTTGAAATATTTTCTGAGAACTATGAGGACTGGTAGAGTTTGACATGTTTTTGAGATGATAAAGGCATGTGTCCATCTGTGAAAGACAGGCATTGGCTTTATCCGCATCCACACAGCCTTCCCTGCTGTGTGGCTTCATTATTGATTTGCCGTCATGTAGAGTCGATAATGAGAAAACCTAGGTAGCCTTGAACCCAACTTTGCAAGAACCTTTTAGGACTCTGGGACTTCTAACTCTCTAGGAAGGTGGAGTTAAGGGGATATAGGCACAGAATGGGGCAGAAGGGAAAGACATTAAGAGACAGCCTTTAGCAGACCAGAGAATACATGCCGTTTATCAAATTGTTAGATGTCTGTGCACCAGGAATGTTGATTCAATTATGGTATCTAAAAATGGGACAGAAATAAGGAGGAAATAAAAGGAAATGAAATAGCAGTTTACCTCTGGCAAAAACAAAGAGCCCAATCAGAAAAACTAGACAAAGCCACCCGTAGGACTGGAAGAAACCATATGAGTTAGGTATCACTAACCTTGGAAGGACAAGGATTTCCTAGTATTTTTGTATTTTGTGAAGCACTTTCTCTGCATTTTCTTGATTTGTCCTTAAGTGATTATCTCTCAACCAACCCCAAAATTTGACTTTTCAAATCATTTATTCTCTAAGATTTTTAAGCATTCCACTGTAATGGCTTATGTATCAGCATAGTCTTGTATAATTCTAAAACAACATTCACAGCATGGTATCTTGTAATATTTGATTTTCACTATTAATTATTTCTTTCAGTTATTATTTGAGTGCCTGTCACATGCCAGGTATTGTTCTAAGCTTCAGGGATGCATCCATGTACAAAATAAATAAAATTTCGTCCCTTGTGCCACTTATATTCTATAGGTGGATGGAAAACAAACTTAAGAGTTAAATAAATTAGGTTTTATTTAAAGACAGGGTCTTGCCCTGTCATTCAGGCTGGGTGCAGTGTGTAATCATAGCTCACCGTACTCTCCAATTCCTGGGCTCAAGCAGTACTCTCACATCAGCCTCCCAAGTAGCTAGGACTACAGGTGGTGCCTCCGTGCCTAGCTATTTATTTTCTGTATGTTTTTCTTTTTGTAGAGATTGGGTCTTGCTATGTTGCCCAAGCTGATCTGGAACTCCTAGGTTCAAGCAACCCTTCCTCCTTGGCCTCCCAAATTACTAGGATCACAGACATGAGCCACCATACATGGCCAAAGTTTTGTATTATTTTATAAGGTGATGAGTGTTATGAAGAAAACTAGAAGAGGATAAGTGGAATTAGAATTGCTGGGGAAGTTGCAGCATTTTAAGTAGGGTGGTCAATGACAACCTCAATGAAAAGGGGATGTGGGAGTAGAGAATTGAAATAGCTAAGGGAAAAAGCCATGATGATATATGAGAAGGATGTTCCAGGCAGAGGGAACAGCCAGTGCCAAGGCTCTGGGGTAGGAACGTCCCTGTTTTGTTTAGGGCAGAGCAGTGTATTAGTCTGTTCTCAAGCTGCCAATAAAGATATGCTCAAGACTTAGGAATTTATAAAGGAAAAGAGTTTTAGTGGACTCACAGTTCCACATGGCTGGGGAGGCCTCACAATCATAGCAGAGGGCAGGGAGGAGCAAAGTCATGTCTTACATGGGTGGTGGCAGGCAAGAGAGAGTGTGTGCAGTCCTTTTACAAAACCATCAGGTTTTGTGATACTCACTATCATGAGAACAGCATGGGAAAGACACACCCCCATGATTCAGTTACCTCCCATCAGGTCCCTCCTACAATTATGAGAGCTACAATTTAAGATGAGATTTGGGTGGGGACACAGCCAAAACATATCAAGCAGTAAGATCCACGTTTCTAGAGTAGAGTGAATGGCAAGTATCAGAGTAGGGTGATGCTATCGAGAACTTTGTAATTCTGAGAACCAGGGAGAACAAATGGAAGGATTTCAACAGATAATTCATGTGTCAAGGTGTGTTTTAAAGGAGGACTTTGCTTAGCTGAGGCTTGTCTGTAGGGGCAAAGGTGGAATGTGGGAGACCAGTTAGAAGGCTGATGTAAGAGTCAAGATAAGAACCTACAGCTGGGACATGAGGAGAAGTGGTTGGAGTTTTTTATACATTTGAAATAAGATTTGCTAGTTATATGGATGTGGAGTGTAGGAGATTGAAGGAAGTCCGGAGTTTTTGGCCTAAACACTGGAAAAGGTGGAGATGGTCACAGGTGACATTGGAGGATGGGCTAGTAGAGACATTCTTGAGTTATCATCAAAGTTTAAATGTTTGAGTTTGAAATGTCTATGACACATCAAACGGAAGATATCCCATAAGGAGATGGATGTCAGAGTCTGAAGTTCAAGGGAGAAATCTGTGCTGAAGAGAAAAAATGTTAGCCTAGATAGTGTCGATGATATCTAAAGCTATGAGGTTGAATAAAATTATCAAGAGAGTTCTGTGGACAGAGAAGAGAAAGGACCAAGGCTGGAGCTTGCCAACAATTTGAGATTGGTAATAATAGGAGGAACCTGGAAAGGAAATGAACATAATTGTCCAGGGTGTAAAAGAAAGTCTGGTAATGTGGAAGTCAAGGGGGGAAAAAGGCATTTCAATGAGAGAGAGGTAGTCAACTGGGTGTGATTCAAATAGGTCATAAACGCACATCTGCTGCTATGGTTTCCACTACAGATGCAAGGAAAAAGTGTCCTCGTCCTTTTGTCTGTCTGATTATGGCAGTTGAGATTGAATAGGGGTAGGCAGAGGGGAAAAAAGAATGAGGAAAATTGAGAACATAGCAATGCAAATGTCATTTTTGACCTTTACTAGAAAAGTAATAATTTTGGTGGAGTATTGGGGGTAAAAGCCCCAATTGGGGCAGGTTTCAGAGAGAATAAGAGCAATAAAATTGGAATCAATATCAATAAATATTTTCAAGGATATTTTCAGAAAAGGAACAATATATACATACTTTTTTTTTTAGATGAGAAAATTGTTTTATTGCTTTTAAGATGGAAAATCTAAACCATATTTCTCTGTGCTGTAGGTTTGATCTAGAGGCATGGTGTTATCAATCAGTACAGTGTATAGTGTGCTACATTAACAAATATCCCTAAAATGGCAGCGACATCCACAGCCACTAAAGTTTATTTCTCGCTCATGTTCAAGGTTCGCTAAGGGTTGACTGTGGCTGTTTTCTGTGTACTCTTAATTCTGGGACCCGGGCTGATGGAGAAGACTCATTTATTCTTATTATTACTAATTATTTTTGTTATTTTAGCAAAGGGGGAAAATGGGCAGAACCACATTATAGCTCTTAATGTTTTCCCTTGGAAGTAGCCCCACTAATTTCTGTTCATGTTTAATCTGCCAAAGCAAGTCAGTTAGCTATGACTGAAGTCATGGAAGTGAGTCAGTGAAATTCTTTCGAGTTAGGGACAGGGAAAGTCTTGCAAGTGTGTATTTGTCCCCTTGAGAGGTGTGGACAGTTTTTTACACAATAATACAACATACAAGAGGGAAACAGTTCTGAGGATATAGCAAGAGCAAGGTGTTCTATTGTTCGGTTGTCAAGAGTTGATGGAGTTTGATGGGTGAGAGTCAGCCTTATATTGGGTTCCTATCATTATTCTCTTATGAAAAGAGGAGGCACAAAAGATGGGGCCGTTATTGTCACATGGGTAAATGGGTTAGTGGTGGTTTGTGCATGTTTTCTTGAGATAGAATTTCTTCAGTGTAGTAAGAAGCCAGGTCATATGCTGACAGTGAAGATGGAGCAGGAGGGATTGGGGATTAGAAGAGGCAGAAGAAGGTGCTATTTAGCAGAGCCTTTAAGGGAATTCATCAAAGAAATTTAGTATGATATACAGGCATCTCGATTAACCTACTGGAGGTTTGTGTTCATGAATTTAACGTGAGATAAGTCAGCATGATTAAATATCTTCTTTCATCTGTGCTGATCAGTAAAGGTGAGGCGGGTGCATGCTGGGTGGAGAGGTGGATTTCACCAGGGTTGGAGTTTTGCCAAGGAAGAATCAAGAATTAAGGTTGGATTAGAATTGAGGGTGTCTAAAGGATTGTGGATCTGATATGACGCCATAACTCTAAGAAAAGAAGATCCGGTACCACCATCCTCATTATGGAAATGACAAACGAATGAAATAAAACCATTTGTCACTTTCTACAAGATTCAGAGGGTTTGTATGTCTATGATCTCAGGCCTCAAAAAGAGTAAATCAGTTACCTTTTTCCCACATAACTCTGTGTGTGTGTGTGTGTTAGTACAATTTTGTATGTTTGCCCTAGAATGTGAACCATAAATTTGTGAAATGAAAGCAGTGAATAGGAAAAAAAGTAAAGATACAGTTTTGTATTATCTGTAGCAAAAATATTACCACAGCTATGTAATCCACAAAAATGGAAGAAATTTATTAGGTATTTAATTTTTATCCAAGAGTAGTAAAATGAAGGCAGCTGTATAATTACATAGGTGACTGTTAAAATATTAGACTTTTTGTTGAAATTTTTTGGCTCAGAAAACAGGTTTCATGCCATGCTGAAAAATTACTTAGTTTGATGAAAAAGTAAACAAGACATGACAGTGAAATCATACAGTGTTGAAGCAGGAAATAGCAAAAATATATTTTTCTCAGTAAATAAGTGGCTGGCGTAAGTTGTCCTCATTTTGGGGTCAAGATCTTATTTTGGTGTCTCAGCTGAAGATGCCCTCTTCACAGTCCATTAGGTATTGTGACATTGATTAATTATTATCAAGCAGAAAGTATTTTTTGGAAATACTTTGCACTAGGCAGGTAAGGCAGTCGCTACCACAGGGGCACAGGTTTTGAAGCAGTTCAGGAGGAGCCAAAGTCTTGCTGAGAAACCCAAGGCAGACAGCAATTAGAGGATAAGATAATGTATAATTAACTGCGACAGTGTGTGGGGTAGACAATTAGAGAACAAGGCAACACAGATGTTGTAAGGTGCTGATTATGGGTTTGAACAATAATGAAAAATGGAAGACAACATCATCAGCGTGGGCTGACGCTGTCAGGGGTGGTGTGTTTTCTCATGTGCTGTTACCCTCTAATCAATGTTGAGTTGGATAGTATTCCCAGGAATGGCTGTTTGGCTTCGCTTCTCTTACCAGAGACTTGCCCTGCCTTATAAATGTAGAGACTGTCATGCAGACACACTTGGATCATGAATTTCCATTCTACTCTACAAGAAGTACAGCTGCAAAGAAAATCAAATCACATTCAGTGCCTTTCTGAAATTTTCCCAAGTACTCAGTAGTCATTCTAGCTCACATCTTAACTCTGCTAGGGTTCAATAAGTATACCAAATGCGTATTTTTTTAGCTAATTCCAAAATCTAATTCACTTTGATCAATAGTCATCTCCTATGAATTCCTTGTGTTTTCTTCACTATAAAATATTTTTGTGATTAATCTTTCAGTAGACCAAAGGTGAGGTACTTTGAGATTATATTTCTACTAAATCATGAATGATTCATTCTTTTACTGAAAGTAAACACATCCATCATATTAAATCCATATCATGTTCTGTTGTATATTGTCACTTAAGTGTTTTTATTATTTTTAAACAGGTTATATAATTGCATAGAGCTTCAGGCTATCTACATAGACAGAATATCTGAATAAAAGTACAATGATCATATTTTATCTTGTCAGTTTAAATTATGTTTAATGATTTTAATTCCAGGGAAAACTTTAATGTACCAAGTTACCAACTGAAATGTGCCCAGTATCAATCCTTTATTTTTAAATATAACATTGTAAGTTGTTAAGTTGTTAACTCTTACCCCTAAAAAGACATAATGTTCCCTTTTCTTATCATACGCTAAAATAAAAATTTCTAACAATGAATGTGCCATTTTTATAAGCCAGCAAACTGTGCAAGTAAGGATCTCAATAGAAGATTTAAACAAAATAATTATTTTGTTCCATATTCTGTTGCTTTTGTTTTTTGATGAGATAATTAATTTTCATAGAATTTTAAATGATCAATTTGTAGTAAATTTTGGGAAATATGTCCATTATTTAATCACAAATTTAGTATCTTAAACACATTGACAACGTCAAACTTGTCTGCAGCAAATGGTTACTATTAAAAATTTGCGATAGGGGTGAGAACCGCAATTTCTACTATTTCCAAGTTATCAATGCTTCAGTTATTACATGTGTTTTTATATATATGTGTGTATGAACATGTGTGTTTGTGTGTGCATGTATACACAAATTTTAAAGTAATGGCTTACTGAAAGGCCTTTTTTCTCTTCATATGACTAAGATATCTGAAATTCTGCCCAAAATTGCTAAGATTATATGCCCTTCTGAAAAATTGCAATGTGTTTGTAACATATTTTTATGGTATTTCAGTACTGGATATGTTCATTACCCCATGTATGAAGTCTTACCTTGTGATGATGAGTTCATCAGACCTATTACATTGAGAATATTTTTAGGTATAAACTTTATATAGTCTCTGACGAAAATCTGACGGTGAGTGTGTAGGTAAATTGCTTTGGGCTCACCTGATTGTATTTTCATTGTTGACTTTCATTATTTCACTAATTTGGGAGTAAGGGCTTCTTTTTTATGGTCTATTTCTAGATCATCTTCCCTTAGATTACATCATGTAATGAACTGGCAGAAGATATTAAGTAGATTTTATTCAAACAAGAACTTTGAACTTAAATGGAGATTTATCAAGCTAAATTAGCCTAATTGTCTGTAACAATGACCATAGCATATTAATAAGACCTGTGACCCTTACATATATACATGTGCATTTTAATGTTCTTCCACTATGAAAGGCATTTTGTGATTTAATCTGCTTGATGAACGGTTAATATGATATTCACTAATTTTTACTCATCTAGTTCTTAATTCATCTAATTTATCTAATTCTTAGTAATCTAAATGATTCAAGCCTCTTACAGATTGTTATCTCTACCCAGTTTTTCATCCAGCTGTCTGTGTGGTCATCTCTGTCTTGGTGTGCTTGAGAATTATTTCTGATTCTGTGACTCCAATGCACTTTGCAGTCTTTGAACTTGAATTGGCAGAATCAGGCTTCCTTTAGACAGATCACCGAATCTCTTTTCTCATGTTAAGGTTTGTAGGAACCCTTTTCTCAAAGCTGCCAAAACACTAGTGCTTAGTCTGTGCAAATCAACAACTACAAATGCATGTCACTCAATCAACATTATGAAACTGCTTTTTGGAATGCTTGATGTTCACAAAATGTGATCTTGTGACAATATGATATATTCATTTATGCCACGTGGAGGTTTCAAATTGGTACCATTGACAACATACCTCTTAGATGCTAAGTGTAATAATTTGTTGCCTCTCATTTTCCTATGCTGCTTCACTTCATTAAATCTGAATAATTAAAAATTTTCGTAGCATCGCCAAAGTCACTTCCCAGGAGCTAAGGAATGTGTCGATCTGTACGCTGATCCAGTTCCTGCTGACGTTTGCTTGGATGCAGAGGCCATCCATTGCTTTCCATTGATTTTTGTCAATTGATGCTTTTCTTCCTTCTTTCCTGGTGACTTAGGAAATGTTCGGAAACTGTGCATTCAAGTCAACACATGTTAGATTCATAACTAGGATTCACCTTCACAGTGGACTGGTCCCAATTTGCTGTGTTTTTATTCAGCCTGTCAACTCACACTATCTGGCTAAAAGACGCTAATGCAGTGTTCGCCAGTCCCCTGTCATCTCCTTCTAATTGTTTGGTCTCAAAGCAATAGTGTGTGTTACACATATCCATTTAGCTGTCCAATTAACGCATGTTTCTAGACAGTTCTGATAGAAAGGGTCTCTCTTCTTCCTTCAGCCCAAACAAAGCAAAACAAAACAAAAGGGCACTTACACGATGTTGATCTATGTTTTATCTTTTTTTTTTTTTTTTGAGATGGAATCTCCCTCTATCACCCTGGCTGGAGTGCAGTGGCACGATCCCCGCTCCCTACAACCTCCACCTCCCGGGTTCAAACGGTTCTCCTGCCTCAGCCTTCCGAGTAGCTGGGACTACAGGCACGCACCACCACACCTGGCTAAGTTTTGTATTTTTAATAGAGACGGGGTTTCGCCATGTTGGCCAGGCTGGTCTCAAACTCCTGACCTCAAGTGATCCACACACCTTGGCCTCCCAAAATGCTGGGATTACAGGTGTGAGCCACCGCCCCTGGCCTGTTTTTGTTTTATCTTAAATCTCTTAGGCTGAGACTCATACGGTCCCACTTACCCATCTTTTTACAGCATGAAATTGTCCAGTTAAAATTACAGCTCTTTGTTAATGGCCTTAAGACTCTTCATTGTGAATGGATAAAATAGTAATAGGCTGTGAGCACCAACAGTATTAATGTATCATTCATGCATGATACAGTATTGTTGACATCTTTCTTTTCCTTTTCTGTTTTTAAATGAAGTTCAGGAAACCAATATGAAAGGTAAGAAATTGCCAACATCATGGACTATCAAATCATGGCAGACACCGAATTAAAGAATTCAACAAATCTTTGGCAGCATCAGTTTCAAAGGTATTTAGATACAACCACCGTGTAATTCTACACAATTTAATTAAATCATTTATCAAATCCTCTACAACTTGAATAATTTAACTGATATCAGAATAATCCGTTTTTCAGATAATTATTTTTATATTTAATGTGTTAAAACCTATGACACTTCTCTTGCATAATTTGCAGAATGTTATTTCATTATTTTATTATTTTTTAAATTTCAACTTTTATTTGATACATGTACAGATTTATTAAATGGAAATATTGCCTGATGCTGGGGTTTGCAGGAAGGATCCTGTCACCCAGGTAGTGAGCATAACATCCAATAGGTAGTTTTGTAACACCCCCACAACCAGCACCCTATAGTAGTTCTCAGTGGCTTGCTCTTTTGCCCAGGTGCAATCAAAGCTCACCACAGCCTCCAACTCCTGGACTCAAGTGATCCTCCTGCCTCAGCTTCCTGAGTAAATAGGACTACAGATGCCACCATGGCCAACTAATTTTTTAATTTTTACTTTTGTAGAGATGGAGTATTGCTATGTTGCCCAGGATGATCATCCACTCCTGGCCTCAAGTGATCCTCCCAGCTAGGCCTTCCAATGTGCCAGGATTAGAAGTGTGAGCCACCTCGCCCAGCCCCAATGCTTGATCTTTTAAGAGCTTCAGGCAGTTGAAGGGTTTTGTCTGCCTGCCACAGCCTTCTGTCTTTTTGAGATGTGTTTACCTGAGACAGCTGAGTAGGTGACAACCTGAAGTACGGTTGCTGGCAATTGGAAAACAGAAGATTGCTCTGTTGATCCACTGGGAGAAGTTCAGTAGTCTGCAGAGGAACAGAATCCCAGGGTTTTTTTCTGGCATGGAATTACTCTAGAGAGCCACATTAAAAATTTAATTCCTTCTGGGCGCAGTGGCTTACGCCTGTAATCCTAGCACTTTGGGAGGCTGAGGAGGGTGGATCATGAGGTCAGGAGTTTGAGACCAGCCTGACCAACATGGTGAAACCCTGTCTCTACTAAAAATACAAAAATTAGCTGGGTATGGTGGTGTGCACCTGTAACACCCAGCTACTCGGGAGGCTGAGGCAGGAGAATTGGTTGAACCTGGGAGATGGAGGTTGCAGTGAGCCGAGTTTGCACCATTGCACTCCACCTTGGGCAAAACAAGCAAAAAACTCCATCTCAAAAAGAAATCAATTCCCCTTTGACTGTTGATTTTATTTATTTATTTATTATTTTTTTAGAGACAGGGTCTTGCTCTGTCTCTCAGATTGGAGTGGTATGATCATAGCTCACTGCAACCTTGAAATCCTGAGGTCAAGTGATCCTCCCACCTCAGCTTCCCAAGTAGCTTGGATGACAGGCATGCGCCACTACACCTAGCTAATTTTTGTATTTTTATTTTTGTAGAAACAGGGTCTCACTCTGCTGCCCAGTCTGGTCTTGAACTCCTGGCCTCAAACGATCCTCCCACCTAGTTCTTCCAAAGTGCTGGGTTTATAGGTGTGATAGTGCCCAGCCATTCGGCTGCTGTTTTTACATTTATACCATTATCTTCATCCTAAATAGGAATTCTGATAGTATTGTTGGCAGAATAGGGTCAACTGGAACACACATTTTTGTTCTCTAGGTAAAGATGATGAAACTTAAAATGTAGCTAACGTTATTCCTGCAATGAATATGTCAATTTCTAATCTGGGGACAAAAATAAATTTTAAAAAGAGTCTCATGTATTAAACACCCTCTTGGCTAAGTGGCAGCTGTAATGATTGCACTTGGGGATAGCCATTGCTTCTTAACTCATGCTAACAGTGCATTAAAGCTATTGATTTTTAGTGGCTGCTGTGCTTTCATGATTGTAGATCATTTCTCTCTTTGAAAACTATTTGATGACAAAGCTGGCTCTGTTGCAGAGTAATGATAAAAGAAAGGACCTACCAGAATTTCAAGTGAAATGTGTAGCACATGTGATAATGCATGGTGACTGCAATGATTTTTTCCTGATGTTGCTATTTAATAGCCATGAAAGCATCCTACTGAAATAGAATATTTCTGCTTTGAATGGCTTAGTTAGCTCAAAAATTTTGAAAGCTTTCTCAGTAAAGCATGGTGCCAGACACTGAAAGATTCCTTTTGGAGGAGCCAGAGTCAATTTGGATGATGTTTATAAAATGCTACTGGAAAATTGGGTGGTGTTTTCTAAATGATCTTCCTAGTAATGATTTATGCTGTAAATCAGAAAGGTTGCCATCTCTCTGGATGGAAATGCATAGTCATATGCCCGTAAATGCAGGGATTTGACCTCCTATAAAAAAGCTCTCTCTTCCCCCCCATTTGTGTGATGATTGTGTACCATCTGAGCGCTGAGAAACCCATTGGCCATCTTCCACTTGTGTGTGACTGGAGGTGCTTGCCGCAGCTCTGATGCCCTGAGCCAGCATGCTCGTGGAGTTCCAGTCTGCTGCATGAACAAGTGGAGAAACATGATCTTCCTAAACTGCTCACAAGCTGCTAAATGAATGATTTGTGTTCCCTTTGAATTCATGCTGTAAATGGAAATGCTTGCTCCTTCCTGGGTTATTACTCTGTGTACACGCCATTTGAGGATGCAGATAATTGTTGCATCTTACTGAAGCATCCCATCTTAGTCCAGATTTCCGTTTTCACAGACCAAAAGGGCCAAGTCAGACTTGGCAGACAACGCAGCTTCAGTCTCATGGGGGCATTTCTTTGTCTCATCAGCCTCAGTCATGGGCTTTCCAGCCATTATAATTTCACATGTAATATGGTGGGTGTCCATCTGAGCAAGTGTGGTGCCTCAGTAGGGTTGGAGGAGGCACTTGGAGCTGATGTAGAGAAAGGAGAGTGAAATTAAAAGTGGAAGGAGGCAAATTAAAAGAAGCGAGGGAACGTTCTTTTTCACACCAGAGAAAGGTTTTCAGAACACCAGGGAAGCCTCAGAACCAATCCAGCTACTGCTTTTATTTCTGAACTCTGTTGTAATTTGTGATGTCAGAAGCTTCTATGGAATCTATGGATATGTGCAGAAATAATGTGCTGCTGTGCCCGTTCTGTGTTATACATTTAGAAGCAGTTGCGGTATCATGGAATACATAATATTCTTTAATCCCAATAGGTGCTTCAATTCTAAATATAACAAAAACAGTTGGGAAAGGCACACATACACAGGTTGGCCTGTAGAGATGGAGGTGGCCAGTGTGGTGTGTTTTGAACAGACGGGGATGCTCTCTGCATACTGCCCCCACACCACAGGACAGCTGACAGGCAGCCCAAATGCCCGTGCAGACTGCTGGACTCCAGATGGCTTGCTGGTGCTGGCTGGCACGCCTTCAAGTCCTGCCTTTCTTGGGTCCCTAACAGAATTCACATTACCTGAAATTTCAGGGAATTTGTGGGGCTGGCTAAACAGATTCCTTACGTAACTGGTGATGTGCGGTCAGAAAGAGAATAGATGAGTAAGAATGCAGTGGCTGCCTGTGTGTATTAGTTTTCTTTTGCTGCATATTGAATTACTGCAAACTAAGTGGCTTAAAATCACACATTTATTATCTCACAATTTCTGTGGGTCAGGCGTCTGGGCATGTCTGAGCTGGATTTCCTGCTCAGTGCCACACAGAGATGCAATCAAGGTGTCGGCTGGGCAGCATGACTCTCGGGAGGCTCATGGTCCTCTTCCAAGGTCACTCAGGTATTGGCAGAATCTGGTTTATTGTGGTTGTAGGATTGAGGTCCCCTCTTTCTTGGTGGATGTTAGCAGGGATTGATGTCAGCTCCTAGAGGTCCCCCAGGCAGCTTCTTGCCATGAAGCCATCTCAGGGACTGTCTCCCAATATGGCGACACGTATCTTCAAGTCCAGCAGGAGAATCTCTTACTTCCTGTCGGCTAATAAAATAATCTTAGATAACATAACCTAATCAAGGCAATGGCATCCCATCCCATTTCCTAGGTAATGTAATATACTCAAGGGATGACTTCTATCAACCTCATAGGTCCGGCTCAAATTCAGCTTCCTGGGATTACAGGAGGGCATGGCTTATTAGGTCCTTCTGAGTCATAAATGCTGTAATGTATAAACTTCCTAGGGTTTCTATAACATATTAACACTGGGTGGTAAATGGTGTAAACTGGGTGGCTTACAACAACAGATTTATTCTCTCCCAGTTCTGGAGGCCAGAAGACCAAAATCAAGGTGTTGGCAGGGTTGGTTTCTTCTGGAGCCTCTGAGGGAGAATCTGTTCCTTGTCTCTCTCCTACTTTCTGGGGGGTTGCCGGTGATTTTTGGCTTTTCTTGGAAGCCTCACTTCAATGTCTGTCTTCATCTTTACAAGGCCTTCTTCTCTCCGTATGTTTCTGGATCCTCTCCTCTTCTTAAAAGGACGCTAGTCATTGGGTCTAGGGACCACTGCAAATCTGTGATGATTTTATCTCCAAAGAAATTACATGATCACATCCGCAAAGACCCTGCAGTAGTACCTCTTTATCCATGGTTTTGCTTTCCAGGGTTTCAGTTCCCTGTGATCATTTAATCTCTAGGCTTAGTCAGTTAACTCTTGAGAGATTAAGAGTTAATCTCTTGCTGTGTATAATTTATAAATTAAACTTTATCATAGGCATTAATACATAGGAGACAACATAGTATCTATACAATTTGATACTAGCTGCAGTTTCAGGCCTTGAAACATATCCTCATAGATAAGGATGTGGGGTGTTATATATTTCCACATAGGATCACATTCTGAGATTCTGGTGGATGTGAATTTTTGGGACATTATTCAACCCAGTACACCCTGTCAAGCTTTGCCCATGACCTGACACTGCCCCATCCTCTGGTCTCATCTTGCAGGGACTCTCCTTCACCTTTTCTGGAATATTTCCTTACAACTTCCTTTCTAACTCCTTAACTCCTAATTCAGATCATCTTGGGCTAGGAGTAATATTCAGTACTCAATTATTAGAGAAGATGGAGTCACCAGGAGATAAATAGGTAAGCAGATAGATAGGTAGGTTGATAGAGATAGATAGATAGATAGACAGACAGACAGACATGGGTGAATAGATAGATGATGGAGATGGATAGATATAGAAAGATAGGTAGATAGATGATATATAGATAGGTAGATGATATATATGTAAGGATAGATAGATATGAATAGGTGGATAGATGACAGATCGATGGATAGATACATGGATAGAGATGATAGATATAGGTAGATAGAGATGGATAGATAAATGATAGAAAGGCAGATAGATACATAGATGCATAGACAGATGGATACATGGGTAGATGATAGAGAGCGAGAGATGGGTAGACAGGTAGATATATGATAGATATAAAGATGTTAGAGATGGATAGATAGATGATAGAGATGGATAGGTAGGTAGATAAGTAGATATAAATTTAGATAGAGATGAATAGACAGGTAGATAGGTAGACAGATAGGTAGAGGACAGAGATGGATAGATAGATAGACAGGTAGATGATAGACAGATGGTAGAGATGGATAGATAGAAAGACCTCTTAATCCCTATGTATCAATACATCTCTATAGCTATCTGTAATCACACATGTATATGTCTACATGCTCATTAATGGCATTTTCACAGTAGGAATTCAGTGATTTAGTGATTATTGAATTAATTGCTGCATAAGGCTCCCTGAGGGCAACACTGGGTCTTCTTGTTCACTATCCTCAGTGCTATCATTTTACAGTGGGAGGAAGCTTACCTTCCTACCAAAAGCATTCTGTGGCTCTGAAGTAGGAGAGAGAGAGATTCTCTGCCACCTTTCCCAAACCAGGGATCCTGGTTCCAACATCAGGATTTACCTGGCGCTTAAAGGATTCATTCCATTGCATTAATTGCATTCATGCACATGAGTATTTTCTGAGCATCTCTGAGGAAGGCAACAATTTCTATGGTGAACGGTGTGGAGAGCACAGTCACTCCTCATTACAGCACTGGAAGTAATCACAATGATGATAACATACCCTGCATTCTATCCAGAGCCATTTTTAAGATTTAAAAAATTTACTTGGCATTATTTTCTTCATTTGAGTAGCTCTTTAAGGTATTTTGTGACCCCCCATTTTATTTTTCCTTTTGTAGAGAAGGCATAATTTTACTTTCACCCTCTTAGAGTTTTTTCTGATGGTCCTGAGAATTAAATGGACAAAGGACAGATCAGCAGGAGAAAAACATAATTTAAGGTTTCTGTGACATGAGAAAACCCTCAGATGGAAACGAAGACTCAAAGAAGTGGCAACACCTCAATGCTTTTAGAGAAGGTTGAACAAAGAGAGACGATGGTGGAAAAGTAGCTAACCTATGTGGAGGCTAAAGAAATATGTGGTTTATTTTAACATGGTCTTTTAGTACACAATTCTCTTATTTCAGCCTCCCCTTCTCACTGACAAGAATGCTTTTTCCTTCTGGTATAGGGAGGGCACAGTCCATACGGGAGTTTCATCTCTTGCTTTCAGAAAGGAAAATAGGATCAGAGCAGCTTTCTTGCACCTGCTGTTTTTTTCCTTCCCTTCCCTTCCCTTCCCTTCCCTTCCCTTCCCTTCCCTTCCCTTCCCTTCCCTTCCCTTCCCTTCCCTTCCCTTCCCCTCCCCTCCCCTCCCCTCCCCTCCCCTCCCCTCCCCTCCCCTCCCCTCCCCTCCCCTCCCCTCCCCTCCCCTCCCCTCCCTTTTCCTTTTCCTGGCCTGGAGCTTAAATAACCATACAGCAACATAGCATTTCTGGGGTGGCGTTTTCTGCCAGCCTTTCACTTTACATTCTCCTGTTATCATCTGAATTTTTGAAATATCACTCACAACTTCTGTACATGGTTTAATATTTTACAAATATCTATGTGCGAAAATAATGTTCATTTGGCATACTGTTATTCTTTTTTAAAATTTTATTTTATTTCAAGTTCTGGGATCCATGTGCAGGACATGCAGGTGTGTTGCATAGGTAAACGTGTGCCATGGGGGTTTGCTGCCCCTACCAATCCATCACCTAGGTATTAAGCCCCGCATCCATTAGCTTTTTATGCTAATGCTCTCCCTTCCCCCCGCCCTCCCTGACAGACCCCAGTGTGTGTTGTTTCCCTCCCTGTGTCCATGTGTTCCAATTGTTCGGCTCCCACTTATAAGTGAAAACATGTGGTGTTTGGTTTTCTGTTCCTGCATTAGTTTGCTGAGGATAATGGCTTCCAACTCCATGCATGTCTCTGCAAAGGACATGATCTTGTTCTGTTTTATGGCTGCGTAGTATTCCATGGTGTATGTGTACCACATTTTCTTTATCCATTCAATCATTGATGGGCATTTGGGTTGATTCCATGTCTTTGCTATTGTGAATAACGCTGCAGTGAACATACACTTGCATATATCTTTATAACCACATTGAGAAACCATCTCACACGAGTCAGAATGGCGATTATTAGAAAACTCATATTCTTTAATAACATCTTTGAAGTGATGATTCTTCAGTCTAGAATCATCAGTGCTTCCAGGCCATACCTTCCCCATTCTTAACTTGAATCCTGACTTCATTCTTGAGCTTATTGGAGTTGCCCTGAGCTTGATTTCTTAGAGTGAATTATCCTGTGATTTTTACTCTATGCCTAAGTTAGATAGACTTTCTTAGCTTGCTAATCTCTAAAAATACCTTTTCAAAGGAGAGATTGGGAAAGGTTTTCTACCAAAACATGGTCGATCTTGTTCCATTATCAACTGCGTCTCGTGTCGGAGAGTTCTAAGGTGAGTGAAATTGTGCGTGTTTGTAGTGTGGTCATAAAGACATTTCACAGAGTGGATCACAAACAAACCAACAGAGCACAGAGGGCTTGAGAGCAGTGGCAGCTGGTGGAAGCACAGGACAGGGCACAGTGGGAATTTCATGGGACCACGAACCAAGAACAGAACCCATCACCAGGCTGTTTTTCCTTCCAGAGTCCCAGGCTTTCTCAGCTCGGCCTTCACCTGCATGCCGCTTTGAGCATGTTTGGCTTCTTTGAGAAAATGAGCCACCCAAGAGGCCTACATCTGAGTCACCTGCACTCAGATCCCAGCCAGGAGTATGGAGGGCCCACGTGGGGTAGAGTGGTGCACGTCCTCACCACCTTAGACACAGGGACCACCTACCTCATTTTAGATGGAGTGGGCAGATAATCTGCACACATACCTCCAAAGGTGTCCTCTATTGGAGAGACACCTTTTGTTTTTCTCCCTCGATCCTGGACATTTTGTTTGTTTTTCTTTACTTCACTTTACCAATTTTATGTCTTTACTTTACCAATTTTATGTCTCCACGTCTAGCTCTTTTTGTGAATTATTCTGGAAATAACAGCCTCTGCAAGGCTGTTAAAGTGACAAAGATATTTTTCAATTGTGTCTGATTCCTTTCAGATATTTCCATCTTCCTACTCCATCATCCATCTCTTTTTAAAATTTTTGTTTTGTTTTTGAGACAAGGCCTTGCTCTGTCACCCAGATTGGAGCACAGTAGCATGATCGTAGCTTGCTGCAGCCTTGGCCCCGGGCTCAGGTGATCCTCCCGCCTCAGCGCCCCCAAGTAGCTGGGACTACAGGTGCACACCCCACGGCCAGCTAATTTTTGTGTTGTTAGTAGAGACTGGGTTTTGCCATGTTGCCCAGGCTGATCTCAAACTCCTGGGCTCAAGTGATCCGCCTGCCTCAGCCTTCATGTTGTCTTTACCAGTTGGTTCCCTCTCTTTCCCACACTTGCTAAGACCACTACTGGTTCACTGTCACGATGTCACTTACTTTATTGACTACCTTAAGTGACCTTTCTTTTCTGATTTATATATATATTTCCTGAGTGATGTCATTTTTATTAAAAATGTATATGTATATATGTGTACACAAAAGTATACATATATGTGTATGTATCCTAAATGATTCTATTATTTATTGAAATAATGTATGTATAATTATATATTTATATATAATGTAAGCATTAGTATATAATGTATATTATGAATACATTATATATATATTTTATAGACAATTTGGTTCTATATATACTATATATGTATGTATACACACGTGTATATATATGTGTTTATAATATATACAAATGGTTGTAACAGTGGGTGTATATATGTGCTTATGTGTATATATAGTATATATAACATTAATGTGATAAAAGTGTGTGTGCATATATGTGTATTTGTGTTTTTGTACATACTCATGACCACATTTAAAGAATACCATTGTAAAAGCTGACCATATAATCGTCTATGTGCATATATATGCAGCAAAAATGCCATCATCTTCATTAATAAATGCCTTCTTTATTAATAAATATACATTGGTTCACAGTATCAACCTCAGCATTATATACATTTCAACAAACATGCTCATTGTTTTAAGCATACATTATTAATCCATATTTATTTTGTTTTAAGTTGAGATTGTTATAACTCCCTCGTTTTTCAAATTTTTAGCTAATGGTACTTTTTAAAAAGAATGACTATCGTACTCAAATTATTACTAGTGGGATAAATAATGTAATGATGGGAAAAAGCTTCCTTTGTTCCAGCTATAATTATCTGTACTTGTTTATTTGTTTTATTCAACTTAACATTCATGTTTTATTTAAATCATCAATATTATAATGATTTTGTTCTGTTACCAAAGACCTTATTGGGAATTCTAAAGTAATAAATTATTTTTAAGAGGTATCGATACTATTACACACTTGATTTATACCTGGATCAATGAGTGTTTTTAAATATGTAAGCGTTCTTTTATGTTTCTCGTTATTTTATATATTTTATGTAACATGTGCTGTACACTTCTCAGAGTTATTGCTAGAACATTTATCATGAATGCAAATTTTTCAAATATATTTATGTGCATATATATGAAAAATCATTTCGAGTTAATTTTATACAATTCTAAATATTAAGTGATTCATTCTAAATTATTTAGCTGATTCTCTAAATTCTCTCTCTTGTTGGATAGTCATACGCAGGAGTGACTTTATTTTGTCTCCTTTCTGATATTTTCAGTTCTCAATACTTTTTAATAAAAACATACAGGCTTTGAGTCTGTAGAAGTATCTTGAAATGTGATGGTGACAACATCATTGCCCTATTTATACTTTTAGTGAAAATTCACTTAGTGCAACATTTCTTCTCCTATTTGTTGATAAGATTAGAAAGGATTTCCTGCCAAAATAAATATTCCATGTACTCCACTTTTTAAATTAAATACATTAATAGTACCAGATGCTATTTGCCATCTTTCAAATAGCTTCTTTCTCCTTTGATCTTTCCTTCAGCTATCACCTGACTTTTTTCCTTCAACTGTGAACGAGACAAAGCAGAACACCCTACTTCTTCCCATTGAACCATCTTACTATATTTGTGGAGTCAACCTAATTCCTTATTAGGTCACTGCATAGTTTTTTTTAATTTAATATTTTACACTATTTATTATAATGATCATTGAAGGAACAATCAGAACGTGTTAAGATTCTTTACAAGTAACTTTCACATTTTAGTGTTCTTGGCCTTTGAACTGCGTTTTGGATGAAGAACTTTTAGGATTTTCTGTGCTTGGGAGTGCTAAAGGTGTTTATACCTGAGTGAATGCCCAGAACTTGATCATATAGATTTTTCTATTGACAGTCTCACCTCCTTATGGTTATTCTCCTGTAAATTATCTTTACCTCAAGACCAAGATTTGCAAATACAGTGATTTTCAATAGATGCAGTGTTCACATAGTATCCCCTGAAACAATCACTTTTTGCAGTGTCTTTTGTATATCACTGGTTGCTTCCCTTTACTCAGATCTAAGGTACATCTCTGTTTCTGTATTTTTCCTTATGAGTGGTCTGGATTTTAATTCTTTCAATACACTTTATATTTTATTGTAGTATGCTTTGCCAACGCATCCTTTTTATCTCAGACTGTTCTTTTCTTATGTCTCTGTAATAAAGAAACTGCATCTTATTTTACTCCATGAAAAATCACAAATGATTATGTAACTGTTCCTTTAGAATGTTCCTGAGAGGACTGTGGTTGTCTTTTATTCTACATTGTGTGTCTTTTTTAAGACTTTATTTATTAGCGCAGTTTTAGGTTCACAACAAAATTGAGGGCAACGTACAGAGAGTTCTCATATATCCCCTGCCCCCATACATGGACGGTCTTCCCTATTTTCCACATCGCCCACCAGAGGGGTGTGTTTGTTACATTCCGTGAACTTACACTGACATCTTCATCACCCAAAGTCTGTCGTTTACAGTAGGGTACAGTCTTGGTGGTGGTGTACACTCTGTGGGTTCGGACAAATCTGTAATAACATAAATCCACCATTACAGTATCACACAGTATAGTTCTGCAACTCTAAAAATATTCCATAAAAAAACCTCCATGATTTTAGCAGTTTGTAACAACAAAGGCTTATTTCTTTTTTCTGAAGTTCATGTCGGTTGTGGGTGGACTTGCTTGTTACTTAGGTAGACTGATATTAGAAGGTGGGAAAAGAATAATACCTCTCCAGGAAAGGACAGGAACTATTTTGAACCAATAATACAGCTCACTACACAAAATGAGTGAACACAGTCACACTGAAAGAGAGATGAGTGACATATGCTTAAGTTATGCTTATGTTGACAAGGTCTCACTCACCCAAACTGGAGTGCAGTGCCACAATTATAGCTCACTGCAGCCTGGAATCCCTGGACTCAAGTAGTCCTCCCACCTCAGCCCCCTGAGCAGCTGGGACTACAGGCACACACCTGTGTGATTTTGTTATTTATTTATTTATTTTTAATAGAAACAGGGTCTCACTATGTTCCTAGACTGGTCTCAAACTTCAGCATTCAAGCAGTCCTTTTGCCTTGGCCTCTCACAGTGCTGGAATTACAGGCATGAGCCACTGTGCCCAGCCTCCTTTAGTGTTTAAATGAACAGAATAAAGAACCTCTTCATTACGGTGAATCAGCTGAGTTCAAAAGAGTAGCAAAAGCCTTCGTGGGCAGTAATAATTACCCTATCTTCCAAATACTTGAGTGACCTTATGCTTCTTAAAATATATATTTTAGGGCTCTTAGTTGAAATCAATTGCCTTTATAGCCTCTATTACAGCATACTCAGAAATTGAAGAGCGGGATGATTTTGTATAAATCTAGACTAATTTTGTTTTTCTGGAATGAATAGACCATTTACCATGTCAGTTACACACACAAGAAAAGCTAAGGGTGAGTTGTGAATGATTTGACTAGGAACAATAGTTGGGCTGCTTTTAGATGTAGACGGTTTATTCCCTACATAGACAGCAAAAGGAGAATTCACCAAAGGTGCCAGCCCTTCAGAATCCTTGTCCCACACCACCAAAAAGTCCTGTGACAGAAATTCCACCTGTTAATCAGCTGCTGTGTCCTGACTACAGAGAAAAGTATGATGCAACAGAACGCAAACTTTTCCACAATCTTATAGCAAGGAAAAAATACATGTATGTATAATATGTGTACATATATAAGAAAATATGTATTACATATATAGTAAATACATACAAATACACGTGTGTGTATGTGTATATGTACACACATATTTTGTTTTGTTAGGTATTTTTTATGAATATTTATTAAGAAAAGTCACATTGAAAATAAAATTGACTTTTATTTGCCCTAAGTTACCTCTTGAAATATTGTATTAAAAACCTAATAACTTCTGACAGGTATATATATACCTGTAGAGGTTAATATATATACGTGCGTGTGTGTGTGCACACGCGCGTGCGTGCGTAGAGGTTATTAGGTTTTGTTTGTTTGTTTTATTGTTGTTGTTTTTTGAGATGGAATCTCACTCTGTCGTCCAGGCTGGAGTGCAGTGGCGTGATCTTGGCTCACTGTGGCCTCCGCCTCCTGGATTCTAGTGATTCTTGTGCCTCAGTCTCCCAAGTAGCTGTGATTACAGGCATGTGACACCGTGTCTGGCTATTTTTTGTATTTTTAGTAAAGATGGGGTTTCACCATGTTGGCCAGACTTGTCTTGAACTCCTGGCCTCAGGTGATCTGCCTGCCCTGGCCTCCCAAAGTGCCAGGATTACAGGCGTGAGCCACTGCTCCAGGCATTATTAGGTTTCTAGTACAACATTTCAAAGAGTTATATGTATAGATATGTGTACGTGTGTGTATATGTATATATATATATATATATATAGTGTATACTACATATAACCTCTATGGGTATGTTAGGTTTTTAATACAACATTTCAACAAGCATCTTAGGACAAATGAAAGTCAATTTTCTTTTCAACATGACTTTTCTTAATAAACATACATTTAAAAATACCTAGCAAAGTACATTATTTAGTACCTATTTTTAAACACACTGTGATTTAATCTCAAGCTCATAGATTCTTCAAGATAATATTGTCTATCAGCTGAAAATTCTAAAAAAAATGGGAAAGGCTCATGTAAATATAATAGGATTTGTATTTCATTTCTGAGGACAGAAACATTTCAGTAGTAAAATTTGCAACAAAAAATGCTTATGGAAAGTTAGACAATGCTCTAGGACTCTAATAGTAAGCACAGGAATATGTCAGAGACCCATAAGATCTTTAGATTTATTTTAATTCCTACCTGAAAAAGTGTGAAATCAATTATTGCTAAATCCAGCAAAACAACAAAGGAAAATTACTATTCACCTTTTTCTCTCAATCTGTCTTCCAAAGCTACTAAGAGAAAAAGAAGAAAAATACAGAAAATCCTATTTCCATTATTACAATGAAGCATTTTTGAGCTAGTAGAAAATTAGAATTAGACCTTGCTTTTACTGGCATCACAAAAGCATTTCTTCCTGTTTTTTGAAATGACAAATGGCAGAATTCTTATATACTGTATGCTAACCAAAATCATGTTATTGCCACGTCTTGAATTATAATTTAATATCTACTCTCAAAGTTAAATAAGAAGATGCAACATTGCATTTCCCTGCTTGAGAGGAGAATTAGTTACACTTGTTACATAAAGGCTGTATTCATCACTGGTTGTCATAGCTGTTATGACTGTGACTCTTATAATAGAGGTGGGCTTGCAGCCAAAAATATATGATTCATCCAAAAGATATTTACCATGTAACTTATATTGTATGTGCTGAATATTTTGGTAGTCGTTGCAAATTAAGGAATATGGTGTTGAAAAATCACAGGTAACACCTTTTTCTTGTTGCTAACAATCTAACAGGGATACCTTATTTAACAAGATATCATATTACACATTACAATTCATTTTGTGAAGAAAAATGCCAACTACAGTGAATAATTGAGGAACCCAAGTTCATTTATGAATGGAAGGTTGAGATGAACAGGGAATGCCTTTCTGAGGAAATGGAATTTAAGCTGATCAGTAAAAATGAATCTTCCAGGAGCCTATGGGCTTTGCAGATGGGGGAAACAGCAGAATCCCCAAAAGTTCTAAAGGAAACCTGATGATGAAATGAGTTAAGCCATGTTCCTGGTAGTGTATCAGTTAGCTTTTGATACATAAGGAACCATCTCAAAGCCAAGCCTCTCAAACAACCTTTATTTAGCTAAGCATCTCAAGCAACCTCTATTTAGGTTATGATTCTTGGCTGGACATCTGGGCTGTGCTCAGCTGGGAGGCTCTTCAGTCTAGAGTCAGCTTCCAGGTCTGTTGGGTGCTCATTGGCCAAGCACTATATTAACAGGGTACTTGACAGTGCTCCATGTGGAATATCATCCTCTGACAGGCTAGCATAGACTCTTCTTGGAAGCTTGTCAGGGTTGCATGTAGGTATGTTCAAGTCCTCTTATAATGAAAGCTAAGAATAAGGACAGTGTGTCACCCCCCCACATCCGGAATGTCCAAATAAGCAAATCCGGAAAGACACAAATGAATGGGTAGTTTCCAGGGGCTGAGAGTGACCACTAAATGGTACCATATTTTTGGGGGGGGATCATGAAAATGTTCTGCCATTAGATATTGTCGATTATTGCACAGATCCATGAATATATTAAAAACCATTTGATCGCATACTTTGACATGGTGATGTGTATGGTATATTAATTATATCTCAATTAAGCAATTATATCTGTCTATCATCTATCTGTAAACCAGATAAAATAAGACAGGCTAGGTATATAGAAAAATAGAACAGAAGAAGGTAGACAGAAACAGAATCTAGAAGATATAAAACTTGGCATGTAAGTAAAGAGCTGTAATACCTGTGTAGCTGAAAATGGAACTGTTCGCTAAGGAAATAATTAAAATAATCTCTGTGCTCTAGCATCCAGATAAATAAATTCCAGGTGAGTTATGACCCAGATGTGAAATAAAACCTTAAAACTGTTAGCAGAATATGTAAGCAAATAAAAGGTCTTTACGTTTCTGGATTAAGTAATCCTTTCTTTTAAAAAAGCAGAAATTATAGAGAAAATAGTGATAAATTATAATACATATGCATTTTAAAGTGTTACTTTAGATAATTAAAAATCAATAAAATGGTTAAAGACAACACACTAGATATCACCAATGCTCAACTGTGTAAACTTGGGCAAATTATTTAATATCTGTATACCTAATTTTCCTCAGCTATAAAATGATATTAGTTACACATTTCATAAGGTATTTATGAAAAATGCATATTCGGAGCTGGACATAGTGGCTCACACCTGTAATACAGCACTTTGGGAGGCTGAGGTGGGAGACTTGCTTGAGGCCAAGAGTTCAAGACTAGCCTGGACAACATAGTGAGACTTTATCTCTACAAGAAATAGAAAAAATTAACCAGGTGTGGTGGTGCACACCTGTAGTCCCAGCTACTTGGGAGGCTGAGGTGGAAGAATCACTAGAGCCCTTGAGTTGGAGGCTGCAGTAAGCTACAGTTGTGTGACTGCACTCCAGCCTGTGTGACAGAGCAAGACTTTGTCTCTAAAAAACAAACAAAATGCATATTCAATATGCATAAAGCCCTTAGAACCATACGCAGCACTACTATGCACTGTTAAATGTTTGCTTTTACATGCTCAAAAAGAGGCCAGCATCCATGAATATAAAGATTTCCTACAAATCAATAACAGACATTCAGCCAGTCAAAAATCGGAGTGCTATTCAAGATGGAAATTTAGAATGGGAATATAGAAATGCATCTGTACTAGTTTTAAGGAACATGCAAATTGAAATATAAACTGTTAATATTTTATACTCATCAAAGTGACAAATATATTGTCTGATAATGTCAAGTGTTGGCAACAGGGTAAGGGCCAGGAAATTTTTTTACCTGCTAGTGGGTGTATAGCATAATACAACTTGTTTGGAAAGAAATATGCCAGTATCTACTGAAGATAAAATTAGTATTACCCTATGTATCAGTTAGCTACTGCTGCATAACAAAGGACTCTAAAAATCAATACCTTAAGACAATAAGTGCTTATTACTGCTTATGAGCCTCTGCATCTTGTTAGCTGGAAATTTATTTTGGTCTTGGCTGGGCTCATTCATGTGTATGCATTGTTGATTTGGAGTGAGTTCTCTTAGGTAATTGGGGGTTGCTGGAGGTAATTTTGCCTAGGTTAGGGCCAATGGGTTCTTCTCTATGAGATCTCTTGTTCTGCAACCTGCTAGTCTGAATTTTTCACAGGGCAGTGGCAGAGTTTCAAGAGACTAAGAATAGGTACAGGGGATTTAAGTCCCAGTCTTGGAAACAGCACATCATTATATTTTTTCTTTTGAAAAAAATGCAGTCATAAAGCCACTCAAGATTCAAGGGGTGAAAATACAGACTCTCTATGTATGAGGGATAGTAAATTCACGGGGAGGATTGTAGAACTGGGAACCTTTTGCCTGTCAATGGACTACACCCTGTAATTCAACAATTGTCTGTCTAGTAGTTATGTGCCCTGGAGCTGGGGTCTTCAAACTGGCAGATGTCTTTTCAAAATTTTTCAAAGTATGACTCTGCTGATGATTTTAAAGAAACTAATTTTCAGGTACTCAGCCCCCAGATGTTCTCCTTTCTAAGCCTTGCTGGTCACCAAAAGCTTCTTCCCACATCACAAAAGGATGACCTTCAGTAGGCATGACACTTTGTTACCAACCTTTTCTGCCAGGGCTTATAATACAACAAATATCTTTTTGAATGCTGCTTTCTGGAAAGCCCCTTTGCTGAAGGCTCCATAAAATAAGCTTCCTATCTTATACATATTTCCATTAAGAGTGAAGTTTGGTCCTGTTCAGGTGTTCCGATTTCAGAAAAAGAAAAAAGAAGCCATAGGTCAGCTATGGCAGTTCTTTCAAATGCAGAAACTGAACTTTTCTGTTGCTAACCAATTTTTCAAGGTGCATATACATTGGGTGAAGCCCATCGGTAAATGATCCAATCCGAAAATCATCTGAAGGTCATCTTTCAAATTCATTGTGGTAGTATTATTCAAGTGGAGGCTCAAATATATTTCAAGTGTATGCATGGAATATTTTCCCCAGCTAGAGTCTGTTCTCCAGGTGTATGGAGGAAAGAGGAGGTGTCCAGGTTGAGTACCTGTTCTTGTCGTCTTTCTGGGGCTATTCATGTCCCTTCTGTGCCCTCAGCCTCCAACCCATGCTTCTGCTCTGAGCAGCCTGTTTTCTTTGCTCCCATTAATGTATTCCTGGCCCCAGATCTTCTGTGCATATTTAGAAGCCTTAACCCACTTCCTCACCAGCCACCCCTCTATCCCCAGACTCTCCTGCCAGGAACAGCAGAGGATCCTAAATTCATGCGTGCATTTTCCTGCCCCGTTGGAATTATCTGTGTGCATGTCTGTCTCTGATGTTCATCTCCTTCTTCAGTGTGGATGTGTCATTACCTCTTTTAGCCAGGACTGCATGGCATTACCTCTCTTAGTCGGGACTGCATGTTAAAAGGGTCAACACATATTTGTAGAAGGAATGGGCTTATGAGTGAATAAACCCATGTGTCATGGGCAGTCTGTGAGGACATGCCAGTCACTTCCTTGCTGCAGAGAGCTGGGGATATTGCACTGGATTAGAAGATTAAGCCCATATTCCTCTATGGCCAAGTGACAAAATAATCAATCACATCCACATCTGTGATAGCCAAGAAAACATTTATTTCCGTGCCCCTCCCCCACCCCTGCGGTATGCAACTTTCCCTGTATGGAAATAATGTACTTAGCTTAAAAAGGCTCTTTCTCTACTTAAGATAACAAGACTAAGTTGAAAATTAACCTTGCCCACTTAAAAGAAAAAGAATATGCAGTAGACTGTGAACTACTAATACAGTTCAATATGATATCTCATGAAGAACAATAATGCTGAAGGTTCTTTTTGGTTCTATTATTTCCTTATATTCTTGCTTAGATAACAAGATCACATTTGTATCTATTGACTTTCTATGATGATTTAGATATGTAAGTCGCAATAATTAATATATATTAAAAATACAGATTTAAATTGTTTTTCTGACCTGTTAACAGCAGTATATGTGACTGTGAGGTTTTCCTTTGATGTTAATTTTCACTTTGACAATAGTCTTCATTTTCCAATTTATTTTTATTTTTTATTTTTTATTTTTTTTGTGATAAGGTCTGGCTGTTTCACCCAGGGTAGAGTGCAGCGGGGCGATCTCAGCTCACTGCAACCTCCGCCTCCCAGGCTCAAGTGATCCTGCCACCTCAGTCTCGAATAGCTGGGACTACAGGCATGTACCACCATGTCTGGCTAATTTTTTGTAATTTTCATAGAGAAGAGGTTTCACCATGTTGGTCAGTCTATTCCGGAACTCCTGACCTCCGCCCACCTCGACGTCCCAAAGTGTTGGGATTACAGGCATGAGCCACCGCGCCCATATCATTTTCCAAATTCTTTACAAAGTTTTTCTCTTGCATTCATAACATAAAGTGCTATTTTAAATAGACTAACTTCTGAAAATAACATAGATAAAGCGCTAAATGGGGACATCAGAGGAACAGGTTAAAAAAAGCTGGAATATTCTTCAGGATTAGGGACATTGAGATATTTTATTTATAAAATGATATTTAAATTTTAATAATAGAATGGTTGTACTTTTGCTTGGAGTATTTAAATCTTTTCTTTAATATTTAAAGCCAGTTCTGCACAGAGGTTTTACGGAGATGCTAATTGTTGTATGAAAAGGAATATTATTCTGGAATTTTGAGGAAGGGTAGACATAGAGAAGAGAAAGGAAACTCACAGCCTACCTAGGTTTTATTTGGGCTTTGTGTGTGTGTGTGTGTGTGTGTGTGTGTGTGTGCCAGCCACAAGCTGGGTTTATTCTTGAATAAACTGTAGACAAATTGTTTTTCCTGAATCTTCTAAAACCTGCATTTACATAGTCCATGGTTGTGTCTAAACTAGATACTCAAGAGAACTTGGTTTGTTTTAAAGGCATTTAATTAGTTATATTTACATGGACAAATAGAGCAGCAGTTTATTAAAAAAGAATGAAAGGATAAATAAATTAAATATACGTAGAACAGGAAAGACAGCATCTAATTATGTTTCTGGGTCAGGCTCTGATATACAAGATTAATTTAAAATTGGGATTTGGCAAGTAATTTCTATCGAAATCTCAGCAGGAGTTTTTGTTGCAACTAACAAGCTGATTTGGAAATTTTCATGGAAAGGCAAAGGATCTAGAGCAATCAAAAAGACCTTGAAAAAGGGGAAGAAAGTTGGAGGGCTTCCATTTCTCTATTTTAAAAGGTACCGTAAAGATATAGTAATCAAGATAGCAGCAACTCACATGGGTATAAATTTAGACCAATGAAATATAATTAATTACAGTTGGCCCTTGAACAACGTGAAGGTTAGAACCCCTACACAGTCGAAAATCCACTTAAAACTTTTTACCCCCCCCAACACTTAACAACCAATAGTCTACTGTTGACTGGAAGCCTTACCAATAACATAAACAGCTAACTATCACATCTTTTGTATGTTATATATACAATACACTGTATTCTCACAATAAACTAAGTTAGAGAAAAGAAAATACCATTGAGAAAATCATAAGGAAGAGAACATATATTTACCACTCATTAAATAGAAGTGGATCTTCTTAAAGATCTTCATCCTCATCTTCAGGTTGAATAGGCTGAGGAGGAGGAGGGAGAGGAGAGGTTGGTCTTGCAGTCTCAGGGGTGGCAGAGGCAGAAGAAAATCCACATATAAGAGGATCTGCACAGTTCAGACCTGTGTTGTTCAAGCGTCAATTATAAGGGTTTAGAAATAAATCCTTCAATTTGTAGTCAATAGATTTTTAACAATGGTGCCAAAACAATTAAAGGAGGCAAAGATAGTCTTTTCAACAAATGGTGCTGAGACAATTGGATATTCATATGTAAAAAGATCAATTTAAACTCTTACCTCTTATTATACCCAAAAATTAACTCAAAATGAATGACAGGTGGAAATATAAGAATTAAAACTCTTAAACTTTTAGGAAACTTCAATAACACAGGAGAAGGTCTTCAGGGCCATGGATTGGGAAAGATTTCATAAATATGACCTCAAAAGTACAATCCTTAAAAGAAAAGAATTGATCAAGTGAAACTCATCAAAATTAAAAACTCTTGCACTTCAAAAGGCACTATTGAGAACATAAAGTGCTATTTGTTGAGAAAACCAAAAGACAAGCCATAAACTGGGAGAGAAGATTTGCCAACCATATTCCCGATAAAAGACTTTTATCTAGAAAATATGTAAACAAACCACGTACTATTCAGTAATAAGGAAAGAAATTATTTTTTAATGGGCAAAAATAATAGACATTTTTGCAAAGAGAGTGTACATGAGAAGATATTTAATATCATTAGTTACTAAACATTAGCTAAATGCAAATGAAAACTACAATGAGGCCAGGTGCAGTGGCTCATGCTTGTAATCCCAGCACTTTAGGAGGCCAAGATGAGTGGATTGCTTGAGGCAGGAGTTCAAGACCAACCTGAGACACCATTTCACATCCATTAGTATGGTTATAACAAAAAAAGATATTAGCAAGTGTTGGCTAGGTAATAGAGAAATAGAGACCCTTTATACCGCCGTTGGTGAGAATGCCAGGTATTGCAGCTGATTTGGAAAACAGTCTGTCAGTTTATTAAAACATTAAGCATAAATTTGCCTTATGAAACAGCAATTTCACCCCTAGGTATCTATGCAATAGAGATGAAAACATATATCCATGCAAAAAATAGTACATAAATGTTCATAGCAGCTTTATTAATAATAATCAACAAGTAGAAATAAACCAGATGTCACTCAACAAATAAATGGATTTAAAAGATGTGGTATACCCATGCAATGGAAGATAATTTAGCCATAAAAAGGAATGAAGTATTGATGCATGCTACAGTATGGAAGGACATTGAAAACATATGCTAAGTAAAAGAAACCAGACACAAAATACCACATACTATATGAGTTCATTTATATGAAATGCCTAGAGAAGGCAAATCTTATAAAGACAGAAAGTGGATCAGCAAGGCTATCACACCCACGCACCCACCCAGGCCTGGTTTTAGAAGGTATTAAGCCCCCATGAAATGGACATTATTTGACTTTTGTTTGATGTATGGAAACAGCATTATCAAGTCTTGGTTTCAAAATATATTTAAGCCCTTCTGAGTTATGTAGAACAGAGGAGTGTTTTCCATTCGCAAGTGTTGGAGATGACAATATTTTCCCTCTGCCTTAATCCACTTATCCTAGAACCCAATAGGAAGGCAAAGACTGTCTTAATTGATTGACGCATTTAAAGTTATTGATAGTGGGATAGGCACATATGGGCTGCATCTGTCTATGAGAAGGAAGCAATGGAGCCGATTAATTAATTCAAGCAAAATTAAATGTTCACACCTTTTAAATGTGGAAACTATAAAAACCAAAATGGTGCTCTGTGCACTAAGAGCATAATCTAGTTTTTGCTATCCTTAAGGGCCTCTTCCTGCATTTTGCCTATATTAAAATTCCTATGCAGATCTTATTGAGGTGATCAAGGTAGATGACTTCGATTTTTATTTTCTTCAACAAATTCATGTACCAATAACTTTCAAATGATATTTAATGACTATTTTAAACACAGAGGACATGATCTTCAAATGATATTTAATAGCTATTTTACACACAGAGGACATAACTTTCAAATGATATTTAATAACTATTTTAAACACATAGGACATGGTCTGTAATGTTTTGTCCTGACTTAAATATTTATTGCATGTAGTAGATTTTAATAGAAGGAAACAAGAGTGAATAATGGGTAGTGCTTCTCTAAACACAGAGTAGAGGTAAATCTTAGTGATTTAAATTAGTCACAATTCTGACTTTTTGAGATTGCATGTTTATAAGTTTTTAATGCATGAAATTAATGTCAGTTATATATTTTGATTAAAGTCCTTCCATGTTTACTGTGTGTGTTTTTGCTTGCTTTATGAAAATTTCTAACCATAATGTATCAGTAACATTTCAAAAATTTATTTAAATTATAACATGTTAACATCAGAGGACCGTTGAATACACCATAAGCATTTCTTTAAAGAATGTGGGAAGTATCTTTTCTAATAATTTAATTTTCTCTTTTTTTTTTTAAAACAACTCACGTTAGCATTTTTTTTTTGCAGTAGCATCATTTTAACCCCCAGCTGCATATTCACAGGATATCTAATATTTTTTGCAAGTAACATTTTGAATTTGTTCTTCTTGACATCTTTATGTTTATATGCATTTTGCATTTCCCTATCTCATTTTTTTGAAATCCAAATGTAACAGATTTCAACTTTTTGTGTTACATTCTTTTTTTTTTTTCTTTTACTGGGTAGCATCTCTCTCTTTTCTGAATTTTTTGAAAACCTGTTGTTTTTGAATTCTCTTTTTTCCCTTTATTTTCCTTCTCAATATGACCCCAGGAGCCAACACAAAGAAAAACGCAGATGATATAACCAGTAATGACCGTGGTGAAGATGAAGGTATTTTTTGTTTTTTCAAAGCTCAACCCTGATGCATGATTTTATATCTATCTATCTCTCTTTTTTTTTCATTTCAGTCTGTTTTTTCTCCCCTTATTTAAAACTAGTACACTTTGGTGTGCTTCTTTAATTATTTTCTTCTTGTATAGAAACCACTGTCATTTTTAATCCGAGTTACCATGTACAGGAAACAAATCACTGTGAGAAATATAAACATTGTTTCTAAACATGAAAAGAGTAATGAACTACTGTTTACAGAGAAGCCCATCTTTTTTTTTGGCTTGGTCACAAGAAGAGAAAATGGAATTTTAAAACATGCATGTATAGTCTGTTTTCTCCCTTCCAAATGTTATTTTGTAAGTGAATATACTACTTTGGAGCTTTGGTCTTCTTAATTACTTTTATAAACTACAAAACTCTACAGCACCTTAGAAGAATTTTTTTTTGGAGGGGAGGCTGAAATATCAGTTTGTTTTTTTCTTCACAAACATATTGATTCCAACATAGATTTCTGATAATCTGCTCACAGTGAAGTACACCAAAAAGTGTTTTAACGAGATGCTTTTGTTAACAAGCCCTGATACATTCAGGACTGCCTTTTACAGCATTTAAGGTGGGGGGAAGGTTAAGAGTATCTCAGAACTGAAAAAGGACAAAAAGCTAGCTATGTTCATCTTTCTTTTCACACCACGGCTTTTTTGAAAACGTTTTTCTCCTTAAAATGTTTTGTTGCTGTGAAGTTTCTTCTTAAGGCTACCAAATTGCTCAACACATTATCTACCAGAAGTGAAAGGATTTTTTTTTAAAAGATGGTAGGTCTGAGGTACTCATGCAGACAACTCACACACTGTTTTTCTGCCCTTTCTGTATGAGAAATGATTTTTTTTTTAAAAGAGGAGAAGCAACAAAAAAAGTACTCAAGCAAGCCCTTCTTCATCGGTAAGGCTCTATCGTATTAGCTAAAAGCGCATTTTTCCCATCTGGGTAGCAAAATGCATGGAACTCCATTAAGGCCCTGGCTGGACCTTTGGGTCTCTGAAAGGCAATTTAAACCCCAAAACTGAGTCCTAAATTATCCTTGCTGCTCAAGCCCAACGTCCATGACAGGGTATTTTGACCAATTCTTGTAGTTGCTCCCCTCCTTGCTTACCTTCATAAATCAACTGTTCTCCAAGAAAAGAAATCTTGCCAACACCCTTTCTGTGCCCAGTCTTCCCTTAATATTTTGAATATTATTATTTTTACTGAGCTCATAGGGCTGTCACTGTCTCAAGTAGCTCTCTGAGAGATCTTAATTCTGATGGCCGTAGAAGATCAAAATCTACACCTGCTTCAGGTAGCCCCTTCTTTGATAAGGGCTTCTGAATGCCTGACATTTTATCAGTATTGAGCAAATACATAAAAACGAAATAAACTTTTGTCTCATACCTTATACTGCTCTAATTTGTATCCTGTTTGGCCTTCTCTTTTTAATACATTTCCTCTTGATAATTAGGATCTGTTTTCACAGTGTTCCCAGTGAATCTTTATTACCATTAAAATGCCATCTAATTTTCATTTAATATTGTTAAGTTATGATTTTTTGAGTTTGCGTTAATATGACAACTGGTTATTACTTCCACAAGTTCAAGAGAGTCTTGTTCTATATTTTATGAAAGGTAAGAGATGTTAATCTCACATATTTTCCAAGGGAGCACTTTAAAGCAGCCCTTCAAAATCTCTACTTACTCTTTTTTCCACAATTTACTAGCCAACCGCTGGTAATGGTAAAAGAAATGAGGCCAAAAACAGCAAATTAGGAACCAGAAAGAAGCAGTGGATCATGAGAAAAGCCATTTCTTACTCATGTAGCAGAAGACATTTCCCATAGTGTATGATGAATAAATGATTAATAGAAGATTTTTACTTCATATTTGAATTTTATATGAGAAAACAAAAGACACTTTTCTGCCGTGGATTAAATACCTGCAAATAAATACTTGGGTAACTTGACACTGTTTTGTGTGCTTTACTGTGACCAATGGGTATGTCGTGTCTTCTGTATGCACCCAGTAAAATTGTGATCATAATTCATTCAAATTGGAGCCACCATCCAAACGATGGTAATTCATATCCTCAGAATTCTTTTCTGGTATTTCAAGTGTCCCTGTGAATTATGAGGAAAAAAAAAACTTTATTGATGAAAAAATTGAAAATAAATATGCATAAATACTTGAGTTTTCTTTTAGTAACAAAGATATTTAAATTGTACACACACGCACACACACACACACACACATAGCTGTATCTAGAAATATTTATACGTGAGGTCAGTCTTCTAAAGATTAAATGCAGCCCTAATGGCTGATTGATGTTATGAAACAGCTCTTTTCACAAAGCAGGCCCTACAGATGGTCTCCAACTTTCTGTCATCACCGATCATTGTTTTTACATCATTGTTAATTTAAATAATAAAGTAAATTACTAAGAGGAATCATTGGTTGCAAGTCACAATGGGAGTTTATATTCCCTGTGAAAATTTAAAGCATTTAAATAGTTTGGATTCTTTTGCCATTTTTTATTACATCTCTTATTTTTGTCACCTAAGTATGTTAGTATGTTACTGTAATCACTGGAACAAAGACATTTGCTTGGACATCTTTTCTTTTTTTTCCCTATTTCTGTTCAGTTAATAATTTTTAACTGTTGATTTTGCTTTCTTGTCATTATCTGCCCCTTATTGGTAGTTTATAGCTTCACTACTACTTTTATGTTTTTATTGTTAAATTGAAGATGAATCTGTACACTCACCTGCGAATTAAGATGCAACTATATTAAAACTAATTATAATTTTGAAGTTGATTTTATACTTAATTAGAAGATAAAATATATTTTGTCAAGGGTCCCATGTGTTTATTCAATTTAAATCACATTTTAGGGTTGGAGCAAAATTTAGGAAATGTGTACTTTACCTAAAACCATTTCTTTTAGTGCTTTAGATATATATAGAAGCTTACATGAGCAGAGTATGCTAAATGTCTGTATGCTTCTTAAAATACCATTTCCATAAATAGAAAACGTAATAGCATTGATCATTTTCCTTAGAAACTCTTATCCAGGATCTTATCATCCATAAAAATAAATGTGCTTAATTCAAGTCAAAATAGGGAAATCAGTGAATCTCCTTTTTTCTTAATTTAGCATTGGTGAGTCGGTGTGATTCTTTATTGTGTTTCCTGACTTGTTTTTTTTTTCCAGATATTCATGATCAGAACAGTAAGAAGCCCGTTATGGTCTATATTCATGGGGGATCTTACATGGAGGGCACCGGCAACATGATTGACGGCAGCATTTTGGCCAGCTACGGAAACGTCATCGTGATCACCATTAACTACCGTCTGGGAATACTAGGTAAGTGATTTCATCATATGAATGACTGAGCAAGAGGAAACATGAAAAGTCCACTTCTTGTTTTGACGGGGCTCGTGGATTTGAATCCTGTTATTCCAGTTCCTGGTTAATTCCACTTCATGGTATTTATGTGATCGGATATGTTTATTCCTTTTACTACCTTCGTGCAACATGGTCATGAATCCCTTCTCAAACCAGTGCAGACTTTAAGATCTTCAAGATGAAATGAAATTTTATTTATAGCATGTTTCTTCCTTGGAGTTCAATGAATGTATGTTTGTCTACATAGACCTGTACAATGAACACGTATTTGGTGATATTATAGTCGGGAATGGCCGTAGATCTTAGCTTTCTTTTCTGATTGTGTCATTGTATGAATCAGTATATTGTGTGGAGGAAAGGATTTTATCCAATTCTCTAACTGATTATGTTGAGACTTTGGAAGATCTGTTGTTTTGGTTCCATTGCATTTGCATGCAAGGAAACTTAGCTGTTAGTTGACTTTTGTTCCATTGATGATCTACTATTAAAGGCTAAATACATGGAAATTCAAGTTTAGTTCCTCCTTGTTTTGATGTTTCATTTCTTTTCTTTCTTTCTTTTTTTTTTTTTCCTTGAGATGGAATCTCACTCTGTCGCCCAGGCTGGAGTGCAGTGGTGCAATCTTGGCTCACTACAACCTCTGCCTCCTGGGTTCAAGTGATTCTTCTGCCTCAGCCTCCCAAGTAGCTGGGACTACAGGCGCATGCCACCACACCCAGCTAACTTTTGTGTTTTTAATAGAGACAGGGTTTCACCATGTTGGCCAGGCTGGTCTCGAACTCCTGACCTTGTGATCCACCTGCCTCGGCCTTCCAAAGTGCTGGGATTACAGGCGTGAGCCACCACGCCCGGCCATCATTCATCTTCTTCTAATTGTAGGTTGGAAAATTATATATCTTCAGGGTCAGATTTCAGTACCTTCTGAGATGGCCTTTCCTGGTGTTGGTTAGTTTGTGAATAATATTCCTAAGACCTATGTAAAACATTTGTTTTCCAGGCAAAAATGCATTAAAGTGGTGTAGAAAATAAAATTTTTAACAAGTTAGCCATGAGAGGGATGTGTATATTGGTTGCAGTGTGATTATGATACAATATGAAATACAAAACAAAATGGAGGCCAGGCATGGTGGCTCTCGCCTATAATCCCAGCACTTTGGGAGGCCCAGGCAGGCAGATCACTTGAGGTAAGGAGTTAGAAAACAGCCTGGCCAAACTGGTGAAACCCTGTCTCTACTAAAAATACAAAAATTAACTGAGCCTGATGGCAGACGCCTGTAATCCCAGTTACTCAGGAGGCTGAGGCAGGAGAATCTCTGGAACCCAGTACGTCGAGGTTGCAATGAGCAGAGATAGCGCCATTGCACTCCAGCCTGGGCGACCGAGTGAGACTTTTCTCAAAAAAAAAAAAATAAAAAATAAATAATAATAATAATAATTAAAATAAAAAGCAAAATAAAATGGACTAAAGGAGGTCTGTCAAACAAGAAGTATGGCTGAAAATGTTTTCTTCAAATATTGCCAAGAATATTTTCTTTTCAATCAGATGACTTCATTTCATTTTGAGTGGGCTTTTTTTTTCCTGTGTGAAAACATGAACCTGTAAGAAGCCTTAAGAGGTGGTGAATTGCTGAGAAACCCTAAGAGGTGGTGTAAGAAACCCTAAGAGAAATGCATTTCTTGCTTTGAAATGCAAATCAGTCACAGGTGTTGCTAAAGTTGTATCTTTTGAAACATTGATAAAGAACTCAAAATTCCAGGTTGGTTTCTGCATTAAAGAAAATAAACACCACCAAAAAACCTTTTAGTATCAAAAAACTTATTATGTCGTTGGCTTTATTTCCTATATTTTTTGTAGTTTTCTGTGAGCCACATCGTGGTGGAATAATGTCTCTGAACTTTTGCATAGCGATAATTGCACGCTTCACTGAATATTTTTCAGAGGCGCTGGATAGTTGCTTTGGCTACTAGTGTTGGAAACAGGAAATTGTGCTTCTTGATGTTTTACAAAAGGTCCATCCTGACAAAGAGGTGGAAGGAGGAAAGTACGTGTGAGGGCACTGCACAGGCCCTCTTCAAAGGGAGCAGTGTGTGCACTGCCTGTAGCACGGCCACACGGAAGAAAGCTTGGGCATGCTTTTCTGAAGGAAGCAGTGGGCATCAAGAAAATTCTTGCTTTGCTGGAATCACAGAATATTCTGTTGCATGGGTGATGAATTGATGTGTCTGATAAGATAGAGTTTCAAAAGAAATCGATCTTCTTTTCCCCCTAAAGCCCGGTTGTATCAAGCAACTCTGTGATTTTTTTTATCAGTTTTGTCCCTTCGTGAATCAATTGCACATCTTGCAAATTAGCCTGGAAATTATACACACTTTTTTTAGAGGAAAAAAAAAACTAATTGAAAAATTGTAAGTCTACTTTTTGTTATGGAGAGTTTTTAAAAGTCATAAGATAACAGAGAGCTGTAAAATTGGTGGGGAAGAAATAAAAGAAGCGATTTAGCATCTCTATGCCGGTCTATTTACATTCCTCCAATGAGCTAGTGTGGAACAGCCAAGCACACTACAGACCCCCTTTCATTTGATGGAATGAAATGTGCCAAGTTTGCCGATTTTACAGGACGATAGGGACTTTAAAATGTGACTGCGTTGGTTTTTATCATGGATCTTGCATTTACTATTGTCCTCTTGAAAACAGCTAGGCGGCATTTACTTTTTGCTTGTGGGAAACTCCTATTATCGGTCTTGAAAAAATGTTTTTAAACCTTTGGCATCCAGATATTTAAAAAGATGATCGAATAAAATACACAGCAGGCACTGCAACGATCATTTCAGTGAGTGCATTTCATACAAGTAGATAAAATTTTAGGCAAAAAGTTGAAATATTCTTTGAGTTCTTTTTCTTCCATTTAGTCATAAATGCATAAATGTTATCTTCCTACCTGAGGAATGGAAAAATATTGTTTTAAGATTTTTTTTTTAATGGAGTAACAAATACTATTTTCTGTTACCCAAAAGAGAGGATTAAAATGATGAAACATGCCTATAATGGAAGCGGAATGCTGACATTGGAAAGAATGTAGATTGCAGCCGGAGACAGACAGGAGCTAACAACTTCCCTCTACCTCCGCCTTGAGGAAGTCAGCTAGTGTTTCCTCAGACTCTTTCCTTAGATGTAGAAGGCAGTGGTCTCTCCCTTGCAAGGTTGTTGTACAGTATAAAAGTTCCATGATTCAAAATACCACGCTTTACCTTATTAATATATAATCTGCTTGTCAATAAAAAAATAACTTTTTTCTTTTTCCTTTTTTTTTTTTTTGAGATGGAGTCTCACTTTTATTGCCCAGGCTGGAGTGCAGTGGCATGATCTCGGCTCACTGCAACCTCTGCCTCCCCGGTCCAAGTGCTTCTCCTGCCTCAGCCTCCGCAGTAGCTGGGATTACAGGCGCCCGCCACCACGCCCCGCTAATTTTTGTATTTTTAGTAGAGACGGGGTTTTGCCATTTTGGCCAGCCTGGTCTCAAACTCCTGACCTCAGGAGATCCACCCGCCTTGGCCTCCCAAAGTGCTGGGATTACCAGCGTGAGCTACTGTGCCTGGCCAAAAAATAACCTTCTAAAAAAGGTTTAATGGACTTATGTAGATGAAGTTTCATAGGCTCTCAGCAGCAACCATTATACCCAGTCACACTACAATTTCTAGTGTTATTAATACCATTATGCATTGTATTAATACTACTGTTTATCCACAGTAAGAACTATAGCTGACCCAATCTGTAATGGCTAATATCTATCAAATATTGGCATCCAGACTGAACCATGTTAATTTAAAAAAACCATTACAAGACACTTCTAGACATTAAATAGAAGATCATCATGTTTGCAATTTTTTAAAAAATAATCAGAACTGTGCTACACAATCTTGCTAGCCATTGGCCATATAATTTATGATCCAATCCAGGACATGTTTGGGAGTTGCTCATGTGCTATGAATAAACTGGGATTGTCCCAGGCAAATTGAGATGTATCATCATAGCTATAAAGTAATTATTTATATCTACATGAAGTGTCTTCTGATTGAATTGGTGTTCAGTTTGTTGTTAAAGAAGCTGTACTTCTATAAACAGATTTTCTATGTGTTCTGCTGTACACCCTTGTCACTAGGAAGGTGTATATGTTACCAGAAAGGGATCCTAATCCAGACCCTAAGAGGGTTCTTGGGTCTCGTGCAAGAAGGAATTGGAGGCAAATCCGTAAAGTGAAAGTAAGTTTATTAGGAAAGTAAAGGAATAAAGAATGACTGCTCCATAAGCAGAGCAGCCCGAGGGCTGCTGGTTGGCTATTTTTATGATTATTTCTTGATTATATCCTAAGCAAGGGTTGATTATTCATGGGATTTCCAGTAAAGGGGTGGCAATTATTGGAACTAAGGGTTCCTCCCCTTTTTAGACCATATAGGGTAACTTCCTTACATTGCCATGGCATTTGTAAGCTGTCATGGTGCTTGTGGAAGGGTCTTTTAGCATGCTAATGCATTATAATTAGCATATAATGAGTAGTGAGGACGACCAGAGGTCACTCTAGTTGCCATCTTGGTTTTGGTGGATTTTGGCTGTTTTTTTTTACTGCATCCTTTTATCAGCAAGGTCTTTGTGACCTGTATCTTGTGCTGACCTCCTGTCTCATCCTGTGGCTAAGAATGCCTAACCTCTTGGGAATGCAGCCCAGTAGGTCCCAGCCTTACGTTACCCAGCCCTTATTCAAGATGGAGATACTCTGGTTCAAACGTCTCTGACATATATATTCAAGAATTTGGAAAACCTGAAGTTCACCAATGCCTCTCAGATCAGTCATTGCCAGGGTGTATGGTGTTCCTATCTGCTCAGAAGCCAGCAAAATCCTTGCTGAGCTGTACATGCCAGGGCATTTGCCTGGTCTCACCTACCCACTTGAGTACCTATGCCCTATCACCCATTCACCTCACAACATCCATACGTATCATTTACCCCTAAGAAGATTAGACATTAATCCAGGTAATAAACTTTCAGAACAATCACCTCCAGACAGAAACTGCAGAGGATAATCTGATAAATCTGAATTCCTGTAAGGCCATTACTGAATCAATAAATACTCTTTTCTCCATCTTAGCCCCTTACTTTAGTATAACTTGAGTTCTCCCCAATATATTTTTTGTTTTTCTTTTTTTTTCGTTCATGATAGTCCAAAGACCTTCGATGTTAAAGAGAATGCATCTTGCTCATGCTTTTTGATGGAAACACCTGAACTTATTTACTCCTTCCCCCTTCCTGTTATCTCCAAGTGCAAGTCTGTACCTGCAGTGGATTTCATCTGCCTCCATTTAAATATGTATTTCCGTTTAGCTCACATGGTACTATCACCTTTTTGGTCATCCTATGACTTCATGCTTCATGTATGCTGAAATTAATTGTTGCTTCGAAAGAGTCCCAACTATGTAACATCAACTCATTGTGTGCCTCTATGTGGCTGGCAGATATTACTTCATTTAATCTTCATAAACTCCCTTGGAAGAATTAATCTTATATCCTACCTATGAGGAGATGAATGCTTTGAGGTGATGGGATTTACTCATGGCATCACACCTTCTAGCAGTGAGAGCAGGGACTGAAACCTGGGTGTAACTGAAGCCAGAGCTCTGACTTACCACTCAGAACTCATCCGCAGCCTTGTTAATTAATGTCAAGTATGAATTAGTAAACCATGGAATGAGTGAAGAAATTGAGTATCACTTTAGCATCAGATGGAGCTTTTATCATTATCCAAAAACTTCTTACTGCTGATCAAGATACACAATTGTGATAAGATGCTTACAGTGTATTTTTAAGTTCCTCAAAGTGGGTCCTTGAAGGCTGATTCATTTCCATTCAACCGATACTGGTTTGCTTTGGGTCACGGTGATGGTGGCATTAACCACAACAATGGCATTTGTCACATCAAAGCTCTTCAGTGCAGTAGAACTAGTGTTTCATCAGGAAATTTGGTGTCCTACCCCCAGTTCCCATGTCATTGCCGGCTTGCTGTCTCGTGTGCATAAATTGAGTCAAATGATCATTTCGGTGCATTTCTTACAATTTTTCAGATATTATAGCTATCCTGAAAATTTTCATCTTAGGGTAGATTGCGTCATGGTCTTCTGAAGTTGTCTTTCTCTTTAAGACCATTCATTGAATAAACCTATTAGGCGCTTTGGAGTCATAACTGAATATAAGACAGAAATGGTTTGATATAAAAGCAACCAACATGCATAGCAGAAACAGCATTTGTAGTCATAATTTGGGTGACTTAACCCATATGCGTGTGCTCAGCCTAATAATGTGGTCACTTTCCCTGTTCTGGTCTCCCTTGTAGGGTTTTCCTCTGAAATTGAGGGAGGGTGGGCTGAGCTCTGAATCATTCTTGCAGCATCAGCCAGAGTGGTCTCATCTTTATGCTTTTGTGATATGTGTGAGCCATGTAATATTCCACTCAACAAAAGAAGCCTGGAAATCATTAGAAGAGAGGACCAATATGTTCTTCCCAAGAGTTACAGCCTGAATTCCATGGGTGTGCATTTATGTGACATGCATCTGACATTAGTGGGAATTCAATGGGTCACTATAATTTCCCTGAAGCACATCTGCTGAAAAATGTCAAGCTATCTTATAAATGACCTGTACATTCTTCTCCCCTTTGGAAGTTAGAGGAGTTATTTTTGGTACATTTGCTATTTTATTTCTTTTTTGTAACAATATTTCTTTTCTTTAATGCTTTATGAAGGATTTTATTTGAAATGATAAATGGAACACATCTTATGTATCAAGTCAAAAGTTCATAAGCATATATATTAAAAAAGAAAGCATAATTTCCTTTTTTGAGAATCAACACACCTTGATGCCATGCTCCTGGTTTCATTAGAATCCCTCTGTTCTCTTCCTCTAACCAAAATGTCTCAGATTTCCCCTGATTTGATTTCTGTAAATGGCCTACTTTGACTGGAAGAATTGCCTCTCTTTGTCTAAAACAGGACCCAGGCGTTACTAAAACAAAACACTGCAAAAAGTTAAATGAGGAGAAAGGAAAGTTAAGCATTGTACATAGTGAGAAATACATAAACAAAAGTAGAGACGTAAAAGAAGCATGAGAAAAGGGTGAGAAAATGAAATCCTGAGACAAGATGAATGGTGTGTGAGCATTCAAACCCAGGAAGTAGCAAAAGGTGGAAGAAAGAATGGGAGCCTTTAGGATAAGATTCTTTGTGGGCTGGGTGGCAGATGTTATCGGTAAAGCCAGCCTGGGGAGTTGGCAGGGGTCCATGCTGTAGATAACACAGTAATAGAATGAACACATTGCAGAAGATAGGGCAACCTCTAATCCAAAAATTATCAGATAAAGAAAAACCAAGACACTTTGCAAAACAAAAAACAACAAACAAAAAAACACAACACAATGTCTTATTTTTCATCATCATCTTCTTTATAATGAGGTTTCCATACATTGAATACACACTTGGAAACACTGTAATCCCATGGTGGTTGTGGCTGCAGATTGATAGGTATGGACAGGTCTTTGGTGGGGCAAACAAAACCAGGATCATGTTTTTTGCTCTCAGAATGATCATTTGCTTGGACTTTCCTCTTCTGCCTCCTAGTGGCTCAAAATGCCCACTGCATTCATTGGATTTATTCAGGATGTGAAGAAGGTCACGGGAAATTAAGGATGAGTGCTTTGTCATTAGGACCTCAGAGGCAAATGGAGCAGAGATGGGGACGACTGCAGTGGGATAAGGACTCTCTCACCAGGAAGGTGCCATTGACGTAATAGTTGATGGGAACAGCAGAGCAAAGAGGCTCCCTCATCCTCAGCTGACCCAACAACAAGCGAGACATCAGATGGAACGGTATTTATTGGGCAAGGAAAATCAGGGGAAGGCTAGGTGCAGTGCCTGTCACCTGTAATCCCAGCACTGTGGGAGGCCAAGGTGGGAGGATTCCTTAAGGCCAGGAGTTCCAGATCAGCCTGGACAACCTAGTGAGACCCTGTCTCAGAAAGAAAGAAAGAGAGAGAGGGAGAGGGAGAGAGAGAGAGAGAGAGAAAAGAAGGAAGGAAAAAGAAAAAATTAGCCAGATGTGGTGATGTATGCCTGGTGTCCCAGCTACTTGAAAAGCTGAGGCGGGAGGATTGCTTGAGCCTAGGAGTTCGAGGCTGCAGTGTGCTGTGATTGCACTCCAGTCTCAGCAACAGAGTGAAATCCTGTCTCAGATTTTTAAAAAAGACTCAAAAGAAAATCAAGGGAGGAGTGGGGACAAGGTAGAAAAGATTTTTTTTTGTTTTGTGCTTTTTTCCCTAATGTATTCATTTAATCATCAAATAAAAATTGAATATATTGATCATGTACAAAGTGATGTTTTGAAATATGTATCCATTGAGAAATGGCTAAATCGAGCTAATTCACAAGTGCATTACTTCAAATGCTTATTTTTCTGGTGCAAACACTTAAAATCTACTTTCTTAGAGATGTTCAAATATTCAATTCCTTGTGATTCAACTTTGTTTGCCATATTGAACAGATCTTTTGAACTTTTTCCTGCCAACTGAAACTTTGTAACCTTTGGCCAACATCTCCCGTTTCCTCTCCACCTCCAGCTTCAAGTTCTGTAAGAGAACATTCTACTCTCTGCTTCTGTAAGCTTGACTTTTTTTAGATTCCACATATAAGTAAGATCATGTGATATTTGTCTTTCTGTGTCTGGCTTATATCACTTAACATAATGTCCTCTGGTTCATCCATGTAGTCCCGAATGACACAACTTCTTTCCTTTTTTTTGAGGTAGAATAATAGTCCCTTATGTGTATAAACCCCATTTTCTTTATTCATTCATCTAATGATGGACATTCAGGTTGATTCCATATTTCAGCTGTTGTGATTAGTGCTGCAATGAACATGGGAGTGCAGATTTCTCTTCAAAGACTTCTTTTTTCCAATCCCAAATACACAAAATTATCATCTGGCATCTGTCATGCTATGGAGATTCTCCTTGATCTATTTATAAACGATTCAGGATTTCTTTAAAGAAGCTGAAATTTTATTTTTACATGCATAACCATATTTAGAAATCAAAATATTCAAACAAAACTCACAGAAGAATCTATTCCATCAATATATAATTCCCAGTTAATTGATTGTAGAATGTCATTTAAGCATGAGTTAGTAGTCACAGAGAATATGCCTTAAAAATGTTCTGTCTTTGAAAGTTTTACATTCAAAACAGTCTCTTAAGATTATTAGTTCTAAAAGACACCATCCCTTTCTCTCTTCAGCCTGTTTTCTTCATTTTGCTTCTCATCCAGTATGTGAAAGGTTGATCATTTTTAGTTGATGAGGTTGACGTGCCCTCTTTCTCCTTGGGGACAGAAGGACATAAGTTGTGCTCTAAATGAAAATAAGAGTATGATGAGTATCCCAAGGGATGATGGAAAGTTCCAGGGAGAAGCATTGAAATTGAGAGCCAAATTCAAGTACATTGGAATTAGGGTTCTGGTGATAATTCTGTCAGTATCTGCATATATTCAGGGAAATCAGTCCTTTCGAGTAGGATAATGGAAAAATCTCTAAAAGGCAATCTGAGCAGGATGTTTAAAGACTATGTGATTATTATGCACTGCATGCCTGTACCAAAACATCTCAAGTACCCCACAATTATATACACTTACTATGTACCCATAAAGTTTAAAAAAATGTAAGACTACTACACATATTCTGGCCTGCAGCTTTTTTTCCCCTGACATTTGCCTACAAGCCTGTAATAGCACAGGCAGTTCTACAAGAAGCATGAATATGCACATATGTACATGCATGATAGCAGTGATACAAAGACAGATGTGTTGTGTTCTAGTATAATTGTCTTATTTTTGTCCAATCCAACATTAATAAGTCATTAGCTTTATGGAAATGAACCCTAGAGGATGAAACATACAGGTGCAAAGTAAATTTCCTAGGGACTAAATTGTAACCAAATTATGGCAGGTACACCCTGCATTTAGCGATATAAATATATGTTTCAAATAAAATTGTAACATATTGATTGGCACATCCAGCCACATTCTTAAGATACTTTATCCTTTGACTAGAAATAATAATAATTGCTTTTTTGAATGAAGTGTTTAATTTTCAGTGTAAAAAGTCAGGAATATTTTAGAATGCTCAACGCAACATTGCTTCAATGAGCTAGGGCCTTTATGAAGATAAGTCACTAGAAAGTCTCTGTTGATTCAGTTAATTATTTGAGATTATATGCACTGATTTTCACTGTGTTAAGTATAGTGGCATTTATTAGAGGCTCAGATGTTATAGAGAGAAGGCTGTGTCCAGTTACAAGGCTGTAGTCATAAACAGGTAGGTAAAATCAACACATCATTGTAAATCATAAACAGGCAGGTATGATAAACACATAATGATAAGCATTTCAGCACTGGGTGCAGTGTTGCATGCCTGTAGTCTCAGCTACTCGCAAGGCTGAGGATCCTTGGAGCTTAGGAGTTCAAGAGCAGCCTGGGCAACATAGTGAGACCCCATCTTTAAACATTAAAAAGAACAACAAAAAAACATCATTTCAGTGTAGACAGGCATAATATGATCTCACAGAAACACTATGATTTGTACACAAGAAAACTAAGCTTTGCACTGGTGTTGGGAGAACATTTTGGAATGATAAACTATTTCCTGTTTGTTTTAAGAAATATTTGGTAACATTTAAAGTAGTGTCTGCCTCTTTCCTAAAATATTCCAGTATCTGTTTAGATGTCCCAGTTGCTCTTAGATACTTGGTAAACATATATACACATATATGCTATATATGTGTATATATGTGGGTGTGGGAGCATATGGGTGTGTATATATATATCTATGTGTGTATACATACATATATGTGTACGTACATACATATGTGTGTATACATATACATGTATCGGTTGTTTGCCCTTGTGATACACAGATCTATATGTGTGTATATATATATGTCTATATATGTACACACACTAATGTGTATGTATACATATATAAAATACGTTCCTTGATTCACAGTGGGATTATATCCCGATAAACCCGTTGTAAATTTAAGATGTCATTAGTTGAAAATGCATCAATACACCTAACCTACCAAACATCATAGCTTAGCCTAGCTGACATTGAACATACTTATAACACTTACATTAGCCTACAGTTGGGTGACATCATGTAACACAAATCCTATTTTATAAATAAAGTGTTGAATGTTTCATGTACACTGCAGAGTATCAGTTGTTTGCCCTTGTGATTGTGTGGCTGACTGGGAGCTACAGACCACTGCCTGGCATCCAAAGAGACTGTGGTACTGCATATTGCTAGCTTGGGAATACATCAAAATTCAAAATATGATTTCTACTGACTGAATATCATTTTTGTATCATCTTAAGATCAAAAATCATAAATCAAACCATTGTAAGTCCGGGAATGTCTGTGTAATAATTTGGCTATAGTCTTAAACAGGTGGGTAGAATAAACACATTATTATAAATCCATCCTGTGCTTTTGAACACATGGAGGCTACCCCACCAAAATTCCTGTGTTCAATATATTGCTGAACCTCTAGGTATCTTTTTCCTTCATTGCTATTTAATTTTTCCTTCTAAAAATGAACTTACAATATTACTTAGGAATAGCATTCATCCTTCTTCATTCTTCTTTGTTTAAAACATGCTTAGCATTTCTCATCTTGAAAGAAATGAATAGTTTCCTTCTTTTCAATCATATTTCATCAGAACTATTCTCTTGAGGGCCACAGAAATGTCATAAGCATTTTCTTTGGCACTTCTGATACTTTTAATGGCTTTTGATACATCTTCATGTTTCTTAATCTTCTTGTGATCCTTACCATGTAAGTGACCTGTTGAGCTTATCTCCAACTCCTATTTTTCATTGTCTCCTTCCTTTATTTGAAACAACTTATATCCAGTGTACATGTTTAAAGTGTGCAATTCAGTGGCCTTTAGTATATGCACAACATTGTGACACCAGCAACACCATCGAATTTTTGAACATTGACGTCATTCCAAAGAGAAATCCCATACCTCTTCTCTCCCAGGTCCCCAGGAGATAGGCTTCCACTAACTATCTACCTGTCTATATAGATTTGCCTTTTGGGGGCATTTCATGTAAATTAAATCATATAATACGTGCTTTTTTGTGTGTCTGACTTCATTCCCTTAATGTTTTTGAGGCTCATCCATGTTGTAGCATGCATGGATGCTTTTATTTTTTATGGTTCAGTAATATTTCATTTTATGGATATACCACAGTTTGTTTATCCATCCATCTGTTGCTAGACATTGGGATCATTTCTAGTTTCTGGATATTGTCAATAATTGTGCCACGAACGTTCATGTGCAAGTTTTTATATGGACATATATTTCATTTTTCTTGATTGGGGATATAGGAGCAGAATTGATAGGTCATATCATTAACTCTGTGTTTAAATATTTGAGAATCTTTCAAATTATTTTCCAAAATAAGTGTACCATTTTACATTTTCACCATCAATGCACAAAAGTTTTAACTTCTCCACATCCTCACTCACACTTGTTCTCATCTGTTTTTTTAATTATAGCCATCCTAATGGGTGTAAAGTGATATCATGTTTGGGGATTTATTTTTGAATATTTACATCATTCCAAAAAGAAGTCCCGTATCTCTTCTCTCCTACGTCCCGAAAAAGTAGGCAAGAGGTAATCTACTCAAGAAATGATACCAGCTTAAACCAGGGCAGTACAAGTGAGAATGCAAAGAAAATAAAAAAGAAGAGGTTGTTCTGTGTGTCTTACAGATGCAACAGGATTTGCTGATGGATTGGATGCAAGGTGGCAGAGAATGAGAATGCATTTTTCCTGATGGCTAATGATGTTGAACACCTATTCATGTGCTTATTGGACATGTGTATAAATCCTTTGGAAAAATATCTATTCAGATCCTTTGCCTATTTTAATTGGATTATCTTTTCATTATTGAGGTTTAGGAGGGGTACTTTTAAATAGTATAATGTGGATACATGTTCCTTACCACATGTGGGATTCACAAACACTCCCATTCTGTGTCTTCCACCCCCACTTTCTTGATGGCACATTCTTATTACTCATGTTTCTGAAAACATAATCTTCAGCCTCATTGACCAATGACTCTGAATATTGACTCCTATGTGTTTTAAGCAGGCTTGTCCACTTACTATATCTCACAAGTCCCATGGTTACCGTGACAGTCCACTGCTATCCCGTCCCTTGTGGCTGTCTCATCATTGTATAGAGACAATATAAGGATGCTGGAACAGATAAAGGGTATTAGGATAGAGTGCCATCAATGTGTCCGTGAAGAAGGGTTTGTTTCAATCAGTTCACCATGACTAGGGATTTGATTCTGTCAATTGCTGGCTCAGGAATGTAAATGCTGAGTAAGGCAGGACTTGATCAGTCTACTGGGGGAAGGCATCATTGACCAAAGTGCAGTGCAAATTTATTCATTGACTGTGAGGCATATAACTCTTTATAACTGTCAATAGAAAATGGACAAGGCATCCCTCCGTTCCTTACAAGGTTTTGTAATGAGCCCTGGATTTAAAAAAATACTAGTAATAATAAGAGAAAGAGAGGGAGACAGAGAGAGAGTGAGATAGAGTTTCTAGTTTAAGTGAAGTTAAGATTTTTTTTCTATATATACAAAACTAGCTTTGTCAAGGAAGATGTAGTAGTGGTTTTCATTCATTCATTCTTCTTTCATTCAAGAAACATATATTGACAACCTGCTGTTTGACACATGGTATAACAACTTCCATTGAAAATGGAGAAGCAAACAAAATAGAGAAAAAATCCCCAATCCTACAGCATTTCTATCCAGTAGGGGAAAAAACAACACAGACAAGTATCGTAAAATACACAGTAGAATATGATATCACAAGTGCTATGGAGAAATATTTAGTAGAGAAGGGTGCTAAATTAGAAATTTTGTGCCAAAATTTTGACTAAGGTGGTTATGGAAGGTTTCACAGATAAGGCAATACTGATGTGAGGGAGTGATCCATACAGTTACCTGGAGGGACAGCATCTTGGGCTAAGGAAAGATCCAGTGCAAAGGCCCTGTGGCCACAGAGTCCCTGAGAATATCAGTGCAGCTGGAAAGTAGTGGTGAAGGGGATAGTAGCACCTAATTTCAGAGATGTCAGCATGAGCCACATTTTATATGCCTTTTAAGGACTTGTGTCTTGTTCTTAGTGAGAAAGGAAATGGCTGTCTAGGTAAAGGGGCATCAGGTTAGAAGGTTGTTGCATAATCCACCCAAGAAATAATACCAGCTTAAACCAAGGCAGTACCAGTGAGAATGCAAAGAAAAAAAAAAAGAAAAGAAAAAGGTTGTTCTGGATGTCTTGCAGATCCAACAGGATTTGCTGATAGATTGGATGCAAGGTAGCAGAGAATGAGAAGATTCCAGGATAATCCTGGCTGGTTAGAAGTATACTTTGTGAACAACAAGAAATAGGCCATATGGCCGGGCGTGGTGGCTCACACCTGTAATCCCAGCACTTTGGGAGGCTGAGGTGGGTGGATCACCTCGGGTCAGGAGTTCAAGACCAGCCTGGCCAACATGGTGAAACCCCGTCTCTACTAAAAATACAAAAATTAGCCAGCCATGGTGCAGGTGCCTGTAATCCCAGCTACTCGGGAGGCTGAGGCGGGAGAATCACTTGAACCCAGGAGGCGGAGGTTGCAGTGAGCCAAGGTCACACCACCGCACTCCAGCCTGGGCAACAAGAGTGAAACTCCATTAAAAAAAGAAGAAGAAGAAAAAAGAAATAGACCATAGAAGGAATAAGTTTAGGGGATGAGGAGATCAAGGTTGGGCATGTTAAATTTGAATCCTGTATTAATCATCAAACAGACAAAGACAGTGGGCAGATGGATGTGAGTCTGGAGTTTAGGGGAGAGGATCAAGCTGCATGTCATCGCATTCTGTATCTAAAGTCCAAGAAACTGAATAAGATTTCTATGTGAGAGGATGTGCAGAAAAGTTCTAAGACCCAGAGCCTTCAACCCTCCAATATTTAGAGTTTGGAAAGATAAACAATAAGCAGAGTGCATCTACTATGATAGCAAGAAAATTGAGAAGTTGCAGTATTCTCGACACTGTAGTAGGCAAAATAATGGCCCCCATGCCCTCAAAGAAACAAAGTTAACATCCTGTCTGGGTGCACTGTTTTTCTTGTTTCTCTCTCGAACCCATTTCCATCAGAATTTAGCTCTTCTACTCCATGAAACTACTTATCAGTTCCATTAATGCCTTCCACTCTGCACTCTCAGGGTTCAATTTTCTGGAAAGTTTTGAATTTTGATTTTGATTTTCCAGAATATTTGGAGTTCTCGATGAGTCTCTCCTTCTCGAAAAACATTCCTTACTTTGTATCTGTATTTGTTTCTTTCCTGTTGCTGCTGAAACAAGTTATCACAACTTGTTACAACTCTAATGTTAACTCTAGGGAATTAAAAGCAATGCAGATTTATTATCTCACAGTTCTGGGTGCTAAAAGTCCCAAATAGGTTGGCATTCGAAGTGAGAATCCATTTCCTTGGTTTGTCTGTTTGTCTTCTTTTGAAGACTGGCTACGTATCTTAGATCTCATTCTCTGTTTCTAACCCTCCATTTTATAAAACAAACAAACAAAAAAACATTATGATTACCTAGATTCATCCGGATGAACCGGGTCAAGTTCTCATCTTAAGATCCTCACTTTTTTTTTTTTTTCCTCTGAGATGGAGTCTTGCTCTGTTGCCAGGCTGGAGTGCAATGGCGTGATCTTGGCTCACTGCAACCTCCCCCTCCCGGGTTCAAGCGTTTCCCTTGCCTCAGCCTCCCGAGTAGCTGGGACTACAGGCCTGCACCACCATGCCCGGCTAATTTTTTTGTATTTTACTAGAGACGGGTTTTTCACCATGTTGGCCAGGATGGTGTCAATCTCCTGACCTCGTGATCCGCTCTACTTGGCCTCTCAAAGTGCTGGGATTACAGGCATGAGTCACCGTGCCTGGCCAGGATGTTCACTTTTTAAAATTGATTTATTTTTATTTTATTTTAGAGATGAGGTTTCGCTCTCTCAGATAGGTTGGAGTGCAGTGTCATGATCACAGCTCACTGAAGTCCCAGCCTCTTGGGTCAATTGATCCTCCTATCTCACCCTCCTGAGAAGGTGGGACTACAGACATGCACCACCACGCCCAGCTAATTTTTATATTTGGTTAGAGAGGGGGGTTTCACCATGTTGCCCAGGCTGGTCATGAACTCCTAGGCTCAAGTGATCCACTGGCCTCAGCCCCCCAAAATGCTGGGGTTATAGGTGTGCTTCCTGACACCAGTTTCTAAGGTCCTTGAGGGATTTGGTCATAGCTCATACTACCTTTCTCTCCCTAGTGTCTACTAGACAATAAGCAGTTTCTGAATGATTAGCCGTTGCAGGATTCTTGACTCCAAATTGCAAAATGCAAGCTAATTAAAAAAGGAGTGAATCTATTTACCCTTTTTTTTTTTTTTTTTTTTAGTTTGAGTGAACTCCTGATTCTCAAAATCAGTGAATGCCCAGTTTCATGTAAACCGTGTTTATTTCCACTCTTTACACTCAGCAGCTGTTTCTTTTTCACATACACTGAAGATTCCATGTTCCCCGAAATATCTATGTATACCTGTATCATAATTCATTACACATAGTTAGCTGGAATGGAGATATTTTATATTTGTGGCATGCATTTGATCTTGAATTGAAACCTGTAGTTTACAAAAATCTACGTATCTTTATATTTTTAACAGATTGTGAGAGTTATAAAAGCAAAACAGTAGAGCTCTACGGTAGAATTTTTTTTTTCTTTAGGTCTTTCCGTGGGTATTTTAAATGTCTCATTATGAAAAGACCATAAACCATGGTTTTCTAAGAGTTCTGCTGAATTTTGCAATTGGCTGGCACGTTTTCTAAATGATCCTGTAATCTCCATGTATTAGTTTTCTAGAGCGGCCATAACAAATGACCACAAATCTGATGGCTTTAAACAAGAGCAATTTACTCTCTCTCATAGTTTGGGAAACCAGATGTTCAAAATCAACGTGTTGGCAGGGCTGCCTTTCCCTGGGCAGTTCCAGAAAAAGATGCTTTCTTGCCTTTGCAGCCCTGGTGGCCTCGGTGTTTGCCTCTGTCTTCACTAGGCTGTCTGCCCTCTATTGTATGTGTCATCTCCTTTTCTTATAAAGATACCAGTCATTGGATTTAGGGCTGTACCCTCAATTCAGGATAATTTTATCTGCAGATCCTTAACTAATTATATCTGCAAAGACCCTATTTTCAAATAGGGTCACATTCTGAGTTTCCAGGTGGACATGTATTTTTGGAGGATATTACTCAACCCACTCCACCCAACACATCATTATTGCAATATATATGTATGAATGTAGGTGTTTCAGATGTTTTCACTACACATGTGTGCACAACCAATGTATTCAGGATGCCACCTGGCTTTCTCCTTACTAGGCCACACTCTGGCAAGAAGATCTAAGGACAGTTTGGGATTCTTCATCTCCTTCTTGCATCCTCTTTACTTCCAAATAATGTAGTCATGCATGATCTAAAAGTTTATTTCCTGAGCCTTTAAAACTTCTCCATCAGTTTGACAAGGAGTAAAAGCGTTTTTCCCCGTTGGCCACAAAACTTGTGCTTTTGCTCCAGCAATATGCAGAGCTATATTTCACACTTCCTTCTTAAATTACAGGCTATAAATATAAAGCAAAACCTTTTACCTTGCTATATTCTTTCTGTCTTTTACCTCTATTATTAGATCTGATTACAAATGCTCATTAATGCTCTGCCTTGGAATTGCAATTTGGGCATGTGCCATCTGAAAATGGAGGTTCCTAAAAATTAAAATCAAAGATTAATGCAGGTTTTAAAAAAAGGGTCTTATTCAAATATATCTCAAGTTTTAAAACGACTCATGGACTTTTAATGAAATCAATGGCCTTGTAATGCCTCATTTTTTTTTTCAAACTCAACTGTTTCATAGCCTTCTCTTTAGAACATATCTGATTTGCCAGAACCCAAGATTTGTGAGATGGTGTTATTTTTTATTTTTACTTTTTCCTCACCCCACGGTACCATGAAGAGATCATGTAACATCCTTTCCTGGTTTTAAAGACAGGTGAGTAACGATTACATAACGTTCAAACAAGTCAGGTGTTCTCCAGAAGATGGTGTTAATGGTGTCTGATTCACAGACGCTGCCTTGACCCCTGCCGGTGGTAGGACCTGTATTCTGGTAAGATCCAATTTTAGGCCATGGATTACAGGACCTAGATGGAGAAAAACGATACCTAAACGTCGTGAGACCTTAATTCACTGATCGGTGGGAGAGAGATTTTTCTTTCAGATGGTATCATCTTATTGCATCTCCAGCAGAGTGTTTGGCTGGTGAAAATAAAAATGGCCATTATAGAGAAGTTCTTTAGACTTTTAAAAAGTTTACTAGGATGATGCCAGAGATTCCTACTGTAGAAGTAGATATATATGTGTGTATATATATATATTTCTGAATTTGAGATGTTGGGTATTGGTAGAGATTCATTCATTTGAATGGAAATAAGCTTGCTTTACTTTTGGCCAGCATGAATGCTCTCCTTTGCCACAGGTTGGCAAGCTTATTGGTTTAAATATAAAGGATCTTGTGGGTAAGATTAACAGCAGGTTTTTATAGTGCCAAAACTTCTTTCTTTTTTATTATCATATTTAGGAAAGTCTCTTGACTCTGAGATACTTTATATTGTGGAATAATAGTTCTGGTGCAAGTATAGATTAATAAATTATTAAACACTTTAAGATATGGATGGAAGAGTACAAATAGGATATTATTAATGAGTCCCATTTACTATTCTTTAATTTGTAGTGGAATTTTCATTTAACTTTTGAATACACCAATGATAGGAAGTTAGTAGTGTTTGCCTGTAATTTATCCTGAGCTTATTCATTTGAAGTTCAAATTTGAAAGCTTCCTTTTGTTGTTTGGTAAATAGAGATTATTGCGATTCAAAATGAGTAATCCCTAAATTGATGTAGAAAAAGATATTTGAGGCTGGGCACAGTGACTCACGCCTGTTATCCCAGCATGTTGGGAGGCTATGGGAGGTGGATCACTTGAGGCCAGGAGTTTGAGACCAGCCTGGCCAACATGGCAATACCCCGTCTCTACTATGAATACAAAAATTAACTGGACATGGTCTCACAAACATATAATCCCAGCTACTTGGGAGGCTGAGACCCAAGAATCGCTGGAGCCTGGGAGGCGGAGGTTGTAATGAGCTGAGATCGTACCACTGCACTCCACCCTGGGCGACAGAGCAAGACTTCATCTAAAATAATAATAATAATAGTAATAAAATAAAAAGAACTTTGAGATATTCATATTGTCCAAAAAGTATAATTCAAATACTTAATGCAGAAGGCAGTAGGATCACTAAACAACGGACCCATTCATCAATTATAACAGATGGAAGGGTCTTTGTTAGAGTCCTGGAGGCTGATTGAGCTAGGGGCTACCATTTTAAATTGCATAGAGGAGATCCAGGAGGTCTAAAGATAAGGGTCTACAAGCAGGAAGCACCCCCACTCCCACCCTCGAATTCATGACAACAACACTAACTAGGCAGCAAGGGGATATTTCCTGATGTCAGCAGTCAGCAGAATGGTACTGAAGGTTGCTAGATAAATGCAAGTTTTGTAGTCACTCACCTGCAAGTTATAGGCAAGATAATATTTACCTTTACTCCTACGGGAAATTAGCCCTAATTGACTGCTCTTAATCAGAACAAGACATTCTAACCTCTTATTCATGGTTAGCAATATGTCCCACTTGCTTCACTTTGTGATTCTCCATCACATTGGAATAACTGGACATGAGATGCATTTGGAATTGAGTCTCAAATTCAAATCGCCATAGAACCTGAAAAGAAAATGTAAGAAGAGATGAAACAGAAGAAAAATGCAGGATAGAGAGTTTGATTTAGATGTGTTCATTCTGTGAACAGAGAGCAGATTCTCTTGGATCTGGCTGAAATAGGGGCCCCCGGTGTTGTGAAAGTGGTTTATGTCTTCATATGTGTTCCCACGGGCCTGGACAACCAACCACATTTGAAAAATGAAGAAATGAAGGCTTGTGGTCAGGGTCACAAAACTTGCCAGTGGCAGAAGTGGATCCAATTTCCAGTCAAATCTATGACTCATTCCATCTTGGCCACAATTATACTGCAACTCAATTGCTTTTCTTCCAATCGGTACCCACCCACCAAAATGTCAGCTCTTCAAGGGCATGAATTGTTGTTTGTTTCATTCATTGTTGAGTCTTAGGAGCCTGGGCCAATACATTGAAAATCTCAATTGTTGACATTCTCAATAATACACAAGAAATCATGTTTTCAGATGATGGAAATCATATCCATTAGGGTGGCTGTTAATAAAGTAAACATAAAATAAGAAGTTGTGACGGAGATGTGGAGAAACTGGAACTCTTTCACATTGCTGGTGGGAATGTAAAATGGTACAGTCATTGTGGAAAACTCTTTGGCTGTTCCTCAAAAAAGTAAACGTAGAACTACCATATGTGATCCAAGAATTCTACCTCTGGGTATATACTCAAAAGAATTGAAAGCAGGAATTCCAAGAGATATTCGTATGCGCAGTCCTTAACCATGTTATTCACAATAGCTAAAAACTGAACTTTTGAACTAGCCAACTGTCCATTGATGGATGAATGGATAAACAAGTGATATATATGTGTATATTTATGTGTGTGTACACACACAGACACTGCTGAAATGGAATATTATTCAGCCCTTAAAAGAAAGGAAATTCTGATACATGCTACAACATAAATAAACCTTGAGAACATCATTCTGAGAGAAGTAAGCTACATGCTAGTCACAAAAGGACAAATGCTGTATGATTTTACCAATATGAGGTACGTAGAGTTGTCAAATTCACAGAGACGAAAAGTTGAATGGTGTTTGTGTGGGGCTGAGAGGCGGAGAGAATGGAAAATTACTTCCTAATGGATAGAGTTTCAGTTTGGAAAGGTATAAAATGTTCTGAAGATAGATGGTGGGGACAGTTGGACAATAATGTGACTGTTCTTAAGGCCACTCAATTATACACCAAAAAATAGTTTAAATGATCAATTTCATATTCTCTATATTATAGCACAATAAAATAAATCATTATGGTATCTGTGATTAATTGACTATATGTAATCATCACCATGTTAGAGCATGTTCAGTATCTCATATCCTGCAGTATTGGAATGGACATGGTAATTTTTGAGTGGTAGAAAATAAAGTAACTTTTAAAAACCCGTCTCTATGTATTCACATAATCTTACATTTCATATAAGTGAAATCATACACTCTGTATCTCATTTCTTTCTCCTAATAAAATGTTTACAAGGTTTACAAGGTTCATCCACATTGTAGCATGTATCAGTCAGTACTGCATGCTGGTTTATGGCTGGATACTATTCCATTGTACGATAGACCGCATTCTATTATGTTTATCTATTTTTCATTTGATGGATATTTGGATTCAATTCATAGAGACAGAAAGTAGATTTGTGGTTGCTGGTGCTTGGAAGAGGACTATAGGGAATTAGAGTGTCATAGTTACAGAGTTTCAGTTTGTGAACATGAAAAATTTCTAGAGATAGATTCACAAAAATGCGAATGTACTAAATGCCATTGAACAGAACAGTATACTTCAAAATGGTTCACTTTATGTTGTGTGAATTTCCTCTTAAGTAGAAGAAAAATAAAGTCCGAAGTTGTCATATACTTCACTGGAATGCTCTCTTTAAAAGTGTAGAAAAGGTCCTGAAAGGAGCATATAAACAAACTAAACAACAATCAAACAAAACATGTCATCGTACCCCACAGCATCCTGACTTGGAAGACTAAACTAAACTGTCCCCAGGGCTCTCTTCTTCCTTATCTGTTACTTTCAGGGGCATTTTAGCTTAGGATTTAATTTGACTATTGACAACCCCAGTGTCTCCATTTGATCTCAGAGCAAACTTGAGTTGATAATTAAATTTCCATGCTTTTGACCAGGGAAAGACTTTAGGAAATGTCTTTGAAACTGTGAACTTGTAGAAAGGAGAAAATTTTATATGTATCTAGTTTCTATCCATTCCATTTGTCATATGGTCAGAAGTTACATGATGCAAGCATGCCATTTACAGGGCCCTGGGCTGACAGCTACATGCTATATTTTGTATTTGCTTCCACTATTTTGTTAGCAAATGTATGTACTTACTAACAAAATACGTGTTTTAAGAAATAAAATTATTTTAAGAGCAAAATAAAATGTTTTAAGAAAACCTGCTTTTATATGCCTTTTATTTTTTATTTAAAAATGTTTATAAATTTATAGATGTTACAGATTCAGTTTTGTTATATGGGTATATTCATAGTGGTGATGTTGGGGCTTTTATTGTACCCATCACCTGAATAGTGGAACCTGTATCCAGTAGGTAGTATTTCATCCTTCATGCCCCTTCCTCCTCCTTCCACCTCCTCCCACTTTATAGTCTCCAGTGTATATTATTCTACCCTGTATGTTAACGTGCACCTGTTGTTTAGCTCCCACTTATAAGTGAGAACATGCAGTATTGGACTTTCTGAGTTATTTCACTTAGGATAATGGCCTCCACCCAGTTTCATCCATGTTGCTGCAAAAGACATAATTTCATTCTTTTTTATGACTACTACTGGGTTGTATTCCATGGATATATAAACCATGGTATATATAAACATTTATATATCCAGTCGTCTGTTGATGGACACTTAAGTTGATTTCATGACTTTGCTGTTGTGAATAGTGTAGTGATAAACATATGAGTGGAGGTGTCTTTTTGATAGAACCATTTCTTTTCCTTTGAGTAGAAACCCACAGGTGGGATTGCTGGGCCAAATGGTACTTAAGTCATTTGGGAAATCTCCATACTGTTTTCCATAGAGGTTGTATTAATTTACCTTCCCACCAACAGTGTATAACTGTACCCTTTTCTCAGCATCTTTGCCAACATATGCTGCTTTTTGACGTTTTTCAAAATGTCATTCATTTTCATTTTTTATTATAATTACTTAAAAATGATGACTTTTAACAGAGAAGGGAAAGATAAAGTTGGTAATCTTTTTTAGTGCCATATAATTTCTAGTTACAAGACCGCAGATAAGTCCCATGCTGCAGAGAGGTGGGTAAAATAGCTCATCTGAAATGAAGCACATTTGGGAAGATGAAATTGTTTTTAGGATGATAAAGATGTTTGATGTCTAACTTTGGTCTAGTTTTTCTAACGTTAAGTGTATTCTTAACATCTGCCCAAATTATTCACTCTTTAAACCACATGCCAAAACATTACTTACATTTACTTGGTTTATAATAAAATTTGGGACTATTAGTGGATGATATTTACTGCAAGAATTGTTAATCTGGCATTTGGATCTAGTATTTAGATTACTTTATATTTTCAGCTGCATATGCAACTATTAGATATCTGCCCACACCTTTTCTTTCCCACTGTAGAAAATACACACTGTATTAAGGTGACAGGTTTTCCTATTTTTCACCCCTTAGACTTGAGTTTTTTTCTCATCATTATTAACTCATAGAACCTGTGCTTTGTTCCTGGCTTCAGCTTGAGCACTGTGCAAAAATCTATCCTGTAAGATTTGGTCAAAGCTGTTGGCTGTGTAGGCACCTAGTAGAAACTTCCCCTTTCCCCTCTGAGGGTTCACTGAAAAATCAACTTAAAAAGGCAGATTAATTGAAGAAAAGGCATGCGAATTTCCTTTAATGTGGATAGCTTGGCAGGAAGGAGTAGGAGACTGATTACCCAATATCTTAATGGGGTAGATATGCTTATATACTCTACTTCCTAGAGGAAAGGGAGGTGAGGACTCCTGGATGATAGTTAGGGGGATAGTAAATGATTTTTAGGGGAATTAAGTGGGCTTGAAGAACATACAGTGGCTTAGAACAAAGTCTATTGGCCTTACAGAGCAGACAGTGGTTTGTCACAAAAGTCTGTCCAAGTGTGTTGACAGACTTCATTCTTTCTTCCTGCGATATGAGTTCAGTTACTGGAATCTCAGGGAAGGGACCAGAGGTCATTGTTTTCTTCTTTGATGGGTCCAGACTTTAGGCAGATAAACAACTTCAGAAAACAAATTCCTCCTGTGCTTTGGGGGTCACAGAGGGTTGAGAGACAAGAGGGAGTGGGAGAAGATGAGAGAGACGTTGAGGCTTCTTCTTCAGTTCAGCACATCAAAGTGCCATATTTTGAAGTATGGGTTTCTGAGACCCAACAGCTGGGTAGTGAAGACCACCCAGGGCTGTGTGCTGACGGCTCCAATGCAGACAGTCAAGGCTCAATTCTCTGGGAGGAAGCTAAATGCCACTCAGAGACACATCCCCATCTCAAATGTCTTTGTTATATTGATGACAGTTGGCACTCAGATAGCATGTATCCCTTGTGGTTTCAACCATTGGTTGACATGACCTTAAAGGCCCAAGCTATGTATTCGTTGGTCCATTTTTTGGAGGAATGCATTTTACTTCCATAATGCAGCGTAGCTGTTAACCATTCATCATGCCAGTAAGAGAATCCCCGGGATCTGCATTGGGACAGAATCCCCATTCACTGCCTTGTCTCACTTTTGTAGTTTGTTTTGTTTGAATTTGTTTTAGTTTTTACAAATAATCTGAAGGTAAAATATAATTGAAAGAAGCACTTACCTTGTGATATCAGGATAAGCAAACTAGTGCAGTTCCAGAAACATCTAACCAAGTGTTGTTTTCTTGCTGGATTGCAATATTGATAGGCACATGGGATAATATCTCATGTAAATTCTGAAACATCTAATTGCATCTTGATCCTTCATCTTGACCCTCTTCTCAGTGGGCTACATTTATCCCTAAAGAGCAACATTCTGTCAATCCTTAGGAACGTGAAACATTACAGTCTGCAGAGCAAATTACCAGCAGGAGAAAATATTACTGAATATTCAAAAGCATGCCTTTTGTGTGAATGATCTTGAAGCCCCAGGGAATGGGGGAAACAGCGTTGGGAGTGCATAAGCCAAGAACCTTATTTGATCCAGCAGTTTCCGGCTTCTAAAACCCTACCCATGCAGTTCCAAGAAGAAAATAACAAATTGGCATCACTTAATGCTTAGTGATAGAAAAAGAAAAGCATGCCTTTGTTCATTTTCTACTCTTCTCATTTCCTGCTTCACCATTCCTATCAAATGAAACATTTTGTTTTCATTTCCTCTCTGTAACTTGTACTATTTCTGTGAATAGACGATGTGCTTAACATATTGATGTTTGTGAGTAAAGATACTCTTGCTATCATCAAAAGAGATAGTATCCATTTGAGAAACATCTAGTGTATGAGGAAAGTTTTGTTTTCATTTTTCCCTTAAGTTGTTTTTTATATTTTAAATGTAGTTGTAAAATGACAGAACATGGGATCACAAAGAAACACAAAATTCATAATTAATAAATGTGATTTTGTATTTATTTTAGGTATGCAAGGGGCACATTTGTGTGGGAGTTCAAAAACATTTAATTATTTTAAATCTCCTTTCATTCATTTAATAAGTGTCTTTTGAGGTCAGATGTAAACAGACAACTTGTTACACGTTTCTTGTTTTTAGGGAACTTCCACCCCAACATGGGAAATAAACAGAGACCCTACTAGTTCCTTAAAAGTTTCTTAATGAAACAGGATATTTCCCTGACCCCTTCACAGGTGGGAACTGGAGTGCACTGGTGCTGGAACTAGCCGGCTGCTTCGGGGCCAGCGGGGGTGAACCCTACTCACTCACTGCTCCACCCCTTGTGGGAGGGGAAGGACAGGTGAGCAGGTACAGGAACCAGGGCGAGCAATTTTGGGCACCAGCAAGAATGAGCCCCATACCAGCCCCATGGCAGCATCTAGTAGAGGGTAGCCCGCAACCCCTGAAGCCCCAGAGGAAGTGTTACACTGCCTGTTTGGCTTTGCCATCCGCAGAGAGCGTTAACAGCTCAGTGGAGGGTCAGTGTGACAGCCTTTTGCACCCACACTCATGGCACGCAAGTTTTTGTCCTGAGGTGGGAAATTAAAGAAAAATAAAATCAAAAAGAAGGAGAAATAACTTTTCCTGTATTAGGCTGACTTTTCCCAGAGGCACAACAGGCACAGCCCAGACCCAGGAAAAGTCTTGATAATATTACCTAATGTGCTCTGGAGACTCTCCCAGCACTCCCTCAACATAAGGAGAAGAAAAACAAATTTTCCTTTGTTTTATGGAATGAGTTTATAGATTCCTGTTCTCTGTAACTAATGACTTCAAGTATTCTGTTTTATCTAAAAACTACAACAAAGGTCATGAGAAGCCTGATTAGGCCTGAACTACAGCTGCCTGAACTACAGCTGCCTGGGCACCATAGTGAAGGTTATGAAATAAACCAGTGCAAGGCACTTTAGAGCAAAACCTAGATAACAGACATCTGGGTTGCTTGGCAATGGTCATATGCAGTCCTCAGTTTGTCCTGCCTCTGTATCCCTGCTTTCACGGCACTGTAAGCTTACTTCAAGCTAGCGCACCCCCTTTTGTTAAGTGTGTGTGAAAGTCAAGTGCTGTCTTTGTTCCGGGCCCAGTCGTTGGACGCTGAGTCTGCTGGGTCTGAGTGCACTCAATAATAAAGATATCCTCCTGCATACACCCCGAGGTCTCTCTCTGATCCTCCTGATCCCGCAACAGACTGATGTCCAGGAGCAGTCAGGTCACACGAACAAATTGAAGATGGTAAATGCAGGGGATTTTATTGCTGGTGAAAGTAGCTCTCAGCAGGAAGGGGAACTGAAAACGGGATGGAGCGGGAAGATAATCTTCCCCAGGAGCCCCATCATCCCCGGCCAGAATCTTCTCCAAAGCTATGCCATCAAGCTGTCCCTCTGAAGTCAAGCTACTTCTCTCTGATGTCCAACCATAATCTCTGATGTCCAGCTGCTTCTCCCCTTTCCAAGCTATGCCTGGAGTTTTTATGGGCACAGGATGTGGTGCAGGGCAGGCCATGGGTGGTTTTGGAAAAGGCAGCAGTCGAGTGGGAAAACAGGAATGTAAATTCTCACTTTGGGCCGTGGTTGCTTTTTGGCTTGAGGGTGGAGCACTTACCGGGAATCTGCTCTCTTCTGCCCAGAATTTCCCTGCCTCCTGTCCCTATCTGTTTTGTATTTATTTTAGGTGTGCAAGAGGCACGTTTGTGTGGAAGTTCAAAAACATTTAATTATTTAAAATCTCCTTTTATTAATTTAATGAATGTCTTTTGAGCTCAGATGTAAACAGGCAAGTGCAGCTTATAGCTGCAGTGAACGCTGAGAATGAAGTACTCAGACAATTCCAGCTGAACGGGGCAGGGAACAGCTCTTCTGAGAGAGTGCTGCCCCAAGATCCATCCACCTGAATATTTATTGAGAGAGCTTGGTTCTTTTTTTTTTTTTTTTTTTTTTTTTTTTTTTAAAGACGGAGTCTCGCTCTGTCGCCCAGGCTGGAGTGCAGTGGCACAATCTCGGCTCACTGCAAGCTCCGCCTCCCGGGTTCACGCCATTCTCCTGCCTCAGCCTCTCCGAGTAGCTGGGACTACAGGCGCCCGCCACCACGCCTGGCTAATTTTTTGTATTTTTAGTAGAGACGGGGTTTCACCGTGGTCTCGATCTCCTGACCTCGTGATCCGCCCACCTCGGCCTCCCAAAGTGCTGGGATTACAAGCGTGAGCCACCGCGCCTGGCCGGAGAGAGCTTGTTTAAACTACAATTCACATGAACAAAAGACATCCACCAGGTGGCTCTTTGCGGTTGGGTCATGAGGCACATATGACCTTGTAAAAAACACTCAAACCACATTCTTAGGAGGCTGTGTTCAGCACTCCTTACCACACAGACTACTCCCTGTCCTGTTTCCAGGGACAAGGAGTTCTAGTCTCATGCACGAACAACATGCACACAGCGCCTCAGTATTTTTCCATGCCTCGACCTCAAATGTCTTCTACATTAGCTTGAATATGTTGCCATGCACCCCCCACAGGAAGTCATTACACATGTTTCCTGATTTTAGGGGAGCTTCTACACTAACATGGGAATTAAAGAGAGATCCTACTAGTTCTTTCAAGTGTCTTAGGTAACCAGTTGGATATATTCTACACCCCTTAGTGGCGAGTGCTCATGTTGTCAAATTTGCATTTGTTTTCAAATGAGATTAAAACACAACAACAACGTTTAAATGTTTCTACTATTAGAAAATAAAATCAGTGTATTCTATCTTGGATTTTTCCTTTATTTCTGTATAGAGTTCTGGTTTGCAACAAAGTTTGATCAGTAGCTGATTTACCTTCTCAAGAGCTCGGGCAGGAATTGATGGTGAATGTACATTTAGTGGTTTCCATATTTAAAAAAAAAATGACTCTGAATAAGCTCCCAGGCTCTCAGATTCTTCTAGTTCTTTCTGAAATGGTCCACAACATGATTGTTTTAAAATTGAAAAATTAAATGCTTTTATTTCAAACCCCACCGATCTAAAACCAGTAGGTGTAGCTTTCATGAGCACACTTCATTCTGCAAGTGGAAAATTTTCTTCCAGCAATTGTCTATGATAGTGATTTATAAGTCAGCAATTTGCTCTAAAGAATGTATCTCTTTCTAAGCATCACAAGAAGTAATTTAAATTATGCTATTTCTTAGTAAGCATGTTGATTGAACCTCACATATTTCCACTGATTCTACACTAAACACAGACTCTTTTTTAGTTTTACTCCATTTGACTTGGTTTATACAGTTCACATAGTCACTTTTGTATGTCTAAACTTGCCTGACCATTTTACTAGGTGGCATGGTGATATGCTTTGGCTGTGTCCTCACCCAAATGTCATCTTGAACTGTAGTTCCCATAGTCCCCATGTGTCATGGGAGGGAGCCAGTGGGAAGTAATTGAATCTTGTGGTGGTTACCCTCATGATGTTCTCATGATAGTGAGTTCTCATGAGATCAGAGGATTGTGTAAGGGGCTTTTCCTCCTTTTGCTCGGCACTTCTCCTTGCTACCACCATGTGAAGGAGGACATATTTGCTTCCCCTTCCGCCATGATTGTAAGTTTCCTGAGGACTCCCCAGCCATGCTGAACTGTGAGTCAAACTTTTTTCCTTTATACATTACCCACTCTCGGGTATGTCTTTATTAGCAGCATGATAATAGAAATTGCTACTGAGAATGGGGTGCTGCTGTGAAGATACCCAAAAATGTGGAAGTGACTTTGGAACTGGGTAACAGGCAGAAGTTGGAACAGTTTGAAGGGCTCAGAAGACAGGGAGATGTGGGAAAGTTTGGAACTTTCTAGAGACTTGTTGAATGGCCTTGACCAAAATGCTGATAGTGATATGGACAATGAAGTCCAGGCTGAGATGGTCTCAGATGGATATGGGTAACTTGTTAGGAACTAGAATAAAGGTGATTCTTGCTATGTTTTACCAAAGAGACTGGAGGCATTTTGCCTGGTGTTGCTGTTCCATGATTTTTTTTTTTTTTTTTCATGTTCAACAGGGCAGTGGCACAACCTAGCTAGCTGCAAGGCACAGACCAACTCCCAGCATTGCCAGGGCTTAGGGTACATTACCAGGTCAGCTGCTGACAAGCAGGGGCTACTTTTCTCTTTTGTGAGTAACTGAGAATTAAATAAACTGAGTAACATGCCTCAAATCTTGCAGGGGGTTGGAGATAATACTGGAGTCTCAACATAGACTATATGGGAGAGTCTAGCCCATTAATCTCCAGGCTTTTTTCTAAGAAACCAAATGCCAATATTTTATTTGTTGTAGAAAAGAGACATCCTATGGTCAACACAATCTTCAGTGGGAGTTAATTTTAATCAGGTTCTTTAGAATTCAGGAAAGCTGGAAAAAAGAGGAGTTGTGTAACTCACATACTGGGAGGGATCTTCTGTGGCCAGTCAGCAGATGCCATCTCCATTGGAGAGATGCAGGCATCTTAAGGATGGGAGAATTCCATTTATAGCCTAGGACCCCTTTGTCCATGGGCCTGGCTTGGATAGGGATGGCCCATATTAATGTCTTTGACTCCCAGTTTTATTGTTACATTCTGTATGGCTGATTCAGATTTGTCCACACTGATACATTTGTTCTCTGATTCTGATCATTGTGGCCATCTTTGCGTAGAACAAAGGGCTTAGGTTAATTTTTGCAGAGTAATGACATTTTCTGTGGCAGCCAAACTCCATAGAACAATATTGCTCCTACTTCTTGTTTTCTTCCAATGGCAATTGAACGTGCAAGCCACATTCAGGAGTAGGGTCTGAAATTCCCCAAGAGCTAGCCAGCAATAATAGTGCAAATCTAATACATGCCCTTGAAACACCAAGGGATAAACTCATATGCATTTTTTTTGGGGGGTTTGAAGAACCAGATGACATGCAAAAGAAAAATATTGACAAAAGATATCTCATCGTTTACTTTTAGTTATTGAGTTTGATTTTCATGCATTCAACCTTAGTTTTTTTTAACAGGTAAGTGATTCTAGTTTGTGAGAGCCAGAAGCATGCACAAATAAACCTTATTTAACAAACTAATCTCATATTTTCTTGTTTCTGATGATTGCATACTGCTTATTTTACAAAGGTTGTGAGCAAGCAAGCCAAAGTTATCATACTTATTTTTAAAGTGACAGCATGGCTGAGCTTTCAAAATATGTTTAAAGATTCTAAGAGAAACAGGTTAGAAAACAAGATGATTGACAGCTTTTTAGGTTTTTAGATACAGAAAATTATACTTAGATTTATTTAGGTTGAAAATTAATCCTACAGCATTTAAACCAGCTGGGAGAGTTTGTGCATGCACAGGAGTGTTCAAGCTGCAACTTAAGGCCATTGGGCAACAGTAGAAAGAAAAAATGGTTATTTCTTCTCTTTCAGAACCAACTGTGACTGATTAACCACAAAAGATCAGCGGGGGTATTCAGGCCTAGGTCATCTTGGTGGCAACTTGGGTTTTAGTTTGCTTTCAGGCTCATTGCTGGAAAAGGCTGTTCAGAAGCTTCCTCTACAACAAGGGAGACGACAGTGCGTGAGTACAAAGCAGAGAGGTGCAGTGCTTTCTACAGCACCGAGTAGGCAAATTGTGCAGATTTTTCAGTAGAGTCTACTTAACACCAATCCATGCATTTGCATTTTATTAAAATGAAACTATGATCATTTCAACTGCACATTGCAGATATGCCCTATAAAATGTTTGAAGTCCTATTTTCGGTAAAAGTTTTGAAAACATGCACCCCGTATCAATTTCTCTACTTATATTTTGTATTTAATTTTTCTAAAGAGTGCCACATTTTCAAAGCAAGTAGGCCAAGAGAATGATCTTTTTTTCCTCTTTTTTTTTTCCCAATGTTTAAAATGCAACTGCCATGGGGCTGTGCCATTTTAGCTGTTGGAAAAAATAATCTACTATGCCTTGGTTGTATGTCTGAGTCATCAGAGCTTCTGGGAATGATTCTTTGGCACATTCTACCAACAATTTAACATGACACAAAATCATTTTCATATCTTGTGATAGTGTCAGCCAAGTGTTTCATACACATGGTGCTAGGTGCTGAAAAAGGTGTCTGAATAAAATTGTTTCCTTAAAGGAACCGTAGGGGACATGATAAAAAGATGCACAATTACATTTCTTTTTTTTTTTCTTTTCTTTTTTTTTTTTTTTTTTTTTTTTTTTGAGAAGGAGTTTCCCTCTTGTCACCTAGGTTGGAGTGCAATGGCACAATCTTGGCTCACTGCAACCTCCGCCTCCCAGGTTCAAGGGATTCTCCTGCCTCAGCCTCCCGAGTAGTTGGGATTACAGGAGCCTGCCACCACACCCAGCTAATTTTTGTATTTTTAGTAGAGATGAGGTTTCACCATGTTGGCCTGGCTGGTCTTGAACTCCTGACCTCAGGTAAGCCACCCGCCTCGGCCTCCCAAAGTGTTGGGATTACAGGCGTGAGCCACTGCGCCCGGCCTAAAGATGCACAATTACATTTCATAAATTGAGAGAGTTTCCTAAACAAGAGAGAGCATACCTGGAAATATCAGAGAAAAATACAAAGGGCTTAAAGATGTTGTATTAAGGAAAGTTAGACTAAGGCAGCTTGGATGTGCGTCTCCTCCACTTTATGTTTATACCTAAGTAGAGATTAAAAGCAGAGGAATTTAGATTTCCACAGGACTTATATATGAGCAACAGATGGGAGTTCTTTTTTTTTTTTAATGATTAGTAGATGATTTATTTAGGCAGGAATACATACAGTCATCATTGCCAGACTTAATATGAGAGGTGAAATGTTCAATCCAATTTTCCTTCCTGGATAAGTTTTTCTTTCCTATCCCTCTCAGTTTTGATAATATAATAAATGAAGATGAGGGGCCCAAATCCACACAGAGCTCCCACGAGTGAGTTTTTAGGAGTGAGTCTGAAATTAGGATAGACATTTGTTGTTCTTGCATAGGCCCAACGAATCAAGGCAGGATTTTCGATGAGCCTTCGGCGGTTGGGATCGTTGTACTGAAGCAGGTACTCTCGTTTCAGGCGAGCTCTTATGGCCAACCGCTCGGCTTGTGCCCGCCAGGTTTCCGGAGATATGTTGTATTTGGCCGGGTCGAGGGTTTCAGGCAGAGTGGCCAGGCTCGACGGCTTATACTTTGGGAACGACATCTTGGTGACCCAGGGCACAATTGTGCCTGCAACAGATGGGAGTTCTAACTGCTGACCACACTGGCACATCACACAATGTTTTCTTTCAGGTTTCTCTACCTATGGCAAAAACCAGTGCTGTATTAGAGCCTCATGAGCTGTGTGTTGTTGATTCATTGACTTAACCTCTCTGGGCCTCATTTTTCTCATCTTTAAAATAAAATTGAGTCTTATGGTGTTTTGAGGATCAAAAGAGTTACTATACAAACAGTGCTAGTGAGAGTCCCTGCCAGGCTATTATATATATATATACACACGTATATGTAATTTTATATATTAAATGTGTATAATTTATAAATTTTTGTATTATAAATGTAAATCTGTGATATATATTAAAACTATGAAACACAGATCATTTAATATATACTACCTATTTTTTTTTAATTTGTAAGCATATTTTGAAAATTTTGTTTTGCTTATAGGTCTTGCAAGTCATTCCCCAATCAACCTTTATTAAAATCCCTTTGATTCATGGGAGAATATCAATACATATGAGGTATTAATATGTATACCATATGTAACTCCTCTGAGTTTATAAACATATGTATAAAACACAAAAATTACTAACTCTTCATATATATGTTTGTATCTATATATAATTTATATATAGATATATATACATATTTGTATTACATGTGAATAATCTTCACAGTGTGGCTGCATTTGTTAATCTAACCTCCTCCAACCCCACCCCCAAAAAAGCAGAAACTAAAAATAGAGGAATTTTAAGTTCCACATGATTTATATAGGAGCAACAAATGGAACTACTAACTTCTGACTGCATTAGCTAATCATACAATTTTTTCTTTCGTGCTTTTGCTGTAAATATGATTTTTATTTAAGAGGGTGTTATTGATTATCTACACAAGAATTAGCTGTGTTCTCCATACTTCTACTTCAGTTTTTTAAGAAAGGATGAGGATAGACCGGGCATAAGTGGCTCATGCCTGTAATCTCAGCACTTTGGGAGGCCGAGGCCGGCGGATCACTTGAGGGAAGGAGTACAAGTGGCCTGGCCAACATGGTGAAACCCCGTCTCTACTAAAAGTACAAAAGTTAGCTGGGCATGGTGGCGCATCCCTGTAATCCCAGCTACTTGGGAGGCTGAGGCAGGAGAATCTCTTGAACCCGGGAAGCAGAGGTTGCAGTGAGCCAAGATCACGCCACTGTACTCCAGCCTGGGCGACAGAGTGAGACTCTGTCTCAAAAAAAAAAGGGTGAAAAGGGTGAGGATTGTTATTTCTGTGGGCAGGCCCACACAGCATCAGATTCCTCAGAAACTGCACCGGTAAATGGGAAAGTCTTTGAGTCCCTCTGACAGAGCTTCAAGGGGCTGACTGTTCATTATCCCACAACCTGCTTTGCTCTGTGTAAGTGGAGGCTCCGTGCCTCTGTTATCTTGCAGTCTGTAGGTGACCGGGGCAGGGAGAAAAATCAGTGGAATCAAACTTGGTAGCACAGAAAACGCCCCAAAGGCAAGGATGAGAGGAAAGTTGTGATCGCACATATATCAAAGTCGGACTCTTATCTAGATGGGCACACCTGAGCCACAGGCTGGCAGGCTGAGATTCTGCAAAGGCTCTGGACCCCAGATAAGCTTGACTGATTGCATTGTGATCTCTTCTTTTCATCAGGGGAGGCGCTGCTTTGAATGACTAAGCTGGATCTGACTTTCCAGGGAATCCTTTCAGGGACTGTGACCGTCCAGCTATCTTTGGATGGCTTTGATGCCCTAATTATTTTTCACTTGGTTGAGGATACTTTTAGGTATCTGTTCATGTGTCATCTTGTACAGAAATGCGTGTTCTGGGCTTATAAAAAAAGTTTAATTGTAAGACAAAGGGCTCTAGGTTTCATATTTATTCATAGTCTGATGAATGGCACTTATGGATACATACATGTATACAGTAAGTGCTCACTGAATTCCTCTTGAGTGATAAGCTGGGATACAAAATGTCAGAAAAGAAAGAGTGAGGATGGGCACTGGATCCAGATGTCAGTGAACTCTGAGGCTCTCTTGCTGGTTAAAAGAACAGGGTACTTTTATTTTCATTCTCAACCCTGCCTGACCCTTGCCCTTGTATCAGTGAATCACCACCTCGATGGCCCCTCAAACATGGCATCTTTAAAGTAGAGCCTCATTGAGAAGGACTCCTTAGAAGTCTGTCATGGCTACTAAAATTCATATCTGTGCTTTGTGCCTGAGCACTAGTACATGTGTCAGCTGTTTCTTAAGCCTACATTGAACCATTAGGTAAAGCCCAGTGTGCTCCTAGTTCCTAAAATCTGGTCAAGTCTTGATGTTGGTCAACATCTTGCCTGGCCCCAGTCAGATGTCTCCAGCTATCTGTAACAGGACTCAGTGTCCTATTTACAAAATGCATTAGTCATATGGCTTCATTGCTGGTTTTGCTGTATAGGTCAGGAATAAGTCAGAAATAACCAAAATGCTCCAAATCAAGTTCTAGCTGTTTTGATACCAACATCTTCCATCAACCTCGCTTCTCCCTGACTCATCTGTCCGTCTGTTCCTGTGCTCTTCGCACACAGAGGCAATTTTGTGCATAAAGCTCCCCAAGGGAAGAAGAAGACAGTGCCTTCATGGGAAGCTCCTTTCTCTTAAATAGGATTTGCATACTTAACCAAAGCATTTGTTTCAGTTAACCAAGTGAGAGGTGGAGAAATTCTTGCAAAACTATAGCTACATTGAGAGGGATTATTAAAAGTATTGACTCATTCATTAGAGGAGCTGTGACAAAGATTGTAGCAACCAAAGTAAAATAAAAAATATTGCCAAAAGTATTCTCAAATGTATTTTAAAATGTCCAAAATATTGGGCAAGACTAACATCAAAGAAGGTATATGTTTTGACATTGATTTACTAACTACTTATCAGTGAAAGTAAATACACTTTCAAGCACTTATTTAGGATTAAGGTAGTCAAGTTATATGAGTTATATGAGTATGTTCAGGCCACAAGGGTTGCAAAACATAGTGAATTCAATATCCCTCTGCCATATTGAATATGCCTCTGCCAAACTTCTGCATCGCAGTTGTGGCCTGCAAACAGATAAGAATTGTCTGCCAATCCCTTAGGGATCACTGCATTCTATAGGGCTTGACCGGGAAATAAGAGGCTCTTTCCAATAAGCGATATCGTTATAGTCCTTGTGGTTCTGCTAAGAATCTCAGAGAAGAAATGAAAGATACATGAAATCGTTTGCATGCTACTAACTCTAATGGGTAGGTTGGTAGCATAGTTCTTCATGGCAAAAGACAGAATATATCCAAAATTTTCACCATTTTGCCCCTGGTTTGAGGGATGCGTATTCCTTTAGACCATTATGTTGAAAAGAAAGTTAAAAATAGCATAAGAAGAGACCTCCTAAATTGTCTTATCCAAGCCCTCAACTCTTAGTAAGTGCCTGGTGTAAAATGTTTCATTAGATAGTTACCCAATTCCTGTCTACCCACTAAGAGGTTCTAGTAAAGTACATACTAGCTGGATTCAATAAAGCACAAATAGGCAGCAAATGCATACTTATATCTCAATCTAATCAGTAGCCTTCTTTATCCTCGTCCTTGGCTGACTAACGTGCATAAAGCATAGGAATTCTGGCCACTCAAGGATCTTAACCATCCAGTTCAGTCTATTGCAATTTCTCCTCCATTACAAAATTTTTTCACTTTCCTTTCCTGGGAAAGCCACAGATAGGACAACCATTCAGTGAGAAAGGAGTGTGAAGTTGACGTCTTTCCTCATTAAGAGGAGAGGGGCCATGAGAGGAAAAGGCAACTTCTTGCGTGGCTGGTGGTAGAGTCAAAGTCTGTTGCTACTGTCTTCTGGGAGCAGCAGCTGTACACAGTTGAACTTTACTTTGGAGGCATATATGATTTCTAGGGTTTCTGTGGCAAGTTCCACCCACTGCAGTTCATTTGACTTGGGTTGAATCTCTTACCTCCCTCCATCACTTCAGCTGAACCTCTTCTGTGACCCTCACCTGTTCTCTAGAGGTGAGACCAGGGCACAGTCCCTTTCTAGATGACCAAAGAGCACTTCTTTCTATGTGGTTCACATTTGGCTCCATCATCATCATAGCTGACAGGGCCAACCCTCCAGCATCTTCATCCTTCACCACTGTCTTTGCTGTGCCCCATAAGGCCTGAACAAGGCTGATGGGCCAAGTATGGTGTGGCCAGCCCCACAGTCTATTACTAGGCCTTGCCTTGGTGGACACACTTCTTGATTTAGAACCATGGCTCTCAGTCATGGGCAGTTGTGCCCTGCTTGGCAATATAAGGAGACACTTCCAGTTGTCAGAGTGAGTTTGAAGGGTGTTAATGCACTTAGTTGGTGGAGACCACGGTTACTGTTCAACATCCTACAATTCGTAGGACACTCGTCCATAACAATGATTTGATTGCAAATGTCAGTGATGCTGACATTAATAAACCCTGCTCTAAGTTAATGTTTTTTTCTTACTCATATTTAAAATGCTTCCTCTAGCTAAACCATTAGCCCCCAGTGAGGTATAAGTTTTCCTCTCCAAGGGACATTTGGCTATGCATGTAGATACTTCGGGTTGTTGCAGCTGGAGATTGGTGATGCTTCTGGCATCTAATGGATATAAGTCCAAGATGCCGCTCAATATACTGCAATGCAGAGGTCAGCCCACGAGAACAAAGAATTATCCCATTCATAATGCCACTAGTATTAAGGTTGAAAAACCTTGGTTTAGAATATGGGGATACTTATTGGTGCTCCCTAAGGTGCTGTCTGAAAGCAGCTTTGAAGACAAGCAGAGGCTTTGAAGACATACTCACAGGGTATGATATAGTTTGGATATTTGTCTTCTCCAAATCTCACGTTGAAAACTGATCCCCAGTGTTGGAGATGGGACTTGGTGGGAGGCGTTTGGGTCATTGGCCGGATCCCTCGTGAATGACTTGGTGCAGTCTTCCAGGTGATACATGAGTTCTTGCTCTGTTATTTCGCAGGAGATCAGGTTGTTAAAAAGAGCCTGGCACCTTCCTCTCCTCTCTCTCGCTTCCTCTCTCACCATATGATCTGCGCACACAGCAGCTCCCCTTCCCCTTCCACCATGAGTGGAAGCTCCCTGAGGCCTCACCAGAAGCAGATGCTGGTACCATGCTTCTTGTACACCCTGAAGAACTGTGAGCCAAATAAACCTCTTTTCTTTTCTTTTTTATTTTTCTAATTAGAGAGAAGGTCTTGCTCTGTTAGACTGGAGTACAGTGGTACAATCATAGCTCACTGCAGCCTCAAACTCCTAGGCTCAAGTCACCCTCCCACCTCAACCTCCTGAGTAGCTAGGACTACAGGTGCATTCCTCCATGCCCAGTTAACTAAAAAAATTGTAGGGACAGAGTCTTGCTGAGTTTCCCAGGCTGGTCTCAAACTCCTGACCTCAAGCGGTCCTCCTGCTTCAGCCTCCTAAAGTGCTAGGATTACAGATGTGAGTCACCATGGCTGCACCGTCTTTTCTTTATAAATTGCTCAGCTTCAGGTATTCCGTTATAGCAATGCAAATGGAGTAAGACATTGTACAAGTCCCACTTTGGGCACGTCTAGATCTGTCTGTGATCCTAGACAAGTTATGTAATCTCTCTTTGTGTCTAAACCTGTTGTTTGTTTGTCTTTATTCCTCATTAGGTCCAACTCTAAAGATAGTAAAATTATAGGTATAAATGGAGTTAAGAGGGGCGCCTTACCAAGAGTAAACACTCCAGAAGTGTTATTCTGTCAATATGACTTGGTTTTTAGCTTTGAAACTTTTAGCATGAAACTAACATGGCAGGAAAAGGCCTAAATTAGAATTCTTCACACACAAAACTCCTTCTGTCAGGAGGCAGCCCATCTGTTGTCAAATAATCCTACTCGTAGAAATGTATTAAAATTTTCTTTTCCTTCCCTTTTCCCCCTTCATTAAATGGAATTAGATTGTGACACTATAAGGAAATTAAAGTGAAGGTAAAATAAAACAAACAGGAAGAAGTCTGTCTTCAGATTGGATATGCAATTATCTTGTCTTTGCTGCTGATTTCAATTATAACTCATTGGTGTTACCAGCCCACAATAGATGTCCCCTGCCTATGTGGTGTTTAAATCAAGTGTTGGCATCATTCACACTTGTTTACTGTTACTAGCACTGATGGATATAATCTTCATGTCTTCCTCTGAACACTGCATGCTGAGAAAGGGGCCTTATTTCCTTATGGATTTTCTAGGCAAGAGAATGTCAAGCCCTCACCTATCCTATTTCCATCTCACTCAGCAGAAAACACACTGGCTCATGGAAACTGCAAGCATCGTTGTCAGCTGCACCTGCAGGCACCATGGGGTTGCAAGTCAGCATCCCCTTTCAGAAATAAGAATTTCTGGAATTAGAGGTGGAAAGAAAATTCTCCACTGTCCTCTCACTTCTCTGGGCTTAGACAAGGAGGTTTCTCCTATGTTTTCATTGATTATGCTATGGGGGGAAGGGAGAGGAGGAATCCCCTAAGAAGAACAATGTCTCATTAGATATTGTTCCTTTGGAAAAAAAAAAAAAAAGGAAAGGAAATATTTTCATTTTTTCTTGCTTTTTCTACCCTAGAATCTCAATGCCACCTTCAAACATTTGAATCTCACAGGGAGAAGGTGGCCACATATTTCACCCCCAAATGCTAGGCCATGTCTTCTGATGTCAGAAATGCCCTATTGTGCATGTGTCCTTGTTGCAAGCCATCTTAGACTTGTTGTTTCAGGGATAGGGAAACCATTCTGCAATCCAAATAAGGTTGCATTTCTTGCAATTCAAAATAATAAAAGGTGTGCGTGCACACATGCATGTGCTGGTATTATTGTACAGCTTGCGTGGTGCAAGGCTGAAGGCTAAGGGACTAATGGAGGCTGAAATTTAGCCCTAGATACACTCTGCAAGCTGAGTATCTGTGGGGCCGCATTACCTGGCTAGAGGTGTGCCTATTTCTCATGCATCCAGTATCAGGTACTTTTCTGACTAGAGGGTCCCTCAACCCTCTCCTCCTTCCCCTCCACCTATCGTACTTAGCATACTGTATATTTGCCCTTAGTCTGTTTAATCCTACTTGATCACTTTGTAGCCTGTCTTTATCCCCACTGTCTAAATCAGTATTTGGAATGTAGTAGGGACTCAAAAAAATATTAGTTGAATAAAGGAATAAATGGGTGAAATACTGAATGCATGAAAAAGGAAAAAATGAATATTTCGGCTGCTGTGTATTCTTGTATTGTTGTTATATATAATTCTTCTGCTTGTCTTTCTTCATACATACCTCATTATTAGTATAAACTACCAGCATTTGTGATATGCAGGTCTTTGCTTTTGCAGAGAGCCATGAGTTTCTCTAAAAGGCATCCTGCAGCCTTCCGCCCAGAGTGTCTCTGTGCAGCTAACCTGGTTGCTAATCTCTGCAAGCTCGTACTTTTTCTGTAGCACATGATTCTGTTCTCATTTACTCTTGTAATCCTTCTGTTCTTTCTGACCGGCTTGAGCTTCTGTATCTAGTGCCTTGACGTTTTCTTTCTTTCTTGGTCTTTTTAACATAATTATGTCAGTTATAATGTTCTTCAGTTGCTTTTAGTATTCAGAAAATTCTTGAAGGCATCTTATTGCCCACTGGTATTTTGTCTTCACCGCTTGTTGTTTCGGTGGATTTAGATATAGCAGAGAGAGAGAGTGGAAAATAGAGATAGAGATATGTAGTCCCCCCAGCCAACCCCCTTTATCTGTGATTTCCATTACCCATGGTTAGGTTAGTACAGTACAGTGATATTTTGAGAGAGAGAGAAAGAGACATCACATTCACGTAACATTTTATTAGAGTATACATTGTTACAGTCGTATTTTATTTTAATTGTTGTTAATCTCTTACTGTGCCTAATTTATAAAGTAAACGTTATCATGGGCATGCAGGTATAGGAAAAAACATTGCATATATAGAGTTTGGTACTGTCCACAGCTTGAGGCATCCAATGGGGGTCTTGGAAAGCATCCCCCACCGCCCCTGGTAAGGAGGAACTACTCCAGTTTTGAGAGGAGAAACTAAATAGATATGAAAAACATACAAGTTGTAACCTAATAGGAAATTTTTAAAAGTGTTATTAAAAACCTTATCTTATATATCTCATATATTAAAGGACTTCACAATGGACTTTAGGAAATTAAGATGGGAGTTGCAATAGCAAAAGTTTAGCAATGCGTATTCTTACATACGAAAATCGAAATTAACCTAGCAGTGTTCTGAGCAACTTCACTTTAAGAAGTAAAACTAGTGAAATGATAAAGGTATATGGGTGCTGACTGTTATGTAATTAGGCTGATATAATTTAGCAAGAATATCAGAAATCATATACCCAAAATGAGCTTTATTATATTCAAATTAGTCACTTCAGAGGCAGTACACTAATTGCAATAAGGTAAGACTGCTGGAAATTTCTTTATTTCTCCTCACTTTAAAATGTTTCAGAGCCCATAGTAATTTATTTTTAATATCTTGCTGAGGCAAGTCTTAATCCTTAAGGAGGCATTTATATTTGGACACAGCCAGGGTTCTGTTGAGTAAGGTCAGTGACCACATTGTATAACACAATTTTAATTCAAAGACAAGGAACAGCTATAAATAAAGGTGAGCTTGTTTCAACTAACTCTCTTTTTTTGAGACAGAGTCTCGCTCTGTCGCCCAAGCTGAAGTGCAGTAGCATGATCACGGCTCACTGCAACCTCCACCTCACAGGTTCAAGCGATTCTCCTGGCTCAGCCTCCCGAGTAGCCGGAAATACAGGCACGTGCCACCACGCCCAGCTGATTTTTGTATTTTTTTAGTAGGGATGGAGTTTCACCATGTTGGCCAGGCTGGTCTCGAACTCTTGGCCTCAAGTGTTCTGCCTGCCTTGGCCTCCCAAAGTGCTGGGATTACAGGCGGGAGCCAATGTGCCCAGCCTCAACTAAACCTTAAGGCACATTGAAAAGAAAATAAAAATGCATTGAGCTAAATGCCAGGCATATGCCTTTCCAAATGGACTTTCCATGAAGGATGTCATTCCTGTGCAGCCAGGTGTTCTCTTCTATGTGTTTTTAGAATGTTCATCATGTAGTCTCACCTTTTAAAGTCTGTTTAGTGGAATGTTTTCTAACTTTCCCATGTACCTCCCGTGTCATTTTTTGCCAGTTCTGTCTTCCCTAATAACCAATGAAGGTACTTGCTTCATGTTAAATTCTAGGTAATCTGGTTTCTATTGAATTAGAACATTCCCCCCCCGCCAATGTCTTTGAATAATTAAAGGTTTTATAATGTGGTTTCCATACAACTAACTGAATATTTCATGTGGCTAGATAAATAGGTAAATTGCAGTACAGTAGCAATTGGCGTAGACACTTAGAGGGTCCTAATAAATTATTGCACACGCCAGTGTGCAATCAGGAAGAATAACTGTAGTGTTAAGCCTCAGAAAATGCTATAGACCTGAGGATGGGCCTGTGATGGACGGCTCGATGGCTCAGTTCCTATTGGAGTTTCACTTCTAGGAATAAGTGAATTCACTACTATTCATCAGCTGCTGCTACTGTACGGAAGTGTGTCCATTGAGAAGTCGCAGAAGGGGCTGGGAGATTGGATGAGGCTTTTGCAATACCCCTCCTTTTTAAAAAAGTAGACAGGGTGTAACTCTATTGCAGGCTGGAGTGCAGTGTTGTGACCGTGGCTCACCGCAGCCTCCAACTACTGGGCTCAAGTGATCCTCCTGCCTCAGCCTCCTGAGTAGCTAGGACTACAACTGGGCACCACCATACCAAGCTAATTTTTTAAAATAAATTCACTGAGACAGAGTCTTGCTATGTTGCCCAGGTGGGTCTCAAACTCCTGGCCTGAAGCAATCCTCCCACCTCAGCCTCCCAGAGTGCTGGGAGAACAGGCGTGAGCCACTGTGCCCAGCCTCAATACCTTTTAAATTAACAGGAAGTGGAAAACAGAAATTCCGTAGCATGTTTTTCTCATTAGCATGAATCACTCTCTGGTGATGTGTTCATGGTTTCTAATGGTATTTTCAAGATGGACAATATAAAGACAACCATCAGAAACCACAAATAATAGGGCCATATGAAACAATACAATAGATGCATGGGGTTAACTGGTCAGCATTTATGCTGAACTTAGATTTACACTGATTTAAAAAAAATAATCCATTTGAAGTATAACACACAGAAACCAAAGTTCTGTGTGTTCTGTTATATTATCAATGCTCCCTGCAATGTGAAAGCTTAAGGCAAGTGTTTCTATAACCAACACCCATGTGAAGAAATATAGTTTCCATCTTCAAAGCAGTACATGCTCTTTTCCCATTCTATCTCCTTATCCTCCTCCGTGATAACCATTATTCCCTTTTACTACTCATTTCCATGCTTTTCTTTATATTTTCCCAATGATAAAGGCATCCCTGAATCACATAATTAAATTTTGCTTGTTTGGAGACTCTAAATGAATGCAACTTTATATTGCTTTCTGATGTGTTTTTTTCATGCATAATACTGTTTTGTAAATTTCATATGTGTTGCTGTGTATACATCCATTCCACTCATTTTAATTGTTGTATAGTGTTCTAAAGTCTGAACATACCACAGTCCATATGTCCATTTTATTCCTAATAGATATGCTTATTATTTTGAGTTTCAGGTTATTATAAATTTGTGTTATTAACATTCTTTTTCAGGCATGCTCCTTTCTCACAAGCATTGGTTTTCTGAGACATATACTATTGTGGAATTGCTGGTTCAAATCTTCAACTGTGTAGTTTATATAAGGATGAACTGTTTTACAGTACAGAAATGCCTGTTTTCACCAGGAGTGTGCAGCCTTCAACATGTGGCAGTATAAAAGTTCTATTTTCTTTTTCTGATCTAGCGTGTGTACATGGAAACCCATTGTGTGTTCACTGTGTTTACTCTGAGGTTGAGACATTTCCATATATCTCTTGGCCATTCATATGGCCTGTTTGGTGAAGCGTCTGTTTTTGATCTGCTTTTCTACTGGGTTGTGTGTCTTCTTATTACTATATTTCGATTAGAGTGCTTCACTGATTATATGTGTTGCAAATATCTTCTGATTTTCCTTCCATGTTTTTAATGATTTATTTAAATAAGCTAAAGTTCTTAATGTTAGTTTATAGACTTTACAATATTTTCTTTCAGATTAGTGCTTTGGAATTTTTGTTTAGGATCTCTTTTCCTACCAAGAGATATGAGGATTTCCTTTTATTTTATCTGCAAAAAGCTTAATATTTTATCTTTCATATTGAAAACACACAGGGAGTATATTTATTGCATTCTGTAAGAGGTCTAGTTTATTTTTCCTTAGAATATCACAATACAATTTATTTTAAACAGTTTAATCCATGTCACTAAAGTTCAAGTGATCTCTATCTACCTCTGTGCCAATAATCACGTTTATATCATCATGATTTTATAATAATCCTCAGTATGTAGTATAGCACGTCTTCTTTCCTTGTTCTTCTGCAAGAGACTCTTGGTTACTTTTGGCGTGTTGATTTTGTATAAATTTTAGAATCGCCAACTTGGAAAACAAACAAGCATCTGATTTTTAATTAAGAATGTAATTAATCTCTAAGTTAGTTCGGGCTGATTGGACATCTTTAAACATTGAACAGACATGTTCATGGAAATGTACATCCTTATACACCTTTAAATATTTTAGATTGTTTTCTCTGTCGTATTCTATAGTGTTCTGAATAGAGGTATTTTACACATTTTGTTTAATTTATTTGTAAGAAAAGATGGTTTCAAAGCTTTGGTAATGTTCGTCTTCTTAAAATGTTCATTTTCTGTTATTGCTAAAATGGAAAATGCCATTACTTACTTGTTGAATATTAATTTTGAGACTTGTTAAACTCTTGTATTCTTCGGGATTTCCTAGAGCACACTCCTATCAACTGTGAGTAAAAACAATTTCGCTGCTTCCTTTACAATTTTTAGATGTGTTTATTTTTCTCTCCTTAACAGCTTTCTGTAAGCCTTCAAGTACAATGCCAAATAGAACAAAGGCTTGAGCATCTCTTTATGTACTTTTGACTTTAAAGACAAGGTTTCGAACACCCTAACCCATTAAAATGAGATCTTCAATTCTACTGGCTTTCAGTTGTGAATTTTTATCAGATTATGAAAATTCCCTTTGATTTTTTGTTTGATAAAATATTTTTAAACCTGTGAATGGAAGGGAATTGCATTTTATTATTTTTTTGCTGAATGTAGTGAGTTTATTATTTTTTTCTCTTTAATGTCACTATATTGACTTTCTTTGTTTTGTATATATATATATGAAAATATACCATAATATAACATTTATTCATATATTTTAATATTAATTCCACTTGGTGTGTTGGGGTAAGCCTAATTTGATAATTATGTATTTGTATGCTTTTCACACATTGCTGAAAATAGTCCCTAGGTGACTTTGTTGGCCACTTCCTTAATCCTGTTCCTTGTTGAATATGGGGCAGAAGTTACACTATCATACAATAAAATTGAAGGATATGTCTTTTTTTTTTTTAATACTCACTTGAAGAGTTTAAGATTGAGGCTATATTTTCCTTAATATCTTCCTGAAATAAGAAATGCAACCCTTTCTGCATAGTTTTCTTTGTGGCATGAGTTTGGCAGCTAATTTAATGTCTTTCTTTTTAAATTTTTTTGAGACGGGCTTTCGTTCTGTCACCCAGGCTGGAGTGCAGCGGCACAATCATAGCTCACTGCAGCCTCAAACTTCTGGGCTCAAGCAACTAATTTGAAATTAAGTGTTAAAGGGCTTATTCTGATAAATCTTGCTGTTGTTTTACTATCTTCTTGAAATGCTGATTTTATTAATTTTCACCTATCTTTCTTTTCTAATATGTTAATATATACCTGTAAATTTTTCTCAGGTACTGAATTAGCTACATTCCAGGTGAATGATACTTTTGCTGTTGTTCAGATAAACTGTTTTGTTATTTTTATTATTAATTTTTCTTTCACTCATGAATTTTTTACAGACCATTATTTATTTTCCAAATAGATGTGTTTTTTCTAGATACATATGTGTGTGTATATATATATATATATATATATATATATATATATTTATATATATATATATATATTTTTTTTTTCTTTTTTTTTGAGATGGAGTCTTGCTCTGTCGCCCAGGCTGGAGTGCGGTGGCGCGATCTCAGCTCACTGCAACCTCCGCCTGCTGGGTTCACACCATTCTCCTGCCTCAGCCTCCCAAGTAGCTGGGACTACAGGTGCCCGCCACCACGCCTGGCTAATTTTTGTATTTTTAGTAGAGACGGGGTTTCACCGTGTTAGCCAGGATGGTCTCGATCTCCTGACCTTATGATCCGCCCACCTTGGCCTCCCAAAGTGCTAAGATTACAGGCGTGAGCCACCGCACCCGGCCGGTTATTTATATTTTTATACTTTGTTTATTTCTTGCCAATATGCATTGCATCCCTGAGAAAAGTGTTTATTTTGCGATGGTTGGTGCAATGTGCTGTATGTCTAATATCTCGAACTGTGGAATTATGTTGTTCACATACTCTATATAGTTTTCCAGGTGGTAGTTTACATATTCTTTCAGTAACTAAAATAGGTCTATTAAATTTTCCCATGACGTTTATGGATGTTTTAAAATCTTTTCCTATATTTTTCCAAAATTTAGTTTTGTGCATTTTATATGCTTATGAATTTTAGTGGATACAGTCTAGAATTTTTATTGCATTGTGGCAAATTAAGGTTCTTCTCATTATAAAGTGATCCTCTGTAAGTTTGTGGTGCTTCATGCCTTAATGTCTGTTTAGTTTGACATTAACATTACCTTTGTTTTGTTAGTAATCCAATTTAGTGTAGTTCCCATGTGTTTACTTCAGGCCTTTCTGTTGACTCAGGTTTTGAGTCTTTTCTACGTAGCATCTATTTGGGTCTCATAATCTTTGATTTTCAACCGCAGATCCACTGATACTTACTTTTATTTTTGATATATTTGTGTTTAAGTTTCCTATCCTAAATTGTGCTATTAATATCCCACTTCTATATCTTGCTTGAATTGCTTTTTAAAATATCATTCAGGCCAGGCACAGTGGCTCACACCTGTAATCCCAGCACTTTGGGAGACCAAGGCAGGAGGATCACTTTAGAATCCTCCGGGAGTTCAAGACCAGCCTGAGGAACATAGCAAGACCTCGTCTCTATGAAACATTAAAAAAAAAAAAATTAGCCAGGTGTGGTGGTGTGCACCTGTAGTCCTAGGTACTCCAGAGATAAGAGTTGACAGGAGAGTTTGATCCCATGAGTTCAAGGCTGCAGTGACCTATGATGGCACCACTGCACTGCAACCTGGATGACAGAACAAGATCCTGTCTCAGAAAATAAAGAAATAAAAGACAAATAACATTATTCCATTTCCTTCACTCCCACTTCTCCCTCTATAGTAGATGTTAAAAGACTGTACTAGTTTTAGTAAATAACCCTAGAAATTACAACACGGATCCTTAATATAATCACTAATTTTAATTAATACATTTTCCACTTCTCTGAAAATACTCAGTAGTCAGTGTATTTTAGCTCCATGTTTATGACCTAACTTACTTGCTGTTAGTACCTTTCAATGTTTTGTGTTTTTTAGGAATCTTTTTCAGATATGATTGCTTATCTTATTATTTCAATATTAATTTTGATTTTCTGACAATTACACTATTTTATTTATGTTTCATTACTTTTTGTACCTCCTACTTTTATCTGTGATTATTCTCTTAAAAAAATCTATGGGTGATCTAAAATATATTTTCAGAGCTAACAAGCTGTTGGAAACTCTGTTTGCATAGCTAAATGTGTCTTTATGACATCCTCTTGAACAATATTCTCATTGAATTTTAATTTGCAATTACTTCTTTCAGCCATCTAAGAAATCATTCTCCTATTCTCTGGATTCCATTATTGGTATGGAGAATTTAGCTGTCAGTTTAAGTGTTACTCTTTTAAAAATAATACATTTTCTACACATAGTTTGTCTATATCCCCCGATACCTTTAAGATAGTTTTTCTTTGAGTTTCTGCCATTTCACTGTGATACCATTAGGGGTTTATTAATCTGATTGGAATTCCTTGATGACCTTGAAATTATCAATGGTGGTTTCTTCCATTCTGAAAATAGTCATTACCTCTTCAAATTTTGGTGCTGTTTCTCTTGTTTTCACTCTGCTTGCACATAATTTAGATTTTCTCCCTCTGGCTCCTTTTTTAGTCTTTTTTTTTTTGTATTTTTTATTAAATTTTACTTTCAAGCTTCATTCTGGATTACTTTTTCTCAAGACCTATAATCTATTTCATTAATTCTCTTTTCTACTGTATCTAATGCATGGTTAAACCAATGCATCAAATCTTTAAGTTTGATATGTATTTTCATCACATTTCAAAGATTAATTTTAGTTTCTTATAGTTTCCACATTTTTGAAGTTCTCAATTTTATGTTTTCTGGAATGCATTCTTCCTAGTTATTTTAAAGTCTGCATTTTGTATTTCTATGTTTTTCAATCACCCTTTCGTTTCTTTCTCTTTTTTGCTTTTTGGTCTCATTGACTAATATCTTCATGGTCTAAGTATTATAATTATGCATATGTTAGATATTCTCATATTGTTTTCCTTATTTCTAACTCTATTTTATATTTTTTATATATTACAGCTCCCTGTGTTGCCCAGGCTGGAGAGATTATGCTCTGTGCCCAGTGGCACAATCATAACTCACTGTAGCTTCGATCTCTTGGGCTCATGTGATTCTCCTGCCTCAGCCTCCTGAGTAGCTGGGACTATAGTCACATGCCACTATGCCTGGCTAGTATGTTATATTTTAAAATTTTTTTAGAGACTAGGTCTTGCTTTGTTGCCCAGGCTGTTCTCTAATTCCTGGCCTCAAGCAATCCTTCTAACCCAGTCTTTTGAATAGTTGGGATTACAGGTGTGGGCCACTGCACCCAGTTTCCCAGCTTTTTTCATATTTCCACGATACTCTCTGGATCGTTTCTTCTCACCTCTTCTCAAGTTTATACATTTTTCTCTTCAGCTTTGTTTAATCTGCCCTTAGGTGGACCCATTCATTTTCTCATTTTGTTTTATTTCTCTGATCTAGAAGTTTGATTTGATTTTTATTTTTTCATTTTTAATACTTTCTTATTCCCTGCAGATGTTTTCCAACTTTTCGTTTTCAAGCTTTTTGAACATCCTTCAAAAAATTCATGTATATATTTTCATGGCATCTTAATTCCTTTGGGATTTCTGCTGGCTCTTGCTGGTGACTTCTTGTTTCTTTCTTCATGGGCTTGGTAATCATTGTGAATTGGCCACTGTATTTGCAAATGGATTAGTGGCATCTTTCTCCAAAGCAGATAACCCATGGATAGCGAAATTCTAGGTTCTTTCATCCATGGGGCCACGCTCTTCCCTGAATTGCTCATAGATGTTATGAAGATAGACTGCAAGTACTTGCAAGACTGAATTTAGTTTTGTTTCATGTTTGCCTTGAGGGTGAAACCCATGGAGGTAGGAAAATGTTAAAGGCAAGTATATTAGATTGGACACTTTCAGGCGTGACTAGGGTCTGAGAGTTGCCCCATTACGTGGTGATGCTGCAAGAACTCCCACAGTTTCTTCCAGATTGGAACAGTGCACTAGGGCAAAGGCTGCTTTGTGTGCTGGACATCTAGCTGGATCATCATTTGGTCGTCAGTGTGTTTTTGTTTGTTTCTTTGTTTTTTGTTTGTTTGTATTTTGTTTTGAGACAGGATCTTACTGTGTCACCCAGGCTGGAGTGCAGTGGCACGAACAGGGTTCACTGCAGCCTCGAACTCCTGGGCTGAAGACTTCCTCCCACCTCACCCTCCCCAGTAGCTGGGACCACAGGTGTGTGCCACTACGCCTGGCTACTTTTTAAAAAATTTTTTGTAGAGACAAGGTTTCACCATGTTGCCCAGGCTGTGATAATCAGTTTTGAAGCTGAAATCTTAAATATGATTTTAGCACTAAAATGTTTTTAAGAGACTTAAAAAAATCACACATATTACAATCCATTTTCAATAAGAAGGTTGGTTTGAATAATATACTCTGTTACTGCTAGATGTAGGCTTCTGATTTATTCTAATATATTACAGAAATGAGTAGGTGGAACATGAGTTTATAAAGATAATGCAAATATTTTATTAGCACTGTATTCTCCTAAGAGCAGTTCAGAGTTCAGAGAATCATGACTTTATTTCACAGGCATTAAAATAAATTAAATCAGCAATCTCATTCCTAACAACTCAAACTTCAAAGAAATTTCAGACAGTTCATCATCACCTGACACCACAGCCTATGCAACTTGGGTTTAATTAGGATTTATGTTACTGCTAGCATTGTGAATGAAAAGATATTTTCATTAACATTTCTCTCTGAAGCACTGAGTCATACTCTTGTTTTTTCACAAGTTTCTTTACACTTTTCAATCAATATTTGAGTGTTACTTGGGAAATGTATGTTTGGCTATTTTGGTGTTTTTGAGAGTGTTTGATCTTTGAATGCATGATTAAAAGCCATTTTAGAAATAAACATGAGTGTTTTAAATACAAATTACTAAAGCCACTGTTTTGTTTCAAATTTAGGGATTTAATTTTTTTAATGAAAATGCTCTTGTTTATATATGCATGAGTTATGTAAGGTCATCGACTTAAAGATTGATGATGGATTTAGTGCCAGCTGTTGATTAGTATGTCTGCAATCAATCTACAACATAGCAATAACGCTAGCTACCTTGGAGAGTTACTGGGAGAAATAAATAAGACATGATGTATGTAATGGGCCTAGCAAACTTCTTTGTATACTATAATTATTCAGTAAATAATACCCTTGTGATTATTTATCTATCAATCAGTCCTATAGCAGTGAATTTACCTTTAAAATCTAGACACATTAGGAAAGAATAATGGTAGATTTTAAGACAAAATTAAGATTTCTTGGTGTACTCAAAAATATATATTTTCTATTAATGCAAATTAGGCTTTTATATTGATTATTTTTAATATTTGACTCTGGAATGTTTTAAAAATTTAGTTGAGTAGATCTTAATGCAAGTCTACTTTTATAAAATTTCATTATCTAGTAAGCTTTACTAGTAATTAATTTGAATTTGGTAGACGTGAAACATACACACCAATTTCTTGTACACAATCATAAATTCTGTATACTCTGTATATCTGTATTTTGGTGAAGCGGGAATTAAACTTTATCAAATTTCCATTGAAAAACTGAAGAGCAAACTAAGATATAATCAGAATGTTAATAAATATTGTAGAAATGGAAACGTTTCAGAATGTTCAGATTTCTCAGGGGAATCTCAAAGCATGACACTTTCCATTGGTCTGTCATGGATATGTCTTTTGTTATTTTTATTTATTTATTTCCAATCCATCACAAACGTACTTTGGTCGATGCATATATCAACTACAGAGTAGTAAATCTGACAAAGTCTGTGCACTGAAAACTATACTCTGTCACTGAGGGACACTGATGAAGGCTTAAGCAACTGGGGAGACAGACTGTGTTCACAAACACAACACCCTCCTGAGAAGATACAGTATTTTTAAGATATTTATTTTGTACAAATTAATCTACAGACTCTTTGCAATCTCAAATGAAATAACAGTAGACTTTTAGAGAATACATAAATTAACAAGATAAATTTAAAATTTTAATGAAAATACAAAGGATCTACAATAACCAAAACATTTTTGTAGCAGTAGAACATACTTGGAGGGCTCCTGCTACCTGAGCTCAAGACTTAGTATAGAGCTATATTAATTGAAACAGGGTGTTATTGACATAAAGATGTAAAACCTGATCAATATCATCGAGACGCCACATAGAACTATACATATATGGACAATGAATTTTCCAAAGAGATTCAAAGTTAATTCTATGCAGGAATGATTTTTTCTCAAGAAATAGTGTTGTTAACATTAAATATCCATATATAAAAGAAAAGAAAAAGTAAACAAAAAGCCTTGATCTATAACTCACAGTTTGTACAAAAAATAACCCAAAAGTGAATCAAATACTTGGATGTAAAGCTTAAAATTGTAAAACTTCCAGGAGAAAAAAAAAAAAAAAATTTTGTGACTTTAGATTTTGGCAAATATTTCTTACTTAAAACAAGAAGCTTGATTTTTAAAGGAACCAATTAATACACTGGACTACATCAAAACTTAAAAAAATGCTTATGCTACATGAAAGACATTGCTAAGGGAATGTAAAGAGAATTCACAAACTGGGAGGTAAGATAGGCAAATTAAATATCGGATGAAGGAATTGTACCAGTATAAATGTATGCATACATACATATATATGATGCAGTTTACTATAAATATATAGTATATATAGTATTAGACATATATATATAGACACATACTGGTACAATTATATACTATATATACAATATTCATATATAGTATATATGATACAGTACTGTATACTATATATAAAATATATCATATATTTACCATAGAGTATACTACACGTATGTATATATATGATATACTCAGTATCACTATTACTAAAAATTACAGAATGTGAACTATGAAAATGTAAAGAAAGCCTATTTAAATAAAATAAATATTTAAAATACTGTGTTATATATATATATATAGCACATGTAGTATACTAAATTGTATACAATATAGTATATATAGCACATATAGTATACTAAATTGTATACAATATAGTATATATAGTATACTGTATCATAGATATTGTCAGTATAGTATACTATATATAGTATACTATATGACATCTAATATTTATTCATGTGTATTGTATATCTATAATATATATAATTTGCTGCATTTGTATTTAGTTAATACCACGAGCAAGTGGGAGAAGTGGCACGAGTTGGTCATCTCAATTATCATCATGAGAAGTACGCACGATGTGAACATTCTGCCATAGGGCTTGTCTCTGTAAACTGCTGGTCAAGGGGCATGGACAGATTCTACTATTTTTAAAAACATCTTTCTGAACAGATAACGGAGGCTTAACCGTAGTGTAAACACTAATGTACAAATCTCAAAAAACATAGTGTGTTGAGATTGGAGGTGCTCTGTTCAACTTTCAAGGAATAGAAGATATGCCTATCAGCTGTAAAAGGGGTGCATTTATTTTCATTTTTGAGACCAACACTAGAGCAGAAAGACACATTAACAAAAGGGTAAGAGTCTTCAGAGCAGATTACTCCCACTTGAAAAATGAGTTAAGTGATTTCACAGCAGGAGAGAGGGATATTTGCAGCAAGAAGTTTCATTAGTCACTGAATGAGGTTTCTCTGACATATATTTTCACAGAATGAGAAGCATGATCTTTAGAAGCAAGAGCCATAACCTTTCTGTATTTTTCTTCTGTTTATTCATTTTGCTGGAAGATTCCCTTCCCTAGCCTTCTGGAAATTTCAGTCTTCTAGTCTGATTTGGTGACCTTTGTTCACTAGGAAGAACATAGTCCATTTCCCTTTGCCAAAAGGTAGTTGCATGCATTTGCAATTTAAACAAGGAACATCCAAAAAAATTAGAATGTGTGTTTGTTGAAAATACTGTGATTATTAAAGTCAGAGAAGGTAGCTAAAACAGAAGATGCTCATACTTTGAAATCAGATGATTATTAATAGATGCTGCTTTGTGTTGACTGGAGTTTAACTGCCAGTCCTTTCTTTTGCCAAGATATTTTCCCAAAAGAAACATTTCAGTTGTAGGCTCAGTAAGGAGACTGGAATCTGCTTTGTGAATTGGTGGCAAAAGGAAAAGGTGGGGAAGGTTGAGAAGGAGAGAAAGACGGAGCCTTCACCTAGGAGACTCCTCTTTCTCCTTTGGTGTCTCATCTTAATATTGAAAAAATTAAATTGAAGACTCAGCCAAGGTATAGAAAATATCAGGCTTTTTCTTTTTGACATATAACCAACATTATCTCTTATCAAGCAATTTATTTTTTTATTTTATTTTTTTAATTTTCTAATAAGACTAGGTTTATTCAGTACCCTAGTAAAAGTTTTTATTATAAGTATCCAACAGTATAAAAAGTACAAAACAGACCTGTAGATTTCTAATATATTAATACAAAGTGCTTATTTTTTAAACTGCTTTTTTTTGTTTGTTTGTTTGAAATGGAGCCTTGCTTTGTCACCCAGGCTGGAGTGCAGTGGCACCATCTCAGCTCACTGCAACCTCCATCTCCCGGGTTCAAGCAATTCTCCTGCCTCAGCCTCCTGAGTAGCTGGGATTACAGGCACCCACCACTATGCCTGGCTAATTTTTTTGTGTTTTTAGTAGAGATGGGGTTTCACCAAGTTGGCCAGCCTGCTCTTAAACTCCTAAACTCAAGTGATCCACCTGCCTCTGCCTCCCAAAGTGCTAGGATTACAGGTACATGCCACCACGCCCAGCTAATTTTTGTACTTTTAGTAGAGACAGGGTTTTACCATGTTGGCCAGGTTGGTCTACATGATGACTTCCTAAACAAATGCATAGCTTCAATTCTACAAAAGATGATAGAATTCATTAATACTACTCGTTTGTCCTCAGTTATACTTTCTGCAGTTTCAATTATCTATGGTCAACCATGGTCTGCAGAAAATTCCAGAAATAAACAATGCATCAGTTTTACATTGCCCTTGGTTGTGAGTAGCATGATGAAGTCTCCAGCAGTCCTGCTCCCTCCTAATCCGTCCTGCCCAAGAGGTGAATCCTCCCTCTGTCCAGCATTTTCATGCTGTAGAGACTGCCTGACCCTTAGTCACTTAGTAGTCTGCTCAGTGACCAGATCATCTGTCATGGTACTGCAGTGTTTGTTCTCAAGTAACCCTTATTTCACTTAACAGTGGCCCCAAAGTGCAAGAGTAGTGATGCTGGCATATTGTTATAATTCTTCTATTGTATTATTAGCTATTATTGTTAATTTCCTGTGCCTAATTGATAAATTAAGCTTTATCATAGGCATCTATGTATAAGAAAATGCATAGCACATACAAGGTTCAGTACTATCTGTGTTTTCAGGTAACCACTGCAGGTCTTGGTATGTGTCCCCCATGGGTAACGGAGGACTACTATTGTCTATGTTTTATTTGAAGGGATTTTGATTCATTTGTGATCTGTTTCACGCCCTCTTCCTTTTCTCCTCTGGCAAATTTGAATTGGCATGCCCTCCACTTAATCTTTTAAATGCTTGATCCATTCTATTCTGCAGAAGAATGTTAAAGTTTTCATTATGTCAGTCAATATGCTTTTGGGAAAGGGAACACTCCTGTTTGTGTTTCCTCTTTAAATTCATGGTTTAGAGTTTTCTCTTCCTTTCCCTTGAGCCTCCCCAACTGCAGTGTCTCCTCAGTCCTCTAACTCCATGACTGTGGATGAAACTCCATCTTGTTTTTCTTCAATGTGCTATTTCTCAAGTTTACATCTACAAATGTGCTGCGAATATCTAGTACTGAATGATGTTTCATTTTGGTGAAGCGTTTGTTTTTATTTGTTTTGAAAGTTAATTGTGCATGTGGTTTAAAAAATCCAATATAACAAAAGGCATACAGGGACACCATTTGACCATGCCATTCCCCACCCCTTCATTCAGTTGTTTCAGCGACCACCTTTCTTTGTTGTGGCTTGAGAATCCTTCCAGAGACATTTGTGACTAAACAGCCATGGAAATGCCAGTGCAACAGAGCATTCTTTACATCTTGCTTTTTCCACTTAATAACATAACTTTGAGGTTGTCCTATTTTGACACATAGACATCCACCTCATTCTTCAGGAAGCCTCTGTCACAGGCCCCATATATGGACCTACCATAATTCATTGATTGGACTGCCATGGTTGGACATGAAGATTGTTTCCAAATACTTGCTACCATAAACCCTAGTGCAGTGAAACATCCTTCACACACCCTTTTTTTTTTTTTTTTTGAGACGGATTCTAGCTCTGTCGCCCAGGCTGGAGTGCAGTGACACGATCTCGGCTCACTGCTAGCTCCACCTCCCGGGTTCATGCCATTCTCCTGCCTCAGCCTCCCGAGTAGCCAGGACTACAGGTTCCCTCCACCACACCCAGCTAATTTTTTTGTATTTTTAATAGAGACGGGCTTTCACTGTGGTAGTCAAGATGGTCTCCGTCTCCTGACCTCGTGATCTGCCTGCCTTGGCCTCCCAAAGTGCTGTGATTACAGGCGTGAGCCCTTCACACACCTTTGAGTGGGGGTAGGATTCCATATCTGTTTTAAATGTATATAGATGTTATTGAGTTTTAGAGGACTAAACAATTTAGCATTCAAGCACAACCTATAAATGCATCTTGGCCACATTCTTGCCAACAGAGAGTGTTATAAAGCATGTCATTTTTGTGTGTCTCAGGTCGGTGAAACTCCTCTAAAGGACCAGATAGTAAATGTGAGCCACATGGTTTCTGTCATGACTACTCAAATCTGCCCTTGCAGTGTGAGAGCAGCAATAGATGATTCGTCCATGAATGGTGTGGCTCTCTTCCAATAAATCTGTATTTACAAAAGGAGGGTCCTGGCCAAGTTTGCTTCCTGGATCATAGTTTGCTGACCCCTGGTCTATCTAATAACAACAATAATAATCTTTAGTTTGTTTCTTTTGTATGAGTTAGGCTGTTCATCTGTTTAAAAATCCACTTAGGTATTTTTTTCCTGTTAATTACATCTGTTGCTCATTTTGCATAATGCAGTTTAACTTTCTCTTGTTGGTTTATTAAAAACAATCTATATATTTGAAACTTAATTACTTTTATATATTCTGAAAAATAATTGATCTCTTAGCTGTTGCAACAATTGGCTTTCTGATAAATTTCTATTTGACATAGAACCAAGTACAAATTATGTTATCTTGGGTTGTAACAGTTACTCTTAAAAACAGATCTGCCAGGCACAGTGTCTCACGCCTGTAATCCTGGCTTCAAGAGACACCCCCCCCCCCGCCCCAACACCACGTTGTCTTCCCAAAGTGCTGGGATTATAGTTGTAAACCAACAGGCCTGACCTTGTGTAGACATGGTAATTGACAAGAATCCTGTAGTCACATTTTCATAGACTATGCAGTAGATGCAATAGACTAACTTCTATATGAATCTTTTTCATTTTGTATTAATTATAATCATTTGCCAAGTTTGCCTCATTCATTTGTTTAGTAAAAGAGTATGTGTAAGGAATTTGGTAGGCAATTTTTAGAACTTTTAGTGACAACTTTGTTTTTGATTGTTTCTTAGTGAAAGGATTACAATAAGAACTTAGCCACAAAATACAAGTTTCCATGAGTCACTGCAAAATAACAGGGATAGTTTGGAAAGGCAAGGAGTAACCAGAAGCTTTGGGGCATAGTTTTCCTTAGTTAAATCAGTATAATAAATGGGGAACACATTGCAAATCATTTATTCATAGTTTGGTAGTTTGCATTGGTATGTCTTAAACCTGAATACTTTAGAGTGAATGAAGTAAATAGGATGAGATGATGGGGAATGCACACACACCCACACACATGCACACACAAGCATGCATGCATACATACATGCACACACACATATACATATGTGTCTGTGTGCGTGTGTGCCTGTGTGTGCACATGTGTGTGTATGTTACGTTTACATTATTTCTGCATATTAAACACTTTCCCCTTTCGTTAGATATTGTTTATTGAGAAAATGCACTACACTAGATTACCATTACTTAAAAGTTGCTCTCGCAGCACAAATCAATTCATTATCTTTAAGGATAAGCCCATGTCTGGAGATAGGGAAATCATTTTTTAAAAATTAAAGTTTCTGTCTTGAAAATTGTCATCCTTCACTTTTTCGATGCATTAGGATGCTCTTTGCTTTCAGGAAAACACATTATGACTCATTTAATACCGTTGTCCCTCTTATCCAGAACAGAACATACCGTGGTTGCCTAATAGGAAGTCTGCATATAAAACTCAGTTTTGTCTAGTATCATTTTCCCCAAGTCCATTATGGGTGTTATTGTGCAATGCATGTCCAAATGAGGATTTGAGCAGTAGAGAAGAAATTCATTAAAGAAATGTCATCTCCTTGCGAAAAGGAAAGTATTGTTGAGGAGATTGTTACTGATAAGACAAAAGTGCTGAATGAACATCTACCTTTTGAAGGCATTTCTCTGAAGTGAAAATTACCTTGAATTATCTTGGGATCAGTTGTGACTTGATCCTTCTATTAGGAGCTGTTTCAAACTCAGAGAAGGGGTGATGATTCACACTGATGACTGATGGTTTCTTGGAGCTGGTGTGAATAAGAGGTGAAAAGTATTGCAAATGCATCATTGTGGCTTTCACTGAGACTCAGTGGACAGAATTCATCATGATCTTCCTGGGCTCCAGAAACACAGGCCTGAAATTTAGCAGCCAGTCTGCCAAGCATGGAGTTAGGCACAGATGGGATCTGAGTTAGAGAACTCTCCTGGGGCTGGTACCCAGGGAGGGTAATGTAGGGTGAAATGTCAGTGTTCAACATGCTTATTATTCACCTGAACATGGGTGACATTCCTTTCCTGACAAACTCTGGTCTGACAAATGGGTTCTTACAGTTATTTCTGGAAATAGAAAATGTATTTCCAATAATTATTAGTTATATCTATTTATTATTTCTAGTCATATTATTCCTAATAATTGAGCTCTGTGGCTATTGGGTGAGGTTCCTCAGGGAACAGCGGATTCTCTGTTACTGAAGGAGCTTAAACAGTATTCATACAGAGAGTAGTCAAGACATGCAGAGATGATTTCCATATTATAAGAGAAGTTGGATTGAATTAAGTCTGTGATTCCCTGCCATTCTGAGATTTTTAAAGTCCAGGCCTTTAATGTCCCAATTCCCTGTCATCATTAGTCTAATTATTGACAACTACATTGAATTATACAGTACAGTATCAGTTGATCAATATAGTATCAATTGATTAGTACAACACTGTATCAGGTTGAATTTAACTGAGTTAAGGTATGGCCCTACCTTCTCAGAGCTTACCAGTTGACAATAAAAGCACATGGGTAGGTAAGAGACACCCACATTATTAGATATAACTATGTTATTCATGTTACCTAAAGTTGGAGAGTAAGAAGAATGAAAGTATATCCCCATTCCAACAGTTTAGATCCAGAGAAGAAAAAATGTTTCAGAGAGGAGATACGATTTTATAAATTGCTTCAGAGGAAAAATTCAGATTGGTAATGGCAGCCTAGAAAGATGCTAAATGAGGAATCCTAAGTCAAAGGCCTTGCAGAAAGCTAGGAATGAACATGTCACTGGTTCTCATGGAAAATGCTTAGAGTCCTGCAGGGAATAAATTCCTTTTTTTTCTTTTTCTTTTATTATTATACTTCAAGTTCTAGGGTACATGTGCACAACGTGCAGGTTTGTTACATATGTATATATGTGCCATGTTGGTGTGCTGCACCCATTAACTCATCATTTACATTAGGTATATCTCCTTTTTTTAAAAATCATTATTACTATTTTATTTATTTATTTTTTATTATACTTTACGTTTTAGGGTACATGTGCACAATGTGCAGGTTAGTTACATATGTATACATGTGCCATGTTGTTTTGCTGCACCCAGTAACTCGTCAATTAACATTAGATATATCTCCAAATGCTGTCCCTCCTCCCTCCCCCCTCCCCACAACAGGCCCCAGTGTGTGATGTTCCCATTCCTGTGTCCATGTGTTCTCATTGTTCAATTCCCACCTACGAGTGAGAACATGCGGTGTTTGGTTTTTTGTCCTTGCGATAGTTTGCTGAGAATGATGGTTTCCAGCTTCATCCATGTCCCTACAAAGGACACGAACTCATCATTTTTTATGGCTGCATAGTATTCCGTAGTGTATATGTGCCACATTTTCTTAATCCAGTCTATCATTGTTTGACATTTGGCTTGGTTCCAAGTCTTTGCTATTGCAAATAGTGCCGCAATAAACATACGTGTGCATGTGTCTTTATAGCAGCATGATTTATAATCCTTTGGGTATATACCCAGTAATGGGATTGCTGGGTCAAATGGTATTTCTTGTTCTAGACCCCTGAGGAATCCCCACACTGACTTCCACAACGGTTGAACTAGTTTCCAGTCCCACCAACAGTGTAAAAGTGTTCCTATTTCTCCACATTCTCTCCAGCACCTGTTGTTTCCTGACTTTTTAATGATGGCCATTCTAACTGGTGTGAGATGGTATCTCATTGTGGTTTTGATTTGCATTTCTCTGCTGGCCAGTGATGTTGAGCATTTTTTCATGTGTCTTTTGGCTGCGTAAATGTCTTCTTTTGAGAAGTGTCTTTTCATATCCTTCGCCTACTTTTTGATGGGGTTGTTTGTTTTTTTCTGGTAAATTTGTTGGAGTTCATTGTAGATTCTGGATATTAGCCCTTTGTCAGATGAGTAGATTGCAGAAATTTTCTCCCATTCTGTAGGGTGCCTGTTCACTCTGATGGTAGTTTCTTTTGCTGTGCAGAAGCTCTTTAGTTTAATTAGATCCCATTTGTCAATTTTGGCTTTTGTTGCCATTGCTTTTGGTGTTTTAGATATGAAGTCCTTGCCCATGCCTATGTCCTGAATGGTATTGCCTAGGTTTTCTTCTAGGGTTTTTATGGTTTTAGGTCTAACATTTAAGTCTTTAATCCATCTTGAATTAATTTTTGTATAAGGTGTAAGGAAGTTGAGACTGGTAGAAGACTAAGCTTCTTCCAGACTTTAATCATTGTTATCTGGAAAGGAATTGAAAATAGTTACTTTTTTTCTAAATCATTGTAATCATGTGAAATCACTACATGTCAATGTTGAATTGACCACAAGCACCAAGCTAATTATGGCAGAAAGAGGTGGGGGAGACATTGAACATAGCAATCCACAGGAGTTTGAGTAAGTCTGGAGTGTTGAGCTGGTGAAAGTCCTCCCTGCAACAGCTCCATCGGGGCAATTCTCTTAAGTCAAGACTGAAGCACTGGATGGTGAGTGGTCCAGAAAAACTATGTCATTAAAAATGCACATTTGTTCAAAATAACTAACTGCTCTTTCATGGATGGTTGGTACTAAGATTTTATAAACTCTTTAGGGACCACCATGATTCCTCACACACATTCATTCATTCATGAGAGCTGATTTTCTTTTTAAACACGTTGATACATTATTAGTAGATAGCACCCCAACACACACACACACACACACACATACACACACACACAGAGAGAGAGAGAGAGAGAGAGAGAGGGAGGCATACTTACAATCAAAGACAGCCATACTAGATCCAATTGGTAGCAACAAAATGAGAAAAGTACCAGTTCACACAGGCAAATTGAAAATACACAAAGCCACATCCACAGCATGCCCTTTAATGGAGGAAGTGGGAAGAAGGGTCCATTTTCCACTCTGCTCATTTTCTTCCCCACCACCCATTAAGAGTGTCAGTTCTCATTCATGTTCCTTTTAGAGAAGAACGAACTGTTGAAAAGGGAGCTGAGAGTTGTAATAAAAAACATTGCATTACAGATTTCTCCAGTTTCCTTTCAGTATGAATTATTTGTTACTTCATTGAAAAAAGTAGAAGTATTGAACAGCCGCTTAGCTTGTGGCTTCTGCTCTCAAGGAGTCAGCACATTGTCCGATGTGGAGGAAAATCCGTAAATGGATTTCTGCAATCTGCAGGTAAGCATGGGGTGAAATGCTCCTTGACATCCAACCCAGGTTAGAAATCAGATTTCAAGACTCTAAATTTGAGGACCCCTAGGAGCTCAACTGATAAAGAGAAGAAGGTTTATAGTCCATGATGGGGGAGGGACTGCACACTACCTGCAGGATGAGCAGGAAGGATGCAGGGGCTTGGTATCATAGGACAGCATTGTAAATATTACAGGGAATAACCTTTCCTGTGTGTCCTTCATGTGCTTTTCTTTGTGCATATTCTTGAGGCTTAAAGGAAAGGGAGCCAGTCTGTGTCCATACTTCTCTCTCACGCACATCATCCCGGCATGGCACTGCTGATGCAAATTAAAAAAATAACCTTTGACTAGAAGCATTTTCCCAGCTACCAGTTTCCTTCTCCCCAGAGCAAGACAATGTGACAGCAAAGGTTCATGCGCAGAAGCAGAAAGGTAGTGGAATGACTCAGCTTCTTACAAATTCCTTCCACCTTCCTTAGCTTTGTGGTCGCAGGATTTTATAAGAGGTCTCTCAGGTGCTGCTACAGAACCAGCAGGAAAAAATCAGACAGGGCCAAGACAGAGAGAAAAGAGACATCTTTCTCCTATATTTCCCCTACCTAGGGCTTCTATCCAAAGCATGTTCTAGTTCCTAGATGGTTGATTCCAATAAAATAACATAAAAATAAACTGTGCAATAAAAATTTAAAGAGAGTTGCGCTGACCATCATTTTTGAAATATTTAAAAATGAGTCCTCAGTAAATTTTGGTGTGAACATTAGTATTTTGTCATGGATAGAGGCACAAGAAAGGAGTAAATGTGAGACCTACATTGCATCCAACGCCTACATCAGTAGAATCTAATCTCTTCCCCCCATGATAAAATGGCCTCATTCTGTCAACTGCAGGCTTTGCTAACTCTTTCTCAGACAACAGACCAAATTTATCCCCAGCCTGATAAGGATCTTTATTGCATTTGCTCCCACCCCGCCTACTGTATTTAGGGTAATGGTGAAAAGTGTACATTGATGCTGAATTTTATGGAAATAGTAGAAATGGAAATGATCCTACAGAGTTGTCATCTACTGTCTGGTGTGGGTTTGGTTGCAAAGCTCTATTTCTTCTTCCAAGTTTTAAGTAATCAAGTTTCAAAACAATCTTTCCTGACTTCCAGTTTGTGTTAAAGCCAATTTCCCAAATGACTTTCATTTGCATTCTGGAAATGCAGTGAAGCCTTGACATTTTACAAAATGACCTATCTTCTACTCAAGTCAGTGAAACTACAGTAAACATTTTACGTATAGTTGCAATGCTTGTATCTCCCTCAAGATTAAACACAGAAAAGCATCTTTGGGGAGTATATTTAAATATGATATTAAAGCATATAACATGTGTCTGTATTTATTAAGTTTTAAGTATACTTACTAATAATAACAGGCCAAAGTGGTACAAGGTAAAACGCCACTTTTCATTGTTCAGTATACAGTAGTCATTGGCTATTCTACATATGCACTTAGCATAATATTTACAGACTATGTAATACAAATCACACTCTGTGAATTCTCATGTCCCGTGAGACACAGGAACAGAAGAGCTTTGTAAAAAAACAGCAAAGTACAACTTGAAAAGTTAAGCCATATGAGTAAGAAATCAAAGTGATGAATTTACTAAGTGTTTATTAATATTTAAGCTAAGTTTACACATGATTCAGTATCATATTCATACTCAAAGTCTGTACTATTTTGTGACAGGATATTATCTTTAATATTGCTCTCGCTGCAATGAAGCATAAATAAAGTATATGTCATGTTCTACCTTTTCAGGAGCTCCAATGAACACATGCTATGGTTTTTAATGACTGTAAAGAAAATTTCAAAGCCATATCTTATCTGTTTCTATGGAGAAGTTGATCAATGATCAATACCATTTGCAAGGACCCCGATGTGTGACTTGTTTCTCTTTATACTGTGACATGTTTCCCTGAAGGTGGAATGTCAATGAGGCATTCACTTTCTACTAAATGATGTTAAAGTTGCAGTCTAGTGATAGAGTCACCAAGATCTGCTTCTTGGATTTTTTATGGGGTTTGGGCAACACATAAAGAAACTTTCCTCTCATTCAAGTTGAATCTATCCAACCACTTATATATACGTTGCCCAGTGAGGTTAGTGTTACATGAAGTTGTAGAACATTTACTTTGAAATGAGGTTTTCTCATTTAATAAAAGTATCACCTTGTGTCAGTGGCTTAGCTAGTTCCAGCTTCTATTTTATCTCTTATCCAATGAGAATATGCCTATCCCATAAGGAGTGTGGCTGGTAAGAATGGTGGTCTGTCCTTATCTCCTGGGTTCTCTGGTTTCAGAACCTGCACAGTGGACAGTTCCAAACACTGCATTCCACCATCATTTCATCAGCATTCCTCTTGGAATAAATGTGTCTTGACAGTCTCTCTTAGAAGTGCTTTCTCTGAAGCTACTGAGGACCATGCCATGTGCAGGCATAACTCAAACATGCACATTCTATAGAGTGCCTCCAAGATGTGCACATTCTATAGAGTGCCTCCAAGGTTTTCAGGAAGAATGGAGCCCAACTTGGCCACATTGGTTACACACTTGTGCATGGTCAATTTATTGACTATCTCACCTTCCAAGTAATTTATCTGCACCCGACTTCTTGTCTCACGTGGGGCCTTTAGAGTAACTCCAAATAAGACCAGGTGGATGTGCAGATGAAACGTTTGATGCTTGCATGTGCTTGCCTGATGATGACTGTTAATCACCAGGTGTGTCAAACTACTCTAGATGCTCATTGTGTGTGTATGACAGGTTTTGGTGCTCTTTCTGCTTTTGATAAGCCATTCAGTTTAATAGGGTGTTCTCTGAATGCCCAGCTTTTGTTTAAACTTAGCATGTATATTCATTACCCCATGATCCACCTAAGACAGTTGTGTATCATTTCTTTACGCCTGTTCCGTGTTCTGTGTATATTAGATTATTTCATATAGATAAAGAGGGAAAGCTCATATTTTATACATTTTAACTATTATGATGAAAACCTTATCTAGAAAAGGTTCTCTTCTTTTTGAAGTTGCATAGCATTAGTAAAGCTATAGAAGTTATCTCTTATATCTCACTAGAAACGATACACATTTAAGATAAAAAGCATGGGCCAGGTGGTGGCATATGCCTGTAATCCCAGTACTTTTGGAGGCCAAGGCAGGAGGATCATTTGAGGCCAGGAGTTCAAGACTAGCTTGGACGACATAGCAAGCCCTCCCTCCCCACCCTGTCTCTACAAAAAGTGAAAAAATTAGCCAGGCATGGTGGCATGTGCCTATAGTCACAGTTGCTCGAGAGGCTAAGTTGGGAGGATTGGTTGAGTTCAGGAGTTCAAAGATACACTGAGCTATGATCATGCCACTGCAGTTCAGCCTGGGTGACAGAGTAAGACCATGTTTCAGAAGACAAATGAGTAGAATAAAAAGCAATGACAAGATTGCATTATGCTTTGAGGGCATTAATTTTCAAATTTAACTTTACTTGCATTTTTTCCCTGTCATTCTTTCTGTGTCGGCTAGTTCTTATTTTAGTTGTAATCTTTTTTTAGAATACTTATGAATAGAATAAATACCACTGTATTCACATAGTATATTTACTATTATTTTTGTCTCCTTGCATTGTATTTTAATTATCTATGTCAGACACTTTCATCAGTCAAATGTACTACTAGCCATCTAAATGGAGAATTTATCTTAGAAGGAGAATTCTCATTTATTTTTGCAGCACAGCAAATTATTCATGAGTGAGTGTACTGTTTGATCCTGTTGGTAGTCTTCCCTGAACAGTTATAACCCACCCCTGACTGGCTCCAGTCTTTACACCTTCCTCAAGACCTAACTTAAATACACTGAACTGCCTGAAGTCGTCTTTGAATTTTACATCCTTTCTCTTCACTCTCATACACTTTGCATTGTTTTCCTACACAGGGGCATCAAGAAATAAACCATATTATAATGAATGTACAATAAAGTACTAAGAGTAATAAAAGTAAACATATTCTGAAGCAGGAAAGAGCGAATGCTTGGGTTTTTTGTAGAAGGAGAGAAACGATAATTTGAGAATGTTTCATGGAAACTCTTGCATTTGAGCAGAACTTTACAAATTAGGCTTAGGCTTCAATAGTCAAAAATTAGTGAAGAGAACATCTCTGCAAAGTTGAATGTTCTCGTCTCCTTTCTGTTTGTTTAGTGAGCAGAACTGATAATCGACATGCAAGCGGCTTTTAAACTTTTCCAAGGACCAGTCATTGGGGAATTAGTGTGGTTCCTCTGAAGCTTTCTAGTAATCCCAGGATTTGAGTATTAAGAGCAGTTAGTTGTGTTAGCCTTAAGATGCAATTCTCCTACTTTGTTGTTTTGAAGATGTTACTTAGAGGGAAGGAGATGTTTTAGTCTGTTCGGGCTGCTAGTACATCTTTTTCTTCTCAAATTTTACTGTAAGCAGTCAGGAGGAACCAAGCCATTCCTTCAACACTTTTCTTAGAAATAGCTTCAGCTAAATCCACTTTGATCACTCACGCGATCTGCCTTCCACAAATTACTAAAACATGAACACAGTTCAGCCAAGTTCTTTGCCACTTTGTAGCAAAGATCACCTTTCTTTCGTTGTGCAATGGCATATTTCTCATTTGCCTCTGACAGCTCGTAAAAATGGAGCTTCCTGTCCATATTTCTAGTGTCATTCTGTTGAAAATTGCATAGATTTTCCCTAAGATGATTGAGGCTTTCTGTACAACTCTTCTCTTTTTTTTTTTCTGAGCCCTCACTAGAATCACCTTCAAAGGTCTATTCATGGCAATGTAGGCTGTGTCTAGCATACACTTCAAAACTTTTCTGGCTTCTACTTATTACCCAGTTCCAGAGCTGCTGCTTCATTTTTAGGTATTTGTTATCTTAACACCACACTCTCAGTACCAATTTCTGTCTTAGACCATTCAGGCTGCTATAACAAAATACCATAGTCTGGGGGTGGGGGGCGGTTAATAAACAACAGACATTTATTTCTCACAGTTCTGGAGGCTGGAAGCCCAAGATCAAGGCAGCAGAAGATTCAGTCTCTGTTGACAGCCCACTTCCTGGTCCACAGACAGTGACTTCTCCCTGTGTCCTCACATGGAAAAAGGGTGAGGGAGCTCTTTGAGATCTTTTCTTGAGGGACACTAATCTCATTCACAAGTACTCCATCCTCATGATCTAACAACCTCTCACAGATGCCACCTCCTAATACCATCTCCTGGGGAAGAGAGTTTAGGATTTCAAGGTTGAATTTTGGGAGAATGCCAACATTCAGCCCATAAAAGGAGATAGTATAGGAAAACTACAGAAATCAATAAACTCTTCTACTGTTTTGATTAAAATATAGCAAGTGCATTTTTGGTGTACATATTTTACTTTATCTTTGTTATTATTCATCTAGAACACAAACGTACATAGTGATAGTTAATTCTTCCATGACTTTTTTGCATAAGTGTTGCTATGCATTGGCTATAAGTCTCCTCTCTGACTTTATAAGACCTCGGAAAGCTGCCAAATATCTCAGAACTTGTTGTCTTGAGTCTCAAAGTGACTAAAATGACCTCAGCTCTACTTGCCTTATAGAATGCTCTGCCCAATGATGCATCAGTATGCATGTTCTTTGAACAGAGTATGTTTTGAGGCTGCAGGTTTAGGCGTTACTAGAATCCATTTGACTCCATAGCTCTTTTTATGGAAACATACATACATACTTAATGTCAAATAGTTTGTATCTTTTTACTAGCTAATATGGATAAGTACTGTCTCTTCCCATCTTACTGTGTGTAACTGCCTTCTCTTAGAACTCAACACAAAATGAGCTTTATGATTCACATTTACAGTAACATGGAGACAGAACCACCTCATTCAAAAGAGGAAAAAGCAGGTATAAGATGCCATGAAGGGAAACGAGACTGAATGTGTTCAATTTTTCTTTGTTTGGCTTATGACATATCATAGAGAGATGTGCTCTTACATGCAGTAGAAATAAGAACATTATTGAAAACTCGGTTTGAGCAGTTCAAAATCATATATTTTTTAATGTTGTATGAGTTTCAGGTGATAAATCCTCTTCAGGATACCTCAGGGGTTCGCAAAAATGTAAAAATATGTTTAAAGTTTGAAATGACTCACATTTTTTAGTATCCACGGCAAAGAACTGCTTTTCCAACCTTAATAGGATTTCAAATTGACATTGACATTTTAGTAAATCAGAATTAGCTTTTTCTTTTTAAACTCCTGTGTCTTATGTAAATGGCTGTGCTGACTTTTATGGAATTGAATATTCCAGAAAATGTCATGGAACCTAATATAAAACAAGTTAACATTCTCATTTTTAGATCTTAAAGGGATATGGTGTTAAAATATAGTTTTTGATACCCATCCAACTTGTGCAAGGTTTTCTGTGTATATGCGAATTTCAAATTTGAGAACTTAGCATGTCAATGAAGGCAAATCTATATACCTGTTGAAAACAAAATTGAAATTCTGAAGGAATTATTGTAATTTACTTAAATAAGAACTGTAAGAAGTCAAAGACTGTTAATGGAGTGTCAATAGATTTCTTCTGAGAGCTTCAAAATCTTTTCACTGCCTTTATTACAAGTCTACCAAAATACCTGTTAGATTCTGAAAGCCAGTCTCTGATTACAAAAAGCATTATTCACAATTTTAACTTATTTCCACAGTGAACATTCTACAGAATGATTGTATCTTTGTTTAAAGATAAAAAATTCTCCCGAGGGAGGCTGAGGCAGGAGAATGGCGTGAACCCGGGAAGGCGGAGCTTGCAGTGAGCCAAGATCGCGCCACTGCAGCTCCAGCCTGGGTGACAGAGGGAGACTCCGTCTCGAAAAAATAAATAAATAAATAAATAAATAAATTCTCCCCCCGAGGTCTGAAATTTATTATTAATGTGAATATTTTAAGCATTTTTAGAAGAAAATAATTTTGTAAAAGGTATTGTAAGTTATGGAAAATATGGTGGTGAGGTATAACATTCACGAACTTGCTAGAACCTTGCCCTAAAAATGAACTAATTATTGGATCATATGGCAAACTGATTAAGAAGAATAAACTACTTTATATCATGAAAAAATACATGACTATCCACCTGCCTTCCTAAAACTTCTTCCTCTCATGTCCTGCTATTTTACTTAGAGTTTTCCTTCAGGTTAAGGAACAATGTCTTTAGAAGGCTATTCATTAAAGTACTAATTAGAAAAGGTAGTGAATTAAGCTTGTCACACACAATTTATATATTTTCTTATGATGTGTAAGAGACAACAGCATAATAAAGATAAATTATTTATTTTCAGTCAAAATAGGGCACTTTTTTTTGCTTTCTTGCAGCTCATAATACCTAAATTCCTTTGTGAAAGTATTTAAGTAAGTTCTTTGAAATATTGCTTTTAAAATATATTTACTCTTTAAAGTTTTAAAAATAAGGAAATGTATAATATAGTGAAATTTCCCCATCAGTGTGTTCTGTGTAATTTCTCCAGCTCTTTCTTGAATTACAAACAGCAGTTCTACAACTTCACCACCCACACACACACATTTATTCATTTGCACATTTTTCTTTTTAGTGTTTTTTTTTTTTTTGCAAAATTGGCATCATATTAATTATACTACTCTGCAACTTGTTTTATTTACTATTTTTAATATGGAAATTGAAGTTAATTTTCAAGCAATTGTGTAATATTGATTGAACTTAATTGATATACTATAACTGATTAAACTACCTCTGTTATTTGGAACACTTATCGACAACATTGCAGTGCAAAACCCTCTTTCTACTTTTGCAGCTTTGTGATAATTCTATAAATAATCAGACGCCAATTGTGATGCAATCGTATCACAAATTCAAAGACACATTATAATGTCAGTGGAATAAATTAGACATACAGTGCCAATTAACTCAGGTTTCCAGGGGTAATTCTTTTCGTTATTGATAAAATGCAAATGCATCTTATTCATTCAGAGTTGCCGGGGCCCTGGAGTAGAAATCTAAATCATAACCAAAACAAACAACATCACCACGAAGAAATCAACAAAAAAAAATTTCATGAGGGTTTTGAGTATTTGAATAATATTTCAATAATTAAATTTTAAAGCAAGAACTGACAGGTTTGCCCACCCCATCCATCCTGTGATGTCAAATGCACGGTATGTATCTGGCTGATAGGGAAATTGAGGTAGGAAAATAGAATAGATAGTATGATATTATGTACCTGTGCTTCAGTTTGAGGAGGATAAAATTGTTTTAACCTTATGTCCACATTCCTGGAGTGGTTTGCTAGACCTACATCAGAAAATCCACATCTGAGTTCTTCAGCTATTCACATCTCAATCAACACAGCCTTTTGTCATTGGCATGCCAGAAATGCACTACATTCATGAAAGGAATTACTAGTTACATCATGATCAATGTTAGCATGAACTCTCATTGGCCCATAACATTAAAATATTCAAAACATACAAATTGGCTAAAATGGTTTAGAGAAAATGTTCACAGTGGCATGATGAAGGTATAAAAATCCAGAAATGCCTATGCCTTTGTCCTGCTCCAGTGCCCACAACTTGAAGTCTCTTTAGTCCTACGCTCGGCCATGGACTAAGGAAAATTTCTCATTACCCGATGGTGACTGAGAAAGATAAAAGAACATCACTTGTTTTGTCCTTAAAGACTTGAGAGGCTGAAGAGCTGCATGATATAAGTTGTACCTCTCACAAGTTTATGGAAGAAGACATATGAACTGTTTTCTGTCTGCTGTGGAAGTCGGATGAATGACTGCCTATATGTGTATAACACATTTGGGCCTGAGACACACAGGATGAGGGGAGGAATTACAAACTATCGCTGGTCTCCTTCTTTTTCTGCGATTACTGTTACCTACCAAAATGAACCTAAAAATTGTGCATGAACAAATTAGCTCAGGTAGCTTGCAACATTGACTTTACAGTTTGACCTAGGGGAGCCCCACGGGCTGAACCTAATGAAACTCAGCCAGGTTATATTAAAACTGCAATAGCCTGTATCTCTACACTTTCTGCAACCTGGTTTCTGCATAGGGAAATGCTGCATGTGTTTGCTGTAGGCGAATCTTAAATAAACCATGACCCAGCAAGAAGAAGAGAATGATGTGCAGAGATACTTTAGGGAAGGGATAAGATGGCAATTTTGAATGGGAGCCCACGTGGTACAAGTACTCATATTCCATTACCAACTTCAGGAGCTTAATTACTTTGGAAAACCATTTTTCACCTTATTTTAGTAATATGTCAAGCATTTCAGGTGGTCTGCAAAAGCCACATAGCCCAGAGGCTTAGCAAACCTCCTCCGACATCAGGCAGAAACACTTTCTAAACCTCTTAATGAGTGTCAAGCAGGAAATTGTGAGTATATAGTATTAAGGAGATGGACTTGCTATTCTTAAATTTATAGAAAAAAATTCTGGACTTTCTTCCTCAGTCTCCACTTAATGACAGATTTTTTTTTTAACAGAAAGATGCATGACAGGTAGTACCTATTTAAACTTACTCTGATAAATTTGATGAAATATTCTTTTTTTAATGCAGACATCTCTATGAGTTTCAGAATTATTGCCCTTGTCAAATTCATCTATGCTTTTTTTGTGGAAATGTTCAACTTTTGTTCTCACTGCTCCCTGCCTTCCCCCATCAACAAACCCTGAATATCTGGGAATTTCTCACCAGCTATTATTTAACTCCATTCCACATTTCCATCAGATGTCCTACACAAGATTGGTTAAATAGAAGTTTGTTCTTCTGGGAGAAGATGACAACTTTTTATATTAAATGCATAAAAATTTTCTCAATACTGCAGGGTGATAAAGACAAAGAAAAGGCCAATTTAAAAGGAAGCTTTTGCAAAAATTAAACTCTAATGATGGAACAAAGTTTATTTTATACTGGGTAAAAGTTATGTTAGGCATGAAACTACATAAAAATATGTGGACAACAGAGTGATTCAGGGCTGCTTAATCTCCGTTGCTCTTGGTGTGGTTTTTAGGGGATTGCATAATTGGTGAGTTCCTTACACGTTGATTTCTCAGATTCACCAGGCAATACATACCAGCTGTCTTGGTAAATGCATGAAATGTTGCAATCTTTGCAAGTCCTGCAACTTTACTTCACCAGTGACTTTCCCTGGTCAACTAATAGTATCTAGAGATCAGGCAGAGGGTGACCAATGGCTGCTCTGACGTACACATGGAGATACTGAAAGATGTGGAGTTTAGGATATTTGAATAAATATTTCATATAATGACAACTGTCTTTGTTAGCAAGCAGAAATATCCACTGTGATGCAAAGGCATATCCTTATGTCATATATGTTTGCTGTGAAAGGTACTGATTCGTGCTTATGTGAAAACCTCTTAAATCCGGAATCTGGGGTCTCCTCTCCCCGTTGTTTTCTGGAACTCAGATGCTAAAGTTGATACGGAAAGGGTGGACTGTCCCAAATAAAGCAGTCGGGGAAAGGAAGATCCATTACAAATAAAGGGGAAAAAAGGTACATGTGAATAGTGTATCTATTTGCACATAATGCAAGTTATTCTGGAGGGTATTAAATATCTATCAGTAACTATCATTTGTTAAAAACCAGGGATCCCCAAGGATGTTAGTGGATGTATGAGAAAGAGTTTCTGGAGATATATTTTGGGGTGTCCACTACGATTGTTGCATTTCTTTTCTTCTTTGTCTCTCTCTGTCTCTGACTCTCTCTCAGTTTGCTTCTCTCTCCCTTTATACACACACACAGACACACACACACAGAGACACCACACAGAATATTCCCAACTTCTTAACACACAACACCAATAAAAAATGCCAATAATCAGATTGTAAAACTGGCAGTTCTTTTCTTTCAATGTGGCTTTCTATTCTATTGTCTCTCACATATCAAAGAAACAAGAGGACAACAGATCAGGATACATTTTGTCATGTTTACATTATGTAGTAACCTAAAACAAATGCCCAGTGAGTGGAGGGTTTCTTAGCTTTCTGTCAGTTTTCAAATGTTTTCCCTCCTCCTGCTTCCCTGGCTTTGGGTTGGTGATGCATGTGCCGGTGCTCAGAGACGCTGTGCGCCCTGACGAGAGATTTTGAACTGGGGCATAGATGATTGTCCCCAAAGTGATCTGCTCAGTTCCCATAATTCTACACATTTCAGGCAATGGAAACACAATGAGAAAGATAGTTTGGGTGGTTTTTGGATTGCAAACTTAGGCAGCCACAGTTTCAACCAGCAATACTAATTTTTCTCAACCTTTCCATTGCTACCCAGTGTATAACTTATATAAATTTTCTTCCAAAACTTCACAACTAAACTATTCCTTATTTTATGATGTTATCAATGTGTGTATGTTTTAAAATATAATTGGTGGCATACAAACCAGTTTATGCCTCTTTAACTTTAGTGCTATGATCTTAAAAATTTTGACTCCCAAATATAGATATAAATAAAAATATACATGCATTTTTTTCTTGAGAGTCAAAATTATATATTTATATATATGTGTGTATATACACACATATAGATTAAATATATAATATATATTTCATATTATATATTACAGATTAAATATATGTATTATCTATATTTAATTTCGTTAGTCATATTGTTTTCTACAGTTTGATTTCCAGTGTTGCAGGACTTTTTATTATATTCCTGATATCAAGAAAGGGTGCATATTGACAATACAACTCAGGTGGAATATTTAGAAGACACATGGTTGTAATTAGTTACTTGCATTTTTCCTGAATGCTTTTTATGGCGTTGACTATTTTAAGAATATCTTGCATTGCTTTCCAAACAAGTAAACTGCACAAGCAGTGTTTCTTGAATCTCTTTGATCTGTGTGGTGTGTTGGTGTGGTCTTATACAGGAATTTGTCTTATTTATTTATTTTTTTTAATGTGGTTGTTTCTCCTTTTTTCCTTTAATCTAACAAATATTGAAGTACTTTAAAATTTTTAATACTGGTTTTTATGGAGAATGAGAGTTTCCTGTCATTTTCCTGGGGTAATGTCATACAATGCATTTCTGAAAAAAAATACTTAAATTTTGTTAATGTTCTGATTATTTTTCTGTCATTATTTTGCCACTTTGTATTATGTTACATTATTATTCCATAACCTCCTTTGATTCCAGCATTGGGAATTGGTTTTCATTTCCATGAACTCATTATTGAGGTCCTTGTTTCTTTTGAGGTATTAAACCTGACCCTGAATTTTTTTTCTTCCCTGTGAGAGTGGAAATTATCATTCTTTTCTACTGGTTCAGCAAAAAAGAAACTTTACTTTCTAAAGAATATATTTCTTTTTATGGTCAGATATGTTTTAAATAAAATGAAGGCTTTCAATATCTGTCTGTAAAAAAGCAGGGTTTGGAATTCTCATTGGTGATGGATATGTTTATTTTCTTACCTGACACATCAGCTACTGCAGCTAAAGCCAGTGAACTATTTCTATATCACTTACTGATGAAGAAATAAGGGGCTCTCTCATGGTACTAAGTGTATTGCTGTTCCACCATCCGGATATTTTTGGCTTAAGCCCTGAGGTGTTACCAGATGGTAAGGATTTTAGAAATGCTAAAATGATAATAGTAGGGACTACCTTCTATATTGTGAAGTCAGATATATCATTGCAAGTTTTAAAAAAATAGAATATTTTATGTTTTAAGTATCTGATTTACCTTAATAAACACTTTCATCAATTTCAAGAGCATCTACATGCTATATTCTGGTCCTGAATTTTCATGGTTAAAATAAAGCCCCACCCAGAGACTAGCTAATAACTATGGTGATCAACAGCGGACAGAAATTCAGAGATACTAGTTATGGTAACATCCTTTAATGCTGGAGCCTTACTGTCATAGAAACATGTTAATGTCAAACTAAAAGTTAAAAAGCCAGACATTTCAAAAGAGTGGGGAGTGGGAGAGTATAAATTACCCCCAAGGACCCTGGAAGTGCTAGATTCTAGGCAAGATCCAGATATTTGCAATTTGTTTAACTCCCAGTTGACCATCTGAGAAATATTGAGCGAGAGAGAGAGAGAGAGAGAGAGAGAGAGAGAGAGAGACAGACAGAGATTGCCAGGGACCAAGGGATGATACTAGTGAACCATTTAGCTACAAAGTGTCAATATATGAGGCTGGCGTGGTGGCTCATCCCTGTAATCCCAGCACTTTTGGGAGGTCAAGGCAGGAGGATTACTTGAGCCCAGGACTTTGAGACAGCCTGGGCAACATAATGAGACCTCATCTGTTAAAAAAAAAAAAATTAGCCAAGCATGCTGGTGCCTGCCTGTAGTCCCAGCTACCTGAGAGGCTGAGGCTGGAGGATCATTAAGCCCTGGAGTTGGAGGCTGAAATGAGCTATGATTGCACCACTGCACTCCAGCCTGGGTGACAGAACAAGACCCTGTCTCTAAATAATTAAATTAATACTATGTATGTGCTGACTCTCCAGCCTTGCCTAGTCCCCAGAAGCCTTGCAACCTTCCAAAACTTGATTGTTTTTCTCCTAAATTTCTCAGATAATTGAGGGGAAAATAGAGCTCAGAATTTGACAACAGCTGTCCACATCTCCTGGAATCCCTGGCAGAATGCCGATGCTGTCTCTTCTCTGGGTTTCACAGGGCAGGCATAAATTATAACTTTATTAAGTTGAGCACATATGGCCTTTAGCCCCAGGAGACCCTCCATGGGGCTAGTCTGTTGGCAGAGACAGCTTCTGCACTTTCATTCAAATTCACAACCCATAAAGAAAAAGAGGCCTTCAAGGCTGCAGCCTGCCTGGGGCTTCCGTGGGGCATCTCCTATCATTGCCAATAATGCTGTGGTGAAACCCAGGCCAAATATTCCAACATCTTTTTGCTGCTTGTATGAACATGATGCATATTGCATTTCAAAACTAGGAAAAAAGAAGAGCATATTACAGGCGAACGCGAATGCATCAGAATATGGTACCTTTAAATTAAAAGAGAAGGCTCTCGATTTTGAATTCTCAAGTGTTTCTCTTCAAATACACACAATGATGTCTTTCACTTGACTTTAATTATTATGGATACATAATAGATGTATATATGTATGGGGCACCTGCAGTGTTTTCCTACAGGCACACAATGTGTAATAATCAAGTTAGGGTCATTGGGGCATTCATCACCTCAAGTATTTATCCCTTCTCTGTGTTAAGAGCATTCCAAATCCACTCTTTAGTTATTTTAAAATATACAACAGATTATTTTTGACTATAGTCACTCTGTTGTGCTATCAAATAGTAGATTTTTTTTTTGAGGCAGGGTCTTGCTTTGTTACCCAGGCTGGAGTGCAGTTTTGTGATGATAGCTCACTGCCGCCTCAATCTCCTGGGCTCAAGCAATCCTCCCACCTCAGCCTCCTGAGTAGCTGAGGCCACAGGCACATGCTACCACACCTGGCTAGTTATTATTTTTTTAATTTTGTATAGATTAGGTCTCACTGTGTTGCCCAGGCTGGTCTCAAACTCCCAAGCTCAAATGATCCCCCTGCCTTGGCCTCCCACAGGGCAACGATTACAGGTGTGAACCTGTGCCCGGCTGATAGGAATTTTTTATGGAGTTTCCCAATATCTGGGCTTTCAAAGATTTTGGATAGTGAACGAGATACTGCAAAGATCTCTCTAAATATCACCAGCCTGACCAGGGACCTTGTGTTACCTGTATGAATACACTGAGGTTGCTATCTGTTTCTCTGTTAATGTATAAGCAGAGAAAGGTGCATTGATGCTCATCAGATTTTCAGTTTCATATCAGAGCATTGCAAATTAAAATATAACGTGGGGGACACATACATTTTACTGAGGGGCATGCAAAACCTGAGGGCCCCCAAAGCAGAAGAAGGCATTCGGCCCCTAGTCTGCATTTCCTCCCTCCTGAGTTGCCAGCCAGCCAGCCAGCCTGTCTTACAGATTCCAGACTTGCCAGCTCCCACATTGCATGAGCCAATTCCTTAAGATAGATCAGTTTAATAAATTTAACCTATATTGGTGAACAAATGTAGCAGAGAACTTTGATATATATTAGTACCACTTATTATTCTTAGAAAAATTGGAATTTGAATAAATTACACTAAAGTCTAATTCATCATCTGGTGTGTATGTTATAAATGCACACCCACTCACAGAGACCTATTCACAGCCACAGCCTCATATAAAAATAGGCAATAGATACAGGAAATGAGAAGCAGCCATAGAGGGTCTTATTTAAGAAACCCCATCCTTCTCACACCTACTCAAGAAAGTTGTTCCCAACATCTGCATCTTTTGTAGTTTGTATCCACTGGGCACACCTAACATCACATCCACATTCTTTTGTTTATCCCGTTTGGAAATACATGCCTGACCTTCACTTTCTCTGCCTGATGTGGCTGCATGTCTTTGTTTCTCTGGCAACCATCTCCTCGTCTTCCAAGAGTCCTCACCGATCACATCTCAACTCCTCTCCACCTATCCTTTCTTAAATTCACTCCAGTCAGTATATAGCCTCACCACTTTACCAAACTCCTCTTGCCAATTATACCATTGGATCCTAGGCCCCACAGAAGTGGAGTTGCTATTCCTAATGTTTCTAAAAAATGACCATTCTGCATTTTCCCTCGAATCTCCACTGCCTCTATTTTTGGAAAAGAGTTTCATCTTTGAAAAAGCACTTAAGACCAACTTTTTTCCCACTCTGGAGGGAAATGAAATATTGCTGAATGCAGAGGATATCTCCAAGGCTTCATACTACTTGCTCTGGCAATATTTCCAGATCCTTATCCTGCAGCATTTGCGGTAGTTATCCCCCTAAAATTGATATGTTGAAACCTAGTCCTCAACTGTGTACGTATTTGGAAGTGGGGCTTTGGAAGGTAATGAGGCCATGAGAGTGGAGCCTCATGAGTGGAATTCCTACCATTATAAAAGAGACCCCAGAGGGCATCCTCGTCCCTTTTATCATGTGAGGACACAGCAAGAAGGCGTTGTCTATGACCCAGAAAGTGGGTCCTCACCAGCCATTGAATCTGCCATGCCTTGATCTTGGACTTCCGTTCTCCAGAACTGTGAGCAATTTTTGTTTTTTACAAGCCATGGGGTCTACAGTCTTTTGTTTTACCAGCCAAAAGAGGTAAGGTAGGGCATGTTGGTGGCAAGGAATGGAGATGTCCACAAACACCCTGAATCATGTACTGCTCCCCAACCCCCCGTCCTCCAGCAGAGAGAGCAGGAAAGAGAAGGCTTACTTGCTCCAGGTTCGATGCTCTTCTCCACACAGTTATGACAGACACATTGCCTTATATTTTTATTCTTTTTAGTTCATCTGACCAACTGTCAAATTGCTCAAATGTCAGAAAAATGGCTCAAAGGGCCACTTTGGATTTCTGCAGTAGAAAAAGAAAAGACAGAAGACTAGATCCCGGTGTGTTCCTGGACTGGAAGAAAGTTCTTATTTTATGGAGCCATAAATAAATATGACATTTCTTGTGCCTGAGAATTTGAGGCAGGTAGTACTCCTGTGAAGTAAGATAATGTCTTATGTAAAAGAATAAATTCATTAAACACCATGGGAATCATTGTAAGTTTCATTGTCAAGAAAGAAACAGACATGATTTTGGATGTAGGTGAATGTTAATTATTGAAGATGATTATTGTTCTCAGAACAAGTTTATTCTGATTCGTAGCCACAGCAATTCAAGAGAAAAGCAATAAAGGAACGACAACCATATGACCCTTCTTATAATCATGTTGTGGTGGGGATGTTTCTTCTCCGTCCTGCTTCCTGAGAATGACAGAAGGGTTTTGCAAGGGTAAAGGCAGCTTGGAATATATTCCAGCCACTTCCATAGTTCATGCTGTGGCAAGGAGTTTCAAGGTCACAGTGAGGCAAGGAGTTTCAAGGTGACAGTGATTGAACACTAGAACTTCTGCCTCTGTTCTCTGCTGAACGTCTTCCATGACTGCTACATCAGGGCTTGGGGTTCCCACTGACATGGTGTTTAAGTAACATTTAGAGTCCTTATGGTTATACACTTTGTCTCCTTGTACAGAAAGTTTCTGGAAACTGCCCACTATTATATGACACATATTAACCTGTTGAATTTGGTTATTTATGTAAGGAAACCACAGAAAACCATAACAAATCAAAATACCTAAGAACCACAAATTTCCTCCAGTGCAGCCACATCCCATAGACAGGTAATGTGAACTACATGTGTAATTTTAAGTTTTCTAGTAGTTGCATTCAAGAGTGCACAAAGAAACCATTGATACCAATTTTAAAACTACATTTAATGTATCCCGACATTTATAAAGTACTAAGTCAGCGGACAATAGAGACAAAATACAGTTTGCATATTTTTTACTACGTATTTGATATCCAGAGTACATTTTACACTTACAACACATCTCGGTTTGAACAAGCCACACTTTATGTGCCCAGTAGCCACATGTGGTTATTGGCTAGCATTTTGGAAAACACAGTACTAGAAAATGCATTCTTCCTGCCGTGATCAACCATTGTCTCTCACTTACTCCTGGGCAACTGTGTTCTAATTGATTTCCAGGCATTGATTATTGCCTTTCAGGGAGACCAACTGATCACTCTATTACAGTAGGTCATTCCTACACATGGCCTTCAAGTCCCAAACCCGTCTGATTTGCTAAGCCGTTTTCCCTCTTGTCATGCCATCTTCCCTTCATTTGCTGCATTCTAGGTTTTCTAGTCTAATGCAGTCACTCCAGGCACTCTGTGCTTATACTCAGCATTTACTGGGTGGTGTATATCTGTCATAGGCTGTTGGTTGTAAGTTTCATGACAGCATACACTATGCCTCCCTTTTTCCACATGCACCAATCCATCAAACCTAATTGAGAACATAAAACACAGCATATAAAGCACTCCATCGATTGAATTGATGTATGAACAATTGCACCTGCAAATGTAACTGAGGGCTCACGTGGTTGTCATGTATCATTTTTAAAATGTTTAAATAATGCGAGTTTTCATCTATATTCTTATTACTTCTGTAGAAATTAATCTATAATATTTCAACAGTAACATGGTTGAAATTGAGGCCTTATGTAATGTTTGAACACAAATGATAACTTGATTCTGAATCAACACTGTATGTGCGATTTGATGTCTGATGTATGATTTGGGGCAGTTTGAGGGCCAGTCATTTATTTGTACTGAGCCTCTCAAATTCCCTGTATGTGAAGGGAACAGTTGAGAATAAGTGTCTTCAATGGATAAGACAGTCGTCTTTATCCCTGGAAGGCATTACCAACTGATCACAGCAGTCTGTTTTTCTGAGTCAAGAGGCAACTTCCCCTCTATGTAGGACACTACTTTTAGTGTAGTGTGCTCTTCCATACCTATTGGAATCATTACACCTGATGAGTCAGGCTTAACATAAAGGGTGTGATAGATAGAAATGGATGCAGATACTCTTGCAAATTGAGTTGAACCCTTTCTCTTTGCATCTTGTGCTGGCCTCAGTGACTGTCTTCTTGAATAGAATGTTCTGGGAGTAAAGCACTGGGACTTCCAGGGCTGGATCGTAAGAAGCTATTAAGCTTCCATTTAGGGCACTTGGAGTACTGACCCTCAGGGCATTCTCTCTTGGAAACCACATCTCATGTTGCAAAGTGTTCAAGCCCCATGGAGAGGCTATGCGTGGTGCTCTAGTCAGTAGCTTTAGCTTCACTCCCAGTTGACAACCAGCAGTACTGCCATGTGAGTGACCCACTGTGGACATCCCAGCTGATTGAGCACTCCTGTCTCTTCCTATCCCGTAGCTAACTAAGGAGATCTCAAGAGAGAATTTCTCAGCTAAGCCCAGTCAGCTCACAGAATCATGGGAGATCCTCATAAAAGGTTGTTTGAAGCCCCACATTATGGGCATGTTTGTTACACAACATTAGCTAACCAGAGCAGGCACTGAAACTAGAAGTGAGGTTCTGTTTCAACAGAAACCTAAAGTACATGATGTTGGTGTTGGACCCTCCATAGGGCAAGACTAAAGGCTTGAAGAACAAGGAAGGAAAATTGGAGGTTGGGGAAATGGAATGGATAAAGAGAACTCTTTGAATGACTGACTCACAGCCTTACAGGAGGAGAAGTAACTTTTAGCACTGTGCAACTGCATGCAAACTGGATTTTGTCCTTTAAAATAGAAAGATGGCATCTCAAAGAACACATTTGTCATGAGTAGTTCCTAATAAGCATAATACTTAACATAAAGTTCACCGGCATATGTTATTTATAATCTTACTATAGTATAATTTCCATTGGATAGCAAAAGGTCAAGGATATAATTACAGAAATATATTCTTTTAAAATTTCTTTTGGTTACACTTAAATGTAAATTGTGAACACCATTTTTATTTTCTATCATATCCCATGACTTTTCTATTGTTTGAGTCATATTAAATCTATTTTTACAGTATAAATTTTGCAACATATATTCCCCACAGTAAAGAATAAATTATAAAACACACAGTTTGTATGTCTTTCCTTTAAAAGTGAAATTTTAACTAGTTTTTCTTTTTTTCTGTTACTATGTCTTTCTATTCTTTGGTTCAATACATTCCCACCTACTCTTGAGCGGTTTTTGGAAAGTTGGCAATGACCCTTTAAATTCTTTTCAGTCTCTATCTGCCTAACATATATTTAGGTTCCGTATATATTTATATCATTTCCTACTTAAATATACATATTTCCATTTTTGTGCTCATGCTGTTCTGCAAATGCCTGCATTTTAAGGATGAGACATACATTTAAAAAGGGCATCTATGCCTTCTTTCGGAATTTTTTTTTCTAAATATGTATTACTTTGATATTTGAAATTTCGTACCCACAAACATACACATACACCCATGTGTGCATAATATACATCTCACAGAAATGCCAGCCATGTTGGGAAAATGACAGCTCCATCAGAAATGTCTTTACATCCACGTAATATATCTCATTTCCTTGTATAAGGCACAGATCCTCTGTTACCAATATCAACTTATCCCCAGGCTCTAAATCACTTGAAACTACTTTTGATTCTCTGGAGAATTTCAGAATATATTTTTTTCCTCAAAATTTCATGAACTTGTATGCATTTTGTACCTCAGACTTTGAACACTCTGGACAAATTCCTTTATCCCTATGAATTTTTAACGAATTCTAAACAAAATACCTGACTCCACTTTCCCCCCAATTTCCTGACCTTGCATGCATTTTGAACTGCAGACTTGAAAACACTTATGCAAACGTTCCTTCATCCCTATGAATCTTTAATCCTAAACAAAATGCCTGTATCAATGCTGGCAAGGTTGTGGAGAAAAGGAAATCCTTATACACTATTGGTGGAAGTGTAAATTGGTTCAGCCATTGTGGAAAGCAGTGTGGCCATTCCTTAAAAAGCTAAAAGCAGAACTACCATTAGACCCAGCAATCCCATCCATTACTGGGTATATACTCAAAGGATTATACGTTGTTCCATCATAAAGACACATGTGCGCATATGTTCATTGTAGCACTATTCACAATAGCAAAGACACGGAGTCAACTTAAATGTCCCTCAGTGCTAGACTGGATAAAGAAAATGTGGTACATATACAGAATGGAAAACTATGCAGCCATAAAAAAGAGCAAGATCATGTTTTTTGCAGGAACGTGAGTAGAGCTGGAGGCCATTATGCTTAACCAACTAACTCGGGAACAGAGAATCAAATACCGCATGTTCTCACTTATAAGTGGGAGCTAAAGATGAGAACACATGGTCACATAGTAGGGAACAACAGACACGGGGGCCTGCTGGAGGGTGGAGGGTAGGAGAGGGAGAGGATCAGGAAAAATAACTATTGAGTACTAGGCTTAGTACCTGGGTCATGAAATAATCTGTACAACAAACCCCCATGACACTAGTTTACCTGTATAACAAACCTGCACATGCACCCCTGAACCTAAAATAAAAGTTTTAAAGAATGCCAGTATCCACTACATTTATGGGCGGTCTTTCTGAGTTTCTTAGTTCATCTCAGAAAGGTGAACTAAAATTCAAGTTATGACTATTTAGACTATTTGTTAATGATAGCTCTGTGTGTGTCTTAGCCCCCTATCTGTTTCCTATGTGTTCTACTTAAACTATAGGAGCTCCACATACTAATTTGATTCTCTACATAAAATGGTGCCATATTCTCTGTACAAAGATTGTACAAAATATTTTTTGAGTTGTGTAATGGTATCCAATATGGACAACAAATGATCAGTAAATTTTGGAAAAATCAGTTAAAAGAAGTATAATAGATACATAGGTGTCTTAATTGTTTTCCATCCTCAAGTATGGACGTTTTTGCAAAGACACATGCCTTTTACTTCAGGAGACATTTGTCGACATCTGGAAAAAATTTTGGTTGCCACAGCTAGATCGTGGGGGTGGGTATCACTTGCATCTAGAGGACAGAGGCCAGGGATGCTTTTAAGGAACCCACAAGGCGCAGAACAGCCCCCCATGACAAAGAATCTTTCATCTACATGTGTCAATATTGATGAGGTTGAGCAACCCAGGTCTAGAGTAATACTGACAAGCACAAAGTATAGCTCGAAGCCTCTTTTTCCATATGGCTGTGATAGATTGTTTTAAATGATCATTGGAAGAAATAAACCCTTGGTTCTATGGAAGTCATGAGGAATATTCTGCCTGTGTGCTTGTGAAACCTCAGCTTGGAGCAAAGAGGCGAATATCATGCAAGTGGCTTCCTAGAATCATGGGGTTTTGTACAGATTATTTCATCATCCAGGTATTGAGCCAAGTACGCATTAGTTATTTTTTTGATCCTCTCCCTACCCCCACCCTTCACCCTCAAGTAGGCCCCAGTGTGTGTTGTTCCTCTCTATGTATGCATGTGTTCTCATACTTTAGCTTCCATTTATAAGAGAGGACACGCAGTATTTGGTTTTCTGAGCTGGAGGCCATTATCCTTAGAATTTTCTATGTTAAAAACAACAGAGCACCTCCTGGCTTTCCTGGGAATCCTTGTTTCCTGATTCCAGACAAGCGCCATGGCTGTGAAATCATGTATTTATGTGTATGCTGTTGGATTTTAATGTGAAATACCTTTTCACTGCGCCAAGTTCGCTTCCAAATGTGATCCCGCCAGGCTGACCAACAAGGCATTCAGCCAGCCCACTTTCTTCTGCCGGGACCTTTCACAAAATGAATCATATGTCACTTTTCTTTTCAGAAGCATATGCCATTTTATTTTATTCTGGGAGTTTGAATCACGCCGTGCATCTGTTTTAGTGTTGTTTTCAGTAAGTTCACTATCAGTGCTTCCTGAGCGTGGTTTCTTGTATGGGGTACTCACTGACCTGTCCCATCCATCTTTTCTTCCTATAAAGCCTTTACTGCTATACTTGTCTACTTGCAGAACCTCCACACTTTTTATGAGCTCCCATTTTTCTCTCTTCTTGATATTTATCATTACTTAATTGTGACTCTTGCATATTGGATGGTCAAAAGAGATCCCCGGTGGTTACACTACAACAAGATAAACGTAGGTATACTTTTCTTAGTTCTTATTAGTGTTACTTATTATTTTTTTTTATTAGACACTACTTTCAAAGGCTTTACAGCACTGGGTGTGTGTTCTACGTTTTTCTTTCATTTTATCCTCCACAACAGTTCTGTAATGAAAGTACTATTATTAACTTCATAGTTTACATGACAAAGCATGGTTTCATAACTTGTCAGGATTTCTTAGCCATTATTTGATAAAATTAGGGATCTAAATTCTGTCTTCTAGCTCCAAACAGATGGTTCTTTCCATGCTATTTGCTATTATCTTGTCAAAAGTAATGACAAAATAGAACCCAAATAGTATTTTTCTTTTGGCTGATTTCTTCTTTCAGACCAGAGAGGTTTTCAAGGTTAAAGTAGTTCATTAATTTCAATTTCTTCTCTTTTTTTTTTTTTTTTTTTTTTGAGACAGAGTCTTCTGGTTCTTTTGCCCAGGTTGAAGCACAGTGACACCATCATAGGCTGACATCACTGCAGCCTTGGCCTCCTAGGCTCAAGCAGTCCTCCTCTCTTGGCCTCCCAAAGTGCTGGGAATACAAGGATATGCCACCATGTCAGTGTACTTTTTATTTTTATTTTTACTTTTTTAAGAGACAGTCTTGCTCTGTTGCCCGTGCTGGTCTCGAACTCCTGGGCTTGAACACTCCTCCCTCCTTGACTTCCCAAAGTGCTGAGATTACAGGCATGAGCCACCATGCCTGGCCTTAATTTAGGTATCTTCTAATTGATGTGGACTCTTATGCCCTATTCATTTGTGTTTTGAAGTGAACTGACTCTGAGTGCCAGTGATAGGGCACTGCTTAGTGTTGGGGGTGGTTAGGAAGATATGCAAGTTTCTTAGAGCATAAAGCAGCTTGCTGCTCACAGCAGAGGGGGTGTAACTGTGTTCAAGAATTTTAGAATACTACTGTCTGTGAGTTCTGCAAGAAGTTAGGGAAGCCTCCCACTCCTGGTTAGACTGGCAGCAACTTTTTGCATTATAACACAACAGACATTTCATGTCCAAGCCAGGTAATCTGAGCTACCCTTGTTCATTCCAGATCCAGGGTTGGTGAGGCAAAAAGGGTGTCCCCAAAATAGATGGGTCTCTTTATTGAACTTCTGGGTTATCTCCATCATGTACAGAAGATACAGAATCATGCATTTATAAACTTTATGGTTGAAGATGGCACCCACAGTTACATTTTCCTCCCAAACCTCCCTGGCCTATCTCAGTTCTTCAAGATGTCTGGGGATTCCTAGTTAGGCATAGAGTAACAAGGCAGCTCTATTCTTAAATGATCATGGCAAGCTGCCATATGGCTGGTATTCATCCTCAGTTAATGTGGATATTCTCGTAGGAGGGCACAGTGACACAGGAAGAAATGGTCACTCTGTGTTCAAATTATTCCTTTAACTTAGAAGGCAAGTTTACCACCCTGTGGGTACTGAGCATTGCAGACTTCATGTAAGCATATTTTTGAGCATTTTCTACAAATCCTCATTTCTCCAAATCCCATCCTTTGCAACCTCAAGTTTATCCAGGGGATTCACACTGCCTGCATGTCCTTGCGTGCGTTTCTTATTGTTCCTGTAACAAATTATCCAACCAGTAGTGGCTTAAAACACACACATTTATTATCTCACCATTCTGAAGCTCTGAAGTGTGAGTAGCTCGGATGGTTTCTCTTCATCATCACCCAAGGCTGATTTCTGTGTGTTGACAGCAAGGCTGTGTTTCTTCCTCCAGACTCCAGGGATGCATCCATTTCCAGGAACGTTTGGGTTGATGGCTACATCCAGTTCCATGGGGTTGAGGTTCCTGCTTCCTTGCAGGCTATTGGCTGAGGGCAAATTTTGGCTTCTTGAGAACCGCAGCATTCCTTGACTCCTGGCCTCCTTCCTCCCCCTTCAAAGCCAGCAGTGGCAGCTTCTAATGCACTGAATCTCTCCGGCTTCCTTTTCTACCTCTTCTCTCCTTTCCCAAGTTGCATGGCTTGTCTGGACTGATTGTTCCATTACCATTTTCCTGCTTCTCAGTGTCATGGACCCACTTGGATATTCTAGGATAATCAGCTTATCTTGACATCAGCTGCCTAGTAACCTTAATTATATCTGCAAAGACAATTCACAACAGTACCTAGATTCATGTTTGATTTAATAACCAGGGGAACGAAAATCTTGGGTAGATGACTTTATAATTCTGCTTACCACATTCCCGTCTATAAACTAATCTTAAGGTTGGTGGACAGACCCCTTACAACTGACTTTGAGTACCCAGAACACTAGCTTCCTATCTTTACTCAACCAGTGGGCTCCTCCAGGAAAAGCCCAATCAAGGAAGATAACGCCATTGTTCTCATGTCTTTCCTTTCCCCTCCCCTCCTCTCCCCTCCCCTCCCCTCTTCTCCCCTTTCCTTTCCTTCTCTTTCATTTTGAGACAGAGTCTTTCTCTGTCTCCAAGGCAGGAGTGCAGTGGCATGATCTCGGCCCAATGCAACCTCCGCCTCAGCCTCCCGAGTAGCTGGGACTACAGGACCATGCCACCACGCCACCTAATTTTTCTATTTTTAATAGAGACGAGGTTTCGCCATGTTGGCCAGGCTGGTCTAACTTCAGGTGATCCACCTGCCTCAGCCTCCCAAAGTGCTGGAATTCCACGCATGAATCACCATGCCCAGCATGTCATGCCCTTTCGAAGTCTGAGTAATAATCCTCAGATGGTAGTGCACATAGTTATGGAGAATTAGTGAACCACTCCTCCCTGATGTGGCTCGCCCCCACTGCAAATAATTTGTCTATTTTTACTTTTATTTTTATTTATTTATTCTTTTTTGAGACAGGGTCTTACTCTGTCGCCCAGGCTTGAATGCAGTGGTGCAATCATAGCTCACTGCAGCCTCCACCTCCCAGGCTCACGTGATCCTCCCACCCTCCCGAGTAGCTGGGACTACAGGTGCATGCCACCTCGCATGACTAATTTTTAAATTTTTTGTTGATGCAGGATGTTGCTATGCTGCCCAGGCTGGTCTTAAACTTTTAGGCTCAAGCAGTTCTCCCACCTAAGCCTCCCAAAGTGCTGAAATTAACAGGTGTGAGCCACCCAGCCTGGCCTATTTGTCCTTTTTAATTTAAAAGACTCAACATGTAGAAACCATTTTACCCCTTCACCTTGTGCATTAAGAGCTTCCTTTTTCTTAACATCCTGCTCCTTGAAATCAACCCACTCTACTTGTATAGCAGTTGTTATTTTAATATTTCTAATTAAGATAACAGTTTTCGTTTTACCTTATAGAGACAGTGAGCGAGTGCTCTTGAATTCCAGTCTGGCTTTCTCAATTCCTTTGGGTAATCACAGGTTAACTTTTTTCCTTCATCAGTTTTCAGCAGTCAGTCGAAGGTGCATTCATTTTCATAAATCAGCCATTTGGCAACATTTGAATGTTTAATCAGTTTGCGATCACATCAAAGAACAAGGGAAGGTCTTGGGAGATTATTACTTCCTTTGGAATCTTTGTTCTTAGCTACAAAGGTGCAATGACTTTTTCTAGTTCTCTGCCCCAGATGTCTGAACTGTTAGTATGTACAGTGCTCCCTTCCTGAAATTCAGAGTCAGCACCTCATTTTATCCTATTTGCATCCCAACTTACTTTATTCAAAGTGATTTTACAACCTGAGATAGCTCCGTACGAAGAGTTCAGTTGTCAGAAGCAATCTGATCCATGGAAGTTTTCTGGTGTTTGTTTTTCCTTGAATTAATTTGCAGGTTTAAATTCTTGCTTAGGCCACTCTAGGACTTTTAATTGCTATTTCTTAGGAAATATTCCTTAGAACATGAAGCAGTCTGTCTTTCAACACCACACACGCACGCACGTGCGCACACACACACACACACCCCTAGCATAAGATCCAGAACAGCGTTTTATCTTTTTTTTTTTTTTTTTTTTTTTTTGTAGGAGGGAGTGTCTCACTCTTTCACCCATGCTGGAGTGCAGTGGTGCCCTCATAGCTCACTGCAGCCTCGACCTCCTGAACTCAAGTGATCCTCCAGCCTCAGCTTCCCACGTAGCTGGGACTAGAGGCACACGCCATCACACCCAGCTAATTTAATTTTGAAAAAACTTTTTTTTTGTGGAGACAAGGTCTCCATGTTGCTTTGGTTGGTCTTGAATTCCTGGGCTCAAGTGATTCTTCTACTTCAGCCTTCCAAAGTGCTGAGATTTCTGGCGTGAGCCACCACACCCAGCCCTAACATTTTATTCTTTTACTGACTGTGAGATTTTCATTGACTTATGCTATCTCAGGCAGACTTTTCAAGCCATAACCTGGCTTTGGTGATTTATTATTTTAGCTCTTCATGTTTTAACAGCTTCTCTGCTACCATGATAGGTTATAATAAGTGATAGAAGAAAGGCATTTTAAAGTAATTTATGAATGTGAATCTCATTTTGCTTAGCTAAAAAAAAAAAGTTTTTTTTTTCTAGAGAATAGAACCAAACAGTGTTCACCATATCACATATTCCTTTTAGTGTATTGAACATTAATGGGATATTTTTGCAGCATCTTCATAAGGCTGGGATTCTACGATTTTCCCCCATTTATTAGCAGCACAGTAGCTATTAGGTGATTTTACTAAAGGCAGCAAAACTAGTTTCTTATACTTAAATACACAGTCTGTATTGAAGACACACTCTAAGCAGTTTGCCTCATCTATTTAGCTTTCCAAAATTCTCTCTTAAATTGCAGTTTAATTAATAGACTAAAACACAAATTTTAAGAAAAATGTAGTTAGAAGATATGAAGTGTCTTTTAAATCTGCCAGTGGTTTAAGGTATAGTATACATTTAAAATAAAGTTATAGGCACTGATTTAGTCCTGGAAAATAATGGCTTTGTTTCAATAAGCCAGTATCAGAAATTAGTTTTTGTTTTCTTTTTTTTTTTTCCTTGATGAAATGTGGTTCCTAGTACTGGATAAGAAATGCATGAGAAATAATGTATCCCAGCATATTTAATATTGCAACAGTGTGATCTCAGTAGCCTTGCAGATGGCTGAGCTGAGGCACTAAAAGTGATGAGATGACATTTTGTATTTTTCCACACGTTCTTGCCCATTCTCAGGTGAGTCTGGGCTCTCATCAGTATTTAAATGCTGTTTTACCTTGGCAAGACATTTAGGTCCAGAAAATAGTTTAAAAAATTAACATCTATGCAGAAAGAACCTCCAGGTAGTTAAAAATAGGGCAATTTGCGGATACACCACATCCTGAAGAGTTAGTGTTGCTAAGTAAACCACATTATTTTAGGTGTTTCTTCCTGACATTTTTATTTTTTTCTTGTGTTATTTTAATTCTGGAACATAACTGGGAACTGAGAATACTACATGGGACCCTTATCTCTTTCCTTTGTTATGACCGAAAATCATAATTTGAAAGATGCTTGGAAAAGGGAAAGCTTAATATCTTACACATATTTTTATAAGACAAAAATATGGAAAGATATGAACCATAAAATAATTCAGTTTAGAATGGGAAGGGTTAGTAAAACATTTTTTTTTTTGAGCAGAAAAGGAATCATGGAATGGACACTTTATAATACAGTAATTCAGCCAATTTATTTGATGGAATTCAAATGTTATGTCCTCTTTGTAGCTAAGAGTGCACATTAGCATTAACCCTAAACCAGACCACTTGGAGCCAAACAGATGTGTGTGTGTGTGTGTGCACCTGCTTCTGTGTGTGTGTGTTTGCCCCATCTGAGTGATTTGATTTTTCACCCTCTCTCTATTTTTGCACTTCCAAAATTTAAGTATTTAGACATTTATTATATTAAATATGTTTGCATTCTCCCTCCCTCCACATGCAGTGTTTTACAAATTTCCCATCAGATCGTTCCCGTCCTGCAAACCCCCAGAGCTCTGTGGCTGAGGTACTCCTTTCTGTTCCCTTCTCCACGCAGATGGAATGTCTGCTGGGAACCATCCTCAATCTATATGTTTCCCATTCGTAGAGGTGGCTAAATCTGTGACATGCATCCATCCTCATCCAATAGTGTCTCCACATGAGTGAGCTGGATAATGCAAAACCAAGCTTCGACATCAGTGGTATGAAGTATACATACATACACACACACACACACACACACACGCACACACACAAATACAAACACACATAATCTCTGTAGCTCAGATTGGGATTGTCTAGGGTTAATATCTTTTGTGCTAAAAATATCCCTATGCCAAGTTGAAGCTTATTATAATAAATATTAATTACTGATATATTTCAACTGTTATATCTCCTAAAAATATGCATAGATTATTAAGTTTTCCCTTCTCCTTGTGTTTTTCTGATTATGATTTTCTATCATAAAGGTGAAAATGATAAGGGTCCCATGTAATGTTCTAACTCTAAACCTAATACTGACCCTAAACAGAATTGAACGCTTTAAACTAACTCATGGTCTTTGACCATTGCTTCTTGACCATTGAGTTAACCCATAACCCTGAACAGAGAATGAGAAATTGAACCCAAATTTGAACCCAAACCCTAACTAGTGACTGGATATGAAACCTAATCCTACCCAACTTTGAAAAAGAACTCAATTCTAAACTCAAAAGCAAAGCCAACCCAACACCTAATCTAACTTTAATGTAAACCTTTGAACTTACCCTTAACTTTTGCCAGTAGCCCTTGACTCTTGACCCCTGATCTGAACACTGAAGGCATCCCCCAAATTCTCCGACCTATGGCCTTTGATCCTAATCTTGACTTTTGATCACTGTCCCTAATAATGAATATAATCCCTTGATCATAACATTGAACTTTGCTCCTATCCTGACATTCAGTTAGTGATCTAACCATGCCACAACCTGAACTTGAACCCAAATCCTAACATGAACCTTCATCCATACCTGAAAGCTATCCTAACCCTTGACCTTTGATCTTTATTTTTCTCCTTGACTCCTGACTGTGAGATCCCAGCCTGGACTAAAATGTATACACACACTCAAAATCTTTTTTGATCTGAATCGTTACCCAAACCTGAACTTGAACCCAAACCCTGACCCTACCCAATTACAAATCTGAATACAAAACCTTTCCCTTTTATAAAGTTGGGGATTTGAGTCTCTTAGTCCCGTAGGGTAGATGTGGCGTTTGCAGCCCTGCAGCCACTATGGACACCACAGACTTGGACAACATCTCCAATGTATTTTTGGGAAAAAAGGATGCAACCATTAGAGAACAAGATGTTGAAACTTTCATCCGTAATCTCTGTTTGTACAGACTTCAAGGTGAAATACATGTGGTTGGAATTGTGATATTTCCAGCCACAAAATTGTATTACGTTGAGATAATGTGGGTTTCCCTATCCCTGAAAATGCGTTCATCCAACCAATAGTTACTTGTACCAGCGGTGCACCAGGGACCATTTTAGGTTCCTGGATGCAGCCATAAGCAGAAGCATCCCAGATCCCTGCTTCTGGAATCCCTGCCTATGGAATTGGCATCCTCATAATGAATGTAATAAAGAAATAAGGTAAATAAATAATCTAGACTCAAATGTGAACTTTAGTCGCTCTGGAAGTCCAAACCCTGTCCAAACATGTCTGCCAATTACTTACAGAGGATGGGTGATGACTCAGGTTAATATGGTTATTTTTGGAGCCAGTCTTACCTATTGTCCTTTATAGATGATGTGTTTTCCACCTCAAATACCAACATGAAAGACTGGGTCACTTCTCAATTCAGAAATCCACTCAAGTTTAGGCACTTTGGGAGGTCGAAGTGGGAGGATTGCTTGAGCCCCGGTGTTCAAGACCAGCCTGGCCAAATGGTTAAACCCTGTCTCTACAAAAAAATAGAAAAAAATTAGCTGGGTGTGGTACCACCTGCCTGTAGTCCTGGCTGCTTGGGAGGCTGAGGGTGGAGGATCCCTGATCCCAGGAGTTTGAGGCTGCAGTGAGCTATGATCATGCCACTGTACTCCAGCCTGGGCAACAGAGTGAGACACTGCTTAAAAAAAGAAATTCATTCAACTATGTGTAGGAGAGAGAGAGAGAGAGAGAGAGGTGTTTGTTAGATTTAACTGAGGATTTGGGGAGAAACTTGGGGGCATTTTATCATATGGGATAAGATGGAAAAATAAACCTTTTAAATCAAACATCTAGCCCTTTTGCTGACTACCTTTTGGCTATCCTAACATGCAGTTTTCTTCTGGATGCTACAACCCTCAGCTCCGCTGATCGGCTAGAGCAGATTGACCATCACTTCTTGTTTTTGGATTTCACCCTCTGCCACTCGTGATTTAACAAGTAATTCTCTGAACGGCAGTTCTCTTTTGAAAAAGAGTTTTGCTTCTCCGTGTTAAAATAATGTGTGCTGCTGTTAAAATAGTTTTGTATACACGAGAGAACTCCTTTAGAAGCTTTATCACCTCTCTTAGCTGTGCGTGCAATTTGAATAATTACTATGTACCAATTCTAGTAACATAGCCAATACATCAGAACCCTCAGGGGAGGTAGCTGGGAACTTTCTTGCAAAACAACTCCCACGTGTTCATTCTTCTCTGGAAACCACCAGTAAAATTTATAATCACTAATAATTTCTCCAGGCACGGCAACTGAGAATGGTAGAACATTAGTTTCAAAAACCATTTTAATAAAATGCCTTTATAAATATTGAGACTTAATTATTTAGATTAATTTGTTCCAGTTAATGAAAGATCTCTTAGCACAAGACTGGGAAAAAATCACGTATAATTTTCTTCATTCCAGATAAACAATTATTTTAATGTTTATCTGGTATTTGAACATAAACTTAAATTCCTGGGTTTCGTAGGATTAGAAAATTTGAGGTTAGTAATCACTCGCGTTGTTAAACTGCTGGATTTGACCTAAAATTACTGCAAGGATGTATCTTTTTTTTATACCTCAAGCTGTTTTGTGCAGTTCTGCTTCAAACTTCCATAGACAATTTTAATCATTTATTTTTGTTTTTTCTTATTAATGTTTCACAGTATGGATGTGAATAATTAAATGAACATCTTTCTGTGCACGAATTAAATTAAGATTAAAACACGAAGATTTTTGGATTCCCCTCAGTTCCTTTTATAAATTGTATTGCTTTGGACCTGTCCTAAGGATAACCACTTTCGTGAATCTGATTCATTATTTCCTTCTTTTATTAAGTTTTATTTCTACAAAATTGTCACGACCAGCCTAACCCAAAGAATATATTGTTTGCTCTGCTTTTGATCTTTTATAAATAGAATCATCCTATGTTCTTCTTGACCTGGCATTTCCCTTTTCATTGAATAGTATGTTTTTGATTTTAACCATGAAGATGCTTGGAGCTGTAGTATATTTGTGTTCACTGATATATGGAACCTCACCCGATGGTTATACCACAAGATATTTAACTCTTTCAGAAGCTGGAAATTTGAATTGGCCTTATGTAAAGAGTTCAGCTATTAGGATTCTGTGCGTGTCTCTTGTTGAAAAAAAATGCAGAAGTTTCTCCAGCCAGAAATATATTTACTGGACCATATTTTATGTGCATATTTGGATATACACTCTCAGGTTAAAAACTATTTAAGTGGTTGGACAGTTTTATTCACCCAAGAACAGTATCAGAGTTCCTTGTCCTCTCTGCATTCACTGCACTGAATCCAAAATTGAATAGAAATGAAATTAGCTGTCTTTGATTTTTTCTCTCTTTAAACAAAAGGCTTCCAATGTTTTATCATTATGTATGTTTGAAGTAAGATATAAATAAACTACCATTTTCAGATAAAGAAATGTTTCTTTCTTTCCTTAATTTGATAACATACAATCATAAATTGGTTCAAGGCATTTTTCTTTATCTTTTAAGATTATCCTCCTTGCTTTGCGTTTAATTTTTTCATGTAGTAAATTAAATAACTTTCAAATGTTAAACTTAGCTTGATATTCAATATCTTCTTTAATACTGTTTTCGTATTTGTTGTTAGATATTAATCTTTTTTTGTATCTCTGTACAAAATAAGATAGACTATAATTTTTCTTTGTTGAGCTTCCCTGGTTTTAGCATCGACTAATAGTAGTTGTGTAGAAAGAGTAAGAGGACATTTGTTTATGCTTTCTGGGAGAGTTCATATAAAAACACAGATTATTCATTCATTGATAGGTGGTAGACTTGCCATTCAGTCCACCTTGGACAGATTATTTCTTTGTTGTACTTAAAACCATCATTTATTTCCTCCTTGATTTGTGGACTTTATTACATGTTGACTTCTTGTATATATGAATAAAAACATGTCTGTATGTCTACACGTTTGTTATGACTCCATTATGTTCCCTTTCTGCATTTGTCTGTCTGGTGTATACATTTTGTTAAACTGTCATAACAAATTATGAGAAATTGAGCAGCATAAAAGAATAGCCATTTATGACCTCAGGGATCTGTAGGTCAGAAATCGTGGTGCAGTGGAGCCTAGCTTGGTCCTCTTCTTAGGGTCTCCCATGGCTGAAATCAAGAGATTGGCAGGGCTGCACTCCTTTCTTTGTGCTGTAGGGATGAATCTATTACAACATACAGATTTTTAAAATCTAATTATTTGCACTAACTTCTGATTTTACCACATTAGATTCATAGGGTGAATTCCTATCATATTGATCATTCGAGTCTTATGGAAGCTTTCTTTCTATCTTACAACGTTGTCAGATTGTTACAGGTTTTCTTATGTATTTATTATGTTCTTATGCTTTAAACAAGGGGTTTTCTCTGTTTTATGTAAAGTTTGACCTAATATTTTCATCATATCTGTGTTATACTCGAGATGTATATTGTGAATATATAAGCACACACAATGAACTATTCTTCAGCCTTAAAAAAGAAGGAAATAAGAAGGAATTCATGTAATTTGTGACAAGATGGATGTACCTGGAGGACATATGTTAAGTGAAATAAGCCAGGCACAGAAAGGTAAACACTGCATGATCTCAATTGTATGTGGAATCTAAAGAAGTCAAACTCACAGAAACAGAGAGTAGACTCATGGTTGCCAGGGGCTGGAAGTTGGGTTCAAGGGGGAATTTTGGTCAAGAGGCATAGACATCTTTTTTCTTCTTATAATATTATGTTCTTATGTTCTAATTTTTGAGCTATTGGGATTTCCATATCAGCATTTTAGGTCTTATTTATGCTTGCATTTTTTATACTCTTGATAATTTTAGTCTTTGTATATCTTTTGGGTTTAAATTTGTCTCTTGAGTTGGATGCATTCTTCATCTTAGGTTTTGTTACAAACATAAGATTGTCTGGAAATTTTTTTAAATTTATGAGTTTAAACCATTTATGTTTGTTGAACATTAATTTTACCGATGCTTATTTCTGCCATCTTGTTTTATATGTTCAATTTAGTTACTTCAGGATAAGCATAACTGTACATTTTGTTTGTGAAAACAGAAGTTTCTACCTGTCATTTAATAGATATTTAAATGCATAGGTATTTAAAACTATGTTATCTATTTTTTGTCCTTACTATGGTTAACCATAACTGAACACGGGGAATGCTATTTATTTTTCCCAATTTTTTTTATAAATTTAACAACATAATATTGGTTTATACCAATTTTGTTCAATTTCTATATGAAAATCAAAAATATATAGAATACATCAAGGAATTTATTGACAGATCTGGGAATTTCTGTAGCAGTCCTCTAACAAGAGAAACTTTTTTCAAACATGCATCTTCTTTTAGTCTCACCCCTAAGTGCTGTTTAAGTAGATATTTCCAAGAATTTAAGTTCTGGGCTATTATCCATATATGATTTTTGTCTTCCTTTTTCTAGCCACTTTAGCCAAATATAAATTATAGTTATTGGTTGTGCTTGCATTTCATATATTTTTCAGAATTCTTACCAAATTAGTTATATTCTTTGATAAATATTTTCTCAAAGATAATTTTCAGAGTCTTTAAATCTTTGCTTAGCAAAATGATTGATTCTCTTTTTGATCTTTTTTTTAACTTGGCCTATAGTATTAATTTTTTTTAAATTCAGAGTTATTTTTCTTCAGACTTTCAAATATGACTCCTGTATCTGCTAATGTCTTGTGCTGTGACTGGGAAGTTTGATGTCAATCTGATTCTTATTCATTCATAGCTCACCCATTTTTCTCTCTGAAGGCTATTAGAATTTTCTGTTTGTCTTTGATGTCCTTAAATTTCTTAGTAATATATCTATTCAGGGCACTCTTTGAGCCCATTCAAAATAAAGTTTTTGTTCTTTTTGTTTGTTTCAAGTGTGTTTTCATTCTTTCATCAACTTAGTTCTTCCTCTGTATTTTTTTTTCTCTTTCTATTACCTGATACTGGTATCTCTAACAAAATCGTCTATTTTTCCAAGAATGCCTTTCTCTCCTTTATTCTTTCCTGATGCTTTCTGGGAATTTCTTCCATCTGATCTTCCAATTCGGGAATTCATTCTATGATTTAACTATTAGGTTCTTGTTCATCTTTACTATTATTTATTCTATACCTACTATATTTACCAAGTTCTCTTTTACTTCTTATTATAATCTCCTATTTGAAATATATTCCCTTAGGTGATCGAATATATTTATTTTGTCTATTGTAATTTCTTCATTGATCTGTTCCAATCATCATATTTAACGTAGAAGAATTTTTTTTTCTATTGAGAGAGAGCGTTTGGTACCTTTTTTTTTTTTTTTTTTTTTTTTTTTTGAGACGGAGTCTCGCTCTGTCGCCCAGGCTGGAGTGCAGTGGCGCAATCTCGGCTCACTGTAAGCTCCGCATCCCGGGTTCACACCATTCTCCTGCCTCAGCCTCTCCGAGTAGCTGGGACTACAGGCGCCCGCCACTACGCCCGGCTAATTTTTTTTTTTTTTTTGTATTTTTAGTAGAGACAGGGTTTCACCGTGGTCTCGATCTCCTGACCTCGTGATCTGCCCGCCTCGGCCTCCCAAAGTGCTGGGATTACAAGCGTGAGCCACCGCGCCCGGCCTGGTACCTTTTTAAATGTTCAGGGATGTAGCTCTTTGTTAAACCTTTAGCCTGTGTTCTCCTTAGGTGGGTGGAAACTCATCTATCACTCTGGTTTGTAATTATGGATTTGATGGGACCTAAGGGCAGGCCCAAGTCTATGTTTCTTCTATGAGATGAACATTCAACAAACACTTTTAGATCACTCTGGTGCCCTGAAAACCTACGAAGAAGTTTGAAATTTGAGATTTGGCTTTAAACTCTCTAAAGGAGCCGGCATTAGGAAGAAGCAGCCTCTTTAGCTTCATTCCTGGGGGTGTGGAGGGGAAGGGGGTGAAACAGGAAAAGCCCATAGTGGCTGTAAGTGACTGGTGGCCCTGAAAGTTTTTAACCAACTCCTCAACGCAGCTGAGTTTTCCGTGGGCTTGCCAGAGTCCCACTACCTGATGGCTGCCCTCGAGTTCTAAGTTGTATGGAGAAGAGAAGATGGAGGGGAGATTAGACAATGATTAACTCAAGGCATTCTTTATAAGAGACAAGAGTGAACTTAATACTTTGCTTTTAAACCAGCATCTTTCTATTACCACTTCCGCCCTCTGCCAGAAGGTGCAGCCACTCCCATTTGCCATATATACATGATTCATCAGCTTGTAATCTCCTCAGGATGGCTTATAGCTTACTGATTTCATGTTCTATTATTGCTCTTTCCGCAGATTGATGCCTCGTCTTAGCCTCTGTAGTTTTTCAAAAGTAGATTTTTGTGGAGGATGGGGCATTATGTTCTATTCACCATCTCAAAAGAAGCATAAATCTCTTTCTTGATGTATTACTATTTTTCCCACATTGTGTATGCTTCTCATTAAAGGTGGGATTCTAAACCATCCAAATGAATCTGTGCCGCCACCTGCCCCTGGACTTTGGACTGAAGAGGATTGAGACATGGTGAAATACTTAACTATTTGGTAGCTTCGTTCATTCCCACAGACCACATCAGATGTAGTTAGCTAATATACCAATTAACAAAATTACCCAGGAAATGCAACATATATATTTATTATTTCATCACTTGTCAAAACTTTCTAAATGGCTTTCATCTATTTCTAAAAAGAATCCCAAATGTTCCAGGAACAATTTCCTAATGTTCTGGTTTTGAATATCACAGTTCATTTATCAGCGTATATCATAGCTATGACTATAGACTCCAAAATATTAAGTAATTCATGATGACAATTTGGTCAATGAAGGATATATTAGAACTTCTTTGAGTATTTTTGATTGCAATATGAATTTTTAACCAAAGACTTGTATGAGCTCCAGAGAGCAAATCCACTACATTTCCCCACTCTGCCTCCCAACCCATCACTATATAGATCCATTGTGGAGCTTTTTTACTTCTTTGTGGTATGTTAAAACAAAGGATATAATATCCCCTGATTATGGATGAAAGTGATGGAACATTTACTGCCATGAGAGTCCCTTATGATAAGTGGTAGTTGAACTGGAAGTTTAAAGAACTGTGGCAGACAGGATGGGGTAAATCAATAGGATCCAGGACCTAGGAATGCATCAGGAAAGACAGCAACAGGGAAGAATGAGTTAGAGTAATTGAAAGGGTGATACATATATTTGGAGCCAATTCTTTTTATGCTATCATCAAGATAAAACCAGTATTCTTCACCTGGTAGATATTTCTTCTTTGCAAAGGTGGATATTCCACAGTTCATTTCCACAGACCTCATGCAAATGTCAGATTCAGCGGGGAGAGGGAGCACCCCAGTTTCTTTGGCAGCACAGAATATAATGCATCATGTTTATTTGCAAGCCTGGAGATATTCTTGCATACATATTTTATCTAGCAGATGACACTGGATCCAATTAATTGGTTCATGAGGTGGCTTTGAAATGTATTTATTGGAATTCATTATTTTGGGTTATAGTTGTTTCTAGATCCATGCAATCTGCCAGGATACTCTTCATGCTTTTGCATTTAAAAGAATGACACCAAGGGCTTGTGAAAGGCACATTCTGGGGTCCATCCCCCACAATTTGTATTCTGTTGTTTTAGGGGAGGGTGTGAGGATTTGTGCATATACCTGCTTTCCACAAAGTAGGGTCCCTGCTGGTATAACGGCACACCGTAAGTGCTACTGCACAGAAGCATCAGATGTCATGAAGATTGTGTGTTATCTACATTTCTTATTGTTGGTCAACTGCCAGTTACTCTTTTCATAAAATATGTATCTGTCCTATATAGGGCTAAGAATTAATTTATTCCAGTCTATAACTACAGAGAGAAGCCTACTTAATGAGCATTCTTGATGGGACATACCACCCATAAATATGGCACCTTAGCATTTGAGAAAACAGAAGAAGCAGGAAAGTTCTCTCTGACCTTCTCCCCATCCTTCTCCCCTAAAGCCAGGTCATAAGACCCTCCTATGAGAGGTGACTCTCTGTACCAAGAGGAATAGAACATTCTTATCCCTGAAGACAAGAGGACACAGAGGAGAATCTGAACACACAGGCCTTGCTAAGTTCTCCCCAGTTTTTTCCCATTAGATAATATACATTTTTCCTTCAATCATACTTTCAAATGACTGTCCACTCTTTATGAAACCTAAGCATCTAAGCACAAAAATACACAGGTTTCCCTGTTTCTTTGGGTCTTCATTGCCTTATGAAGGCTCCTGTGTCATATAAAACTGTTATTAAATGAAGTGCACTCTTTGCTTAATCTGTCTTTTGTCATAGGGGCCTTAGCCATGAAACTAAGGTAGGAAGAAAAGATATTTCTTTTCCCTTATATTATTCAACAATATTCTACTTATACATGTAAGCTTAACCAAAATCTTAGAGAATATCAAAGTAGTAAGTGTAAAATATGTGTGTGTGCACACGCATGTGCATGCATATATATATATATACACATACACTACATTGTAGTTGTGTATATATATGTATATACATATACACATATATTTTATAAGATGCGTATACACATATACATTTGTGTGTGTGTGTGTGTGTGTGTGTGACAGAGTCTTGCTGTGTTGTCCAGGCTGGACTGCGGTAGCGCTCACTGCAACCTCCACCTCCTGGGTTCAAGTGATTCTCTTGTCTCAGCCTCTGGAGTAGCTGGGATTACAGGCATGTGCCACCATGCCTGGCTAATTTTTGTATTTTATTTTAGTAGAAACGGGGTTTCACCGTGTTGGCCAGGCTGGTCTCGAACTCCTGACCTCAGGTAATCTTCCCACCTCGGCCTCCCAAAGTGTTGGGATTACAGAGGTGAGCCAGCACGCCAAGCCGACACATAATAGATCTTGTAAAATATATTTAGCAAAGTCTATTTAAAAATAATTAATAGTTTATTAAATCTTATGTAGATTTTTTTTCAAAATGAACAAGCTTCTGTCTTTCCAACAAAGCTTCGGAAATAATAATCACTGCATTTTCCTCCAACAGATTAATCAGCAGATCAACTAAAACCAAAATGAGTCTTTCTCTGGGCACAGTGGTGCATGTCTATAGTCCTAGCTACTCAGGAGACTGAGGCAGGAGTATCACTTGAGCCCAGGAGTTCAAGACCAGCTTGGGCAACATAGCAAGACACCATCTCTAAAAAAAACTAAAAATTAAAAAAACAAATAAGTCTTTCTATAACTGTATGACAGGGCTGAGGTGATTTTATTTGACAGAGGAATTAAATTTCAATGTACCAAGTCCTATCTGTATGATATCTTTTCTGATGGATGGAAGGGCACCAAGGGGCTTTTGTGAAACTCAGTGACAGCATTTTCATGTGGAAGTCACTGCAGCGGAAATTAGGGTACACTTTCTTGGTAAATAATATATGATTGCACTATTGATGAATAGCATTTCAAAAGCTCTGCTATTTATTGTCTATCGAAAGATAAATGAATCCAGCAAGTAAACTGTCTAAAATATTTGTACACTGTTATAAAATGTAAACATCTCTATCATACTATAAATCTCCCTCCCCTCCACTGGAAAAGACTTCAGGCTGAGATCATCCTCCTCCTCATCACATGATTGCTTGGAAGAGAGTTGTCCCTGAGGCTACCTGTCACCCAAGAGGACTTGTATTCATTTATTCAGTGTCCATGTAATGAAAGAATAAGACAGACATACTATGAATATAAGAACACAGAGTTCAAAAGACTATGCTGATTGAACAGAAGGAAGATATTAAACAAATATTAGATGAACAAAGATAGTGTGTATGGCTTTGAAAGATAAGCCTAGGATCTTAATCTTGTTTATATAACACAACTATTAAACCTTCCTGAGCAAAATAAATTTTAATTGAGACTTAGCATGAAGATAGAACACCAAGTCTGGGCGTTCTGAAAAGTTTAGACACAGAGGAATAACTGGCAGGCAGTGATTTAAAGTGGATACAGATTTTTGCCCTGGAGTTGCAGATGCCTGCAGGAATGAAAAGAAAGTAATGGGTGTGATAACCGATTTAAACACTAATCAGTGAGCCCCAAATATTAACCATATACTGGGATTCTACAAAGAGATGCCATGGTAAAAATATGAATTCAAGTGTTTTAACCTGTATAGCTGGATACATTCTTGTGATATTAACACGGGAAATAAGAAAAGAGACGAGTTTGAATGAGAAAAAGATGTTTAGCTCAATATAGCACACACTGAGCTTTAGGCTCGAATAAGACATCTGAGTGGAGGAAGACTTAGTCAAGCATGGGAGAAGTTAGAGCTGAAACCCAGGTAAAATCCTTCAAGTTATAGGCAGGAATCATTACCAGACGTGTGGTGGAGTCACATGGGGGATGTGAGTCCTAATGCCTGTGCAGATGCATGGGGAACGCGGTGTCTTTTTGAAGGACTGGTTTTAGCGCTGCAAGAAGTAAATTCTCTTTTACCTGCATTCTTGTTCCCTCTGGTGCTTTTATGAGGACCTAGGCAAGAATAGTATTGAACCGCTTATACCATCCATCTGTTAGAAGAACCTATAATCTAGAAAGATTTGCTTTGGGCTGAACTCCAAACGTAATACTTAATGATTTCTCTTCAAGTTTGTTGACACATTCTACATCTACACATACAGTTTGCTCCCAGTCGTTTCCAAGATATGCTACAGAAAGTACAAATGATCAAACGTTGGCTGTAGGGATTCAAGAACAGTCCTGTGACTGCATTTTCGTTCCTTCCTGAAACTATTCCAAGGCCATAAAACACCTTTTTTGTGTGAACTGTCTTTCTGTATCCCATTTCAGATGATATCTTCTTTCCTTTAAATACAGTCTTTTATATTTTTCTAATTGATTGCCAAAACAATATATCTACATTGCTATAAATTTACAGTATCAAAGAGCATACAGAAGAAAAATCTTTTGACAAAAGAAAACCATTGTTGATAATTTAGTTTACATACATACATACGTACATACATATATCCTCTTGGAATTCTGAGGCCCGGAGTAGAGAGCAAACCTGTGAAATAGATAGATAGATAGATAGATAGATAGATAGATAGATAGATAGAGGATATAGAGATATGTTAGAGCTATAGAGATATAGTCTCTAGATAGAAAGATAGATAAGAATATATATTCTCTCTCTCTAGACACATGATTAGGAAACAGTCTATATATAAGAACATATGTGTGTGTGTATATTATATATGTGTATATATATGTATTCTCTCTAGAGGTAGAATATATCTCTCTGTAGAGAGAGAGACTTATGCATGTGTATATATATGTATAAAACAAAGAAACAATAAAAACACAAAGGCTCAAATATCAACCGGAAGAAATTGACCAGCTGTAATGGGACAATTAGAACATCTGTAAGAATATTTGTACTGGATTTAAAATGATAAAGACATAAAAGTTCATGTATTCATCATGACACCCAGAATAAAACTCACTGGTTATATTACTAGACCACGATCGCATTTTCCTGAATCTTGATCAATAAAAGAATCATGATTTTTTCCCACTTTTCCTGTATATATTGAATTTCAGAGTAACTAAAAAATTGGCGATTACAAGTAAAATTTCAGGTAATATATGCAGAAAGAACAATACTATCTGAAAATCATTATTTTGTGAAACTCCAAATTAAGTAAGTATATTAATCTGTCCTCATACTGCTATAAAGAACTGCGGGACACTAGGTATAAAGGAAAGAGGTTTACTTGACTTGCAGTTCCACATGGCTGGGGAGGCCTTAGGAAGTTTACAATTGTGGCAGAAAGGGCAGCAAACATGTCTTTCTTCACATGGTGGCGGCAGGAGACAGAAATGAGTGCCCACTGAAAGGGGAAGTCCCTTATAAAACCATCAGATCTTGTGAAAACTCACTACCATGAGAAGACCATGGGGGAAACCGCCCCCATGATTCAATTATCTCCACCTGGTTCCTCCCACAACATGTGGCCATGGAACTACAATTCAAGATGGGATTTGGGTGGGGACACAGCCAAACCATATCAATACGAGATCTAGGAAATTATCTCTGATTATTTGAAAAGCTTAGCAGGTATATATATATATATATCTATATATATATATCTATATATATATTTTTATATATATATAGATATATATAAATGGTGGGATTCATTACCAACTGAGTGTAATTATCAACCACTCTTAAGATAATTAAAAGTAACACTAGCAGGTATCATATAAGTCCTTATTAAATTAGTATAAAGTACAGAGCAGTTCCTAGGTACATTGTTTCCTACAAAGGGCACCATAACCCTAAGGAAGAAAAACAAGATGTGATTAGGAAACATTCTGTTAATTCTAGAATGTGGGGTGTTCTTCTGCAGTAATGTTCAAAGTTTGGTTCACAAAGCAGCAACTTGTTAGAAATGCAAAATTTGGGATCCTATACCTGGGAGGAGGCTTCCTGAATCTAAAATTGACGGTGTGGGTTGCAAACTATTATTTCTTTCCCAAGCCCATCTGTGATGTTTATGCTTGATAAAATTTGATGGGACAGTTCATTGATTTCCATAAGGAATTAACGATGTAAGAAAATGAGAAGAATTGTATTATGGAAAAGAGGGTGTCATTGTTTTCGCTTGCTTTCTCTTGAAATGTGTGGATCACAAGATTTGCTTTTCATTAAAAGTATTCAGATATATATACGTATTTGAAATACATGTGCCTATACCCTAACCCCAAAACAGCTCATTAAAAATCTCTTCCACTGGGACATAGGCATCAGTATTTGTTAAAATATCACTAAGTGTTTAGTGTGGATGATGAGGGTAGAAAGAATATATTTTCACCAAACTTATGAGGTGGGCAGTTTGAGGCCAGGGGAAGAAGGCAGTGAAAGAACTTGGGTGATAAGCAGCTGTCTACTTGCAAAACAACTTATTATTAATGAATTGGGACTTAAAAAAATTTTTTTTATTTTCATAGGTTTTAGGGGAACAAGTGGTATTTGCTTACATGAGTCAGTTCTTTAGTGGTGATTTGTGAGATTTTGGTGCACCCATTACCCAAGCAGTATACACTGAACCCAATTTGTAGTATTTTATTTCCCAACCCCCTCCCACCCTTTCCCCCTGAGTCCCCAGAGTCCATTGTGTTATTCTTATGCCTTTGCATCCTCATAGCTCAGCTCCCACTTATGGATGAGAACATAAGATGTTTGGTTTTCCATTCCTGAATTACTTCACTTCAAATAATAGTCTCCAATCCCATCCGGGTAGCTGTGAATGCCATTAATTCATTTCTTTTTATGGCTGAGTAGCATTCCATCATATATTTATGTACCACAGTTTCTTTATCCACTCGTTGATTGATGGGCATTTGGGTTGGTTCCACATGTGACCCAATGCTTTTAAAATAATGTGTGTGTTTGGCCACGAACATAAGCCAGAACACTAGAAAAATTGTTTACTGAAAGCCATCTTAGTTTCATGAACACAAAGGAAATGAGGTAATGTGTGAAAAGAACTTTAAAAATTGTAAGGCATTTTGCATAAAGATGTTAGGTGCTTTTTGAAGTTTCTATTTAAATGTGGTGGTCAATTAGAGAGGTTTTTTTTTTTTTCCATTTTGTGTTTGCCTTGAAAGCATTTAGAAGTGTGAGAATATATAATTTCATTTTTTAAAACACAATATGTTGAACCTAATAGGATCTTTCTTGGAAACTGAACATTATCCTGGGTTTTGGAGGCATCCCGTTGAAATTTAGCCATGATTCCATATTCAGCAAATTGCTGTGGACCCAGATACATCTTCACTGACCAGAAGTCTTTCCAGAGTGGAAGATTTTAGTAAATTTACAAGTCAATCTTGTAGAATTAGATAAAATGCATTCTGTTTTCCATCATTTGCCAATATCCCCCCACTGCTAATTAAAGGAAACACAATCCACAATTGATTTACTTATGTAAATGTAGATTACAAACCAACAACATGATTTTAAGAGTCTTAACAAGTTGAGGGCTATTTTGAATGTTTACTCTTGGAGACATGTATATTTAGATGTCCTGGTCAACAAGATCAATTGTAGGAATGGTTGGTGCGATCACATTGGTCATTAAATACAGACATCACACATAATCAAGCAGATTTAGCTCAGGGTATGGGTAACTCAACATATGAACACCATTCAAAGTATTTCCCCAAAAGGCTGGCATGGTGGCTGACATGGTTTGGCTGTGTCCCCACCCAAATCTCGTTTTGAATTCTTGTGAGAGGGACCCAGCGGGAAGCAAGTGAATCATGGGGGCCGGTCCTTCCTGTGCTGTTCTCATAATAGTGAATAAGTCTCATGAGATCTGATGGTTTTAAAAAGGGGAGTTTCCCTGCACAAGCTCTCTTCTGTTGTCTGCTGCCATGTGAGACATGCCTTTTACCTTCCACCATGATTGTGAGGCCTCCCCAGGCACGTGGAACTGTAAGTCCATTAAACCTGTTTCTTTTGTAAATTGCCCAGTCTCAGGCATGTCTTTATCAGCAGTGTGAAAATGGACTAATATAGTGGCTTACGCCTGTAATCTAGCACTTTGGGAGGGCAAGGCAGGCAGATTGCTTGAGTTTAGCAGTTTGAGACCAGCCTGGGCAACATGGTGAAACCCTGTCTCTATAAAAGATACAAAAATTAGCTGGGTGCAGTGGCACAAGTGTGTATTCCCAGCTACTTGGGGACACTGGGTCAGGAGGATTGCTTGAGCACAGGATTGCTTGAGCTAGAGATGCCCAATGCATCTCAAGGGTGCAGTGAGCCGAGATGGTGCCACTTCAGCCTGGGTGACAAAGTGAGATCCTGTCTCAAAAAATAAAAAGTATTTCCCTAATGGGGACATATGGCTTAATAGTTAGAGTTTGTAGAATTGTTAGAGTTTGTTAGAATTGTTTGTAGTGAATAGTGAATAGAATTGTGAATAGAATAGTGAATAGAATTGTTTGTAGTGAATAGGTTTGGAAATAGGTAGTGGTGATAATTATACAACATTGTGAATGTAATGAATCCCACTGAATTGTACATTTTAAAATGATTAAAATGGCAAACTTATCCCGCACACAAATAAATAGATATAGATATACATAGATAATCTTCATATGGTTTTTGTTCTTGTTTTTTAATTTTTAAATTTTTAAATTTTATTTATTTATTTTTTGAGATGGTGCCTCCCTCTGTCGCCCAGGCTGGCGTGCAGTGGCACGATCTTGGCTCACTGCAACCTCCTCCTCCCAGGTTCAAGTGATTCTCCTGCCTCAGCCTCTCAAGTAGCTGGTATTACAGGCCTGTGCCACCATGCTCTGCTAATTTTTATATTTTTAGTAGAGACGAGGTTTCACCATGTTGGCCAGGATGATCTCAAACTCCTGACCTCAGGTGAGCGGCCTGCCTCAGCCTCCCAAAGTGCGGGATTACAGGTGTGAGCCACTGCGCCCTGCCTTCATATAGGTTTTAATATTAGTTTTGCTTAATTTAAAGACAGTTTGAGGCAGTACAGCATAAAGTACTCCCCACATTTCATTTATTTAGTTTAAATTGACAAGTAATAACTGTACATATTTATGGGGTACATACTGATGTTCCAATACGTGTAATATACAGTGATCAGAACCAAGTAATTAGCATATCCATTATCTAAAACATTTATCATTTCTTTATGTTGGGAACATTCAATTTCTTCCTTCTAGCTATTTGAAACTACATATTATATTATTTTTAACTATAGTCACCCTACAGTGCTAATGGAACACGAGAACCTATTTCTCCTGTTTCCCCCCCTTCCCCCAAAGAAATAAAAGAGGCCAAATCTGACACACGAAAAAAAAAGGAACAAAGACATTCAGGTACTGGAGTTGAGCATAAATTTGACCTCACAATTTCTGGCAGATAAAGCAAAAAGAGAGAGAGAAAAAATTGGTTCTGGGATTTGTATTTCCGGCAAGAGAAACCTTCTCCCTTTTCCGTCTGATTCTTGGTGAAGAGCAGTTATCATGCTGGAGATAAAAGGAGAAGATGGCAGTGATGGTTCCTTGTTCTTTCCTTCTGCAGTGGCTGTCAGCTTCGCCTATGATATTAACAGTAAGACAGCAAAGCCTGAGACTGCCTCACTAAAGACAGACCCTTCCCATTATGTGTCATGGCAGCCTTCACCCTTGAATCTAGAAAATAACTACCTGGGCCATGCTAAGTTTATTCTTAAAAGCCTAACACCGTGTAGCTACCGCTGCCCAATGCATCTGCCCAAAACAGTACTCCCCAAATCCTGAATACGCATACAAATAACTTTTCAGTTTTCATGCCTACTGCTGAATCGTACCAACAGAGATTCTGATTTGGAAGTCAGCGGAGGAGTCTACGCAGTTTAAATGTTTACAGACAACTCAAGGTTTTGTGGATATATCCTGAGACAGCTCAGCCCTCCCAGGCTGTTGGTACCATAGGGGCTGGGAGAGATTGCCCTCACTTACCCTGCAAACACCTTGCAGGATGCAGAACAGTTCTTAATAAATACGTGTTCCGGAAATAAAGGAATGCCCCTGTGCTTGGAGGTACTAGGCTGTCTCTCTCTGTCTCTGTCTCTGTCTCTCCTCTCTCTCTCTCTGGTTCATTTTCAATGCTGCTGAGTCATACAGTGAGAAGCAGCTTAGGGTCATTAAGAGATTGAAACATCGGGGAAAAAAAGTGAATATATTTTCATTTGAATCTCTATTTTTAGCTCTTTCTGACCTTGTCTGTCAAATTTGGCTACCTCGAGACTGTTGCAGTGATAATGAAATAAGCCTATGCTGTTCTTTGGAATCATTTTAGACATATACATGTCTAATATATATATATATATATATATATATATAATACTTACCATATGTGATCTTGTTTGACATGCCTTTTTTCTATACAAAAGCACATGAATCACCATGCTTCAACAATGAAGATGTTGTGTTTTGGACTAAAGGCAGTGTAAACACAACATGCTATTAGCGTTTTTCTTAATCATCACTACCACCCAGCCATTATCTTGTTGCACAAGATAATAATAGCATCTCACATTTCCATGGAGCTTTATAATGCATGAAGGTCTTTCACATTCATTGTTTTGTTCAATGTCATAGGGAGAGGGAGCTTCAGTAACCTCAAAGCCCAGTATGCAGAAAGAGAAACTGAGATTGATTCAATCATTTGGCCACAGTCCTAGGACTCTTGAATGTGTGTGTAACTCAGACAGGGTGAAAATCCCAGAAGATATGTCCCCATCCCAAGGGCACCTACCCAGGTTCAATAACTTGGTTACAACCGACACTCTTTGGATGATGCTGCACTCTTCACAAACACGTATCCAAACCTAACATGAACCCAAACCAGAGCAAACATCAAATCCCCACTCCTACCACATATTCACATCTTGTATTAACACCAAAGCCTGAAGCATCCTGACAACATGTGTCCAGAAAATGTTGAATGTCTTCCACCCTGACTGCCACTAACCTGGCTAAAGCCAGGACCAACTTTCACCTGGACGACTGCAGTGATCTTCTTCCAAACGCAGGCTCCTGCAGTCCTGTCCACCAGTGGCTCCTGTGAGCTTTGCAAAACCATAAATCCTATCACATCACTGCCATGTTCCAACTCTTATGCCTTGTCATTGCTTTGCAATAAATTCCAACATTTTACTCTCTTTTCCAAGTGTGAACTCACTTTGCCTACTACTGGAATACCATTCTTCACGTTTCCTTGCTAATTATGAGTCAGCTACACCAGGACTCCTTCTGTTCTCCTCACCCTTTAAACATATTTCCCGTTTGAAACTTCACAACTTGTAATTCTTTTCAGGAATGTTTCCCTTTCATCATCTTGTAGCTGCTTCCTTGTCATCATTTCCTTTCATTTCTACCTCTTCAGAGAGGCTTTGTTTAGAAGAAAACATAGGAGCAAATATTTGCCAGCTAGGGTTATGCAAAAGTTTCTTACATAGAACACAAAATGTAAGAACTGCAAGAGAATGTATTGATGGGGCCTTCAAGACACCATGAAGAACTCAGAGAGCAAGCTTCAGATTGAGAGAAAACATTTACAACTAATATGGCAGAGAATTGACTTGTAACTAGAATATATAAAAATATCTCCCAACTCAATGATAAGTCAGGCAACCTGCAGAGCAGCAGTCCTCAACACTTTTGGCATCAGGGACTGATTTCATGGAAGACAATTTTTTCCAAGTAGGGGAATGGTTTCAGTATGAAACTGTTCCACCTCAGATCATCAGGCATTAGATTCTCATAAGGAGCAGGCAACCTAGATCCCTCACATGTGCAGTTCACAGTAGGGTTCACACTCCTATGAGAATCTAATGCCACCGCTGAACTGACGGGAGGTGGAGCTCAGGTGGTAATGTGAGTGTTAGGGAGTGGCTGTAAATACAGATGAAGCTTCCCTCACTTGCCCACCACTCACCTCCTGCTGGCCCAGTCCCTAACCAAAACTGGTCCATGGCCTGGGGCTTGGGGAACCCTGCTGTAGAGGACAGAATAACAGCCCCCTACATATGTTCTCATCCTACCTTATGCAGTAACACGGACTTGACTGACGTGATAAAGATTGTGAGATGGGGAGAGTATCTTCAAATATCTAAGGGAGCTCAATGTAATAAAAATATCCTTACAAGACAGAAACTGGAAGCTTGGAACAATAGAAGATCTGAAGGTGAAACACGTCAGACAGAGATTAAGATGCTATGCTACATATATATATATATATATATATTGCCCAGGAGGATTGCTTTGTTGGAGCCTATAAAAGTTTGTGAGATAAAAGTTCTGAAGTGGAGAATTGTTACTATGATGGTTGCTTAAAATCTAGTTTTTAGAACAGAGATGAGTTTGACTGTAGCTACTCTGGTATGTGATCCATTTAATCGTTTTTTTGTTTAATTAATTCTCAGAGAGAAATCTTAGCCCCAGCTATTTAAATCTCTCTGTAAATAAAGACTTCCAAGCACCACTGGGACAGTTACCAAAAATGACAAATCGTTGGCAATTCTAACAATAAACTTCAGTACAGTAAGAGATATAATGGAACTCTGTAACTGCTCTCAAATCAAACATCCCTCCTGCTTAGTGAAAACAGAATTGCACTTAGTGAGAATAGAATTGCACTAATTTTTCTGATGCAGTCTCAAAATCAAGCCACCATTTCAGGTTTTGTAAGAAAAGTTGCGGACTTCAGGCTTAGAAAAGGCATCCCAGATATGCGTTGTGGCTGAGGATAACAGGAAGATGAGAGTTAGGATGTAGCTATCTTCAAAAAGAAAAGTGGCAAAAAGAAAAGAAAAACCTTAATGTTAGAACATACAAAAATAGTATAAATAATTAAGAACTTAAAGAGGCACAGAGTTTGGTTAAAGCGGCAAGCCAGCAGGACAATTTTAGTGTGTAGCTTAAGGTACAATACATGCATAATTTGCCCTTCCTCAATTCTAGAAAATATTGTCTGTCTTCTTCAATAACCTTTCTATTCCTGAAACTAAGCATTCCACTGGGATTTTAGCTATTTTATATGCTGTCATATTTACTTTGCTAGTGTGCATGTGATTACACCTAAGTTCTAATTCGTCTAATATATGTGCATTACTTTAATTTCATTCATCTAATGTGAATTCTAGTTCATCTAATATAGTCTTGTATAAGTTGTCTTTTTACTTACGTGCATTTTACAGTGCCCTGAATAGCACTGAAGTACAAAAATGTATCTTAATATGTGTTTTATCTCCATACTTTGATGATGAAAAATATTACTTTCCATTCAAATGAGTTTTAAAATACTCTCATTAAAAACAAATGAAAACGTAAATGAAAAAAAAAAACCTTTTCTGTAATTTTTCATGATATCTATGGAAATGCACTGAACTACTGCTTCATTTTCCCCCAGATTTTGCTTGGATCATCATAGCTACTTCATTGTTGAATGAGCATTTTCCGTAAATTTCATAGCATAAGTAAAAGCTGTGATGTGTTTTTTGCCTTGTCTTTCTCTTTTCACTTTAAACACATAATAAACACTTAGTAAGCAGATTGAATAAATAAATACATACCCCCTTTATGCAAAATTGTTCACAAATAAATGGTATCTAATTCATTCTTTAAAATACCATCAGAGAACACACAATCTCGCTTTACCATCTGTATAATTTTAGAGTCAGAGTCTAATTTGACCAGCAGTCAATTTTTTCCCTTTCGACTCCTTTCATGTATTTGAAGGACATTTCTTTGTTCCTAGTATGTGTAGATGAAGCAAAACTAAACTGCATGGCTTCTGATATTCATGAAAGCAGGCTAATAGGTAACGATTTTTGAACACATTCCACACCAGGCGCAATGCTGGTCCTTGTGCATTGTCCAGTTGAGTTCCTCAGCTTGCTATGGGAGGGCTGCTATTCTCCGCCCCATTTCACGTATAAACAAAATGAGACTTTGAAATCTTAAGTCATGTGCTTGAGGCTTTACAATAGATTCCACCACAAGGATGTCTGACTGAATCCATTGCAAGCAATAACTCCAAAAGCAGTCACCAAGCAAATGCCCTTTCATGTAAAGTGACAACGTTCTGTAACAGAAATTCATTGAAAGCCATTTACTGTGCCGAGAGAATAAAGATAATCACACACGACACTTTTGGAAAGGGGCCCACATTGGTAGAGAGAGATGGCCAGGTTCTACCTGAGTATGCAGGTGACCCCTGCTGAAGATGCAGAGACTGACCTTCAGGTCACACTGACCTTTCAAATGGTGCTGAGTCCATGAGCTAGCCGTGCAGCTTTGTGTGCGGCCATAGCCCACAGGAAGGTGTGCTCAGGCAAGGTGTTCAAGGCAATTTATGGTCACCCAGCAGCCCTGCAGAGGGCACCCTAGATCTTGGGGACTTCATATAAAAAGGCAACCATATCAAAATGCAAGGCATATTCTGGAAATAGCTAGCACATGTTGTGGTGGATTTGCAGGCTCAAGAACATAAGTAGGGCATCCCTTGAGAAGGTCACATGGGCCCACACAGAATGACCCTTGGATTCCCAGTAATGAATTTGTTTGTCCAACACACTCACTTTATTGTGTGTGTGTGATTGTTGTTGCTAAAAAAGGAGATTTAAATTATGAACAAAATATAAACAGATATTAGCAATAAAATGTGAACATTCCCTATATCCACATGCTTCGAGATAATCATTCTCTACTGTTTGAATTCCTTCCAGATTTTATTTTTTAATAAAATAAATGGGCTGGATGCAGTGGTTCATGCCTTAATCCCAGGACTTTGGGAGGCCGAGGCGGGTGGATCACTTGAAGTCAGAAGTTCAAGACTAGCCTGGACAACGTTGCAAAACCCCATCTCTACAAAAAATACAAAAATTAGCTGCAAATAGTGGCACATGCCTGTAATCCCAGCTATTTGGTGGGCTGAGGCAGGAGAGTCGCTTGAATCCAGGAGGCAGAAGTTGTAGTGAGCTGAGATTGCACCACTGCACTCCAGTCTGGGAAGCAGAGCGAAACTCCGTCTCAAAAAAATACATAAAAATATAAAATAAAATAAATGATACATAGTATTCAGTAGCCCACTATTTTTTCTTGAGATACCTTAGATGTGTTTCTGTGTCCATGCATGTAAATACTCCTTAGCACTTTATGCACACAAACAGCATCTCATAATATGGATCCAGCCAAGACGATCCATTCAAGTCTCTGACTTGTGAACGTTGAGCTTGCTGCTATTGTTTGTTTTTAAAATTACAATCCATGTGAATTGTGGAGCCTTGGGTGGCTATTTTTATGCATCAGAATAAAGATTTTCATAGAAAGCATTCAAAGAATTAGGACTCCTGGGTCAGAAGTTTCCAATTTTCATTTTCCTGGCTTTTACCCATTCTCTTACACTGGAGACCATCATGATGATGTTGATGGTGTGGAAATTCAGAGGAAGGTAAAAGGACGTAGCACCCAAGTGGGCAGGTCCTGGGGAACTGTAGTTCTCATCTCAGACACTAGGATGCAGACCCAGGGAGGGACAAGATGTACAAGCTCTTTGAAAAATAAAACCAAAAGGATGTGACAGCCAGTTGAATGAGAGTCAGCAGCAAATCTGGAGAAATATCTAAGGAGAAAGTGTTCAGTTGAAAATACTCAAAGTTGGCTGGGCACGGTGGTTCACACCTGTAATCCCAGCACTTTTCGGAGGCTGAGGCAGGCAGATCACTTGAGCTCAGGAGTTCGAGACCAGCCTGGCCAACATGATGAAACCCCGTCTCTACTAAAAATACAAAAATTAGCTGGGTGTGGTGGCGTGTGCCTGTAATCCCAGCTACTCTTGAGGCTGAGGCAGGAGAATTGCTTGAATCCAAGAAGTGGAGGTTGCAGTGAGCCAAGATCACGCTGCTGCACTCCAGCTTAGGCGACAGAGCAAGAGTCTTTCTCAAAAACAAAAAAAGACTCGAAGTTGACTCAAAGAGATTTGTTTCCAGGCTGGCCATTCCCAAATTTTCATTTCCATGAAACTCATGTATCAATTATCTTCAAATTTTGATGTTTTATTATTTAATAAACAAGCTGTATTTATTATTTTATATTTTGTTCCTAAAATATGATCAATTTCAGTTTTTTTTATTTCATGTAATTTAAACTAAAGCACTTAAAAAATACCTGTGCAGCTTCATTCTAGATAAATGTGTGGAGATATTATCTATTTTATGAAAATAATGCAAGGAATCTCAGTAGTAGTTCATGGGCCGCAGAGTTTGGAAACTTGTGGTATAAAAATCGTGTGTCTGTTATAATTGTTTTAGATTTTCTCTACTGACATTGGAAATAGACTTTGGTTCTGTGCAATACTGATGTGATAACATGATACAGTTGGAGAATGGTCTGCTAGTACTCATTCCATTTTTAAGTAAAAACTAAAAATAAAAGGCACTGAATTGCAAGCAGCCCTGCCTATCAGACAACAGAATTTGAAGGCAGTACATCAGCTTCCCTTCCTTCCAGCCCGTCCTGTGCAGTGTGTGCTTCTGTGTTAAGTCCTACAGTTTTCAATCAGAAAATTAAAGGTTCACCTTGTAATAAATGGACTCATGAATGATTTCCTATAACCGTCAAAGATTAGTTTTGCATCTGTTTTACTGATTTTTGTTTTTTATGCTTCTGCTTTCATTCTCACCAAACAGATTTCTTTTTGACCTCATTTGCATGACCTAACACAAATTCTGTTTGTTCTCACTGAAGAATTTTTATTTAAACATTTTCTGTTTGGTGTCACTTCTTTAGTTTAAAGGTGCACAAATGTCTGTCTGTGTACATATACATTCATAGACATACATGCATATATGTGGTTATATATGCATATATATACATATCAGGTGAATTACATACACTGAAATGGTGATATTTAACTTCTCTATTCACTGAATTATCTCCTGGTTACTTGTCTTCAAAAAATGCCTACTGTGTTTATGCAAGGAACGATCTCCTAAAAGAAAATGGATTGTGGCTTTAACGTCATATAACAATGTCTTTTGTTAATTGAAAGAAAAACAATATCTGACCCCATTGGGTTCCTTACCATTGACTTGCAGTGCATGGAGAAACAAAAGACCTGCAATTATTCTCCTAAGCCTTGTGATGTAATTCAAAATGAGAGGAAACATCTACATTATTATCTATAATAAAAATTGGAAACTTTTCTGTTGTAACAACAATATTAAGCCTGAATAGAAATACTCATGTTTATATGATATTCACTTCAGTCAACATGTGGCAGGAAAATCTGTGATTCCTGTTTTTAGTCATCTTTTCCATGAAACCTGTTTTTAAATAACCATACTAACTGAATGCACTAGTCTGTTCTCATGCTGTTAATAAAGACATACCTGAGACTGGGTAATGTATAAAGAAAATAAATTTAATGGACTCACAGTTCCACATGACTGGGGAGGCCTCACAATCATGGCGGACGACAAAGAAGAAGCAGAGTCACATCTTATATGGTGGCAGGCAAAAGAATGTGTCCAGGGGAACTGCCATTTTATAAAACCATCAGATTTCATGACACTTATTCACTGTCATGAGAACAGCATGAGAAAAACCCACCCCCATGATTCAGTTACCTCCTACTGGGTCGCTCCCATGACACATGGGAATTATGGGAGCTACAGTTCAAGATGAGATTTGGGTGAGGACACAGCCAAAGCAGATCACTGAACATATCTATTGATATCTCTTGTGTGTGTATTTTTGTTATTGTTGTTCCTTCCAGGGCCCTGGATGAAACTTGGCATCAATGTAGCCATTAATATGGATTAATTCACATGGTCTCTTTTGCATCTTTCTTTCATTGTTCAATTGTTGGAGGAGAGGTTGCTGATTTACAAGCTTCATATTAGGGGGAGTAAAGCTCAGAAACCAAAATTTCATCAGCTAAAATGCTTAGAGAGTTTGTAGCCTAAGGGACCTGTCAGTTAAAGGAGCCATTTGTTGTAAATCTCTGGTTTCAGACAATCAAGTAGCTTGTTCTCTTCATTCACTTTGAACATATATTTAAAGTTAAGTGATCTACCTGAGAGATGACTTCTGAGGAGCAGCACTCATCTTTAGTATCATGTGTGGCTCTTTCCAAGTTGATGAGCTACCATCATTTTGCTTTCTACAATCAGGAGGCAAAACCCAGTGGTTTAGGTTTGCAGGATTCCTAAAAATATTAATTTTAATTTGCTACAATAAATACCAGGATTCCTGGTGTCAAAAAACTTGCAAAAAATCACACCATTAGAATTTTTTAAGATCACTCTTTATTTACACTTAAGAAGATAGCTTTGCCAGGAAAATATCTTCCTTCCTTCCTTCCTTCCTTCCTTCCTTCCTTCCTTCCTTCCTTCCTTCCTTCCTCCTGCTCTCCCTCCCTCCTGTTCTCCCTCCCTCCTTCCCTCCCTCTCTCCTTCCCTTCCTCCCTCTCCCTGCTCCATCACATCACAGAGCTACAGTGTGCTGCCTGTTCCTTGCCTGCATTCTTATTCACAGGAAAACCTGGCCAGGTGCTGATGAATAAAGAAGACAGATTGATAGTGAGATCTAATTTTCACAGATCAGGCGACTTGGGAAAACAGGTCTTTTTATTTTCAAACACTAACTCTGGGCTCATGGAATTCTGCGTCAGTAAGCCCACATGCGTTTTAAGTCTGATTTATAGAAAACATGATTTGGCCTTCAGAACAATGTAACCTCCCAACAGATTCATCTTTACCACAGCACAGATAGAGCTGATTAGTCAAGACAGAAGAATTGCAATAGATAAAGGGTTTAATTCCTGCAGAGCTGGCTAAATGGGAGACTGGAGTTTTATTGTTAATCAAATCAACCTTCCCCAAAATTTGGAGGCTTGGGTTTTTCCAGAATAGTTTGGCAGATAGGGGCTAGGGAATGAGTGCTGCTGATTGGTTGAGGATGCAATGATAGGGGTGTGGAAAACAGCCCTGGTGCACCCAGTCGGCCTCTATGTGGGGACACAGAGGAGTCACTGGTCCTAGTAGGACCAGTCAGTTGTCAGAAATGCAAAAGCCTGAAAAGACATCTTAAAAGGCCAATCTGTACTATGCTTATTACCTGGGTAATGAAATAACCTGTACATCAAACCCCTGTGACATGCAGTTTACCTACATAATAAACCTACAGGTATACCCCTGAACCTAAAATAAAAGTTTTAAAAAGGCAAATTTTAGCTTCTAGTGATTGGGGAAGTTGCAAATCCTGTGACCTCTAGAATAATGGCTGGTAATCATTTAACTAAGCTTACATCTTAACAGAATTCAGGCCCCTCTCATTCTTTAACCTGGTGGCCTTTCATTAGTTTTACAAAGGCGGCTTAGTTTTAAGAGGGGCTATTATCATTTAAACTACAAATTCAATTTCTCCCAAAGTTAGCTTGGCCCATGCCCAGGAATGATCAAGAACAGTATGGAGGTTAAAGGCAAGATGGAGTTGGTTAGGTCAGATCTCTTTCACTGTCATAATTATCTGACTGTTACAAGTTTTGCAAAGGTGGTTTCAAGATGAAAGGACTATACTCTTGTAAAGAGCATGAAATTGTTGCATTCATTGTGTACCTGAAACAGGCACTTCCCCTTGTTGATAGTTTAAAAAGAAAAAATAATAATCCCTGGATGTTGCAATAAATGAAAATTCCATGGCAGAAACTGTGGAAACACCAGCTTCAAAACACCACATTCATTTGTTAAACTTCAGAGATCCATGGATTGTCGTTTCCCTCAGCCAGCCTGTAGGATATTTGGAAGCATTTCAGAACCTCAAAGATCAAACCATCCAGTAGGATGCTGTTAGAAGAACTAAGATTTTTGAAGGCAGGGGATATTCATTAGCCTGCTTTTGGAAAGGTTAAAACACTCTCGTTTTGCTAGGGAGGAAGAGGTTGTGGTGGAAGAAAGGCCACAATGATTTACTGCATGTTGAAAATCTTCATGTTCCTCCACAGAAACAAAATAAGTCAACAAGTCATTCTGCAGAATTGAGAAAGAGAGAACAGTGAGTGAAGAAAAGACGTGCTGAAGACAGAATCGTTCTGTTAGAAAATTGCTCGTGCCTTAGGAATTAATCACCTCTTTCTTTAATAGGGGAAGAAAGCATTGCCCTATGGTATTATAGGGCACCCAAACTAACATGATTCGTCATTGTCATATAAGGATCTTGGATCTTCCAAGCAAAGCCTGATGCCTTTTATGAACGATCGTGTCAAAGATTTAGTGATGGAGACAGGTGTTGCAGAACATTTTTGGCATGAAGCACTAATTAGTAATTGCTAATTAAATGCGGGGGAAGGCTTGGGTAATGTCTGATCGCACCCACTAATCGTAGCTAATCTCACGTCACATCCCTCTGAACTTTAAAGAAGATCACATTGGTAGGATGTGTCTTAAGTATCCAACCTCGCAGTTGCAACGCTGCCTCTCTTTGAAGCTGCAGGAGACAGTGAGTCCTGATTCACGTTTGGAATTTGTATTGTCATTGTTGAATGAAAATCGTCCTGTGACTTTCTTTGGAGCCAGGCCATTTCTTCCTTTCCAGCTCAGAGCATTTTTCCACAGGTGCTCGGGAAAGCTCATGGAAGAGATGCTGGTTGACTCAATTGGTATGCAGCCTCATCCTCTACTCTTTTTGTTTTAAAAGTAGAAGCCGGCGCTCAGTCACTGTTTGGAATGCCGTCAACTTTGGTTAGGGATGTGCTTTGAAGGAATTGTTTTGATGTTATTTTAGGGCTTAAAGCAGCCTGTCTTCATACAAACATGACTGCAGGTGGCCGTAATTATGTACTAAGCATCCCTTGAAGTGAGTGAATGACATGGCTCTTGGAAAAAAGAAATTGTCTAGAGGGGGCAAATATCATAGTTGGGTAGTTGGGGAAGGCTCAAATAAGGACGTGAAAATGGTTAAAAAAAAAAACTTTTTAAAATTCTTTGTCTTTTTGGAAGGCATATCCAGTACAGATTTGGACATAAAGTTGGATTAAAGTTTATGCAATGGATTAAACTTGCAGGATGCCTTAGAAAATATTCTAGTTTTGAATCTGAGTAGGAGAGCGTATGTCTTCCCAAACTTGACTTCAAAACATCAGAGGAAAGCAGTTTTTCCAGGTCAAGCTATTTTTCAATGCAGAAGGAACAAAGAATAAAATAGATTAACTCATAACTTTGCTATCATTAATACCAAAATTGCCATTTTTCAGCTACTAAGGAGAAATTAAGAATTGTATGGCCTTGAGTAAAATCTAGATCCTTAACTCACAGAATCCTTCTTTTTAAAATAAGGAGGGCCAGCTCCTGATATTTTGGGAACAGTTGGGGAGATGTGAATATTCATTAGCTTTTGGATGAGGTTCAATAATTATATTTTTTTGTATGTAACTAATATTTTTGCTATGTAGGAAAATAGAGGTGCATACTATTTACGAGTGGGATCTAGTGGAGTCTGTAACTTACTTTGTTTCTTAAGCATTAAAAGGAGTTAAAACAAAATGTTAATAACTAATTCAGTGAGAAAAACAGGCACACACTGCCTTTGTATACATGCCCATATTCTTAGACACAGACACACGTGTGCACTTACACCCCCCCACCCCCCCCACCCCCACACTACTGTTTTCCCTGAAAAATTTCTTGTAGGAGTCTGCTGCATTTTTCAAAAAAGAACATGAAAATGTGCACAGAAATGATACCTTGAATCTAGTAAAATTTATGACGTCTTCTGGGATTGCTTCATGTTATTAATATTTTAGATTCATTTTGCCTTCTCTATTAGCCACATATATACCCAAAGATGCCATGGTATCATAACATCAACCTAAACAATAACCATTATTTATATAATTATTTCTGCCACAAATTTTTTTCTCCTGTTCTTCCTCTAATTGGTAGGGGTGAGGGTTGAGGAGAGAGAGAATGAAGAAGACAAGCTATGAGATATCTTTTCAAATAGCAGAGACGTGTATGCACTTTTTCTATTTGGCCACCAAAAATGTCTTGTGTTCTTTTATAGGGTTTTTAAGTACCGGTGACCAGGCAGCAAAAGGCAACTATGGGCTCCTGGATCAGATTCAAGCACTGCGGTGGATTGAGGAGAATGTGGGAGCCTTTGGTGGGGACCCCAAGAGAGTGACCATCTTTGGCTCGGGGGCCGGGGCCTCCTGTGTCAGCCTGTTGACCCTGTCCCACTACTCAGAAGGTAATAATGGTGCCCCCAGGGTGGGCGGGCAAATGCCCTGAACCAAGAAATGAATGGTCAGAGTTCATATCTCAGATGCATGTCCGGGTTACCAGAAGTCACTCTGGCAACAGAAAATGCCCAAAAGATCAAATGAATCCATCTTCATGTCTTTTAACTCAGCTTTTGTTCCATTTGCTCTGTCACCCAGGCTGGAGTGCAGTGGCACGATCATAGATCATTGCAGCCTCCAACTCCTGGGCTTAAGGCTTCTCCCATCTCAGTCTCCTGAATACCTGGGACTACTGGCTGATTTTTTAAATTTTTTATAGAGAAATGGTCCTGCTATGTTTGCCTGGGCTGGTCTCAAACTCCTGGACTCAAGCGATCCTCCTGCCTTGTCCTCTCAAAGTGCTGGGATGACAGATGTGAGCCACCATGCTTGATCAGCAGTATTTTTCTCCTAATTTAAATGTGTGACAATTAGGTGTTGGTTACAATGATTGGAACAAAATAACTACTTTAGAAGTCCTGACACTTTTGTTTCTTTTGCCATTCTGACTGTATTTGACTATTTGAAATTGTATTAACTTCTAGCTACAACTTAGTAGTATGGAAGAGAGACAGTATGTCGATAAAGGTTGCGGGTGTACAGATTTTGTAACCACCAGGGCTTTTAGCCACATGTTTTTTAAGAAGTCACTTCTCTAATTCATATTAATTCTTTAAATCTTCTGGAAATATTGAAACATGTCTGGTGCATTCATTTAGAAGTAGATTCTACCCAGAGGAATAGTGTCTCTCTCCCTGATGGTCTCCCTCCCTCTCTTGCTCTTCCCCTCCCACTCTTCTCTCTCCCTCTCTCGTCCTCTCTGTCTCTCTCCCTCTCTATGTCCTCCTCCCTCTACCTCTCTCCCGCTCCCTCTCTGTCTTTTGCTCTGTCTCTCACCCTCTCTGTCCCCCTCCTTCCACTGTCTCTCCCCCCTCCCTCTCTCTCTCTCCCTCACACTGTCCCCCCACTCTCTCCCTTTCTCCCCCTCTCTCTCTTCCTCTCTCACCTTCTCTCTGTCTCCCCACTCTCTTCCTCACTATGTCCTTTCCTCTCTCCCTTTCCCCCCTCTCCCTCTGTCCCTCTCTCTGTTTCTTTCTCTCTCTCTCTCCCTCCCTTTCTTCTTCTCCTGCAAATATGACTTTCACCAAAGGACCTCCTTCCTGGTCAGGTCAGCATGTAGCGCTAGGAAGTGTCCACAGTTTGCTTTCCCCTCCCCCTTCCTCTCTCTCTCTCCTGCAAATATGACTTTTAGGAAGGACCTCCTTGCAGGGCCAGTCAGCACAAGGTCCTCTGCTTGTCCCCGTGGGAGCTCCAAACCCTTCCTGGCACCGCGCTATTAACCTGGAAAAAGCTGATTTTGGCAAAGCGGAGAAAGAGGCAGTGGCAAAAACACATGCACATCATGTTACCTCAACCAGACATGCACTTGAACATGTAGTCAGCATAGGCAGCCATACTCAACCAGATGTGCACTTGGACGTCTAAGCAGTAGATGGTTATGCTGCCTAAGTAATGGTCAGCACAGGCAGCCACACCCCTGAGCCCTGCTGGAGTGCCTGAGGCTTTCCCCGGAGGCTCACTCGGCGGATTCCCTGCTGTCCCTTTGTGAAGGCGGCTCCCTGCAGTATCCGATGAGAGACTTCAAAGGGGCGTCCACAGGAATTTGAGGGAATTGGTTCTGGAAGCAGGATCACAAATTCTTGGCTGTGGCCTAAAAGGAAGAGGCAGGAAAATCTGCAGAGCAGATCCAGCCCTGGGTTGCCTGGCCACGCGCAAGTGAATATTCCTAATAGCCATCTCAGTCATCAAGACAGCTTTGTAATTTGTTCTGTGTCGTCAGTGGTCTTCAGAATGGCACCACAGTGACTGAACCTGAAGTTCTCAAAACCTTCATGGATTTTTTTTTTTTTTTTCAGGGAGTCTCACTCTGTCTCCCAGGCAGGGGTGCAGTGGCACAATCTTGGCTCACCGCAACATTCACCTCCTGGATTCAAAGCGATTCTCCTGCCTCAGCCTCCCGAGTTGCTGGGATTACAGGCGCCCACCACTGTGCCCGGCTAATTTTTGTATTTTTAGTAGAGATGGGCTTTCACCATGTTGGCCAGGCTAGTCTCGAACTTCCTGACCTCAAGTGGCCCACCCACCTCAACCTCCAGAATGATTATTTTTAAAGTTATCAGCTGGGTATGGTGGCTCATGGCTGTTATCCCAGCACTTTGGGAGGCTGAGCGAGGAGGATGGCTTGAGCCCAGGAGTTTGAGACCAGCCTGGTCAACATAGCGAGACCCCATTTGTACAAAAATAAAAATAAGGACCACCTGGGACTGGTGGCGCATGCTTGTGGTCCCAGTTACTTGGGAGGCTGAGGTGGGAGGATCTCTTGAACCAGGGATGTTGAGGCTGCAGTGAGCTGTGAGGTTCCACTCCAGCCTGGGTGACAGAGTGAGACCCTGTCTCAACATACATACATACATACATATATACATACATACATACATACATACATACAATTAAAAAGTATCTTTCTTTAGAGTAACTGCAGGACTTTCTTCACTTCCAGCACCGTCTGGACAAGTTTCTGGATCGCTGTGCTCCTCAATGTCTTCATTAGCAAGATAGGACAGATGAGGGTTTCCTAAAATCCTCCAAACTCTGAATTCCTTGAGTTTTTAGTTCATAATGTTTTGCCCATGAGACCAAATGGCCTTTGATCTCTTACTAGTGCTAATAAGAGGAAAGGCTCATATTTGTATTAACTTTATTTCAAAAACAGGATAAGTGAAGAATCTGATGAACCATTTGGTAGAGAGATTTCTATGGCATTTTTGAAAATACCTAGATTTTCACTTTTCTCAATTGATATAATCACAATTGTAGATTTAGAAAGCAGTCAGAACCAACTTCAGGAGTAATCAAACACATGTAAGCCACATTAATTGGAGGGAGGTGTTAATTATTTAAGTCAATAGGTTGGAAATTATTATACCTTTGCATCAGTCATTTCTGCAAGGCATGCTTCTAAACAGCCCATCAATATAATCAAGAATTAGGAAAAATACAAGCCAGGCACTGCGGCTCCTGCCTATCTATCATCCCAGCAATTTGGGAGGCCGAGGTGGGCAGATTGCTTGAGTCCAGGAGTTCAAGACCAGCCTGGACAACACGGCGAAACCCTGTCTCTACAAAAAAGAGACACATCTGTAGTCCCAGCTACTTGGGAGGCTGAGGTGGAAGGATCATTTGAGCCTGGAAGGCAGAGGCTCCAGTGAGCTGAGATCCCGCCACTGCACTCCAGCCTGGGTAGCAGAGTGATATCTTGTCTGAAATAAAAATAAAAACAGCCAGACTGTTTGCCTTAGGAATTCCTTGCCTGGTTATGTGGTCTAATAAAGACAAATTACATGTGGAAAGTGGTAGTTTTATGAAGATGTTCAACGCAGTATTAGTATTGTAGCAAAGAATGAAATGAACAGCTACAAGGTCAAAAGGAGAGGAAAACTATAATGAACCATATGTATTTACTCAAAATAATAATAATTTAAGAATTTACCTAAGATACACATCAGCTGGAAGACAGTGTAGACAGCTATATAAATATTGGGCTCAGCTATGCAAAACAGACATTTGAATGGGGGGAAAGAGTTAAGAATTATGTGAACTCCTAGCATACTCATTACGCTATAAGGTGAATTGTGTTTAAAGTATGAATTCCGGGTGATTTTTTTCATTATCCAACTATTTTAGTCTTATCAGGAGTTCTGTTACTTCCCTAACATACAAATAAATGTTTTGTGTATGTTACTTATATATACACTACTGCCTAAATTATTGCCAGTAGTTATGAGAAGGGCGGGAAAGGAACTTCTCACAGCATTTTTTCCAATTCTGAATGTTTTAACTAATGAATCCAATAGAATACATATTGACTTTCTTTTTTGTTTTTTTTTTTTTTTTTGAACATTTTAAAATAATCTTCAGAGCCAAGCACTCAAGTCAATACTTGCACATTTCTGACAGAAACATTCCCAAGATGGCTTTGATGACATATTGGTCAAAGCCATATTGGTTTCAAGTTGCGGTCCTGTGTGTCATCTTTGGGCAATCCTCCAATCTTTAAAATCACATCTTCCTGATGACAATCATATTTTCCTCGTATTTGATTGCTTCTGTGACCTCAAAAATCGACAGGGCATGAACTTCTGGACTCACAGCTGAATGCCTTATTCTTTAGTGCCTGACTCGGGCTGGGATTCACGGGAACGGCAGGAAGCGATTGTAAATGGAATGCTGATTTTTACAGCGCACCTCTCTTGTCCTGTCGTGGTTAAAAATACAGATTTTATACTTCTGGACATCCGTGTAGTAGACTGAACTCATGGAGAATTTTAAGCTACACAGAATTTTACTCCTAAAATTGCCCATGCTTTTTCAAGTTTCTCAGCAAGTGGAGCATTTTTTATATGTGGCAAAATAAAATATACACATCTCTGAGTTTCCAATGGATGTAGTTTTGAAAGAAGTGACTTAAAAAAATACTCCTTACTTAGGCACCCAGTTGAGGATTTCTTTAAGCATAGCTAACTCAATGTATTTATTTTAATTGCCAATATCTTCATTAGACTCAAGGTAGAAGTAGAAATGCGCTCCTGAATTAGCACTCTGAAGTTGATTCCAGTGGATTTCTTTTTTTCCCATAATGAAGAGATACCTAGTTTTGCTTGTGAGACAAGAGGGCCTTTGACCTTTTACTAGCTTACAACATTTTTTTTCTTGGAAATGGGGAATGCAGTTGCTCTTGGAGTTTCTATATATGGCATCTGGAGGCAAGGAAGCAAAAACGACACTAAATTGTGGAAGGAAAAAAGAAATCACATGTATTTTGCCAGTGCAGGAAAAGTGGCAATGTGGTTTCATTTCCTTAAACTTGTGTGTGTGTGCGTGCCTATGTGTGTGTGTGTGCGTGTGCGCGTGCGTGTGTGTGCGTGTGTGTGTGTGTGTGTGTGTGTGTGTATAGAATAACATTCCCTAAAATGAATGTTCAGGAGGAGGGGGGAAGGGGGAATGGAAATGAAAATGGGTAAAAGGGCCCCTGACAGAGCTGAATGCTACTACATCCAGAAACTCACATGCCTGAGAGACAATCACAGCCTTCATTGCTCAGTAAAAGCTGCATTTCTGTCCTGCGGGTTTTCATTTGCATGTCCACAATTTTGCACCTGCAGGTCTCTTCCAGAAGGCCATCATTCAGAGCGGCACCGCCCTGTCCAGCTGGGCAGTGAACTACCAGCCGGCCAAGTACACTCGGATATTGGCAGACAAGGTGGGCTGCAACATGCTGGATACTACGGACATGGTAGAATGCCTGCGGAACAAGAACTACAAGGAGCTCATCCAGCAGACCATCACCCCGGCCACCTACCACATAGCCTTTGGGCCGGTGATTGACGGCGACGTCATCCCAGACGACCCCCAGATCCTGATGGAACAAGGCGAGTTCCTCAACTACGACATCATGCTGGGCGTCAACCAAGGGGAAGGCTTGAAGTTCGTGGACGGCATCGTGGATAACGAGGACGGTGTGACGCCCAACGACTTTGACTTCTCTGTGTCCAACTTCGTGGACAACCTTTACGGCTACCCTGAAGGGAAAGACACTTTGCGGGAGACTATCAAGTTCATGTACACAGACTGGGCCGATAAGGAAAACCCGGAGACGCGGCGGAAAACCCTGGTGGCTCTCTTTACTGACCATCAGTGGGTGGCCCCCGCCGTGGCCACCGCCGACCTGCACGCGCAGTACGGCTCCCCCACCTACTTCTATGCCTTCTATCATCACTGCCAAAGCGAAATGAAGCCCAGCTGGGCGGATTCGGCCCATGGCGATGAGGTCCCCTACGTCTTCGGCATCCCCATGATCGGTCCCACCGAGCTCTTCAGTTGTAACTTTTCCAAGAACGACGTCATGCTCAGCGCCGTGGTCATGACCTACTGGACGAACTTCGCCAAAACTGGGTACGTTCTTCTTCGTGTTGGGGTATCACTATCCTCGCCACTTGTTTGGGTCCTCAATATCGGTGTTGCTTCTACTGCCACGTGCAGGAGCACACACGCATACACACACATACACATGCATGCACACATATACACACAGACACATGCTTACACACACAGCAGTAACAGGCAGCTTCTCCCCCAACATCTATGGCAACTCATTTTTTTCTTTACTCCTAAAGTGTTATAGGAGTAAAACACTTAACTGTCAAACCAGATTTTTACTAGAGTTCTAATTGCCCATTGGGAATTCCAGAGTTCCTACCTGCAGGTGCAGGACTCATACATATATGATGGTTCTATTAACAGCTGATTAAACGGTTTTGTTTTTGTCTTTGTTTTAGACACACAGTCTCACTCTGTGGCCCACACTGGAGGGCAGTGGCACAACGATAGCTCACTACAGCCTTGAACTCCTAGGCCCAAGCCATCCTCCTGCCTCAGCCTCCTGAGTAGTTGGGACTACAGGTGCCTGCCACCATGCCTGGCTAATTTTTAATTTTTTTTTTTTTTTTTTTGGTAGAAAGAGGGTCTCACTCTGTTGCCTAGGCTGGAGTGTAGTGGCGCAATCATAGCTCACTGAAGCCTCGAGCTCATGGGTTCCTGTGATCCTCCCATCTCAGCCTCTTGAGTAGCTGGGACTACAGGTGTGCACCACCATGCCCTTACATGGATTTTTGTAGACACAGGGTTTGCTATGTTGCCCAGGCTTTTCTCAAACTCCTGGGCTCAAGGGATCCTCCCACATCAGCCTTCTGAATAGCTGGGACTACAGGTGCACACCACCTTACTCAGCTAATTTTATTTTGTTAGAGACAGGGTTTTGCTGTGTCACCCGAGCTGGTCTCAAACTCTTGGGCTCAAGCGATCTTCCCACGTCAGCCTCCAAAAGTGCTGAGATTACAGGTGTGAGCCATCACACCAGCCTTGATTACAGAGTTTTAAGTCTAATTTCAACCATATATCTTTTGTTAATTTGTAAGGATATCACAGCACATGTACCACTTGGGGAATGTGTTGATTGCCTGGCCATAGGAATGAAAACAAATACCATAATAATTCTAAAGAAATATAAATATATATTCCTATATATTTTTAATGTCTATATAAAAATATAGATGTTCCCATTTGTATAATATGTAGTACATTTATATTTGTATTTGTATATATACACACACAAATATATTTGTATATACAAATACAAATAAATATACTATATATAAATACAATATATATACAAATACAAATATATATATACACAAATATATGTTTGTATTTTCTTTGCTATATACATAGCTATAGAGAGAGAGCAAATGAAAATATATGATATTTGTATCATATTGCTATATGGCATGCATATATAAACACATACACACACACATACATGTGTATCTCACTGGAAAGCTCATTTGTTGGCCTAAATATAGTAGAAAATATAAAATATACAAAAAGCACATATACAACAGAGTCTGCCAATATTCTGCTGAGTGGATTCTCTGCAAACCATGGGAGAAAAGAACCCAAAACATCCTAAATAGCTCCAAACATTGTGGCATCTTTTCATTTTCTCTTGTCTAATAATATAACTGTGGAAATGAATGGGGTGTCGTTCTGTTCTACTAGTGTGTGCCTCCATCGTCACCCTGAGCCTCTTTACACTGAAGGAGAGAGAGAGATGTGTCTGTCGCCCAGGGAGGTAAAGCTTCCCATGCGGAATGAGGCTCTGAGACTGCAGTGGCCCTGCCACACATGAGTTATGCACAGTAATCCTTAGAAGATCTGGAGATGCTGGTGGTTTCAATGCCTACGTGTTTAGCAGCTGGCATACTGTACAAAGATTCCAAAGTGGTTTGGGTAGGGAGTGGTTTGAGAATGTTCTGTGCCCTTGGCAAAAGTACAGCACGTTTTTGGAGTGGAAAAGGTGTCACCTGGACACCACCTTTCAATAATCAGACTTCGTAGATTTGGTCTGAGAAAGGCTACCCAGAGGAGAAGGGAGGAGGGACCCACATTTGGTGCAGATGCTTGTCTGTCACTCAAAGGTTCTTTTTTGTGTGAAGAAATGATTGAAATCAAATTAATACTTTTTTTAAAGTAAACCTTGTTTATTAGTTTGTTGGGGCTGCTGTTATCAGAGTATCAGAAACAGTATAGCTGTGCTGGGTGCAGTGGCTCATGCTTGTAACCCCAGCACTTTGGGAGGCTGAGGCAGGAGGATCACCTGAGGAGGCCAAGAGTTTAAGACCAGCCTAGGCAACATAGTGAGAGTCCGTCTCTACAAAACAAATGGAAAAATTTAGCTGTGCATGGTAGCGTATGCCGAGAGTCTCAGCTTCTCAGGAGGCTGAGGCAGAGGGATCACTTGAGCACAGGAGGTCAAGGCTGTAGTGGGCCATGTTTGCACCACTGCACTCCAACCTGGGTGACAGACTGAAACCTTTGTCTTTAAAAAAAAAAAAAAAAAAAGCACAAAAAACGCTGTGTCTTATAACAACAGAAATGTATTGGTTCACACTTTCTAAGGCCAGAAGTTGCAAGTGAAGGTGCTTGCAGGGCCAAGTTCCCTCCAGAAGCTGTAGCGGGGCGGGTATTTCCTTGCTCCTTCTTAGTTACTGGAGTTTGGGTACAGTCTTTGGCATTCCTACCTTGCAGGTGCACCATCCCACTCTGTGTCTTTGTCATCTTACGGCCTCCCTGTGTGTCTCTGACTCCACATGGCTGTCTTCATACAAGAGCATCTGCCAAGGTGCATTAGAAGCTCACCCTACTCCAGTATGACCTCAACTTAACATAAATAATCGTATCTGCAGTTACCCTATTTCCAAATAAGCTCACATACTGAGGTACTGGGGTTATGACTTCAGCGTATCTTAATTTACGGGGAGATGGTATTCAATCTCTAATACCCTGTGAAATCAGGGCCAGGCTCTCTGTTGTGACAGCACTAAGATAGGCGGTGTCTGCTGTTGCAGAGAATTTCATCCTCTTGAAGCCTAAAGACTTCCATGAGAGTTTCCCAACATGGCTATACTCATTCAATCTTCACTACATTGGCATCCAAACGTATTATTACCGACTTGGTCTGTAAACACTCTCTTTACTTACTTTCATTAAAAACGTATGCTTTTTCTTTTCCTCCTTACATGATTTGAAAATAAACTTTATGTGATTATCTTAAGTGGAAAGCTAGAATCATTCCTCATACATTTTCTAGAACCATTAAAACAATAGTGAAATCTAAATAATGCTGTTAAATTCTCATTAGCTCTTCCTGACTCCCAAAGGCTATGAGACTGAGGCTGGCTCTCTCATTATTTAAAAAAAAAAAAAAGGAAAAAAGACAGAAAAAGATAAAGGAAGTTAATTCGTTCCATGAGGTGATCGTTATCACTGCTGATACCAAATGGATGCTTTTACCAAGACATCACGAAGGTCTGAGAGAGCCGTGAGAATACCACAGTGATCTCTGTTATTGAGTGCTTTTTAATGCCATGAATCTGTTTCTTAAAATCACATGGCTTAGAGCCTGTGATTTCCACCCTGCATTTAGGGAATACATTCACGTTGCCATTCATGGTCTGTGTTGAGGGTGCTTCTAGCTTTCATGAAGGCCCTGACATGGCTGGAAGAGATGAGGAAGGAATAACTGCTAGAACTTGGAGAGATGCTCTGATGCTACTGAAATCAAAAGCTGCAGGTAGAGAGAGTTCATTGAGGTACCCAGAGCTCGAATGTCAGTCCGTCTGAAGCCTCTATTTTTGTTTCTTCCGCCCATGGATAGACATCCCTGAAATAACACTGAGTGTATTAATGCAGTGAGCTCTTTTAATTCATTGGAAAGGTATTCGAATGACTCAAATGATTCCTCAAGGAAGTTACTCAGAACTCACATCTCATGTGAAATGCAACGTGTGGATTCAAATACAAATAGTTTAAGTGATGACACCTCCATGGCAGCCCCATAAAAGAAGGAAATGGGGAATTTCGCTGTCGGGCACAGTCTGGTGAGCTAGGTATTCGTCAGTGGATGACAAGGACTTCATTTGCAGTCGGTAGTTATTTGTTTATTGTAAATTGGGTGGCGGCCCGATCACTCCAGGGCAGAGAAGGAGTCCCTGGTCACCAGGTGCAGAGAATGAACCAAACTGATGCCCGCAAGGAGAAAGTATGGGATGCACCTTATCTGTTGTTATCGTGTGAGCTGCCAAGTTTAACGCCATTCTGCAGAGCACACACTCAGACGATGACTCACAGAACAGGAGGGCATATTTCTGCATACCATCACTGTTCCCTTCCAGCACTGGAGGTGACAGGAGGAAACAAGAATAGCTCCCAGCGTGTCTGTCACTACACAGTGCCATGGAGAAAGGATCCCATTGTGCCAGGACATGCTTCACCACTCTCAGTGGATGTTATGTCAAGCGTTCGAAACCTGCAGGCACAGCCAGTCTCTCGATGGCGCATGTGTTTGCCGAGATGAAGTGGATGGGGTCTGGATGCTTCTATATAGACATCTCAAAGTAGATGGTTCTGACCTTTAGTCTAGGTTTGAAGGCACATATACCTGGTATACATAAACCTTTGGTTTTGGGATGAGCACAGAAAAATGATGTTGGGATGTGCATGGCGGAGAAAAGAAAGGAAGGAAGGAAGGAGGGAATGAAGGAAAGAGAGTTGGGACAAAGGAAGGAAGGGAGGGAAGGAGGGAGGGAGGGAGGAAGAGAAAGAAGGAGGGAGGGAGGGAATCAAGAAAGGGGTGAAGGGAGGAAGGAAGGAAAGAAAGAGGTAAGGGGGGAGGAGAGGAAGGAAAGAAGAAGGGAATGAAAGGAGGGAGGGAAGGTGAAAGGAAGGAAGGGAGGAAGGAAGAAAAGATGGAAGGAAGGAAAGGAAAGAAAGAGAAAAGAGGGAAGAGAGGAAGGGAGGAGGGAGAAAGAAGAGAGGAAGGAAAGAATAGCGAGGGAAGGAAGGAAAAAATGGAGGGAGAGAAAGAAGCAAGGAAGGGAGGAAGGAAGGAAGAGGGAGGAAAAAGGGAATGGAGGAGGAGAGGAAGAATGGAGGGAGGGAGGGAAAGAAGGAAAACGGAAAAGGAGGGTAAGAGAGAGAAAAGAGGGAAGGGGGGAGAGGAGGAAGGAAAGAAGGAGGGAGGGAGGGGCAATTGGATCTTTGCTTATAAATCATGTCACCCGTATATTTTCATGGTAGCAGTAGGTGAGAGGGCTCCCCCATCTTAGAAAGGCGGAGTCAGCGAGTACGCATAGTAGAAATGAGGAGGAAGTCCCTGCGGAGGCTCTAAATTATGAAAACCTTGATCAAGACAGGATATTGAAATCATTGAATGCCAGGGCCTCAAGTAATCCTTGCTATTTCTTTTTTATTATTATTTTGAATAGGGAAGGAGTCACCCAGGCCTGTGCCTGAGGGGGATCCTCCCCTGTAGCAAGGAGGTGTTTCAATGTTAGTCCAGGTCAGAGGACTAAAATCATGCTGGAAGAGAACCGTGTAAGCCCAAACATGCAGAGGCATTGTATGAATCAGGTAGATTGAGGCCATTTTTGGAAATGAGGAGCAGTGTCAAGGAAAAGTGAAAATTAACTCTAAAGTTTGAAAAGGGTTCGAGAGCATTAAAGTCCTTTTCCCGTAAAATTACTTTGGGAATAGGAGAAAAGGGGTTTGTCCAAGCTGATCAATAAAATTCAGGTGCTCAATGATCCAGAATTCTTTCATTTTGAGCTCTGTGTGGAAAGAGACGGACAAAAAGGAGTGGGGGAATCGGTTTATTTATAAGGTATGACAAAGAACAGTGCTTTAAAGTAACCAAACAATGCATTGTAATATAGAATAGAAGACCTTATGTGCTATTGGAAGTCAGAAATGAGAAGAGAGTTTTGTAATGGAAAATCAGATCAACACATATTTTGATTTTTTTATGTTGTTCCATCGAGTCTGGGGTTTGTACGGCAGATTGATTTCTATCCTGTTTGCATCAGCTACCATCACTGCTTTTGAATGTGCTGGTATCCTGTGATTAATTTACATTCAACTATTGTTAAATCTTTGGGAAAAAAAAAGAAGTTCCAAGGAGGTATTTAGTGGGGATGGGTTACAGAGAGTTGCAGCATAATTCTGGCTGTAAAGGCAACCTTTATTACCAAAAAGGGATTTTAAGCTGAATGAATGAACATCCCCACCTGGTGTGGAAGAGGAGTCACTGAATGCATAAAAAACTAGTCTGATAATAGATCGTTAACTGCGAACAATGTTTTGGGTATAAGGAAAACCTGTAGTACTTAAAGGAACAGCTGAGAGGATTCACAGATATTTTTAGAGAGATCATAGTACTATATCCATTTCTAGCTAAAGAAATGAACTAGATCTTAGAAAGGCACTTGAGTCTCTGCTGCCAAGATTGCATCTCAAATAAAAACAGGACAGGTGGAAATGGCTGCGTTTAGGTGCTGGGGGATAAGGAGGAAGACATGCATTGAGTCTTTTACTGGAGAGAACAACTTGTATTTCTATCCTCAATCATTATAGTCTTTAATTTTACTCACAGTAGTTTAAACACTTCTTATGCTGAATAAAGTCTAAAAAACAAAACACTGATACCCACATCTAGACCTCACTGTCTGGAGGGGTTTGGTAAGGGAGAATGACTTGGGCTATCATAATCTCCACAAGTTTATCTGGGTTTAAGAATTCTGGCTGTGCATCTCCGAAATCTTTAATAGACAGACTGTATCAGGCGGCAGCTCACTTATATGGATTTTCCAAATCCTCTGCTTTATTCTTCAAGAACAAAATATAATATGTTTTCTTTACCTTTCAAATATACCCTGAGTTCCTTCAAAAATAGCCTTGTACCCAACATGAACAGAATACTCCTTTTCCTAGACGCTCACTGCTTAATAGATGAGATAGCCACACATCTAATAGATCCAATTCAGTAAAATCGGATCCATGGAAAAAAATGAGGAATCTTCACTTCCATTTGTTTCTTTAGAATATTAAAAATCAATAGCTAATGTTAGTGGATTTTTTTCCTAAAATATTCATTCACTTATTTTTCTTTCAGTACACATTAAATAACTGAAAATTTTAAAATTATTTCAGAAGGCTGAAAGAAGCAAAAGAAACATGAGACGCTGCATTGAATCCAACATTTTTTCAAAACCATATAAGAATACATGCATAATAAATAAAAAAGCAGAAGACTTTTCAAATGTATTGTTTATCAGTAAATAAGAAAACTCATGGTATTAGAACCTATGAGATTATATATATTTGTTCTCACCCTCTTAGTAAAGTGAAAACACAGCAGTTAGTGTGCATTCAACTAAAGGGTAGAGGTCAACTTTCTTTTTCTCCTGTATTACATTATACATCTTATATCTATATCTATAGATAGATATACACATACACATATATATACACATGACATACACACATATATATACTGCATATAGTATACAGTTAGTATACAGTATAAACTGGCATGCAGTATACTTGTATATAGTATGTAATATACAATATACTTTTATACACTCTACAATGTATACAATATAGAAATTCAGTATGTACTCTGATATACAGTATATCACTCCCTAGTTCTCCCTCCCTTGCAATATTATAGGTGTTCTATTTTTTATATTTGAAGAGAGGGGGTAATATTTCCTGAGTTCTTGCCATATGCCAGACATCTTGTCATTATCTTTCAACCTTCATCACTTACCTCCAACCCTGATATTCTCATCAGCCATGTGGAGGAGTAAGTTAAGGCCAATACTGGCTGGAAAACTTGCTCAAGATTTCACAGCTGTTAACTAGCCAGAGCTGCAGAAAGTTGAATACAGGGATATGATTTATTTTATCACCACCACAGACTCAGACTGAGGGGATAAAATTTTCCTTTAGCAAGTGTGGCACCTCTGGGTCAAGTATATTGTTTGAATCCTGCACAATGTCTGGTAATGGCTACAGATACATGATCTTCCTTGGTCCTGCAGCCTTCTGCCATGCAGGCCATGCAATGGCTGGAGGCAGTTTCACAAAAGTCCTGCCGAGGAGAAGTTACCTGGAAGATAGCCCTTAGCTCACACCTGGAGCCATTGATCAGGATGTTGCAACTCCCTGCTTGCCTGGGTCTGCACATCACATCTCAACGCTCGGTGCTAACTAGTACATAACATTTTGCCATGCATAATCTCAAATCGTTTTTATAACAGATAAACCCTAAGACGTAATTGTTTTTTAGCTTACTTTACAAGCCATAAAAAAATGTAAGAAATGAGCATTTGGTAATTTGTTTTTTGAAGGGGAAGTGTTATCCTAAAAGAGTTGGTTGCGAAGATGTTTATTAAAGGCCCTATGTTTCATGAATTATCTCCAAATTTTTATGATTCTCCTTCTACCTGTGCCCACTTGTGCAAATAATAATAAGATAATTCTTTGGCTCATGGTTTCCAAGCACAACTTAGCATCTGTAACAGCCTTCAGCTTGTTTCTGGGTGTCTTATTTATCTTAAACATGTTAACCTCATCATAACTATATGTACCATTTTAGCAAACTTCTTACAGCTAACACAGTGTGCTTTCATCTTTTTACCTTCAAATAGAGAGCAAACACATGGTGCATGTGTCTATTTACAAACACTTTGTAATTATAAAGCCTATTTTTATTTTGACTGTTAATATCAATTTTCATTGCTAAAACTGCAACATTTATTCATTTACTTCAAAAGCAATTCTTGAGCAAGAAAGAGAATGCCCATTTCTTGGACAGTAGCTTCTTAATCAGAATTTCTCAACCTCAGTACTGTTAACATTTGGGTCCAGATAACTTCTTTGCTGTGGGGGTCTCTCCTGTGCACCAGAGGATATTTAGTAGCATCCCTCACCTCCGCCCTTCATAGAACGACCCTTCGTCTACGAAAACCAAAAGTGTCTCCAGACATTGCCAAATATCCCTTTGGAGCAAATCAGTCCTGGATGAGTTTTACAGTTCAAAAAGAGCGAAACTTGAAATACTGAAATTTTTCCTAGAGACACTTAGTTTTCCTTCTTTCCCTTTATTTTGAAGATCATTTGATGCCTTAAAAAATAGTAAACATGTTATAAAAATTGCATAATGCTGCTATCAGGATTTATATTTAAAAGAAAAAACAAGAGCAATTTTTAAAGGAAATGACAACATGGTAGACAGGTCTGGGATTAAAGCAGAATGTACCTTTGCTGCTTGGATACTTTGTGCTCATTGATAAATATATATGAAGAGCAGATTGTAACTTCCTGATTTATTGGTTTAAGATAATTTCATGTCACATGTGGAAGAGTATGACCCTTCTGTTTTTCTTCCTTCTATCCCCAGTGATCCAAATCAACCAGTTCCTCAGGATACCAAGTTCATTCACACAAAACCCAACCGCTTTGAAGAAGTGGCCTGGTCCAAGTATAATCCCAAAGACCAGCTCTATCTGCATATTGGCTTGAAACCCAGAGTGAGAGATCACTACCGGGCAACGAAAGTGGCTTTCTGGTTGGAACTCGTTCCTCATTTGCACAACTTGAACGAGATATTCCAGTATGTCTCAACAACCACAAAGGTTCCTCCACCAGACATGACATCATTTCCCTATGGCACCCGGCGATCTCCCGCCAAGATATGGCCAACGACCAAACGCCCAGCAATCACTCCTGCCAACAATCCCAAACACTCTAAGGACCCTCACAAAACAGGGCCTGAGGACACAACTGTCCTCATTGAAACCAAACGAGATTATTCCACCGAATTAAGTGTCACCATTGCCGTCGGGGCGTCGCTCCTCTTCCTCAACATCTTAGCTTTTGCGGCACTGTACTACAAAAAGGACAAGAGGCGCCATGAGACTCACAGGCGCCCCAGTCCCCAGAGAAACACCACAAATGATATCGCTCACATCCAGAACGAAGAGATCATGTCTCTGCAGATGAAGCAGCTGGAACACGATCACGAGTGTGAGTCGCTGCAGGCACACGACACGCTGAGGCTCACCTGCCCGCCAGACTACACCCTCACGCTGCGCCGGTCGCCAGATGACATCCCACTTATGACGCCAAACACCATCACCATGATTCCAAACACACTGACGGGGATGCAGCCTTTGCACACTTTTAACACCTTCAGTGGAGGACAAAACAGTACAAATTTACCCCACGGACATTCCACCACTAGAGTATAGCTTTGCCGTATTTCCCCTCCTATCCCTCTGCCCTACCCGCTCAGCAACATAGAAGAGAGAAGGAAAGAGAGAAGGAAAGAGAGAAAGAAAGTCTCCAAACCAGGAATGTTTTTGTCCCACTGACTTAAGACAAAAATGCAAAAAGGCAGTCATCCCATCCCGCAGACCCTTGTCATTGGTGTTTTCCAGTATTACGAGATCAACTTCTGACCCTATGAAATGTGAGAAGTACACATTTCTGTTAAAATACTGCTTGAAGATCTCTACCACTCCAATCGATGTTTAGTGTGATAGGACATCACCACTTCAAGGCCCTGGGTGTCTCCAACATCATGGAAGCAGCTGACACTTCTGAAACTCAGCCAAGGACACTTACTATTTTTTAATTACAATGGAAGTTTAAACATTTCTTTCTGTGCCACACAATGGATGGCTCTCCTTAAGTGAAGAAAGAGTCAATGAGATTTTGCCCAGCACATGGAGCTGTAATCCAGAGAGAAGGAAACGTAGAAATTTATTATTAAAATAAAAGAATGGACTATGCAGCGAAATCTGTATGGTTATGTGCAAAGAGGCGTTTTGCCAGCCTGAACTATATTTAAGAAACTTTGTAAAAAAGAAAAATGTATATAGCTGTGAGTTTAAACAAAAACCACAAACAGACAAACAAGAAAAAAAGCTTTTATTGGTGTTTTCAGTTTGAAAGAGCTTTTAGCAAGGTTGTGCTTTTCATTGTGCTCTGTATGTATATAAATATATATATATATACACATTAGTCATATCACCTCTGTTTCCTCCCCAACAAAAGTGGCTTTTCTTCTTAATTACTTGTGGTAAACAAAGACATGGGATTTTCTTACATGAGATTCTCATTTGTAGGCGGATGTGATGTCCCACAGAAGACCCAGAAGGTCTGTGTGGCCTATTTCCCCCGTCAGGTTGCACAGGTGCATGCAAGAGCATTCTTAGGAGACCACTGTTTTGAAAAACTTTTGACTTGTACGTGTTAGCCTTCATGAAATTGCAGTACAGAGATGGGTCCCCAAAGTGGAATGTATTTATAGCTTGTTAAATTAGAGACATGCACACACAAAGAATCAGTAGGGAGAAACAAAAATACAAGTCCCATTCTGTAGCTCTGGCCCTTTGAATATGTTTAGGAAGAGTTGCTTCCCATTTCAGGGCCCTGCCAAAAAAAGAAGAAAGCTTGCCTTTGGTGGGGCTATGCCCCTTGGAGTAAATACGGCTCTGTGTTCCCTAGCAGCTGCAGGAGGGTTTGGCCGATGAAGTACCTGCTCAGCTTAGCTAATCAGATTGAAGGAAGACATGTGTCTTTCCTTTTTGTTTAAGCACTCGGTCCCTTATTTATCAGTAAGCAGGTTTTTAAAAATCTTTTATCATTTATGGGATCAAACATATGATTGTCTGAAAATACCACTTTTTGTGGATTTGTGTATCAGGTCACCAAACGGTGAATATTATAGAAGAACGGGGGGAAAAAAGGATAGAATATTAAAACTGCTTTGCATGGGCTTTCTGAGAAATTAGGATAACTTCACTGAGAAGACATTGAGTGGAAATTATTCACCCATTTTAAATTGGTGACCTAGGGATCAGAGATTTGTCTTTCCAACAGCTTGTCATTTTTTCATTTCTCTTCTCATTTTTCAGGGAAGTTTTGAGTGTTATAAGGTGGAAGGAAACATAGTAGCAATGGTTACTTTTTTGAAAAATTATTGCATTACCAAGAAACAGTAGCCAAAGATATTTGAAGATCATGTCCCTCGGCTCCATTGTGGGTTATTCTAGAAATCCAGTCTTAAATCTCTCTGCTAAAGTGGACATTCCCCATAAAAATATTCCAGCTGCCTGGCTCTTTTGCAATAACAACCTTTGATTACTGAATCCCTACACGCAAACTATAGTGATATATCAGTGTTTTGAGAGTGACCTCTAGAAAAAAGAAAAGTGTTTTTAGAAATGCATACAAGTCACCCCCAAATCCTATTGCTTATCTTGGGTTAACTTTGAGAGTGATTCTCTGTATATAAATATGTGAAATATTATTATCTCAACTTAGCACACGTGAAGCAACATTTCTTTCCTACAGAGAGGTGTCATAGTAAGATTTCATTCCGAATTCATTGTTTCATAGAGCTATGATCAGGCCATTTCTGCAAGCAATGTGTGACCCCACCTGAGCAACCACAAATAGGCTCTCCGTGAAACTACAAAGGAAGTGATGTGTGGCATCCATGTTGGTTTCGTCTGTCTGTAATGTGAATTCCAGTATTTGTTTAGTATTTCCAGTTGTCTCCTGCTAGCAATATGTACAGTAACGCGTCAGGCTTGTGCCATTTGAATAAGGAAAAACAGAGTTCCTGTTAAGTGAATAACTTTAGCTTTTACAGGGGATTATGATCAAAAGTGATTTAGTACATCTTAAATGATATCTTATTTCTACATGGAAAGAAGTTATAGAATCTTCATAGAGTTCTATGAGAAAAAATATACTTGCTATCTATAAAAAAGAGAAAAAAGAAAAAAATGAGAAAAAAGTAAGAAAAAAAAAATCCTTTCCTAGGCTTTTATTCTTGATCTTCAAAGGCACGCAGGGTTTAATGGTTCCTTGGGTTATTATTTTGCAATTTTGTTTTTTATTTTGCCTTAAGTAATGATAGAAGATATATATGGCCGGACACATATGTATAAACTTTTCAGCAGCATTTTTAATAATAAAATATCACAGTATTTTCTAATGCTTTGTGCAAATAATTATGCGTCCGTTCTTTCTTGGTAGGTGGTGTGTTTTATTTGCTTTTGTTGTTCTTTGAATGCCTTTTTCTTTGTAAAAACTAAGTGATGCGCCTGATACAGACTACAAATAGATAAATACATTTGGTAATGGGATAGTTTCTTTAGCTTTGGCCAGCTGCACAGTTGAGGAGTCTCTGCTGGCCTGATTTTGGAAAACCAAGCGCTGTTTGGTGAAGCTCCTCAGGTGACACTGTCTGAAACGGAGTGTTTGGATTTGTTATTTCTACCACTGCTCGTTCTTGCGTCACTGTGTTTTGAGTTGTGGTCAACAAAACACTTTCAAATAGCCTTAGGTGAGTAAGCCTTCAAGTGACAGCAAGAAATTCTACTGAATGAAACTCAAGAGGCAGAAAATCACTGTCATACCAATGGGAGCTCATTTGTCAATTCCTTCCTGTGCATCCAACCATCACAATCTTATTTGACATTCACAGTAGCCCTAAGGGGCACGCACCTGCATTGCTCCCCTTTCATAATGGAATATGTTCAGAGGAAACTAGCCCCTATTCGACAGGAGAACGTGATGGATAACAGGATAGTATATCCTCATAGCCGAAATCTTTTCACCAACAAGTTATATGGCAGACACTTGTGAGCCAAGGCCCTGCATGCTGTGATAATCCTAGCTAAGTATCAGATAAAGGAAGATAGCAAGGACCTGGACTCTCTGACATATGTGAACTCCTAAATTCTTCAGATGTTGTTTGCCTCAATCGTGTTGTGAAGGCACACAGGAGAAATACATAGACACACATACACATATATGTACATTTATGTGTACATTATATATGTATATACATGTACATATCCTATATATGCATTATGTATAGAGTCATGCACAGCATAACAACATTTTGGATAAATGCAAATAACATGATGACAGTCTCATGAGATTATAATAACATTTTTATTGTACCTTTTCTATGTTTAGATATGTTTAGATACACAAATACTTATCATTGTGTTACGGTTGCCTAGGGTCTTCTCTCCAGTCACATGCTGTAGAGGCTTGTAGTCTGGAAGCACTAGGCTATTACCATAGAGCCTAGGGGTGCTGTAGGCTGCACCTCGAGGTTTGTGTAAGTACACAACATGATGTTTGCACAATGATGAAGTCACCTAACGATACATTTCTGAGAATTGATCCCTATTGTTAAGTGGTGCATGACTGTACATATGTGCATTACATACACTGTATATGCACACATGCATATATGCATATATATGTTACACATGTAAATATATACATAGATATGCTTAAATTCCTGAAGATGCCAATTCCATTAAACATATACACACACTCATATGTGTGCACACACACTCATCCACACACATCCACAACACATTTAATGTGCTCATATATATATATTCCTGGGTGTGTGTGTGTGTGTATATATTTACATATAAAATACATCGGTTCTCTTTATCTGTGGAATCACATTCTGCAGTTTCAGGTACTATGGACAACTGTGGTCTAAAAATATGTGAGTTCAGTTCAGTGAGCTATTTTGGAAGAGACCACACTCCCGTAACTTTTATGATAGTGTATTGTTGTAAATGTTCTCTTTTATTAGTTATTGTTCATCTCTTACTGCCTCTAATTTATGAACTTTATCAAAAGTGTGTATATATAATAAAATACGTAGTGTATAAAGGGTTTGGTACTATCTGTGGTTTCAGGTATCCACTGAGTTTTGAACGCATCCCCCTTGGAAAAGGGCCATTACTGAATATACACACACATAGACACACATGCATATATACAGATACATAATTTACATAGATATATTCATAGATACGCATGCACTTAAATCTCTAAGAATGGCATTTGCATTAAACACATATAAACACATGTATATACACACATAAGTATATACTTACACATACTTGATTGAATGTCATCTTCAGGCATTCAAAGTCGAATTTTTAGCAGATGTCACCTGGAGCGAGAATCACTCTTGTTTTGACTGTGCATTCTTGTTCATTATGAATAACTCAAGGAATGCTAAAAATATATATGCATTCATTAATTCATTCAACAAACCTTTACTGAATATCTCCACTGTCCCAGGCCCTGTGCTGGGCTGGTGTTAAAACTGAAGAAAAAACTTCTGACACCAAGAAACTCAAGGGGAAGGCAGAGAAACACAGAAGCAAGGAGAGGCAGGGGGTGCTGGAGATGGAGATGGCACCCATGCTAAGAAGTGGTGCCAAGAAATGTCTGGACACTGCCCTTAACCTAGTCTGGGAAGGTTGGGAACATACTCCGTCGGAAGAAACCTAAGCCAGATCTTTCCAACTCCATAGAAAAAATGACGGTGGTGTGTTGTGGGGAGGATAGAATTCCACACCTTTGAAGTGAGAAGACAGAGGAAGTTGGGGAACCATGCTCCTGCATCGCGGGTGAAAAATACAAGGTATTTTTTAAGAAAGGTGTGAAATATGAGGCAGAAAGAAACTGGCTGATAGAAAACCTCCAAAGGCAAGGCAGGGACTTTGGGCTTTGTCCCAAAGTCAGGGAGACGCCAAATGATTGCACCAAAGTGGTGTGTGAGTGTAGCTGGGACATTTAGCAGTAATTTTCAAAAATTACGTTCTTAGGAACACGTAGGACGTCTGCTTAAAGTGCAGATCCTTATTCAATTGTGGTTTGGTGAACCTGTGTCTCCATTTCCAACGAGCTCTCAAAGTGGTGCACATGTTGCCGGTTCTCAACTAACCCTAACTCTTTTAGGTTGCAAAGGATGGAGAACCGTCCACTTTAGAAGTAACCCTGAGGATAGTTTGTATCAGAGTGAGAGGGCTCTGGATGCAAGGAAAGCATTAAGGAGGCAGAGCAATCTGTTTGATGGAGACAGTGATAATAAGAAAGCAAAAAAAAAAAAAATGAAAACATTGCATCATTTTATAGCTGCATGTACCAGAACTGATTAGGCGCAGTCATCAAATACCACCTGGAACCGCATCTGAAGTTAAGCTTGGGTTTAGGAACTTGTTTCAACAGAGGGAGGGCATACAAGGAGAACGATGAGCTACCTTGGAGAGGGGTTCAGAAGGGCTGGTCAAGGGTTTGGGCTTAGACTGGGTTGTTTTAGAAATGCTAAGAGGGGCAAGAACTTGTTCCTGGATTGGTTGCTATCAGGATAATGGGCATGTCAATAACCTTTAGCCAGAAAGTGACAGGACCAGAGCATGACTAGCATTGTCTTCAGTAAAAATAAGCAGTGGAAGAGAAGGGGATTTGGGGTCGTTTTTAGTGGTTACAAATTGTTCTTGTTTCTGTCTCATCCCATGCTGGCTGTGGGCTGCCTTCCTCTGATGTTGAAGTTCTTTCAATTATTTTTATGTGCAGCCGGATGCACCTTGACTTAGCCATTAATTAGCAGGCTAGTTCCAGCAGCCAGATATGAGGGCTGTTTTTTTTTTGTTCTTTCTCAGAACTTCCAGAATATGTACTCATATGCCCCATCTCTCAGGCCACCTGGTTAAAAAAAAATCTAGGTTATGCTAAGGAAGTGAAAGTGACACTTTCTCTGCAAATTCTCATTATTATATTGAAAGAAATGGGGATACAGGAAAAAGTCCACTGTAACTCTACCCTTCTCTAGAATGACCATCCGTGTAAATACTTAGAACACCCACAAATAATCCTGTTTCCTCTAGAGGCAAGAGAATTAGGGAAAATGAGATAAATTAGCCAGGGGAAAACCTTACCTGGAATTAACAGGTGACATTTAGTAAAGGTGAATGTTCAGACTAGTTCTTGAGGTCACTGGTTCCTAAACGGGCTGGATAGGGAGTCTTTGGAGACTAAGACAAATTGCCAACAGCCACAGCTGGAAGGACACCCAAAAGAAAAACCTTTCTCAGCCCCAGGCTCTAAACACAGGGCCTTGGACTCAGAAGAAAGGAAACGGGGAGATGTATTTTTGGCATCCCAAAATATAACCCTAAAAATTCCCATAAAAACTGAGAAATCAAACGATGCCTAATTTTGAATATTAGAACCATTATTATGCTTCAGTGGTACAACTGGTCGAATCAATTTTTTGTGGGCTCAGGTATTAGCTTCATTTTTATGCAACATCTCTTTCTACGAGGATATACATTATGAACACAGCTTTCAAACTAACATGCTTGGGCTGCCTGTGTTATTGGGCTTCAGGTGTTATTTCTAGTAGAGCAATTACAGTTTTCAAATTATAATAATAGAAAAGAACATAACAATTCATAAGGATATGCATTACATACAGACAAACTTTTCAAACAAACGCTTAAGAGATTTTCTAAAAGCATTGAGTCAACCATTTACAGAGCAATGACTTGTTTTAAAACTTTCAAATAATCATCAAAATGTGTTGTTCTGCATAGGTTATATGCATTACCTTATTTAATCCTTTTACCAGTCCCAGGGTGTCGACTGTCTCATATTACATATGAGGAAACTGGGGTACGGAAGATTAAATGAATTGCTCAGGGTTGCAGTCTTAGAATATAAAATACCTAGTGTTCGCAATCATATCGTTTTGCTTTTAAAAGCATGTGCTTGTCAACTATTCTCTAACACACACAGTTACTGGAGAAATATATGCCTCCCTGTAGACATTTTGGGGAAGAAAAAAAATCACTGTAATCTCTCCATGTCTTGAGCACAATGATAGCTTTAAATCTTAAAACTCGTCATGTACACACACAGACACACATATATGCACTGATAAACACAGAGTAGATTCGGAGTGCTTATAGATTTTGTAGAGTGCCCGTTTAAAACACAGTTCCTCAGTTTTACCTGTGATTTTACTTTACTCGTGATTTGTTTTTCCCTGTGCTCATTTGTGCTGAAATGGCACTTTAAAACCCTTGTTTTGCCTGCGTCTCACCTGAATGCACACAGAGAGCTCATGGAACTTGGAAGATTAAGGTTAGAGAGCACAAAGGAGATACAGGTGCCCACGGAAACGTTGTGAATAATGCTTAGCATAGGAGAAAGCAGGCTTGGATTGCTATAGAATGTACACCAAAATGCATTAAATACGACTGGCTTTCAAAAGCAGCACTCTTTGAATGAGATGAAACCCCAGGACATCTGCTCCTGACCAACGATGTCCATGGACTGCCTGACCTGTGTGACCAGTGCACACACTTTGTGAAATATGTGGCTATTATCATCACCCCACCATCCCCAATGCATTGTGTCATCCCCATCAGACCACAGACAAAACCCCTTTTCTCCAGACTTGGGCAATGGAAGAAACCATTATCTCCCTCCCTGACTGCTTCAGAATCGCCTTCTTCTGTCCTCGAATAGCACTAGAAGAACGTTCAGCGGCAGACCGAGGGCAGATCCCCACCTCCCAACCCAACAACTTTAGTTTAATGTTGTCATTTAGGAAGAGTGATTCCACCTTAGAGATCTATCAAATATTTAAGTAGGAATACATTGAAGTGTGAATATATTCATATACTTAAGTTTTAAATGTGCAGTATTTTTCATCCTGTCCCTCCCCACCTCTGAAATCCAAATTTCTATACGCTGGCTTGCTCCTGAGAGAAAAAGAAATTTAGCAGGATACATGGTCACTGTTTATACCCTTTAGCCACAATTGTCTTATAAACCTAAGTGGGACCCATTATATAACAAGTTTTAACTTTGTTCTTCCAACCCAGGGAATTGTTTTACAAACTCAATTAAGTGTATCTTACGCACTAGCAGAAACAAGGTACAAACTAATGTTTTAAGATGTGTCTCCCTTAATTTAGACGTATATAGAAAATAGTTTGTAATATGGAGGGCTAACATTTTGTATTTTCAATTAATTACTTGAGTGACCAAGCAAAATAAGAATTTACAGCATGTCTGCACAAAAATACTCCAAATTATGTGAGTCTCTTATGATCCATGTATGCTGGAGAAAAAATACTAATATTTCCTTTTTAAAATATAAGAGTAAGCTGACAGTTATTGTCTAAAATGGACCCTGGAAATACTATTCCAATATTAAGCTAATAAGAGGAATGCATGGTTTTGACGTTTCTCATTTTGAAGCAATGGGCTTCAACTTCAAAATTATGCTATTGATGTAGGTGTTTACTGTGAAAACAATTCAGAGGAAACGTGGCACTCACTTGTGGGCCATGTAAACTAAATCTCGCAGTTACCTCTGTCCTCTGCAGAGCTTTGACACCTTGGATTTCCATGAAAAGTAATTTAATAGAATGAGCAATCACCTTGCAGCCAAAACTTCTAGAGCGTATGGATTATCATCTTGTTGTCTAGCCCAAGATGCCATAGAAAGCCTTTTATTTAATTCTCCCATTTACCATGACATGTTTTATGGCCTATTTAAATTGGCAAAAATATCAGCATCACATAATGCAATATTTCTACTAAATAGTGGCATAAATTTGACTTTTATTGTATTAATCCACCATATAATTACTATGAACAGATACCACAGTAATCCCTTTAACAAATAAATGGTGTACAATTTGAGCCTATCCTAGTTTTATGCTTCATCGATGGGCAAATGTTCACACAATTGTACCCTGTAGCAGTTGTCCTGAATTAATAGGACTTGGGAAAATAGTTCAATGTCATACCCTTTTTAACTTATTTCCTATCTTAATATAGAGGCAGATCACGCATTTTTTGCATTTTATTTTTTTTTTTCCTTTCTTAGGTTTAGTAGTTTCCTTTCTTAGGTTTAGTGTATAATATTAAACGCTTTTTTTCCTCATTTTCTTTCCTTTCTTTTTTTCTTTTTTTTAGACAAAAGTCTCATTCTGTTGCCCAGGGTAGCGTGCAGTGGTGCAATCTTGGCTCACTGCAACGTCCGCCTCCCACGTTCAAGCGATTTTCCCGTTTCAGCCTCCCGAGTAGCTGGGATTACAGGGACACGCCACCATGCCTGGCTAATTTTTGTATTTTTTAGTAGAGATGGGTTTTCACCATGTTGGCTAGGCTGGTCTTGAACTCCTGACCTCAAGTGATCCACCCACCTTGGACTCACAGAGTGCCAGGATTACAGGCGTGAGCCACTGCGCCCGGCCTTTTTCTCATTTTCTTCTTCATTGATATAGTCTGTGGGCTATTCAGCAAGAAAAACTCAGTGTTTTCCTTACAAAATAATAATGATAGTAGAAGTAATGATGGTGTTTATGATGATGATGATAATAATAGAGATCAATGGCAGCTTCCCACAATAAAAATAAAAAGGGAAATCAGAATGGGCATGTTTCAAGTATAGATGAAGGCAGAGACATTTGACAATGTGAAATTGGGAAGCGCTCTAGAAGCAGGATCAAGTGAAAGGCAAGACAACATGATCTGGAGGAAACTGTATCCCCCAGAGAGGAAGAGGAAGGGAAATGCAGAAAGAGGGTTCTCTCTGGGAAGGGCGTATTCCTGGTTTTCCTAAAATTCCCCATTACAGGAGCACGTTGTCTGCATAGCAACCTTTGTCTGATGAGTCTCTTTTCCTTGCAATCAAAAATCCAGGATAAGCCATCAGTATCGACAAAAGTTATTCATTACTCAAGAGCTGGTTGGATGTTCATAGATTTTACAACTCTTCTCTTCCCCCTAGATTTTATCCCTGTTGCTGCAAGGTGTTGAAGCACTTTACCAAGAATACCATTAGCTCTGGTGAAAGGCACATGAGAGGAGAAATTAGAAATAAGTGGATAATAGGATTATTCCATGTCATCTGTCCACATAGCACATTTTCCTTTAAACAAATCTTCTTTAAACAAGTTTTCCTTTAAACAAGTCTCACTGGATATTCTAATTCCATGAACATCACACTTACATCTTTCTCCACTGGGCGTCAGATCAATTTCTTCATTCTATCACACATCCCATTTGGGATAAGCATCGTTATGTTTATTTCCGAACTCGAATAACAAAATCGCCTGAGAAGTTAGTTGCGTGGGGGGTGTACCTGGTACACTTCGTTATTAACCCAATTCTGCAGTCGGTTTTAGTAATTGCTCCCTAAGACCAATGGAGGGTCAAAATGACATGAAGGCAAGGAAGTTCCCACCTGTTTTCTTCTAATAGCAAGCCCAGTTTAAAAACAGCAAGGTAGCTTCTTTCAACCAGCTGATTCAGTTGGGAGCAGACAGTTAATTTATTGGAATGAACACATGTCAGCAGCACTCTGAAAAGACAAGCACCCAACAGAAAGCTTAATGCGGCTTGAGTTCTGAACAAACACCTCTTAGGTGCAAATGAAAACTATTATCTATTTGTCGCCAGCCCATTGCAAAGACAACGATACAAAAAGATCAGTGGGAATTACAGTTTCTAAATTGGAAATGTTTATGCAGAATGCCTATTTGTATTATGCACTACCTGAATCTAAAACCAGCTGTTAGCCTCCCCATTTTGTAGAGAATACAAACACCATGAGATCTGTACTGTGCCCAACGGGGAAAGGGGAGAAAATGCACCTCATAGCAGCTCCTCAATGACCCTTTACTTAGGATTGAGCTAATTGGGGAAACTACTTTTCGGCCTAAAACATGAAGCATAAGTGCATTGTTTCTTGGTGGAACGGATGATGATATTAACAGCTGGTCTTTCCTAAGATGAGTCTGCTGAAGAATAAGTGATAAGGCATTTTCTGGAAGAATTGTAAATAAAGGCAGCATATTTGAGGTCATATATTTTTACTACCAGATCATACACTGATAATAAAAAATAAATAAGTATCAGTGAAGTCTTCCTTTGTCAACAGTGGGAATAAATCCACGCTCAACCTGGGAAGGGAAAGGCTTGCAGCACTGTGCTAAAGGGCTTTGTTACATTCACCTGTAAAGCGTGTATCTGAATAATAGCAAAACATCTGCTTGCCAAGGACCAGAATCAGCTGCCTTGGGTTATTCTCCTCCACTAGCAGCAGAAGCTCAAGTTACCCTACAGTAGACCCCCAATCTCTACATGCTTATCTGCTCACCAGGGAGAGCGTTTGGCCAGCTTGCACCACTGGGGTCCAGTAAAACATAAAACAAAATTGCAGATTTGAGAATTTGTCATCAACTCATAAAAAATCTCAAAGGATCCAGGGTCATCTGACTCATTTTCAAGTCTGCTGTTAAGTAATATTTGAAGAACGAAGGTGCCGTAACTCTATGCTGCTGACTTCTAGGAACTCTGCTTAACACGTTGGCAGAATTAAAAAAAAATTAATTATCTTTGTTCATTTGGCATCTTTACAGCAAGCACACAACTAGGGCCTGTGGGAATAAAACAGAAATAGAAGATTATGCCTTGTTTCCGTCCCGTAGGAGGAGAGAAACTGCCCGATGCACATCTAGAGTGCAGATGCACCGTAAGGAAACAGGGAACAGAGAAAGTGGAGAAGATTATGCTGGACTAAATTTAGAGGAGGAGATAAACCAAACAAGGGAAAGTTCAGGGTAGTGGGGAGGTGGGAATCTCAGACACGATGTGCATGGTCTTGAGGGAAGGAAAGAAAAACCACTAAAGTTTCATCCCCATAATTATTCCCCCAAAATAAAAATTAAAAATTTAAAAGCCAGTCAGGCACTCTGCTGACATACCTGATGAAGAGACTGATTTTGTTCTTCCCTAATCATTGAGTCAAGAAGTTTGTACCCCAGCTCCACTTGGCAGTCTGACCCTATACTTTGTGGTATTTTATTTTATGTGTTTTCTTTTTAATGAGGGAACGGAGGCTTTGCCTGGAGACAAGGTAACTCGTCACCAAAATTCACTTTCTTGGTCAATTTCCAAGTTACCATCAAGGCCACATCGTGATGTGGATAGATAAAAATATTTCTATCCATTTTGAGAATTATATTTTTTTCCTAGCTTGGTGTGGAGAGAAAGATGTCCTTCCCTCTTTCTTCTTTCTTTCTCCCTTCTGCACTTACTTCTCTACTATTTCTTCCTCTTCCCGATAAACATCTTTATAATCTCCCTGGGAAGATGAAGAGATGACATTGAGAAATATGTCATTATGGCAATTTCCCAAGAGTTTTATGGAACACAAAGTTACTGGAATTTGTTCAAGTTTTTATCAGTAAGAAGCCTTAATATATATTCATGTGTAATAGTGAGTAAAACACAAGGTCTTGTAATATAGTATTCTAGTCTTGTACTGGCTATCATATGTGCATGTGTGTGTGTGTGTGTCTGCGTGCATATGTGTGTGAAAAAACATATATTGTGTATAATATATAGATACATATTGTATGCATACATATCCAGTGTACCTATCTATATAGACACACATACACTCAAAAATAATTATACACAAAGCTTTCTAGAGCACACGAACTTTTATTTTCAAACACAACGATTGCATATTAGTTCTGACAGACTCTTGCAAATGCTACAAACAATGTTTCCAAATGAACCTTTACTTTCCCTGGGATTTCTTGGATGATCTTTGATAAGCACAATCTCATGGAATTAGAAACACAATCTTTTTCCTTTTTTAACTTTTAAAAATTAAACTTCTTATTTAGAATACTTTTAGATTGACAGAATAGTTGCAAAGGTAGTACAGATTGTTCCCATATACCTTGCACCCAGATTCTCTTATGTTTTAATTGTATATTGACAAATAATATTCATATCTATTTATGGGGTACAAAGTGATGTTGCGATACATGCGTTCAGTGTGGACTCATTGATCCAAGCTCATAAGCATATCTCTCCCCCCAAAACTTATTATTTATCCCTCCCGTCTAGCTGAAATTTTGTATCCTTGGATTAATACCACCCCATTCCTCTTATCCATGCCCCTGGTAAGCACCACTCTACTCTGTGTTTCCATGAGTGGGCTTTTTCATACACTCCACATATGAGTGAGATCATGCAGTGTCCGTCTTTCTGTGTCTGGCTGATTTCACTCAGCATAACACCCTGCATGTTCATGCATGTTCTCGAAAATGACAGGATTTCCTTCTTTTTAAAGTCGGGATAGTATTCCATTGTGTAGATATACCACATTTTCTTTAGCCATTCATCTGTTGATGTTGTTCATTTCAAAGTAAAGTAAGTCTATGCTAATAAGGAAAAAGAGGATACTTGGGATGTGTGACGAGTCTTTTAATATTAGCATCTTTTTGGCCTATCTAGTGACATGAATGATGGCATTCTGCCTCCATCAAAGACATTAGTTCACACCCATGTAGCAAACCCTTCATGTTCATCTTATTCTCCCAGCTTCATAAGAGCCATTACTTGCGAATGTAAAAAATATATATACTATATGTATAGTAAAAGTATATATACTATATACAATATATATACTATATAAATATATGCACTATATATCGTATCTAAATATACTATATACACTTTATATATAGTGTCTAAATATACTACATATACTCTATATATACAGTATCTAAATATACTATATATATATATATATAGTATCATGGTCAATTCGCCACAATCCGGTTACACTTACATCTATATTGTCTCTTCAAAAAAAAACCAATGAACAGCTTCCACTTTCTACTTTAGGTATTATTTGTATTGCCTAAGATTTTATGCACACATGCACACTTGCAGGAGTATATTATGTATGGCTAAGGATGTGTTTGTGTAAAATAAATACTATAAATATATAGTATGTGTGTCACACACACAGACACACACACATGCATATATGTGTGTATGTATAGGTAACATAATCTCACCAGTGACAAAAACTGAATATGCTGCTAAGATTAATTGTACTAAAATCTGACTGTATAATAGAAAATTTTTCTGCCATAAGTAAACCGGAATCAATGTGTTGATGAGTAGTCCCTGAGGTGTCTACAATAGACAATAGAACATACAATTCTCCAAGGGTTTCATGGAACACAGTTACTGGATTTTTTCCCAATTTTCTTGATCAGTAGGAAGCTTTAATATATACTCACTATAGTCTAACCTATTATGCACACGTGGAGTTTGTTTTCCTAAGCCATTAAAGATGCTTTATATGAAGTTTATTAGGAACCTTTGAAAAGTGTGTCAATATAAGCGAAGTACACAATGATTCCCTCATTAGGAGACAACATTTTGTGATAGGTGAAAAAGCTTCACATCTGAAGCCAGCCTGACGTGAATTCCAAGGTCCCACCCTTTCCAGCTGTTTAATCATGAATAAATGACTTACTTTCTTCCTCTTTGCCCTCATAGGGCTTTAGAATTAGCATATCATTAATACACGTACCCCAGAACTTAAAATTAAAATTTAAAAAAGAATATCATATACAGGATATGAATACTATAAATAGATTTAGGTATCCCTATTTATCATATTATAATCGGAAAGAAGTATTGCAGCAGAGAAATAAAATAACAGAAATAAAATGACAGAAAATAAAATAACAGAAATAAAATAAATGCCACCACGTTCCATGAAGCAACGCGAGTGTCCCAGTAGGTGGTGCTATCCGCTCTGCGTCAGGAGAGGCAGCAAGAATTTCAGGTGGAAATGGAGAAGGCCGAATGGATAATGGAGGGTGTGAGCAGGGAGTGTGTTGAAATAAGAAGTGACAACCCAAGTGGCATGACTTCCCATCTATCTTCCTGAAAATCCAATTAAGGCACTTCTCACCGTCTTGCGTATGCGAGTAGAGCTGCTTGACAGGTGAACTTACTGTCAAGAGGAAGAGTCTATGGTTTTGTAGAATTCCTTCCAGCTGCATGAACAGTTCTTTCCATTCCACTTCCCAGAGGAAACAGAAGCGCCAACCCAACCTGGATTTTACTGTCAATCAGCAGGGAAATAGAACCTTTGACACCATTATATGAATATATATTTTGTTAATAACCTTGGATTCATAGTAGGTCCTCTGGGAGGAATGGGGAGGAGAAATTCCAAAATATTTCGTTGGAAAATTTCAGCCTCTCAAACTAGAGCCATTTCCAGTATGTTGTCCACTGATCGGAGAATGATTATATTTAGTGCTCGTAAACTCCGTTCCAGGAAAACATGGTAGTCACTTCAAAATGATGGGAAGAGGCATACACAAATATATTATTCTCAACTTCAGCTCTTTATAGCATGGGAGACCCTGAATTGGAACATGTCTGGTTTTGCTTGTTTGTTTTTTTACAGAGAATGCATTTTATTTTATTTTATTTTATTTTTCAAATTTCAATAGGGTTTTGGGGAACAGGTGGTGTTTGGTTGCACAATTAAGTTCTTTAGTGGTGATTTCTGAGATTTTGGGGCACCCATCACCCGAGCAGTGTACACTCTACCCAATGTGTAGTCTTTTATCCCTCACCACCCACCTCCCACCCTTTCCCTTGAGTCTCTAAAGTCCATTGTATTTTTTTTTTTTTTTTTTGAGAAAGATTCTCACTCTGTCGCCCAGGCTTAAGTGATCCTCCTGCCTCCGTCTCCCGAGTAACTGAGACTACAGGTGCCACCAAGCCTGGCTATGTTTGTGTTTTTAATAAAGTCAGGGTTTCACCAAGGTGGGCCAGGCTGCTTTCAAACTCCTGACCTCAAGTGATCCACCCACCTTAGCCTCCCAAAGTGCTGGGATTACAGACATGAGCCACCAGCGCAGCCCACTGTATTGTTCCTATGCCTTTGCATCCTCACAGCTGAGTTCCCACTTATGAGTGAGAACATAGGATGTTTGGTTTTCCACTCTTGAGTTACTTCACTTAAAATAATGGTCTCCAATTTCATCCAAGTTGCTGCAAACACCATTATTTTATTATTTTGTTCCTTTTTATGGCTGAGTAGTATTTCATGGTACATGTATATATATCACACTTTCTTTATCCACTCATTGATTGATGGGCATTTGGGCTGGTTCCATATTTTTGGAATTGCAAATCGTGCTGCTATAAACATGCACGTGCAAGTATCTTTTTCATATAATGACTTCTTTTCCTCTGAGTAGATACCCAGGAGTGGGGTTGCTAGATCAAATGGTAAATCTACTTTTAGCTCTTAAAGGAATCTCCACACTGTTTTCCATAGGGATTGTTCTAGATTACATTCCAACCAACAGTGTAAAACTGCGCCCTTTTCAACACATTCATGACAACATCTATTATTATTATAATTTTTTATTACGGCCATTTTTGCAAGAGTAAGGTGGTATCACATTGTGGTTTTGATTTGCATTTCCCTGATCATTAGCGGTGTTGAGCATGTTTTCATATGTTTGTTGGCCATTTGTACATCTTCTTTTGAGAATTGTCTATTCGTGTACTTATCCCACTTTTTGATGGGTTTGTCTGTTTTGTGTCACACAGAAGATCACGTCCAGTAAAAGCTCTGATGCTGATGTAGTCTCTATTACATTTCTCATTGGAAATTTCATTTGAAATTCTATTTCACCTTGAAATTTGTTGTTTGATGTCAGCAAAAAATTGTATCCTAAGTTGGAATATATTGACACTTGTAGTTCTTTAAAGAGGTACGCATTTTAAAGCTGAGAGACTGACACTGTGAAGCGTCAAATGATTGCTCAGATGTCTGTTTTCTTAAACTTGCTCTCACCAAGGGTTGTTTATTTAGTGATGTTTACATGCCTGGCTCCTTCCAAGCTTGTGGGACGCACACAGTGTTAAATAGAAGGAGAGCTTTACAGGCCGGGCGCAGTGGCTCACGCCTGTAATCCCAGCACTTTGGGAGGCCAAGGCGGGCGGGTCACCTGAGGTCAGGAGTTCAAGGCCAGTCTGGCCAACATGGTGAAACCTCATTTCTACTAAAAATACAAACATTAGATGGGTATGATGGTGTGCGCCTGTGGTGCCAGCTACTTGGGAGGCTGAGGTGGAATGGTCACTTGAACCCGGGAGGTTGCAGTGAGCTGAGATTGTGCCACTGCACTCCAGCGTGGTGAAAGAGTGAGACCCCCGCCCCCCAAAAAAGATGTGAACAATCAGAAAAGGAAATAAAGAGGTAGCTTCAAACTGGTAAGGACTTTTAATTGCACAGGGTTTGGTAATGCAGACTTGAAAAGGGATTGTCCAGGAAAAAGTGACATTGGAGCTGAATTCTAAAGGCTGAGAAGAAACCCACATTGCAGGCGGGAAAAAAATGTTTAGATAGAAGAGGACCTATTAGGGTTGGCCAGGACCTTTATGGGACTCAAACGATGTTTCCATGGACTGGAATGTGGAGGGAATGGTAGCTTAAAAGGTGAAGTTGCAAAGCTGAGCCAGGACAATGACCTTATCATCCTGGTGAGAGATTGATGGATTATTTTAAGTCCACTGGGGAACTACTGATTTCAGCAGAATAGCGACCTGAGGCATATATCAACAGAGATCCTCAAAGCTATGCAGAGGGAAGAAGGTGAGGGGAGAGGACAAGACAGTCTGTGGGGAGATCAACTGAAGCTCCCAAATGAGTTTGCAAGGGGATTGTTCCCTGTCTTCAGATGAGACTTCAGCTGCGGGTCTTATCTTGAGGGCAGCCTTCTGAGAGACCCCGAGGCAGATGACCCAGCTAAACCATGCCTAGACTCCCAATCCACAGAAACCATGAGATGATAAATGTATTGCCTTAGGTCACAAATTCCTGATGTGGTCCTAGAGAACAACTAGGTTGCAGGGGAACAGGTAGAATCTCGGGTTCAGCTGGGAGGGTGGCTACAAAAATGGGTTTGGATAAATAAAGTCAAGCACTTAATCATTGAAGATAGTAAATAAGAATTAGGGAATAGGTTTCAAGGATCAAAACTATGTCCCATAGGCCGGGCACGGTGGCTCACGCCTGTAATCCCAGCACTTTGGGAGGCCGAGGCGGGCGGATCACGAGGTCAGGAGATCGAGACCATCCTGGCTAACACGGTGAAACCCCGTCTCTACTAAAAATACAAAAAATTAGCCGGGCGAGGTGGCAGGGCCTGTAGTCCCAGCTACGCGGGAGGCTGAGGCAGGAGAATGGTGTGAACCCCGGGGGGAGGAGCCTGCAGTGAGCCGAGATCGCGCCATTGCACTCCAGCCTGGGTGAAAGAGCGAGACACCGTCTGAAAAAAAAAAATAAATAAAATAAATAAATAAATAAAAAACTATGTCCCATAATTTGGCTGCAACATCTGAGTCTCTTGCATTTCTTTTTTCGTTTCTGTCCTATTTGGCTCACTGTGCAGACCACATGCATATGCCAAACGCTAACGTCAAGGTCCCCTTGTCTCCAAATGCAGCCTTGTTGAATTCTGGTAGGCAGGAGAGACTTTCCTGCCCTTTCCTGGGGTGCCTGTTTCTGTTGCTCTTGACAAATTGAGGGATACGTCAGCATAGTTTTCATGCTGGAAAAAAATAATAGGGTCCCTACCACTGGATGTGCATCTTGTGGGTGAGCAATTGAGTCATATATGGGAACGCATTAGAAGGGGCTTGGTTGATATAGCTGCAATTATTGTCAGGAAGAAGCTACCCTAGAATATAAATCAATAATTCGCAATCTTCCTCTAATAAAAATTACCATTAATTAGGTCTTTTCAATCAACAAGAGGTGTCATCCATTGATAGGGCTATAAATAAATTCTGGAACCAACTTACGCAAATAGTAATTTTGCTTCCCTAATCAAAACCTACTCAGGTCGGGGATCGCGCTAAATAAAACATTAAATGCTCTCCTTTCTTCCTTTGATGTTCTACGTCTCTTGTTCATTACTGCAATAACAAGCTCAAATCAACCAACTACATGAGAATAATATAGAACTGAATTATGGTGAGTACGCTAAGCTTGGTCTTATCCATTAAATAGCAAAAGAGACCCTGTTCTCATTTATATTTCAGTGGGCTCTCTCTGTAGCTATCACAAATGTCATCCCTAGCATTTACCACAAAAATAAGATGTTAAGGAGGTGGAAGAGGGCAGTTTCTTTCAGCTTACCACAGAAGGTGGAATGAGGAAAGTGGGTCTTAAATTTCAGCATACAGGAGTAAAGCTAGATTTCATTTACAAACTTGTGTAAAGTTCTGGGAATTTTTATGTGGCAGAAACAAGGATAACCCTTCCATTTTCTCATCCCTATGAGGAAAAGACAAAAGACACATTATTGCCATTTCTTGTTAATTAAAATAACTTTTGAATGACATTTAACATTTCTAACATACAATATAGAAATGCAGAATATAAACATAATAAAGCAGAAGGAAAAGTTAATTGATGTTACAAAAGAATTCATCCTGGCTGGGAAGGGAGATGCAGGTGTAGTTTACAAGCATCTTTCAGGTATTCATATTTAATTTATACCCATCAAGTTATTTTTCTCCATCTGCTCAAGCTAGTAAGCACTTCCTCCAAAGAAACTTTAAAAGAATATGCACTCAGCAAGAAAAAGACAAATAGCTCTATTAAAAAAATAAGCAAAGTGTCTAAATAGACATTTCTCCAAAGAAGATATAAAAATAGCCACTCAACACATGGAAGCATCATTAGTCATTAGGGAAAAGCAAATCAAAACCACAAGGAGGTCACACTTCACACCCAGGGTGGCTAAAATTGAATAGATGGTCCTTAACAAGTGTTGACACGGATGTGCAGAAATTGAAATCCTGATGCGCTGCTGGTAAGAACATAACCTGGGGCAGCCACTTTAAAAAGCAGTTTGTCCCTTCCTCCAAATGTTAGACATGGAGTTACCCATGACCCCATCCATTCCTCTCCCAGATATGGACACAAGAGAATGAAAATGTATGTCCACATAAAAACACATATGTAAATGTTCAAGCAGCAGTATTCATAAGAGCTAGAAAGAGAAAACAAAGCATATGCCAACCAACTGATGCAGAGATAAATAAAATATGACGTATCCATATTCCACACTGCATAATAAAGCATTATTCAGTAAGAAAAAGGGATGACAAATTGATTCATGCTAAAATATGGATGGACTTTGAAAAATTGTGTTCCATGAAAAAGTCAGGCACAGAAGGCCACATATTGTATGATTCTATTAATTCAAAATCTGTAAACTATGCAAACCTATTAAGCCAGAAAGTATACTACTGATTTCCAGAGACTGGGAGGAAGGAGAAATAGGGACCTATTCGGTATGGGCTATCCTTTGGAGTAATGAAAATATTAGGGGATTAAATAATGGTGGTGGTTGCACAGCAAAGGGGATATACAAAAAATGCTAAACTGTACATTTTATAAGGGTGAATTTTAATTTCTTGCAGATTGTCTTAATAAGGTTGTTGTTTTTATAAAAGTCTTATATATGGATTCAATTCACTCTCAGTAGTAGTAACACTTAAAAGTGAGTCACTTTGTATCAGGCAAAAATTATAATATCCCACAGAAGAAACTGAATTTTTTTAAATCAGCTAATTCTTGTAAATTCTTAAAGAGGATGATGCTGAATTGACATTATTCCTTTGAGGCTGACCGGATGAATTCCTCTCAATCCCTATTCTTTCTTAGCTGCCCCCATTATAGAGGCTAGAAAAGCTAAAAAGCCCATTTCTTTGGTTCATAAAGGCAATAGCATAACTCTATTTATTTTTGTCCCCTTCTCCTTCTTTTCTGCCTGGAATATGGTCATGACACCTGAAGACACAGCAGCCACTTTGTAGGCATTAAGCAGTCAGTATAAAGACAAAGTCCAGTAGTCTAAGGATGGCAGGATAAAGGGCTGCAAAGAGCACGAACCTGGCAATGGGCAAGTATAAGCATCTGTGTCTGCACTGAACTCCTTATTTTGGGCTACTTGGTATATGAGAAAACATACATCCCTATCAAGTTATTCTTGAGATTTTCCTGATATTTGGAGCTACGTGAACACATGGTTTCTTCAACGTTGATTAATCATGCACAAAATATTCCCAGAAAATTCAATATTTGTGGTTCAGTTTGTAAGAGATTTTATTATTTTCATGCATATACCTTTCAAGACTAAATGAGCAAAGTGCAGACTATTGACGGAACGTATCTCAACATAGTAAGAGCTATTTATGACAAACCCACAGCCAGCATCATACTGAATGGGCAAAAGCTGGAAGCATTCCCTTTGAAAACCGGCACAAGACAAGGATGCCCTCTGTCACCACTCCTATTCAACATAGTATTGGAAGTTCTGGCCAGGGCAAATCAGGCAAAAGAAATATTTCAAAAATTGATGAGAAATTTGGCCAGGTGTAGTGGCTTACGCCTGTAATCCCAGCACTTTGGGAGGCCGAGGCGAGTGGATCACTTGAGGTTAGGAGTTCGACACCAGCCTGGCTAGCACGGTGAAATCCTGTCTCTACTAAAAATACAAAATAATTAGCCAGGTGTGGTGGCAGGCACCTGTAATCCCAGTTACTCAGGAGGCTGAGGCAGGAGAATCACTCGAACCCCAGAGGTGGAGGTTTCAGTGAGCCGAGATTGCGCCACTGCACTCCAGCCTGGGCGACAGAGCAAGACTCCATCTGAGAAAAGAAAAAAAATGGATGAGAAATTTATTCTCTGCATAAGTATCTATGCCTTGACTTAAAAAATTGAGTTCTAATCAAATACTGTTTTCTGTATCTGTAATAATTTTTTGCCTCTGTTCTCTGTGCATTTCTATTGAGTAGGAAGTTTTCTTCAATCAGTTACCCTTGGGGAATGAGAGTCTACATCCCCTGTCTGTTTTCTGTAATCTTCTGTTTATTGTAACTCAGGCTTTACAGGTGATAGATGCACTTTTACGGGATGCTGTGTTTCTCTCACATATTGGGCAATCCCGGCATGCTGATCATTCTGTATTGCAGAACACTGGTTGCCTGCTCGGGTAGTTTAGTGTTTCCACTCTCTTGTGACCAGGGGAGTGGACAGAAAACTTGGCAGTACTCATAACTCATGTCCTGGGTGTGGGAGCTGCTAGCCATAGCTAATCTTTGTCTTTTTTGTTTCCGTAAAGCTGTTAATACAAAGGAAAGAAAACGAGGTGTTGTGGATTTGTGTCCCTGCCAAAATCTCATGTCCAACTGGAGGAGGGGCCTGGTGGGAGGTGACTGGATTGGGGGTGGATTTCCCCCTTGCTGCTCTCGTGACAGTGAGTGAGTTCTTACGAGATCTGATGATTCAAAAATGTGTGGCACTTCACGCTTCACTCTCTCTCTCTCGCCACCATGAGAAGAAGGTGCTTGCTTCCCTTTCGCCTTCTGCCATGACTATAAGATTTCTGAGCCCTCCTAGTCATATTTGCTGTGAGAAGTTTTCTGTATTAATTTGTTTCACACTGCTGTAAATAACTACCTGAGACTGAGTAATGTATGAAGAAAATAGGTTTAATTGACTCACAGTTCCGTAGCGGGGACTACAGGCATGTGCCACCATGCCCAGCTAATTTTTGTACTTTTAGTAGAGATGGAGTTTCACCACGTTGGCCAGGCTGGTCTCGTACTCCGACCTCAAGTGATCCACCCGGCTTGGCCTCCCAAAGTGCTGGGATTACAAGTGTGAGCCACCGTGCCCGGCCATTATTAGCATTTTTACACCTCTGAAGTACTAGATATTGAGAGAGATGATGTAAGTCCTGAAGTTACAGAGCTCATCCCTGGCTAATTTGTATTCAATATTTACATCTGCGGTATTTGAAAGTTTTTGCTGTGTTTATGATGGCAATTTGTTTCCTCGTGACTTAGATCTTGCTTCAAGTTTCAAGGCGTAAAGAAGATGGATGACCCTAATGAGTACATCTTGAGCCGCGTGGTAGATATTGCATTCAAGTCTACGATGAATATTAATTCAAATGCCAGAATTTACAGCTATTTAAACCTCCTATTTTCCCCAAGAGTTTCCATGCATCCTCAGAGGCCAAGTTGGCGCCTAAAAGCTAGATTTGTTGATTGAGTTTAGTGCCCTCTTCTATATACTAAAAACTAATTTCAAAGCATAGTTAATTTGCGAAAATTCCACACATATTTATAATCTATCAGAAAAAACTGAAACTGTACACATCACAAAATCCACAGTTAGAAAATAGCTATGGATTGTGCCAATTTCAGTGCAAGCTTATATATTGCAGATTAAATCACAAATTTAAAAAAAATCTCCCTTTAGTTAGGCAAAGAAATATTCATTGTCGAGCCAGCATGAGAAAGCCCAGTGACAGGGAATGCTTTTTTCTTACTGGATATTTATGTGAAAAATGTAAGTGGCAGCAAATGAACAGCTCAAACTTTGAGGAAACCATCATTGGCAGAGCAAGAAACAATATATTTTGACATTTTAAAAATTTATGCTGTGAGGGGTCACTCCTTCCTGCCAAAGAAAATATTATGTACACATTTAATATACAATTGACCCTTGAACAAAACAGGTTTGAACTGCATAAGTATATGTATATACAGATTTCCTTCCACTTCTACTACCCCAGAGACAGCACAACCGAACCCTCCTCTTCCTCTTCCTCTTCCTCAGCTTGCTCAACCTGAAGAGGATGAGGATGAAGACTTTTAAGATGATCCACTTCCACTTAAAGACTTTTCTCTAGCTTACATTCTTTTCAGAACACAATATATAATACATATAGCATTAAAAAATGTGTTGATCAACTGTTTTTCCTTTCAGTAAGGCTCTGGTCAACAGTTGGCTATTGGTAATTAAATGTTTGAGGAGTCAAAAGTTCTATGCGGATTTTTGACTGCACAGAGGGGCTGTGCTCCTCACGCCCATGTTGTTCAAGAATCAACTGTATAATAAAATTGTTACAACAGTATGAATGAGTCCACTCTTTGGGAGTCACTGAAACCTATTCACCTCGCGAGTATGTGTACTCATGTAGATCTATTACCTCAACTCAAGTCTACTATTCTCTTAGGTTCTCAGGCAGACTTTAAAATAACAAAGTCAACTTAAAAGGGAAAAAATTACCCAAAAGTCTGCAAATATCAGAAGTAGTGGAGACAGAAAAATTCTCCAGATTCTTGGTAGTTCACTCAAGGAATACTGTGGGATTCTGTACTTCAGATGAGCAGTTTGCTTCAAAACACATGGAAATGTGTTCAGCACAAAGGCTTTAATGTTTGCATATAAAGTTTCACAAGCTGCCATGTGGCAAATCCATACAACACTGGGAAAACCAAGAAGCTCATACACTATAGAAAATATTGATTATTTAAGAAAATGATTACCATAATGGTGATGATGATGGTGATGATGGTGATGGTGTTGATGGCCATTATGTTGATGATGGTGACTGTGATGATGATGATGATGAGGATGATGATGACAGTGATGATGGTGATCATGATGATGGTGATGGTGATGATAATGGTGATTGTGATGATAATGATGATGATGATGATAGTGACGGTGATGATGGTGATAATGATGATGGTGATGGATGATGATGATGGTGATGGTGATGATGATGGTGATGGTGATAATGATATTGATAATGGTGGGGGCGATGGTGATTTATCATGGGGATGTCCGTATATACTGATATGGTTTGGCCATGTTCTCACCCAAATCTCATCTTAATTTGAAGCTTCCCTAATTCCCACATGTTGTGGGAGGAACCTGGTGAGAGATAATTGAATCATGGGGGAAGTTTCCCCCATACTCTTCTCATGGTAGTGAATAAGTCTCATGAGATCTGACGGTTTTATCAGGGGAAACCCTTTCACTTGGTTCTCATATTCTCTCTTGTTTTCTGCCATGTAAGACGTGTCTTTTGCCTTCCACCATGACTGTGAGGCCTCCACAGCCACGTGGAAGTAGGAGTCCATTAAACCCCTTTTTCTTTATAAATCACCCAGTCTCAGGTATGTCTTTATCAGCAGCGTGAGAAAGAACTAATACATAGACAAAATGGGAGAAGAGATAAAATGAATAGAAGGAAGAGCAAAGAGAAATTTAGAAAAAAAAAGAAAGAGTAGAATAAAAGAGGGAGGATCCTACACTGTAAAATATCGCTTAGTAGCCAGGAGAGAGCTACCTTGCTAGCAATTGCATAAACTGAACTCTTAAGGTATCCCCCTAATAAATATGTTGCATGTCTTGACTGCTTTTCAGAGAATCTGACCTAACATACAACCCTTGATTAAGATTATAGAAAATAAGTATAAGAAGATGAGGACCATCTCAAAAATAAATTCAATTTGTAAGGTCATCGATTGTAACAACTGTGTAATCAAAGTACCGCTCTGGTTTAGGATGTTCATAATGGGGAAAGCTATGCATGTATGGGGGCAAGGGTACCTTCCTCTTGATTTTCCTGTGAGTTTAAAACTGCTGTAAAAAATAAATAGAAGCATTTTTAAAATATTTACCTTAAGTGACAAGTATTGCACATATAACGTTTCTTATTTTTTCTCTTTCCTATTTTTTTTTTTTTTTTTTTTTGGAGACAGTCTCACTCTATTGCCCAGGCTGGAGTGCAGTGGTGTGATCATGACCACAGCTCACTGCAATCTCCACCTCCTGGGCTCAAGTGATTCTCCTGCCTCAGCTTTCCAACTAACTGGGACCACAGGCACGTGCCACCACGACCCACTATTATTCTTTTTTTGTATTTTTTTGTAGAGATGTGGTTTCATCATGTTGCCCAGGCTAGTCTTGAACTCCTGGACTCAAGCGATCCACCTGCCTAGGCCTCCCAAAGTGCTGGGATTACAGGCCTGAGCCACTGCACCCAGCCACACCTATAATTTTTCTATGCAAAAGATAAATAGTAGTTTTCTATAATTCTAATAAAGAGTTTATTATTGCAACAATAGATACTAGCTGGGAGGATTCTTGCTCTTGCCTCACTTTTGCCTTACATCACAGGCATTCACAGCCTCGGGTGAAATAGCACCACCAGAAATGGCTTACCATTGATCTAACATCTACGCATTTTACAGATCAGCAGGTCCTTAAGATTCTGTCCCAAATGCTCAGAATTCTCTAGGATTTCAGGTGTGTGGGTTTTGCAGCTGCAGTACATTTATGCCTGAAGGCATTACCTTTACTTCAGATTCATGTAAAATGGAACTCGTGAACATCAGTGGAAGCTGGAATCCTTTTCCCTTGGTTTTTACTGTAGGAACAGCCTTTAAACCACAAGCTATGTTGATTTAACTCCTTTGGGCAGCTCTCTGGTGGAACCTTGAACTACCACCAGCTGCAGGTCTCAGGCGTCTCTGAGTTTGCTTGTCTTGGGTTGGTAGACTTAATTCAGTCTTTGTTCTGCTTCTGTTTAACGGATGTAAACTGAGAGGCATAGAAATGTTGGCCTGGCCAGATTATTAGCTCAATCCTTGGTGAGAGGTGGGGAAAAGCGCCCTCATTAAATATTGCCACCAGATAAAAGCCAGTAGAATTCCAACAGGTAGATGGTCGATTCCAGAAAGAACAAAGAAAAAATGTTCTCTAGAGTCCAGAACAACTTTCACGCCCTTATTTATTCCTGAAGCTCATGTTATCATCAATACTATCATGTATTTGATCATTGTCCTTTGTTTCATGGAGGGACTTGAGGGGGTGAAAGTTTCGGTGAGGCTCAGGGATGACTGTATGGGTTTTTTGTTGTTTCTGTAACAAATTCCCAGAAACTTAATGTCTAAACAACGCAGGTATAGATCTTACTGTTCTAAAGTCCTAGAGGTCTCCCTGGGCTAAAATCAAGGCATTGGTAATATCATGTTTCCTTCTGGAGGCTCTAGATAAGTATCTGTTTCCTTGATCTTCCTGGCTTCTAGGAGTTTCCTGTATTTCTGGACTCATGCTAGTCATCCCACTCCAAAACCAGCAATGGCCAATAGAGTGTTTCTTACAAAACCATCTCTATTATGCTAACCCTTCTCCTGAATCTCTCTTCCACATAGAAGGAAACTTGTAATTACATCGTGCACACCCAAATAATCCAGGATAATCTCCACAGTTTAAGGTCAACTGACTAACAACATTAATCCCACCAACCACTTTAATTCCTCTCCTCTGGTCAATCTAATATATTCACAGCTTTCAGGGTTAGGATATGGATACCTTTTGGATACAGCCATTTGTTTACGTATATTCAATGTATGGAGGCTTTATTCTACACACCACAGTGACCACTCCTCTTATATCTTACCAATAAACAGACAGTGACTTTAAATTGACACAGCCATTTTTACATGGTTTTATCAAACCAGCCAGGCACAAATGTCCCTTGCATAAAAGAAAGGAGTGCAACGTTTCCTCTCAAATGTCATGAAACCGCAACTACAGAAAGATCACTTGATGGTTTCATCTCCCAAATTCCACAGATCAAATGGAAGAAAAAAGCTGATCATTTGGAAATTTGTAGCATTCTTATTTTTTGTATTTTTAATCAAAGAAAACTAAAATCTAGCTTAGTAAAATCACACCAACGTATCTCGCAATCTGATACCACCTGGTTCAATCATTTGCATTTCATGGTCTACTTGGATTTTTTCATTAAATTGGCAGCTTATAATATTGATTTTATTGTAATAAGTGGGACACCAAAGAACCAAGCCACAAGAGGAGTATTCTTGTGCAATAAATTATTAAGCAAGTGTCCTCATTATTAAGAAACAGATAAGGGAAAGATGGGGGAAGCCACACAATGAATAAAAAGGTGAGAAAATTCCAAGACTCTGCCTCTTTTCATAGGAACGCTGAAGAGTGAATCCTGGGTCTTCTTAGTTTGAATACAGAAAGACAGGTTTTCACAAGTACACATATGTCAGCCACTGCCTACTGGTCTCCCTGGGGGAAATACCTCCCAGACAGTTCTGAGTCTTTTTGTACTTTCACGTGGAGATCACAATAGCATAAGGACAGATTTCTCAAGAGAGTTACAGAAGTGCGGTGTTGAACCAAAAACACAAACAAATATTCAAACAAACACACACACATGCACATGCATACACACAGAGAAGATGGATCATGGCACATAGAAACAGTTTAAGGGTAAATGTAATCCAGTGAGTTGATGTGCCTCACCCATACCATCAGCTACAACAAAATACTGATTGACTTTTCTAGTAAAAGTAGTACCTTTTGGAATGGTAGATATTTGAGAAAGAAAAAAATTTAATAATGTGTTCTCAATAATTTCCTAAGGGGCCCCCTATTGCGGCTTATTAAAGAGAATTTGATATTGGGAAAATTCTTTTATTTTTTTATCTACATCTAAGCTCACAAACTGTCACCCTGCAAGAAATAAATTTTGCAAATGATGATCCATCCTTCTAAAGACACTATTATTTAGTGGTTTATCAGTTCTGTCACAAGAAGTCCGTGTCAGCCAAATGCAACAGCCAGAGGACTGGGGTACCTGATCTGCAAGAAGACACTACTTTTGGCTCCCTTCTCATCTTCAGTGGTTTCCAATACATGGAGAATATAGTTCAGCTTTTATAATGTATTGTGGAAATTCAGAGAAATGCTCTCATTTATATCTATTACTGGATCTTTTCAAATGTACTTTTGAATGATGATTTCAGAAAGCACTTTAATCAGAACAGAAAAGACTTTTTCAGATGTTAGGGAAAGAACATAGAATGCCCAGACATTGCCTAAGATTTTTCATGCCCCTTAGTAAGTGCTTTGCACTCATCTTTGTGGTCAACTGGGCTCAAGTGCCTACCCCTTCTAAACAATACAGCAATCCCTCATTCCAACTCTAGCCCTTATAAAACAAAATGACATTGGCTTTCTCATTTTCCTTGTCCACTATATCAAGTTTGCAAACTAAGCCATCCATCTGTTTTTGTCAATAAAGTTTTATTGGAACATTACAACATTATCTATGGCTACCTACTCTACAATGTTAGATAGAGTTGACTAGTTTGCACAGAAAGCCATAGTATTTGCTATCCAACCACTTTAAAAAATAGACAGAAATAAATTAGTCCATTCCCACACTGCTGTAAAGAACTACCTGAGACTGGGTAATTTATAAAGAAAAGAGGTTTAATTGGCTCATGATTCCACAGGCTATATAGGAGGCATGGCTGGGGAGGCCTCGGGAAACTTACAATCATGGCAGAAAGTGAAGGGGAAGCAGGCACTCCTCACATGGCCAGAGGAGGAGGAGGAGAGAGAGAAGGGGAGTGCTACACACATTTAAACAACCAGATCTCGTGAGAACTCACTCACTATCACGAGAACAGCAAGGAGAAAATCCGCCCCCATGATCCAGTCACCTCCCACCCGGCCCCTCCTTCAACACTGGGGATTATGATTTGACATGAGATTTGGGTGGGGACACAGGTTGTTCAGGAAGAGACAGAAAAAAGGCCGTAGGCACCAGAATGGCCATATGAGAAGTAGTTTGTAATTTCAGATGCATTATTCTTTACCCTATTCTTTGGTTAGAAATGAGACTTACTCCTCAAAAGTAAATGTTACATGCAGTTTCCTAAGCATATGAGATGCTTTAGAAGTCTTTAAATAATTGCGATTTGTTCTAGTTAATTCAATCTCTCTTTTTTTTTTTTTTTTTCTGATTTGGGTTTAAGTGACAAAGGAATCAGGTCTTATACCTGTTTTCAGATGCTTTTTATTCTTCCCAAGAAATAAAAAAAATTAAATATTAAAATTATAGTCATTTTTTTAACCTAAGATTGGATTTATTTAAAGACTTACTATATTTCCATGATAAAAAATGTGTGTATGTGTGTATGTATGTGCGTGTGTATGTGCGTGTGTGTCCTATAAGTGACTCAACATTTATAAGAGTTGATAAATCCATCAGGGTCAACAAGAGCAAATTACTTGTACATATGGTAGTATGAAATTATTTATGTTAGTGTGAGGTGTGTAAAATAAATCATTAGCATTTACATATTTAATTTCAGCTTCAAATGATGCAATTCTTTAAATAAGACTTGTAATCCCAAATGTTCATGCTCGTTATTTTTGCGAAGACCAGATTGAAATTTAACCATCTTCTTCCTAAAGTTGTGGACTGACAGAAAAAACTGCTCTTTTTAAAAAAGTAAACCAGAAATTATTCTAATGCTACCTTTTAAGTATGAAATTATAACATTAATAAAACTATTCTATGCCCTCTTAAAATCAGTTTCTGAATATAACTTTTTTACTCTGTCCCAATATAGGAATAGTTGTGAGTAGGTAACCATTCTGTTGTGTACATCTTTTTCACACCATCTAAAACCCTAAGTGTTCAGGCTGGTCATGGTGGCGCATGCCTGTAATCCCAGCTACTCGGGAGGCCGAGGCAGGAGAATCACTTGAACCCAGGGGTGGAGGTTGCAGTGAGCAGAGATCAGCCTGGGCAACAGAGCGAGGCTCTGCCTCAAAAAAAAAAATAAATAAATAAGTAAATAAAAACCATTAAGTGTTCAATTGTATCCATTCTATAATTTGGCAAAAGTTTTTGTCTTATTTAAAATTTACACTTACTTTTTGAGCAGTCTGAACCTTTGATGGGATTTATCAGAAGAAGATAATTGATTTTACAGAAATGTTTGCTGCTGTCTGAAAACAGGAATCACTGAGCTTTATTTTGAGAGCTGACAGATGGGTTTCCTATATCATAAGATTTTTTTCTGACATTTCTCAAAATATCCGCAAGAGTAAGCAGAATATCATCATTTAAGTAGCAATTTTTGACATCCTTTGAGTCACAAACACTTTTGAGTAACTGATCAAAATTATTGGCCTCGTCCAGAACAATGAACACATGCATCTTTTCAGAATTTGACGGGATTTTGTACGCATATATAGGTCACTAGTTAAGAATGCCTCCTTCGAAAAGTTAATTGTCCTTGGAAAATTAAGCTGCCTTTTGTAATTTGAGAGGAACAAGAATTTAAAGAGATAACTATCAGCAGATATTCACAATGAAAATGATATGCTGCCAGTATGTCCTGAACTTCCATGCATAAAAGAAAATGATTTCCAAGAATTAGAATTGATCATGGCCTTAGTGTTCACGCGGATGTTATAAGAAGAGTAAGCATCTTCAAATTCTTGAATCTATTTTTTTAAAGGTGATCATTTCTTAGGTAGAAATGGGTAACTGCCAACAAAAATGGATTGTTCAATCAGTTTCCCTTGTGAGTAACAGAGTGGCAATTTGTCTTCTGTTGCTGTTGTTAGATTTTAGATTCTCCACCAGGTTCTATTTAAGAGTGTTCAACCAATGGGTAAAATACATATTTTAAGTAATATCAGGAGGATTCAATGTCACTTTTGACAATTTTAATTTAATGCCCAGTTCCTTGAGTTACTATTGACAACAATTTCTTACAATAATAAAAGCATATACAGCTAGATGGTACAGTTTTAATTGGATAGGTCAGCATGACGCTTATACATGAAGATCAGCCAGATGCGGTGGCTCACGACTGTAATCCCAGCACTTTGGGAGGCTGAGGCGGGCAGATCACTTGAGGTCAGGAGTTCGAGACCAGCCTGGCCAACATAGTGAAACCCCATCTCCACTAAAAAAATACAAAAATTAGCTGGGTGTGATGGGACTACTCGGGAGGCTGAGGCAGGAGGATCACTTGAACCAGGGAGGCGGAGGTTGCAGAGCTGAGATTGTGCCACTGCACTGCAGCCTGGGTGACAGAGTGAGACTCCTTCTCAAAAAAAAAAAAAAAAAAAAAAAAAAAAGAAGAAGAAGAAGATGACTCCCAAGTCATCTTGGGATTAAATACCACACCGTACAGTCGTTGACGTTCATGATTTTGACCCTGAGTTTCAAGAACAAGTAAAATTAAGCAAAACTAAATGCCCATCAATGAAATACTTCTCAGGAATTAAGCAAACAAAAATAAATGCTACTAATTCAAGAATAGCATAAATGAACCTCAAAAAAATTTAATCACTGCAAGAAGCCAGACACAAAAGAATACAGAGTGTGTGCTTCCCTAATATGAAGTTCAAGGTCATTCAAGACTGATGTCATAATAGGAAGTTCAAGATCAGTCAAGAGAAGTGGTTGGCTTGACGAATGGCCTTTGTTGGAAATAGGCATGAAGAACTTCCCTGGGAGGATAGAGATGTTTTACATCTTGTTCTTAGTGATGCTTACTTGGATACAACAGTTTTTTTACCAAAGTGCATTAAGCTGCATACTTATGGAGTGTATATTCTTTTCTGTATTCATTTTACCTTAGTGAGACACTATTTGTAAAGACAATAAGCTAAGTTAGCCTCTGATAAAAATGTATCTCTAAAAGGAACAATTTTACAGGATTTTAATACAGCTTATGTAATACATTTCATGTATGAAATACTATCCTATATCGTTAGTGTGCCTAACAACACAATTTGGGAAACTCTTATTTAAATGGTATTCAGTATTTAAAGAAGACATCAAATTATAGCCCATTTGTTAAAATGAATGTTTCCTTTTAAAATGGTCAGATTTTTTTTTTTTTTTTTTTTTTTTGAGACGGAGTCTTGCTCTGTCCCCCAGGCTGGAGTGCAGTGGCGCAATCTCGGCTCACTGCAAGCTCTGCCTCCCAGGTTCACGCCATTCTCCTGCCTCAGCCTCCTGAGTAGCTGGGACTACAGGCGCCCGCCAACACGCCCGGCTAATTTTTTTTTGTATTTTTAGTAGAGACGGGGTTTCACTGTGTTAGCCAGGATGGTCTCGATCTCCTGACCTCGTGATCCGCCCGCCTCGGCCTCCCAAAGTGCTGGGATTACAGGCTTGAGCCACCGCGCCCGGCCTAAAATGGTCAGATTTTGAAAAACTGCCTTGGGTGGCATAGCTCAGTGATAAGTGATTCCAAAAAAATGACACCTTACTACAGAAAGTTGAAGAAGTGGAGATTTTGAATTTCACTGTTAGAAACATAAAACTGATTCTCAAAAGTTAATGTCAGTGAGTGGAACTAATTAAAAGATATTATAAAATTTGTTTTTTTCTTCATTTATATTCTTAACAGGTACACATAATAAACTGGTAATTTTTTTAAGATCCAGTTGCTTATTTTCTTAATGATGCTAAGAAAATCATTTTTTAAATTTATTTTTCTCTCTTAAAATGTATTAAAGCCATCACACACTCCAGGACACTAAGGAACCTGCCAATTTTTCAGATGAGCCCTCATAAGTACACATATAAAAAAGTATGATGTAATTGCTGTGAAAAAGAAAAAAGAATATTGCTAAGCTAATCTAATTATCTCACCTACAAAATCACGACAGGCCAGAAAAAAATCATTTTTCTGTTTGGTACACATCTTCAATAATGTCAATTATTTGGGGGAACAGAATGTAAAGCTTTCAACTCATTAGAAACAACATAACCTTGAGGATTTCCTGAGTGTATTTAAAAGATGAGAATTCTGTGCTATTATGGGTTAAATCGGTAGTGGTTCATTTTTAAGCATACTTATTTCGTGAAAATTTATGAGGGTGGATTTTTCCTCCTTAAACTCTTGGTACATACTAAATCTACAACCTTCGGTGCTTCCAAATGAGACCAAACTGCTTTGCTACATATTCTAAGCAAAGGAATGTGCGATGAAGATTGTGGCAGACCCCTTTAACTTAATGATTTTTTACATCGCTGCAAGCCTCTTGTCTCAATAGATTTTTCTCTGCCAATTGTAACTAGAGCTGTAACTCCATTTTTGTCTGCCCCTGGTAAACAGGTCTGATAATATGTGTATATATATATATATATATCCACACACACATATGTATATATAGTAGATTATATATTATATATAGTAGATTATATGTGTTATATATTATATTATGTATTATATCTATTATAATGTATATATAGTATATAATATATAATCTACAGCCTACTCCTTGAAGGAAGGCAGGAGTCTGTTCTCCCTGGAGTCCAAACACCCAGTGAACTCAGAAATGACCAGTGATATCAAATTTGTCATTGTCATTAAAAAATAAACTTTAGATTGTGGGATTTGTTTTAGTATCAAATTAGGATACAATAAAATATAGAAAGCTGACATGACTTGAAAAAAAACAGCTAATAACTTAATGGAATTTGAATCTACAATTCAACTTGCTTCCCTGAATTGCCACTAATTAATTTGCTCTATCCTTTGCCTACAGGCCGAAACCATACACCATAGCTGTTATTTCTGTTTTTGTTCCTCACGACTAAAACTCACAGTGGAGCAAGCCAATAGATACAATAAAATATTTTATAAATCATTTGGAGAAAAATATAATCCATTGAAGAATGGAAACTTCCCTCAAAATAATGCTAAGGTTCAGATGGATTTTTTTTCATATTTGCAAGTTAATCCTCATCTGAAAATCTCAAGTGCATTATAGTTTATATTTGCTTTTTGAATAGAATTTGTGCCAGATATTAAACCATTTGCTTCTCTGTTTTACTCTTTTTTTTCCTTTCATTGCTTTGTGCTTGAGAGAGAAAATTTTTTTGCAGGTTTTATAAAGACATGAGATGTTGGATCAAAACATATATTTTTTACTGAGATGTAACTTACACATAGAAAATGCATAGATTTAAAGTACTGTCTTTGCTGCCTTTTGTCTGTTGTATACATCCATATGACAATGAAGCAATTTAGGATACAGAACTTTTTTCATTATCTTAGAAAATCACCCCATCTAACCATTCTCCACCAATTAACTCTTCCACAGAGGAGACCTTTATCTGACTTCTATTGGCCCTGAAAATGTTTTTCTCTTCTTATATTACTTAATAATAAGAAAGTAGTCTGTAGGTTTTTAACTCAATAGAACACTTGAGATTCATTATGACGTTGTTTTTGTCAGTAGCTTATTCATTTTTATTGCGGTCGGTATTCCCTTGAACAAATCCATCACAGTTTCTCCTTTTTTTCAGATGTTGGGCATTTGGGTTATTTCCATGTTTTGACTGTAACAAATAAAGGTTCTATAAACATTTGTGTATCTGTCTTTGTAGAACATGTTTCGGACAGGTCAAATCTTCTGTAATTCCTCGTGATTTTTTTTCCTATGACCACTGAGTTTTTAAAAATTATCTTAATTTTAAAAATATATAGGGCTTTCTCTGTCTCCGTGTCTGTCTTTCACTTCCTCTTTGTCTCTATGTCTTTCTCCCAATCCTTCCCCTTTCTCTCTCTCGCGCACACACATCTCTTGCTTTGTTTTATGCCGTGGGGTCTTCCTATGTATTTGCCATTGATTTATAATTTAACATTCTTTTAGCTAGGGAATATATTTGGTATGATTCCAATCCCTTGATAAGTTTTGAGACTTATTTTAAGGCACAGCACATAATCAATTTTAGCGAATGTGCACTTGCAAATCAGTGTACCTTCTGAAGTGGCTGGATATACTGTTCCATGATAGTCAATTAACTAAATTTGGTTGATAAGGCAATTGAAATCTTTCATATTTTTTCTGAATCTTTGTCTGTTGGGTTACTGAGAGTGAATGGATTTTTTCCTATTTCTCCCATTACATCTATTTTTATTTTCTACATTTTAAGCTCCATTCTTAACATTTCTTTCCGTGCAAGCCTGCAGGAGAGAAATTCCTTCAGCAATTTACAGTTTTCATTCCATTGTTTTCTGCACACCCATGTTTAAGGGAAACTGTAACATTTCATTTATCTCAACGTTTTGCTCACTGTAATGTGTCTTTTTATTCCCTCAGACTGTTTGAAGGTTTATTTATAATTTCAGTTTTCATCAGATTGACTACGGAGTGCCCAGGTGCAGCTTTCTTTGTTTCATCCTGCCTGGGAATCTCACATTATTTGGGTAATGTATTTTATCAGTTTTAGGAAGGTATTGGCCATTTTGTTTTTCAATATTATTTGGCTATTTTCTCAGTCTCATGTCTTTCTGACGCTCCAATTACACACACAACGTTTGATGTTGTCTATCAGTTGACATCTGCTGTTTTCTGTTTATCTACTTTTTTACTTACAAATTTGGCGTCAGTTTGGATATTTTTTATGGACCTATGCCAAAGGTTACACAAACACACACACACAGTTTGCTTTTTAAGTTTCCTGTTGAGTAACTCTAATAAATATGTCATTTTAATAACGTAATTTTATTTCTGGTTTAAAAATAATTATACAGGAAATTATTTTATAAATAATATATAAATTCATAATTATACATAATAAAAAATTCTGGTGCCACTTTATAGTTTTCACCTCTTTACTAAAATATCCACTCTTGTTTTCCTTCTTCTTCTGCATGAATTCCTATAACATAAATACCTTGTCTGATAATCCTAATATTTCTAGATCTACTTTTATTGACTATTTCCTGTCTTGTTCATGGGTTACACATTTATAATTCTTTGGAAGTCTCATTATGTTTGATTTGCATGTCAGATATTTTGCATAAAAGCATAGTAGAATGTGAAATATGTAATCTTTTTCTCCAGGAGAAAATCTGTCATTTTTTTTTCTTTCAAGCCCCTAAAGTGTGGGCTTGTGCCAATTTGACCTCTAGTTGAGCTGCATCTATGCTTTCTACTGCTTTAGTTTAATTTTCTAGCGGCTTTAAGCTTTCCAAAGACATGTTCTGGACTTTCTTTTCAGCATCCCTTGCAATCTTGAGCACTTGTATCGTTTCATTTACTGGGTGGCTTCCCTTGTTTACTACCCAGCATTCATCTTCTAGGAGTTCTCTTAGCTTTCCAGTTCTGCTTCTCTATTTTTGTTTTAGGGAGACCTTTTTCTCCACTAATCTCTTCCCCTAGTCTTTAGAGGGCAACTGCCTTGCAATCTGTGAAGGTCAAAGATGCTTTGAAGAATCTCTCTCAGCATTTTTCTGCTCCTGCCTTCAGAGAGTGGCTTTATAGAACTAGGGGTGGGCCTGAGGACCTCGTAGGGATATATCTCAACTCCTGTGTCCTGTGCCCAGGCATGCATGCACTGCTCATACATTCTGGGAAGACCTAAAAGTGGGGGATCCCCGGTACCTCTGGCGCAGACCCTCCTGGAACTCTAATCTGTCTTACCAGCCCATTTGGTTATGGAAAGTTTGTTATAATTTTGGATTTTAAAATAAATTGCTACCCCTTTTCCTTCTTGTACTTCTTGCTCTAATCCATCAGGGAGAGGAAAAGCCATGGCCCATGTCTCCCTCACAAGGAAATCATCTCATTTCTACTGATTGCAGTAGATTTCTTTGCCTCCTGTGTTTATAATAAATTTAATTTGTATCATATCCAGTGTGTTTGGGTTGATAGGATGAGCGTGATATTCTCTCATTACTTTCTATATTCTAATTGGAAGCAGAAGAAGCCCAGATATAAAATTTAAATTGAATGGCTACTAAAAAAGAACTGAAGGCAATTATTCACTTAACCAATAATTCTGACATATGAAAATATATTTTGTATATTTATAAGTATGTAAATATACAAATATGGAAGTATATACAAATTCAAATAGTACATTTTATAAATATAAGTACGTATATTATATATGCTTATATACACATATTTATTTATGTAGTAAATGCAGTATAGTACACATATAGTATTTTTTTTTTTTTTGAGACAGGGTCTCACTCCATCATCCAGGTTGGAGTGCAGTGGCATGATCTTGGCTCACTGCAACCTCCACCTTCCAGGTTTGAGCAATTCTCGTGTCTCAGCCTCCCGAGTAGCTGGACTTACAGGTGTGTGCCACCACACCCAGGTAATTTTTGTATGTATATATAGTTTTGTTTTTTTTTAGTAGAAACAGGGTTTTACCATGTTGGCCAGGCTGGTCTAAACTCCTGGCCTCAAGTGAATGACCCACCTCAGCCTCCCTAGGTGCTGGGATTACAGGTGTGAGACACTGCGTCTGGCCTATACATATTGTATTTATATGGTATATACTATATAGCATTTATATAGTATATAGTATTTATGTAGTATATACTATACACATGTTTATATTCACTATCTATATTATATATGCATACACATCGTGTAAACATATATAGTATACATATAGCATATACTATATATGGTATATATAATGTAAATTTATACCCACTATATATTTACACTATATATTTATACATACTGTATATTTATATGCACTAAATGTAGTATATATTGTGTATATAAATATGTATATAGTATATATTGTATATAAATATGTATATAGTATATACTATATATGTGTATATTTACTATATATAATATATACATGTATAAGTATAATTGTCTGTCAGTTTCTGCAGTGTACTAGTTCCAGGATCCCAGCAGATATCAAAATCCAAGGATGCTCAAGTCGCTGTAATAAAAAGGCATAGTATTTTCATATAACCTATGCACATCCTCCTGTATACTTTAAATAATCTCCAGATTACTTATGTTACCCATATAACGTAGATGCTATGTAAATAGTTGTTATACTGTATTGTTTAGGGAATAATGACCAAAAAGTATGTACATGATCTGTACAGTTGCAATTATTTATGTTTTGTTTCCAAATAGTTTTGATCTTAGGTTAGTTTAATCCCTGGATACGGAGGGCCAACTGTGTGTGTGTGTGTATATATATATATATATATATACACAAGCCAATAAGTATCTAGCTTTAGCTTTATATGTAGATTTACATGTGAATTCTATACCTATGTAATTATATATACATATGCATATACACACATACAATTTCATACCTATGAATCTTCTGAAACCATTTGTATTAATGACATTAAGTAAGGTCCAACCATTGTGAACAATAATGGGAACGCTTTTATTTGTAGTCAGTATTATATGACCTGGCAACAGAGAAGAAAAAGACCATAGCTACTTAAGGTTTCCCACAATAGACACTAATTTCACAGCCCATTTTGTAATCCCTGCATACTCAGGCCTCCACAAAGTTATTTGAATGGGTTTTATTGAACATTGCTATCTCAGGAACATACTCAGTTCTTTGTAACCTCCAATATTAAAAAGTTCAAATAATTATATTTGTACAATGATGGCATATAGTACATTACACTCCATAAATTGGAGAATGTGCATGCAGAGTTGAGATAAAAGGTATTAGGGATAGCCTACTGAAGAAGAATCCCTTGGGAATGATAGTGCCGAAGTGTCTCTGTGTTGAGGAGTAGTTAGAAACCACACCTCCCAGGCTCAGAAATGAAGAAGGAGAAAAAGACATTTTCCCCAGAAACAGAGGTCGAACTGACTTCTCTGCCGTGCTGTAGCCTCTTTTCTAACTTTCCTAATTGACCTTTGCATGCTCTTCATTTCTATTATAACACAAACATTCTCTAATACCATTCCTTTTGTTTGACCCAACTTGCCTAGCCAAACCTCAGTCTGTGTTGTAACTCCCACACCTGTTGCAGTTTAAAAAGCAGCTGTTACTCTTTAGTTTGGCCTTCTCAGAGCTATCAAGTTAGGTTGGATTCAGCTGTCTGGTTCTGCGAGTTAAGGTCAGGCTGCCCCAAGGCTCTGGCCAGGGTAAGTCAACTAAGTGGCTCTCTCCCTCCTTGGAGGCAGCTGGCAGGTGACTGGGGGCTTCTTGATCAAAGATGAACCCAGATGTGATTTGTCTTGGGTGACAGACAGGTACAGACGGAAGGGATGGAGCAGTAATCTTCACATAGCTATAGGATAGGAGGAATTTATATTGGATGGACATGGATACGGAGAAGGACGAAAAACCATGTTTTCTACTGTCATCAACCTCCCACACCTGGATGCCCTTTCAGGTCAGCTGGTACTCTTGACTAAGTCAAACCTTCTAGTTTGCGACTGCCGAGCTAGCTTCTGTGTTCCAGCTCATCCCAGCTTTACCTGTGTATTCAAACCTCTCCCCAGTATAAATTATATATTCCTATCAGCCCCCAAATAGGACTTTCTGGTTTGCAAGTCTGAATTTGAGGGATAATCCTATAATCAGTAATTATGCACTTGTAGTTAAAATATGATTTAGAATAAGGTCATCAGGTGAATAATACTGGCTTGATGAAGGACACACAAATATGCTTAATAGTAAGAATTTGGGGGGGAAGGACACTGCTAAAATGAGAGATATGTAATGCATGCAATTATTCCTTAACTTTATGTAAAATTATAGATAACCTTCAAAATACAACATAAAGCATTAATAGTGTCAAATTTCTACTTAAAAAAATCAGGTGCATAAGTTGTATGTGGATATATGTGTGTGTGTATGTTTTTTGTGTCTATGCACATACACACATATATATGTATATACATATATGTATAAAACTGTATTGCAATGCCTCCAATAGGCGGCTATTTATTTGAAAGTCAAATCTATTTAAATTAAATACAAATTAAAAGTCAGCTTCTTCATTTATACTTGCCACACTCAAGTGCGTAGTGGCCGTACAGTTTATGCCTACCATACCAGGCTGTATAGTAGTCGAATATTTGTTTCTTTATAGAAAATTTCCCTTGTTCTTTGATAGCCATTATATTCACAGATGCTTTAATTATTCATAAGAGGATCACATCTCTTCCCGGGGGTTTAAATGGCCACTATCTCCATGTTTTTCAATCTGCCCTATGCTGAACTTACTTTAAAAAAGCAAATAGTAACAGAAAAGGATATTCCCATCACGGATAATTTCCAAAGAAGAAATTACATTGAATAGTTGAAAAGTGCAGCCTGTGTTGTGCTTTGGGTGAAAGTCAATAGGACTGGGCCTTGTCACTGGAAAATGACAATAGGTAAAATAGGCTCTGCCAATCAGTTCTGGTATGCTCTGCCTTTAAACAGAACTGAAAAGAGAGAATGGCACTTTCTCAGTTGGACAATCCAAACCGTTGATCATTTCATGACTCTCAGTTCAAAACTATGAGTCTCAATTTTTAATTCTGTCCGGGGATAACGGGTTTGTTCTATGTTCTGTTATGAAAAGTATTACATTTCTTGTGGATCATGCATATGAGAGAATATTTACCAAGGCAGAATTGTTGCATAAACAACTGAAGCTGGGCTGGGCGCAGTGGCTTATGCCTATAACCCCAGCACTTTGGGAGGCTAAGGCAGGAGGATCCCCTTAGCAATCTTAGCAATCTTGAAGCCAGGAGTTTGAGACTAGCCTGGGCAACACAGCAAGACCCCATCTCTACAAAAAAAATTTTTTTTAATTAGCCAGGTGAGGTGGCGTGTGCCTGTGTTCCTTGTTACTCAGGAGGCTGAGGCAGGAGGATTGTTTGAGCCCAGCAAGTCAAGGCTGCTGTCAGCTATGATCGCAGCACTGGACTCCAGACTGGGCAATAGCACCAGATCGCATCCCTAAAACACACACACACACGCACACACACACACACACACACACACACACACACTGAAGCCACACCGTATAAAGCTATATAGCTTGTGTAGCTTCACTGGCCTCCTCTTTGTGGCTTAGTTTAAATCTATTTGAGGACTGAGGGATGTTCTTCAAAATAACTTTTGTCTCCCACACATGGTCTTGGCTGCCTTCTGCCCCGATCATTTATTCAGTTGTTACCAAGTGACAGGTAAGCACTGGAGACCAGTTTCCAATCGGCTCTGGCTGTGCCCAGGTAGAAGGAAAATCCAGCCAGATATGAGTGCTAATTTTGGTCTTTTACATCAGCTACTAGCTGAAGCTTTTTATACCCATGCAGGTCATCAACTCAAGATTATACATCACTGATCTCTTGTTTTTCCCAGGACAAATGACTTCTTCCATTCTCAGGAGAATAGTTATTTAAGTCATGATATAGTTATCTACACTTCCTTAAAATGCAGTTGGTTAAATCATTCTCTTGTAGGTTTTCCCATGTACCTTCTCATTTTCTCTTAAAACCATAATAGCGCATGTCATCCTAAAATGCATGGTTTCGTTGATTCAAGTGTGCAGTGATTTAGAGACTCCTCTTAATTATTTAAAATTATCTTGGTTTGATATCTAATATTGATAGATCTTGCCTTCCAAAGTAAAGTTAAAGAATTGAGTCATTGACTGGAAATCTCTGCAAAATTAAAAATAGACTTGCATAGAGGAGAGAGTTCAGGAAGAAGCTGGTGTTTTTCTTAACAACAGTTACTTGGATTCAACCAGGGAAATGAGGAAAGAGACTGTGGTATCTATAACTTGTTTTTTCAGATAATGTTAAAGCCTAGCTCTTATATAAATGTTGTCCTTTTTTAGAACCTTAAAAACAACAGCTTTCAAACAATAGAGGAAGAAGTGACATCAGTATGATGATAGCTGACAACAACAGTCATGAAGTCAGGAAAATATTCCACTTAGATGAGCTTCTTATATCTTTAACTGCATTAGAATGAATACATAAGACTTTTCTTCTTTTTTATGACTGATATTGATAAAAACCAAAGTTATAATGGTCAATACATGTTTAAGAGCTAAAGAGATGTCATATGGATTACACATTCATTAATTTTCATAATGTATCTTGGAAACATAGTGATGAATTCTGGTTCCGCCACTGTGTTTTCCTGCTTTGAAGTGGCTAATTATTTGGGCAAAGAGAAGTTTGATGGTCTCTCTACAAGGTACTCAGAAGAGAAAACGTCATGCCTTGAAAATGTGTATCATTAGTGACTGCTCTATTTGCCACTTTAGCAACTTTCCTGCCATGTGACTTCAGTTCTGAGTTTTAAATAGGATAGTCTAAAGGGGCTAGTCTGGGCCACTGTACTCCTGCCTGTGGTTGGGGTCAAAGCTACAGTTTGTGTCAAGCATGTTTCATCTCTATTTCTTCTGAAGCACAGACAACAGGGGCCATGGCATGTCACTGGAGGTGAAGGTAAACCTACCAGTGCAGGCACATGTTAATCCTCCACTCACATCATATGGACTCATCTTCTATTGACCAAACACAATCGTATGGTCAAAGTCAAGAGGAGAGAAATGCTTATCAATGAGTGAATATATTATTATTTGGAAAAAAGTGAAAAATTAGGACAAATTATTGGTTCTTCCACATGCATCTTCTTGTGTGAGTTGGAAGATAAAGTGTTTACTGTTAGACAAGGATAAAACATTACACTTAAGTACTGAGAGACGGATGGATAAAGAGTGATCGCAGTCGCATGGGCTTAACCATTGAGTCAACTGTTCTGAGTCAGATATGGGAGACAGGAATGACCAAGACAGTGGCACTGGCTTAAAGGAGTACAGTTCCATGCATTTGAACATGATATCATGATGTAAGGTAATGAGGATATCTATAAGAGAAGGGCACCAATTTGTACCCAAGTATGGAAAACTGGAAGTAGATTGAGGTTTGGGAAGAGTGTAGAACTCAAGTCACAAGGCCAGCCTTGGAATATGAAGTCTGCCTTCATCAAATAACACTTCTGAGACTCAGTGTCTTCCACCCGAATGTCCCAGAAAACAGTACAATCTAAGTAACGTGACTCTTTAAGATTCCCCTGACATAAGGCAGAATTAAGTTTGATGAAGGAACTGGCAAATTATAGTGATGATACTGAGAACCCTAGAGCTTAATGAATTTGTCTAAGTTACTTAGAGTCAACAGAAGATCCCAAATGTGAAACTGATTCCTCTTGATGCCTTTAAACTGGGTAAAGGATCCAATTAGGAACTCTTGATAATTCTAGAAAATTCCACTTCTTCTGCCTGTTGGAAATTTTCTTTACATGACCTTCAAGACAGAACATGAGTGGTTTATTATACATCTTCTGCTACATTGGGCTATAAACCTATGCTACACGGACCTTCCTACTATAATTTGGTCCAAGCCATCCCATATCACTTTGTCATTTGGTTACCAACATTGTTACCTTGGACGATACAGTACTTGCTTACAGACTGGTGATAATAATGTTGTCCTGCAACAGATAGCTGCCTCTAACATATTTCCTTAAACATTTGCCCAAACCATTCAGAAACACTGGAATTTTTTTGTTATAATATTCTGGAGTCTGGCTGGAGATTATTCAATCACTGTTGTCACCAACCTAAATCAATGTTGCATGCAGTGGAATAAATAACTTGGCATAATAAACTGTTTCATGCATTTTTGTAAGAAGCTTGTCTAACTTCAGCCATTTCTTCCCCTTAAAAGTGACTTTGAAATTGAGCATCATTGCATAATTTTGTGACAGCTGACTTACATTTTTGAGGTCAGATATTTAGAAATAACTAACCTTGTATGAGGATGACAAGACATGTTATAAATGAAGACAGAAAAATGCCACCTTTCCCATTTTTAAAAAATTTCACGTGCCTCCTACACACCCAACAGCTAGTTACATTGTCTCATTTTCTCAGCACTTTTTTTCCCCCAGCACAGAAACAAATTGGAGATGATAGACAATGCTCTCTTGGCAAATTCCAAAAGGATGTGAAATTTCAATGTCATGTATAGTCCAAGACCCTATTTTCATGTGTTCATGATATAAATTTCAGCCGATAAAATCAGCATTAATAAATAGATTTATACATGAAACTGAATATTTTCTAAAAATCACATTTCATTGTGCTCTTGCTGAATTGGGGAAAAGGGTGGTTGTGTGGAAGAAAGAAAATATGCATACATTTTCAGATACCATGTCTTATTATTAAAAGTGTATCTTCCCACTGGAAAATAAATAAGTGGGAGAAAAGTCTATGTTGTATTGTAGCATAAAAAATAATTACAGTCAAGTCAGGTAATTATTGTCATAAGATAGAAATCTTCAACTATAAAAGGAATCTTAGAAAGTATTTTATTCAACCCAGTTAATATACGCATGAGAAAGCTGAGAACAAGAATTGCGTTATATTTTTACTCACAGTTCTCACATTTTTAATTTCCTAACTGTATTTTTCAAACAGATATGCCCATGCTTCATAGTGCATGGGAAATTCCACATCAAATTAAATAAAATAGTAAATACAGAAAAAACAAAGGAGAACAAGAGTCTTCCCTGAAGTATATTTCAGGGATTTCAATAATCTCATGTATAAAGTAAATCTACAAATCTTATGAGATCCCTTTGCCTCCTCCTGCCTCTCTCCCTCAGAGCAGCTCCTGAAATGAGTGTTTTGGGCAAAGCAATGTAGAAAGCGTTGGGTACCAAATGCCCCTAACTCTATCACGGCCCCCTCTGAACAGAGACAGTTGTCAAGGAGCTGATATTATTTGTTCCCCTTCAAGATGTGTCTCCAGACAGGTCCATCATTATGGATAGACAGAAAATGCCTGCAATCTACAATATTTTTCTATGTCAGGACTAATTGCATGGACTTCAAATATTTCACTAGGAAATCATATGCCAGTTCTAGAATATAATTTCTGCAGGTGTGCTTAACTCTTAATTTGGTAAAAAAAAACCCTGTTGTTTCTATAAAGTTAATATAAAAACAGAACAAATTCAATAGGAAGAGGAATATATACAACTTTAGAATGAAAAAGGAATTATATATTTATACATTCCTGTGGAAATACATCATGATGTAGAGGGTGGCTATATTATATTTCATGGCTTCTCTCTCTCTCTGTCTCTCTCTCTCTCTATATATATATATATATACGCACACACACACATATACATATATACACATACATATATTAATATGTACTCATACATGCACATATATTCATTGATTTATATAGACAAATTTCTTTGCTATTTATATTCATAGCTATATTTATATGTCTATATATCTATACATGTATCTATATATAGAGATATCTGTATATGTATCTATAGATACCCCAGTGCTATAATACATGTGTATAAATCTATCATCCTATTATCTATTCATATTATCTATCTATCTATCTATCTATCTACCTACCTACCTATCTAGTATTGCACAAATAAGGGAAAAGGGTTTGGGTTCAGATACTAACCTCATCAGCTCGACATCAATAGGGAGTTGGTCTCTATGCATTTAGTCTCCAAATCTCATTTTTTATCTTCAATACTGTCTTGGATCCGGATCCATCAATCTCATTAATCTATTCCTAGTACTAGGTACCTTTACAATACCAGTACCTGTTGAGGAATAACACATTGTTTAATATACATGTTGTTAGAGCCCCAAAGAGAAAGGAGATAAAAATTTTTTAAAATGGCATAAAAAACTGAGAACACAAATATTTGAGAAGAGACAAGTAAGTTACATCACACAAATATTGACATCCCTGAAGAAAAGAACAAATAACAAAAATTATGCTTTTAATAAAAAAACCTTATGGACATAACCAAAACTTAAATACTGATAGATAACCAATACATATTAAGTCAAAATAAATATTATAACAAATATTTATTGACAATTCACAGTATTTACCAAGAAATACTGATATAGCCATGTAATCACTGAGATTCCTCTTAATGAAGTTGTTAAAAGTTCAATACTAGAAAGCTAATCCACTATTCTCTTCAATGACAACTTTTAATCAGAAATCTATGGTAGTATGAAACTGTATTGGCTTGATGTCCAGTTTCTTCCTGTTCACCATGTGCTAAAAGCACTAATAACAAAATAACAGCCTTAAATCAAAAATTGATTTGGTTTAGAAGGGGAAAGCATGATAACCCACGATTACGTAGAGAATGCTGAGTAAGTACCACTTCATTGCAAGCACAGTGCTAATCTGAAAGAAAGAGAAATTTAAAAATAGTTCTATAAAATCGCTTAAGTGATTTTGCCCACTTCTAATACATTTCATAATGGTGTCTGAGAACATAAATACGCATCCAATCACGATAAATTCTTGGATGCTTTCTTCACAAAACTAAAGTTCCATAACCACACCCACTTGAAATGGAAAATCAACGTGTTGTGAGATGCCACTTACTCAACTTCCCTTTTTAAAGGACCCATAGTCCACTGAATTTTTATCAAAAACCAAATTGCCAGGAAAATGTATGGAACTATTATCATGGGTCAGATTTCCCTGAGAAGATATCGCAGTAGACTTTACCTATCTATGTAGCTTTTGTTTAACTAGAGTCATGACTCGTTTTTTGGACGGAAGCTTAGGATCAATTATTCAAGCCAACGAGTTCCATCTAAAAAACGCACTTCAATAAATAACATCTCACAATACGTTCATGTTCCGTTTAACTGGATGTGATTATGGGACTTTAGTTTTGTGAAGGAAGAATCCACAAAATTATTGTAATTGGATGCTTTTTTACTTTCTCAGACACCATCATGGAATTTACTAAACGTGGACAAAATCACTTGAAGCAATTTAAAAAATCTTTTTTAAAATTCTATACGTCATCTGAATTCTTTTTTCTGTGTGTGTGTGTGTGTGTGTGTAAACATATGCGTCTTGTTTAATTTCCATTTCACATTGGTTTTCCTATTAGTTCTGTGTCTGAATTTAATTAACATTTTACATGTCTTAATTTCTTTCCTGGATTTCAGTAATTTTGTCTTATTAGCATTTCAAAGTCAGACTCAGAACTCGAAGCAGAGGACTTAATTGCATGAGTAGTTAATTTCCTATTACAGACAAACTCATACATACTAAGTGGTCTTTAACCTTTTAAATGTTCGCAGGAAAATTAGAGTGTGAATGTCTTAAAACCATTTTTACATATTAATTTTCTCCAAACTTCCATGAAATAATAAAAGAAGTTAAAATAATATATTTGCTTTCATTCAAATAAATTAAAACTTGATGCATTTGTTAATATGCTGAACTTCTTTAAGATTGTACGTCTATTTTCCTGAGACTTGGAAACTGAGGGTATTTATCCCAATTCAGGTTTGATGAGGTTTGCTACATTGCATTTTCATTTATTTGTCTTTTCTAGAAGAGATCTCAACAAAATTTTCTCCTTAAAACAATAGGCAATATATTCAATTTTAGGAATTTTCCTCAGTAAATGATCGGGATGTTTCAGGTTTTCGATAAGGTCATTTACTACCATACACTTTCTAAAGAGAATACTTCAACCTCCTTAATATCTAGCAATAGAGGACTGGATAAATTATTTGTAATCTATCTATATATTTCATCTATTACTTTGACAATACTGATTGTTGCTATTATTCATCAATTGAAAGAACACATTTAAAAATATGTGTGGAATATATAAATATTTTAAAAATCAGTATAATATGTATTTCAACCCACAGAGAACAACTGGTGGTATATAAAACAAAATGTTAAGACCAGTTATCTCTAGGCAGTAAAGAAAGGTTATTTTATTCTTTGGGATTTTTGGTGCTTTGCAGATTTTTTTTTTTTTTTTTTTTTTTAAGAGACAGGGTCTCTTGCTCTATGTCGCAGGCTGGAGTGCAGTGGTGCAGTCACGGTTCACTGCAGGCTCGACCTCCTGGGCTCAAGCGATCCTTTCTGGCCTTAGTCTCCAGAGTAGCTGGTACTATGGGTACTATAGATACACTGTTATTGTTATTATTGTAAATACAGTGTCTTGCTATGTTGTCCAGGCTAGCTTTGTAGATTTTTTGACAATGTTTGTTTGCTTATGAGATGAAATAACATTAGTAATAAGCATTTAAAAATGTACATTTTCACTATTTTGAGCAGCTTCATGCTAGAAGATAGCTACGGAATTATGAGTCTGGAAACATAGGATAGTATATTATAATTTATATATAATTATGGTAATATCCATTTTTTTTAGTATTTTCATAATCAACTTTGCCTTTTCCTTCCAGGTCAATAACGACTGGAGTGTGATGGAGAGGAAGAGAGTACAAGGTTGAAATTTTTCCTGATGAAAGGTAAAGAAAGAAAAACCAGGGTCATATCAGACTTAGATAAATCAGGGAGAAGAGGTGACAATTAACTTAATCTAGATGACAAAGCTTAGTGACTTGAAAAATCACTCCCTTAGCTCATTTGGTTTCTTGCTTTCATTAATATTCCTCTGGACTTCCTATGTTATACAGGATCTATGTGGCCTCCAGAATACCCTTTAAGTTGGTATTGAATGGTAGCCAGTGAATATGGCCCATGATGTTTACTTAAAAAAAAATCACAAAGACTTGGGAGAATCTGAAGTGTAGAATTTATGTTTTATGGATGCTGTGGTGGGAACTGGGGAGATGCTAACTGATTGCCTCTTCAGAGTGACACACTCATTCTCCATCTTCTGGAAATTAATGTCACTGAATGCTCCCAGATTCCTCCTTTTCTGGGAAATGCGTTAAACTGCAGCCTTCCCTAAGCTTACAAAATCCTCACTTGACGGACCTTGGCCAGTTATTGATTGGTGTGGGGTTTGAAGCCATTGGCCACTTAACTTCAATTTAAGAAAATTCTGATGCACCATCCTAACTCCAGAGCTCCCTCACAGGTGGGCTGACGTCTCTGTTGCAACCATATTGCAGGACAGCTTCTCCTTCAGTCCAACCTGACTTTCTTTCTTTTTTAGTTGCACTTGTATTTCCCAAAAACACTCTCCAGAAAGCTTTCTGCACACAACCCTCTGTCGCTGAGTCTGTTTCTAGGGAACCAGTTTTAAGACAATTGTTAAATATAAAATTTATTCAGAGCAGATGCAAGGCGTGGGAAAGTGTGTGGGTGTGGGGGGTTGGGTGGGTTACCCAAAGAATTAACGATGTAAAAATTGAGATGGAGTTAAGAAGTAGGAACACGTTAGGGTGCCTTTCCAACCATTCCCTGAAGCATCAGCACATTAACCCTGAGGAATTAGCACACTGCTAGTTAGGAAGAGGACACAGCAGAGGATAAAATGCCTTTAGGTTAGAAGTGTTCATAATATCACAAAGGCATGACTTTTTGGGTCATGGGATAATTTTGTGATGTTGGCCAGTAATAAGAGTAATTATTATTCCTCTAATCACAGTTACAATTTATTCCGGGCTTAGGATATGCCAGACTGTTCTAGGTACGTTGCCAGCTTTTTGTCTTCATAAAAAACAAACAAATAAACAAAAAAAACACAAACCTCTGAGGTAGGTACAATTATCAGTTGCTTTTTTTAGAGATGCAAAAACTGTGGTATAGAAAGATTAAGAAATTTCCCTTCAATTGCATAGACTCCAGTTTCAGGAAGATGCAATAGAAATTTTTCCGATAATTAGGATAATTACAAAACATCATTAGGAGGTATAATTGGCTATTCACATAATGTTACTGTTAATATTATTGATTTATTGAGATTATGTTATGTGCCAAGCACTGTACTAAGAACATTTCTATGCATTTTTCATTTAAGCTTCATCAACTATTTTTTAGCATATGGTGAAACAGGTTTCATAGAAGTGAGGACACTGTGTAGCTGCCTAGAGGCAAAATCAGAACTCGGGCATTCTGGCCCCAGAGCTTGTGGGTTTGCACACTATTATAGTTCGTCCACTTCCTTGGCAAAATCAAATCTGTAGACAGTAATTTCATTGTTAGGTAATACTGTGTCTGGAATTGGTGGGTTCTTGGTCTCACTGACTTCAAGAATGAAGCCGCGGACCCTCGCGGTGAGTGTTATAGCTCTTAAGGTGGCGCGTCTGGAGGTTGTTCCTTTTGATGTTCAGATGTGTTCGGAGTTTCTTCCTTCTGGTGGGTTTGTGGTCTCGCTGGCTTCAGGAGTGAAGCTGCAGACCTTCGGGGTCAGCGGTGGAGTGTGGGGGGGCTGGCAGGAGCTGCAGCGGTGAGTGTTACAGCTCATAAAAGCAGTGTGGACCCAAAGAGTGAGCAGCAGCAAGATTTATTGCAAAGAGCAAAAGAACAAAGCTTCCACGGTGTGGAAGGGGACCTGAGCAGGTTGCCACTGCTGGCTGGGGCAGCCTGCCTTTATTCTCTTATCTGGCCCCACCCACGTCCTGCTGATTGGTAGAGCCCAGTGGTCTGTTTTGACAGGGCGCTGATTGGTGCGTTTACAATCCCTAAGCTAGACACAAAGGTTCTCCATGTCCCCACCATAGTAGCTAGATACAGAGTGTCCATTGGTGCATTCACAAACCCTGAGCTAGACACAGGGTGCTGATTGGTGTGTTTACAAACCTTGAGCTAGATACAGAGTGCCCATTGGTGTATTTACAATCCCTGAGCTAGACATAAAGGTTCTCCAAGGTCCCACCAAAGTAGCTAGATACAGAGTGTCAATTGGTGCATTCACAAACCCTGAGCTAAACACAGGGTGCTGATTGGTGTGTTTACAAACCTTGAGCTAGATACAGAGTGCCGATTGGTGTATTTACAATCCCTTAGCTAGACATAAAGGTTCTCCACGTCCCCAGCAGACTCAGGAGCCCAGCTGGCTTCACCCAGTGGATCCCGCACCTGGGCTGCAGGTGGAGATGCCTGCCAGTCCCGCGCCGTGCGCTTGCACTCCTTAGCCCTTGGGTGGTCGATGGGACTGGGCACCGTGGAGCAGGGGGTGGTGCTCGTCGGGGAGGCTTGGGCCACACAGAAGCCCATGGAGGGGGTGGGAGGCTCAGGCATGGCGGGCTGCAGGTCCCGAGCCCTGCCCCGCGAGCTAAGGCCTGGCGAGAAATTGAGCACAGCGCTGGTGGGCTGGCACTGCTGGGGGACCCAGTACACCCTCTGCAGCCGCTGTCCCGGGTGCTAAGCCCCTCATTGCCTGGGGCCGGCCGGCTGCTCCGAGTGCGGGGCCCGCCAAGCCCACGCCCACCCAGAAATCCAGCTGGCCCGCAAGCGCCACATGCAGCCCCATTTCCCGCTCGTGCCTCTCCCTCCACACCTCCCTGCAAGCTGAGGGAGCCGGCTCCGGTCTTGGCCAGCCCAGAAAGGGGCTCCCACAGTGCAGCGGTGGGCTGAAGGGCTCCTCAAGTGCCGCCAAAGTTGGAGCCCAGGCAGAGGAGGTGCCGAGAGCGATCGAGGGTTGTGAGGACTGCCAGCATGCTGTCACCTCTCAATACTTTCATTGTTGACAATTCATGCCAGGGTCCATGGGTCTTCCCCTTGTACAGGTGTTCGTCATGACTGATACAATTCATGCATGTCTGTCTTAACTTTAGAATTTCTAAGAAGACACCTAGGAAATGAAATGTAATGCATATATAGATAGCTGAGTCATGTGATGTCTCAACTATCATTGAAATCAAATATTGCATTCTATTCCAATGGGATGGTGCCCTTCACTGCCATGCATTAGTTTAACCGTGCATTTATTTATTCACACATTTGTAAAATAAGTTTAAGCACTGCCCTCTATCTGAGCTTAGAGATTATAAACAAATACATGTATTTTAGGAAAGCACATTCTATTGGGAAAGACAGATGAAACGTCTAACAGTGAATTAAAAGAGCTAGAGACTAGGTTGGAGTGGAGGTGTGGATTCAAAATGGTGCATGTCAATGGGTGAATGTCTCTACTAACAACCCAGCCAAGGTTCAGTGTGGTGATACATACTCAGTAAAAGATGGATATTAATCCCAGGGATATGGGAGTCCAAAGCAGGAGGATCACTTGAGGCCAGGAGTTTGAGACCAGCCTGGGCAACATAGCAACACCCTGTCTCAACATGAAATTTTAACGAAAATTTACTGGGCATGGTAGCACATGCCTATAATCCCAGCTACTTGGAAGGCTGAGGTGGAAGGATCTCTTGAGCCCAGGAGGCCAAGGTTGCAGTGAGCTATGATTGCGCCATTGCACTCCAGCCTGGACAACACAGTGAGACCCTGACTCAAAACATAATAACAACAAAATGGAGAGTTTTGGGTAACCTAATGTCAGAAGTGATATACCATCACTTTGCCCATATCCAATTTTTTAGAAGCACATCACTAAGGCCATCCCAAGCCAGTGAGATCTCTTGTACCTCCTCATTTTGTTTCCAGAAAGTTGCCTTTTGCCTCACGCAAGGATCAGCAAAATAAATATGTGTTGGTTGACTAAAACGAATGTAAATGTGGAATTAAGGCAGGATGCAAGTGCTGGTGTCTATGGGATAATAATAATAATGAAAATGATAATGATAACCCTTATGTAATACTTAGCAGCAGCCAGGCATTGGTCTAAACACTTTACATATTTACTCAGCTAATCCTCACAGGAGTCCTGTAAGGGAGTTAGTCTATTATTCACATTTTGCAGATGAGAACAATGAGAAACACAATGGTTGAGTCACTGGCTTGAGCTCGCCCTCCCAGCATGCCTTGAATACGTGATTTGAACCCCAAGAGGGTTGCAGTCAATGTCTGTAGACTTAACCAATAGCAGCTCTCAGAAACAGGCAAGATGCTGAAATATTTTAACAGCAAATAAACAACTCAAAATATAAACGTTATTAGCTGCTTTAATATAAATACAATGCATAAATAAATACTGTTTTACTTTGAAGAATTTCCCCTTTAGAAAATTTAAAAGAAAACAAAAACAAAGTCACACATACTAGGAACTCTCTGAAACTTTCCCTTCACACCTCCAAATGAGGCAAGTCCACTGAAATCCTGTGGCATGTGTTTCTCATATCCTTCGCTCCCGCTTTCTAACTATATCAATTTGTCCCCTTCTAGTACCTCTCAGAAGTTAATCTAGAACTCCTTGTCCTTTACATGGGAGACAGAGAATTTTGTTGAGAAAATAACAGAGTATCTAGTCAATCTTGCAGAAAGTAGGGCAGACTGGCTTAAAGTTCAACCTTGAGTATCTGTCTGTGGTCTGGGTCCTAGAACTTTCATTTTATTACTTCTACAGCATTAGCTAGTTACTTACACTTCTGGAGCTTCAGTTTCCTCCATCTGAATGTTGCTCTGACATTTAGTTCTCCAAATGCACATATAAAACCCCCAGCTCCTAAACATAGAATGACCATGTGACATAGCAATTCCACTCCAAAAAATTTAGTATTTAAATCCAGAAGATTTAAAGACAGAAACTCAGATAACTTGTAAGCCAATGCCCATTGCAGCGGTATTCACAATGACTAGAAGGTAGAAAAAACCCACAGAAAAGATGAATGGATAAACAAATTGTGTTGTACACATATAGTGGAATATTATTCAGCCATGAAAAGGAAGGGAGGGCAGATATCTTCTATAACATAAATGAGCCTTGGTGACATGCTAAATGAAATAAGCCAACCACAATACGACACAAATTGTTTGGTTTTCACTTATATGAGGTACCTAGAGTAGTCAAATTTATGGAGACAGAAAGTAGGATGGTGGGTGCCAGGTGTTGAGGGGAGGGGAAAAAATGAAGAGTTACTGTACTCTGGGTATAGAGTGATAAAACTGTTTTTGGAAATAGAAGGTGGTATTGGCTGCACCACAGTATGAATGTAATTAATGCCACCAAATTGCACACTTAAAAGTGGCTGAAATTGCTATGTATACAATTAGCAATTTCAACCACTTATATATATACTTATTTATTTTATATTATTTACTATATTATATATTTACATAGTGTTATATATTAATATATGATAAATGTATTATATTATGTATTAGTTATTTATATGCACATATATATACATCTAAAATTTAAAAAAATCAGATCCACCTACTCACGTCATCAATCGTAGTTGTTAATGTTCTTTAATGTAGGTGGACAATCCATGTAAGATACTAAAAAAACAGGGTGAGAGATGGCTAAGAAGAGCAATGCATTATTTAAATGAGTGTTAATTAAACATCTGGGTTAGAGAGGTCATCCAACAATGACTCATTTTGGTGTGGTCTTAAACAGTCAAGAAGAGCATGATTCTTAAGTCATAGAATGCACTTGTTCTCCAGTGGCATCTCCTGGCCCACCTAAGCCCCTGGATTCATGATAGCAAGAGGAAATGCAGCCAACCAGGTGTGCTGAGAAGACATTGCATGAATAAATTACAGTGTGTTGCTTATTTGGACCTTTTGTCACAAGGAAGACCAAACATGAAGGAGGGAAGTGAATTTAAAAGGCTCCAACTATGTTGTTGGGTCTTTTCCATAAACTTAAAAATGGCTTAAGAGGACTCATGTTCATTGCTTCCTACATTGGCCAGGAACACTGGCACCTCTCTTTCTCCACTTTGGCTGCACAATCGAATCACCTAGAAAGATTTTGCAGAGCCTCATGTCTAAGCTCACCAGGACCTGTTAAGCCACAGTCGTAGGGATTAGAATCCTGGCCTCAGTATTTTTAAAGCTTTACAAATGATGCTGGCCGGGCGTGGTGGCTCATGCCTGTAATTCCAGCACTTTGGGGGGCCGAGGTGTGTGGATTGCTTGAGCCCAGGAGTTCAAGACTAGCCTGGGCAACGTAGTGTAAAACCCCGTCTCTATTAAAAAAATAAAATAGATAAATAAAAACAGCAGGATGTGGTAACAGAGGCCTGTAGTCCCAGCTGCTTGGGAGGCTGAGGTGGGAAAATCACCTGAGCCCAGGAGGTCAAGGCTGCAGTGAGCTGTGATCATGGCACTGCATTCCAGCCTGGGCAATGGGAGTGAGATCCTGTCTCAAAACAACAACAGCAGGCAAATGATGCTATACGCAGCCATGGTTGAGAATTGCCATACTCAATGCCAATAATGTCAAGTTACTGGGTGATAATCTCCAAAGTTAATTAAATGTTTTAATTGTAAAAATAATCTCAAAACCTAAGTTTATGTGACACTAAATCCAGGCACATTTACTAGAGTGCAAAAGATGTTATTTTGCACAAAGGCTGTGATCACTCCGGGATTGGCCAATTCCTTAATGTCAGGTTCCTGATCTATCTAAGTCATCAAAAAAAAAAAAAAAAAAAAAAAGTCATTGTTCATTGCTAGCTTTTAGTATTGTTTTGTTTTGGGAGCTGGAGATTGGAAGCTGTTTAATTTGAAAATAGTGTGAGTTATATTTTATTGCAAGAATATGTGGCATAGTTTAGGGTTCAGATCTTAATTTTTTTATAACACTTTAGACTTTTATAAAAATCCAGGAATTTATTTCATGACATAATATTGTTCGGTTTTGATTGATTTTTATGCCTGATATATCAGCATATGTTTTAAGTGTTGTTGCATCCAACCGAATCACTCTTCACAGGGTCCCTTTCCTTTTTATTGCTACATCCTGCCTGGGGGATACGTAAGCATCATTCCAAGATGCTGTGGTCTTTAGAGACCCAAAGGGTAGGTCTACTCTTGGTTTGTTAGCTATAGCAGTAACTGAAATGATAAACTTCCCACCATAACTAAATTGGGCACTAGTTATTTTGCATGCAGTTATGCCCTTCCTTGAAACCAAAGGATTTACTAGATAAGGGGACTTTGGCAAGTTATATCATGTCATGAATCTCTGGTTCCAGTTTTTTATCTGTAAAAGGGAATAATTAAATATATCACCCATGGCAGTATTGGGAAAATGAGAAAGGGAAGGTAGATGAAATACTTTTAGCACACTGCAAAGAGCAATGTAGAAAAAGCATTTCAATTTTGCCTCACACTGGTTCCTATTTATTTCATTGTGTAATACGCTGGCAAGTGAAATCAAATTAGGAAGTGAGTTTGGACCATTCACAGTACTCTGCATTGACTCTCCCTCCATAATAGCATCTGAGCAGAGTCCAAGAATAGCTTCTACTTTCTAATAAGCATAATATGGCCCGGAGAAATCAAATTTTGTTAAAAAGTATAAAGTAGAGCAAATTATTTTATTACTAGAACCGATTTGATTGCTGTTCTGTGAAGATTAAGCAATCCAGACATTGACACAATCCTTGCAAAGTTTTACTGTTGTTGTTGCTCAGGGCATTGATATTTCTGAGAAAGTCCATGCCTAGCATACTGGATATTCAGGGACTGAATTTCTCCCCAGTATTTCGTCATCAGGGTGATGATCTCAAATGCTTGTATCCCATTCCCCTCAAAATGTGGGTATAGAAAAAATGAAGGTAACCATGAATATATAAATTCGTAGTGTCCACTGTTTTAAAATTTAAGTGCCAGTATTTAAATAGAATAGAATAGAGGCCAATTTCATTCATATTCAAAAAGAGATATGAAATTATCCTATATAGAGCAAGTAACAATATATTTGAACAACATACATTTATTCATCAGAGGAAACATTTTCTCAGAGGACAAAGTCCCTCCACTCATAAAATGTACTATTTGTCTAACTTTGTACGTTGGACTTTTACTTCCAGAGAGCAGAAAAATCATACACTGTAGATTTTTCTTTTCCTCTCCCGCATCAAATCCTCATATATGTCAGACACTTGTCAGGACATAAAATGTTTCAAATACCGTGTTGGAAAATAATAAAAGTTGTCCTTGGTGGATTAAAAAGGACTCTGACATATGTCAAGCAGATGCCTTTTGTTTTGAACTTTGTTCTATAAGAACAGACACTGTGGAACGAGGCCACGGTAATACAGGTATTCTGTCTATACACGAAGCAGAAGGTAAGCCAGAAAAATCTAGCAGGGAGGTCAAGGTACAGACAGAAAGGAAAGAATAATGAGAAGCAGGTGCACTTGCCTCCAGGTAGGAGCAATAGGTGCAGAAGCTTGGGAAGGAGAGTGGTAGCAGAGACCAAGGTGGATGGCAGTGCACAGAAGAGGTGGTTAGCTCTTGTGCTCAGATGAATCAGCTTCACTGGGCTTGACACCTCCAACCTGTATCCTTGCAGGCTGAATAGAAGAGGGAAACAGAGAGGGAGAGGGAGAAGGAAAGGGAGAAAAATGACAGGGAAGAGGGGGACAAAGACGAGAAGAAGCAGAAGAGAAGAGAAGTAGGGGAAAGAAAGAGAGAGAGATGAAAGAGAGAGAAGAGAGAGATAAATGAAAGAGAGAGGAGAGAGAGAGGCAGGGAGACAGAGGAGAGAGAGGAAAAGAGGGAGAAAAGAGAGAAGAAGAGAGAGGAGAGAAGGGGAGAGAGACAGAGAGAGGAGGAGGAGAAAAGAAAGAGGAAAGAGAGAGGGGAGAGAGGGAGGGAGAAAGACAGCACCACCTACATCCTGTCTCCATCCAGGCTGAATAGAAAAGGAAGAGATTGACAGAGAGACAGAGGGAAAAGGAGAGAGAGAGAGAGAAAAGAAGAAGGAGGAGGAGGAGGAGAAGAAGAAAAAGAGAGGAGGAGGAAGAGGAGGAGGAGGAGGAGGGGCGGGGGACAAAGAGAGCAGAGGTGACCTAATGGAATTCACACACTTAGTGTACAGTGGTAAATAACCACATGCTGAAGGAAAGTGAATAGATAAAGGAGAGAAACAAATTCAACTAACTCAAAACAACATTGAACCTACGAAGCACAGATAATTGAGCAAGTTACAAAGTTTATCGGAAATATATGAATGATCCTCAAGTGTGCGATGTGGTTGCCTTCCTTAAATAGTATTTTTAAATATCATCTAAAGATTAAAACATTTGTCTTTAGCAAAAAAAAAATCTTAGGAGGTTGGGTAACTAATGAAAAATATACAGTTGAAGAAGGGGTAAAAGGGATTGTAAGTTTTTGCTGAAGAACATTCTCAGAATTCAGCCCAGAAGGCATGAATTTGAAAAGTAGAAGTAGAAATGAAGAGATATACATTAAACCCACAGTTTGCAAAATATCTGCATTAATAGTTCTTAGAAGGAGATACTAGAAAGTACAGTGGGAGTTAATAAGTAGAGAATCAAATAGTATGCACTTCTGTAGAAGTAAAGAAAAGCATAAAGAATGGACTTAGTGCCCAGTGTGATAAATACCTAAGTAAATAAGTAATTTCAGAAGTAGAATAACACAACATCAAAAACATGCCAAAAGGTTTCCATATGGGAAAATTATCTATAAAACCACAGAATCATCATTAGATTTATTTTCTGTGACACTAGCTTAAATATGTTTTAAACAATTAAGGGAAAATAAAACATGGCAATGATAGTCCTTATTTTTTCAAATTATCGTTAGCATTAAATAGGTTGATAGAGTATTTTAGTTTCCTGCCACGGAATAAATCAGAGTGAATTTTCTCTCTCTCTCTCTCTCTCTCTCACACACACACACACACACACACTTTACTATTTTAGATCTGTTAAAAACCTCAATATGAAAAACATTGTATACATAAAAATAATGAAAGAAGAGATGATGTTATAATCTTGAAGATAGAGAAACTCCTCTTTAAAAAGGCTGCAATAAACAAAAGCTACTCACGAAAATATTGAATCATTTGGTTACCTCAACATTAAAAACTCACAAGAAACTACAGTTATGTGTTGCCTAACAACAGGGATATGTTCTGATGAACGTGTCACTGGGCAATTTCCTCACCTTCGCATGAACATCACAGAGTGCACCTACAAAAATCTAGGTGGCATAGCCTACTACACACCTCGCCTACATGGTACAGCCTACTGCCCCGAGGCTACAAACCTATGCAAAATGTTACTATACTGAATATTGTAGGCAACCATAACACAGTGGTAAATATTTGTGTATGTATCTAAACACAGAAAAGGTACAGTAGAAACATGGTTTTATAATCTCATGGGAACAGTGTGGAATTGTGGCTCATCAGTGACTGAAATACTGTTACGCAGTACCTGACTGTATATCCACAATCTATGTTTAAAAACCCCCTCACAATACAAAGGAAGCCACTAATGAAAAAATTACCAAAAGATATGATCAATTTATTCAGGATTACAAAAATACAAATTAAATACTAAATGCTACTTAACCTTATTATTAATAAGGGAAGCACAATTTTCTCTCATCAGATTAGCAAACATTTCAAAAGTATGATAAAATCAGGCCTGGGGTAGGGAATTAAGTGCTTGGTGTAAATGTAAATTTGCTGATATTTTTGAGGTTAATTTGGTAGAAGCTATTATAGTTAAACAAAATCAATCTCTCTGATTCAGCAATTCTGTTTCTCATGGCCCATTTTAGAAAAACATGCTCCAAGAGGCATGTGCAAGGATGTGTTTCGTGGCTTTGCTTCTAACAGTGCATGGCTTGGAATGACATAGACACCCACAGGAAGGACAAAGGCAAAATGCAACATGGTAGGGAACATTATACAGCAGATAAAATGATAACACATGCTTATATACAGTGGTGGAGAAGGAACTGTAAGAGTTATGTTGGGAAATAAGCTGTTGCAGAATAAACGCAACTTTGCATATGACACACACAAAAACAATCAGTAATCACAGAATTACTTTAGTATTTCTTTTTTTTCTCAATGTAATTTATAGATTCACAGACTTCCATATTTCTTTGGTGTGAATTTTTGATAGGAGATAGATAATATATTAGATAAGTAGATAGATAGAAGATAGAGATAGATGATGGAGTAGATAGATAGATGATAGATAGATAGATGATAGGATGCATAGATAGAGAGTGGATGGTTGCATGAATAGATGGATGGGTGAATAGATAGGTGTTAAAGATAGATTGATAGAGAGATATACCGCTAGATAATAGGTATAGAGATAAATATTAGATACATAGATATGTAGATAATAGAATTAGATAGAGTACATGTATAAATGGATAAATAGATGTATAGACAGATAGATGTTAAAGATAGATGGATGGAAAGATGTACAGAAAGATAAAAGGTATGTATGGGTATATACATTCGATAGGTGGATAGGTAGATATTCATAACTCCGGAAATGCTGCTCTAGCATGAGACATATCAAATCGATAATGGTGTTTACTTTTGGAGAGGGAATTATAATTGGATGTGATGATTCAGTGTGCCTTAGGATTATCTATATTTTTGGACCTTTCACAAACAGAATCGGTCCACATATTACTTGTGAAATTAAAAGTTAACTTTGTTAAAGATTATACTTGATCAAGTCCACCATGAAAAAAACCTTCCTTCAAATCTATGAGGATTTATGTGCTGCGTAAGCAAAGCTTAGGACCTCTACAATGGAGAGAGACTCAATGTGTTAGACTGGGATCTGCAGAGAAACAGAACCAAAGAAGTTTCTTTGAAGGCATGGGTTCATGTGACTGTAGCAGCTGGCACATCCAAAAGATAGGGCAAGGCTGTGCGCTGGGGATTCAGGCATGAATTGATGCTGCAGTCTTGAGGCAGAATTTCTTATTATTCACAAAACCTGTTTTTGCTCTTAAGGACTTTCAAATATTATTGGATGAGACTCACTCCCATTATCCCCTAAAGTCAACCGATTGTGGTTGTTAATGACATCCACAAAAGTCCTTCACACCCACACCTATATTAGTGTTTGATTAAGGAGCTGAGTGCTATGGCCGAGCCAAGTTGGCACAGAAAGCTAACGTTTCATGCAGCATACTCCTGCTCCAACAAAGCACAGATGATTGCAGATTGGGGCATACAAAATTAGAATCTCCACAGCACCAAGACCATCTGATTCCTTTTGTTTCCATTTTATTCTCTTTAAACACACCTGCAACTACAGCATCAACACTCCAGTTATTTTGAAGACGTGGAAAATTCACAGAAGGACATTTTGTTGGGTGTGCACCTCTCCTCTAGGTTCAATTTTTGTGTGAGTTCCGTCTTCCTTTCCATTCACTTTGGCATCTGAGGAAGTGCAGGGGAATGAACAAAGTCGGTTTTCTAGACTTGCAACCTGGGAGTCAGAACCAGGTCCCTGGAAGACTCACTAAGATATGAACACGTTTTATGTGCGTCCTTGGATGCCAGCCATGCTGCGTAACACTTCAATTACGACACGCTTCAAGAAACTCAATTATATCACCACTTGACACAAGAAGGCAGATTATTTCCCGCTACCAAGTAGTTAAAATTTACTTGTTAAAATCGAAATGTTAATATTCCCAGAAAAACTTCTTTGATACTTTAGCAATTAATTCCCTGAACTTTTTCTTTTCTTTTTTTGACTCTGTCCTTTTACATAATTACACCTATACCCAGTACATGTCTCATCCTCCTCATCTCAGTTCTGAATTATTATTTATTCTGCAACCCCATGACACCACTTTTTGCGCATACCTGCCACTTTGAAATTTCTCTAGAGTAGGCAAATGACACACCACAATTCCACATTTTATCACTAGATTTCTGAGAAGAGCCAGGTCATTCAGAGATAGATCCTACCACTGGATTTGTATATTTTTAAAAAATGGTGAAATTTGAAGTATTTTTTCTTAGTTTGCATTGATACTTTTATAATAAGAGTATTTCTCTTCTTAGACGTACTACCTAATGTTGACCTATTTATGTTTCACCCTTGAACAAGAGTCAAGAGTAATTTTTCAAATTTTGATTATTTCATAAAATAGATATATCAGTGCAGTAATGTTTCCTTTTTAAATGGCAAGAAACAAATCATTTTGCATATATATATTGAGGAGAGTAAAGATCACTTGATGACCATCTGGAGGCAAAACCTCTTATCTGAGGCATTCAAGAAGAAATTTATAAGTAACTAGAAATTCTATACATCTCTAGAATCCATGCAACCCATTGTGCAACCTTTGCTGACATGAAGGCACCAAAATCTCTACGTAACAAATATGGCTCAAATTATCCTTTAGCTCCCGCTCCAAGGTCCGTAAGTAACCCTAAGGAAAATCCACCATGGTGCTGGGTCCTCCCTTGCCGAAGCTCACCCCTCTTCACTCTGCTGCAGCGTTCTTTCTGTCTAATACAACTTTCTTTTTCAAACCTATACTGTTGTCTGTAAATTCTTTTTACCACCTGTGAGCCAACCACTCTGCTACAGGGGCCTCTGACACCTTGCACGGGCATATATAAAACATTTAAAAATATATGTGTATGTGCATGAAAAAATGCTCATCATCACTGGCCATCAGAGAAATGCAAATCAAAACCACAAAGAGATACCATCTCACACCAGTTAGAATGGCCATCATTACAAAGTCAGGAAACAACAGGTACCGGAGAGGATGTGGAGGATTAGGAATATTTTACACTGTTGGTTGGACTGTAAACTAGTTCAACCATTGTGGAAGACAGTGTGGCGATTCCTCAAGGATCTAGAACTGGAAATACCATTTGACCCAGCCATCCCATTACTGGTCATATACCCAAAGGAGTATAAATCATGCTGCTATAAAGACATATGCACATGTATGTTTATTGCGGCACTATTCACAAGAGCAAAGACTTGGAACCAACCCAAATGTCCATCAGTGATAGACTGGATTAAGAAAATGTAGCACATATACACCATGGAATACTATGCAGCCATAAAAAAGGATGAGTTCATGTCCTTTGTAGGGACATGGATGAAGCTGGAAACCATCATTCTCAGCAAACTATCGCAAGGACAGAAAACCAAACACCGCATGTTCTCACTCATAGGTGGGAATTGTATCTTTATCGCTGTTTTGATTGAAATGCTGTGCAAAGATGATTTCTAAAGACAAACATCTGTTTTGAGCACAGAAGCAAAAACACCTGGATCATGTATTGTATTACAGATGCATTACCATGTAGGTATGTACCTGTGTGCTTGTGTGTTGGACTCTTGCAATATGCATTGAAAACTTGGCAAGATGTAAGAGGTCACACCTGAATATACTTGTTTGTTGACAGAATTAAAGTCCCACTTGGTGCCCATTTTTCCACACTCAAAAACTACAGTGTGGTTGTTCATAGAGAAGGCACCCAGTAATTAGTTTTGTAGGCTGAGCCAAATTTTTGGTTTGCCTGATTATTTGCTGGAGGTCTGAAGGTACAAAATATATCACTACATTTGGGCTCCCGACCACCTAATTTAATTCACCCATGCAGAAGTTGTCTTGCTCGAATAAGAAAATAAATGAAGCTCAAGTCCTCTTCTTGCCCTTGTGTTGTTTATTGGAAGGGTCATCTCTAACTTTATGATCCGTGAACATCTAGAGTAACAGACACGCTAAATTTCTGAGGGAAGCAAGCTTTTAATATTTCTAAATTCTAAACAACCATACACATTTGTCTATGTTCCTGGACCAACATATTTGTGTCTGTTTTCTGCCACATTTGATCTGATACTATTATATCTGTATTTTGAGAAAGGTAATTTTTTTTTTTACAATGGGAGATAGAGTTATAAGATAAACCCATTGTAACTCCTGCCATTATTTCAACGATAGAGCATTCTAGGTTCAAATCATCTAATCTAGAATATCATTTCTCTTGGTGAAAGTTGGACGGAACCTCGTTAGCCTCAAGATATGTATTAGTCCTGCCAGGCAACACCGGCAGTCTGAAAAGATTGCATTTCATTTACTGAGTGGTGGCCTCTGCCAGCCTTGCCTGCGAGAATCATTTAGCACCGCCTCATAAATAAATGCAGACTGCCCCTTTCCCCAGGGCAGCCTCTGTGGAAGGACTGGACTTCAGTAGCAGCAGCTGCAGATCTGAGCTCACTCTCTGCTGAGTCTCTGCAATTTGGGGGGCTGCTAGATGAGTCCCCAGCTCATTTTCTCTTTCCAGAGTGCCTGAAGAGGAGCACATTTCTCTGTCTCCAGAAGCTGGGTTACTCTCTGCATGTCCACCTCAATTGCAAAGACCACTGAGAGCCTCTCAGTTGGAGGTGACCTCAGAACGCTCCAGACGACTTCTGGTTCCCTGTAGTTAGGTGAGACTCTTTCAAGCCCTCTCTAACTTTGGTAGAAATTGTTCTATAGCACTCATATGCTAAGGAATTAGGTAATTATTTTGAAAATAAATTTTCCGTGTATAGCTGATATAGGTATAGCTAGTACATATGTAGCTAAGTATGTATAATTTTACACAGTAAATTTATTTTACCAATAGCTAATATATACGTAACTATATATAACTAATATATGTAGCTAATATATAAGTAATTACATATAGCTAATATATACATAATTATACGTAGCTAATATATGTAATTATATATAGCTAATATATATGCGATTTTATATCTAGCTAATATATATGTAAATATATAGAGCTAATATATGTAATTATATATAGGTAATATAGATGTAATTATATATAGCTAATGTATATATAATTATATATACCTAATATATGTAATTTTATATATAGCTAATACATATGTAACTATATGTAGCTAATATATGTAATTATATATAACTAATTTGTTTGTAATTATATATAGCTAATATGTATGTAGCTAAATATATGTAATTTTATGTAGCTAATATATAAAAATATATAAAGCTAATATATATGTAATTATATATAGCTAATATATGTAATTATATATAGTTAATATGTATATAATTATATGTAACTATTATATATGTAGTTAATAGGTATGTAATTCTACATAGCTATATATATGTAGCTTCTATGTATAATTATATAGTATAATTACATATTACATAATATATAAATACTTAAATATCATGTTATAATTACATATATATTATTTTATGTTATAATTATTAGAGTATGCATAAAAGTTCAGGGAGGTAATATATTTAACAGATATTCCAAGAATTATATAACCCGTTGTACATTTAAAACTTGTCTTTCATTAAGCAAAAAGATGTGAGGTCTTTTTCCAGAGCATCTTTTGTGGTTTTTGAGAGGGACAGACACTGAGGAAATCGTTTCTCACTAGGTGGGCAGATGGAATCAGGAATGTAGAGAGGGCGTGGCAGCCTGACCAGAAAATATCATGGCATCAGTTCAACGCATCCCAAAAACTCACTTAAAAGCCAAAGGCAGGCCGGGCGTGGTGGCTCACGCCTATAATCCCAGTACTTTGGGAGGCTGAGGCAGGTGGATCACCCGAGGTCGGGAGTTCAAGACCAGCCTGACCAACATGGAGAAACCCCATCTCTACTAAAAATACAAAATTAGCTAGGTGTGGTGGCACATGCCTGTAGTCCCAGCTACTCGGGAGGCTGAGGCAGGAGAATGGCTTGAACCTGGGAGGCGGAGGCTGCAGTGAGCTGACATCGCACCATTGCACTCCAGACTGGGCAACAAGAGCGAAACTCCATTAAAAAAAAAAAAAAAAAAAACCAAAGACAAACAAATCATCTGACAGCTGCAAAGAAAAGTGCAAGTCTCTATGTTTTGTTTTGTTTTTCATTCTATTTCCAGAGGTTCTTCTTTCCTGTCTTCCCTTCCCTCTCATCTTTTTTTTCATTCCTTCTTTGCTTCCTCTCACTCTGCTTGAAAAAAAAAAAAGAATTTTTGCTCACTGAGCATAGTTTCATATGATTTTTAGCTGCTATACAAAATTATTCAGAATGAGCAAAAGTCCTTTTTTTTGCTCATAATGAAAACATAATAATTATGACCCTTTGATAATTATTTGATTGTGATGATAGTAATGGAAAGAATGTAACAGAATATCAAAACACTTTTCAAGAAGCCTGGGATAAACTTCACGTTTTCCATATTCAACTCAAGCCAGCTTGCAGGAGAACATTTTTTGATAATAAATGTTAACTTCTTTACAGGGAAAATATCAATTTTGTTCTTTGTTTTGCTTTAATAGTGTTCATGCTCACTTTCATGTTTTGCACTCTGGAGCCACGGTGGATTGTGGATTGTATTCCAAGCAGACAACTCTTCTAAAGGGATGTATAAGTGCTATGGAATCTTGAATGCAGGATCCAAAACCTGCCTGATGGGAGACAGCTGGCACCTTGGGCAATGCGTGCATATATTTTGTCTCTAGATAAACTAAGGTCCACAGACCAGTGCCATTAGCCAACAATTTGAGTATCCTTGAAATCCATTTGGATGCCCAGCACACACATTTTTTTTTTAATTTCCATTTTTATTTTGTATTCAAGAGTACATATGGGGGTTCGTTACCTGGGTATGTTGTGTGATGCTGAGGTTTGCGGCGTGATTGAATCTGTCACTCAGGTACTGGGCATAGTACCCAATAGGTAGTTTTTCAACCCTTGTCCCCCTCCCTCCCCGACCCCTAGTAGACGGCAGTTTATGTTGTTCCCATCTTTGTGTCCCTGCGTACCCAATGTTTAGCTCCAGCATATAAGAGAGAACATGTGGTGCTTGATTTTCTGTTTCTGCATTACTTGACTTAGGATAATGGCCTCCAGTTGCATCCATGTTGCTGCAGAGGATATAATTTTGTTCTTTTTTATGGCTGCATAGTATTCCATGATATAGCTGCACCACATTTTCTTTATCCAATCCACAGGTGATGTACGCTTATGTTGATTCTATGTCTTTGATATTGTGAATAGCAGCATACACATTTATACAGGGTCCCAAGAGGACCGTGTGCCATTTGTGTTTCCAGAGCTAGGCAGAGGAGTAGGATGGGGGAAACAGGAATCTAACAGTCTATGAACAAGGATAAAGTATATTTTTATCTAGCAAGGAAAAAAACACATCTCAAAGCCATCACTCCCCTGAACTTCGTATTTTTGCTAACATCACATCCCTTAGATAAAGGAAATAAAAGCATGTTTAAAATATTGCTATTAGAGTCAGGCTGAATAAATACATCACCAAGAAAGAAAAGTTATACTGTCTTCTGTCCTGCCCTCCAGAAGGAGTTTATACTTTAGAACATAAAACAATTCAGCGACACCTTTCAATTTACTTTGGGGTTCCAAGACAGAGACTTTATAAAATGTACTCTCAAACCAATAGAAAGAGCTTCCTGCCCCAGGAGACATTTTGGCTTTCTCAGAGCCTGTCTCCAATATTTATGAATGACCCTGAAGCTCCTTGCGGGGAGATCGATAAGTCTCTCTTTGAGAATTGCTGAGAGCACACCCCCAGCAGGTAATACCTAGGACCATTCCTGGTAGTTCTGCTTGTTGGTTAAATCCTTCTGCACGGCTTCCCTTGGGTCATTTAGTTAAAGAAATGCCTTTAATTTCTTCATGAAGTAAAATAAATATATCATGGTTAACAGACAGTAAATATTTGAATGCGGTAACCGAAGATTAAACATACTCTCACAATTTGAGTTCGATATTGCTATATTACAGAGATAGCATTGATGGAAAAATTCTAAACAGATAAGGAAACCCTGGGGTACACATGGATGTTTGATATTTCTCCCTTCAATATTGTGTACTGCACTGGATCGAAAATGTGAATGTACCAGCAATATTTTTTTCTCCATTGGATTTTGCGCCAAGTCAAATGACTATAACAGGTAAGTCAGGATATAGGCAGTATAAACATTTGTGTGCAGGTTTTTTTGTGCACATAAGTTTTCAATTCAGTTGGATTAATAACAGGAGCATGACTGCTGGATTATATGGTATGATTACAATTAGCTTTGTAATAAATGACCAAACTTTCTTCCTAAATGACTTTACTCACCAGTAAAGAGTGAGAATTTGTGTTTCTCTGTATTCTTGTCAGCATTTGGTATTATAGAAATTTGGGATTTTAGTCATTCTAGTAGGTGTGTAGTGCTATCACATTGTTGATTTAATTTGCAATTCCCTAATGAAAACTGTTGTTGAACATCTTTTCCTATGCTCATTTGCCATCTGTATACCTTAGCTGTTGTCTGTTTAAATACTTTCTTCAGTTTTTTAATTAGAATAGTTTGTTCTCTTATTTTAAGGGCACTGTGTTAACAGCTTTTTGTGTATGCTGGCTACAGATCTTTTATCAGACATATATTTTGGGTATATTTTATTCTACAACCTGAGTTTCCTTTCAAGTTTTAACAGTGTATTTCATACTGTAGAAGTTTTTAACTTGAATAAAGTCCAACATTTTCTGTCTTTCATAGACTGTGCTTTTAGATTTAATTAACTTGATTGTGGTAATCATTTTACATTATATTTAGATATGTATGCATATACATATGTGTGTGTATTATATGGGTTTGTGTGTGTGTGTATTTGCAAATGAGATGATTTTATTTTTTCAGAGAATCCCCAAGATGTAACAACAGAAATGCCTCTGGGAATTAATAAATGTCTATACAAAGATGACAGGACACAAGGTTAATATACAAAACTCAGCTGATTGCCTGTAGACAGGCATAAGCCACTAGACATTAAAGAAACAATTAAAGGGGTCTTTGAGAAATGGCTGAATCTAGGGCTGGGGCCCTAGGGCTGGGGGCAGAAAATACACATAATTGTGTGTGTATAAATTTAAGGTGTGTAGTGTGATGCTTATGTAAGAATCACATTGCACACAATTTTATTCATAAATTATATCTCAATAAATACGGGGGGGTACTCAACAAAAGTACCTCATGAGCAAACCAGAGACATGGAGATTTTTTTTCCTATATTTTTCTAGATGTTTTACAGCTTTTCATGTTACATTGAAGTTCCTGATCCATATTTTGTTAATTTTTGTAAAAGGTGTAAGATTTTTGTCTAGTTTCAGTTTCCAGCAAAAGTACATTCCATTTTTTTCAGCATCATTTGTTGAAACGGCCACATATCCCTCCATTGACTGCCTTCGCACCTTTGACAAAGATTCGTTGGTCATATTCACATGAATCTATGTCTTGGCTCTCTGTTCTGTTTCAGATGCACATGTGTGCATTCTTTTAATAATACTATGGTCTCTCAATGGTTATAGCCTTTCACTGCTTGAAACTGGGTCATTTGACATCTCCAACTTTGTTTATCTTCTTCAGCTTTGTGTTGGCTATTCTGGGTATTTTGCCATTCCATTTAAACTTCATAAACATTTTGTCCCATCTATAAAATAGCTTGCTGGTATTGGGATTGAGAGTACATTTAACTTATACATAACATTAGAAAGAATGGCTATCTTAATTGTATTGAGTTTTCAAAAACATGAACATATTTCTCTCCATTTCCTCAGATCTTCCTTCATTACTTTCATCAGAGTTTTCAACTTTTTCACATACAGATCCTGTACAGATATTATTAGATTTATTCCTAAAATATTTGTCTTTTGGTGATATTGTTAATAGGATCTGGGCTTATTTTGTGTATTTCCTGACCCAACTCTAGAATCAGCCATTTCTCAAAGACCCCTTTAATTGTTTCTTTAATGTCTAGTTTCTCATGCCTGTCAATAGGTAATCAACAAATTTTTGTATATTAATCTTGTGTCCTGTAGCCTTTGTATAGACACTTATTAATTCTCAGAGGTATTTTTGTTGTTACCTCTTTGGTATTCTCTGCAAAAGACAAAAAAACTCATCTGCAAATAAAGATGATTTGATTTTTTCCCTTCCCAATCTGCAAATTATTATTATTATTATTTTGAGACGGAGTCTCGCTCTGTCGCCCAGGCTGGAGTGCAGTGGCGTGATCTCAGCTCACGACAAGCTCCACCTCCCGGGTTCACACCATTCTCCTGCCTCAGCCTCCCGAGTAGCTGGGACTACAGGCACCCACCACCACACACGTCTAATTTTTTGTATTTTTAGTAGAGACGGGGTTTCACCGTGTTAGCCAGGATGGTCTCGATCTCCTGACCTCTTGATCCGTCCGCCTCGGCCTCCCAAAGTGCTGGGATTACAGGCGTAAGCCACTGCGCCCAGCCTTAACTTTTTTTCTAGCTAGCTAGGACTGGGCATTCAATACTATGTTATACAGGACTGTTGAGAAAAGTCATCCTCATGATTTTGCTAATATTATGAGAGGGAGATAATCCAGCTTCTCACTGGATGTTAAGAATAACATTGTAGCTGTGTTTTTCTTGGATATTTTAAAATCAAGTTAAGGAATCATCTCCTGATTCTAGTTTGCTAAGAATTTTTTATAATAAATGAGTATTGAATTTTTGTCAAAAGCTGTATCTGCATCTAATTATAAGTTCAGATGATTTCTTTTTCCTTCTTTGGACCACTGATATGGTATATTACATTAATTAATTTTAAAATGTTGAACCTATTTTGCATACTACAAATAAATGCTGACTGGTTGTGCAGTATAATTACTCTATTTCTTTTCCCCTCCTTTTTCATTCTTTGGTTTTAATTAAGCATTTTGTATGACTTCAATTTCCCTTTATTTTTCACACATTAATTCTACTTCTTTTAACAAATGTATTCTTTTACCTAGGATTATTAATATACCTTTTAAATTAATTTACATCCCATCTCAAATATCACGGAATCACTTCCTGTATAGTTTGAGTAATTTATAATAAAGTGTTCCCAATTTTTCTGTCTTGTTCACTGTAACATTGCCTTAATTCATTTCATTGATCTGTATGCTACAATCACTCAATATATTATGATAATTACTATAAAGAAATAGTTATCTATTATATCAATTAAGTATAGAAAAGTAAAAATACTTTATTCTACATTTTTTATTCCTTCTCTGAAGTTCCCTTTTTCCTTACTAGATCCAAGTTTCTGAACTATAGCATTTTTCTTCAACCCGAAGAACCTTTACAAACATTTCTAGTGGGCCTGTCTGTGGAGATAAATTATTTGAGTTTTTATTTTTATGAGAAAGCCTATTTCTTCTTCACTTTTTGAGGATAATGTTATTAGATACAGAATTCTAGGTTGATGGTTGTTTGGTTGTTTTCTTTCAACACTTTAAATATTATACTCCATTCTCTTCTTGCTTGCATGGTTTTTGATGAGAAGTCCACCGTTTTGTTTGTTTTTTTAATACTCAGCTCACTGCAACTTCTGCCTCCCAGGTTCAAGTGATTCTCCTGCCTCAGCCTCCCGAGTAGCTGGGATTACAGGCGCCTGCCACCTCCCCCGACTAATTTTGTATTTTTAATAGAAATGAGGTTTCACTATGTTGACCACGCTGGTCTCGAACTCTTTACCTAAAGTGATCTGCCCTCCTTGGCCTCCCAAAATGCTGAGTTTACAGGCGCGAGCCACCGTGCCTGGCCAATTCTTTTTAAAATTTACTTATGTTTTTATTTCCATAGGATTTTGGGGAACAGGTGGTGTTTTGTTACATGACTAAGTTCTTTAGTGTTGATTTGTGAGATTTTGATGCACCCATTACCTGAGCAATTTACCCAATGTGTAGTCTTTTATCCCTCTCCCACCCTTTCCCCCAAGTCCCCAAAGTCCATTTTGTCATTCTTATGCCTTTCCATCCTCATAGCTTAGCTCCCACTTACGAGTGAGAATATATGATGTTTAGTTTTACATTCCTGAGTTACTTCACTTAGAATGATGGTCTCCAATTCTATCCAGGTTGCTGTGAATGCCATTATTTCATTCCTTTTTATGACTGAATAGTATTCCACGGTGTGTGTGTGTGTGTGTGTGTGTGTGTGTGTATGTGTGTATCACATATATGTATCACATATATATATCACATTTAATTGTGATATATATGTCACATTTAATTGTGATATATGTCACATTTAATTGTGATATATATGTCACATTTAATTGTGATATATATATGTCACATTTAATTGTGATATATATGTCACATTTAATTGTTATATATATATATATATATATATATATATATATATATATATATCTCACAATCTCTTCATCCATTCATTGATTGATGGGCATTTGGGCCAGTTCCATAGTTTTGCAATTGTGAATTGTGCTGCTATAAACATGCATGTGGAAGTATCTTTTTTGCATAATGATGAGCAGTCCACTGTTAATTCTTGTCCTCATTTATCTATAGGGGAGGTGCTCTTCAACCCCCTTCCCAGCTTTTTTCAAGATTGTCTTTGTTTCTGGTTTTCTGCAGTTTGAAAGCAAAATGCTTAGGTGTAGCTGTTGGTATTCATCTTGCTTGGTGTTCTCTGAGGTTTCTAGACAATGATCAATGTCAGCCATTAATTCTAGAAAATTCTCAGCTATTCTTAACTCAAATATTTTTTTTCTGTTCCATTCTCTTTTTCTTCTCCTTCTGATATTTCATTTATAAATAAATAAGCCACAACTTTTGTAATTATCCCACAGTTCTTGGTTATTCTGTTTTTATTTTATTTTTTTATCTTTCAATTTGGGGTGTGTCATCACTGAAACTGGAAGTCTTTCTTCAATTATTTTTAGCATGCTATTTTGTATTGTGTTACAGTATTGAACCCTTCTAGGGTATCCCTAGTCTGTTTTAAGATGCTGGGTGAACTGATCATCCATGGGTTACATAAGCAAGCATGGAAACTGGGTCTCAATAGGATATGATTGATCATCTAGAAACAAACCAACACCTACGCGTTGGGCATTCTGGAATTTTCTCTTCAGGAATTTATAGCTTGTATAATAAAAATGTTGCCAGTATAATATAAAATTCCATCAATGGAACGGTAGTAAAAAAAAAAAAAAGAAAAAACAAAACAACAACAACTTATGAAAACAACTATCCTCAAGGCACTGCTAATACGTTGTTTGAACAAATTCTGTTTTCTCTCCAGTGTAATATTTCTGCCCTACTAGAGCACTGGGCTTGGATTAAATTAAATGGTTTGCTGACTTAGTTCAGCCACTAGAAAAGAGAAGAAGAGAAATTACCTTTACTGAGTTAACAGTTATATATCAAATAGCATACAGGACATACATTATCCAATGTTAGTCTCACTATATGATGGCAAAGGCTAGCATATATTATCATTTTCCCTGCTATCCACTAAGGCAGGACAAGAGTAGGTAACAGATTTCAAAGCCAGGGTTTCCCCTGCTACAGAACATAGGCCTCCTTTTAATCTCATCTTTGCTTTCTTTCTCCCTGCATATAATTGGGGCAGAGACCGCTTTTATTTTAATCATATATTCATCCTTGGATCTCAGTAAGGACCTAGCGTACATTAGACACTAGGTATGTCTTGCATACACACAGAAAGAGAGAGAGAAAAAAATGGGAGGCCATGTCAGTTTGACTTTGATATGGTTTTGCTGCATCCCCCATCCAAATCTCACCTTGAATTGTAATAATCCCCACATGTCAAGGGCAGGGCCAGGTGGAGATAATTGAATCATAGGGGAAGTTTCCTTCATACTGTTCTCATGGTAGTGAATAAGTCTCATGAGATCTGATGGTTTTATAAGTGGGAGTTCCCCTGCACAAGCTTTCTTGCCTGCCACCATGTAAGACATGACTTTGCTCCTCATTCGCCTTCTGCCATGATTGTGAGGCCTCCCCAGTCATGTGGAACTGTGAGTCAATTAAACCTCTTTCCTTTATAAATTACCCAGACTTGGATATGTCTTTATTAGCAGGGTGAGAACAGACTAATACAGTATTCAATACTTGTACCCTTTTATTTGCAAGACGTGCTCTGATACTTTGGAAACATTGCTTAACCTGCCTGATTCTAATTTTCTCTCCTCTACACTGATGGGATTAACTACAAGATTAACTACAGGAGCTCAGAAATCCCAGTTGCATTTCTCTTCCTCCCTCAGCCCCATGTTGACACATGGATGTCAAAGAGCCTGAGAAGGAAGGAGGCTTGCTTTAGTGATGCTGAGTAAACAATGAGTGGATCCTTGGTATGTGATGTGTACACATCTTTATGAAGATGGGATTGATGGAAGAATAGAAGATTGAGACTACCGATGGAGAGACATGGGTCAATGTTTGTAAAGTTTATATTGGGAGGTTAGTCTTGAACTCTGTGTGTGTATGTGTGTAGTCTAATGTGTGTATATGTATACAGTTGACCCTGGAACAATGCAAGGATTAGTGGCACCAACCTCCACACAGTCAAAAATCTGTGTCTAACTTTTGACTTGCCCAAAACTAAACTACTAATGGCCTACAGTTGACCTGAAGCCTTACCCGTAACATAAACAACTAATTAAATATTTTTTCTATTCTATCTATTATATACTGTGTTGTTACAATAAAGTAAGCTAGAGAAAAGGAAATATTAATAAGAAAATCATAATGAAGACAAAATGTATTTACTATTCTTAAGTGGAAATAGGTCATCATAAATGTCTTCATCTCTGCCATCTTCATGTTGAGTGGGCTGAGGAGGAGGAGGTGAGAGAGGAGGGGGCTGGTCTTGCTGTCTCAGAGGAGGCAGAGGTGGAAGAAAAGCCATGTATAAGTGCACCTGCGTAGTTCAAACCTGTGTTGTTGAACAGTTGACTGTATCTGAATGTGTATCTATTCTCAAGTTGCTACAAAATTCTCCAGAGAGAGAGTAGCACATCAATTTTAAGCAGAGGAAGGATAATATTGGCTGGGTCAGGAAAGTAAATATAGAACAAAAGTAAATGTTTTCATAGGATTTATGGAAACTAGGGCAAATGCTAAGAAAACTCACTAAATAGCCCTTTAGGAAAGCCTTGCCAACATTTTCCAAAATACTCCAAGTTAATTAGTCAAGGACACTCTAAGTCAGAATGGGCCACATGGAAAAATGTTCTCTTGATAGAATGTCTTACTCTTAATCACATGTGAACACATGACAGGTGAGCACAAACAATTTAGAAATAATCCACATCCATTAATTGTCTTCTCAAACCTGTGTTTATCTGCAAATGCTAGAGCCGAAAAAGTGCATGAGAGATTTTCATTTTCTTGATATGAGCGGCAAATAATTGCAGAGTTCTGAAACAGAATTGTAGAAGTCTGTAAAGGTTTTGGAGGACGCGTTGAAGGGAGGCTCCTAGGAGCCTAGAAGAGCCGGCTGCATAATATCTGGAAGCTTGGCCCTATCTCAGCAGGAATGTCAGACAGGATAATTACTTCCCTGTAAGAAAGTGCCCTTGTTTAATTCCCAAAAGCTTGCTAAGTTATTTGTATCAGTGAGCTGTTTGAGAGTGCCATGAGCATCGGGAAGGCACTCTTTGATTTTTATCAGTCCCGTACATTCCTCTCATACCAGCTTCATGACCCAGCCCTTATCTCTGATCCGTGAACAGAGACTAACAAAGTCCCAGAGAACAGCCAGCAATGAAAACAATTTATATTCTTCAAAGAATGCAAAAGTATCTGATTCTATCTGTACCCTCAGATAGAGGCTTAAATATAAAGTTTGTGAAATATTATAAATCTCCCTTCACTGCACCGTATTTATCAGTTTTAGATTGGTTTTTAAAATGGCCTCCTCAACAAAGGGTTTTATTAGGCAGATAATGACCTTCTGATGGGTATTTAGTGGAATTGTTGACTATCCCTCAACTATATACACTAGATATAAGAAGACCTTAAAAGCCCCAAACCTACATTTAAATGATTTTTGTCCTAAAATATTATAGATTAAAGAACAAAAACCAAAAAACAACTAATCATCTTTGCCATGACTATTCCTGCCTGATGTATTCAAAGGCAATTTGCAGCCATTGTAATTTATGGATTTCTCACAAAGAATAAAAAAAAATTAAAAAAATATTTAAAAACCTTAACCCTAAAGCACATTTATGTATAGGAGAGGCCCTATTTGAAGTTCATCATAGATATTTACTTTTATTTTGTCCTCCCAAGCACGCTGGAGTATTTGGTTCTTTCAGAAGTCATCAATATTATTGTTGTCTAAAGACTTCAGAAAGCCAGATTGTCTCAAAAACTATTTCTTCTTTGCTTGCCTGGGTACTTTCTAATTCCATCTTTAACCTTTTATACCAGTTAAAGCCAATTTTTAAAATTTGCTTTCTTTGTCTTTCAGAGACTAAATTATGTTCACAAAAGAATAGCAGATAATATATGACAAGCACAAAGAAAAAAACGTATTTAGTAGTTGTATGATTACTTTCAGCAATACAAATGGCCATGGAAAGTAATTTAAGGCCGGGTGCGGTGGCTCAGGCCTGTAATCCCAGCACTTTGGGAGGGCAAGGTTGGGGGATCACCTGAGGTCAGGAGTTTGAGACCAGCCTGACCAAGATGGTGAAACCCCGTCTCTACAAAAAATACAAAAAATTAGCCAGGCGTGATGGCGAGCGCCTGTAATCCCAGCTACTCAGGAGGCTCAGGCAGAAGGATTGCTAGAACCCAGGAGGTGGAGGCTGCAGTGAGCCGAGATCACACCATTGCACTCCAGCCTGGGCAACAAGACTGAAACTCCATCTCAAAAAGGAAAACAAAAACAAAAAAACCTAAGCAATATGAAGAATTGCATATTGGAAGTATCATTTTGTTTCTTCCCAAAAATAACACACTGTTATTTTGTTAAGAAATGTTTTAGATAATATTTTATTTTAAAAGGAAACATTTTCTACTAATTTAAAAAGTGGAGTGTCACAGAGATCCTTGACAAAGCAAGCTCTCTGTAAGATAAAAATATAGGTGAGAAGAGATAATTACTTGAATGATAATCATTATAAAAATAACCACAAATCCTCCATCACTAGATACCTGGTGATTTCTCAGATATTTAGTAGTGATAACAGACCCATTAGGTCAGTACATTCAGTGCTATTAGGATTATTCTTCTTTTAGTAATCAGGAACTGAGACCCCTGAATCAAAGATGACTATGTAAGTTGGTAGCAAAAAAGGAAGGATGGAAGGAAAGAAAGACAGGAGGAGGGAAGGGAGAGAAGGAAGAAGGGAAGGAAGGAAAGAAAGGAGGAGGGAAGGAAGGAGGAAGGGAAAGAAAAAAGGAAGGAGGGAAGGAAGGAAGGAAGGAAAGAAGGAAGGAAGGGAGGGATGGATGGAGGGAGGGAGGGAGGAACAGGGGAGAGAGGGAGGGAGAGAGGAAGAAAGGAAGAAGTGGGGGAGGAAAGGGGAAGAGATAAAAAAAGGAAAAAGGAAGGAGGAAGCAGCAGGGGAGGAAGGGAGGGATGGATGGAGGGAGGGAGGGAGGAACAGGGGAGAGAGGGAGGGAGAGAGGAAGAAAGGAAGAAGTGGGGGAGGAAAGGGGAAGAGATAAAAAAAGGAAAAAGGAAGGAGGAAGCAGCAGGGGAGGGAGGGAGGGATGAGGAAAGAAAACATGAGCAGTAGATGTCCAGAAACAAATTTCTATCATATCTTGTTATACCCTGTGATATGGTTTGGCTGTGTCCCCACCCAACTCTCATCTTTAATTGTAGTTCTCATAATCCCCATGTGTCATGGGAAGGACTCGGTGGGAGGTAATTTAATCAGGGGGGTGGTTACCACCATGCTGCTATTCTCTTGATAGTGAGTGAGTTCTCATAAGATCTGATGGTTTTATAAGGGGCTTTTCCCCCTTTTGCTCAGCACTTCTCCTTCCTGCCACCATGTGAAGAAGGACATGTTTGCTTCTCCTTCTGCCATGATTGTAAGTTTCCTGAGACCTCTCCAGCCATGAGGAGCTGTGAGTCAATTAAACCTCTTTCCTTCCTAAATTACCCAGTCTCAGGTATGTCTGTATTAGCAGCGTGAGAATGGACCAATACACCCTGTCATCATTCTTGAGTAATGCAATGCACAAGTATTGGATAGTAACTTGGAATGACTTCAAGGTGTGCAGTATATGGGGAAGATCTGGATTTTCTCACAAGATCTTCCCTTTGCTAGCTGTGTGACAGGGTGATTTCTGGACACCTTTGTCTCCATTTGTGCATCAGTAAGTGGAGGGGAATGATTCTTTCCTCTCATACTCCATGTGTAGAATAAGTGGGATATTTGCATGCCCAGAATGGGGTCTGCCTTTTATTTAGTCCCTTATGGTACTTTTTTCTACATTTTAGAAATTGTCTTTGGTTGAACTTGAATAATATCAACTTCACGGCCTCCTTTTCCCTTCTCAGAGGGCACATTTCTTCTGCCACAGTGGGATGTTTATCTCTAAATAAAACTGCCCTTGTTTTAAACCCACATTGCTGGCAATCAGGTCAGATAATGCAAAAAGGGAGTAAAGTGTCAGAAAAACTCAATACAATTGTGGCTTTTTGTTAGTTTCTTAAAATGAATTTATTCTGTTTCATGAAATAAGTATTTCAGTTATAATGTCTCTTCCCCACATTTTTTGGATCTAATGTTTGAGGAAAGACTAGCTCCATCTCTGACACATAAATATTTCAAAATATATAATTAAATCATGTATTTTAATTATGTATTTATGCAAGGAAGTATTCAGATTTGCCTCCAGACTAATGGTCTTCTTTTTGTTTTATTTTCTAATCCAGCCCAAAATGTTGAAATCATCTGTGATTAAACTTACACAGAAGCATTTTTGAAAAGAATTTATATTGTTTACAATTTAACTTAGCTAATGTTTGAGTACTTATGTTCAAAGTGTTGTGTTATGAGATATGTGGAGAAGAAGCCTACGTAGTTTCTGTCCTTCATGAGTTTATTTATAGTGAAGGCAGCATATACAAGTGATTAATTAAAATTCATTGCAAAAATTGTCCTTCTATGCCAGAGACGGTAAAGGAAAAGTAGTGATTCATTATACCTTAGAGGATGTGGTTACACATTTTTAGGGATGAGGCATTTGGTTTCAAAGTTAAAGGCTAATGAACATTTTAATAGGCCCAAAATGTGGGAAAGAGATTCTAATCTAAAACAATAGCATGAGGCAAGACATAAAACACCAAAATTAAAAACTCATATACGCAACATGCAATTATGTTTTATATTTGAGGAGGTGCAGAAGCAGAATTGTCAGCATTTCAGGTACAGAATAGAGGAAGAACTCTGGCTAGAAAATTGAGCCTAGTTCTTAAAATATCTTCACTGACGTAATAAAGTAGCCTTATTTTGTAATAGAGAATGGTAATAACCACTATAATTCAATGACTAATCACTAAAATAATTTGTTTTGGAAAAAAGAAAAAAGATGTATCAAGAAAAAATAAAGTTAAATAAGGGACGATAAATCTAGAAATAAATTACATATCTTATAAATAAAAACCACAGATTTTATTTTTAAAAATTATTTACCTTGTTAATCAGAATTAAATATAGTTTTGAAAAGTCAAAGGAAGAATTAATAAATTGGAATGAAATGGTTAAAAAAAGAGAAAATGCGTTATAAAGGAATTCACAGAAAAAAAGGAGGATCGAAAATAAATAGGCAAACTCTCAAGCAGGTTAGAGACATATTAATAAAGATGTTATGGGTGAGTTTGCAAAGACAGAGTAGCAACATAAGAAGAGTTAAAGGGAAATATGAGTTCTCTGTGCAAAAATGTACCCCAAACAATCAGACTCAAATATTCAAAAGTCAACAGAATAAATAAAAAGAGCTAAAATAAAGTAAAACCAGCTACTGAAGAGAAAAAAAAAAAAAACTAATCATAAAGGAATGGCAATAAGACTGACAGCCAGTTTCTTATCAGCAACAATAGAACCCATATAAAATGGACTCATATTGTAAGGTGTTTTAAATAGAAACTTTCAACCTGTAAGTGTATGCTTGCTTCAACTGTCTTTCAATAGTGGTAAAATAAGTAATTTGGGGACATATATAATTGAAACACTGGCAAAACAAACTCAATTTTTCATGAAACCTACTAAAATATATACCTTATGTAAAAACAACAAAACTCAGTAATAGGGAAACAATCGCCCTAAAATTTGTCAAAATATTTTTTTAAATGCAAGCCACTAAAATGCTTCACTCAAAAACTTCACCAAAGTTTTTCAGGTAACTTAAAGCACACAAAAAGATTCTTGGCAGCAATGGTGTTAGGGTGATTCTGAAGCTGCCATTTCATGAGGAAGCCCAAGCTACATGTGAAGGCTGTCTACATGTAGGTACTTCCATTGACAGTTCACTTGAGCCTAGTGTTCAATGTATTTCAGTCCAGGCACATGACATGTAAATAAAAAAGCCTCCCCAAAATTCTATCTCCCAGCCATCTGAATTACACAAAGTTCTTTTGAGACTTACCACCTGAAGCCTCCAGACTCCATGGAACAGACAAGCTATACCTATACCTTGACTGAATTATAAAAGCCTGGCAATGGTTAGCATAATAAAATGGTTACTGTTCTGTGCTATGCAGTTCTGGAATAGTTTGTTATACGGTGATAGAGACCTCATCAGTTGTTTAATATTCAATGTCTGCCGTTATAGAGAAGTATGCGTGCACAAGCCATGATAGTGCAGGTGGTGTCAATGGAAAATGGTCTATTTTAATCATATAAAACAGTAAAAGGTTTACATCCCACTAGATTTAATTTTTTTAAGTTTACATGTAAGCATTATATAAGAACACACCTCCTTCTGTAACCAAACAGTATGCGCTGTTGATGCCTTACTCATGAGTTGTGTGACTTGTCTTTAAGCCACTGCATCTCACCATGCTTTTTGCCATAAGGACATTTTCCATGAAGCTAACAGATGACATAGGTCTTCCACCTAAGACGTAGCCTGCTAAAATAATGTATGCATCAGAGTTCTCCAGAGAAACAGAAGCGATAGGATAAATAAAAAGATTTCCTATAAAGCACTGTCTCATGCAATTATGGGGGGTGAGAAATCCCATGATCTGCTGCGCTGTCTGTCTGCCAGCTGGAGACTCAGCAAAGCCAGAAGCATAGTTTGAAGCCTCAGAGTCAGAGAGAGTCGTGTAGATTCCAGTCTGAGTCTGATGATCTGTGAACCAGGAGCACGAAGGCCAGGAGAAGATCCGTGTCCCGACTCAAGCTCCCAGGCAGAGGGAGAACAACCCTAATCTTCCTCTGTGGTTTTTGTTTTATTCAGGCCCCCAGTGGATTGTATGATGCCCACTCACCTTGGGTAGGGCAATCTGCCTTACCTGAATCCAAACACTCTTCTTGAAACCATTTTTTGAATACTTGAAACTCTTCTTGAAACTCCCTCCGAGATATACTCAGACATGTTTCATCAGATATTAGGCCATCCCATGAACCCATCAAAGTAATACACAAAATTAACCATCACAAATGATACAATTACTCAGCAGTGCTTAAAGAGGTTCCTATCAGTCCTAACCACTAGCCCTGTAAAAAAATTAAAGAAAAAAAAAAAAAAAGGAAAAAAAGGGACTGCTAACTCTGGCATGAATAAATAAAGAGAAAAAGATGAAAGAGAATAGAATATAGCAAAGAGATTTTTTTAAAGTAACCTGAAGCATTTTGCTTAAAAAATCAATAATTGGTTAAAACATTCAAACATGAGAAATGCATACTGATGGAGGAAAGTTGTTTCTTTTGTTTGTTTGTTTTTTGAGACAGAGTCTGGCTCTGTCACCCAGGCTAGAGTGCAGTGGTGTGATTTCAGTTTACTGCAGTCTCCGCCTCCCGGGTTCAAGTGAGTCTCCTGCCTCAGGGATTACAGGTGCCCACCACCACACCCAGCTAATTTTTGCATTTTTAGTAGAGACAGGGTTTCACCATATTGCCCAGGCTGGTCTTGAACTCCTGGCTTCAAGCGATCCACCTGCCTGGGCCTCCTAAAGTGTTGGGATCACAGGCGTGAACCACCCTGCCCAGTCACCTGAGAGTTGTTTCTTAATGCACCCTTCGCAGAATGCATTTTGCATGGTTTTATCCATATTCTGGGTTATATCTCTCTTTTCTTCCTTCCTTTTCCCTTTCTTTCTTCCTTTCCTTTCCTTTCCTTCCTTCCTTCTTTCCTTCTCTCTCTCTTTCTTTCTCTCTCTCTCTCTCTTTCTTTCTTTCTTTCTTTCTTTCTTTCTTTCTTTCTTTCTTTCTTTCTTTTCCTTCCTTCCTTCCTTCCTTCCTTCCTTCCTTCCTTCCTTCCTTCCTTCCTTTTCTTTCTTCTTTCTCTCTTTCTGCCTTTAAAAACTTAGAATCTCCAAGATGGTAATGTGACCTCTGTTTACAACTTCACATTTAAAGTTGTGGTCTGACTTGAGAATGCCTCTTAATTACCAAATATTCATAACTCTAAGGAGCTCATTTGTTCTCCACGTGTTTATCTGGGATTCCGAAAGTGTATTGCAAGGAAGCTGTACATTTAATGTGTTAGATTTGTTTTGATTTTCCAGAAGGAAAAATATATCCCATTTACATAGCGAAGTCTATGCTTGTCGGATTCTCAGAATTCAGAAAATGAGAAATCTCACAGTATTTTTTATAAAAAAAAAAAAAGCACAAAGTGAAAGCAGTCCCATTAATAATTCAGACAAAATTCAGTTGGCCACATTTTACTTGAAAAGTCTTTCAACATTCATGAAAAACAGATATAAAGTCTGGCTGTAAGTGTAGGGATAACAAGTGGTTTATCCGGACCATATAAGCAGTAACCGAGATTGTATGTCACAAACGGTGCCTTCAACAGATCGTTTTTCCCAGTTCTACCACTGCTAATGCATTTTCTAAAAAAAAATAACCTGTATTAGTTTTCTACATCTGTGCAATGATTTATCACAAACTTAACAGATCACAACAGCACACATTCATCACCTCACAATTTCCGTGACTCAGTTATCTGACCACACTCACTTTTATCCTCTGCTCATAGTCAAACAAGGCAGAAATCAAGAAGTTGACCAAAGCTATGGTCTCCTTGAGGCTAGGGAGTCCTCTTCCAAGTTCATTTATTGAAAGAATGTATTATATTTCCTTGCAGCTATGGAATTCATGGGTTCCTTCTTGTTTAAAGTCAGCAATTGACGGCCATTCCTCAGGATGGATTCTTCCTTTACGAGATTTTACCTGACTAAATCTGATTCCATTTATCTACTAAATGGATATTAGTAGAATAACAGCCATTAAATGAACTAAACCTAAACTGACTTACAGATTAGCTCACACCCTTTGAGATATTCTGTTGGTCAGGAGTTTGTCACAGGTTCTCCCTGCACTCAGGCGGAGGGAATTATACAAAAAAGTTACCCTTTTGGGGTCCCGTCAGAGTGTGTCCACCACATAAGCATTGCCTTCTTCATAACTTTTTTTGAAACTTAAATAAATTTAATAAACAATGTATGGTTTAATTAATAAATTAGACCAACAGGATTAGTGAACTAGAATACTGAGATGAATAAATAAAAGAACTATAGAAAAACAGAATGATCTTTTTAAAAGGAAAATGCCCAGAAAAAAAATAAAAAACATCCTGCAATCTTTAGTGGGCAGAGAATGGCATTTGTTATTAGAGACTCTTGGATTCAGCCCATTCTTTATCACTTGCACAAGAGAATTTTCCACAGGGATTTTCTCCATCTGTTTCATATTTCCTCACTCTTCAGTTGTTTTTAATTTCCATTTCCATTGCATTTGGGCGTGAGGCTCTCCACTTTTTGCAACTCAGTTTAAACAGTCAATCTTATTTTATGGTTTAAACAGTCACCAATTTGGTATTTATCATTCATTTATCCAGAACATGATTCCCAGTAATAATTTATTAGCTTTGATTTTAGAAGTACTTTTTACCTGTGTGTGCTAGTGAGGGTGTCAGATTGTGTCATGGAGATTTTGACCTTATTAAGGCTTTAATCTCTTTAAACCTCATTGTACTCAACCATAACGGTGGACATGCTCATCTTAGAAGTACAGTGTGAGTGCAAAAAAAAAAAAAAAGAAGTACAGTGTGAGTGCATATAAGCTAGTCTTATGCAAACATTTTGGCAACATTAAACATTTCATGAAGATATTTTTGTGAATTTAAGTACACTATAATATTGATGTTACTACTAAGGATAATAGAAATATCTAGATCATCAAATCAAAGTAACACGAATTTTAGAACTTACCCAGTTTTATTAGTGATTTAAAGTATACAGATAATTATGAAGTACAGCTAAAGTTGGAGATGGTATGGGAATGCCATCACTGGTCCCAAAGCAATTTATTTATTTATTTATTTATTTTATTATACTTTAGGTTTTAGGGTACATGTGCACAATGTGCAGGTTTGTTACATATGTATCCATGTGCCATGTTGATTTCCTGCACCCATTAACTCGTCATTTAGCATTAGGTATATCTCCTAATGCTGTCCCTCCCCCCTCCCCCCACCCCACAACAGTCCCCGGAGTGTGATGTTCCCCTTCCTGTGTCCATGAGTTCTCATTGTTCAATTCCCACCTATGAGTGAGAACATGCGGTGTTTGGTTTTTTGTCCTTGCGATAGTTTACTGAGAATGATGTTTTCCAGTTTCATCCATGTCCCTACAAAGGACACGAACTCATCCTTTTTTATGGCTGCATAGTATTCCATGGTGTATATGTGCCACATTTTCTTAATCCAGTCTATGGTTGTTGGACATTTGGGTTGGTTCCAACTGTTTGCTATTGTGAATACTGCCGCAATAAACATACGTGTGCATGTGTCTTTATAGCAGCATGATTTATAGTCCTTTGGGTATATACCCAGTAATGGGATGGCTGGGTCAAATGGTATTTCTAGTTCTAGATCCCTGAGGAATCGCCACACTGACTTCCACAATGGTTGAACTAGTTTACAGTCCCACCAACAGTGTAAAAGTGTTCCTATTTCTCCACATCCTCTCCAGCACCTGTTGTTTCCTGCTTTTTTAATGATGGCCATTCTAACTGGTGTGAGATGGTATCTCACTGTGGTTTTGATTTGCATTTCTCTGATGGCCAGTGATGATGAGCATTTCTTCATGTGTTTTTTGGCTGCATAAATGTCTTCTTTTGAGAAGTGTCTGTTCATGTCCTTTGCCCACTTTTTGATGGGGTTGTTTGTTTTTTTCTTGTAAATTTGTTTGAGTTCATTGTAGATTCTGGATATTAGCCCTTTGTCAGATGAGTAGGTTGCAAAAATTTTCTCCCATTCTGTAGGTTGCCTGTTCACTCTGATGGTAGTTTCTTTTGGTCCCAAAGCAATTTCTCATCACAGCAGCATATGGTCTGGCTGGATGTATTTGATTTCTGTCTTTGTTGCATAAACTCACATCATTAATATGGAAGGGGGCAATTTTGTTTGTAAAATTTCTCCAACATCTACTCATCTAATTACAGGGCCTACATAAAATTTTCCATGTGGCCATGTCCTATAATTTCATGAAGTCCAGGTCGGCTTACCAGAAGTGATTCTAGCCAGGCTGCGTACATCCTACCAAGAGCATTCCACATATAAGGGCCCTCCCTCTGGCAAATAATAATAAGTGTCCAGGAGGTTTCTCCCTAGCATGTTTTCAAGGGGATTTGACCAGTTTACCTTCCTTCTTCCTTTACCAGGGGCTGAAGAATGAATTGCAGAGCTGTTAATTCACCCCTTTCTTCCCTCTGTTGATAAGGGGCAGTCAGACACAGTGGTTTTCAAGAGGTGCTTCCCAAAGTCCTGGATAGTACGTACAAGTTTCTCAGGTGGCAAATGTTGAGAAAATTAACCCGTGTGAAGACAGCGTTGGCATCCCTAACCCTTCCCTCAACTAAATAATTTTTTTCTATAGTCTTTTCACATGTTAGTCCTGCCCATGATTCTGCCAGAACCAAGGATTTTACAGTTCAAAAAGTCATATGTGTATCAATGTTTAAAGAAAATAACAATAGATATGGTTTGGCTGTGTACCCACCCAAATCTCAACTTGAATTGTAGCTCCCATAATTCCCATGTGTCATGAGAGGGACCCGGTGAGAGCTAATTGAATCATGGGGGCGGGTGTTTCCCATGCTGTTCTCATGACAGTGAATAAATCTCACGAGATCTGATGGTTTTATAAAGGGCAGTTCCCCTGGACATGCTCTCTTGCCTGCTACCATGTAAGACATGACTTTGCTCCTCCTTCACCTTCTGCCATGTGGAACTGTGAGTCCATTAAACCTCTTTTTCTTTATAAATTACCCAGTCTCAGGTATGTCCTTATAGCAGCACGAGAACGGACTGATACAATAATGTTTTCTCCTGTAACAAGGAAAACCTAGCATAAAAGGCACTGATGGAGTAAGGCTCGTTTTTGAGGACTATAGAAAGGAGAAACATTGTTCTCAACTGGTATACTTTCCTTTTTCTCATTTCTCTGCTCTTCTATTGAATTCTGCAAATATTACATTTATTTCAATGCTCAACTTAGCATATTTCCCCATTGAGACGTTATAGGCACTGGCATAATGCTTTTTCTCTCCCCTGAACAAAAAGACATAATGTTTTTTCTACTCTTTTGGTAGTTATTATCCTACTATATAATGAGAACTTCTTTCTCATACTGATACTTTCATTCACCTTTTCCTGTTTTCTCTCAGGAAAGTAGCATAGAAAGCGTGTTTTTCTCTCAAAAGTAGCAATTCCTGTGAGGGCAGAGATTACTTTTTAGCATGCACCATTTATTTCCTAACTAATTCATTAAGGACATATTAGACTCACTAAGGGTGACTTTAATAGTTTCACATGTTGCTATGCTATTTTGAATGAATGTGCCCCTACTTGGCTACATAGTTTTCTTATTGGCATATACTATTTGCACATATTTATGGGGCACATGTGATATTTTGTTCCATGCATAGAATGTGTAATGATCAAATCAGGGTATTTGGGGTATCCATCACCTTGAATGTTTATTATTTCTTTGTGTTGGGAATGTTTCAAGTCTTCTCTTCTAGCTATTCGAAATATGGACTAGAATTGTTGCTAACTATAGTCACCCTACTGTGCTGTAGAACACTAGCACATATTCCTTCTAACTGTGCGTTTGTGCCCATTCACCAGCCTCTCTTCATCCCTCACCATTCCCAGCCTCTGGTAATCTTCATTCTACTCTCTACTTCCATGAGGTCAACTTTTTTCAGCTCCCACATATGAATGAGAATATGCAATATTTGTCTTTCTGTGCCTGGCTTATTTTCTTTAACATAATGACCTCCAGTTCCACCCATCTTTCTGCAAATGACAACATTACTTTCTTTTTAAAAGCTGAGTAGCATTCTGTTGAGTATATATACTGCATTTTCCTTATCCATTTATCTGTTGGTGGACTCTTATGTTGATTCGATATCTTTATTATTGTGAACAGTGCTGCAATAAACATGCAAGTGCAGGTATCCCTTTGATATGCTGACTTCTTTTTCTTTGAATAAATACCCAGTAGTGGATTTGCTGGATTATATGGTAGTTCTATTTTTAGTTTTCTGAGAAAACTCCACGATGTTTTCCATAATGGCTGTACTATCAGCTAGCACATTGATAAAGAACATATATTTTGTAGCAAGAATGTGTTTATTTTAGCGTCAATTTCTATCATAAATTGTTTAGGCCAAAAGAGGAATGAAGTGAAACATATATATCTTGCTTCCATTCTTCCATAAATAGTGAAAAATATTCATTCCAGGAGAATGAAGCAAAGAGAAACAAAACCACTCCACATTTATTCACAGACAGCCCACGGTATATAATTTTGTCCATAGTTACAGAAAACTTCAGAATGGACAGTGAGATGCCACTTAGCCAGCAACCAACCTTCCCTTACAGCTGTCCAACCTAGGGTCTGGCCACTCCCCACCAGGATTTGAAGACGTAGGTCTTGCTTGATTGACGTTAATACTGACTCGAGCTACCAAATCCACCTGGTTAAACCCCACAGACCCTCCCATGATTTCTCAATAATGTTTAAGGGATTATTGCTGGCTACAGAGAGCGTTTTCTGAAATGTTTTCCACCTGTTTTTCTGAAGCATACAAAACACCCTACAAATTCGCCAGGAAAATCACCAAGAGGTAAGGAACTCTAGTAGTCTTTGACCAAAGGTATGTATAACTTGGTTGAACTCATGTTCATCTTGCCAAAATCTTTTTCTAGATTCCCAGCCTCCAAAATAACTCGCAGCAAAACAAGGTGGTTCTAAATGGTTGAGACCAGTAGCTTTAGGTAAAAGGGCATCTTAAACCACAGTAACAGGAACCTTCCCACAGAACCCCTATGGGAGCACTTGTCCCTTCCATTAATATAAAAGGAATCTTCTCTTGTTCCAATTATGTATCCAAAATATCATCCAGTTGCTTCACAAATGCATTTATTCGCCTTTTCAATACCAGGTATTTTCTCTTATCCTTCATACTTTTCCTTTTCTAAATTTTTTTTTTAAATCACAGTGTACACAGCTCATATTAGTTCAGTGTTTACACATCATTTATTATTCAGGACAATGTCATACATTTTTGATTAGTGATTTCCATTCCTTTCTTTTTTTCACACTCTCAATCTGAGCTCTATTTTTTTTTAACATATTAGTCATTTTCTGATATTTCCCCCGAGGCTAAAACTTCATTTTCCAATTCTTATTTGTTAGGAGTTCATTTTCTGCTGGTTTAGCTTCCCTTAAACCATAGAATAAAGTTTAATTTTTAAAACCTGACCTGTTTTATGATTTCTTTTATCTCACTTGCTTAGTCTCATGCTATCTTAGAATAACACACCTTGGGCTGGATTTTGCAGAAAAGGAGCAACTGGCTGGATAATTAGGAAGTAGAGTCCTTCCTATCAAAAAGCAAAATTTAAAGGAAGTGATTCACATGCGGCAAGAATTGCAACTTACACAATTACCTGACACGGTAAAACATTTGAAAATGTGTCTAATGTATATCCCAGGAGCATTTTCCCAATGCATATAAATGAGTTTAGGTACCAGACTCCACTTACATTTCTAGTTTTTTTATGATTATGCTCCTCAGTTCTGCTGAACGCTGAACTAACTTACCTGCAAGGTAAAGATCTTACCTGGACTAGTTGTTGAAGATGCTGCAGCATTAACCCTGGTTTTCGGCAACAGATGATGCTCTCTTTCATGAACTTTGTTCCCTGATGACATGAATTCTGCTCCATTTTTTTTTGGTCAGGCTGTGGTTGCTATGTTTTTAAAATTTATTTAATTTTAATTTTATTATTATTTATTTTCTTATTTCAACAGCCTTTGGGGTACACATGGTTTTCGGTTACATGGATGAATTGTATGGTGGTGAAGTCTGAGATTTTAGTGCACATGTCACCTAAATAGTGTACATTGTACCTGATATATAGTTTTTTTATCCCTCACCCTCTTCATTTTTTTAGTTATGGTCTTCATTTTGTCAATCGATTCTGGCAACTGGATCCGTGTCACACACACCTTCATTGGAACCTCTAAACTCTCTCATCTCCCAGGCACTGCAGTAATTCATCATGATGAGGAAAAGGGATAGTGATATTTAATTGATATCCAAAAGAATCACTTTACTGACTCCACAATCTTCAATAGACTTTCCATTTTGTTCTTTTTTGGGGGGGAGAAGTGATAATTTTCTTTTTTTTTCTTTTTATCTATTTATTTTCTTCCAACTTTTATTTTAGATTAAGGGTTACGTGTGCAGGTTTGTTATATGGGTAAATTGAGTGTCAGAGGAATTTGGTGTACGAATTATTTCTCAAGGCAGGTAATTAGCATAGTATTCAATAAGTGGTTTTTCAATCATCTCCCTCCTCCCACCTCCCACCCTCAAGTAAGCCCCAGAACCTATTGTTCCCTTTTTTGTTTCCATGTGTACTCAATGTTTAGCTCCCACTTATAATTTAAAACGTGGCATCTGGTTTTCTGTTTCTCTGTTAGTTTGCTTAGGATAACGACCTCCACCTGCATCCATGTTGCTGCAGAGAACATGATTTCATTGTTTTTTATGGTTGTGTGTCCGGAATTGGTGGGTTCTTGGTCTCACTGACTTCAAGAATGAAGCCGCGGACCCTCGCGGTGAGTGTTACAGTTCTTAAGGTGGCGCGTCTGGAGGTTGTTCCTTCTGATGTTCGGATGTGTTCGGAGTTTCTTCCTCCTGGTGGGTTCGTGGTGTCGCTGGCTCAGAAGTGAAGCTGCAGACCTTTGCGGTGTTACAGCTCTTAAGGCGGCGCGTCTGGAGTTGTTCGTTCCTCCCAGTGGGCTCGTGGTCTCGCTGGCTTCAGAAGTGAAGCTGCAGACCTTCGCGGTGAGTGTTACAGCTCATAAAAGCAGTGTGGACCCAAAGAGTGAGCAGTAGCAAGATTTATTGCAAAGAGCAAAAGAACAAAGCTTCCACGGTGTGGAAGGGGACCTGAGCGGGTTGCTGCTGCTGGCTGGGGCAGCCTGCTTTTATTCTCTTATTGTCCCACCCACATCCTGCTGACTGGTAGAGGCCAGTGGTCTGTTCTGACAGGGCGCTGAATGGTGCGTTTACCATCCCTGAGCTAGACATGAAAGTTTTCCACGTCCCCATCAGATCAGTTAGATACAGTGTCTACACAAAGGTTCTCCAAGGCCCCGCCAGAGCAGCTAGATACAGAGTGTCGATTGGTGCATTCACAAACCCTGAGCTAGACACAGGGTGCTGATTGGTGTATTTACAATCCCTGAGCTAGACATAAAGGTTCTGCACATCTCCACCAGACTCAGGAGCCCAGGTGGCTTCACCCAGTGGATCCTGCACCGGGGCTGCAGGTGGAGCTGCCTGCCAGTCCCGCGCTGTGTGCTCGCACTCCTTAGCCCTTGGGTGGTCGATGGGACTGGGCGCCGTGGAGCAGGGGGTGGCGCTCGTCCGGGAGGCTCCGGCTGCACAGGAGCCCATGGAGGGGGTGGGAGGCTCAGGCATGACGGGCTGCAGGTCCCGAGCCCTGCTCTGGGGGAAGGCAGCTAAGGCCCGGTGAGGAATCGAGCGCAGCGCCGGTGGGCTGGCACTGCTGGGGGACCCAGTACACTCTCCACAGCCGCTGGCCTGGGTGCTAAGCCCCTCATTGCTCGGGGCCGGCAGGGCCGGCCGGCTGCTCCGAGTGAGGGGCCCGCCAAACCCCCACCCACCCGGAACTCCAGCCGGCCCGCAAGAGCTGCGTGCAGCCCCAGTTCCCGCTGGCGCCTCTCCCTCCACACCTCCCTGCAAGCTGAGGGAGCCGGCTCCCGCCTTGGCCATCCCAGAAAGGGGCTCCCACAGTGCAGCGGTGGGCTGAAGGGCTCCCCAAGTGCTGCCAAAGTGGGAACCCAGGCAGAGGAGGCACTGAGAGCAAGCAAGGGCTCTGAGGACTGCCAGCATGCTGTCACTTCTCAGTTGCATAGTATTCTGTGATGTATATGTACCACATTTTCTTTATCCAGTCTACCATTGATGGGCATTTAGGTTGATTCCATGTCCTTGCTAGGGTGAATTGTGCTGCAATGAACATATTCATGCATATGTCTTTTTGGTAGAATGATTTATACTTCTTTGGCTTTGTACCCACTAATGAGATTGCTGGGTCAAACAATAGTTCTATTTTAAGTCCTTTGAGAAATCTCCAAACTGCTTTCTTTCCACAGTGGCTGCTGGTGGGAATGTAAACTCATTGAGCTATTATATTATTTATATCTTCCTATATTTTGTCTGCAAATTACCCATAGTTCTTTAAATAAATTGTTTATTGTCTGCCTTTCCAACTCATCTGTAATTTCCATGAAAGGGACAAAATAAGTTTCTTCATCATTTCACTGTCGAAAATTAGATTAATTCTGCCCCTGTCTCTGAGGGCAGGATTAGGGCCAAAATCAGCTTGATTGAGCGCCTTAGAGCATCTGTCTGCCTCTGGGCAAAGATTGTGGCTAACTACGCCTGGAAGCAGACCCAGCTCTCTACCCTGGCAAAGGCAGTAGTATGAGGACAGAAGACAGAAACATCTAATTCATGTCCTCCAAAAATGTCATAATCAATAATCAATCAGTTGTTTGAAAAGATCAATAAAATTGATAAGCCTAGACTAGTGAGACAAACCAAGAAAAATAGAGAGAAAACACACACTATTAACAGGAAGGAAAGGGGAAGAAAGGAAAGAGGGGCCATCCCTACTGATCTCACGGACATTAAAAGGATAATAAGAAAAGATTATATTATGAACAACTCTATGCTCATGATTTCGATCAGGAGTCTCCAACCCTGGGGCCATGGACTGGACTGGTACAGGTCTGTGGCCCGCTAGAAACTAGGCTGCACAGCAGGAAGTGAGTGGTGGGCAAGTGATGGAAGCTTCATCTGTATTTACAACCAGTCCCCATCACTGGCATTACTGCCTGAGCTCCTTCTCCTGTCAGATCATCAGCAGCACTAGATTCTTGTAGAAGCACGAATCCTATTGTGAACTGTGGATGCAAGGGATCTAGATTGCATGCTCCTTATAAGAATCTAATGACTGATGATCTGTCACTGTCCTCCATCACCCCCGGATGGGGCTGTCTAGTTGCAGAAAAACAAGCTCAGGGCTCCCACTGGTTGTACATTACAGTGAGTTGTATAATTATTTCAATATATATTATAATGTAACAATAATAGAAATAAAGTGCACAATGAATGTAATGTGCTTGAATTACCCCTAAACCATCTCTAACCCTCCCCTGGCCCATGGGAAAATTGTCTTCCACAAAACCAGCCCTTGGTGCCAAAAAGGCTGGGGACTGCTGATCTAGATGAAATAGATCAATTCCTTTAAAAGACAAAATCAACCAAAACTCACACAAGGAAGAATACTTAATAGGCTATACCTATTCGATAAATTAAATCAATAATTAATGCCTTCCAAAAATTATAATCAAATTTCCTGACTTCTTATAGCCCCCAACTGGGTTTGAATTTGGGAGGAGTTTAGGATGCTTAAGGAATGAACAGAAATGACATAATGCAAAAATGTGTTTGTGGAAGCAAGGAGGGCACTGTATACCAGCAGCAAAAACATAGTCATGGAGGTATAAAACTATGCAGAGAAGGAAATAGGATAAAGTGAAGGCACAGCTTAAAGAGGGAAGCTCTGAAAAATACAATGGGACAAGAAATACAATAGGGATTTTAGCAAATGCAAAAATGGGACACCCCGTTAGATTTGAATTTCACTAAACAATGAATAGTATAGTATGTTCTAAATAATACTTGGGATATATTCTTGCTAAGAATATGTTTGTTCTTTATCTGAAATTCAAACTTAATTGGGTGACCTCTACTTTTTCTGGCAATGGTTGATGTATTTCTCTTTCCAAGCAATTGAAGCAAGGGTGAGACAACTTTTATTCTGAGGTTTAGTGGCTGGGGAAGAGGACTGAGGGCTGAAGGAAAGAGGTAAGAGAGGCTGTGGAGAAACATGATGCTTGTTGGCTGCCATGTTTTTATTTGAGTTGGAGATCAGCTCATTCATTAGCTGAGTGGGAGATTTGTTTTAGTAAAGTGAGGATCCTCAGAAAAGTAAAACAAGTTTAAATAATAGTCCTGGCATACACAAATGAAATTCCAAGAAGATTCCTCAAATCATCAGGAGTCCCGGATTATGAAATCCATGGGGTAACACGACTATGTGAATGTCTCATAGAATCTCAGTTCAATTCAGCAAATGTTTATAACGACCTCCTCTTTCGTTATTTTCTACATGCTTTTGAGAGAGAAGATAAATATGGATTTCTTATTCTTTATAAAAAAGAAAAGGAAAAAATAAATGGGAGAAAAACTGACAACCTAGTGGGAAGAAAGCTGCAGAAACAGTCAATAGAATGTGGTGATGTTTCTTTGTAGGTACTTGCAGCAGGAAGCTGTCATATAGGAAAGTTGTTTGTTGTGAAGACTGAACATGGAAGACTATAAACAGTGGAATATGTCTGCTTTCCTTGCCTTCAAATATGCTCTCTTGAAGTTCTCTGTCCGGTCTCTGAATAATCACGTGAGGCCAAGTCCTCAGCTCTCTGGTTACAATAATAATAATGTCCAGTCCTGTTTGCCTAGTTCAAAAAGTTCAGCCTCGGGCGGGGAGAGGAGGGAGGGACAGCATTAGGAGGTATACCTAATGTTAAATGACGAGTTAATGGGTGCGGCACACCAACATGGCACATGGATACATATGTAACAAACCTGCACGTTGTGCACATGTACCCTAAAACTTAAAGTATAATAATAAAAAAAATTACACAAAAGTAAAAAAAGAAAGTTCAGCCTCATATCCAATTTAGCACCCCCTCATTTCCCTTCCTAATTCTCAGCTGACTCACTTGCTGTGTTGGGGTGAGGAGATTAAAAAGGGGAGATAAAAACGTGGAATCTCTCACTGATCCACAATGCTGTCATTTCCCCTTGGCTAACAGAGGCTATTGAGGCACTCAGTATGGCAGCTCTTGCATGGGACACGTTGAGGAGTTTTGGGGAAGGCCAAAACCACTCACTCTCTCTGGTGATCATGACAAATAGGATACCCAGACTTTCTTGTCACTTGAAATAGCCAGAGGGCGGCTTGCTCTATTGCTACCTGGTTTCAGCCTTTCTTTACCTGGAAACTCTCCCTAGTTCCATAGTTCCTGGCTTCTATTAGTGGAAGTACTCCAGAGAAATACAGACATAGAGCCAATAAAATATATACATACATATATACACACACACACACACATATATATATTGGCATACATATATGGGTTTATGTATGTATGTGTGTTTATATATAAGCATATATATGAGTTTATATTCATATGAATATATATGTAGGTATATATGAATGTATATATATTTGGGTGTATATATATAATATGTATGGGATACATATCATACATAGATATATATACAGTTATATATACATATATAGATATGGGAGTGCATATATATGAGTGCGTGTATGTATATATATATATATATATATATAAAATGTCTGAATTCCTATTGGTGAATAGTCACTGGACCATATATATATAGAGAGACATAGACAATAGATATAACTGTATCACATGTACACATATGTAAAAATCTCTTCATATATATGCTTTTTTATATCTTATTGGTTCCATAATACAGATTTAGACATATATAAAGAGAGTTGTACCTTGTTATCTGTGCGGGATTGGTTTCAGGATCCTTCAAGGATACCAAAATCAATGACTACACAAATCCTTCCTATAAAATGGTGTCATATTTGCATGTAACCTACACACATTCTCCAGCATACTTTAAATCATTTCTATATTCCTTATGATACCTAATACAATGTAAATGCTACTTAAGCGAGCATTATACTTCATTTTTAAAATTTATTATTCTAATTGTTGTACTGCTATTATTTATTTTTTAAAATGGTTTTAAAACATGGTTGGTTGAACCCATGGATGTGGAACCCACAGGTAAAGAGGTCCTACTATACTTGTGTTGTTTTGTTTTTTGAGACAGAGTCCCAGTCTGTTGCTCAGGCTGAAGTGCAGTGGCACGATCTCAGCTCACTGCAACCTCCATCCCCCAGGTTCATGTGATTCTCGTGCCTCAGCCTCCCGAGTAGCTGAGATTACAGACACGTGCCACCATGTCCGGCTAATTTTTTTTTTTATTTTTAGTAGAGGTGAGGTTTCACCATAGTGGCCAGGCTGGTCTTGAACTCCTGGTCTTAAGTGATCCTCCTGCCTTGGCCTCCCAAAGTGTTGGGATTACAGGTGTGAGCCACTGCACCCAGCCAAGGTCCAACTGTATTTGATATACAAGTAGATGATATCTCTATATACCTATGTATCTATCTATCTATGTATTAATAGATTTATTACGAAAAATTGGGCCACACAATTATGAGCTGAGAAGTCCCATGATCTGCCTTCCGCAAGCTAGAAACTCAAGAAAAGTGTCTGGTATAATCTGAACCAAGACTAAAGACCAGAAAAGCCATGAGAACCAAGGGAAAGCCCTAGCTCAAGGGCAGCAGCAGCCTCATGTCCCAGCTCAGGCAGGCAGTCAGGAAGCAAAAAGAGAAAACTACTTCTTCCTCTGCCTTTTTGTTTTACTGAAACCCTCAACAGATTGGCTATTTCCCACCCACATTGGCAAAGGCCATCTACATTATCAGTTCCATAGACACAAATGCCAATCTCATCCAGAAACACTCTCACAGGCACACTCACCATCATAGGCACCCTGTGGCCCAGTCAAGTTGACACAAAATTTACCATCACAGTGCCCTGCAAGGCAAAGGCATAAGATATGCTGATGCATACATAGGCAGGGACCGCACAGGAAATGAGATACCATTCTCCTTCCCTTGACGTGGAGTTCTCCCAATTCTCTGGTTAATTATCCTCTGCCTGTCTTACTTGGCTTGGGAAGGGAAGGATGGCACCCTTTTTGGTGCAGAAGGAAAAGCCATAGTTCTCCTTACCAAACCAAGGGCTCCACCTCATCATCTTCTCTCCAAATCTGTTGCACTTTATTTATGTATTAATTTTATTTTATTTTAAAAATTTCTTTAGAGACACGGTCTCATCTGTCACCCAGGCTGGAGTGCGCAATCATAGCTCACTGCAGCCTCAAACTCTTGAGCTCAAGTGATTCTCCCACGTTAGCCTCCTGAGTCGCTAAGACCACAGATGCATACCACAGAACCTGGCTAATTTTTTTTTTTTTTGGTAGAAAAGAGGGTCTCACTATGTTGCCCAGGCTGGTCTTGAACTCCTAACTGAAAGCGATTCCCCTGCCTCAGCTTCCCAAACTGCTGGGATTACAGGCATGAGCCATTGCACCTGGCCATCTGTTGCATTTTTAACTTGGGGCAGAAACAGTAGTAATGAGTGAAGTACAGGCTTGCAGGGGATAACCATTTCTCCACTCTGTGCCAAGAGCAAATATTTGAATTGGTTTAAAAGGATAATGACATAATTTGATATGTGCTGTGGTAAATCTATCTTGCTCTTCTGTGATGTCTGCTTTCCCATTTTTAGTCTATTTTCGAATGAATAAGATATTCTGTACTAGCCTATCAGATATAAGAAATACATTTTTAGATTAAATTGGAGAAACAACTCATATCTTAGCAAAATTGTCTCTTCCTCTTCATGAAAATGGTTTAACACTTTATCTTTTTCACATTTATTTGTATATACCTTGTATTAGATTCCCATGGCTGCTATTTTTAAAATGCCACATAGTTGGTGACTTATAACAACAGAAATTTATTATCTCACAGCTTTGGAGGCCAGAGGTCCAAAATCAAGGTGTGCGCAGGGCTGTGCCCCCTCTGGAGGCTCCAGGGAATGATCCTTCCTTCCTCTTCCAGGTCCTGGTGGCTTCAGGTGTCCCTTGGCTTGTGGTCAAGTCTCCCCTATCTCTGCTTCCGTCTCCATGTAGCATTTTCTCTTTTGTCTGTTATAAGGACACGTATCATTGGATTTAGGGCCCACCTAGAAAATCCAAGTTAATCTCATCCTCAGATCCTCACCATAATTGCGTCTTCAAAGATGTTTTTCTCAAATAGGCTCATATTCACAGGCTCCTGAGATTATGATAGGGACATATCTTTCGGGGAGACACCATTCAATCTACTGCAGCCTTCAACAATGCTTCCTGACTTTCTTTTAAAATATGTACTTATTTTCTGTGTGTGCTCCATTCACCGAACTGATGATCCAAATATTCCAAACAGCTTTTGGTCCTCAAATAAGGTAGCTTTCTGTACTCTTATGCCTAGTGATACCCTGGAATCAGCTATCTTGTTTACATTCTTTACTATTAATATCTTGATCTGATGTCATTCATTAGGTCTCTGTATAGACATTTCTTCTCCTCCACAAACAAAGCAAACAAAATCTTCCTGCATCTCTCTATACTGGCTTAGAAACCCAGACCATCACTTTTTTTTTTTTTTTTTTTTTTTGAGATGGAGTCTTGCTCTGTCACCCAGGCTGGAGTGCAGTGGCGCAATTTTGGCTCATTGCAACCTCTACCTCCTAGGTTCAAGCAATTCTTCTGCCTCGGCCTCCAAGTAGCTGGGACTACAGGAGCCCCCCACCACTCCAGCTAATCTTTTTGGATTTTTAGTAGAGACAGGTTTCACCATGTTGGACAGTCTGGTCTGGAACTCCTAACCTCAAGCAACTCCCCTGCCTCAGCCTGCCAAAGTGCTAGGATTACAGGTGTGAGCCATCACTCCTGGCTGACTCTTTCTTTCTTTCTTTTCTTTCTTTCTTTCTTTCTTTCTTTCTTTCTTTCTTTCTTTCTTTCTTTCTTTCTTTCTTTGTTTCTTTCTTTCTCTCTCTCTCTTTCTCTCTCTCTTTCTTTCTCTCTCTCTCTCCTTTCTTTCTTTCTCTCTCTCTCTTTCTCTCTTTCTTTCTTTCTCTCTCTCTCTCCTTTCTTTCTTTCTTTCTTTCTTTCTTTCTTTCTTTCTTTCTTTCTTTCTTTCTTTCTTTCTTTCTTTCTTCTTTCTTTCGTTTTAAAGACAGGGTCTCCGTTTGTTGCTCAGGTTGGAGTGCAGGGTGTGATCATAGCCCACTGCAACCTCAACCTCAAGGGATCCTGATACGTTGCCCAGGCTGGTCTTCACTGCCTGATCTCAAGGGATCCTCTCAACTCAGCCTCCCATGACTGGCTATTTTTTTTTTTTTAAGAGATGAGGTCTCACTATGTTGCCCAGGCTGGTCTTAATCTCCTGGCCTCAAACAATCCTTCTGCCTTGGCCTCCCAAATTGCTGAGATTACAGGTGTGAGCCACTGTACCTGGCCAATCATCACTTCTTAACCTGTTTCCTTCTCCCTCTAGACTGTAAGTTCCCTGAGGGCTGGTGGACATCTGTTTTGCAATAATGCCTGCCCTCTCACTCAGGAACAGCCTTTTTACAAAATAGCATCACATATGCTACAAAGGAGCTATTGAATAAAGCAACAAATGTCCTACTTTATTCTTTACATTTCTGATTTAATTTAGAGGTATAAAATCCTGTTTCTAATGCAGTTTTTTTTTCTTCTGACATAGTAGTCTATTTCAGAGCTGTTTGCATACCCTGGATAAAGTCTCCATTCTTTTGTTCTGCATTAAAAAAAAAAAAAAAAAGAGGGCCCTCTGTTCCAAGCAGCCGTTGCCTCATAGTTTTTAGCTGTCTTAGCTTCCTCCTACTCCGTCAGTCTGTTTCCCTACTTTTCTGAGCAGATCTGAAATAAATTTAAAAACAAGTTACTCTCCGATGCAGAGCATGCGTGCCTATCAGGGCTCATTTGCTTAGCCCCCACCTACAGCGTTATAGTTAGGGTCAGATTATCTCTCACGATACACAGCACTGCTGGAAGTTTAGCAACTGATCCTGGAACCTGCACCTTCTCCCTGGATATAGAAAAACAGAACCAGGTGTGGAGACACAGGTGAGAGATGCTTTGGGCTGAGGACAGACCAGTGTTATGCTCTGGAGAGTTGGAAAATTTCTGTACATTTTATTTATTTGGGAGTTTGTTGATATTTGTGTTTAACTTAGGAATTGGCACTGCATAAATGGTGAGAAGAATATATTCGCTCTCCTTAGGGGGAATTCTAAGGTGGAGTGTTGATACACTACATTCTGCCATCCAGCCCTCTGGCCTGTTTTTTTAAATAAAGTTTTATTAGCACACAGTCAGGCACATGCATTTGCATGTTGTCTGTGGATGCTTTTGCTTTACAATGTCAGAGTGGACAGCCTGACCCACAGAGCTGAAAATACTCACTCTCTGTCCCTTATGGTAAATTGTGTTCATCTTTGTTCTATGTCATCAAATGAAGGTGGGGTTGGCTATGATCAAAAACCTGTGTAGGTTATTATGTTTCTGTCTCCCTTTCATTGTTTTCTTGGTCTGGAAAATAATTTGCTTCATTCTTCAGATTCTTCCCAATGCTGGAGTTAACATCTCCATCATATTTTTAAATGTTATTGACACGTTGCTCTCTCTTGCCTTCACATTATAAAATTGGAAAACATGAAGGCTTTGTTAGGCTTATACTGAGACCTATATCTTCAATATGTGGTATATGTGGTGGAAACATTTCTTTCTAAATTGAAACTTGTAGTTTCAGGGTAAGAGGGTTTTGTCTCTATGATACATATTCCCAGACATATTCTAGAAAAAGCAGGAAATGCTTTTTGCCAAAAAAGCATTTTGCCAAATTTAATGGTGCCTATAATGAAACAGCCAGGTGGGAAGGGCTCTCTGGCAGAGCCTCCGACCAACCTGCACACTGGGAAGAGCTCACAGTGGGGTAGAGATACAGAAGTTTGCAGAGGTTACAGTGGGGAGGAGCTAGGCCCCTCCCTTTCCTGGGTGGTACCTGGATTTCAAGCTGCGAGGCAGGAAGCACACTAGAGGACCTCTGGCCTTGTGGGGAGTCCCTGTTTCCCTTTTCGTTTCCTTTTCACCCAATACAATCCTGCTTTATTCACTCTTCAACTGGTCCGCAAGCCTACATTTTCATGGCCTTGTGACAAGGACCCTGTCTTTGGCTGAACTAAGGGAAAGTCCCACAACAGTAACATGGAAGAGTTTATGTAAAAAAGTACAGAGATGGTTAGGATATATATAAAATAGAAGTGTATTGATTGATACAGATATCCTGTACTTAACCCCAAAATTGCCCTGGATGTTTTGTGAAATTTCAACTTAGAGTTGCAGGGAAACTATGGAAAAAATATGTCAATTGCAAATACATGATAGAAATCATGTATCTACCAGAAAAAGGCAAAGAAGTGATGGTGAGGGGCAAGGATGAATCTTTTATTTTAAAATAGAACGTAATTTAAATGTAGAACACTTGAAATTGATAAAAATGCACAAAGAAAAAAATCAGCATTATCTTAACAGTCTAAAAATAACTAATATTAATTATTATGCAATTTAACAATGTGATGCCCGCTCCCTTTTCTTCTTGCTAAATGTTTAATATTTTAAGTGGCATGATTGAGTGACTAAAGGGAATGGGGTCATTTAAGGAACTTCAAAGCCAATAGTAAAAAAGATATTTAAAATTAAAGGCAAATATAGTTTAAAAATTAACTGAATGTCCAGTGTTTGTGTGTGTGTATGTATGAAAATCTGAATACCGGTATAATAAAACAGTGTGATGTGATTTGCATGAGAAATTCAAAAATAATTTGAATAGGAAATTAAATAGGACTTCACCTTTCCCTTGCAAACATGTTTTGAAGGCAAATTATGAATGATTTGGCCCTCCAAGTGCCCTTCAGGGAAATTCTATTTGCTTTACAAGGTATTGAACATGATTCGATTTAATCACTCTCTGAAAAGGACAATTGCGTATAAAAACATATTTTGGAAATGATCATTATTTAGAGACTGATTTTTTAATAAAATAATAATTTTTGCTTTTCTTGTAAGCCTATTGCCATATCATGTATATAATCATTATTTAGAGAGTGATTATTTTATAAAATGATATTTCGCTTTTCCTGTAAGCCTATTGCCGTATCATGTGTGTGTGTGCATATATATATATATATATATATTTTTTTTTTTTTTTGAGACAGAATCTTGCTGTCACCCAGGCTAGAGTGTAGGGGCACGATCTCGGCTCACTGCAACCTCCGCCTCCTGGGTTCAAGCGATTCTCCTGCCTCAGCCTCCCGAGTAGCTAGGATTACAGGTATGCGCCACCATGCCTAGCTAATTTTTGTATTTTTTTTTTTTAAGACAAAGTTTCGCTCTGTAGCCCAGGCTAGAGTGCAGTGGCGAGATCTCGGCTCACTGCAAGCTCCGCCTCCCAGGTTCACGCCTTTCTCCTGCCTCAGCCTCCCGAGTAGCTGGGACTACAGGTGCTCGCCACTGCGCCCAGCTAATTTTTTGTATTTTTAGTAGAGACAGGGTTTCACCGTGCTAGCCAGGATGGTCTCGATCTCCTGACCTCGTGATCCGCCCACCTTGGCCACCCAAAGTGCTGGGATTACAGGCGTGAGCCACTGCGCCCGGCCGTATTTTTTTTTTAGTAGAGACGGGGTTTCGCCATGTTGGCCAGGCTGGTCTTGAACTCCTGACCTCAGGTGATCTGCCCGCCTCGGTCTCTCAAAGTGGTGGGATTACAGCCATGTGCCACCACGCCCGGCCATTTATTTATATTTTTATATTTATAATTAAGTAAACTTTTCTTGTCTAATGATTTTTTCCCTTGAGAGAACTATCCTCCTAAAAAAATAATATAATGACAAAATTTGTTCCATTTTTTAATGATAACAGGAATTTAAATTGTATGCCCATAATACAACCATGGATAAGATGTGTTATTTGGTATATCTGATATTCTTTCTCTTTTTTGCATTCAAGGGGCTGAAAGGTATACTGCAGAAATATGGTCTCAATCCCACATGTCCTTATTCCTGATAAAACTGACAAGTATAGAAGCTATCCCTATCAGAATGTCCTCTGTAAAAATAATAAGATGTATGTGCACTTAAAATGGGCCAGGCATGATTTTAAGCATTTAACATGTATTGTTATGTCATTTATTGGCCACGCAATGAGAAAAAATTCCATTATTTTCCCTATTTTATAGCTGAGGAAACCGAGGCGTAGCAAAATTAAGTAGGGTGTCTGTTCACATGGGTAGTAAATGGCTGAGCAGAGAGGTAAACCCAGTTTATGCTACTCCAGTTTCTTTGCTTTTAAATTCCTATATTTAGACCCAAACATAATTCTCAGGGCTGTACATAAGATAGTGCATGTGATAGGCATGTATTACCTTTGCTATAGATATGCATGTATAAGATGCAGATGCAGGAAGTCAAAATCACTCTATAGCCTGTCTCCAAGCCAGGAAGCCGTGCCTGCACCTGAGTGTAATTGCCTGTGGAAGCCCATGGTCTTTCCTTGATGCCACATTTTCTCCATATGAAAGAATGTGTACACCACAGAGAGTTCTTACCAAGATCTGCAGACATTGACACAAAACATTTCACAATGGTGGTAATGGGCCTCCAGGCATTAAGCTACTCATTTGCTTTTGCACAATTCCCTTTATGAGCAAGAACATTCATTTACAAAGCAGCTCATCGAGCTACGTCTCTGGAGCAAAAATAATGTGCATAGAGCTGAAAAAGATGTCCTCTTTGGCCCTGTTCTCAAGTTCAGGCTACTCAACCTTGCAGATACGAGCTCTGGACTGAGCACATAGGACTATATAGAGTTTTGGGATGTCTGATGTAGTTCTCTTTTCCTCTCACCTTTTCATGGGCCTGTCAGTCTTTCACATGGCCTTAACCATGGTCACTTTTTCCCATTATGAGGGAGAAAAGGACTACATTTTCTAACATAATACTGGCCAAAAAATTGGATAGCATTTTAACACAAGACAGAGAGACTCACTTGGCTGTGTTTACAATTAATTTTTTCCTGGACAATGTACACTGGTGTTATCATGCCATGTTTAGAAGTTAGCTATTTATGCTCTCATAATTTTATACCTAATATAACTGAAGAAGTGGGATTTAGTGGCAGTGGGAATTATAGCCTCCCTCAAGAAGGTACAGAAAGCCATTGTTTAACATTTACTCTGTCTGTTAAATTCTAATTTCACACTAAGAAAGTCAATTTATGAGGTGGAACACAAGGGCAGTGTGCATCTAGCTTACAGAACAACAAAATAGTTACTGTGGTAAAACAAGTTAAACTGAATATATTCAGTTAGATAGAGGGATCAAACGTATGCAAATAAAATATTACATAAACAGGAAGATTTCACTGTGTTCTTAAGTTTCACCTCAAGCATCTATGTTGATTAGCAGAATTACAAAAGGTCAACCGAACTGGTTATGCAATAATAAAATTCAAGTAAGTGATTTGGCCACGAAGGTCTTCCGTGATCTGCACTTAGAGTAGGAATGCTATCACACTACAGAGGAGGACAAAAACTATATAACTAAAAGGTTAAAGTAAAGAAGATGTAATAGATTTCTGTGTCTTCCTTCTACAAATACCACTGGGGGGAGAAAAGGTCTGTGGAGAGGAATGTGAGAAGAATAACAGATTTATGGAAAGTCAATGGTACACTCAGAGAAGCTTTGTAGAGTGCTAGGAAATGTATCCTCCCGGCAAAAGGAAACCAGCCATAGCTATCCACCAACACCCCGATCCAATGTGCAAAGACCACATTCACAAGTGCACGTAGGCACAAGCTCCTGACTAATTTTGTCATAAAGCTACAATGTCAGCCTATGAGAATATGTTTTTCCTAAAATGTTTACCTCTGTAAAATAAGTACTCATTCATTATTTTCAAACTTGTCTAAAATTATGCAAATGTTTGGTTATATTTTTACACTGAAGGTCATTCTATTGGGTCAAATGGTCCCCTCCACAAATATATATGTGTATATACATACATACATACATATATACCCACTCCGGACCTATAAAAGTGGCCACATTTGAAATAGAATTTTTGCAGACATAATCAAATTAATATGCTGTCACCCTGGATTAAGGTGGCCCTAAATCCAATGGCCAGGGTACTTCTAAGAGACAGAAGAGGAGACATAGACACAGAGGAGAAGGCCACGTGGAGATGGAGCCAGAGACTGGAGGGATGCGACCATAAGCCCAGGACACCTGGAGCCACCAGGAGCTGGGAGAGGCAGGAAGGATCCTCCCCTAGGGCCTCCAATGTGAGTGCAGCCCTGAGACACCTTGATTTCTGACTTTTGGTCTCCAGAATGTTTTGAGCATCTTTTTTTTTTATTTCAGTTTTTAATCCCACTCAGTTTGTGGTACATTGTTATTGCAGCCCTGGGAAATGAAGACAGTTCTTGATAGAACGCTGGACCTATATAATAATGAGTGACTTTGAGTCTGATTAAGAAATATAAGTTCTTCAGCATGTACAAATTGATATAGGATTTAAGTTGTTTCTTTTCCTGCCTTTGTGTTCCCTTTAGAAATATATTCAGGCAAATCAGTGATGCATTTCTAATAACTGATCTTTCCTGTGAGGGTGTTGTGAGCATTCAAATTCACGTTTCGTGAGTCCCTCTATGAAAACCTAGCAAACAATTAGCCAAGAGATCTGGGAATAATATCGCAAAATTGTCACTGAATCTCTAAAGTCCTTAGAATGTAAAACTGAAAGTGGCATTGAAACCAATTTAATTGGGAAAGTAGCGATTCTCAAATTATTGGTTGCTTAAGAATCACTTGTACAATGCATTTAAAAGCAAACTATCACAAGGACAGAAAACCAAACACCACATGTTCTCACTCATAGGTGGGAATTGAACAATGAGAACACATGGACACAGGGCGGGGAACTTCACACACCAGGGCCTGTCGGGGGATAGGGGGCTGGGGGAGGGATAGCATTAGGAGAAATACCTAATGTAAATGATGAGTTGATGGGTGCAGCAAACCACCATGGCACATGTAAACCTATGTATCAAAACTGCACGTTGTGCACATGTACCCTAGAACTTTAAGTATAAAAAAAATTGCAGATTCTGAACCTGCATGGTGATTCTCATTCTGTAGGTCTGAGGTGGTCCCAACACCTGCATCTACGTGAGGACGGGGGTGGTCCCAAAGAAGCCAGTCCAACAGGATACGATTCTAGAGCCATTTCGTGCTTATATCCCCATCCTGACACTTCATTACAGCTCCTGGGAAAGTTAACCATAACCCCTGGGCCTCAGTTTCCTCATCTGTAAAATGAGAAAAATATTAACTCCTTGCATTGATATCAAGATTATATGAAATTTGAAAACATACATACATATCCATCTATATACAATAGAAAATTATATCGACTTTATGATATAAATATAGGGTGTAATTAACATTAATATAGTATTCATGTTATATATAAATATGCAAGCATATATTGCAAATATGTAAATAAATATGTATTACATATGAAAATTTTTATAAACATATATGACGTATATTATATATATATTTCTGAGCACAGTGTGGGTGTCCTATTGAATATGGCATAAACAGCACTTTTTAATTTTAATTTTAATACTATTGTTTAAAGAGAACACTAGAACATCACAGAGAGTCTGTAATAAAAATCAGATTTTCTTCTTCCAATCCTGTCGTTTCAAATAACATCACCAACAAAGATACTTTATTTTATAAGCTTTATTTTTCATGCTTCATATTTTTAAAACTGCCTCATTTTTATGTGCATTACTGTTTTAGGGGAAAGCGATCACACAATGCTGCTTACTGAACATTTGGTCATACAATGTAAGACCCTGGTTCATTGTTAAGCTATGTAACTTGAGTGTGGTGTTTTCCTTCAAAGGACAGCCATGTATGAAGAAAGCTATAGATGACATTATAAGTATAAGACGCTATTATTGGTGATTTTGAAAAACAAATTATATTTTGAAGCCAAGTCATTTCTGAGTGATATACTCCAGCATCCTGAATTGTTTCATGCACAGAAAATCAGCCTTTGCACTTTTTGTACCCTGCACATACATCTCACTCAATCACTGTGCAATTGGAAAGCATACATTAGAGCAGAGAAAGTTCATGGATAGTTAATATTTGTGGAGCGCCCGCAGCAAATGGGATAGAGATACATCATTCATAAGATAGACTGAACGTTGGTTCCCGGGAGAGTGATACCTTGGTGATGGAATAATGATAACTTGCCCAATAGCACTGATCCAAGCATCCTTTATCTTCATCAAGGTTGTAATTAGAGCCAGGCAGGCGGCCGAAGGACTGTGTTGCCTTGGGGCGGACGGAGGCATTAGGTGGGGGATGAGATGGGGAGACTGGTCTACAAGCTATGATTATGCTGCTTGGGTTAAAATGCGTGAGAATCTACCTTCATGCTGCTTGCTGTAGACGCATGACTGAAGAGGCCAGAACGAATCAGTCTCCATCTCCCCTTCGTGAAGATGCCTGGCCATTCAGTCTGTTTAGGAGAGGAGAGAGTATCTCCTTGTACAAAGCTTCCAACCCACAGTGAATCCTGCAAGGGCCCTTCCATTTTCTTACACTTTGCCATTTATTTTTTCCTTGCCTACTAATTCAGTTCTACATTGTCCTAGCCAAATAGAGTCACATAACTATATGGCTAGTCATGCATGACGTGACTATATGGCTAGACAGTTACATTTTTTGGTGTGTGTGTGTGTTCTTTTCTTTGTATTATTTCAGGAGTCATAACACTCATAGGTACCAAGGCATGCAGAAGTCATCTCTTGTCATCCTTAAAGGATGCACCATAGACAAAATTGATCTCAACGAAGATATTCTAGAGTTAAGTCTGTGTGAGTCAGCTAGGGCTTCTGTAAAAACTGCTACAAACTCAGTGGCTTCCAACAATATCAATTTATCATGTTTCAGTTCTGGAGGTCAGAAATCTGACATGGATCTCACCTGGCTGAAATCAAGGTATCAGGAGGACTGCACTCCCTGTAGAAGCTCTAGGAAAAACACAAAACAAAACAAAACACAACACAACACAACAAAACAAAACAAAACAAAGCGAAACAAAATGAAACAAAACAAAACAAAAAACCCTTTGCCTCTTCAAGATCCTAGAAGCCACCCGCATTCCTTGGATTGCTGCAAGACAACTCCGAGCTCTTTTTCTGTCATCAGTTCTCCATATTTGACTTTGACCTCCTGCCTCCCTCTTATAAGGAAATGTGTGATGACTTTGAGCTCACCTGGATAATGAAGGATCATTTCCCATTTTAGGATCCATAGTTTCGTCCCATCTGCAAACTCCTTTTGGCCATGCAATATAACTTAACTCACAGGCTCTGAGGACTAGGACTTGAGCATCTCTTGGCGGTGGGGGTTGGGGGAGGCTGTTAATTTGCCTATCAGAATTCTGATCTGAGAACATATAAGCAGCCACACTGGGTACTTGGAGGCTCTCAATTTAATACAGGCTTGCACAGCAAAGTGGAACCAAAAATTCAACAATTACACGGTGAATAAGAGCAGTAAATACTGCAAGGCTGAATTAAAACACCAAATTAGACTTCTCACTTAACTTTGTCGGGGAGATTGAACTATTGTGGGGATATAGTTGAACTAATATAAACTAGGGTTGTAAATTTTCATACACAATGGGATTTAATTTTCATAGATATTGGGAAGGTGATCTTTATTTGCATTTAAAATGGTGTATGGATGAATTAAGAAAATAATATATGAATGATGGACAGGATTATTAGAAGCAATATTCCAAGGGTGATTGCCTTTGCAAATGATCTTCAGCTGTCCAGGCATGGAAAATTGATGACCCCCTACTTCTTGTGTGTAATAAGGGTCCCACAGTGCAATATATTTATAAATATTTTCCTAACTGCCTTATGGATGTAAAAAATAACACAGCAGTATCTATCATACTGGAAGGACTGTTTTAACATTATTGCATGAAGAACAGGTTTAGAATGGGATTTAATAGCGCATCATTCTAAGGTTAAAAACACCATGACCTCCAACAATTTTATAAGTATATTAATACATCTGTTCCTGAGCCTTGAACTGTTTCATTGCAAAATGAGAAAGTAGTTACATCATTTCTAAGATAGCGGTAGACATTAAATGTGCTTATGATTGAACTTCTGGACACATTTATTTATTCATAGATATTTAGTGGGCACCTAATAACTATCAAGTATCTATGTTAAGTATAACGTATCAAAAGATGGAAAAAGCTGTAACAATGACCTTAAGATGCTCAGCATATACAGGATATGCCCAGAAGGAATCAGACAATGGCTACACTGTGTTCCCAGTGTCATGGAAGCAGTAAACATGAGCTGCTCTGTGGGGAACATTTCCTAGAGTCTGTTCATTTCTTGGAACCAACACCCAGGTGTAGATTTAGAACCAAGGTACAGCTGTGGAGGATTCAGCAAAGAAAGATATCCTACTTTCTTAATTGAGAGACTAAGATCCTTGCTACTCAAAATATGGCCAAGGTACCAATTGTGTATCAGTTTTCAAGAGCTGCTGTAACAAAGGTTCATCAACTATGTGGCTGAAAACAATTGATCTTTATCCTCTCTCAGTTCTGGAGACCAAAAGTTTGAAATCAAGGCCAGAAGTCTGAAATCACTTCCCCAGGAAGCTCTAGGGGTGAATCCTTCCTGCCTCTTCCAGCTCCTGGTGGCTCCAGGTGTCCCTGGGCTGGTGGCCACATCTGTCTCCATCTTCCAATGGTCTTCCCTCTGTGTGTGTCTGTATCCAACTCTCCCCTTCTTAAAAGGACAGTAGTCATTGGCTGTAGGGCTCATCCTAATCCATTATGACCTCATCCTTACTTGATGATATCTGCAAAGGCCCTCTTTCCAAATAAGGCCATACTCACAGATATGTGAGGTTAGGACTTCAACATATCTTTCAAAATATTTGATCACAATTTAACCCAGGACATGTGGCATCAGCATCACCTCCAAGACTGTTAGAATTGCAGAAGCTCCAACTCCATCCCAGACTGACAGAGTCAGAATCTGCATGTTATCAAGTTCCCCAGGAGATTCCTAGGCATAGGAATGTTTGTGGAACACTCCTCTAAGGCAAGAGAGAATAGGACCAGTTGTTTTTTGTTTGTTTGTTAGTTTGAGACAGGGTTTCACTCTGTTGCCCAGGCTGGAATGCAGTGGCACCATCTCGGCTCATTGCAGCCTCAACTGCCAGGGCTCAAGTGATCCTCCTGCCTCAGCCTCCCAAGTAGCTGGGACCACAGGCATGTACTACCACACTCAGCTAGTTTCTTTATTTGTAGAGACAGCGTCTCACTATGTTGTCCAGGCTGGTCTTGCTCTCCTGGGTTCAAGCAATCCCCATGGCTTGGCCTCCCAATGTACTGGAATTAGAGGCATGACCCACTGTGCCTAGCTGGGACCAGTTTTAAGATATGAAAATAGCTCATATGCTTGTGCTAGTGACATGGGAGTGGAGGTTCAAGAGAGGATGTTAGTTAGAGAGCAAGATTAAGAGGCAAGGAGAAGATAAATCCTGAAAGTCACAGAGCATGTGGCTAGAGAGAGTTGTTTTTTATTTGGCAGATGGGAGAACAGCACTGGGGGACTTTGCATCACGTGGATATCATGATCACAGTTGCCTTTTGAGAATGTGTGTGTGGCTGCTATGGGGAAAACATGATGGGGTCAAACTAGACAAGGGGACCTACATCAGCAAGATTATCCAAGGTTGCAGGGCAGAGTAACAGGGGCTGCTTTGAGGCAACTGAGACAGAAGCCAAGAGATTCAAAATATAGTTGTGTGTGTGTGTGTGTGCACATGTGTGCACACGTTGGGGGTGAAAGGTTGCCTCTGCGACTCTTGATGGGCAACTGAATTTGGAGAACCGAGAAGGAAAAGTGAACAATGACCTGTAGTGGCGGTGAGCAAGCATGCATGGTGAGTGTATTAGTCTGTTCTCACACTGCTAATAAAGACATACCTGAGACTGGGTAATTTATAAAGCAAAGAGGTTTAAAAGGACTCACAGTTCCACATGGCTGGGGAGGCCTTACAATCATGGCAGAAGGCAAAGGAGATGCGAAGGCACATCTTGCATAGCAGCAGGCAAGAGAGCGTGTGCAGGGAAACTCCCCTTTATAAAGCCATCAGATCTCATGAGACTTATTCACTACCATGAGAACAGTATGGGGGAAACCACCTTCTTGATTCAATTATCTCTACTTGGCCCCACCCTTGTAATTGTAATAATGTGGGGATTATTGTAATAGTGTGGGGATTCTTACAATTCAAGGTAAAATTTGGGTGGGGAGACAGAGCCAAATGATATCAGTGAGTGACTCACCAGCCCACTAAGGAGGACATCCAAGAAGAGGAGCAACTTTGGAGGAGGTCATGGAAATGCTGTTTTCCAATATTTACATTCCCAGGTTCCTGTGCCACTTGAAGAAACATGGAATATACGTCTGGAAATTTCAGGATTGGATCTGTTTAGAGACTCATTTTTTAGTCTGCTCATTTGGAGTCATAGAAAAGAGTAATTATATCAGGAGAGCATTTAGAAAGAGAAGACAAAAAGGCAGGACCAGGTCAGAATCTTAGAATAAATTTTCTAGAGTTAGTGAAAAACACTGCTTGTTTGGAACAATATGTGGAAGCGATAAAACCATTAGAATGCAATAAACACATATCGGTTTGGGTTTTTGATATGGTTTGGCTGTGTCCCCACCCAAATCTCATCTTGTAGCTCCCACAGTTCCCACATATTGTGGGAGGGACCCAGTAGGATATAATTGAATCATGGGGGCGGGTCTTTTCTATACTGTTCTCGTGATAATGAATAAGTCTGACGACATCTGATGGCTTTAAAAATTGGAGTTTTCCTGCACAAGCTCTCTCTTTGCCTGCTGCCATCCACATAAGATGTGACTTGCTCCTCCTTGCCTTCCGCCATGATTGTGAGTCTTCCCCAGCCACGTGGAACTGTGAGTTCTCTATTAAACCTCTTTCCTTTGTAAATTTCCTAGTCTTGGGTATGTCTTTATCAGCAGCATGAATACGGGGTAATACAGTTTGTGGGAGGATCAAGGGTGAATTCATTCCTGGAGATAGTAATACAACATATTTGTCACATACCTGGACTTGGGATCCAGACTCTCTGGGTTTTTCACCAGCTCTGTAATCTTGGATTTGATATTTAATTTGATTGGCCTCTGTTTCCCCATTTGTAAAAATTAGGGATCATGGTCAAATCTCCTCATAATTTTTTTTGTTTCCCTATGGCTGCTGTAACCGATGACCTAGCCTTGCATTAGCTTACAGTTCTGGAGGTAAAAAATCAGAGATAGGTCTCAGGAGGCTGAAATCAGTTTCTCATCTGTACTGGTTCATTCTGGAGTCTTTAGAGGATAATCTATCTCTTGAACTTTTTAGCATCTAGAAGGTACCCGCATTCCTAGGCTTGAGGGTCTTTCCTTCGTCTTCAAATCACATCACATCTCCTTCCGTCCTCACATCTCTGACTCTGATCCTCCTGCCTCTCTCTCTGTCTCGATATCTCTCTTTCTCTCTCTCTCTCTCTCTCTCTCCCTCTCTCCTTTCTCTCTTAATAGGATTTCACTCTGTTGCCCAGGCTGGAATGCAGTGGCACAATCATGGCTCACTGCAGCCTTGACCTCCTTGGCTCAGGCGATCCTCCCACCTCAGCCTCCCAGATAGTTGAGACTACAAGCACACATCACCACACCTAATTATTTTACAGACAGGGTTTCACCGTGTTGCCCAGGCTGATCTCAAACTCCTAGGCTCAAGCAATCTGCCTGTCTTGTCCTCTGAAAGTGCTGGTATTACAGGCATGAGCCACAGCACCCGGTCCTGCCTCTTAAAAGAAACTTTGTGATTAAAATCTTCTTATTGTAAGATCCGGAACCTTAGTTATATTACCAAAGCTGTTTTGACATGTAATGTAAGGTGTTCTTGAATCTGGAATTTAGAATAGGACATCTTTGGATTTCCATCAGGCTGCCTTGCACACACTGGGAAAATACATACAAAAGGGTGGCTGTGTTATAGAGGAACTGAGAAGGAGTCACAAAATCAGTTTTGTTTGATCTTATTGTTTGGGAGCCCATATGGAGTACGGGAAAGGGCTTATAAAAACCAAAAGAAGAGTCCAGTGGAGAAGGCAACATTGTGGTATGTTGCCTTGGGTAAAAGACCCTACCATCAAAAGAAATCTCACAAGCCAGGCATGATGAGCCATGTAATACCAGGACTTTGGGAGGTTGAGAGGGGAGGATTGCTTGAGGCCAGGAGTTTGAGACCAGCCTTCGCAACATAGTAAGACCTCATCTCTGCAAAAATTAAGATAAAAAATTAGTTGGGCATGGTGACATATGCCTGTAGTTCCAGATACTCAGGAGGCTGAGGTGGGAAGATTGTTTGAGCCCAGGAGTGGGAGGTTGCAGTGAGCTGTAATTGTGCAACACCCTAGCCTGGGCTACAGAGCAAAACCCTGCAAAGAAATAAAGACAGAAGAAAGAAAAAAAAAGAGAGAGAGAAAGAAAGAAAGAAGAAATAAGAAAGAAAAAAAAAGGAAAAGGAAAAAAGAAAGAAGGAAGGAAAGAAAGAAAAGAAAGAAAGAAAAGAAAAGAAATAAATCTGAAAAGGAGAAACCCAGCAAAATAAATAAATAGCCTCAAATCATATTCCCTTCACCTCACACTCTGATTTCTTGGTAGGACTCCCCATTGGCCAAATTTGAGCAAAACCCAGGGCACTTATTGATGGAATCCATACAGGTCACCCTCTCTGGGCAGGGAAGCTGAGTTAATTATGAGGACTGTTTCTTCATGTGCGAATGAAAATTCCCAGCACTATGTGCCCTCTGCACTCCTCAACATCTGCCCTCATCCTCCATCTGGGACAGTATTGTATGTCCAATGTCCCCTCAATCGTTGTGTCACTGAGGGTCGATGCCAGTCTCAGTGTACTGCACATGAAACTTCACATGTCAACCACTCTTCTCTTGACATACAAGAGAAAGGGGTGGAGTAGGAGAAACAACATTGATAAAGTCATTGCTGCTCTAGACAGAATGTCTGTGTCCACCAAAACGCACATGTTACAATGGCCATCCCCATGGTGATGGTCTTAGGAGGTAGGGCCTTGAAGTCATGGCCCCATGGAAGGCAATGAGATAATGAGGGTGGAGTCTCATGAGTGGGATGAGTGTCCTTATCAAAGGGACCCCGGAGAGCTCCCTGGCCCCTTCCACCATGTGAGGACACAGCGAGAAAGCACTGTCTATAAACCAGGAAGCAGGTTCTCACCAGACACTGAATCTTCTATTACTTGATCTTAGACTTCCAGCCTTCAGAGCTCTGAGCAATAAACGTCTGCTGTTTATAATCTACCCAGTCTATTTTTTTTTTAATAATAGCTTGAACAAACTAAGACAGGTACAGACTGCAGCTCTGAAGCTGGTCACATGACCCAAGTGACAATTATATCTGCCTTTTTTCATCCTGGGTTTCTGTTCTTCTACCCATCTGCCAGCAGGCTAACTGGTTGGTGTAAGTAAAACCCAACAGTATTTAGCTTTTTATTATTTTCTAAGAAGGTTCCATTTTCATCCTCTTGTCAATGAGGTGTGAACTGACTTGCCTATGGTTATATAATCCTGGGTAAGTCCCTGCAGGAGAAAGAACACCTGATTTTAAAGAAGCTTTCTCTAATGACTTCCATCACATTGTTTGCCTAATCAAAAGTTGCAGGTGTCCCAACCCAATTAAAATGGCTTATATCTAAAAGACAAGCAATAACAAATGCTGGCAAGGATGTGGAGAAAAGGGAACCCTTGTATCCTGTTGGTGGGAATGTAAGTTACTACATTAGCACATTAGAAGTTCCTCAAAAAACTAAAAATGTTCTGAGGAAGCTAACATTTGGAAGCAACTGAAGTGCCTGCCAGCAGATGAATGGATAAAGAAAATGTGGTACATATACAAAATGGAGTGGTATTCAGCCATAAAAAGAAGGAGATCTTGTCGTTTGCAACCACATGGGTGGAACTGGAGATCATTATGCTAAGTGAAATAAGCCAGACACACAAAGACAAGCATTGCCATGTTCTCACTTTTTTGTGGAATCTAAAAATCAAAACAATTGAACTCATGGATGTAGACAGTAGAAAGATGGTTAGCAGAGGCTGGGAAAGGTAGTAGGGGGCTGTGGAATGTGGAGGTGGGATGGTTAATAGGTACAAAAATAGAAAGAATGAATAAGACTTGCTATTTGATAGCACAACAGAGAACAGGGTGACTATAGTCAATAATAATTGTACATTTAAAAATAACTTTTTAAAAAAGTGTGTAATTGGACTGTTTGCAACTCAGTGGATTAATGCTTGAGTGGATGGATACCTCAATCTTCATGATGTGCTTATTTCACATTGCATGCCTGTATCAAAACATCTTGTGCACCCCATAAATATATACACCTACTATGTACCCACAACAATTATAATTAAAAAAAAAATTTTTTTAAGTTGCAGGTGGGCCCAGACCTTGGTAATGTCAGTGGCTGGTCAGTAGGAGGAGGTGGGAAAGAACTGCATAGATTGCAGGTTTCATGAAATACTGATCATGATATTCTTTTAATGTATCTCAGTTGACAAAGCAAGTGTGTGTGAGTCCTTCTGAATATGCCGTTAAAGAGACTCTTGCAATAGAAATGAAATAAATGCAGACAAGTTCAGGGTAGGCTATTAGGAAAATTAAATACATGATTCTATTTTATGTACTAGAATGTACAGATTTTTTTCTTAGTAAGGTAAACTTCACATAACATGAAAATTAATTATTAGCTGTTTTCTAGTGTACAGTTCAGTGGCCTTTAGTACGTGAACAATATCTTGCAACTGTCACATCCATACAGATCCGAAAAATTTTTAATTATCCCCAAAGCAACACCATTCCTATTAAGTAGTCACTCCTCATTACCGCCTCCATCCAGACACTGTCTTGGGTGTGTGTGTGTGTGTGTGTGTGTGTGTAATATTATATTGTCACATAGGAATAAAAATCATTCCACTTAGATTTTGTTTTATTTTCAAATGGCCGACCCTGGTAACAATTAATGTAGTTGTATGTATTTTTAAAATTTTATATTATTTTGCTTTATTTTTAATTGGCAAAAACAAGTTCTACATATTTATGGGGTGCAATGTGAAGTTATGATATATGTTGATATATGCACACACTTTGGAATGATTGAATCAAGACAATTAGCATTTCCTTCACTTTATATACTTATTTCTTGGTGGTAAGAATGTTTATAATCTCTTTTAGCAATTTTGAAATATACAACGCATTATTATTAACCATAGTCACCATACTGTGCAGTAGATCACCAAAAGTTATTCCTCCTGTGTAACTTAAACTTTGTATCCTTTGAGCAACACGTCCCCCTCTCCCAGTCCACTCCCTCTCCTAGCCCCTGGCAACGACCGTTCTACTCTCTACTTCTATGCGTTCAACTTTTTTAGCCCCCACATATAAGTAAGTTCATGTAGTATCTGTCTTTCTTAGTCTGGCTTATTTCACTTAACAGAATGTCCTCCAGATTTATCCATGTTTTTGCCAATGTCAGGGTTCCTTCTTTAAGGCTGAATAATAGCATTATTCACAATGGTAAAGATATGGAATCAACCTGCATTCATCAACAGATGAGTAGTTAAAGGAAATGTTGTATATATACACAATAGAAGATCATTGCTATTTTAATATTTTTATATAAACTGTTTTATTATAAATACACCCAAGCACATACAAAAAGAAAAAAGAAGAAGGAGGGAAACTCCATAGATCTGTCATGGAGGTCTCATAATAAATACTTCCCAAACTTTTTTCCCCTTTATACCTCTGTTTCTGTTTTACTTGTTATCTTTTACAGCCAGTTCGAGAGACTATACCTTCTCACTTGTAATCTTTCAACACTCATCTCTTACAGATATGAATTTTACAAATAAACTCGATGCTACTATCACACCTGTAGTGAGTTCGATAGTGTCCACCAAAGATATGTTCACCTGGAATCTACGACTATTTAGGAAAAGGCCTTCAAAGATGGAAGTTAAGGATCTGAAGATGAGATCATGCTAGATTATCTAGAAGGGACCCAAATCTAATGACAGGTGTCTTTATAAGACACAGAGGAGAAGATACAGGCACGGAAGAGAAGGCCACATGGAGGCGAAAGCAGAGCTTAGAGTGATGTGGCCACAAGACAGAAAACACCCAGTCACCAGTACCTCCCAGAGAGGCAGGAGACCAAGGCTCCCCCTGTGCCTCCACAAGGCCTCAGCCTTGCTCACACCTTGATTTCACACCCTGGCCTCCAGAACTATGAGAGCATCAATTTCTGTGGCTTTAAGCTCCCCACTTTGTGGAAATTTATATGACATTCCCTAAAAAACTGACACAACAGCTAATAAGATTCACCTTAGTTCCTTAAAAACATCATCTAACACTGCTTCCATCCATGTTTCCCTGATTTTCTGAAAAGAAAAAAAAAATGGCTTTTGTTAAGTAGTTTGTTTCAGTTCGGGTTTGTAGAACCATCTTAAGAAGACACACAAAACTGCAAAATGTCATATTTTGAAGGGTGGTTAAATTTAGCCATGCACATAATAAACTCAGTCTCTGTAATTGCATAGAATAACTTGAATAGAAAATAGTTTGCTCAGATTTATATTAAACCTATAGGTAATCAATCCAAAAGGCACCCAAGACTTAGGATGTCTCTGTGGATACACTAGGGTAAAACACAAAACCTAAGCAAAGTATCAAAAAACAGAGATGTTTGTGACCTGGAAATAGCTCGTCTAGGATGACTCAGTACAAAGATTTGTGGGTGTTTTTTTTTCATTCCCCAAAAGACATCTGAGATAATCTATGCCCTAAGTAGAGGGTAGTAATGGATATGAATTTATTTCCCTATTATTCCCCATTGTAAAAGATCTTTTGAAGCAGCCCCTGTTTTGAATCAAGATACTTAGGGGATTCATGTATATCTTACAGTTTGAGACATACTGCCTTAGTAGCTATTAGATTCTCAGTAAGGGCTTATTGAACTCAACTGAGGTTTACTGTGCCAAATTTGGGGAGTAGGAAAATGAATCCCACTTGTCTTTTGTCCTCGGTGGAAGTAGCTCGTGGGAATGAAATAGTTAGAGCCAAAGTTGATTTTCATCTTCTTTGGCTTTTGTACATAAACCTGGTTCTGACCTTCTTAGCTAAACACCTCAATTTGGGATAGAGTGGGCACTCCCTGTAGGGGTCACACGTAGTGATTTTTCACGATTTTTACTTTCATTAACTTTCCCACTCTATGATGAAGCTAATGAATGCACCAAATGAGAGGTAATTAATAAATGGTTTTGAGCTATCTGAGAGAGGTAATGAATTTCTTATATGTTCCTAATTTTCCCCTTCCTCATGGGCAGACTTGCTTACATAAAGATACTAATTTAAAACTGTGATTAAGAAGCCTAATGCCTCCGAGTGATGGATCATGGGAGATAAATTACTCAATATTTTCACATCTCACATTTTAATTTTGTGCTCCATATCACACTTTTGATACTACCACAAATAGCTTCCTTGAAGGTCATTATGTGCTTTTTAATGTGTTAAAAGTAGAACTGTAGTTAGGACTAGGTGCTTTTAAACATTCTGTGGGCAAAAAATCTTTAAAAAAATTAGTTAAAATGATCCTTTGGCTGCTCAAAATGTATTTCAATACCTTTGAATTTTTGATATCAATATTTATACTGAATATGAATATGATTTTTAAAACCATGTATTTATTAAAATGAGATTTCATTAGGATGTAGTTTTAAAATCATGTCATGGAGTTTTACTATACCATTAAATCTTCAATACTAATATATCTATATAATGTGTTAATAAGAATTAAGGATAATCATGACAATTCTGATACTGTGGGTGGATAATGAATTCATTCTAAGTGGCATGCACAGATAATGAATACTTAAAATATTTCAAGTGATGTCTTCCCTGGAACTAGAGGAAGCAGGGATACTCATGCGTTTAGGTAAATTCAAAAATGTAGGTGATTTTTGAGCAGAAATCTACTAAGCCATTCCTCCAGATTTAATAGATTTAGATTAGACTGAGTTTAAACATAGTTTGTTCAATTTAAACAAACTTGAGGTTGAGTAATGCTAAACAATTCTGCAACTTCATTTTCCAAGCTGATCCCCAACCCTGGATTCTATCAAGAGTTGCATTCATAAAGAGTTTTATATTCTATATGCACAGAGCAAGGGGGAACTGAAAGGGGTTCAACTATCACAGAAGTACCTGTACATGGTCCTTCATTTTTTTATCTATTGCATATTAAGGCAAGGCTTCTTTCTTGGGGTGCTCAAATGTTTCTAGTAAATGATGCTATGAGTTTCCAAGGAGGTCACTGGCTGGCCGTGGCATTTCTCTTTTTGACCAGAGCTACACTTAAAATGGGAATCTTCTGGTTCCATAAATCCATGCAGGTATTGACCTTAGCTTCATGAAAATGTCATGATGATCTGTCAACCCTAACCCCTTTTGCATGATTCTTTGTTACCAAGGAAACCAACCAGGTCCATTATTACACTTGTCTTTAGTAGAGTAGGACTAACCCAGTCTGAAAGGAGCCCATCAATACCTTCAGCTTGCAGTAAAGAAGTTAGGAAGACACCTTAAGACAATTTGGCCGAATCCTTTGGCTAAACTATCCAACCCGTGTGATAACTCTCCCCACTTGTGTCCCTAGCGACTTTTCCCAATAACGGCATAAAATGCACACAATAGAGGGACATTTTTATGCACTTTTGGAGGTGAACATGTTTAGCATCTTAATCTATCAATTCATAAATATCAATATCCCTGATTCTTGTAGTTCCAGGGAAGACAACCACTGGAAGCATTTCACATACTCATTATTGGTGCATGTGAAATGCCATACTCGTTGTATTACTAACGATTTTCTCAGTTCAGTAAAGGAGTAAAGCAATATTGTCTCATTATTGCTTTCTCCCATTCCCTCATTTATTCCATTTGCATATTTTCCATGCATCCTGCATGAGTGCCATAGCACAGCATGTTTTAATTCAATAGAGAGTCATCCTTACATCAATAGTTTCTCAAAATTTCAAACCTCACACCTGACCTATTTTGAAAGCAAAACTTGCAAGCAGGAGAAACATTGTTTAATTCATAGATGTTTGTTGCATTCTGTAATTCTTCCATGATACATCATTTGAACATTAATTTTAAGAAAGCTTCTGAATTTTAAAGTATCATGAATTTCTGAAATATCATGAATACTCATCCAAACATTATTTTCAATGGATCTTAAAAATATTAATAATTCAGCATTTTTTATGAACACGTAGCAACTCTGATTCAGGCAAGATAAAGTGTTTTGAACTCATGTGTTTAGAGAGAACAGAAGGGAAACATCAGTCACAAGTGAAAGCCAATATGACATTGCCCTTGATTTATAGTCACTGGATGCAAACATAATTAGGGAAAAGGTTTTTTTTCTTTTTTTTTTTATTGTTGTCTCACTACACACTTATGTAATTATACAAGCCAAAACTGGTAAGGCACTCATTTTATTAAACCTTTTGTTCATGAGCTTAGGAATCACGGAAGCTGTCTTTCCATACTTGTTATCAGTGGAACATAGAGAGGATGAGATACAATTCCTATCTCAAGGGATGGCTTTCAGGATTACACGAGGGAAAAGCTGTGAGCCCAAAGAAGTGTCCGCTGTCGTGCTTTATTTTATAATTTATCCATTTTATGTTTTGGTCTGCTCCTTGGAGACACATACACGCAGAGTTATTATTCTGATGCTGGTTAATTGGCTTATCCATCTTGAATATCAACATCATTTCTATAACATCGCAGGAAGTCTGCCCTCTATAGAGACCTACTGATGAAAAATCTGGAAGATATATATTTTCCTAAATACTTTATCATAGCTACAAAAAGGAGTAGTACTCTAGTAAACTTACAGTTGTGTAAATTTCCTAAAACTTCTGGAAATATATACTTAAAATGGGTGAATCATAAGGTTTGCTAATTATAACTTATTAAAGATGTTTAAAGAACACTGATATTATTATACAGCCAATTTGAGTGCAGCTTTACACACACACAGAAATCTAAATGATAGACTAGACATTACATTTTTTACTTAAAAAATCCCCTCCTTTTTACAACTGATTAAGGGATTGGTTATCTTCTCTAAATCATTTGCAGCCAAGGGAGCAGATGGTGTTTTTGCCTTATCTATAATGAGTTTCTTCTGCTATTGTTTAAAACCTGCTAAGTTTCTTTTAGGTAATCTTCCTTGTCCCTGTCTCATGGTGACATGTTCTGGGATGTCATTTTCATGGAAATGACACTTACGACAAGTTTTGGAAAACTCTTCCTTTCCGCACATCTTAAGTACCATGTCTTCATTAGCGTTGTTTACTCAGAGCTTTGCATCGTCCAATATGTCACATAAAATCCTGACCATTTCATCCTAATTATTGTAGAAATGAAATGATATCTCTAAAGGAAAAGAAAACGCTTGTCTACCTAGAATGATATGCCTAGTAAAAAATATTCTTCAGAAAGAAATTCTAAAGAATAGAGTGGAGAAAGAAAAAATAGAGAGTTGTAAAACAATACAGGGAAACATGTAAGGTGTTGGATGATTGAAAACAAAAGAAAACAAAACAAAAAAAACAAGAGTGAACACTTCGCTAGCCTGACCAAGAAAAAAGGATTAGTGAGGGCCTCATCTGAGAAGCAGACAACCCAATGGTCCAGAAATCAAACATGACTGAGTTAGAATATTCTATTTTGCAGCTTTTTTATGTGCTGGGGAGGAGCGGGGAAAGTGCGTCTTTCTAGTGGGAAAGCTGCCAATACGTGGAACATCCCAGAAAACTTTGACTCCTTTTTAAAAATACTTCATTAGGTTAAGTGGCCCGAGGGTAAGGGCTATTACCTAAAAATACTGTCAGTGATCTCACGGTTGCATTTGTAATGCTTAAAGTAGAATCGTTTCTAGAATTTATGCTGGAGAGAAACATGTGGACTTCGGTAACTGTTGGTCCGTATTTTTTTGCGGAGGTTTATCAATGTATTAAGGCTACACTTGTGTGGGTTCTGCCCATATTTATTTGAAATAGTTTATTAGGATTAGGTCCAGGAATCTCTGTTACTAAATGTATAGAATCTTTTCCAAAATCAGAATTTTATAGCACCATCATTTCAGAAACTTAATTTTACAGAAAGGAAGTCCAATAGATCTCAGAAAACAACACTCAAAAGTTTCCGTGACTCCACAAGCTCATTAAATAAGTTCAATAATACAACTATATTCAAAATTCCCAAATATTCAAAAGATGTGGAAGGGTGGATCTACTCAATAATAAGATACCTAGGGAAAGAAGAATGGTTCAAAATGAACCCTGTTCTATTTTTCATCATAAGTTTTATGATTTTTTTCTTTGAACAAAAAATCCATCTGAGCATCAGCAGCCATATTTATTGATTTTTGTTAATCCTATTGTACCATTTCTGTGAAGACAAAATAAGTGTGAGACCGAAAAGGGAAATGTGAAGGAGAAAGAGCATAGCTTATTTTTCTGCTTTATTCCTCTAGAAATGAGCTCTGGAGATGCCTTCTGTTCGTCTCAAAAATATAAATCCAAACACATACATCCCATTAATAATATAACTGTGGCTTCTGTTCCTAACTTTTTTTCCCTAAAACTTGGGGCAAAAATCAGCAATTATCTGAACTGACAAGACTTTGCCTGTCTGTACGTTTAAATTGGAAATCTTCACCTTAAATGCATAGTTATAAAGAAAGAAGATTCCCCCGGCTCCTCTTTCCTGTTTTGTTTTTAATTATTTTAGTGAAACTATCTATGGCAGGTGAGTGATAGGATGGAGTTATGAAAACCATGCAGAGACTTTTCCCTTCTAGGGTCTTATTAATTCTCGGTAAAAGGTTGAGCTCTTCTTGAGATATTTATGCCATTTGAAAAGATCTAAACTGATGTATTCCATTTATATTCTGTTCAGAATCATTTCTTTGTATGAAGATTTAATTCTTTTTCCCTGAAATCGTTCAGACTTTCATTTCTCATTTTATACTTTACAAGAAAAATCCCTTAATCTCTCTTTAATGGAATTTTGTAACAGTAACCTAAATCGATTTGAACCAGTTGCAAAATTTACTTTCCAAGATTGTTTTATGTGCATTTACCATTTTTTGAATTGAGAACACATCATATTTTATAGAATAAATATATATGGCAATAAGTGAATTGTATCTATTACTTGCTCGTAAGTTTATATTCATATTTCCGTTGTGCTGACATTTAAAAGTCACACTCCATATATGTATATATCTGATTAAGTGAATTTATTTCAAATAGTGTCCTCATGACATTTAGACATTAAGTTGATACATACTATACAATCATTTTATTTTAAGTCAATTGATAAAGCAAGCCTTTATCAAGCAATTAATAAAGATAATTCATGTGCTTCCACATGTGAAAAAGAAGGATGCCTTAAAGTTATGTATGATATTAAAGAAGTTCCATTTAAAGAAAGAATGTAATATATGTAACCATTACTGGAGAAGAAAATGTACTGGATTTGTCTTTAAAACAGCTAGTGAAACGTTGCAAATATAAGCATTAGTAAGATGCTTTTTTATTAGGTGCTAACTTGAATCTTCCTAACTCACATAGGGAGATATATTACAAGATTATTTTCCCATCTTTTTGAAGACAAATCTTGAACATTGTCTATGATTGCAATCGTTTTGCTGCTACGTAAAGTAAATTAAATTTTTTTCCTTTTCTTTTGTTCGCTTGCAAATTGAATTCTGGTAATTTCACTCCAATAGCAGAAAATTCATACAGGGTCAGAATAAATGGTATTAGCGCCACGGGCTCCGTAAGAAAAACTTGAATTTGCTTTTTAATTTCTCTATTGTTGTTTTGTGTCACTGAAGTTCCAGCTGAATTGGGAACTCTTTTGCCTGTATGATGCACGTTTTCAGGATAGTTTCCTTTGTGCAGAACAGACAAGAGCACTTCCCTATGGTGTGTATTAATCCACTTTTTCCTGGATGCTTTTAAGAATGTGTAACAAAACGAACCCCCTTGACTTCTGTGATAAACCCCAGGTGGGGAAAAGAAAAAGTACCTCTTTATTGCCCTGCAGCAAGAGCCATTGGAGACAACAGGGACACGTTTTCCAAATGTAGGACATATAGTGGAAATAATGTGTTTTTTAGAATTCCATCATTTTATATCTTACATATTTATACGTATTACTATAAATACGGAAGATATGCTATTCATCCACCCAATCATAGAAAAAGCTGTGTTAACTGTAGTCACCCTATTGTGCTATCAAATAATAGATCTTATTAGTTTGTTTTAACTCCATTTTTGCACCCATTCATCATATATTTAAAAATAACTAAAAGAGCGAAACTGGAATGTTTCTAACACAAAGAAATGATAAATGCTTGAGGTGAGGGATACCGCAATTACCCTGGTCTGATTATTACACGTTGTATGCCTGTGTCAAAAAGTCATATGTACCCCATCAATATATACACCTATTATGTACACATAAAAATTAAGTAATTAAAAATTAAAGAAATCTATGTTAATGTTCAGTCAGTTTATTATTTTCTTTATCACTACTACATACACTTTAAATTAAAGCTAGGAACTTATGCAACTATCAATTTGACAACATTTGGTTCCCCTGAATGTAAGTTTCACTCTGTTTTCTAAATCAAAGTATAGAACATACAAGAAAACTAGTCTCACGTAACACAAACACACATATACACAATTTTACAGGTAACAAACGCAAAAGTCTCAACCTTGTAAATAATTTCAGTATGTGGAAAGATAAATGCCTGAATACAGAGCACATCAGGAAGCATTAAGAAGTTAAACATGATGACAGATTTAATATAGACTTGTTTATATTAACTGTGTCAGAATAATAAACAGCCCTATGGGGGAATAAATGTGGATCTAATTTCAGAATTATAGGATAGTAGATATAGCAGTGTGATATTGTAGTTACAGAAACTTTATTAATAAAAGCTTCAAATACAACTTTCATTTTATTCACTTCTATAGATGGGCTCTCTCAGGGCATTGTGTGGATTGAGCCTTAAAGCAGCTGTCACTGGACTGTCTTCTGTTATTATTCACCAAGGACAATGGAGTTCAGAATGATAATGGAGAAAATGCACCCGGAGCCTGTGTTCCACCCAGAGGGGCTAAGTCATATGCATCCTTCCATCATAGCATCAATAACTAGAGTACGTCGTTCAGCTTTCTTTCCTGTGTCTCTACTTTTTTGCCTGCCATATTGGTTTTGCCTGTACCATTGGGCATATGCCTGCCATGGTTTCTTGCTCATTTATTTGCAATGACCAAGACTGGGTAATTTCTAAAGAAAAGGATTATTAAACGGATTCACAGTTCCACATGGCTGGGGAGGCCTCAGGAAACTCACAACCATAGCGGAAGGGGAATATGCACATCTTACATGGTGGCAGGCGAGGGAGAGCATGTGTGAGAGGAGGAACTGTCAGACACTTATAAAACCATTAGATTTCATGAGAACTCACTCACTATCATGAGAACAGCATGGGGCACACCACCCCCATGATCCAATCACCTCCCACCTGGTCTCTCCCTGGACAGGTGGGGATGGTGGGGATTATGATTCAAGATGAAATTTGGGGGGGGGACACAAAGCCTACCCATATCAGGTAAAAAAGTGTACATTTTCACAATGAACTCAATAGTGAGGACTGAAGAAAAAAATGATACCCAATGTGTAACATCAGAATCTGGAAGATTCTTAGAAGACTTAACGAAGGGAAATGTCCACTTTTTTTTTTTGAGACGGAGCCTCGCTCTGTCACCCAGGCTGGAGTGCAGTGGTGCAATCTCGGCTCACTGTAAGCTCCGCCTCCCGGGTTCACGCCATTCTCCTGCCTCAGCCTCTCCGAGTAGCTGGGACTACAGGCGCCCACCACCACGCTCGGCTAATTTTTTATATTTTTAGTAGAGACGGGGTTTCACCGTGGTCTCCATCTCCTGACCTTGTGATTTGCCCGCCTCGGCCTCCCAAAGTGCTGGGATTACAAGCGTGAGCCACCGTGCCCGGCCAAATGTCCACTTTTAAGACAAAAAACCCCATCAAAAAATGGGCAAAGGATATGAACAGACACTTCTCAAAAGAAGACATTTATGTGGCCAACAAACATGAAAAAAAGCTCATCATCACTGGTCTTTAGAGAAATGCAAATCAAAACCACAATGAGATACCATCTCAAGCCAGTTAGAATGGCAATCATTAAAAAGTCAGGAAACAACAGATGCTGGAGAGGATGTGGAGAAATAGGAACACTTTTACACTGTTGGTCAGAGTGTAAACTAGTTCAACCATTGTGGGAGACAGTGTGGAGATTCCTCAAGGATCTAGAACCAGAAATACCATTTGACCCAGGAATCCCATTACTGGGTATATACCCAAAGGATTATAAATCATTCAGCTATAAAGACACATACACTTGTGTGTTTATTGCAGCACTATTCACAATAGCAAAGACTTGGAACCCACCCGAATGCCCATCAGTGATAGACTGGATTAAGAAAATGTGGCACATATACACCATGGACTACTATGCAGCCATAAAAAAGGATGAGTTCATGTCCTTTGCAAGGACATGGATGAAGCTGGAAACCATCATTCTCAGCAGACTAACACAGGAACAGAAAACCAAACAGCACATGTTCTCACTTGTAAGTGGGAGTTGAACAATGAGAACACATGGACACAGGGAGGGGAACATCACACACTGGGGCCTGTTGGGTCGTGTGGGGCTAGGGGAGGGATAGCATTAGGAGAAATACCTAATGTAGGTGACGAGTTGATGGGTGGAGCAAACCACCATGGCACATGTATACCTATGTAACAAACCTTCACATTCTGCACCTGTATCCCAAAACTTAAAGTACAATAAAAAAATTAAAGAATAAAAAAGAAGGGAAAAGTGTTCATATGTTTGGAAAAATGTGCATTTTCTTTCACTAATGTTTATAACACACAGGTGGAAAGTTTTATTTTTTCATTTTTAATTATTATGGTACATAATAGGCATATATATATATATATATATATATATGGAGTACATGGGTAATGATCAAATCAGGATAATTGGGGTATCCCTCACCTCAACCATTTATTATTTCTTTGTGTTAGGAATCTTTCAAGTCCATTGTATTAGTCAGGGTTCTCCAGAGGAAGAGAACTACTAGAATATATATATATATATAAAATTTATATTTATATATGAATATATATATATGTACTCTCCTATATATAAACTCCCATATATATGGGAGTTTATTAAGTATTAACTCATGTGATCACAAGGTCCCACAATAGGCCATCTGCAGGCTGAGGAGCAAGGAGAGCCAGTCTGACTTCCAAAACCGAGGAACTTGGAGTCTGATGTTCAAGGCAGGAAACATCCAGCACGGGAGAAAGATGAAGGCTGGGAGGCTAGGCCAGTCTCTCCTTTCGTGTTTTTCTTCCTGCTTATATTCTAGCTGCTCTGGCAGCTGATTACTAGTGCCTTTCCCAGCCCGCTGACTCAATGTTAACTTCCTTTGGCAACACCCTCACAGAAATGCCCAGGATCAATACTTAGTATTCTTCAATCCAATCAAGTTGACACTCAGTATTAACCATCACATCCACTTGTTAGTTATTGTGAAAGAGACAATAAAATATAATTAGCTATAGTCACTCTATTGTGCTACCCAATACTAGTTACTATTCATTCTACCTAAATGTATTTTTTGTACCCATTAACCATCCCCACGTTACACCACATTGTTCTCTACCCTTCCCAGCCTCTGCTAACTATTATTTTACTCTATATGTCCATGAGTTTAATTTTTTAAACAGTTTTAGCTCCTACATATGAGTGAGAACATGCAAAATTTATCTTTCTGGCGTAACTCATTTCACTTAACATGATGACTTCCAGCTCCATCCTTGTTGAAGTGAATGACAGGATTTCATTTTTTATGGCTGAATAATATTCTGTTGTGTATGTATACCACATTTTCTTTATGTGTTCATTCATTGATGGATACTCAGGTTGATTCCAAATCTTGGCTATTGCAAACAGTGTTGCAATAAACGTGGGAGTGCAGATATCCTTTCTATGTACTAATTTCCTTTCTTTTGGACAAATACACAGTGATGGGATTGAACTCCATACTCTTCTCCATAATGGCTATAGTAATTTACTTTACTTTCAACTGTGGAAAGTTTTAGGCAATATTGACGTTGACATTGGTTTTAAGGAAGTTCATTGATTAATTAATTTTTAAGGTTATTGCACAGAGGTGAGCAGGTGGCATGCACAATTAGCCACATTCATCCCATCCTGATTATTCTCCTTCCACTCTTTTCGGTGGTTTTGGGAAGGGATGATGATCTAGAGATTCTGGAGCATGGTACCATCACATAGATATTCTCTACTTATTAGTTCTTCTGACCCTTGCTCTTCAATGGAGTGAGGTTGAGGGGATAAAAAAGAAACGTACCATAGACACATTTCCCTTTTTAAAAATGTGGCTTAGATTGGTGAAGAGGGGTTAAAATGTATTCGTTTGCTAGGGCTGTCGTAACAAAGTACCACATACTGACCAAGATTAAAAAATAGAAACATAGTATCTCAAAGTTCTGGAGAACTTCTGGAGTTCTGGCCAGAAGTCAAAGATGCGAGTGTCTTCAGGATTGGTTCTTTCTGAGGGCTCTGAGGGAGAATCCCTTCCAAGTCTCTTTTTTAGTGTCAGGCGTTTTGCTGACGATCTCTGGCATTGCTTGTCTTTTAGACACATCGCCTGGATTTTTGCTTTTATTCACATATGCTGTTCTCTCTCTGTGCACGTTTGTGTCTAAATCTCTTTTTTTTATAAGGACTCTAGTCATTTTGGAGTTGGGGCCCACTCTACTCTAATACAACCTCATATTAATGAATTATTCCTGCAATAGCCATATTTCCAAATAAAGTCACATTCTGAGTCAGTTAGAATTAGGATTTTAACATATGGGTTTGGCAGCAGGAGACAGAATTCAACCCATAACAGAAGTCATGAAAAAAATGAGAACGGTTAGTAAATACGACTAGTGTAGAAAGGTTCTTATGTAATCATTTTGCAAAGTTGGTCATAGCCTACTGCTGATTATGGCTTTGATCTTTTTGATTAATGTCTATTTTTATTACACCCACATGAAGAATGTGGTTTGGGTTTTGGTGTTAGAAAACTTGGGAATATTAGTAAACTTTTATTTTATTCTATTTATTTATTTTTAATTAATATTATTTTAAATTGAAAAGCCATAATTATATACACTTCTGGGTACAATGTGATATTTTTCTATATGAATATAATGTGGAAAGTATCCACAAGGATCTGAACTTTTATTATTATTATTATTGAGACAGGGTCTCCCTTTGTAACCCAGGCTGGAGTGCAGTAACACGATCTTGGCTCACTGCATCTTCTACCTCCCTGATTCAAGTGATCCTCCTGCCTCAGCCTCCCATGTAGCTAGGACCACAGGTAGGTGCCACCACACCCAGCTAATTTTTTATTATTTGTAGAGATGATATCTTGTTATCTTGCCCAGGCTGGTCTTGATCTCCTGGGCTCAAGCAGCCTCCCAAAGTGCTGGGATTACAGGCATGAGCCAGATCAGGGATTCCCGGTCTGATCTGGACTTTCAGAATTACAATTTTGATGAAAAATTTAGAGAGTAAAGAGAAAATTGAAAGTGTCAAGAGATGTTGTTGCAAAAATGAAGGAGGTCCTGTGAAGTCTTATATGCCATTATTGTCCAATTAAATTTATGAGAAAAGTTATCAAAAAAGCATATACAGGATAAACCAATGAATGAACTGTGTGAGATGATGGATATGCTAATTAGCTTGGCTGTAGTAATCATGTCACTATGTATATGTATACCGAAACATTATGATGTCTACCTTACATAGATACAGTTTTTAAAAAGATGAACCAATAAAAAAAACCACTATAAAGCAAAATAAATAAATACAAAAAGACTTGAGATCAAATCCTATGTCTAGCTACTTCCTAGTTATGGTTAAATTTTGTATGTCAACTTGTACATCCATCTCCAGATCCCCATTGAAAACAATGATCTACATCTCACACCACAGGGCTCTTGGGAAGTTCGAGTAAGACAATTTATATCTCAAAGTACATTATACACATCTCAGTTGATTTGGCCACTTTCCAAAAGTGCATGGTTTTCTGGGAAGGGAGGTCTGATTATTCCAGCAGAAATGGCAGGCTGTGATAGGAGCATTCCGCGTGCATCCATTCTTGATGTCTGAAGATTCCAAAGGCACCTTGCACAGAGTAAGCCCTCAATAAACATTGGCTATTGTTATTGTGCATGCCCCACGTATTGTTTGCTTAGCTGTGGTGCTTTCTGGTTCCCATGGCTACTCGAGAATTTTGAGGGATGTAACAGAACCCTTGGTGACTTGAATCTGTAAAGAAAAGTAAATGGAAATCTGGACAGATTGGGTGGTCATTCTTTGATGAAGTATTTTTATTATATTAATGAAATGAGTCCCGTGTTTTTTTGTTTTGTTTTTGCTTTTGTTTTTGTTTATGCTTGTATTCTTTACAACACATGTTTCTGTCATCTATATCCTGTACTCAATGGTAAGAAAGGTATGTTGGCATCATCCAATGTTTAAAAATAGTTTTTAAAAAACCACCCAGAGACACCATTGCCCAAAGCTTGTAGATGCTCATGTTGAAATTCACTTTGTTCCATAGTGACTGTTCACTGGAAATTAAAATCAGAAGTAGCCCGGGCAATGCAGCAAGACCTCAACTCTATAAAAACTACATATAAAAGAAGAGCTGGGCATGTTGATATGTGTCTTGTGGTCCCAGCTACTTGGGAGGCTGAGGCAAGAGGATTGCTTGAGCCCAGGAATTTGAAGGTGCAGTAAGCTATGATTGTACCACTGCACTACAGCCTGGGTGACAGAATGAGTCTCTGTGTCTGAAATATTTTTTTTTAATTTAAAAATCAGAAATTACCAAAGGAAATGGACTGCAGATAATATCATACATGACCCTTGGAGTGTGTTCTCTCTAGTAAATCTGCAAGGTTTTATGCAAGGGGAAAGGATGACAACTAGAGTGACAGATGAATTCTTTATGCATATTAGAGACATACCTCAAAGTGTTTGAGCAGGCATTTCAAAATTGTGGTATCCATCTCCCACTTTTCCCAACCCTTTAATTCTGACTGATACGCAGGGCTCCGAAAGTACTGGATGAAATATTTCCCTCAAATTAGGAAAAATGACTTTGCCAGTTACACACACAAACACGGGTGCTAAAAGTGCATTTTTTCAAAGTAGGAAAAGGGAACACATTTTTTTTTTTAAAGAAAACTGATGGTAAAATACACAGACGAAGAAGTTGGTGAAGGGTGGGAGGAAGAAAGGATGGAAGGAAGAAAGAAAAGAGGAAGGAAGGAAGGAAGAAATAATGAGGAAGGAAGGGAAGAGAAAGGAAGAAGAAAGGAGGAAGAAAAGGAGAAAAAAAGAAGCAAGTCTTAAAATTAGTTCCTGGAACTAGAATCTCAAAGAAAACACAGCCCAACACAATACAATGCAGCAAAACAACCACTGTCTTAAGTTGAACGTGTGTCATGAGTATATAACTCCTTTGAGAAATCAGTATTAGGTCTTCCATTTATTAAAGTGCTCCTGGTTTTCAAAGTTAATAGCTAAATATCCATCATTACTCCTTTTGTTCTTTATAGTAATGTTTTAATCTACGGAGAGCAGGTATTAATACCACTGGTTTATTGAGAAAGACAATGAAGCCTTATTTAACAACTTCCAGCTCATTTCAGAATACAGGATTCTTAACCCTAGGTCCAGAATTTCCCAGGCTTAATCTTTGTACCCTTCCTTGCAGTACATATTTTCTTTATCTCTTTAAATATAAATGCCTTTTCCTGAGAGGCTAATTCTGGCTTCATATAGAATTTCGCTTATTACCTAGGATGAGTGGAGAGGTTGTTCCATAGAAGTGATTGCTCCTTTTGGCTTCTGTAATTCACATCATCACTACCTTGATAAACGTTTCAATAACTTTAAGCGATTGGGAGGATGGATAGCTTAGGAAGTGCCAGCACAGAGTAAATAATTCAGATGATCCTGTGGTCATGAACTTTGGGAGGATTACTAGACAAAGTAGTTAGGTTAGGTTTTTTTGCTTATTTATTGAGTTTCTTATCTGAATAATATCACAACTGCAAAAATAGATCACTTCTTATTTCTGGCATTAATTATTTTTTAAAAGCAGTTACATTTAAGTCTTTTCAGGCAATGGATACCAGTTCTGTAAATATCCACATACTTACTTTCATTTCCATTGTTTTAGATAGGAATCAATCCTCCGTCCCTCCCTGCCTCCCTCCCTGCCTCCTTCCTTCCTTCCTTCCTTCTTCCTTCCTTCCTTCCTTCCTTCCTTCCTTCCTTTTTCCTTCCTTCCTTCCTTCCTTCCTTCCTTCCTTCCTTTTTTCCTTCCTTCCTTCCTTCCTTTTTTCCTTCCTTCCTTCCTTCCTTCCTTCCTTCCTTCCTTCCTTCTTTCCTTCCTTCTTTCCCTCCTTTCTTATTCCCTACTTATGTGGCTCCCTGGAGCACATCTGCCTGTTTGTATCTGTGTATAGATTCTGGTCTCTCCTGTTCTTGTCAGATGATTATTGCTTTACTTATTTTTTATTCAATTCATTCCTCAAATGTACTATTTCCATGTACTAATTATTTTCTTTCTAGTTTTCTGAATGTAGAGGCATCAATACCACCAAATTATTTAATGTAATGAAGAGTTATTCCATCAAATACAAGACCTTAGAGGGTCAATGAATACCTTACAATTTCAGGAAACATCTTACATACACGTGTATATATGCATTTTTTCTCTAAATATAATTTTCTCTATATATATTTTTTTCTAGGAAAAGGTATATAGCTTTCATCAGCTTTTCAAACGAGAACTAATTAAAACCCATGACACAAAGTAATTGTGTATGTGTGTTTACATATGTGTGTCACATTTATTTATTTTAATAGTGATAAAATATACATTATATATGATTTACCATTTAAACCATTTTAAGTATATATTCAGTGATATAAAGAACATTCACATTGTTGTACAACCATCACCATCATCCATCCCCAGAATTCTGTCTTGCAAGACTGAAACTCTGTACCCACTGAACAACTTCCCATTACCTACTCTCCAGCCCCCGACAATCACCATTCTACTTTCTCTCTCTGTGATTTTGTCTACTCTGGGTAGCACAGATGAATGAAATCCTAGACTACTTGTTCTTTTGTAACTAGTTTATTTCATTTATCACATTGTCCTCAAGGTTCATCCATGTTGCAGCATGTCTTTCCTTTTTAAGTCTGAATGATATTCCCTGTATTGCACATCACAATTTGTTAGCCAATATTTCTAAGATTCTAAGTAAGAATAGACCATGTAGAAGGCACATTTTGTGAGGGGTACTCTTTTCTTAGAATGGCAAACCTCCTTAGTAGAACATTGAATGGTATATCTAGGCTTCTTCAAACATCACTGGATGATATTGATGTTTGAGTATGGACTCTTTAAATAACCAATGTTAACCAGGAATTTTAAGAAAATGTATTGATAAGACACACACACACACACACACACACACGCTGGTACCCCCTTCACACACACACACACACACACACACACACTGCATTGAATCTATAGTCCCATTTTGGAAGAAATGATATCTTTACAGATTCCAATCCATGAACTTGGTATACCTCACCATTGCTCAATATGTTCTTTAGATTGCTATGTAGAAGTTCAGCATTTTTTATTAGACTGGTTCCTATTATTGCAAACATTATCATAAAAGTAAATTTAATTTTTTTTACTAGCTTATAAAAATAGAATGGATATTTTTGGTGTTCTTGCTTTTATTAACTGCTAAATTCACTAAATCTCCTAGCTGGGTTATAGATTTTTTCTAATTTTAAACTTACACATTCATGTTTTAAGACAGGCTTAATCCTTCCTTTTCAATCATTTTACTTTCAAATTTTACTTTCGGCTTTGACTTTCCTAATTATGTTACTACAATTACAAGAACTAATTACAAGTACTTCCCAGTACGTCATGTAGAGACCTGTCCACAACAGATATCTTTGCCTCATTATTGATGTCCAGGAAATTTTCACCATTTCATATGCTCCATGCTGTATTTTGTTTGTTGTTTTCTTTTTGTTGTTGATTTTTTTCAGGTAGAAATCATTCATATGTTTAAGGAAGTTTTATTTTATTCCAGATAGTTAGTATACTTTATTAATTAAAATTTATCATCCTTTGAAAATGTATTTTTTGCATTTATTGAGATGCCACATGTTTATGTTCTTTTTTCTTTTAATACAATAATTTACCTCAAATGATTTACAACTCCTGGCCAGGCACAGTGGCTCATACCTCTAATCCCAGCACTTTGGGAGGCCTAGGCAGGAGGATGGCCTGAGGCCAGGAGTTCAAGACCACCCTGGACAACACAGCAAGACCCCATCTCTATTTTTAAGAAATGTTAATTAAAAAATGATTAACAACTCAAAACTATGCTTCTACCCTGCATTCCTGAAATAAATCCCACTTGAATTATGGCACAATATGTAAAATTGTTTGCCTTTTGTTAATCACTGGAATATATGGCATTTTTTGTCACTATATATATAATTTTAGAAATTTGGCATTACTAAGAAAGATTGTTAAAAATTTTAACTCTAATTTCATTTTGTTTTTGTTTTTGAGACAGAGTCTTGCTCTGTTGCCCAGGCTGGAGTGCAGTGGTGCAGTCTCAGCTCACTGTGATCTCTACCTCTCTGGTTCAAGTGAGTCTCCTGCCTCGGCCTCCTGAATAACTGGGACTACAGGTGTGCACCACCATGCCGGGGTAATTTTTGTATTTTTTCATAGAGACGGGATTTCATCATGTTGCCCAGGCTGTTCTCAAACTCCTGACCTCAGGTGATCCACCCGCCTTGGCCTCCCAAATTGCTGGGACTACAGGCATGAGCCATCACACCTGGCCTTCATTTCTTTTTGTTTTTTGTCAGGTTTCAGTATTAAGCTTATGCTGATCCCAAGAACATTTTGGGGTAGATTCAGTAGTCTTGATAGTTCTGGTCAAATTTATCACTACTATAAATTCTTCCATTTTTCTATTATATATTCTTACAGTTTTTTTAATATATAAAAAATTCTATTATATGCCTTTCTTTTAACTTACTTGCCTTGTTATTTGCTGGTTTTTTTTTTGTTGCTGTCTTGGATTTTCTATTTGCATAATAAAAAATCTGCAAATAATAATAAAAACAACCTTCTTCCTTCCAGTGTATATGCCTTTCATTTTCTTACCTGTTTAGTTGTGTTAGCCGGTACCTACAGAAAAAAGCTACTAGAGTAGAATGTTCTTATTTATTTACCACTATGATAGATGCCTTTTGATTGATATTTCTATATATTTTTATATATAGTAACATCGTTTATATTTGTGTATTATATAAGTAATTTATATTATATATACATATATAGTTACATAACATATATATACATGATATCTTAACATCATGTATATATAAATGTTATACACATGAAGAAAAGATACCTCTACTTCTATTTTTTCTTGAAATAAGGAATAAGAATAAACTTTCATTAAATGAATTTCATCACTTACTGTGATAACTTATGTTTTCTATGATTATATTAATATCTTTAATAAATTTCCTAATATTGAGATTTGCATGTATTGAAATAAATCTCAAGCCATCACAATGAATTTTTCTTCAAACATCAGCTGTAGTCTATCAGCTAGTTGTTAAAAAGTATTCCTATCAAGTATTTGCTTCTTGTGCTATGTTTTTAAATTTTATATTGATGCTTTGCAAGCTTTATAATAAAATGTTAGAACTTTTCCTTTTCTAAATCAATTTAAATATCAGGGAATTAATCTTGTTTTCAAAGAAAAAACTGTGAAAGCATTTGGAACTGATGTCTTTGGGAGGAGAGGGTTTGAGGCAGAGAATGAGGTTTGGTTGCTCTGGGATGATATAATTAGTCTGTTTTGAGTTTCTATTTCTTCTGGAAAAAATACGTGTTATGTGTAGGTCTGGAAAGTTATCCATTTCATCCAAGTTTTCAGATGCATTTGTATGGAATGGATCAAAGGACTCGGTTTTAATTCTTTAATCTCTTTCTATAGCAAGGATTTCCTCTGATCATTTATTTCATGCATTTTGGCATCCTCCCCTTTCATTTGATAATTATCATATTAAACAGTTTTTCTGTCATAATTTTTTGCTTACCAAGGAAGTAATGCTAGGAATTTCATTCTCATTTATCTCCTTTTTGGTTTCTAATCTTTATTAATCCCTTTCTAATTCCTACTGTGCTCATGTAGTTTTGCTGTTGTTGTTGTACTTTGTTTTTTTCTTGAGAAAATACAACTTATGGTTAGATTCCTTCCTCAGAGCCCCTCCCCAGCTCTCCACCCTCTGGAAGGAATAGCAGCACGGTGTAGTTTCTAGCACAAAATAACTAAGCAAATTACTCTACGTGTTTCTTTATGGTCCCAATACTCTTGGCTGCAACAGTCTGAAATGTTACTATTTAAAATTTCATGCCCACTTACGCGTAGGGCATACTGCAAGTATATTCAAAATGAGGGTGAGGAAATAGCATGGATTTCGGCCAGCAGACGTAAGAGTGCAATTTATATACACTCTTGGAATGTAAACCCAGTATCGTTGTCCAAAAACTCAAGGGAGGCAGGAATATTTAGTTGAACACATTATGAAGAGTTTAAAGTTGTCCTGCCAACAGAACTCTGTTTAATAAAAAAAGTTCTGTTCTCCAGGAGGCGGAGCTTGCTTTGCAGTGAGCCGAGATAGCGCCACTGCACTCCAGCCTGGACGAAAGAGCGAGACTCTGTCCAAAAAAAAAAAGAAAAAGTTCTGTTCTGTGTTGAGCGATGCCCCAGTTTTTTATCCCTAGTTCTGAGAAGTTTCCTTTTCTTTTTGCTTCTACTAGATTCGAATAGTCTATATTTGACTTAGGCATGGATTTCCCATTGTATGCACAATTATAAGAACTCCCGGATATTTCGAATATGGTTTTTGTTGTTGAATCTGAAATAGAAAGGATTCATTTCATGAACCCAATCCCCTCATAGAGCCAACGAACTTTCTTGGTGCTGCTAAGAATATTTTGCCAGCTTTTTTTTTGCTGTCAAGCCCAGTGTTCAATTTTACCACTTATATGATGGTGTTCTACTATGATAGTGACCTTCAACTATTTCACAATGTCCGTCCTTATACTTTGTACTGAAAAAAATGTAATTGCCTGTATTAGCCTGAACGAGAAATGTCTCAAAGCCAAACCATTTTCAATAAATATGGATTAGGACACTTTGAACAGAGCTATTGCTGGCGATGAAGTTGCTGCCTAAAGAAATGATGTGATTTTTGGAATTTTAGTCCAATTTTTCTTTGTTATTTAACAAAAAAAAAACTTGTAAACCTAACAGATTAAAAGTAAACTTCTGCTTTATCTCTTATTCACAGCGAGGCTTCTTAAGGTTTGTCTTCATCCTTTTATTAATGACTCTAAGACTTTAAACCTTGGGTCACAAATGTAAGACAGGCATATTAGATGTGCACATTCGTTTATATTGTGATAATTTTAAATAAACTACATGTGTGAGGTTCTTTAATAATTTAACTCAACAAGGAAATGAAATGGCTGTAAAATAAACACAAGTTGTCCAAAGGGAGGAACATTTTTTCCTGATTTACATGAATTGTTTCTTTTAGAACTTTTGAATGATATAAGCCCCAAAGCAAGAAAAATTACTATGAAATGGTTTATTTTCAAATTCAAAGTCATTAGAGGTAAATCTGACTGCTCATCATTTTCTTAAGGCAATTTTCACTTTGGCAAGTAATTGTCTTTAATACTTTTATTTCTAACACACCGGGGATGGTTGCATAATAGCTTTGATTGGAGGGAAGGGAAGAATGCAATAATCAGACAGTTAAGTCAGAAAGATGGGATGTGTGTGTTAGAATCTTCTGCTATTTTGTAGGGACACAGATTTTGTATGGCTGGCAGCTAACACTTCCAGTGGTGTAGGAATTATCTAGACACTTGAAGGTAGCGATGGGCATAACAGAAGTTCCTATGTCTCAAATTGACATGTTAGTTTCATCGTTTTTGCCTTATTTCTGATGGAAGTACTAATAAGTAGAAAAATGGCCAAGAAACTGTCAAAGCAAGAAAAAAGAATATTAGAAAAAGAATAGCTGGTTGGAACGTGACTGGATTTTTAAACCATTGGGGAATGATACCCTGTTATTATCATTCTTTTATTGTCTTTGTTTTTAAGAAAACTATTCCTATATTATTCTTTCAAACTAACTTTAAAACAGCTTGCATAAATCTTGCTGGTTAATAAGAGAGAGAGGGAGACAGAGACAGAAATAGAGACAAAGAGAGAGAATGAGAGATGGAGAGAAGGAGAGACAGACCAGCGAGAGTAAGAGGGCAGGTGGGAGAGAAAAGAAAGGAGGGAGAGAGAGAGGGAGCAGAAAGAAGAGATAGAAACAGAGAGACAGAGAGAGGGGAAGGGAGGGAGAGAGAAAAGGCAGAGAGAAGGCAGGAGGAAGAGAGAGAAACAGAGAGAGTGAGATAGAGAGAGAGGAAGGGAGCGAGAGAGAGACTGATTGAGTAATACTTTCAGGATCATAATTTACAATCCTGGACAAGAGCGTGCCTTTTTTATGGTCAAGGAGTATTCATTTATTACCAATTCACAAGATTCATACAAAGAAAGAAATGACACTAAATCAAGAGCAATTCATAACAAAACATGGAAAAGAAAGAAAAGGGATAAGAAAAGTTCTCCCTTCTAAAGTCAACACACCATGTTCTTTGTGTCCTCTCCTACCCAGTGGAGCCTCCAGAAAGAATCCACCACCACGTTTTCCCTCCTTTTCTTCATTTGGCATTCAGATATTACCACAGTGCTCCCTGGGAAGATACTATTTCACATCCCCAAACAACATGCCCAAATCCTTTTCTACCTTGGATGATTTCCTGTCTTCATTATTCATTTCCTGTTTTTGAACAGTGTAGCCTCCACCATTTCCCCCAAATGCCTTCATAGAATCTAACAATGACTTCTTTCTTTGCTCCAATCGTGTCGTCTTTCTCTTGTCTCTTTCTCTTTGACTTTTGATAGGATTGATCATCTTCTTTGAAATATCATGGCTTCCTTGGCTTGGGTTGCGTTGGTGACTCCTGCTTTTTCTTCATGGTTTATGTAAGCCCTTTTAAATAGGCTTCTGTTTCTCCTACCTCATGTCTCCCTAGCCACTTAATGTCCCTTGTAGTTATCAGTTCTCCAGGCTGTTAGTCATGTTTCTATTATAGATCCCTAAACTACCTATCAGTTTATTCCTACTTTCTCTACGGTACTTTAAATTGATTCCAGGAAAATATATATATATATATATATATATATATATATATATATATGCCCTGTTATTGTCATTCTTTTATTGCCTTTGTTTTTAAGAAAACTATTCCTATATTATTCTTTCAAACAAATTTCAAAGCAGCTTGCATAGATCTTGCTGGTTAATAAGAGAGAGGGAGACAGAGACTATATATATATGCATATAAATATTTGTCCTGGAATCAATTTAAAATACGATATATGTAATCAAATATAATATGTATTTCATACTATATATATATACATATATAATTGTCTTGGAATCAATTTAAAATATATATATTTGTATTTGGAGACAGGGACTTGCTCTGTTGCCCTGGCTGGAATTCAGCAGTGCAAGCACAGCTCACTGAAGCCTCAGGCTCCTGAGCTCACGCAATCTTCCCACCTCAGCCTTTTGAGTAGCTGGGACTACAGCCATATACCATCATCCCCAGCTAATTTTGTATTTTTTGTAGAGATGGAGTCTCACTATGTTACCTAAGCTGGTCTCAAACTCCTGGCCTCAAGCAGTCCTCCTACCTTGGCTTCCCAACAGGACCATTTTATTTGAGGGCTCTATTCTTATCTGAAAATCATGTGGCCCCCTCCCCCTTTTCTAAATGTTTTCTCATTAACGAAGAAATGCTGTTTCTATTAATGGCATTGACATAATTTGAGCCATTTAAAATTTTTAAAAAGTGATAGAAATACCTTCCTTTCATTTCTTGTATTCAATCCCTATGTAAACATTCCTTATATTCCACAGCCAGCTGAAGTCCAAGTGCATTTCATAAAATATGGTCAAATATTCCTCTTTACTTGTTTCTAGTGTCATCTTTCAGAGTAGATTTTTGTTGCCTTGGGTTCATGTGACCGAATCCACCTTCCAGCAGCTCTTTCAGCTTTTAATAACTTCCACAGGCCTCTTCTGCAAGCTGCATTCAAAGCGTCCTTATCGGAGCTATTGATTCCAAAAAAATCATTTCCATTACACCATTTGAACAGCTCAAACAGCTCTGCAGAAATTCTGTTAAATCTGGCTCCCATCCTCCAACTATTCTTTCTAAGATGCCCTTTCTTTACCCCACCTCTTTGCTGTGAGTGTTCTTTCCCATTTAGAAGGGACTTTCCTTGCCCGATGTTCCAATCTTGCGAATTCTGAAGGTGCCTCTTACGGTCTGACTTCTTCATGAGACCACTCTGTTCACATACTCTCTTTTTTAATAGTGTGAGTTAATGAATTAGATACTCAATCTAAGGGGCTGTGTTCAAAGCCTCCCTCGTCCATTTACTCCCTGTGTGATCTAAGCAAGCTATTTAGAATCTCTCACACTCAAGTTTCTCCACTTTAAAAACAAAACAAAACACATGACTTATAGCATGTGCTTAAGTGGATTGTGATGAGTATTTCTGTTATTTCATGTATCTAACCCAGATTGAAGTAGGCAGTGAATGCTTAATGTATTGAATCAAATTATTACTAAGTAGACATGTAAAGGTATTTGATAACATCTGGACTATTTTTTCCACAAACCTCTACCCCACTGAAGTGCTGAATTGCTTCATTAAGCCAGAACAGGTCACAGTCAGAAGGGCTGGAAGAGGGAGTGGGTGTCCCCTGCCAAATTCAGAAGCTTCCATAGGGATATGGAATTTCCAGGAGAGGGGTAGTCTCCCTGTGAGTGAGGGGTTATCCCTTGTGAACAGAAGACCAGGAAAAGCTGTCTACTGAGGACAGTGAACTAAGGAGAAGAGAAGGACTAGGTAGAGTCAGTGACAAGAGATCTACAGGTGGACACACGCTCATATCCCTGTATCATCCCAGTCCTGCTTCCAGTCCTATTTGAGTCCCAGGTATAGTCACATCTTGACCAATTTGGAGTCTGTGACACAGTCTATATCTGTGCAATAAATACCCTCCCTTGAGTACACAACTGTCTCCTTCAATCAACATGTAATTTATTTTATTCTGCCTTTCTGATTCACCCTCAGAGGAGGAAAGGGGGGTTGAGAAAACTTCTCAGTTGATTATGAAACTCATCCATTAGTTTACAGGAGATAGTCATATCCAACAAAAAAACTCTTAGGGGTATCAATCCATGGTGTTAAATCTTTCCAATGGAAAGTAACTAATTCAAGTTGTTTCTCATTGTATTACTGGTTCAGAGAAGGGCTAAGAAACAATAGAGTAATAAAATGGTTGATGTGAAATAGGTCACAAATCTGGTGGTTTCTACTCCTTCTTACACACCTGGAGAAAAAAGCACAGAGAGGTTAATTGATCAAACTGATTACAGTCAGCTGGCTGTGGAGTGGGACAACAGATTGAAGGTCTCTTACTTCTGTATCTTCTTCCCATTTTGCTGGGATATCCCAGTCTTTAAGAACTTTAATTCTAATGAGAAAATAATGTATGTGTCACCTCCTTCATTCAGGTTTAATGGATGGTCACAGCTATTTAATCCATTAACTAAGCTAACATGGCCTACTATACACACCATTCCCCAAAGACTGCATATGCCTTGGGCGAGAATCGATGCAGCCATTAAAATATTCCACAGATTCTTCACAGGTGGTATGCGAAGTTCACCTTCATCAAAGCAGTGGATTACAGAAAACATGAACACTTTTCCTTATATTTGTTAGAAGGACTAGAATGAAGTCCCTAAAAAATTGAACATTTAAGCAAAAATAATAGGTCCATCGAATTGGATCAGTCAAGAGTATCAATTGAATTAAATCCATTGGCACAAATTAGTGGTTCTTAAACACCGTGGAAAAGGGGGAAAAAGAACAGGTCATTTGGGTGTTCTCTCTCTCTTTCTTTCTTTCTTTCTTTTTCTTTCTTTCTTTCTTTCTTTTTCCTTCCTTCCTTCCTTCTTTCCTTCCTTCTTTTTCTTCTTCTTCTTCCTCTCCTTCCTCTCCTTCCCCTCCTTCTCCTCCTTCTCCTTCTCCTCCTCTTCTTCTTCCTCTTCCTCTTCCTCTTCCTCTTCTTCTTCTTCCTCTCCTTCTTCATCGAGACAGGGTCTCACTCTGTCACCCAGGCTGGAGTGCAGTGGTGCGATCACAGCTTCCTGCAGCCTCAACCTCCTAGGCCCAATCCTCCCACCTTATCCTCCCAAGTAGCTGAGACTACAGACACGCACTATGGTGCCTTGCTAAATTTTTATATATTTTTTTTGTAGAGACAGGGTTTTGCCATGTTGCACAGGTGGGTCTCGAACTCCTGGGCTCAAGCAAGCAATCCTCCTACCTCGGCCTCCCAAAGTGGGGTATTTTCTTAAAAGTATGCAACTCCCTCCTTCAACATGTAACTTCTTGTATTCTGCCTTCCTTATTCACCCTCAGAAAAGAAAAGGGGGCTTGAGAAACCTTCTCAGCTGATTGTGAAACTCATCCATTATTTTAAAGGAGATATTAATCTCTAAGAAAAACCTCTTGGTGGGTATACCCCATGGTGTGAAACTTGGGCAATGCTAGCTATAGTTTCTTGAGTTCTCACAGGTGTCTATCCTGATTAGAAACTTGCACCCGTTATTCCTGTACTTTGAAAAGTCCTGCAAAAATAACCTCACATCTTCACAACCGAAGACTTTTCTGAATCCATTTTGCTAGTTGTGACTTTCTCATCCCCTCCATATGACAGTTATTTTCAATCCATACATGTATAGGTCTTAGGAGATCCAAGAGCTATCTATGTTTTGGGAGAAGGAAAATGCCACGAACCGGGACAACTTACTCTCTCCAGCGCTAATACTGGGAAGCATACCCTGTTCTTATACATCAGGACTTAATTCTCCACACGTAGCATTTCAAAAGCTCCAGGACAGCCATACCAAAATTTTAAATTCTTGCCAGTGGAAATCTTCCTCCAACATCATGCAGTAAGTGACAGACCAGGAGTTCAAATCCAGATCTTCTGTTTACAAAGTCAGTGCAAAATAGGGGGCGCACCTTAGGGTTTGTCTTGTTATTGGGGCCAAAGGTTAATGGGAAAAATAACTGTTTTTAAAAACTCAGGCTCCAGTTTAATTGACTGCTTTCTGGCTGGGAAATATTGGACTAGTCACACCCTGATCTAGAGCTACATTCCTGTCTCTATAAAATTGAACTAATAAAGCTTATTCTCTCAACTTTTTTTTTTTTTCACTGCAAGAATCAAAAGAGAAAATCCATGGGGAAGCACTATGTAAATTCGACAGCATTCTAAAGATGAAAGGTGGCATTACTACAGTTATTTTATGCTTCACTTAAAAGCTCAAAGAAAATAGTTTTTTGTTTTACTATAAAGAGAAGTCTGCTTCTGCCTGGAATAAATTCTACTACTGAAAAACCTCAGATTATCATCTTTTTCCTTAATGAGAAATGAATGCATTGCCTCTATTATTTTGGCCTCTGGCTTAAACGAAAAACTGAAAATGGACTTTTGTGTGAAAAGCGTATTCTATAACATGAGCTACAATATAATAGAACTTGGACAATTATCCAACTATCATGACCCCAGGATTGACGTATTACAGTCTTGTATTCATAGAACTCAGTGACACAGTGGGTGCAGGCAGGTGGACCTCCTACATGAAGGCTTACACAAGTGGAAAGATATAGGAAATTGATCTTCTGTTGGGGAGTATTCAGTATGATATCATTCAAGGCCCCACGATCACATTTTGTCTCCATGGATGATTTATTTTTACATTTGAGGGCAAGAGATATGGCTTCTCATGCATGTAATCAAGGGCAGTGTCAGAACAGGGCTTTATATGACATGTCCTCACCGTATCCTTGTCGGATAGAAAGAATCAACAGTGCATGACTTCTTTTTTTCTTGATTTCCCTAATATCTGCCTTTCTCCCTGGGTCTGATGTCAATTCACTTCTTTTTCCACCCTAATCTTGTGCTGAAGCTATATCCATTGACTTCTGGTTATAAGTATTGATTTATAAACATTGTACATTTATTTGCAAGCATTGATTTTGTGATAAAGCACAGGTTATTGTTTTTGGTTTACCAGCATCTTAGAGCTGATATTTCGTGACATTAAATGGACTCATTGACTGGTGAGGCTTAATGTGATTTCATCAGATCAAAAACATCAGCTGGACATTTGAAATTTTTGTTCTTGTTGTACATATTGGAAATTCTGATTTTTTTTCTTTTGTTATTGTTGTTTTATTGGAGGTAAGACATACATAACACAAAATTTAACATTTTAACTCTCTTTGTGTCATTAAATACATTCATATGCTTGTGCAGCTATTACCACCATTCATCTTCAGAACGTTTTCACCTTCCCAAACAGAAACCCTGTCCACATTAAACAACAACTCCCCATCCCCCTCCCTGAGTCCCTGCCTTGCTCCATTCTACTTTCTGTCTCTACGAACTTGACTCCTCTAGGTACCTCATATAAGTGAAACTGATACAGGAGTTGAAAAGAAATTATTTAGGTAGATAGTGAGGGTAAGGAAGTCCTCGGTAAGGCTTCCCTTTCAATAAAAAGAAGGCTGCAAATCATTTCTTTTGTAACAAAGAGCAGCCGGTAAAATCAGGCTATAGACATAGATAAGCAAGCTGGAAGCTTGCATGGGTGAATACCGGCAGCTGTGCCAATAGGAAAAGGCTACCTGGGGGCCAGATGCATTCAGCATGGAGGCTCCATCTTCCCTTTTACTTATTAACCACATGTACAGTAAGGAACAGACAACATGGCGCTGGCCAGGGAAGACCCCATCTGCATAATAAAAGATTAGGGTGGGATGGCCAACTTCTTTGCGTGCTATCCAAATGTCACACCTGGTCCAACCAATTTCTTGGGCCCTATGTAAATGGGACACCATCTCCTCCAGGAGGTGTCTACAAAACCCGTGGATTTCACCACAAAACTGGAAGACCCACTTGGGTGTCCCTGTCTCTCTCTAGGAGAGAGAGCTATTCTCTTTCCCTTTTCTTTTGCCTATTAAACCTCTGCTCTCAAACTCACTTCTTGTTTTCTCTGCATCCTCAATTCCCTTGGAGTGAGACAACGAACCTCAGGTATTTGGCCCGGACAACAATGCCACTTCAAGACCACGCAAGATTTGTTCTTTCGTGACTGGTTTATATCACTGAGCAAAATGTCCTCAAGGTTCATTCATCCTTGTTGTGATCTGCATCAGAACCTCTTTCCTTTTTAAGGTTGAATAAATATTTCCAGGCATTTGGATTTTAAGAGTGATCATTTTCATTATTAGATAATAATTGTTTCTAAATTTCATGTTCATGATAAGCCGTATTCTCCTTGAAAAGTCTACAAGACACGGTGATGTGAGTTGGACAGAGGTGGACACTGTTCACTTGGGTGAACTTTGCTATGGTTTATGCAGCTGTTTCTCTAACTGGACTGCAGGGCTACTGAGAGACAGGATGTGTTCCACTTATATCTGTTTCTGGTCTGGTGCCTTCCCACAAGATCTTTCATTTAACAGGAACTCAGCAAATGAGTGACATCCTGTACTAGTCAATGCTCCAGTTGTAAGAATTAAAGGAAGAGGGAAGAAACACGAAAGGTGGCTTGCCAGTCAAGACAGGTTTATTTTAGAGAAAACAAACCTGAGAGGAGCTTCTGGCCGAGTTAGGTCAGAGCCCACCCTCTTACAGACTACGAGTTTTTAAGGATTCAGGGTGGGAGAGTTTATCAGAGGCTTGGACTACTTCTGTGTTTCTTTGTTGTGCTTATCCAGGAGGGAGAGTTGTGTATCTATTCCCATACATCCTCCTGCAGCTGCAGGCCTACCCCCTGTGTCTGCTTTCAGCTTCCCTATCTTAGTGCACCTGAAGAGAAAGGAATGTGCTTACTAAGGCCCACTGTTTTACTGGGGCCCAGTATATGAGTGTGAAGTTTGGCAGTTACCCAAGAGACTTTCCCTCCAACTCCCTCTGTGCCTGAGCTGTCTTTTCTGTGTTTTACTGTCTGCTCTTTCTGGCTGCTTGTAGTTAGAAGAGAAGTGATTTCCTTGAAATGCTTGAGGCTAGAAAGGGAGCTGGAACTTAAAGTGGCGGTGTTTGTCCAAGATGATGGTGTTCCTGCTGTGTCACCAGTGAAGATATTAAATGTGTTTATGCTTCACTATGGGTTGAATTGTGCCTCTCCCAAAATTCATATAGTGAAGCTTTAGCCCCAGTTTCTCAGAATGTGACTTTATTTGTAGGTAGCGTCTTTCAAAAAAATGATTAAGGTAAAATGAGATCACTAGAGTGGGCCCTGATCCAATAGGACTGGTGTCCTTATAAGAAGAAGATATTAGGACACAGACTCCCACAGAGGGATAACCCTCTGAGGACACAGGGAAAAGATGACATGAACAAGCCAAAGAGAGAGGCCTGAGGAGGAACCAGCTCTGCCCACACCTTGATCTCAGACTTCCAGCCTCCAGGAATGTGGGAGAGTAAATGTCTGCTGTTTATAAGCCACCTAGTCTATGGTATTCTGTGATAGCAGCCTGAAATGGACTAAGACGTCTCATAAGAAGATGAGGAGAGAACACAGGCACACACAGAGGGACGACCCTGTGAAGACACAGGGAGAAGATGGCATCTACGAGCCAAGGCGAGAGGCCTCAGGAGGAACTAGCTCTGACCACACCTTGATCTTGGACTTCCAGCCTGCAGGGCTGTGAGAGAGTAAATGTCTATTTGTTAAGCCACCCAGTTTGTGGCATTTTGTTATGGCAGCCCTAGCAAATGAATACATGCTTAAATTTAAAAGTATATGAAATATAAATCATATTCATATGGTGTTCAAGATGGAAGTAGCTGGCAACCTTGACAAAGGCAGTTTCTGTGGATTGCTGGGCATGGGAATGGAATTGAAATGGGTTGGAGGCAGCATGGCTGGTGAGAAATGAAAAATTGGAGACAATGATACTGCAACCTCCCTTTTCCCCTATTTTCCTTATTTCTCAAGTGCCACCCTTCCAAGAAGGGTCCTGGAGTTTCTCCATTTGATGAGAGTAAGATGTTTGTGTGATTCATTGTGGAAACACAGGCTGAGATCCCCTGGAAGCAGGGCGGAGGAACATCTTTACTGTGTGCCCTTTTCTATGAAGAGTACACATTGGGCTGGTTACTGTGTGGAACCCTGAAAATGACCTCTTGGTCCTTCTTATAAGGACAGAGTTGGACACTGTTCACTTGAGAGACTTCTTTACTAGGGTTGATGCAGCTGTTTCTCTAACTAGACTTGAGGCCTTCACCTGCCTTTTGTAGGTAACAAATTAAAAATTAATACAAAACAAACAGTAAATGTGGGTGATGAGTGAGTTGGACAGCTTGGGTTGAAATCCCTGCTTCACTTTATGGGGCTATCTGATTGTGGATAAATTACTCAATTTCCCTATGCCTCCTCAGACTCCCATATCTATAAAATTTGGAGAGCATTAGGACCTACTTCACAGGGCTGCTATGAGGATTAAATGCATTACTACCTAAAAAGTGATGTTTAAAAAATCACCTTTCGGAGACAACATACACAACTCCAGTGATGGAGAAGCCCAGACTACAGGACTGTGTACAGTTCACTACAGGGACTACTATACAATTCATCCATGCAACCAAGACCCACATGTACCTATAAAGCTACTGAAATTTCAAAAATAAATGAATACATTTTAAAAAAAATAAAAGTATTTTTAAAAGTAATGTTTAAAGCACCACAAACATAGGATGTACTGATAAACACTAGCCATTATTACTATATCAAATATCAGACCTAGAAGAGTTGCAGAATAATTCTAATAATTCCCCAATGTACTGACAATGACATTTTAAAATAGGTCACTCAATCTTATTTGCATGTATAATTCTGTACATAAAATTTGAAGTAGCCTCTTCGGAAATGTGATTAAAGAGAAAAAACCCCAGGTTCAAGTGATTTTCCAGGTGAATTCTGCCAAACATTAAAATGAAAATTAACAGCAATTTTACAAAGTGTCTTTCAGAAAGTAGAAGAAAAGAAGACACTTCAAAATCTTTTTTTTTTTTTTTTTTTTTTTTTGAGATAGGCTCTCGCTCTGTCGCCCAGGCTGGGGTGCAATGGTGTGATCTGGGCTAACTGCAACCTCCACCTCCGGGCTCCAACCATCCTCCCAACTCAGACTCCTGAGTAACTGGGACTACAGGTGAGTGCCCCCACAGCCCAGCTGATTTTTGTAGTTTTGGTAGAGACAGTGTTTCACCATTTTGCCCAGGCTGGTGTTAAACTACTGGCCTCAAGTGATCCTCTTGCCTCAGCCTCCCAATCCTGTAATCCCAGGATTACAGGCATGAGCCACCGTGCCCAGCCCAAAATCTTTTTATGAGGCCTGTATTTATTATCTTAATACCCATATCAAAGACAATGCAAAAGAGATAAAATACAAAATTGTAGCCAGGCACAGTGGCTCATACCTGTAATCCCAGCACTTTGGGAGGTCGAGGCAGGAGGATTGCTTGAGGCCAAGTGTTTGAGACCAGCCTAGGCAACATGGTGAAACCCCATCTCTACCAAAAATACAAAAATTAGCTGGAGGGCAGTGGCACATGCCTGTAGTCCCAGCTACTCTAGAGACTGAGTTGGGAGGATGGTTGGAGCCTAGGAGGCAGAGGTTGCTGTGAGCCAAGATTGCACCACTGCACTCCAGCCTGGGCGACAGAGGGAGACCCTGTGGAAAAAAAAAATACAGAGAGAGAGAGAGAGAAGAAAGAAAGAAAGAGAGAGAGAGAGGGAGGGAGGGAAGGAAAGAAAGAAAGAAAAAGAAAGAAAGAAAGAAAGAAAGAAAGAAAGAAAGAAAGAAAGAAAGAAAGAAAGAAAGAAAAGAAGCAAGCAAGAAAGAAAATATAAAATTATAGACCAATATGGTTCTTGAATTGAGCCACAAGTCTCCTCAACAAAATGGTAGCATAAGAATGGTTTGGACGTTATAACTTTGGAGTAATCATTTTAAAATGCAAATCTCTAAGAGCCATACTTTCTTCCTGCTGTGAGGATGGCTTACCAGTCGCTGAAGATTCAGGCCTTCAGCCCATTGCAATGAACACATACAACAGGAAAGAGGGATGAATCTTTGTATTTTCAGTTACCAGATTTTGAGGATACTTGTTATCATGGAAAGATAAATCTCATCCTGACTGACAGCCCCTAATTGGGAATGTTTGGGGATGTTGAATTATACTTATAGGGAGCTACTGAATTTTGTATGATTTTATTTTATTTGAAGATTCCTGCCTTGCTGTTCAGTAGTGCAAACAGTCATTTGCTTTTCAGTGTGCTCTTTTCTGGCCACTTTTGGTGTGCCATAAGTCCTCATTGGAAGGGCTATCACTGGAGTCATTTTTTAGATCGTCTGGCAAATAGACTTCAATCTCTGAGATGCAAGAATGAAGAGAAATTGTTGGTTTCCATCTTGCAGCTTTTTTTTCTTTATTGATTGCCATTTTCTGTTTTTCTTTATCGATTGCCATTTTCTATTTTTCTTATTAATTTCTAGCATGCTAAATTGTGATTAGGAATTATGCACCTTTCCTAACTTTTCAAAATTACATAAAGTACTTAAATTTATAGAATAATAGATTTTTAAGTATTTTAAAAGCTTTCTGTATGTTTATTTTTGTTATTTATAGAGGCAGTGGGTTAAAACAATACATGAAGTTAATCTCTTTCCATCCTTTGTTCTTTCTTGAAAAAATTTGTTGTTTCACTTTTCAGTAAAATTCTTTTTAAAAGTCTTAATTTTTACAGATGATTTGGATTGTCAAATTAGAAAAATAATGTGGTCTTGGGAATAATTGGACTAAAACCACCAAAGTATTCCTTATTGAATAAAGTACATACCTACTTAGAAAAAATATTTGGCTCTAAGACAATACAGATACATGTTGAGGGAAATACTATTAAAGAAGTTTTAAAACAAAATGACAAATCTAGGGAATAAAAAGAAAGAGATCGAGTATTTAGTATACTGACTGTATCTAGTATTTAGTATACTGACTGAATTTGAGAATCTCTCCCTTTCCTTTTCTACCTTTTTTACTTTACTCAATCATCAACCACAAATACATGGATGCATCAAAATACATGCAGCAGATTCAAACGACTGAGTGAACATTTTATTCTATTATTGATAATCTATTTTCTTACATTGAGAAATTGCTATAACAGTTTAAAAGTAAGTAAAAACTTACACAATGCCAAATTAACTAGTTAGAAAACAGCTGGGTGGAAAGCTTTGCCTAATACTCCTATGTAACTATGATCCTTTCTATCCACGTTGACATGAATGAGAATTTAGCCTTGGTGTGACATAAAGACTGCTTTAACATGTTTCAATTTACCCTTCTTTAGTACCTTTCACATCTCTCCAATCTCAATTGAAAATTAAATTTACTAATCTGAACTTTATGCTCATATTAAAAAAAAACCCTGCTCTTATTAAATGGCAACTATTAGTCATCCGTGAAATTTTGTTTTTTAACTTCTTCATGGAAGATGAGTTATTGGAGCAAGAAACTAATCAACATCATTATAAATTCAGATAATCGTCGGGGGGGGGAGTCTGTGAATACACTTCACAGTAAGAAAGCTCCTTATTGGAATATTGGGACACATTTTTGTTCATACATGTGCAGGTGAAGGTAATAATGAGTAGCTTCTTGTAGAACCAAATGAGGAAAAGTGAATTTCATATATTTTGTCTCAGTCTTTCTCTTTCTCTCTCTCTCTCTGTCTCTCTCTGCGTGTGTGTGTGTGTGTGTGTGTAAGAGAGAGAGAGAGAGGGACAGAGACAAAGAGACAGAGAGAGAGAGAGACAGAAACAGTCTGTTTTTGTCTCTACTGAATGCATAGAAAATGTATACAAATTGTCATTTGAGCTTTAAATTCCATGAAACATGTATTTAATTAAAAAATGAGAATGGTGTGAGTCATCTAATGTTTCCAGTTAATTTTATGAGTAAGTTACTCATTACATTTTTTAAAACAGTCATTAAAATAATCTGTGAAAATGGAAATTTAAAATAAGGCTTTCAGTTTTGAGTTTGTTTTCTTGCTAGGGATTATGATGAATATATGAGTCACAGGATGGTTGCCATGAGAAACTGGCTTTTACAAGTGAGAAGACACAAATCCTGTTAATTACAAAGACTATCCTATCACATCATTGTAGGAGCAAATGCAAATAACTTGGTAAGAGTCAGGGCTTAAGCAACAGGTGTTATAAGACCAACAGGTTAATGTGTCTGCACCATAATGTGGTTGGGTAACCAAATTACACTGAGACAGCAGGGTTTGCAGCAGAGAAAGAGTTTGTGATTGCAGTGCACTGAGAAAGGAGATGGGAGAAGACCCTCAAATCCATCTTCCCAAGGAATTCTAGGCTAGAGTTTTTAAGGAGATCATGGAGCACAAGGGACTGGAACATTGGGATCAGTGATTGGTTGGGGTAATGAGGATGAAGCCATCAGGATGTAGAAACTGTATTCTTTGGAGAGTCAGATCCTCGTGGGATCCTTCAGACCAGCTGAGGCAGTAGTTTGATTGATATGCAGGACCTGAAAGAATATCTCAAAGGGAAAACATAATGTTTCATCATGTCCCTGTGCTTCAAAATGATAAGAAAAGATGAGATAATTAATTGGTATTGATTCCTCCTTGTCCCATAAATGCAAGTACTGAGGAATTGTTGCTGTCATTACATTTACACAGTGGAATTCCCATTGGGTGTTTCAATCATTCTAACCACTATGGCTGAAATGATTAACTCGTAGTCTCAATATCTCCAGTTACTGCATTTTTCTACTCATCAATTCTTTATTAACCAGATAGCAACAGTCACATTACATAAAGCATATGAGTTACTCTTCAGTATTACGACATATCAGACCATGAAAGTTGTACATTTATCCTCCATCCTGTATTATTTATTTAATTTTTAAAATGTGCTATTTTGTCATCCTTGATGAATTTTGGCTAGTAACTAGTGACAATTTTGTATCTTGTTGAAGCAGTGTTAAACGTGTACAATGTTAGGATATTCAAGGGCTCAACTGATTTTTGAGTAATTTTCTGATTGCTATTGAATTCTGTTATTGGCAGACCTGGTTTATATGAATATCCTGTTTCAGATATTTCAGTTACATGTTTAAAAGCTGCACTTGAATCTCAGCAGAGAAAAATTCTCCACATAAGAGAGCAATTCAGGTTCTGTGAGATGTTATATTTAAGAATATATGTTTATTCTATGTTGCATTTCATAATGCATGTATTATAGATTTCTTATAGCCTGGAGATAATTATATTTAAGGGAAGTCACCGAAAAAGGCTTGTTAAGGGCACGAGCCACAACAAAACAGTCTCGCTCTGTCACCCAGGCTGGAGTGCAGTGGTGCGATCTCAGCTCATTGCAACCTCTATCTCCCCGGTTCAAGCAATTCTCCTGCCTCAGCCTCCTGATTAGCTGGGATGACAGGCGCACACCAACACATCTGGCTACTTTTTTTGTATTTTTAGTAGAGACGGGGTTTCATCATGTTGGCCAGACTGGTCTCGAACTCCTGACCTCAGACAATCCGCCCTCCTCAGCCTCCCAAAGTGCTGGGATTACAGGCGTGGGCCACTGTGCCCAGCCCACATTTTACTTTTTAACACCTACTTTAATTAACCTTTTCAACCACATTATCCTCTGCATCATTACCGGTGGATCATGCACAGATGAGACTCTGGAATCTATAAATTAATTCCTGGAATATGTAAAACAGCATTCACATGTTCATGTTTCTCTTGCCATCAGATCTTTTAAGTTGTTACAACGTTTAATATTGATTTACATCATTCAAACCTAAGATAAGATTTTAGATATTGGCAATAACATTGCTTCGTAATTTTTTTTTGAGGCAGGGTCTTACTCTGTCACCCAGGCTGGAGTGCAGTGGCACAATCATGGCTCATTGCAGCCTTGACTGCAGGGCCCCAAGCGATCCTCCCGCCTCAGCCTCCTGAGTTGCTGGGACTACAGGCATGTGCCACCATACCTGGATTATTTTTATTTTTATTTTTTATACAGATGGAGTCTCACTATGCTGCCCAGGCTGGTCGCGATCTCCTGGCCTCAAATGACCTTCCTGCCTCAGCCTCCCAAAATGCTGGAATTACAGCATAAGCCACCACACCTGGCCTTTGCTTTGTATTTTTAATATGTTCCATAACTGAGCTGATTTTGTGGGAGTTCTTCAATATGCTATCGATACTGAGGCTTTGTGTGGTCAAAGACTGTTTTAAAATGTAGGTTTGGTTATTACTGAGATATGGCAAGGCCAAGAGATCAGGAGATAACTGCTATAAACAGTTTGTTGCTCACAGTTCCTAAGAGTTGAGAGCATGCCACGCCATGGAGGGCCACATGGGAGAGCACCAGCATTGATCAGGAGGCAGGGTGGGTGTGATCAAAAAGGCATGGCATGGCAAGAGTTTTTCGCGTTTTTCGCATGAATAAATGGGTGAGGCAAGGTAAGTAGGTTTAGGATTGGCTGGTTTTAATAATTTCAGCAGAATCCCAGGTGTAGGGGCTTCCCCTAGTTGTCTCATACCTGGTCCTGGGATGATGAGGACAGTGAAATAGAAATGTGGAGTGTGAGAGACCAGTAAAGGAGGTGGTTAGGGTGTGGCCTCTGGACTGGCTGATTTGCATATGAAAGGCACACTTGTACTGATTCTTTACTATCTCTAGGAAGTGGCTAATTCTAGGAGTTACAGCTCCCTCAAGGTCAACAAAGCCCCAAAATGTCAAAGCATTAGAATTAAATTCATGCTTACAACAAAAACATTTGCCTTATATATCTTTCCGTAGTGTATTCACTTTAAGATCATTTCCATTTGCTTCTTGGGTTGTATTTAAGACTGTAGCTATATAGATGCTTATTAATTCTTCAATATTCAATGTCTTCTCAGCAGCAGAAATCTCTTTCCACTCCTTATTTCCTCAGTCCACCTCTGATTGTGGCAGCAACCAAAGTGGACAATTCCAAGTGGTTTCTGACTCATCTTTAATCCGTGACATTCTACTCTAAGCAAGCACCATGCATCTTTCCGCATTCTGGCCCAACTTCTTCCGTGCCATATGAGCTCATGTGGTCTTTGAAAATAGTTGGGAAGTTGAAGAGAGTCACCATCCCTTAGGATAACTGCCCATACATGGTGGGCAAGATTCAACTTTCTTATGACGTCCCACATCTCTCAGAAGCAGCTGGCATCATCATAAAAATAAAATGTGCCCATTATGGCATCAGTTAAGATGTTTGCTCTGGGATAAAATCCTGCAGGGATGGGACACCGACTTTCAAGATGCATGTTATGCAGCTAACCAACTACCTATATATGATGCTCTGTCCCCAATATCTAGTAGTACACACGTATCTAGGAACAAATGTGTGATAATAGCTGTGTCCCTTTTTGTCACCATTCCCAGTTACCCTTTTGCAGAATTTGGGGCTCCCTTGTGTGCAACTGGCCAGTCTGTAACATGGCAGTCCTGGTTCCCAGGCATCAGGATACAGCCAAGGTTTGCTGTCAACCTGAATGTACACCTACCACACGATCACCTTAGGCTGTTCATGGCAGTGGGCCAGAAGCAAATAAATGAGACATTATATTTTCAGAAGTTTATCCTTAAGTGTTAGAGATGATGCATTATAATGGGGGCAGGGAGGAGCATGTCTGGAACTTGGGACATTTACTAGGTTATGGTCCAATAAAGCAAGGCAATGGAAGGGACATGCCTTGTCTCAGATGAGACTTTACACCTTGGGCATTTGAGTTAATGCTGGAATGAGTCAAGAGTTTGGGGGACTGCTGGGAAGGCCTCATTGTATTTTGCAATGTGAGAAGGACATGAGATTTGTGAGGGATCAGGGGTAGAATGATACAGTTTGGATATTTGTCCCTGCCAAATCTCATGTTGAATCATAATCCCCAATGTTGGAAGTGGGGCCTGGTGAAGGTTTTTGGGTCGTGGGGATGGAGCTTTCATGGCTTGGTGCTATCTTTGCAATAGTTCTTGTGTTCTCGTGATATCTGGTCATTTAGAAGTTTATGGCACCTCACCCTTGATCTCTTTCTTGCTCTGTTCTTGTGATGTGATGTGTCTGCTCCTCCTCTGCCTTCTGCCATGATTAGAAGCTTCCTGAGTCCTCCCCAGAAGCAGATGCTGCTATGCTTCCTGTACAACCTGTGGAACCCTGAGCCAATTCAACCTCTTTTCTTATAAATTGACCAGTCTCAAATATTTCTTTATAGCAGTGCAAGAATGGCCTATTACACTGGTATTTCTGTGGAAGAGATGTGAAGATGTGTCTCTTTCTAATCCAGAGACCAACTTAGAGAAAAATATTTATTTCTCTATTAAATTAAAATAATTATTGCCTTCTATCCACTATTTGTGTGAATATCTGGCAGTTTCTCCTCATCTTTAAGGCTCATAATATATAGAATAGCAGCTTATAACATAACATTCTGATTGTGTAAAATTAAACTTTCCAAGCTATAAAACTACTCACCAGTCATTTATAGAGAAGTGACCTTTTCATTTCATTTATTTATTTATTTCCTTGGCAGGAACAAAAAATCCTTTTTTATTTTTTTTGTAGGCATGTAACATCCATCACCTTTGGAATTTGCATGTACTTGTTCTTTGAGGTTACCTTTTGTGTTTTATAGCCCACAAATGCAAAGACTTATTATCTTATGAAAACCGAAACCAAGAGGAAAACATACTGACTTTCAAAAGAGGTGAATGTAATTTCTGTCTGGCTTCTCTTCTTTGTTTGATGCTTTTGTATTTGAATGTTAGAGTGGATACTTTTGGTGTGGAGGATGCTTATACAGTGATATTTACACACAGTCAAATATCTCCCACTGTATTGATGTGTTTTGTTGAAATAGGCAATCTATTATGAAATATATTTTTTTCTTTAAAATTTAGACTAGGACAGAGAGGAAATATTAAAATGAAAATTTCAATTTGGTATTTTGTTCCCATTCAGCTTGTTTTTAAAAACCTCTGAATTCTTTCAAAGACCCTTCTGAATTGGTTAGGATAAACCAAATTCAGTAAATCTGCTTTCAGATTCTAGACCACTTTTCCCTATTAAGATACTGATTTCAGTAAAATTACCTTGATTTTTCTCCTCTGGCATTGATAACTTTTCTATCGCTTCCTCAACTTCATTGTTTACTTCCAACCTCTCATTTCCTGCCCCAAGATATTCACAACAGAAAATGACATGGCTCTGATTTTTAGAAAGTGATTATTACAAACACCAGTAGACATTAAAAGTAGAAATATTCATGGTTTCATCATTGGATTCACTTGGGATCAGTGTCCTAAATGTTGCCTCCTTTATTTCATATCAAATCCAAATTTCTACAGAAGACTTACTTTATCAGTTGTACAGCATTTTCCTTCCCTCTCTGCTGCATCTTGTCTTTATCCAAGAACTGTACACAGAATGCATTTTACTGAAAAAGTCCACAAATTCAGAAGTTATGATGGAGATACAGATAAGGGTTTAAGAATAGGGCATGTGTTTTTATTTTATCAGAACTGGCTCACCCTTCAATGACTATCGGTTGTGTTCGTGCTAGAGGGGTTACTGAATCAGAACGCTTAAAAATGTTAAATACAGAAGAATAGTAGACTGTCCTGAGAGCTGGCATTGTATCACGGGGTAGGACGTTGAGGGGATGCTTGATGATGACTCTCTGTTGTTGCAATAGTCAAATTTTCATTATGAGAACTGTGCTACTAAAAACGAACAAGCAAACAAAAACATTCCTCCAATGCATGAAGAAAAACATTTAGCTTCTTGAATTTGAATGTTTCAGAAGCAGAGAGAAACCTTCTCAACGTCATGAGCTCTCTTCAGATTTGCTTTATGTTTGTGCTGTCTGGCCTTGTTTCTGATCAAGATTTATGGGTATATGCCTTTTGCGTATTTTCTCAAATCTTGAAAGAAAAATTCAGGTCTCTAACCTCTTTCTTCCTTTACAGCTTTCCACATTCTTTAATTGAACAAATGTGCACCCTAATCGTGGTTGAGTGCTAAAGGGTTGTGTATTTTCTACAGGGCTGAATTCTAAACATGCCATTCTCGTAAGTGCTGAAGGGTAAAATTAAAATTTCTACTGTATTGAACATAGTCCTTTTAACTTCCCAAAACATGTAAATATTATTCTTGGGCTAAATTGATAAGCTATTTAGATCACTGCAGAAACTTATTTCTGTCTATTCAATATCAAATGCACAAAATTACAGTTTTGGGCTTAAGAGGCTAACACAAATGACATAGTAGGTACCTGTGTTCTGTTTGGAGAATTCTAGATCTCAAATTAACTCTGTATAACAAGGGAGAAACAAAAAAGAAAAGAAGTATAATGAAGAGAAACCAATGCAATTTTAAATATTCTAGTAGAAAAATTTAAAAGATAACTTCACAAAGACAATTTACCATCAAAAGAGAGAATGGTGCTTCATTTTGCTGCTTTGATGTTGTTTGCGTTAGATTTCTGAGTTTTTCTGCCATCCTTCAATGAGGGTATAACTTTCTACATTTTTGCGATGTGCAAAAATCTCAAGTCTTAGTGTCTTCATGTTTCTCTCTTTCTTGCTATTGCTACAGCTGTTAAAAATTATTGTCCATGTAGTGAATTGAATTGTGTCACCCCAAAAGTTATGTTGACATCCTCCATCCTGACAACTGTGGCTTTGACTTTATTTGGAAATAAGGTCTCTCTTTAAAGAGGTAATTAAGATGCAAGTTAAGAGGAGGTCATGCTGGAATGAGGTGCAGCCTTAATCCAGCATGACAGGCGTCTTTATAACAAGAGAAGATGAAACTGACATTGCAAAATTATAACTGAGATGGTGACAGACATCTGACCTAACCAACTCCATCTTGCTTCTAACCTCCAAACTGTCCTTGTTGACTCCTGGGCGTAGGCTGAACTAACTTTGGGAGGAATTTAGTTTATATAGTTTATAGTTTAAAACAAAGATGATAACAGCCCTTTCCCAAAACAAAGCTCCTTCTTGCCTGGGGACTAGACTGTCTTTGTAGGACTAACAAATTAGCCACAAGATTAGAAATTATGGTGTAGGAGTCATGCAGCTGGAGGCTACACGATTCTGACCCTCCCTAAACTGCTCCTAAGATCAGTGCTTAGTATTATTTTGCAGACCCTGCACTTGGTGAATCAGCTGGCACCACCCAGATGGATAAAGTGTCTCATCTGATCTTGTGGTCCCCCCGCCAGGAACTGACTCAGTGCAAAAGGACAGTTTCAATTCCCTATGATTTTATCTCTGACCCAACCAGTCAGCACTCTTGACATACTGGCCTTCCCCCACCCACCAAATTATTCTTAAAAACCCTGATCCCCGAATGCTCAGGGAGACTGATTTGTGTAATAATAAAACTACTGTCTCCCACACAGCTGGCTCGGCGTGAATTGCTCTTTATTGCAATTCCCCTGTCTTGAGAAATCGCTTCTGTCTAGGCAGCGGGCAAGGTGAGCCCATTGGGCAGTTACAAGGAGACACAGAGACACAAAGACAGACACACAGAAAAGAGACTGTCATGTGAAAAGACAGACACACAGAGAGAACATCGTAAGAAGACAGAGGAGGAGATTGGAGAGAAGCAACTGTAAGCCAAGGAACATCAAAGACGGCAGGAAACCCCAAAAACTACGAACAGGGCATGGAACCAATTCTACCCATATTCTCAGAAAGAGTCCCTGCCAACACCTGGAATTCAAGCTTCTGGATTCCAGATCTGTGAGTGAATATATGTCTGTTGTTCCCAGCTATCCACAGTCCCAGGAATCTAATTCAGTCATTATTTGTTTGTCTTTCCCCATATTTCTATGTCCCATGGTTGAATCTTTGTCATTGATTTCCATTTTCTGATTCATTATCTCTCTGGCTACTTTTCTTTTTTCCACTTGTGATTTCATTTCCCTGCTTCCTCCCTAACTGTCAAGACACAGAGTCAATTGGGAAGAGGGAGAAGGGCATGAAGAACCCTGTGGTTTTCTCCCTGCATAGCTCATGTGCTAGAGAGGGCATGAATCTATACCCTTCCTTCCTGCGGGGAGTTGAGTGGATTCCATAGGTATAATATGTTTGGTTTTCTTTCTTTCTTTCTTTCTTTTTTTTTTTTTTGAGACAGAGTCTTGCTCTGTGGCCCAGGCTAGAGTGCAGTGGCATGATCTTGGCTCACTGCAACCTCCGCCTCCCGGGTTCAAGCGATTCTCCTGCCTCAACCTCCTGAGTAGCTAGGATTACAGGTGCACACCACCATGCCTGGATAATTTTTGTGTTTTTAGTAGAGACAGAGTTTCACCATGTTGCCCAGGCTGGTCTCGAACTCCTGACCTCAAGTGATCCACTCGCCTCAGCCTCCCAAAGTGCTGGGATTAAGGGCGTAAGCCATAGGACTAAACCTCAGAAAATACATTATTCTAGTAAAGCAATGCTCAAAACCCATTTTCCTGTCCTTGTTAGCAATGTGATGTCTCACTTTCCTGTCCTAGCTCCTCGGATTTGCAAAACAAATTTCTATATTTTATCATGACATTATGCAAATTATGACCATAATTTTCCTCTCACTCAGAGAGCTTAAGAAATGCTTTTTCTACCTGCATTCAAACAGTGTGTATATATTGAAGTGTATGTACTGAAGAACATACAGTAGTTATTTTACACATTGAGACTGGAAACTAGCTTTTTCTATGCATTTTCATTTTTGTTTAAAGGAGGTTATGTGAGCTTAGTGGTTGTTGAACTCATTAAGTCCTTCCCATCCAGCACAGAGATTAAAGGGTAGATATTTTTTTCCATGCTCACTGTAAGAGTACTCATAAGTGTGTCTGCTGGAGCCAGTAACTTCATCAATTAAAACTTAAGTTTGCTTTAAACATTATCATTTGAGACTTAACACAGATTAATAGGTTAAAAAAGCACAATAACCATAATAATTAGAACAACTGTAATAACGCATGCTTCAATCCCTCATGACGTTGTCATTTAGTATCTCACATCAAAGAAAAATTATATTGTCTCATTGCAGCTTTAAATTATTTCTTCAAATATTTCATAATAAAAGAGCGCATTTTGTCCAAAAGTTTTGTGCCTGAGAGGACTACAGTGACTTTCAAAGTTATGACCAAAGAGATCAAAAGAAAATGTTCAATATATACACGTATACTCTGGCAAAAACCCAACACATACATATAATTCTTGCAACAATCATTGAAATCCATAGACATGATTTTGAAGAATGTTTACAGTATTTTATTTGCATGTTGTTGTATGAATTGTACGCATGGAACTTGCCTTTTGACTAGCTCTTCTCTGACATAAATGCTGACACTGACAATTTGTTTTTCCTACAATTTCTAGGTGAGTGCTTTTCAAAATTTAACATGCATATGAATCATCTAGGGATTTTGTTAAAATACAAGCCCTGCCTGGATTGTTCAGGGGTGAAGTGCATAGAATCTGCATTTCTAATAAACTCTGAGGTTGAGCTGATGTAGCTGCAAGGATTTGATCTGCAGATCTACAGTGTCCAATATGGTGGCCACTAGCCATATGTGGTTAATTAAATTTAATACATTTAAGTTAAATTAAAAATCCAGTCCCTTATTTTCAATAGCTGCGTATCAGTTGTTAACAACCAAGTGTGGCTTGTGGTTACTCTATTACAAAGCTCAGATATACAATATTTTCACCATTGCAGAAAGTTCTATCGGAAAACTCTGTTCTTCAAGATGGGAGAAGAAAGGGTAAATTCTGTTTCTGAAAGGAATAGTATATTGATGTTTTTCAATATAGTGACATAATTCTGAAAGTAAAAATATTTTCAAAAGCATTTTCCGACTGTTCTCTAGTGATGTTTAAGGAATTACTACAATTTATAAAATATATGAGAGCACAGTTGAATCAAGATCAAGATTTTCTGTATCTGAGAACTGATACTCATTGTATTTTTTTAATAGTCACTTTTGAAATATCAACCATATATATATCTAGAGACTTCATTTCGATCAAACAAATGTGCTTGGAAGATGACCTTTCCATGCAAGATAAGTTAAATGTGGTGGCATTATAATACTGTATGTTTTATTATTTCTATATTCTTCAGTTTAATGCAAAGTGGAAAAAATGATGGCTATCTTTTTTTTCTAAAACTCAATAAAGTGTTATTAAGTGAGCCCTGGAAGGCACTTATTAAACCGTTATAAGCCAGGGTGCTGGGGCAGCAAAACGGCAGGATATTGGTTTCCAGGGTCTAACTTCGTATTCCTGAACTAACTTAATTTGTGTGTTTTATGGGCTTGATGTTCAAGAGAAAGTATCAGATTTCATAGAAAAAAAAGTGACGATATCTTTCAGTTCTCAATGGCCATTTCTCATGCATTTTGAGTAAGTGTTAATCATCTAATAATCAACAAACTGCTTTAGGATAGGAGGCTATTGGTAGAGACTCAGGGGTAGGTCCCTGAAGAAGTGTCAACATCACTTCAGAATGAAGTAAAATGAAATGTATTTTCTCTGCTCACCCTCATTCTTTCAGTTTCCTAGATACCTACTCATCTCTTATTCATCAAGTGGTACCTTTAAGGAAAATTTTAACTATCTTTCTGTTATGCAAGATCTAACTCGAAAATAAGGAAGGAGGCACAATGTTAGGAAATACAGTAATGAAGTGGCTCACCTGTGTAATCCCAGTATTTTGAGGGGATGAGGCTGGAGGATACCTTGAGCCCCGGAGTTTGAGACCAGCCTGGGCAACATAGCAAGACCCTATCTCTACGAAAAATAAAAAAAATTAGCTGGGCATGGTGGCTTGTAGCATGTAGTCCCAGCTACTTAAGAGGATGAAGTAGAAGGAACACTTGAGCCCGGGAGAGCAAGGCTGTGGTGAGCTTGATCACACCACTGCACTACAGCCTGGGTGACAGAGTGACACCCTGTCTAAAAAAAATATATATATATATATTTAGATGAAGCATGTGGCTGTTTCCCTGAGAAGTGCCTCTCTGTTAAATCATGAGTTGATTGTAGGAAGAATGTCTTCTTCCTCCAAATATGATCAATTATCATAATATACTCCAACAAAATGAAGACAATATTTTCAAGAAATGCTAACAAAATATTTATTTTGAACTGTGTTAACTTATTGAAATATTTATGGTCTCACAATTTTAGTAAACCACTTTTTAAAAATTCTCATCTCTTTTCTATTTAGCATTCTATTTGGTAAACTTTTCGCAAACATAATATGCCTTTTACATGCTGTATTATATGTAATTCATTGTGCCTTTTTTGTATTAGAGAACTCACCATTAACATCTGTTCATCATTTCTCTCCATCGTAGTTTCAGTTAAATACATTTTTAAAAGCACTTGTCTAAAGTCTAATTGTGGTGTTTTTGTTTTGTTTGTTTGTTTTTTGAGAAAGGGCCTCTCTCTGTCACTCAGGCTGGGGTGCAGTGGCATGATCACAGCTCACTGCAATCTCTGCCTCCCAGGCTCAAGCAATCCTCCCATCTCAGCCTCCTGAGTAGTTGGGACCACAGGCGTGTGCCACCACACCCGGCTAATTTTTTTGCATTTTTAGTAAAGACGGAGTTTCGCCATGTTTCCCACGCTGGTCTCGATCTCCTGAGCTCAAGAGATCCACCCACCTTGGCCTCCCAAAGTGCTGGGTTTACAGGCATGAGCCACCATGCCTGGCCTAACTGCAGTGTATTATTGAAAGGTTAAAATATGGTTGTCTATTAATCCCTCTTCCTCTCCCTCTCCCTCTCTCTTTCTCTTTCTTTTTGTCTCCCTCTCACTTTCATGTAAATAGTCTTCAAAAATATTGTCCATAATACATGTGGATTGCCAATATTTCCAGTGGTGATTGTTAAAAATGATGGTGTGTATGTTAAAGAGTCTTACCAGGGGAATTTTGTGAAACTAAAATTTGAAATCCACTACCTCCATGCAAAGTTTAAGGACCAGATTTTGACCGAGCTATTGAGTGTGAATCAGCCACCAGTTAACTTTTCTTTCATTGTATTTTACTTGGCTCTTTACCATATCAGCTGTTTCCTGGGCTCTTATCTTTGAAGCCAGTTGCATGATCAGTGATTAAAAATATATTTTTTAATTTAACTTTGATGTTTGGAGACCATTTATTTGCTAGTTTTCACTCCAAACAATGCTATTTATTTTCCTCCTTGAATTCTGAAATTTGCAATTTTTATTAAAGAAACCTACATTGAAATCAGAAAATGTATGCAGTAAGTTACTCTTGGGCCTCCTTATAAGGAATATTTTTAAAGATCTGAATTATCAAAGTAAAATAAGTGTCCAAGAGAATGATGTTTTACAAAAGTCCCAAAAAAACTGGTACCTTGATTTCAGTACAATGAAAGATATCTGAATATATGTCAATAGGATCTCTTTTATTTCCCTCGTCTCAAAGTTTAAATGCCTGTCACTCAAATTGACAGTTTGCATCTTAAGTCTGATGGCTGCCTTATGACTCTGTGCATGTGAAAATTAGTGTGTTCAGAATCTTTAGTTTTTAGTGAATGCAGCAGGTCTTGCAAATAATAGTTGAGCTCAACATTCCAATTATGTCAATATGCTTACTTCTCTAAATTAATTACTTAAGGTGGCATCTGTTATAAACATAATATTTCAATTTTGTGGTCATGAGAAGGGATGCAGCTTTAATGTACACAAGAAATTTATAAGTTTATTATAATCTTTTCCCCACCTGAAAATGCATGGAAGTGGTTAGCTACTTATGAAACATTATGATGATGTGTGAATGAGGGCAGACATGGTATATATGATGGCTTTTTAATTGCTTTGCGTTTAATCTTGATGATAACCCAACTTAAATGCAGTAATCTTTTACTGCATAGCTTCTTCGAAATCTGTGCAGAACAATCTTTTGACATACATAAGTAGCAGATATTCACAGAACATCATCATGCATTTATTAAGAGACAGTGTTTCTTCCCACTTGACACAGTCTACATAAAGGTTTCATTTCTATCAATATGACAAATTTCTCAGACAATTCCAGCTGCTGTATAGACTTGTTAAACAGGTTAAAGGGTCCATAATCTGTGGTACCGAATGGTCTTATGGAGCCACATTGGAAGAAATTAGTTGAACTTGACAAAAACATTATTCATCAGATTTAAAGATGACGGTTAAAAAACAAAACAAAACAAAACAAAACGAAAAAAGAGTCAATGAATCTGAAATGTATGAATCCGTTTCTGGGGCCAAAAAGAAGATAATATTTCAAATGGAAACCTGCCTAGAGAAGGTAGCATATCTACATCTCCTTCATAAGATACTGGCTTTAAAAGCAATGGAGCCATTCTGAATATTTGTAAGGAAAAGTTTAAGTTCCAGTGCACTGAGATTGGCTGTTATAGAGGTGTTTCTGATGTTGAGAGATTTCCATTTTAGAGAACCCTTAAATTAAGATGGTGGGAATCACTAAATGATTATTCCCACCTCTACAGTTTATTGACTGCTCTTTAAGAAAGTGGGCCTGTCGTGGTGTGGGGGGAGGGGGGAGGGATAGCGTTAGGAGAAATATCTATTGTAAATGATGAGTTAATGGGGCAGCACACCAACATGGCACTCATATACATATGTAACAAACTTGCACGATGTGCACATGTACCCTAGAAATTAAAGTATAATAATAATAATAATAAATAAAAAAAAGAAAGTGTCATTACACTCTTAAAAGAAATCTTGTAGGGTAAAGGATGTTTGCTTCAATCTCATAGCATCAACTCTCTCCCTTTTCAGAAACAAACCTGGGCTTAGATAATGATTGCGCCAAACCACTGGATTCAAGAAAAAGCTCATCATGCCCAACTATTGCATGACAGTATGTGAGAGCCAACTGATTAAAGATATTTTAGGAGAATAAAATATTTGGAGAGCATTGGAGTAAGGACTGTCATTCCTGGAATGGAAGCATTTAATTAAAATGACCATAAGCCTGAAGTGACTAGGGCATGGGAATATCCTTGATGAGAAGATAGTGAAGCATGTAACACTCTAGGATAGATGGTGCTGATGGAACATTTTGAGGAGACCCAAGTTGTTGGTGGAGGTGATGGGAGACTCAGGACAACAGAACGTATGGGATTTTCAATGCTGCAGAAATGGGGCTGATACGGTTTGGCTCTGTCCCCACCCAAATATCACCTTGAACTGTAGCTCTCATAATTCCCATGTGTGGTGGGAGGGACCCAGTGGGAGGTAATTGAATCATGGGGGCCGGTTTCTCCCATGCTATTCTCATAATAGTGAATAAGTCTCATGAGATCTGATGGTTTTATAAAGTGGAGTTTCCCTACACAACTTCTGTCTTGCCTGCTGCCATGTAAGACGTGACTTTGCTCCTTATTCACCCTCTGCCGCGATTATGATGCCTCCCCAGCCATGAGTGAGCCAAACTCACTGTTACTGTGAGTCAATTAAACCTCTTTCCTTTATAAATTACCCAGTCTCAGATATGTCTTTATTAGCAGCATGAGAACAGATTAATACAGGGGCTCTGTTCTGACTAGTACAGAAATTTAACACTTGGCATCACAGAATGGCCCCAGCCTGAGCTAGCAGTGGGTGAATGGTCAGCTCACAGTACAAGCTGCTTTTGGTAAACTTCTTGTGGACTGCAACCAGCCTAAAGCTAAAATCACAGTAAATAAGCATGAGTGGATATAAAAGAGAGATGATAGATTCGTGATTTGTTGACATAACCAACCACCAGGACATCTGTATCACAAGTGAAAATTATAGCCTGATTCCCAGATGCTGACCTCCATGCAGGGAAAGCCTTAGCAATGCAGTGAATTCCTAATTCATTTATTAGCTTTGATGACTTTTCATGGACTGGGAAGGAAATCCCTAAAACATATGGATCTTATATCCTCTTGTGAAGAATGTTGGTTTCATAAGGCAGAAGGAAAAGAGAGAAAGAGCTAGTAGGAGAGCAATATATGAGGTTGCTTCTTTCTCTTATATGAAATGTGTGGATATTATTTTCAACTCAGACCTAGAATCTGCACCATCATCTTCCCTTATCACCAGCCACAGACCCACCAACCCACTCACTCTTACACACACTTAAGGACAAAAAAAAAACAACAGATACTCTGTCGCTCCCAGATGCACTCTGGTCTCATTCAAAAATCTCTGTATGTTCCTGCATTTTGGAAGCCAAAATGACCTCAGTACCAATCTATCCATTTATGAGTCATGTTTCCATAACTCATGCAATTCAAAGTTTGAAAACACAGAGACTCAAACAATTAAAACAAAAATGATTTTTTTATTTCAATTTTTATTTTAGGTTCAAGGGGTCCATGTGCAAGTGTGTTACATGATTTTATTGTGTGGTGTTGAGGTTTGGGGTCCAAATGATCCCACCACTCAAGTATTGAGCATAGTACCCAAAAGGTAGTTTCTCAGTCCTTGCCCTCCTCCCTCTTTCCCCCTTCTAGTGGTCCCCAGTGTCTATTGTTCCCACATTTACGTCCATGAGTACTCATGTTTAGCTCTCACTTACAAGTGACATGGTATTTGCTTTTCTGTTCCGGCATTAATTCTCTTAGCATAATGGCCTCCAGCTGCATTTATTTTGCAGCAGAGGACACAATTCCATTCTTTTTTATAGCTGCATAGTATTCCATGGTGCCCATGTACCACATTTTCTTTATCCAGTCTACCGTTGATGGGTACCTAAGTTGATTCCATGTCTTTGCTATTATGAGTATTGCTGTGATGAACATGCAAATGCATGTGTCTTTTTGACAGAACAATTTTTTGGGGCGTGGGTGGTATATATCCAGTAATGGGATTACAGAGTCAAATGGTAGTTCTGTTTTAAGTTTTTTGAGAAACCTCCAAACTGCTTTCCACAGTGGCTGAACTATTTTACCTTCCCACCAGTAGTGTATAAGTGTTCCCTTTTCTCCATATCCTCACCGACACCTGTTGTTTTTCAATTTTTTAATAATAGCCATTCTGACTGGTGTCAGATGATTTTTAAAAAAATATGTGTCATTTTCTCTTTCAAGTGTGAGATAGAAATTAACAGCTACCTCAGGCACATGTACTTCGATAAAATAAGCCTTGGGAAGAACTTGTCATGCCTGGCTATTTCCTGCTAGAATAAGTACAGTTTCTAAAGCTAATTTGTCAAATACATCAAGAAAAGCATTGCAACTCTCATTAGCATAACTAGTTTTTACAAAATCAATATTTCATTGTTATGTAGTGTTTCCTTAGCTCCATTTCTTCCTAATTGCATACATTCAGAAATTTAGTTTAATTTGGTTCATTTCCATATCCCATGGTTTTGATAGCCTTTTCTTTGATGTTTGTTTATTTTAGTTATAACGAGAATATAATCTCATAATAGAAAATTTAAAAATAAACTTACTTTACAAATATTTTTATCTATATGTCTATCATCTATCTTTTTAGGGTTTTAAGTTGTGCAACTTAAATATGCTTCACTTTTCTATACTATATTTTCTCTCAATATATGACATTTCCCACATTTATAGATGTGCATTCCTCTTACATATTTCCTTTGCTAGCCCATGTATTGTTTATAAGAGGAGGCAAGAATTAGACTATTTGCAATATTTTGGCATAATAAAAAATGCTACTGCCAACACATTTTTGCTACAAATTTTTCAGTATTTCAGAAGGAATACTTAGTCTACTTACTCAGTAATTCAATTGCCAGATTAAACAGTGTGAATAGTTTCTTGGCTTATTTAAATTGGCAAACTGTTTTTGCCAAATCTGTGCTACTTTACTAGTTCATTAATATGGCAGGAAGAATTGCCCAGTACTCATGCCAGGCAGGGATAATGCAATCCGCATGAAATTAATGGAAGACTTAGGGGAACATGGTTTAAACACTGAATATGTTTACTATTAGCAAGGATATTTATGTTTCCTTAAGTCTTAATGATTGTTTACTTGCTGAACAATATTGCTCATTTACTGGATATGTTAGTCTTGATATCTTAGTATTTTTCCCAACAGAATTTCAAAGGGCTGTATATAAGATAATTTTATAACTTACTTGTTTCTAGTGTTTTACTTCCAACCTCTTATTTATTCCATATTTTACTTTCCATTTTTAATTGAATTAGGAAATATTTTAATATCTAAAACCCTGAAACCCATTCATACTTAACAGATGTGAATGCATGAACCCATAGTTATTTCAGACCCCTCTTTTTCTAAAAATATAGATAATATTTACATATTTTATGTATGTATTCTTACTAATTTGAGAAACATTTAAACATAAAGTGTAAAAAGATTGTATAGATTTTTAACACAATAGATTGTATTCTGTAATGTAAAGTGTGTTCAGCATTCACAAATCAATTAATGTGACTCAATAGTTTAACATATTAAAATGTTTATTGAGATATAATTGATATAGGACACATATTCAAGGCCTTCAAAATGATTAATTTGTAGATTATGTGTATTATAAACAATACATGGGCTAGCAAAGGAAATATGTAAGAGGAATGCACATCTATGAATGTGGGAAATGTCATATATTGAGAGAAAATATAGTATAGAAAAGTGAAGCATATTTAAGTTGCACAACTTAAAACCCTAAAAAGATAGATGATAGACATATAGATAAAAATATTTGTAAAGTAAGTTTATTTTTAAATTTTCTATTATGAGATTATATTCTCGTTATAACTAAAATAAACAAACATCAAAGAAAAGGCTATCAAAACCATGGGATATGGAAATGAACCAAATTAAACTAAATTTCTGAATGTATGCAATTAGGAAGAAATGGAGCTAAGGAAACACCACATAATTTGTAGATATACACATACGTGTGTGTGTGACAGCATCGTGATAAAGATTATAAACATAGCCATCACCTCCAAATGTTTTCTTGGGTTTTTGTCTGCCACATCTACCAGACTCCAATCCCTTTCCTTAGGCAAACAATTATCTGTTTTCTGTCTCTGTAGATAACTATGCATTTCCTATAGTTTTGTATAAATGGAATCACGTAGTACTTGCTCTCTCTCTTTGCAATCTGTCATTTTTTCACTCAGCATAATTATTTTAAGACCCACTCAAGTGTTTGCATGTATCAATACTTCGTTTCTTCTTATTGTTAAGTAGTATTCCATTGTATGATGACACAATCATGCATTTATTCATTTGCTTCCTGATGGATATTTGTGTTATTTTCAGTTAGAGGTTACCATAAAAAATATCTATGAACATTTGCATGCCACTATTTGTAGGCATGAGTACTTTCATTTCTTGGGGGTAAATGCTGAAAGTAAAAGATTGCTTCATAGGGTAGATGTATGCTTCACTTTTTTTTATTATTATTATACTTAAAGTTCTGGAGTACATATGCAGAACGTGCAGTTTTGTTACATAGATATACATGTGCCATGGTGGTTTACTGCACCCATCAACCCATCATCTACATTAGGTATTTCTCCTAATGCTCTCCCTCCTCTTGCCCCACACCCTCCAACAGGCCCTGGTGTGTGATGTTCCCCTTCCTGTGTCCATGTGTTCTCATTGTTCAACTCCCACTTATGAGTGAGAACATGTGGTGTTTGGTTTTCTGTTCCTGTGTTAGTTTGCTGAGAATGATGGTTTCCAGCTTCATCCATGTCACTGCAAAGGACATGAGCTCATCCTTTTTATGGGTGCATAGTATTCCATGGTGTAGATGTGCCACATTTTCTTAATCCAGTCTATCATTGTTGGACATTTGGGTTCGTTCCAAGTCTTTTCTATTAAGAATAGTGCCACAATAAAAATACACATGCATGTGTCTTTATAGCTGAATGATTTATAATCATTTGATATACCCAGTAATGGGATTGCTGGGTCAAATGGTATTTCTGGTTCTAGATCCTTGAGGAATCACCACACTGTCTTCCATAATGGTTGAACTAATTTACACTCCCACCGACAGTATAAAAGCGTTTCTATTTCTCCACATCCTCTCCAGTATCTGTTGTTTCCTCACTTTTTAATGATCGCCATTCTAAATGGATTGAGATGGTATCTCACTGTATTTTTGATTTGCATCTCTCTAATGACCAGTGATGATGAGCTTTTTTTCATATGCTTGCTGACTGCATAAATGTCTTCTTTTGAGAAGTGTCTGTTCATATCCTTTGCCCACTTTTGAATGGGGTTGTTTGTTTTTCTTGTAAATTTGTTTAAGTTCTTTGTAGATTCAGGATATTAGCCCTTTGTCAGATGGATAGATTGCAAAAATTTTCTCCCATTTTGTAGGTTGCCTGTTCACCTGATGATAGTTTCTTTTGCTGTGCAGAAGCTCTTTAGTTTAATTAGATCCCATTTGTCAATTTTGGCTTTTGTTGCCATTGCTTTTGGTGTTTTAGTCATGAAGTCTTTGCCCATGCCTATGTCCTGAATGGTAATGCCTAGGTTTTCTTCTAGGGTTTTTATGGTTTTAGGTCTTACATTTAAGTCTTTAATCTATCTTGAGTTAATTTTTGTAAAAGGAGTAAGGAAGGGGTCCAGTTTCAGTTTTCTGCATATGCCTAGCCAGTTTTCCCAACACCATTTATGAAATAGGGAATCCTTTCCCCATTGCTTGTTTTTGTCAGGTTTGTCAAAGATCAGACAGTTGTAGATATGTGGTGTTATTTTTGAGGCCTCTGTTCTGTTCTGTTGGTCTATATATCTGCTTTGATACCAGTGCCATGCTGCTTTGCTTACTGTAGCCTTGTAGTATAGTTTGAAGTCAGGTAGCATGATGCCTCCAGCTATGTACTTTTTGCTTAGGATTGTCTTGGCTATGCAGGCTCTTTTTTGGTTCCATATGAAATTTAAAGTAGTTTTTTCCAATTCTATGAAGAAAGTCAATGGTAGCTTGATGGGGATAGCATTGAATCTATAAATTACTTTTCACGATATTGATTCTTCCTATCCATGAGCATGGAATGTTTTTCCATTTGTGTCCTCTCTTATTTCCTCAAGCAGTGGTTTGTGGTTCTACTTGAAGAGGTCCTTCACATTCCTTGTAAATTGTATTTCTAGGTATTTTATTCTCTTTGTAGCAATTGTGAATGGGAGTTCACTCATGATTTTGCTCTCTGTCTGTTTTTGGGGGATAGGAATGCTTGTGATTTTTGCACATTGATTTTGTATCCTGAGACTTTGCTGAATTTGCTTATCAGCTTAAGGAGATTTTGGACTGAGACGATGGGGTTTTCTAAATATACAATCATGTCATCTGCAAACAGAGACAATTTGACTTCCTCTTTTCCTATTGGAATACCCTTTATTTCTTTCTCTTGCCTGTTTGCCCTGGCTAGAACTTCCAATACTATGTGCAAAGACACACATAGGCTCAAAATAAAGGATGGAGGAATTTTTGCCAAGCAAATGAAAAGAAAATAAAAAAAGCAAACAGGAGTTGCAATCCTATTCTCTGATAAAACAGACTTTAAACCAACAAAGACCAAAAGAGACAAAGAAGGGCATTACATAATTGTAAAGGGATCGATGCAACAAGAAGAGCTGACTATCCTAAATATATATGCACCCAATACAGGAGCACCCAGATTCATAAAGCAAGTTCTTAGTGACCTACATAGGGACTTAGACTCCCACACAATAATTGTGGGAGACTTTAACACCCCACTGTCAATATTAGAACGATCAACGAGACAGAAAATTAACAAGGATATCCAGGGCTTGAACTCAGCTTCAGACCAAGTGGACCTAATAGACATCTACAGAACTCTCCACCCCAAATCAACAGAATATACATCCTTCTCAGCACCTCATCACATTTATTCTAAAATTGACCATATAATTGGAAGTAAAACACTCCTCAGCAAATGTGTAAGAACGGAAATCATAACAAACAGTCTCTCAGACCACAGTGCAATCAAATTAGAATGCAGGATTAAAAAACTTGCTCAAAACCACACAACTACATGGAAACTGAACAACCTGCCCCTGAATGACTACTGGATATATAACCAAATTAAGGCAGAAATAAAGATGTTCTTTGAAACCAGTGAGAACAAAGACACAATGCACCAGAATCTCTGGGACACATTTAAAGCAGTGTTTACAGGGAAATTTACAGCACTAAATGCCCACAAGAGAAAGCAGGAAAGATCTAAAATTGACACCCTAACATCAAAATTAAAAGAACTAGAGAAGCCAGAGCAAACAACTTCAAAAGCTACCAGAAGACAAGAAATAAAACACCTCTTACACAAATAAACTAGAAAATCTAGAAGAAATGGATAAATTCCTGGACACATACACTCTCTCAAGACTAAACCAGGAAGAAGTCGAATCCCAGAATAGACCAATAATAAGTTCTGAAATTGAGGCAGTAATTAATAGTCCAGGACCAGACAGATTCACAGCCGAATTCTACCAGAGGTACAAAAAGGAGATGGTACCATTCCTTCTGAAACTATTCCAAACAATAGAAAAAGAAGGAATCCTCTCTAACTTATTTTATGAGGCCAGCATCATCCTGATACCAAAACCTGGCAGAGACACAACAAAAAAAGAAAATTTCAGGCCAATATCCCTGATGAACATCGATGCAAAAATCCTCAATAAAATACTGGGAAACCAAATCCAGCAGCACATCAGAAAACTTATCCACCACGATCAAGTCGGCTTCATATCTGGGACACAAGGCTGGTTAAACATAAGCAAATCAATAAACATAATCCATCACATAACAGAACCAATGACAAAAACTACATGATTGTCTCAATAGATGCAGAAAAGGCCTTTGACAAAATTCAATACCCCTTCATGCTAAAAACTCTCAATAAACTAGGTATTGATGGAACGTATCTCAAAATAATAAGAGCTGTTTATGACAAACCCACAGCCAATATCATACTGAATGGGCAAAAACTGGAAGCATTCCCTTTGAAAACCGGCATAAGACAAGGATGTCCTCTCTCACCACTCCTATTCAACATAGTATGCTTCACTTTCTAAGAAACTGCCAAACGTTTCCAAATTAGTTAGACTGTTTAACATACAGCAAGAAATGAAAGTATCTGTTTTCTATATCCTCACCAAAGATGTTATGATGATTTTAAAATTGTATCCATCCTAATAGGTGTATAGTGGAATCGCATTTTGGTCTTAATTGCATTCTCCTAATGACTAATAAATTGAGTATATTTTCATCTTCTTATTTGCTATTCATATATCTTAAGTCCTTGGTACAGTGTCTGTTCAAATCTTCGCCATTCTAAAAAAATTGCATTATTTGCTATTAATCATTTTTGAGAGTTCTCTGTCTTCTGATTACAATTTCTTGATCAGAAATACAAGTTCTGTCAATCTGGCTTATCTTTTCATTCTCTTAACAGAATATCTTTCAAATATCTTTTGTAAAGCAGATATTTTAATTTTTATGTTCTATTAATTTGTTTTATGGAGTATGAGTTTGGTGTTAGATCTAGGAAATCTTTTGTTAGGCCTAGGTCACATTTATTTTTCCTATGTTTATTCTAGAAGTATTAAAGATTTAGGTTTTAAATCTAAATTTAAAGTTAGGCCAATGGTTCATTTTGAGTTAATTTTTTATATGGTGCAAGGTATATATTGCTATTCTTTGTTGTTTGCATATGGATATCTGATTATTCCAGCACCATGTGTTTAAAATAAACATTCTCCACGGAATTGCCTGTGAAATATTTTTCAGAAATCAGTTGTCTCTATCTATCTATCTATCTATCTATCTATCTATCTATCTATCTATCATCTATCTATATCTATATCTATCAGATAGATATAGATATAGATATAGATATATCTACTTCAGGATATGGTATTCTATTCCCTTGAGTTACTTGTCTGTGTTGGTTAACAATAGCATACTGTCTTGATTATATTACCTTTACAATAAAAAACTTGAAATCAGGTAAAGTATGTTCTCCAACTTTATTCTTCTTTTTCAAAGTTATTTTGACCAGTCAAGGTCCTTGGCATTTCCATATGCATTTCCAATTCAGCTTGTCATCTTGCCCCCAGAGAGCTTGCTGTGAATTTGACTGTGATTTTATGAAATGCCTGGGCACATTTGGGGATAATTGACATATTAACAATTTCGAATGTTCTGACTTTTAATATTGTATATTTCTTGGCAATATGTTTGGGTTTAGTATGCACAGGTCTTTTTTTTATTATTATTATACTTTAAGTTTTAGGGTACATGTGCACAATGTGCAGGTTTGTTACATATGTATCCATGTGCCATGTTGGTGTGCTGCACCCATAACTCGTCATTTAGCATTAGGTATATCTCCTAATGCTGTCCCTCCCTCCTCCCCCCACCCCACAACAGTCCCTGGAGTGTGATGTTCCCCTTCCTGTGTCTGTGTGTTCTCATTGTTCAATTCCCACCTATGAGTGAGAACATGCGGTGTTTGGTTTTTTGTCCTTGCGATAGTTTACTGAGAATGATGGTTTCCAGTTTCATCCATGTCCCTACAAAGGACATGAACTCATCCTTGTTTATGGCTGCATAGTATTCCATGGTGTATATGTGCCACATTTTCTTAATCCAGTCTATCGTTGTTGGACATTTGGGTTGGTTCCAAGTCTTTGCTATTGTGAATAGTGCCACAATAAACATACGTGTGCATGTGTCTTTATAGCAGCATGATTTATAGTCCTTTGGGTATATACCCAGTAATGGGATGGCTGGGTCAAACAGTATTTCTAGTTCTAGATCCTTGAGGAATTGCCACACTGACTTCCACAATGGTTGAACTAGTTTACAGTCTCACCAACAGTGTAAAAGTGTTCCTATTTCTCCACATCCTCTCCAGCACCTGTTGTTTCCTGACTTTTTAATGATCACCATTCTAACTGGTGTGAGATGGTATCTCATTGTGGTTTTGATTTGCATTTCTCTGATGGCCAGTGATGATGAGCATTTTTTCATGTGTTTTTTGACTACATAAATGTCTTCTTTTGAGAAGTGTCTGTTCATGTCCTTTGCCCACTTTTTGATGGGGTTGTTTGTTTTTTTCTTGTAAATTTGTTTGAGTTCATTGTAGATTCTGGATATTAGCCCTTTGTCAGATGAGTAGGTTGTGAAAATTTTCACCCATTTTGTAGGTTGCCTGTTCACTCTGATGGTAGTTTCTTTTGCTGTGCAGAAGCTCTTTAGTTTAATCAGATCCCATTTGTCAATTTTGGCTTTTGTTGCCATTGCTTTTGGTGTTTTAGACATGAAGTCCTTGCCCATGCCTATGTCCCGAATGGTATTGCCTAGGCTTTCTGCTAGGGTTTTTATGGTTTTAGGTCTAACATTTAAGTCTTTAATCCATCTTGAATTAATTTTCGTATAAGGTGTAAGGAAGGGATCCAGTTTCAGCTTTCTACATATGGCTAGCCAGTTTTCCCAGCACCATTTATTAAATAGGGAATCTTTTTCCCATTGCTTGTTTTTGTCAGGTTTGTCAAAGATCAGATAGTTGTAGATATGCGGAGTATGCACAGGTCTTTAAAAACTTTTGTTAGATTCACCCTGTAAGTATCCTGTGCATTGGGTATTGTGGTAAAAAGGTATCTAATTTTTATTTTAGTTCTGATTGCTACAGCTAGTATAAAGAAACACAATTGATTTCAGTGTATTGATTATGTCTTATGCAATCTTTTTTATTGGATAGTATTAATTTATTATTAATAATTTACTAATATACTATTCATTCATTTTAATGAATTATTAATTCATTGTGAATTTTACCTTGTTGGGTTCTTGATATGTTAGTATTCCCTAACTGTCCTTGGCATTTGTTCTGAGACACATTTAAATTACTCAGGTAGAGTTTGAGTCTCAGTTTTAAGATCTTATTTAAATCTTGGCTGGGCACAGTGGCTCATGCCTGTAATCCCAGCAATTTGGGAAGCCAAGGCAGGCGGATCACCTGAGGTCAGGAGTTCAAGACCAGCCTGGCCAACATGGTGAATCCCCGTCTCTACTAAAAATACAAAAATTAGCCAGGTGTAATGCTGAGCACCTGTAATCCCAGATACTCGGGAGGCTGAGACAGGAGAATTGCTTGAACCCTGGAGGCAGAGGTTGTAGTGAGCCAGACTGCACTCCAGTATGGGCGAGAGAGCGAGACTCCATCGCCCCCGCCAAAAAAATCTTAACTTATATCTTACTTTTAAGACTTACTAGATTGGACTGGAACCATTCTCAGAAAAGGGCCAAGTAATTATTCCTTTCCAAGGCAACATCATTCTGTGCACTTTACCTAAGGCCCCACGTTTCATGAGATTCCCCAGTTAAGCTGGTTGGAACAGAAGTGGTTTTGGCCCTGAGTTATCTTTGAGAAATGTTAATTTTCATCTTCTAAGGTGCTTCATTGCTGACCTGTTGCCATTTTCTATAGATTGGTGCTAAACTTGTTAGCTGGTCATATGGTTTGGCTGCATTTCCACCCAAATCTCATCTTGAGTTGTAGCTCCCACAATTCCCACATGTTGTGGGAGGGACCAGGTGGGAGGTAATTGATCATGGGGGTGGGTCTTTCCTGTGCTGTTCTTGTGATATGAATAAGTCTCATGAGATCTGATGGTTTTATAAAGGGGAGTTCTCCTGCACACACTCTTTTTGCCTGCCGCCATGTAAGACATGCCTTTGCTGTCCTTTGCCTTCCTCCGTGATTGTGAGGCCTCCCCAGCCATGTGGAACTGTGAGTTCATTAAACCTCTTTCCTTTATAAATTACCCAGTCTCCGTCAAGTCTTTATTAGCAGTGTGAGAATGAACTAATACGGGTGGTTATTTCCCCATCCTTGTGTAGTTTCCTCATACATATGCAGTGATAGACACTTGGAGGAAAACTTCAGCAGTTCTCTCTGTAGATCTCCATTCTCCTCTGGGTGAAGCTACCTCTCTCCTGGTACTCTATCCTGAGAGCCCTTGCAGCCTTGTTTTCCCAAGAATCAAAATCTTTTGAGCTCAGCCTGACTTCTTCCTTTTTAAGTCAGGCCTGGGAAACACTTCCAAGCCAATAAGCTGGGGCAATAGTATATCTCCACTTGTTTTCGTCTCACCAGGATCACTACTCTTAATTTCTTGTTGTCCATTTTCTTAAAAGCTGTCATTTTCTTTATTTTTGGCTGTTTTAAGAAGGATGGCAAAATAGGTCCCTTTTAGAGAGTTTTAGCCAACAACTGATGCAGTCATTTCCTGATTTTTAATTTAAAATATGGTAGTTCTCCATTAAGTCCCACTTTTTCTACATCAATTTGTACTAAAGTTTTTAAAATATGCACCTTTTGGTGATTTGAATGCAGTTGTTCTCAATTCACTTATTATTTCTCTGTCAGACTTACCGACATTGGTATTTTCACCTTTCACTTCTCTGCTTCCCCGAGTGGTTTTATGAATTCTGTTCATTTTTGTTTTCCTCTTTTGCTTCCTATCTCATTGCATTTTAGCTTATATTTTATTCTTTGTCTCTTGGGATTTCTCAAAGCAAACAAAGACCTAGGTTATAAAAGTTGAATCATCTTTTAACTTGAAAATCACTTTGGCATTTCAGAACTCTCTCTCTCTTTCTCTCTCTCTGTCTCCAGATATTCGATTAGCAACATGCTTCCCATTTGACATAAGTATAGTATACTAAAATATCGATGCTATTAGTTTTGTCACTTAAGTTTAAAAGAGCCAGAGGCACTGTAAATGTGGTGCCAATAAGATTTTCACACCCTATCCATTCCGTGCTTTAAATTAATGGCCTTTCTAAAACAGAATACACCAGAGCCACCATATCCAGGAAGACAATATTTTAACGACCTAATTTAATTTATATTTGAGAATGTTACTGACTACTCCAGTTATACATTCTCACTAGAAGACTATGCTCAACTGAAAAGGGAAGGAAACCACAATTGCTGTTGAGTTAATAAAGAATGAATAATACAATAGCACAGACCAAGTTCAGATGGATCCAAAAAGGAAGAATTCTATTTCAGGAAACCTAATTCAACACAAAGAGCTCTGTAATCTTTTCCCTAGCCCTGATAGAGATAGGTCGCCTAGGCTTACCCAGGATCCTGGGACAATATTTTTAGCCATTTCATGTTGTCTGATCATCTTTAATGGACTCATGCAAATATCTGCGTGGGCTGTTTTTGAAAGCTGAGCCACTTAACAAAGTGAGCTTTTATTAAAGGATTAAATCGCTAATAAATGAAGAGTGTTTATCTGCAGAAGAGCTTCAAAGCCTGTTTTGATGAAGATGAGCTTTCTTTCTGTGTTGCAGGTGTCCTAGCTCACGCAGGGGACCTGGCAGCCCAGGGTGGGCATGAGTCCAGAGAGAGAAGGGGAGGGGGTGGCCGAGGCTGCAGTGGAGGCTTCATTGCAGATGCTCACTCAGAGCTCGATTTAGACTGCTTTCTGAACTGGATCTGGAGAAAGGAGGCCACTTCCTCTTCTTAGAGATCTTTCCGTCCGAATTAATTTCAGATGTGTTTGGATATCATCACCTGTGCAATTAGTGGTGATTATCCCTTCTGTATCATTTAATTACTACAAGATTTATAGAAAGCATATCGAAAGCATGTCAACCCAATTTCTTCAAATCTCCTGATTTAGACTTAAATTTAGGTCAAGTTTGCAGAAAAAAAATTTAAAAAATATTCTTAGAGAGTAAAATAAATGTTACCATCCCAAACTATGACTTCTTATAGTTACAATGGAATGCAAAGTGCATGTCATTTAAATGGAAGCTTCTTCATCAGATGATGCTACTCATATTCAATATTGATATATCATAAAGAATGGGACTGCATAATGTGTTTCCATTGTGGATCACTGTTAGAAATCAGTCATCAGTGCGTTAAATGAGAATATGTGCAGCTGCAAGTTGAGTTGTGTGGAAGCTTCCATGCTATCTCCAATTTCCCAGAGCTTCTTTCTTTGGCGGATTGTGGCTAAGAGCAGCAACCTGGACATCACACTGCCCAAGAGCTGCCTCAACAACTCCCATGGCCCCAACCTGCCACAATGTGGATTTTTCTCCTAACCTCCAATTCATTGACTCTAAACTGTGAAATGGGGATATAATGGTATCTCATTGACTTTTCAAAAATATTAAATTGCTAAATATATGAAAAATACCTGAACATTATAAACTGGTAATAAATATTAATTACTAGCAACCTGACTATTGAGGAGCTACTCTCCCCTGTTGTCAGTCACTATTCCTTTTAGGGTTGGGGTAACAATAAATAAAATATACACATAGAAACATACATATATATATCTTACATATATGTATCTCTTCTATATATAGAAGAGATACATATATCTTAGATATATATATATATATATATATATATATATATATATATTAGAGAAAGCTAGATATGGTGGATGGATAGATGATAGATAGATAGATAAATATAGATAGACAGATGTGATGGACAAATAGATAGAGAGATACCTGTGATGGGTGCATAGGTGATAGATAGGTATTCAGAAAGACATGGAATTGTTCTGACATTTTGCAGCAGCATTAAGGTCATGCCTCTGGCTTCTTCTTTAATGAGATTCCTTCTGCTTTCTCTACTGGGAATTTCTTAAATCATTGGCTCCTCTGAGCATCCCAAGGCAGTGATTTCCTTTGACTTCAAGCTGTGTGAACTAACAAAGAGTGGCTGGTTGGTGTGCTCGGTTTTACCATCTTGATATCTCATTGTTGAGTATGGTCATCAGGATGTTATGGAAGCGTCCTGGATATCCAGACATAAGGGCACCAATAAGCAAGTACATTCTTTGGCCATTAAAAATGATGATGTTGGCCAGGTGTGGTGGCTCACACCTGTGATCCCAGCATTTTGGGAGGCTGAGGCAGGAGGATCATTGGAGGCAAGAGTTCGAGACCAGCCTGGGCAACATAGAGAGCCTTACCTCTACAAAAATTTTAAAAAGAAATAGCTGGGCACGATGGTGCATGCCTATAGTCCTAACTACTCCAGATCGTCCCTCAAGGGAGGATCTCTTGAGCCTAGGAGGTCGAGGTTATAGTGAGCTATGATTGCAACACTGCACTCCAGCCTCAGTGACAGAGCAAGACCATGTCCCTTAAAATTTTTTTTTCGAAAATGATCATGCAAGTTCATATATGAAAATGAAAATAGGTCCAGCCCAAAAGACTGAGGGGAAAGAAAAAGGTATTCAAAGTGGCATTTTAAATCCCATTTTCATAAATAAAAGTCTGTGTACATATTTAACGGCATAAAGAATGTAAGAAGAGTCAACAGTTTGCTGAGTGACTGCCCCAACTCATGAGATTAGAGATTCTTTTTGTGGCATTTACTGTTTTGCTTATCTCTACTTCCTAATTTGTATGCAACATACATATATGACATTTGTTATAAAAGTGTTTAATGTTTTTGTGTACCTTCACAGGGTTCAGTATACTCCTAATACCTTTCGGTGACTTTGACACAAAAGGTAGAGGAAGAAGAGAGAGAGGAAGGTTAGAATTGGATGCTAATGACAGGAACCAGAAATATTTACACTTGGTAACTGGCATCAAGACTCTTTTGCAGAATAATATAAGCCAGAAAGTCATGAGAGGGGCCAGGTATGTAGAATAACCATTCTTCTTGACCTGATAGGGAGTGTAAAATAGATTTATTTAAAATATTGTTTTAACCTAATCCATAAGAAATCACATTGTATTTCTCATTGATGAGCAATTTTTAACACATATTGCCAGTTATATTAGAGTTCTGCATTGTGACCATTATGTCTAGATAAAAATTCACAAAGCCTTAATGTCCCAGACAGAGTGTTACTAATTGCCTTCATTGTAAAGCAATTTATAGGTGTATGTTCTAGCTTAACAACAAAGCTACAGTTGCAAAAATAACAACAACAAGAACAATGAGAAGATTAAGATAGAATAAGAGCCTCGAAAAAAGGTTCTCTGGATTGGATCCAAATCAAAGCCACAGGAAACTGTATAAATAGAAGAAAAATTACAGGAAAAGATTACGTAAATAAATTCTTGCATTTACACTGGATGTTGTCAATGTGATTGATAGTTACTAGAATATAAAGTTCATATGTAGTAAAATATTAATTTTAGTATAGAGATTATAAAAACTTAAAATAAAATTGTATACAGTTGCCCTTATGCCTCACTTATAGAGTTTTTGGTCTGAGATTTCACACACACACCCCCAAAAAACCAAACCAAAGAAAACAAAAACAAAAACTAAAAATATAATCTTGGTTTAAAGAACATCTTTGCTTGTGAAATACACGTAGGCATGAAAATGAAGTAGACAAACTCTGAACATTTTCAATGAGATATTAATGACTTTTTCCAAATGAATGAATTGGTTCATATTTCTTGGTTTTCAACTGCATCAATATAGGTATTACAGGAGCTTTCTATTTCCACACTCAGTGTATTGTTTCACAACAAATTCATCTTTGTTTATAATGTTTATAAATGTATTTTATTATCCTCATAAACTTATCTCTATTATCTTTATAAATTCATCTTCACAAAACATTCCTCGTCACTGACACAGAAAGGGGGAAAATAAGACAGAGATTTGATTCCCAAGAAACGAGCTAGAAGGGCTGGAAACCTCCAGCATCCAGAAACAATGTTCAAAGGCCAAAGTGGGAATGAGGTTAATGGTGAGGGAAACAGATAGATTTGCAAGGATACTGTGGGAAAGGAAGGCTGTCACATCATAGTTACGTTGACAATGACATTTTATTTATCCAGTCATCACTTGATGGACACTTAGGTTGATCATCTTTGCAATTGTGAAGAGTGAAAAGGTGCGCTTTTGACTAATTGGTTCAGGAGGTAAATATATGGATGAAAATTATATGAGTAACTTGGTAGTATTATTGCATGATGGGGAATTTCCTTGGAGATTATAGGATATTCTAGAACACACAGTGGCTATGCAGTCTTTTGAATCACTCCAACCTCTGCAATTTTAATACAGAAATACATGCTCCTCCATTATCGTGGGGTCTTTAGAGTTTACTGGAAAATAGATTTGGTTTAAATGTTCCCACAGTATGTTGTCAAACTATCCATAAATTGAGTTTCTTGCTTTATGACATTCTTTAATTTTATATCTAGCAATGTAGGCTTTGGCAAATAGAGCAAACATTAAGTCCTCATTAACAATCACTTTATCAAAATGAGGCTTAACAATTGACAATATTATTAATACCTGAATGTAAAATACTCATTTTGGAAGACTACTCATATAATTGTGAGCTTTTTGTCTCTCAAATGTGCATGCGTGTGTGTTGACTTTGGAGAGATGTGTTGACTTTGGAGAGATATGTTTTCTGTGAGAACCAGAGGTGATTACCTCTCAAATCTTACCTAATCAAAACAGTGTTCTGCAGAATGATAAGCACCAAACTATTGCCTCAGTGTGTTCATTTTATTTAATTGTTTACCCATTGCTTAGTTGTTTCAAATGAGAATAAAAGTGCAGCACATCAGAAAGCACACACAGGGAACTGGTTCTCTACTGTGTACATTTAAAATAATTCCCGCCTGGGCGTGGTGGCTCATGCCTGTAATCCCAGCAATTTGGGAGGCTGAAGTGGGTGGATCACCTGAGGTCAGGAGTTCAAGAACAGCCTGGGCAACATGGTGAAAACCCATCCCTACCAAAAATACAAAAGTTAGCTGGGCACCGTGGCTCAATGCCTGTAATTCTATCACTTTATGAGGCCAAGGAGGGCAGATCACCTGAAGTCAGGAGTTCGAGACCAGCCTGGGCAACATGGCCAATACCCATCCCCACTAAAAATACAAAAGTTAGCCAGGCCTGGTGGCATGTGCCTGTAATCACAGCTACTCAGGAGGCTGAGGCTGGAGATTCGCTTGAACCCAGGAGGCAGAGGTTGCAGCGAGCAAAGATCGCACCATTGCACTCCAGGCTGGAAAACAGAGGAAGACTCCGTCTCAGAAAATAATAAAATAAAATAAAATAAATTAAAATAAAATAGAATAGAATAAAATAAAATCATTCCCATATTTCCACATAGACATATCCACTAGTTTAGTTTTCTTTAATGTAGGTATGTTGAAGAGAAAGTGATACTGATTCATTTTGAATCTGATACTGATACTAAGAGCAAAACAAAGTCAGCTTTATAGAACTGAGGAATTAAGTTAGAGTAAGTCTTTTTCATAACTGTAAATCATCTCCATGCAGGGTGGTGGCTAGGATCTGTTGCATCTCCTATAATTTTTTCTCTTTAGGAAAATTTGAGTTAGTATTTTCTTCAGTTCATACTCATCCTAGTAAGCCACCTGCTACACCAGCTGTTCTCAACTGAGACAACCAAGATGACAAGGCTTCAGAAGTCAATTAATGCATAATGTTCTTTCCTTGCAAGATTGGTTACTAAATCTTAGAGGTTTAGGTTTGATAGAAACTGGCCCACACAAAATGCTGCTTCCCTCAGGAAGCTATGTATTACTAGAATATTCTATAGTTTCCGTGGCTTATCCATAATTCAGGAAAACAGCACAGTCCAGAGAATCTTACATCACAGGCATAAATGGTGCGCTATTATGAAATACTTTGAGCTATTTATTATTTCTAACTGCTACTCTTTTTTTCTCTTATATCTTTGAAATGTTAAGCTTAAGATACACGTCCATCTTAAATCTATAAATTAAATCTAGGCCATCAGATGGATGAGAATTTTGGCATAAGTTACCAAATTGAGTCTAATATTTTTGAGATTAACAAATCTGCAAGAATGACTAAGAAAAAATATATGAGAAAGAAGTATATGAATGAAATCCTGTTCTCCCAGATACAAATGTGTACTCCTTTGCTACTGTCATAGAGGCAATGGATACATGAAACACAGAGAGCAAAATCTAGCTTGACAGAACAATATTCAAAAGCCAGAGGCAGATCCACAAATATGAAGCATTGATCACACATGAGAAGATTACCTGAAGTCAGTGAGAAAATCCCATCAATGGGGTTTGGATATTTGGTGATCTATGGAGTGGGGGTGATGAAAAGAGATTCTCTCCCCTCACAAATAAGATCTAAAATGCCTTACAAAATGTAAAACAATAACAAGTTATTAGAAGAAAATAGATGATGTTTTCAAAGAGTTGGAAGTGAAATGTCCTTCCAAAGCTTTACACAATACCTGGAAAATTCATGGTACCATGATATCAGATATCAGAACCCACGATATCAGGGACTATATTGATTGACCACATGGAAGTCTAGAAATTATAAATAAACAAACAAAAATATGAAATAGTTTTCTTATTTCCTTGATTATTGAACACATACAAGGAGCAATGGATTAGTTTCAGTATTTGAAAAAATCTTAAAAATAAAAATTTTATTATAATATTTTCTCTTAATCGTATTGAAGATATATTAATACTATTTAAGATAATCAGGCCAATAAAATAATTTTAAAATATGAAATAAAGTATCCATATGAAAATAGAAATGGCCAAAGAACATATGATAAATGATTAATTACACTAGCAATCAAATAAAAAGGAAGTAAATGTAGACATGAGACCATTTTTTAGCTTATCATGTTGGTAAAATAAAATGGTTAAAATAGAAAATTTTGGTAACTAAGTGGGGAATACGGAATGCATTTTTCATTTGGTCTTAAAATGGCCAAATTTATTTTCTAAGTTAATTAAAACTACTTGCCACACTGAAACTATTTTAATATGTTTTATGTACATATTATATTTATAGTAGCTTTCAATTATTCATATTATTTATTTGTTGTATTTCTGGCATCTTTCATCATGTGCTATACTGAATCCCAGAAACGTGTTTCTATGTTGTCAAATATATGAAACCTTTTTGTTGATGACCCTGGAGTCTTGTGTCAGGCTTAAAAACGGTTGTTTTTTTCTTTGTTTCTTTGTTTTTGTAGAGAAAGGAGTCTCGTTATGTTGCCCAGGCAGGTCTCAAACTCCTAGGCTCAAGCAATCCTCCTGCCCTGGCCTCCCAAAGTGTTGGGGTTACAGGCGTGAGCCATGGTGCCCAGCCAAGCTAAAAAAAACTTTTAATAGAGACACCCTACTGCTAATGTGAGAAATAGAAATACGAAGCCACTGCATCATTTACCTAGCTTATAGATATAGTCCTGTTCATTAAACAGAATTATCATTTAGGTAAATATTATAAACCTCATTTATCTTATAATAAGTGATCAACATTCACCAATGGAAGAAAATCTTAATTTCTCCTAGAAAGGGGGGAGTTACAAGATAAACCATGTGTGTCTTAGACCCTAAGACTGGTGTTTTAAACCATGAGAATGGTTACAACATAAACCACTTGTGTTTTAAGTTTTGCCAAGGATTGAGACCTCATGCACATTGTTATGTGTTGTTTATCAAAAATTCAGTTAGGGGTCGTGTGTGGTGGCTCACTCCTATAATGCCAGCACTTTGAGAGGCTGAGGTGGGAGAATCACTTGAGCCCAGGAGCTTGAGACCAGCCTGAACAACGTAGTAAAGCCTCATCTCTACCAAAAAGATAAAATAAAATATTAGCAAGGCATCGTGGCCCGCGTCTTTGGTCCCAGCTACTCAGGAGGTTGAGGTGGGACGATTGCCTGAGCCTGAGAGCTCGAGGCTGCAGTAAGCCGTGATCACGCCACTGCACTCCAGCCTGGATGACAGAGTGAGAACATCCTTCAAATTTTAAAAAAGACAAAACAACAATAGCAACAACAACAATAACTCAGAGTTAGTTCTGAAGGTGCACAACGTATTTAGTTTTCAAAATAATTGAGTCTAAATCAGGGATGTTCATCTATATTTCCCTAGAAGCACAAACCTGTATTTTCTGTTGTGTGTGTGGATTTGCATATTTAGATGCTTGCTGGAGTCTGACTACTCTAAAACATAATTTAGACTTATCTGTAGAGGAGTACATTGCATATGAGTTTGGCTTCTGAACCATCTCACTCATTAATCATGTTTTGTAATTGTGACAGCAGATTATTTGTGGCACCTTATGAGAAACAGCCTTCAAGAAGCCAGTTCATGGTAGCTTGCTGTTTAAATTATTCTTCTTCGAATTCCCAGGGCTTTCAACTGATAATATGTTTTTCTTCCACTCAATATCAGGAATATTCATGCTTAGTTTGTGTCAAGGGTTGGTTTTTATCTTCAAACAGTTGTGGAGACATATGAGTGACAGACACGTAACCCCAGTTTAGCAACACCTATAACATGATATCATGCACTGCTTATGACTTTTGATCAGACATTCTGTCTTCCGTAATGTTTCCCCCTTTTGTTCTATTGCACTTTCCTAAGATATATATTCCTTTATCGAAGAGTTTATATAGTACAGTGTTTTTTTCTTGTCTCTATTTATGAATGCCCAATAAAACAACTTCTTGAAGAACAGTGTGCACACGGGTTTGTGTACGCGTGTGTCTTCTATTTGTCCTTCAAGTGCAGAAGCATGGTTCACCTTGACTGTAAACCTGAATTTCATTCTTTCTTGCCATGTAAAGATGGCAGGTGGAGCATCTTCTGCCTGCTACCCTCTCCCAGCCATTCTCATGTTAGTGAAAGAATGGTTGGGGCCATGCCTAAACCATATAATTTCAACCCCATGTCTACAACTGAGAACAACAATGGCAGCCACTTGCCAAAGAACACTTGTACCATATTGTTCTTCACTCTTGTGTTCTCCTGGACATGGTACTTAATGCTCCCTGGTTTCTGTAGGAAGCTCTATTATAATTAAGTTAGCTAGAAAGACTATCTTTAGAAATCTCTAGCTAAAGTAGAAATCCAGTTGGAATTACTCTGCATCAGGAAGCAAAAACTCTTGAGACATATACACCCAAGCATTCCCATTGTCCAGGTAGAAGAGAGGACATAGGATGTGTCCCGATAGCCATTAGTCCCAACATGTCTGTTGACTATCTCCCAAGCACAGAAGATGGGGGAAACAGCAGTTTTTAACAATAGCAAGAATAGTTTGAAACCAGTACACCAGACTGGGAGACAGAGCCTGGGGAAAGTGTCCCTCCCTTTTTCCTTGGAGGATGTAGAGAAAGAGAAGAAAGAGCAAGGGTAGGCACAAATCATTCCAGCTTCACCACTGGCTTTCCTGCCACAGAGCCTACTCAGTGGAAAATGCCTTGCTGTCATGCGTTCCAAGAAGGTGATGGTGCCATACGACATGTAGCAGCAGGAGCAAAACCAAGCATCTCTCCCGGGCTTTGTGATTTCCTCCGCTGGTATCACAAAGCTGGAGGGAGATTGCAGGGAAAGGCACACTCTCCAAGGTAACTCTGAGAACTGCTGTGGGGAGCACGAGAAAATCATCTGAGTACCAAAATACTAGGTCTTCTGGAAACAGAATGTAACACAGAGCTTGTTATGCAGGTGATACACTGAGGAGGTGCTCTCAGGAGAAACTCAGTTGGGGTTATCGGGCAAAACAAGGGAAAAGAAGATACCAAGGAGTCTCAGCCTGATCCCACAGGGAGCTCAGGAATGTGAATAGTGACAAGGAGTTCGTTTTGCTTGTGGCAAGGGGTCTAACTTCTTATTAAATTACATCAGGTAGTCCTTGAACATGTCCCTCTCCCAAAGGGAAGACATAATCTTCTAAACATATGTGAGCCTCCAGCAATCTCCTGGAGAAGAAAGCAGGGGAGAATAATTAGAAGCCAAGCCACAGCAGTGGCTGGATAGGGTGCACCACCATAGATATCATCTGTTTGCACCTATTTGCCATAAGAAAACAGTTAGCAAAGAGGCTGGACCCTACCATAGCAGTTGTGAACCTAGAAATACAAGCCACACATGACATTTGGAACCCAGCCATAGAAAGAATGACAAGAGGATGCAGTTATCCCTGCTCACGTACGTTATTTGACTATTGATTCCTCTCAAGTTGATGAAACTTCTCACTTTCTGATTCCCAACTTTGCCACCAACCTGAATATGGACAGGCAAGACCTTAGCAGGTAGGTGAAGCAATACATGCTTGAATTAGAATCCATTCATGTACAACTGGCTTTGCTTTTTAAAAATATGTTTTTCTAGAACTTTGCATTTTGCAGCATACAACAAGAGCAGGATTTAATAGGATCCAAGAAGCATTGTTTAATATTCCTCCTAGGTTGCATGTCTTATTAAAGCTCTGTGCATCTGGCTGATATGGATTAGAAGACACACTCTTTGGAAAATAATTACTTTGTGCCTTTGGGTGTGGGCATTAATTTCTTAGTCTTGGAATCTGTTCCTTTAGACATTTCAAATTGCATTGTGCTTTCTAACTAGAAAATGTATTTACTTCCTGATCTGAATTTATCTTTGGGGAGCTGGGGAGAAGAATAAAATTTTAAAAAGGTGGTAACTCATTGTGTAACTAAAATGATTTGGTTTGAAATATCACAAAACATTTGAAAAGATTCCTTGAAAACAAAGGTCTTGATGCATTATTACAGGGTGGAAATGCTTTCCAACATTGAGAGCTAACATTAATTTCTTCTGAATCAATTAACACATCACCCCAACATGCTGCCTTCAGACTTGGTAACACTAGTCTAATTTATGCTGCCAGTATTGTTTCTCCACATTTCAGAGATGAGGCTCAACAGTGGCCAATGGCCTTCTACGGAGAAGTTAGCAAATATATCAAATGAGGTAATACATGAGATATTTTGAAGAAAATTTTAAAAGCTGTAGGACACAGTGTGTTATCATTATAATAAATCCATTTGTATAAAATTGTCTAGAAGTTTTTGAGGAGAAAACAGATATGAGAGGAATTATACTCATGATAGATATATAGATAGATAGATAGATAGATAGATAGATAGATAGATAGATAGATAATAGGTAGATAGATGAGATAGATGGATGAGACAGACAACTAGATGAACAGATATAAGGATAGATAGATGAACAGATATTTGAGATAGATATATAGATATATGATAGGTAGACTGATGGATGGGTACATAGATGGGCAGAGAGATGGTAGATAGATGATAAATGACAAATAGCGTGATAGATGGTAGGTAGAAAGATGATAGATATGAATATAAGTACACATAAGTATATATAAAAGTGTATATACTATATCTTTATCTACATGTAGATAGAGATACACATACTTATGTGTATATAAGTATACATAGTACACACATGTAGTATATATAGTACACAAAAGTATATATAGTATACACATGTAGTAGACATAGATATAGTATACACATTCAATGTGTCTGTATATATATATTTAGTATATATAGATATAGTATAGATATATAGATAGAAAATAGCATGGAATGGTGACTCTATAGCCACCTCCCCATCCCGAGAGATAACCGCTATTAAAATTTTGTGTGTTTTTCCCATTTTGGCGCTCAAATACATACATGTACGCACAGATGCATCTATGCATATTCACGTATATTTTATATAAGTGGGATATAGGATAGAAATTATCTATATTTATATCTATACGTAGTTATATCTAGATCTACATATACATATACAGTCATGTACTGCATAAGGATGACGTTTCAGTCAACAATGGACCAGATGTATAATGGCAGTCCCATAAGACAATCTTGGAGCTGAAAAATTTCTATCATCTAATATTTGCAGCGCTACACTTTTTATTGCTATTTTAGAGTGTACTCCTTTACTTATTAAAAAAAATTAAGTGTAAAATAGCCTCAGGCAGGTCCTTCCAGAGTTATTCCCAAAGAAGGCATTGTTGTCCTTGGGGATGGGGACTCCAGTAGTAGAAAAGCTTCCTCTGTCATGGATCCAGTGAAAGCATCCATGAGACAAATAGATGAGGCAGTAGGTACCTCTCCCTTTATTTTCATTCCAAGTTTTCAAGGAATTTTTAAATTACTGATTTGGTTTCCCAGATACCTTCAGAATGATTTAACACTTATAACAGATGAGAAGCATTTTCCCAACAAACAGACATTTGGCAATACGAGTGGAAGTTCTGTCTCCTCTAGGTTTGGCTAACACCTTGGTGAGCATCACAAGTTGGATTTGTTCAACATTCCTTTGCATGTGTGGGAAATGAATCCCTTTTTTAGATGCTGTTCCTCACCCACTACCCTCCCTAGATTTAGTTCTGTTTCTGTGGCATACGATTGAACCATGTCCAACCGATGTGGATTTGGGTGCCAGTTCCTCTGCACCCACCAGACTGCAGAAGGAGGTAAGTGAGTGGCTTCCTTCTTTTCAGCTCAACTGACGACGTTTTACATCCAATGGTGGCAGCATTGGAAACTAATGTCTAGTATTTGGCATTATCTACAAGCTATTTGGGAGTACATAGCACATTTTTACTAAAGCATTAGACAAGTCGTCATTTAATCCATTCACTTTGAACTACAAATTCAAGTTCCAAGTAAGATAGAAGATAAATACAGTGAAATGGCAAGTGACCCCATGCCCCCCTCCCCCTACCCAGAGATAACTACTATGAACATTTTGTTCATTTTTTTCCATTTGTGCACTCAAATACATATATGTATGCACACTTGTATACACACACACAGTGATGTATATTTTATATAAGTGGGACAGAGGATAAAAATTCTCTGCATTTTAATACACCTTGCCAAATTTTCCACAGGTGAATGCATTTGCTTTTTCCAACCACTGAATGTGATATGGTTTAGGTCTGTGTCCCCCACCCAAATCTCACCTTGAATTGTAGTAATCCCCACATGTCATTGGAGGGACCTGGTGGGAGGTAATTGAATCATGGAGGTGGGTTTTCCCCTTGCTGTTCTCGTGATAGTGAATAAGTATCACGAGATCTGATGGTTTTGTAAAGGGGAGTTCCCCTGTACATACCCTCTTGCCTGCCACCATGTAAGATGTGACTTTGCTTCTCACTCACCTTCTGCCATGATTATAAGGCCTCCCCAGCCATATGGAACTGTGAGTACATTAAACCTCTTTCCTTTATAAATTACCCAGTCTCAGCTGTGTCTTCATTAGCAGTGTGAGAACAGACTAATACAGAATCATACTTCATAACATGTAGTGGATTAAAGTTGGGCCTGAACTGTTTGTTGCTTTTCTAATTTTGTTGTAGTTTCCTCCCCGTCTTCTTGAGTCTAGGATACCCTATAACTTGCATCCACCCGTAGTATTAACCTATTGAACCGTACTGAGAATGGCACATTACAGGTTGCAAAACGTGTCATAGAAGGCCTCCTAGCCTCTGCAAAAAGCCAGTATCTGTTACAAAAATGGCATAATTTTTGTAAGTAGCTATGTTTTCCACCCGAAAAGGAAAAACAGTGGCATTATTTTACATACTTGTAGATGTCTTTAAGGCCTAGCTTGCTGAAACAGAACTTAGGTCGCGTATCTACTTCTGGACTGAGTTTGTTGTGAGATCTCAAGCTATGTAACTTGAGCAAAACATAATTGTAAACTCTCAAAAACAAAGGAAATAGTTCATTAAGATCTGTTATTATTATGAATGTAGTTCTTATTTCGTGGACTTCCAAATGTTTCCAGACCAGAGTTAAAGAAATGCTGATCTAAAGGTCTCCTTTCTTGTCTCTCTCTTCCATGTTAGATGTAGGACCTCCTAGCATTTTGGGTGAACCTCAATTGCTCCTGATATTTGAAACAGAGGCACTAAATCTGCAATTGGATAGGTTTTGTCGACTTATGGGACTCACACTTAAATTGGCAACCTATAACTTAAATGGAGACATGTAAATATCAGTATCTGACTCTTTTTTCTTGACTTCTCAGTTTTCCTAGAGAGAACTGTTTTCTTCCCTGCTATTGGCATTTTCAGAATCCACTGTGGGAAGTTGCATGAGTTTCTCAACATTCTGTGTGTAGACTTTTACTTACTTTCCATATTCTGTGTAACTCTACCCCTGCCCACGAGCTGTCACTAACTTCTGGAAGAATGCCCCCTCTGCCCTCGAGAGATAATTCATCTCTGTGGATCAACTCTCAGGTCAAGTAAGGAGCAATTATTTAGCTATGTGGGGCGGAGATATTCAATCTTCCAAAGAAGTCCTGCTTTGGGGGATGGGGCAGGGTGGATGAAGAGGAGTGAGTTAAAAAGTGCAAACACATACAGTAAAATAAAACCAATAAATTCAGTGTTTCATAGCAGAATAAGATGACTTTACTTAAAAATGTATTGTACTTGGGTGACAGACACCTGGAATACTATATATTATATACATGTAACAAATTTTCTCATGCACCTTATACACTTGCACAAATTTTTAAAAAGGCAAAAAGAGAGACAGAGAAAAGCTTGCTTTTAACCATATCTGAGACCTCGCTTTCAGAGGCCTTTGTGTGAGCCAAGGGCTAGCCTATTTCCTAGTTTACTCCCTTGACCCTGAGTACTTCCAAGTTTCTCTGATGAGGATAAATTGAGATTCACCCATCTGCTTTCCAGCTTGCAATATTTCATTGAAGTATGTTGTTGTCTGCTCTCTTATTTAATTCCTTTGAATTATTGCCTCTTATTTAGACTTTTATTTTGTCCTTTTAGTGAGTTTATGGAAAAGAACAGTGTTATCAATTCTCTATGTTGAGCTACGTATCTGAAACACACTCATTATGTTGCGTCTCTTTGTTATACTTCAAGGTGATCTGGACATGAGCTACAATGGTGTATTTGCCAGCAATTACTTGCATAATGAATCAATTAGCACATGACTTCACTCTATGAATATGCACTAACCATCCACTTTGTGCTACCTACATACCTTCATTCCCTTCCCTTTCCTGGGGGTGCCCACCCCTCATCCTTAGTGAACGAAAAGCAGAGGTGGAAATAAAAATGATTGAGTGGAGTCAGTGAGAAAAATGGCAGTGGAGGAGCAAGCTGGGAGGATGTTTGAATCCTGAAAGATGTTTGGACGAGTCGGAATTCAAATAACCTGCCAATGAGTTTATTATATGCTCTGCATCTATATCTATATCTACACAGTATACACACACTATTATAAAGATCATATCCTGGACTAAATATGTTTCCTTTTTTCATACTGTTTTTTCCTCCAGAGTAAAAATTGCATCATTTAAGGTTTACAATTTTTTTTAGCTTTCTGTCATCCCTAATTTCTCTGTAGAAACATAATTATACTGCCAAAATCTTCTGATACATGAACGTATTCATATATGCACATACATATCCACACTGCCTGGAGATACTTTCCTCAATATGTATATATGCATGTATATGTATAATTGTGTATATGTGTGTATAGGTATATATGTGTGTATGTCCATATACACACATGTGTATGTATGTGTATGTATGTACATATATATTAAAGTTTAATATACATATATGTATATTAAACTTCTAAATCATGTGTATATACACATATGTATATGTATACACATGTGTGTATGTGTATACATATATGTACATATATACATATATAATATATACATGTATACATATGTAAGTGTGATGTATATGTATTATATGTGTGTGTATATATATTATATATATATGTATATGAAGAGAGAGAAAACGAGAGAGAGAGAAATTGTATAAATTACTGACTAGGAGAGTGTCCCTAGGATATTTGCTTTCTCATAAAAAGTTATCTCACAAAGATGAACATGAAAGATTGAAGGAGAATCACTGGAGAAGGAAGAGCAGGAAGAATTAAAGCCCAAGGGTAGGAAGATTTGGACCAGGGTAGGAGCAGGCTGAAGAGAAAGGGTTGGCTGAAGAAGTTCGATGCCAGGCAAATGCAGGCTCATTCTGCCAGACCTGGTTCAGCGTCACCTTCTCTCTGCAGCCACACAGATACTATACATTGCTTTGTTCCCCTGCACCCTGGCCACTGCATCCTCACCAGGAACAGGGCTTTTGTAAAGCTGGTCATTATTTTTGTGCCCACCAATGGCCTTCAGACAGAGCCATAAACATTTTGAGCTTCCCTCAAACTGTTGAGACACCTTAAACACATCCCACCATTTTAACTTGTCATTTATATGAAGCCAATCTATACTGATAATTAAAATTGTTTAAACACACAGACAAAAAATCGCAATTTTGGATATGTAAGAAAACCACGTTTTTCTGTACAGTAGATTAGCATTGCAACAATAGCACATTTTTATAAAAAAAAAAAGCTTATTGTGTCTACCTCATTCTACACTAGTATGAAATTCCAAACATTTACCTACCTGTCTTACCCAAATATTTGAAGAGTTGACATAGCTAGTGTCATTTACAGAAAGAAGAAGTTACAGAGTATACACGTAATTAGAATTTTAACTTTGAAAATAGAACATGTATCGACTGCAGTATTCTTTCAAAGTATCTCCCATAATGAAACATTGCAATTCCGGGAAAATTTAGAGATGCTTGTCTGGAAACACAGGTGCATGATGTTTATTATATTATACAATGTAGATGTCTTACACACACTGAAAAGTAAGATTCTTATTATCAAACTATTTTTCATTAAACTGTAACTATAGAAACGGAGCCCATAATAAATCGCTTTGTAAAAGTAATACATGGGAGAATACACTGTACCATTTTAAGGTGTAAACCATATTTTAAAGTAGATTTGGATTGCCTAGAATGTGGACTTGGTAGAAAAAAAGAGAAAACAGAAAAACCCACATTATCAAGTGGCTTGAAAAAGACAGGGTATATCTGTCATCTTCACACTGCCTGGAGGTACGTACTTGCCTCAATCAAAGATTTTTCTGCTTTGCTCCATCTCCAAAGTCATTTCCTGGTTTAGGATAGATCCTTAAGCTCCGATTAGGAAAGCAGGGGCCAGTGAAGACAGCAGACCTCTGGTCCAAGGAAGATTTCTGGAAATCTCTCAGACAACTCACGCTTACCTCATCTGGCCAGATGCGGTCACAGAGGCACACCCAACGCCAAGAGTGACTGGAAAATATGGTCTGTTCTCCTCCTGGCCAGAGCCTAACAAAGACCATGGGATATTAACTAAAAAGGAAAATCAGCACAGGCATCAGGGAAAACCTGAGGGATTGATTTCTTGCCATTTAGAAATAGAAAACCACAAGATGCCACATAGATTATAAACATGAACACACATATATAGATTATAAACATACATATAGGTTTAGATTCTCTCAAATACACATAGATTATAAACACAAACATTTGCTAATCTTTCCTTCTAAGGAACAAATATGTGTTTTTTGATTTAACTTTAAGTTCAGAAGTACAATTGTGGATTTGTTATATAGGTAAACTTGTGTCATGAAGGTTTGTAGTACAGATTATTTCATCACCCAGGTATTAAGCCCAGTACCTATTAGTTATTTTTCCTGATCCTCTCCCTCCTCCCACGCTCCACCATATGACAGGCCCAGTGTCTGCTGTTTCCCTTTATGTATCCATGTGTTCTCATCATTTAGCTCCCACTTATAAGTGAGAACATGTAATATTTGGTTTTCTGTTCCTGTGTTAGTTGGCTAAAGATAATGGCCTCCCGCTCCACCCATGTTTCTGCAGATAACATGATCTTATTCTTTTTTATGGCTGCATAGTATTCCAGGGTGTCTCCACATTTTCTTTATCTAGTCTACCATTGAGGAGCATATAGGTTGGTTCCATGTTTTTGCTATTGTGAATAGTGCTTCAGTGAACAAACATGTGCATGTGTCTTTATGAGAGAACAATTCATATTTCTTTTGTTCTCTCATAAAGACACATGGGTCTATATACCCAGTAATAATGGGATTGCTGGGTTGAAGGGTAGTTCTTTTTTTGGTTCTTTGAGGAATTGCCACACTGTCTTCCACAATGGTTGAAATAATTTACACTCCCACCAACAGTGTATAAGTGTTTTTGTTTTGTTTTGTTTTGTTTTGTTTTGTTTTGTTTTGTTTTTGAGATGGAGTCTCACTCTTTCACCCAGGCTGGATTGCTGTGGTACAATCTCGGCTCACTGCAACCTCCATCTTCCGAGTTCAAGTGATTCTCCCACCTCAGCTTCCCGAGTAGCTGGGATTACAGGCATGCACCACCACACCCAGCTGATTTTTGTATTTTTAATAGTGGCAGGGTTTTGCCATGTTGGCCAGGCTGGTCATGAACTCCTGACTTCCGGTGATCTGCACACCCTGGCGTCCCAAAGTGCTGGGATTATAGGCGTGAGCCACCGTGCCCAGCCAAGTGTTTCTTTAAAAAAAAAAAAAATGTAATTTTCTTCACCTCTTAATAGTAGTTGTATCTCAACATATTGATTTTATCCACTTTTGTCATAAGAATTAAGGTCAGAAAAGGTATCCATGAAGGACAATGTGTTTTTGTTCGTTGGTTTGTTTTTTGGACATGAACATACTCATTAAAGTTCACATCTAATAGCACCATAAAAACCTTAACCGAAAAATAATCTTTGAATTTTCACCAAAACTTTTTCTAGGAGTAGGTTATTTATGAACTTCAGATGCCTCAACTGCACTACTTTTCAGTTACTAGATTTCTGTGTTTTTTGTATAAAGATGGTTTTGTGCCCACTAAATTTTCAGTTTGCTGCATGGGGCCATGGGGCCACTGGAAATTCTTCGTACTAAGGGGAAGTTCTGGTTTGAGAAGATCTGAAAGCAGAACCATACAGGTTAGATTGAGGTGTGGGGGTCAAATGGAAGGTAGCTAGGCAATTGAAGAGATTATAGATTTATGAACTCAAGAAGAGGCAGGAATAATGGAGGAAGATGATTGAGAGTGTATACTGCCATACCCTGGAAATTTCTGAGAATAAAAACGCTTAAGGCTCCAAATTCAAGGGAATAAAAAGACTGGTTATGTTCTGCCTGTAGTTGTATGAAACCCCAAAACTAGTTTCAAAAGTGACACAATCCTTCAATCAACCTTGGGTCAGGAGCAATGCTTCCAAAAGCCACTCAGCCATGAAGCTCGGTGCTTCCCAAAGAAAACCCATCAGCAACCAGCTCACACCAGAAATCAGGTTTCTGCATTAGGACAAAGCGCCCCATAAAATTCCATTTTCTCCAGGTTTGGTGGCATGCCCCCGTAGTCCCAGCTGAGGTGAGAGGATCATTTGAGCCCGTGAGTTTCAGGCCAGTGTGGGCAATATAGCAAGAAGCTGTCTCTTAAAAAAAAAAAAAAAAAAAAATCTCTTTTGAAAGTGTACCAGGACTGACCTAACTTTACAGTACCCAAATACAAGATAATAGCAGTGGCTGGCTTGCTTCAGAGACCTCACAACCTATAATCGGAGCTCCTTCTGGCTTAGCAAGCAATACATTTAGCTTTTTTCTTTCCCCAGAAACTGAGTGGTAGCATCTTTCTACCAACTACATTTGGTTTGTTAGCAACTTCTAGAAAATAAGCCATTCCTAGATGACAGCATTTGAAGGTATGCAGTGTATACTTTCTCATTTCTTATGTCCATTTGTCTTGCTGCTTACCTGTGTGCCTTCTCATTTCATGCAGACAACAAGGCTAACAAACACACTTTGATGCAATTGCTAAGCTATGTGTATTTCAGCCCCTTATGCTGACTCTTAAATGTCTTGCAAAGCCAACACGGCAATACCAACAAATCTAAAATTTCCAAATTGTGGTGTGTCCATGAAAAAGCTCTTTAGGTATTTGTTTCTCTTCACATGGGTAGGTCTAAATATATTTCCTTGCTTTCTCATTGCTAGCTTTAGTGTCATTTTACCTGGAATAAATTGAGATGGAGTAGAAGTGATCGGAGGTGCTGTGGGACAAGAAAGTTGAACATTAGAGCAGCCAGGAATTATTCTTATTTTGTATTACATAATCCAGGATGGTTCCCATTTCAGTGTGTAGTTTTGTGATGGCAGCAGGGCTAACTGTGATTCTTTTTATTGGAACATTTGTAATTCACTCTATACAGCCAGTTTCCTGTTCTGACATCCCTGAGACATACAGTATTTATTTCAAAACACTGGAATTAAAATTTTCTATGTAGAATTTTAAAAGTACTTGAAATATAGTTTTTGTTTTGTTTTGCTTTGTCAGTAAGATTCTACTGAATAAATACTGGTTTTAGTGTCCATAAGCAATATTTTTGTTATATTCTTTACAGTTTTAATAACAACTTATATCACACTTAATATATTTCAAACTCTTCTAAAAATGGAGAAAAACGCATCTCCCAATTCTGCTTTTATAGATTATATTGTGTTATACATTTCTCATACATGTATATATCCCTAAATAATGTTCTATACATTTATTACAATATATATTTACATATTACATACATATGTACATTATATACATATGTGTGCTATATGTGTGCATGTGTATGTGTATGTATTAGGTTGGTGCAAAAGCAATTATGGTTTTTGCCATTACTTTTAATGGCAAATCTGCAATTGCTTTTGTACCAAACATATACATATATATATATTTCTTTTACTACCCCCTCTTTGTGCTAGAAATAATGAATGCTCTTTGGGGGTGTAACTGGGACACCTAATACAGCCAATATTAGTTCTATATAATATAGGTGTCCAATCTATCCTATCTACATATCAATCCACATATACATATATATGTGTGTATATATTATATACGTGTATGTGTACAGTTTAGAAACTTTTCTTTATTTCTCTTTTCCTTCATTCCTTCTTTCCTTCCTTCCTTCCCCCCTTCCTTCTCTTCCTTCCTTCCCTCTCTCCTTGCTTCCTTTTTTCCCTCTCCTCCCTCCTTCCTTCCTCCATCTTTCTTCCCTTCCTGCCTTCCTTTCTTTCATTCTTCCTTTCTCTCTCTATACATGTATCATACACATATGTGTGTGTTTGTGTACAATTTAGAAATTCTTCTTCTTTCTTTCTTTCTCTTTATGTGTGTATGCATATATACATATATTCATAAATCTAAGCAATTTAGAAATAAGACTTAGCTTTATTTTAAATACAACACAAAAGCATTAATACACCGTACCATGAGTATCTAAAGAGATGCATGTCCTTTTTTAAAATTTTTTTTTGAACAGGTTTAGAGGACATTATCTTTCAAGTTTTGATCTGATTTTATAGTTTTTGGCAGATCGTTACATTGTCATGTTGCATTACCTGCAAAATCAAGTCCAGACTATTTGAGAAGACATACCAACTCAGAGAGATGTAATGTTTAATACAAATATTTATGTCTATGGAGCCCTGGAATGCAGTTAAGTGGCGTTTGTCACACACCTGTCAGTATGCAATGGCAGCCTCATAATGCTTATGGGATTGGCCTAATGTCCATCACTTCATGCCCCAACTCATATGATCCCACTTAGAGATCTTGATGCTGTGGAATGGAGTAGGTTTCCTACTCGTAACCCATAAAAACATTGTTATTCTTCTCCTGAAGGCAAGGGAGAAGTATGCTTATTATTTTACTTTAAATTTTTTTGTAGAGATGGAGTCTCACCCCATTGCCCATGCTGGTCTCAAACTCCTGGCCCTAGGTGATCCTTCTGCCTGGGCCTTCCAAAGTTCTGGGATTGCAGGTGTGAGCCACCACACCTGGTCAAGAAGTAATCTTGATTGATCATTCTGACTGACCCGATTTGACTTAACTAGAAGAGAAAGGTGTCATTACGTTGTTCTTTCTTAGCAAGAACAATTCATGACTGTATTTCCAGGTTTCTCCCAATGTTTCTCAAATTAACCAGCTCTATCCAAAACACACCATTAGCCCATAGTTGTAGATTCTAGTATTTTTTCATTTCATTTTTTTTCTGAACCCAGCTTTCAGGTGGATTTCTTGTGGGCTTTGCTTTTTATGACTAATCCAGGGGCCTTCTCCAGCTTATTTGTAAAGCAGGTGGCCTACATACACTTCTTGTCTCTCCCTTTTCAGGAAGTGACATTAGAAAAGCAGTTGTTAGATTTGTGACCTAAGATGTGCCAGGATAATTTTCATTGCCTGCAATGAAATCTCAATGTCCATGTGGTTTGTGCAAAAGTAAAAGAAGCATGGAGCTAATTTGCATCTGTAGATTATTGAAGTCAGAGTAAGACTCCACCTGGGGATAAGAACCTCTGCAAGAGGTCCACCATCTCACTGTTTAGCCATGTTGTGGCCTTTTTAAAAGGAGAAGCATCAGCCAAATATGAATAGTCAAAAAGATCAAGAAAAAAATAGTCACAACCTCCTGAGCATGTTTGTATTGGCTAATGACAAAAGTTGTCCATATAAAATGTGTCAAGAGCAGTAAAAGTCATTAATGCTTTGAATTAGAAATAGCTGGAGTGGTAGGGAGCTTTTCCCTTCTTAAAAGGGTCTCTGTTTACAATTTACATTTATCTCATGTAATTTAAAAATTGTGTTTGTTGTTGGTGGTGGTGGAGGTGGTATTAGTGTTGGTGGTGGTAAAGTTTGTTGGAATGGAGCTTAGTATAGCCATTATAAAAAAAGATATGTAAGATCCTCAAAAAATTAAAAATAGAATTACTATATAATCCAGAAATACCAGTCCTGGGTATATTTCCAAAGGAAATAAAAGCACTATCTGGAGGAGATATCTGCATCTCCGTGCTCATTACAGTGCTACTCACAGTAGCCAAGATATAGAAACAACCCAAATGTCCATGGACAGATGAATGGGTAAGGGAAATGTAGGGTACATATTCAATGGAATATGATCCAGCCATAAAAAGAAGGAAATTCTGCCATTTGCCACAACATGGATGAACCTGGAGGACATTAAGTGAAGTGAAATAAGCCAGGTACAGACAGGCAAATACTGCATGATCTCGCTTAAACACAGAATCCAAAACAGTTAAATTCAGCGGGGCACGGTGTCTTATGCCTGTAATCCCCGCACTTTGGGAGGCTGAGGTGGGTGGATCGCTTGAGTCCAGGAGTTTGAGACAAGCCTGGGCGACATAGCGAAACCTCATCTCTACTACAAATACAAAAATTAGCCTGGCATGGTGGCACACACCTGTAGTCCCAAGCTATTTGGGAGGCTGAGATGGGTTGATCGCTTGAGTCCAGGAGTTTGAGACAAGCCTGGGCGACATAGCGAAACCTCATCTCTACTACAAATACAAAAATTAGCCTGGCATGGTGGCACACACCTGTAGTCCCAAGCTATTTGGGAGGCTGAGGTGGGGGGATCACTTGAGAGCTGGAGGCAGAGGTTGTAGTGAGTTGTGATTGCACCAGTGCACTCCAGCCTGGGCAACAGAGCAAGACCTTGTCTCAAAAAAAAAAAAAAAAAAAAAAAAAAAAGAAAAGAAAAAAAGGAAAAAAAGAAAGAGAGAAACAAAAATAAAAAAAATATAAAACTGTCAAATTCATACAAGCAGAGTGTAGAATGGTGGTTACCAGAGGCTGAGGAGAGGGAGAAATGTAGAGATGTTAGTCAAAGAGGACAAACTTTTAGTTATAGAACAAATACAGTTTGGAGGACTAATGTACAGCATGGTAACTGAAGGTAATAAAATTGTATTCTATAGTTGAAATTTGCAAAGAGAGTGGAGCTTAAGTATCCTCACCACAGACACACTAGAAAAAGATAACTATGTGAGATTATGGGTATGTTAATTAGCTTAATTGTGATAATCACTTCCGAATATATACACGTCAGAATACCCCCGGTACACCTTAAATATATACAAATTTTGTCAATTATGCCTCCCTAAAGCTGAGGAAATTTTTTTTACTAAAAATCGCTTTCTAAATGGAAATCATTACACTTGTATCTTATTTCTGTATGAAAGCAATATCCCTTTCTTTTTCACATCTTTTCCCAGAGCATCTTGTCTTTTCATTTACACATCAAGTAACATTCAGCAACCTCTCTCACTTCCATTTGACATGACATTCCAGTTATTTTGGTTCATGCTCCTTTATCAGTTCTTATTATTTGTGGTCAGTGGCTTAGACATTCTTGGTTTCTAGAGGTTGGATTTAGGTGGAAAATGAAAGAGAGATACAAGAGTTTCACAGTCTAGATTGGCTGCTGGATTTTTAAAATTCAGTCTGAACAAGTATGCTTGGGCTCCTGTCCTGGTTTATATAGTTATGGAATGTAAACAGCTAGACTGGGACTCATTGTATTGGTTCATTTTCACACTGCTATGAAGAAATACCCAAGACTGGGTAATTTATAAAGGAAAGAGGTTTAATTGACTCACAGTTCTGCATGGCTAGGAGGGCCTCAGGAAACTTACAATCATGGTGGAAGGCAAAGGAGAAACAGGCACGTTTTGCATAGGGCAGCAGGATGGAGTGAGTGCAAGCAGGGGAAATGCCAGACACTTATAAAACCATCAGATCTCATGAGACTCACTCATTAGCACAAGAACAGCATGGGGGAAACCACCCCCCATGATTCATTTACCTCCAACTGCTCCTGCTCTTGACACGTGGGGATTATAGGGATTACAATTAAAGATGAGATTTTGGGTTGGGACACAGGCAAATCATATCACTCACCATGGTATTCATTTCAGAACTAGGAGAAGACAAGAGTTGGGAATCACAGACAAAAACCCCCGTGGTCTACTTCAAAAGCAAAAATAATACAAATTTTTAAAAACGTGATTCACCCAAACTCCAAGGAGCTGAAGAGCTGCAATTCAACTTCTAATGCAGTAAATCCTCACCGGATGTTTTCCCAAAGGAACACGACTCAGTGGCTTCCATTGGTGTGAGAACAGCTCTTTATAGGACACTAAATACTGTTCTAATTCATAGATGATAAAATGATAATTATTATTATTACTGTTCTCATCACCAAAGCTAATTATGAATATTTGCCATAGTTCTCATAGGTTTGATGTACACCACAGTCCTCATTTGCTGATAAGTCAATTGTGGCTCTAAGAGGTGAGGCATTTTGCTCAGGGTAGTAAACCTGACAGAAGAGAGTGTTTAGAGAACTCAACCTGTCTTGAGACTATTTAGGGTTAAATTCTAGCACTAACTCTTATTAGCTGTGTGGCTACAGGTGAACCACTTAATTTCTTGGAAGCTCAGCTTCCTCATTTTGTAATATAGTAAACATAAAACATAGCAGAACATCACATCACATCACAACACAACTGCATTAGTCTTCTAGGGCTGCCATTACAAAATGTCACAGGCTGTGTGCCTTAAACAACACATATGTATTTTCTTGCAGTTCTAAAGGCAGAAAGTCCAAGAGCAAGGTGCCAGTAGCGTTAGTTTCTTGTCCTTAGCTTGCAGAGGGTGGCCTTCTTGCTGGCTCCTCACATGGCCTGTTCTCTGTACACAGGAATCTCTGATGTCTCTTTTCTTATAAGGACACCAGTCCTATTGAATTAGGGTCCCACCCTAATGACTTCAGTTAATCTTAATTACCTTTCTAAAGGCTCTATCTCCAAACACAATCACATTGGAGATTATGGCTTCCAATATATGAATTTTAGGGAGACAAAATTCAGTCCATAAACATACGATAGCATGGCAGGAAGACATAACACAACACAACATAGTAACCATACAACATAGCACATCAATATAACTTAACAACACAACATAATGAAGCATAATGTGTCAGTGCAAGATGACATAATGTAACATAGCAAACATAGCAATATAACACAACATCACAACATAACATCATATAGTGGTAATGAGGATTAAATTAGGTAATATGTCTAAAGTACTTAGCAAAGTCTCTGTCATTTAGCAAATATTCACTCAGTGTTAGAGGTAGCCAATCTCTGACCGCTGCCCCTCTCTTACCAATAAAATAAAATAAAATAAAATAAATAAAACATGGCACATCTGAAATTCATGCCAAGGTCCTCTCTCTCTGTAGCATTCTGCATAAAAAGACAAAAATTAGAAAGGACAGATACATACTAGTACATAAAATCAGAATATATATTATAGTCTTAATGCCAAATATGCATTTATATTTTCTTTATGCATGTATTTTTAGGAAAATGCCTATTCCCTATACTTAATCCTACCTCTATATGGAAGGACACCAGTAGTGTAGCAATTCTCATGATGCATCTCTTGCTCTAGTCTTCACTGTTTTCCAGGTAAGGAGAAATGACTTTATGTTATGGACATAATCCAGCACTAATCTCCTCTTTACTCCACTCCACTCCTCTCCTTTCCTCTCCTCTCCACTCCTCTTCCTCCTCCTTTCCCTATTTCTTCTTATTTTTCTTTTTTCCTTTCTTTCTCCCTTCCTTTATCCTTTCCTTTCTCCCTTCCTTCCTCTTACTTTTTCTTGCCCTTCATTTCTTCCTCTCCTTCCTTTCTTCCTCTCCTTCCTTCCTCTCACTTCCTCTTCCCCTTTCTTTCTTCATTTCCTTCCTTTCTTAACCTCAATTCCTCTCTTACTTCTTTTCTTCCTCCCCTTCCTTCTTTCCTCTCACTTCCCTCCTCCCTTTCTTTCTTCCTCTCCTTCCTTCCTTCTCAATTCTTCTCACTTCCTTTCTTCCTCTCTTTCCTTTCTCTCTCCCTCTTTCTTCCTTACTTTCTTCTTCTCTCCCTCCCTCCCTCCCTGTCTTTCTCACTCCCTCCCTCCCTTCCTTCCTGCTTCCCTTTCTTCCTTCCCTTTTTTCTTCCTTTTCCATCTCCTCCGCTTTCTCTCACTTTTTCTCCCTCTTTCTCTAAAGATAAGCAGGAGCCATGCATTCTCCTGTCCTCTTTCATTAAGTGACCTATTTCATTTGCATAGGCATCTCATGTGGGGAGGCCTATCTTCACTCAATATTGCCCTCTGCATGTCATTAGGTGTATACGTCCATCTGATAATGGGACTCAGGATTAGAAAGCCCATTTGCTCACACATAGACTGCCACAACCTGGCTTTCATCTTCCATAAGGGTGATTTTGGCTCCCATCTGTCTTAGCCCATGTCAACTTTCTCATTTTGTTCAGATCCCGTATTGGAAACAGAAGGGTTAGTGATTGCGGTTTCTTAAAAATTCCCTAAAGGACACTCAAGTTTGCCCTTGTCCAGGCACCATGATTTGTCACCAAAAAGCAAGTACTGAGAGCAGTGCTGAATTTTATGAAGAACGGTTTTGATTCTCCATGGAATTCATCTATGATCCCTTGGGGGCTCTAGACAATTTATTGTAGGACTCAACTGTAATCATCAGCCTTCACCAGGTCTTCCTTAATAAGGAATGCATGTATGAAGGTTTTATTTATAAGCCTAATCAAACTATCTCTCCCTTGTTTTTTTGGTTGTTTGTTCTAATAAAATTTATTTGTTTTGATGCTAGACAATGATTTAGAATTATAATTTAACATATGTCCCTTGATCAGTTACTTCACAAATGTTACCACTTCTTCCCTTACCCCCACGTTCAAACCTCACAACAAAGGACAATGGCCGTAACCACCTCCTACTGTTTGATTTCAGTCTGCTTCTCTGGTCTTCACCCAATAAATTACACTGAATCATTAACGGATCCCTTACACTTAGATACAGACACCAAATAAAGATGAACAATTGTGATGTTAGGTCAGGTGAAAACTTAACAAAATATTTGATTTTTGTAATACTTTTGTTTTTATTCTTTTAAATAAAAAACAATAAAAGCAATGATTGTCTGTTCCTCATTATAAGTTCTAACAACAACAACAACAACAATAAATCCATCTCCAAGACAAGTTTGAGAGAGGACAGAAAGAGAAGAAGGATGATGGGGAAGATTAGGCATTTTTTATTATCACCGGTGAAAAAGGAAATGTAGTTACTAAGAAAAACATGAAGGAGATACCTTTAACCTTCCTGCTAATGTCATTTAATTTAAACTCATAATAATTTTATGTTCTTCTCATTTGCGTTATTTCATGTTCATATGTCCCACTTTATTTTGTTTTATTTTTAAGAAGTTTTGAGTCAGAGTCTTGCTCTATCACCCAGGCTGGAGTGCAGTTGCACAATCACAGCTCACTCCAGCCTTCAACTCCTGGGCTCAGGTGATCCACCCTCCTCAGCTCCCCAAGTAGCTGGGACTACAGGTGCATCACCACACTCAGCTATTGTTTTCTTATGTTTTGTAGAGACAGGGTCTCCCTATGTTACCCGGCCTGGTCTGGAACTTCTGGGCTCAAGCTATCTTCCCGCCTCACGTTCCTAAATTGTTGGGATTACAGGCATGAGCCACCGCACCTGGCACATATGTCCCACTTTAAAATGAAACTATTGTTTAAAGTGAGATTTATGTTCCTAAATCGTCCTTGGAATTCGAGTTGGATTTTGCAATGCTGCCTATTGTATACAAAGCTCTCTGAACATTTATGTTCAATAAACAAAGTAGCCAGATCTTCAAAACCATCTGCTAATGTGCATCAAGTTATTTAAATTAATAATGAGGGAGTTGGGTAAAGAGGGAAATATATGCTGTATTACTTTTAAATAAAATGCTTGGATAGCTAGACTGATTTTTCTTAATGATAATGGCAACATTTAAATGTACAATAACTGTAGATAGGAATAAATTTGTTTTAGACTTTTGCAGCTAGGGTTATCTTGGCTTGTTTATGATGAAATCATTTTTTACAAAGTCTAAAGAATGTTGGTTGTCAGGATATACAGTTTCTGTGGTGCCCCATATCTGTAGCTGGCGTTCTCTGCTCCTGCGGTCTGGTTGCTCCCTTATGAAAGTGCACAGAATCCTCTCTTCCCTGTTCCCCACTTTGCAGCATTCTCTATGTGACCGAAAACTTCCCACAGAGACCAACTCAGAATCTGGCATCACAAACTGAACCAGAAAATTAACTTCTATGGAAAAGAGAAAGGGCCAAAAGAAAGAACCCAAACACATAATATCTTAAGGGGCACTTGTCACAGGCAATGTAAATTAAAAATATATATATAAAATAGGTAGTTGACAAAACATGTCATTTCTCTGCAGTGGCAGGCTGATATCTCATGAGATATTTTAGGTGCATTTTGACAACAAGGAATCAATAACTGTAGCTGCATTTGGGGAAGAATTTTTTTTTTTTTTTTTTTTTTTTTTTTTTTGCTGCAAAGGTCAACTGGTCCAGATTGCCAGGGTAGAGAGTGATGTTATTAGCAAAGGTTCTATTCCTCCCTGGATTTTGCCATTAGGCCCCCTCTAGGAGTTGCAAAGCAATCACCCATCTCTTCTAGAGACTGGCAACACACTAAAATGTGCACAAAGGAAAAAAAAAACAGATTTTACTTGGGAGTGAAAGAATGTCTAAGACTAATTTATAGTGGTGGTTTTCAAGCATTTCTAGGGACTATATAAAAACCATCGTTCAACTCACATAAGCCAGGTAATTGGTCTATTTTAGATACTGTTTAACATTCTTCTAGATATTATTATGTAAGAAAAAGACATAATAAACATGAAAATAAAGAGAACAGACCAAAAAAAGCATAGGTTGTGACTCAGAATCATGTATAGGAAGAATGAAATGTAGCCCTGGTTCCAGTGGTGGGTTTAGGTAACATCTAGAAAGTCAATGAGTTATTAGTTGTATTAGTCAAGGTTCTCTAGAGGCACAAGACTAATAGGAGATGTATATATGACAAACAAGTTTAAGTTTGGGGGCTTTTCCTATGAATTTAAACTTTTCCAATGAATAAAGCAATCACAAGCACATATATTTATTTTATTTTACTTTACTTTATTTTAAAGTTCCAGGGTACATGTGCAGGATGTGCAGGTTTGTTACATAGGTAAACGTGTGCCATGGTGGTTTGCTGCACCTGTCAACCCATCACCTAAGTATTAAGCCTAGTATCCATTAGCTATTTTTCCTGATGCTCTCCTTCACCAACAGATATTTCCTCACAGGCTGTATAAAGAGAGACAAAATTAGAAGTAACATCCTTAATATATATTTGCTTTCCATATCCTTTCATTCATCTCGAGAGAATCTGATATTTTTCACCAGAATATCTTTACCAACATGGCAATGCCATGGGAAAAATACTGCAGGAATAAATTCTCTAATATATTAAAAAGAGATTAGGTATTGAATATACATGAAGACAAAGATCAAATAGTCTGAAAATGATGAAGTTTTAAGTTTAAACAAATAGTTGGTAAATGAGATTTAATGAAACATATCTGTTGGTTCAATAATTCTCAGCTTTTGGAGGTGGTCTACACGTTTACCCTCTACCATAGATTTGTATGAACTTATCATCTGTGCCATTTAGAAAGCCTCATTCCTGTATTTTGATAAACATCTACTCACGTTGGTTATAAGGAAAGTAATATAGATAAATGTCAACAGTATTGTCCTCCAAATATGGAATTATTATTCAAGGGAAACATCGACTTTTGAAAAGAGTTTCATAAAATACACATGTTTCCCCATCCATATGTAATCTGTGAATGTTATTTTTGTGGCATGTTTAGGATTTATAAAATTCTCTCATTATAATAGACTGCCAGACTCAGTCATCAAAATCTACCTTACATATTGAGTGCTCTGGCAGGAGTTATTCAGCTGGTGTTTATTCCATACTCAAGTGTTTAGATTTGAAAGAGACTATGTAAAATTGTTCCATTACTTTTAGTCATTCCCGATTGTCCCTTTGAATTTATCTAGAAAGTATTTCTGCTTTAAATAAGCAAATAAACATCGTACACAAGTTTCTCGCTGTTAAAATCCAACCTATGCAATCCGGAGAGTTTTCGTAGGCGAGACTGCTTCATGAGTCTTTTCGGATTTAAATGCAATATAGAATTGTCTTAAATCAAAAAGTAAAGAAACTGACTCAGCAGCGAAGGTATTTGGCTCATAATTGAAAATGACAACATGGTAGAGAAGTTAGGTATGTACATACTTTTCAGCCAAGTGCAAACTGCCCAACCGTGAGACAATGTATTTAGCTCCATCGGCCTCAATTTCATCAAATCCAATTGTCATTGTGAGGATCTATTTATATAATATACATAAAGTGCTACCTTGACATATAATAAATGACTCACACATATTTATACATTTCATAAGGTAACATGACTTCATATAATGCCTGTAGTCTCATTAATGGCATCTTACCAATATTAGCTTTTCACTATTGACTATGTGCCATAATTACACAAGATAATATTTTGAGCAGCTGAGTGAAGTTCTTATAGGGAAGCTCCTGAACTATCATTGTAACTTTTTTGTATATCTGAAGTTATTCCAACTTTAAAATTTTATTTTAAAAAATAGAGGAAGAAGTCTGCCTGGCTGAGTGAAAACCTGTTAGTAACTAGAAACCTGAAGACTTGAGTTCAGATTTTCCTGACTCCCCTTGGAGTCAAGTCAAAGCACTACTTGTAGCCCAAAGCTCTTGGTCTACGGGGGAGATGTTTCGTTACTAGCTCTACCTACATCAAAGGTTTGTGGTAAAATCAGTAAATGCAGTCAGCTAATCTACAACCACATCATCTATAAATATAGCCATCTATGAATGCATGGCAGCGCTATTGCATTATTTTTTATCGATCCATAATGTTTTACATATCTGGGGGACACATATGAGTATTTGTTCCATGCATAGAATGTGTAATGATCAAGTCAGGATATTTGGGGTATCCCTCACCTTGAGTATTTATCATTTTGATGTGTTGGTAACATTTCAAGTCCTCTCCTCTATCTACATTGCAATGTACAACACATTGTTACTAACTACACACCTGCAATGCACTTCACCAGCCCAGTAAATGTGGCCTGGAGTGCTGTGAAATCCACATTTGTTGGAGTTAAAATCACAACCAGGGACTTAACAAAAAGAATTCAGTCATATTACAAGTCATTGCAGGCAAATTTAATTACATTATTATAATATAATTTATATACAATATATTTAATAATGCAAATTTAGTATAATTATTATTAAAAAGGAAAAATAAGCACAAGAAAACAAATGTCTGACACATGTTTTTGGCAGAGTTCTGTCAAATTCTCGTGTGCTTTGTGAATAGTCTTTTCCCAGGAGGCAGGTAGCGGAGAACTCTCAAGACCATTAAATCCTAAAGGAAACACAGGCTTTGGCCTCAATATGACAGCTTACTTTAAAATGTATTTTAGAGGGCTGTGGATTTAGGACTAAAGGGAGTTACTCTGATCATGTTACATAAGGCATTATCACATCTGTCCTAAAATGGATATTTTAATGCTTGGCAAAGCACTGCTCTTTTGGGCTGGTTTATCTTTTTTTTTTTTTTTTTTGCGAATTGTTGATGCTTTTATATGCCATGAATAGGATTGAAAAATCTTAATGATGAAAACACCTTCTTTTGAGAAATTAGGATCACACGAAAAAAAAACAACATTAAAAAAGAAAATAGTTTTGACACTGACACAGAATTTTTAATAGAACAAGCTTTACTGCCTCATACTCGACAGCATTTAAAATAGGTTATTAAAGACAGTTTTCAATGTGCTCAAAATAGAAGCTCACAAATGACTTCACCTTTATCTACTTTCCTTGTGAGCAAACATGATTTGGAAAAAATCAATGTTTTATACCCTCCGCTGTGTAGTGACTCAAGACAGAAAGATTGAGTTCAAGTTCTGGCGATGCTTCCCGCCTTGCAGTTCCTCATAATGTTCATCAGTGACACTCCAAGAGCTACTTAATTGACTGTTGCAATCTAATTATCCACTATGGAAAACTAGGAACAATAGTATTATTAATCTCAATGATTCTCTCTGATCTCTTTACTTGATAGACTTGTACATAAGATCAACTGCCATTACAGAAACTTACATATCCTGAGATAGGACATTCAAAAAACAAATGGAAACAGAATTCTTATTGAGTCATATATGCCTCAGTTTTAGAATCCTGACTTTCTAAAATTTTCTCAAGAGCTTCTAAATGTTTGTTAAGTTTTGACTTTTGACACAGGAATTATTTATTTTGTTTCTATTTTTAAGTTATTCAATTATTGGAAAGACGACATGCCGATATGCCTTTTTTTTTTTTTTCCTTGGAGAGAGATAGGGTCTCCTTCTGTTTCCCAGGCTGGAATGTAGTGGCATGATCATAACTCACTGTAGTCTGGAACTCCTGGGCTCAAGTGATTACCCCTATCTCAGCCTCCTGAGTAGCTGGGACTACAGGTATACATCACCAAGCCCAACTAACTTTTTAAAAATTTTATAGAGATGGGGTTTTGCTATGTTGCCCAGACTGGTCTTGAAGTCCTGGCCTCAGGTGATCCTCCAATCTAAGCCTCCCTAGTCCATGGAATTATAGGCACTAGCTGCCACACCTGGCCCCATTTATCATTAAGAAAAACAGACAAGCAACAACAAAAACACTAAAACATTGATTGCAAAAGCACAAAATATATGATATAAAATAGCCAAAATGGATTGCAGATCCCTGTGTGCAGAAAAGCCTTGTAGTGAGGACTTTTTGACTTCCATGAACTGTTCTTTATGGCCCTCCTTTCCCCTCCCCTCCTCTTCCGTCCCTCCCCTCCCCTCCCCTCCCCTCCCCTGTGGATTTCCATCCTGTGGTTACAGCCTTGGCTGCTCATCAAGAAACATTCATCATCTTCTATCTGCATATCCTTGGAATTTTAGCACTTGTGGCTTCTGCCATCTCACTCAACCATCAGACTCACACCTTCAACAGACTCTTAAATGAACACAGGCTATATACCAAAGACTGTAGCGAATTAGGATGCTGCACCAGAGAAAAAAAGAAGTCACTGATGAACCACATTTCTCTGTCCACTCATTTGGGCAATGGTGGTGTATTCTGAGATGAAGAAATGGCAGATTTATAGAAGTCATGTTTTGACTGTTTTAAGTTTGAGATGGCATTTGTGAGCTGTATCAAGCAAGCAGTTAGCTCTGTGGGTGTAGGGTTCAGGGGATAGATTAACTTAGCAATTATTAGCATACACTAATTAGAAAGTTTAATTATCATCAGAAAATATGTTTCAGCCATAAGATAATATTTCACCTTATTCTATACATTCTCTACTTTGTTGCGTCTGCCTTGGTGCTGCAGTCACATCTAATTTTCAGCAGATCCGCGTATACTCATACCCAAAATCCAATGAAATAAAATAAAACAAGGTAACAACAACTGATGTGTAACATTATAGTTTAACAGGACCAAATTGCATACAACAACATAAGACCTATTAGAATTTTGCTTTTCTTTCTCCCGCCTTTCAAATGCTGCTTTTGGATTTCACATCCAAAATTAAACATCCACAGGTCAATGAGCAACACAACCTCATTACTTATTTAAAAGTAATTTTTCAAATCAGCCAGTGGAAAAGGATTATGCATTGTAGCAGAACAATGGGATGGAGGGCACAGGACACGGCTGTAATTTACGTCTCTGTTACCTAAAGTTTACAACTTTAAGCAAACCACTCGAGCCCTGTTTAACTCTTATCTCAGAGGTAAAGACACAATTGGGTTCGTAACACTTCCTGCAGCAGGATTCTCTGATGAATCCAAGCAGGTCTGAATGCACGCAAAGAAAGAAAGATTTGGGCGGGTAAAGTTACATACACAAGGGTAGTGACACCCGGATATGTGTGTGGCTACAGAGGCTAAAATCACTCCATCTCAGATGCTAATCGGCCATGTTGACGTCTGAGTAGTCCCAGTTCTGGGAGTGCCTCTAAGATTTCTACTTTATCTACTATCAGCATATACTTACTGTAAATCCTGCCCATAGGTCAAAAGAACCTTGATCACATACTTACCATAAATCCTGCCCTTATGCAAATTATAGGCTATGACCATATAGAATTCTTGCCTTTCCCTGAGGGGTCAACTTCAGTTGTCTTACACATCACTTCTGAAGCAGGTATATCCTTTCCCTATGGTATATAAGCCCTGGGTTTGTGATTAACAGTGGGGAGATCCGTCTTCTCACAGATGGCCGAGACATGGCTTCTGTTAGTAAGTCCCTATTCAATGTTTCATTCTTAGAAACTGAATTTATCAGCTTCTTCCTCCAGCCTCTCAGCTCCCTCGGCCTTTGTGGGTAGGTGTGCATAGACCTGCTCTCCTGGGACAGTAGGTATCTAGAAAGTACTAGTAATAATTCAGAAGCCAGCAGATTATATGAAGGTCTCATAACTCTGTGGAATGAGATGGAAAATTGGTTGGTAGGTAGGGAGGTACATAGGTAGGCAGGCAGGTAAACCAAATGTCAAAGTCATGTTGAAATAGCTAAATGATGATTACGGACACCCTCCAAAATGAGTCCTGATAATCTCTCACCTCGTAGAATTTATTGCTTTGTGGGATCCCCCTTCCATATTGTATTTGAGTCAGCCTGTGTGACCAATGACAAATGGAAGATGTAATAGTATGTCACTTCTGAGATTAGGTCCTAAAGTGCACTGTTCAACTAAGTAAAATAAAGAGGACACAAAAGGACGAACACTGTTTGCTGCCACCAATAAGAAATATCTAGGCTGGATGAGGTGGCTTACACCTGTAATCCCAACACTTTGGGAAGCAGAGACAAAAGGATTGTTTGAGACCAGGAGTTCAAGACAAGCCTGGGCAACATAGCAGGACTCCAAATCTATACAAAAAAAAAAGTTAAAAATTAGTTGGGCAGGGTGGCATGCACCTGTAGTCCCAGCTACTGGAGAGGCTGAGGCAGAAGGATCACTTGAGCCCAGGAATTTGAGGCTGCAGTGAACCATGATCTCACAACTGCACTCCAGCCTGGGTGACTGAATGAGAACCTGTCCAAAAAGGGAAGTATCTAGAAGAGGCAAATTTATTGAGATGAAAGTAGATTAGAGGTTACTGTGGATGTTTTAAGTTTGGATGTGAAATTTGAAAGCATTTGAAAGGTGGAAAAAACCCCACAAAATTCTAAAAGGTCTTGTGTTATTGTATGCAATTTGGTCTCATGAAATTATAATAATGTTTACACATCAGTTGTTGTTGCTTTATTTTATTTTTTCTTCTATTGCATTTTTGGTATGAGTTACACAGGTCTGCTGAAAATTAGATGTAACCAAGGCACTAAGGCATACACAACAGTAGAACACAAGCACTCCATTAGTCCTTGGTGTACGATATGTGCTCAGATAAATTCCTGCTGAAGGAATGAGTCTCATAGTCTGCATGTGATATGGTTTGGCTGTGTCCTCACCCAAATTTCTTCTTAAATTGTAGCTCCTATAATCATGGAGGAGGGTCTCTCCCACACTGTTCTTGTGATAGTGAGTAAGTCTCATGAGATCTGATGGTTTTATAAACGGCAGGTTCCCTGCACGTCTCTCTCTTCTGCTGCCATGTGAAGAAGTATGTGTTTGCTTCCCCTTCTGCCATGATTGTAAGTTTCCTGAGGCTTCCCCAGCCAGGCTGAACTGTGAGTGAATTAAACCTCTTTCCTTTATAAATTACCCAGTCTCAGGTATGTCTTTATTAGCAGAATGAGAATGGAGTAATATTGCATGAGATAACAGAACCCACATTTTCTCCAAATCAAGGGACAGACTGGGTAGGAGATTGCAAATGGTTTTTTGATGAACGACCAAGGTTGGAACTATAGAATGGAAATCCAGGGGGAACTGCAAAAAGGAAGCGTCAAAGACAGTTTATAGATATCAAAAAGTCTTGGCCACAATTTTTGTGCATGCAGTAATCTAGGACCCATGTTGGTGATTGTTTTAATACATCCCCAGGGGCTTGGGGAAATGTGGAAGGGGGAGTTATTGAATAATGGTTCCAGAGTGATGAAAAAGACTTGGAAATAGGCAGTTGGTTGTACTAGTTTGCTAAGATTGTCATGACAAAGTACCACACACTGGGCAGCTTAAATAACTGAAATTTATATTCTCATAATCCTGGAGGCTGGAAGCCCAAGATCAAGGTGTCGACAAGGCTCGTGCTTCCTGAGGCCTCTCTCCCTGGCTTGTAGACCCCATGTTCTCCCTGTGTCCTCACACAGTTGTCCCTCTGTGAGTGCCTGTATCCTAATCTTCTCTTCTTATAAGGACACCAGTCCTATTGGATTGAGATCCACTTTAGTGACCTAATTCTAACTTAATTACCTCTGTAAAGACCCTAACTCCAAATGCAGTCACATAGGAATTTAGGTGTTCAACATGCGAATTTTGGGGGGAAGCAATTCAATCCATAACAGTGGTGATGGTTCCACAACATTTTAAATGTAATGAATGCCACTGAATTGTACATCTAAAAAGGTTAAAATGGCAAATTGTATTATACACACACACCTACATGTATATATCTACATGCATATGTACATATATATAGTATAATTTGCCATTTTAATCATATTTAGGCATATGATTCATAGGTACGTAATTTCTGTATATGTATATAAAATTTCTAGATATGCTTGGACATAATTACAAGATTGATATGCATTTATATATATATAAAGCCACAATATAACATACATAGACTAGTAAATTAAAGTGTGACATTTATTTATTTTAATAAATAAATGTGACGTTTATTTATTTTAATAAATAAATGTGACGTTTATTTATTTTAATAAATAAATGTGACGTTTATTTATTTTAATAAATGAAATGTGACGTTTATTTATTTTAATAAATGAAATGTGACGTTTATTTATTTTAATAAATGAAATGTGATGTTTATTTATTTTAGTAAATAAAATATGACATTTATTCTCTCTCTCTCTCTGTTTGATCATTCTCTTTTAAGAAACCCATGCTATGGGCAGCCCTATGGAAAAAGCTACCTGGAGAAGAATTTTAGCCTCCCAAGCATCACCATAGTTGTCCTCTTGGAAGAAGATCATCCAGCTCAAGTTCAGTCTCAAATGACTGCACCCCCAGCTGACAACTGGACTGCACCAGAATCAATGAGCTGAGCTGCTCACCAAAGAAGACGTGTGAGTTTATATTTACTGCTTTGAGCCACCATATTTGGGGATTACTTGTTAGGCAGCAACTGATGACTGTTACAATGGCCATGTCTAGTCTTTCTGCATTGCTTGAAATGCCATGAACTAGACAAAGAAGGAGAAGAGTCAGCAATGGCCAATTCAAACACAGAGCTGAAGGTAGAGAGTAGAGAATTTCCTTTTTTGTGGGGGACAGAGGACACTTCGTGATGACTGTAAGTTAAATATCCCAATATTTGAGATATGTGCAATTATGAGCTTGAGAACTTTTAAAATTTAAAAGTTAGAATGAAAAGCCTAATTTGTATGTTACCTAATCCTAATAGTAAAAGATTAACTGAGTCTTGATGCATAGAAGGCATTTCCTAGCTTTATTATTTGTGCTGTCAGATGGTGTGTACACATACACAAAGCACAGCTTAAAAAATGTGTTGAAAAACAAATCTGCATGCTATGCAGAGATCATTCAAGCAATTTACATCACATCACATTCAGCTTTAATCAATTTCAATGCTTTTATGGGGGTTCTCATATTTTGCTTCTAAATGAATAAATATGTATTAATACCAACACACAAAATGCCAATGTCTTTGTCCTCTTAATCCATCCATAAGTTACAAAGATTACGTACGTAAAAAATAGATTATAGATTATAGAGGACATAGGCTTTGGGCATAGGAAATTGAGTGTTACTGACCCAGTTTTGACAGATGTGGAACAGCATGCCTCTTTGAGACAACTTCCATTTACGGAGATGCAGCTCCATCCACAGAAGTGAACATCGTGATCTAGGCACTGACTTTTCCAGAAAAGAAAGTTGAGGACCTTATTCTATTTCCATTTCCCTAGATTTGAAAGGCTTCATCAAAAGAGAGATTTATGCCACTATTAGCCATTCTGCAAGCACACACACACACAAAAACAGAGAATAATAAATTGCCTTATGAAACAGTTAATCCAGAACATGGGAAAATGTCTTTACTACTTCAGAACAAATGATACACCATATATAACCTGGTGATTAATCTTCAGAGAAGAAAGATGCAGCCTTAATTACAACAAATTTGCCATCATCTTTTCTGCACAGTGCAATGCATTCAAGCTACTACACATCTGCAACACACACACCTAGCTGCCCAAGAATTCTTACCCGAAATCATTGGTTCCTTCTATCCTCAAATCCATAAATAGGCAAGCAAACACTTTGTATGCTTCATATCCTTCTGACCTCACCTTCCGCAACCCTGGCAAGAAAATGGTCAGCTTTTCTGGCCCCTGTTGCTTAAATTGGGATCACTCAGCTATTCGCCATTTTGCACCATAAAATAACCAAACCATGGGAGTAATCACTCATTGTATTCACACGTTCCACTCACACTCCAAGAGTGAAGGCCATTGGAGGTCATTCTTAGTGCACAGTAGTACATTCTGAGGCCACCAGAAATCTAACCACTGAGAGTACTGCTAACAATTTTGCGAGTGTTTTGTTCAATAATTAACAAGATTCAATAGGCCAACATCTTTTTTTCCCCTATGATTAGAGCAAGTACAAGGTTATCACCCTAAAAAATATCATAGTCTTGCAGTTTCATGATACTCATTTTCTGGAGTTGGAGAAAGAGGACAGCTTTGAAAGAATGTTGGGAATGTAACCTAAAGTTCCGCGTCTGAGCTGAAACTGGTACTAAAAAACTATTGTTAAAGGTCTTAATAGTTGGGGTGATGACTTTATTTATTTAATTCTCCCAAAGATGATCTGTACTTTGTAAAAAGGTGGACTTGGTTCTGATGCAAATTTCTTCCTTGCTCGTTGTTATGAAACCCGACTGGGGTCCACTCACCCCGCTCAGTAAGACCAGATATCCGTTCGGAGGCTTTGTAGCAGGAGAAAGGAGGGTGTTTATTTGCAGGGCACCAAGCAAGAAGAATCAGGCAGCTCATGCTTAAGACCCAGCCTCTGCAATGGCTTGCAGGTAAGGATTTTCAAAGGTAGAGCTAAACTTCAGGAAAGCAGAAACTACAGGCAAAATAGTAAATCAATACCAGAAAGTTACATATTAGCCTTGGCCTAACATGGAAGAATATTTTGAAGTGGGGGCATACAGGTCAAAAGTAGATTAGAACATTTTCTGATTTGGAATTGGTTAAGGAGAAAAGGTTTTGTTTAAAAATTTGGGGTCAGGCCGGGTGCAGTAGTTCACTCCTATAATCCCAGCAATTTGGGAGGCCAAGGTGGGCAGATCACTTGAAGCCAGGAGTTAGAGACCAGCCTGGCCAACACAGTGAAACCCTGTCTCTACCAAAAAATACAAAAATTAGCTGGGTGTGGTGCTGCACGCCTGTAGTTCCAGCTACTCAGGAGGCTGAGGCAAGAGAATCACAGGAACCCAGGAGGCAGAGGTTGCAGTGAGCAGAGATCATGCCACTGCACTCCAGCCTAGGTGACAGAGGAACACTCTGTCTCATAAATAAATAAATAAATAAATAAATAAATAAATAAAAGTTTGGGGTTCGCAGAAAAGAATGTTAGCTGTGGCTCATGAGCATGACCTCCTCTAGGCCCCTCAAAAAAATACATAGAACAAAGAACAGGCAGTCAGAGTTCAGTCTTTAGCTCCCCATACCTGAGGTCTATATGCCAGGAGATCTGTTTGGTGACGGTCCAGATATCTGAAAAAAAAACATCTCAGGGATATATGCTAAGATATTATCTTTAGTTTTTCTGAAGAAATCAAACATCATGTGATTCTAACTTCCTTGGCTATTGTTTTAGGCTGCTATTGAGATGGGAGAGTTCCCTTGACCCCTTTGCAGGACTTGCTGTCATAGCACTGGTGGGAGTGTAGTAGTGAGGACACCAGAGGTCACTCTCGTGGCCATCTTGTTTTTGGTGGGATTTGGCTGGCTTCTTTACTGCACCCTGTTTTATCTGCAAGGTCTTTATGGCCTGTGTCTTGTGCTGACCTCCTAACTCATCCTGTGACTTAGAATGCCTTAACCATCTGGGAATGCAGCCCAGTAGATTTTAGCCTCATTTTACCCAGCCTCTATACAAGACAGAGTTGCTCTGGTTCAAATGCCTCTGACAAGAGCTTACAAGTCATAGGTGGATTCATAGATTTTCTGATTAGCGATTGGTTGAAAGATTTAAGTCTGGTCTAAATACCTGAAGTTAGTAGAAATAAATGTTTGAGTTCAGATAAGAGGAATTGTGGAAACCAAGATTGTTATTACGTAGATGAAACCTCATTGGCAACAGCCCTCAGAGAGAATAGATGGTGAATGTCTCTTTTCAGACTTGAAAGGTGTCAGACTCACTCATTTAATCTCTCCTAGATACAGGAAAGACCTAGAAAGGGAAGGCCTGGTTGCATTCATGGAGATTGTCTATAGATGCAAATTGCACACACACACACACACACGCACGCACCGCCACAAGAGATGGCTTTGCTAGGGCATTTCAAAATATGTCAAGTAAATTATTTTTGGTGGTAAAATATTTTGACTTTCTCCTTTTGGGGTCTGCTGTCTGTCATATGATGCTATATCTTGGCATTTGGTATCTTATTCCACAAAGCATCTGTTTTATCAGTCTTATGGTTTCTAGTTTTACGTTAACGTTGGTCAGTTTTGCCTAAACTCCAAAAAGGAGCTTAACACTTCCACCTCGCCCCGGTGATGGCTGAGAATTCAGCTTTTCAGGTTTCTCTTGGGACTCTTGGGCAAAAGGGGGACCCATTCCGTTATTTGGGGGGCTCAAGGTTATATTTTTAGTTTACAAGGCTAAACTGATATAATAGCGTGTCTAATGTAGTGTGTCACTGGGCACACAGCCCAGAAGATGCTACAACCAATTTCCATTCTTGAATTAAGTCATGGACTTTCTCAATGTTCACAAAAATTACTTTAAAGCAAAATTATGGGGTCACTTGAGGATTTGTTTTTGAAGAAGCAGAGAATCCTGATCTATTTTGTTCCATGACTCATCCACAGACATCTCATGCTGGGAGAAGACTGCTGGGGGTGTCTGTCTCTCCCCAGCTTTTTCTGCATTCAAAGCTAATAACTGGAATGTTAGAGCAGGTAGTCAGGCAGACATGAGCAGAGCAAGAGAGCCCCTGCCCTGACCAAGGAATGTCAGGTGACCATCAGGTGATAGCAGGCAGTTGCTAAGTTGTCTGCCTAAAATAATAATTGGTCACAGCTGGCACCAGGGAAAGACAGTCTACCAATAGATTTCTTTTTAAACCCTGAAACTATTGATCAGCAACTTCCCAGTAAGTTCTCAGGGGTTTGATGAGTGGGCTCAAGCATGCACATTAAGAGGCAGAATGGCAGAGTTGAACTGGTGTTTGACCTTCCTTTAGGAACACTCGACTGGTAAGGGGAAAACGCCTCAAGTGAGCATGCATACAACTCCAGTAAACACACTGTGCATGCAGCCCCTGCCGAGTACTGGCAGCCAACTGTGCATGTGGACAGCCCACCCCAAGGGAAGAATCAGGGCAGAAGGAATGCGAGACCCCAGAAGTATGTCCATGTATAAAATCCCAAGTCGAAGGTCAAACCGTGCACTTGGATCTCTCAAGTCTTCCACTTGGCCCTCTTACAAGTGTACTTTACTTCCTGTTGTTCCTGCTCTAAACTTTTTAATAAACTTTCACTCTTGCTCTAAAACTTGACTTAGTCTCTCCCTCTGCCTCATGCTCCTTGGTCAAATTCTTTCTTCTGAAGAGACAAGAATTGAGGTTGCTGCAGACCCGTACGGATTTGCAGCTACTAACAGGATGACTGATGTCAATAAAACTCTAATTGAGCAGACTGATTGCTGTGCATAGTGAGTGCTTGAGAAGAAAAACAAAAAATCCTTGACTACTAAGGTTCGTGCTGGAATCAATAGGAATATTAAGATTTTACTGTGCTGTAGTTGTGGGTTTGAGGAGTATGCTGCTTACAGATTTGGAAACGAGAATATTAGAGAAAACCAATAAAGATCACAGACAATGCTGAATGTCCAACCTCAGATGGGAAAGAGGGGGAGACAGAACTGAATACAAAGGAAGCATAGCCATGTGTTCCCTCTTTGCTTCTTTCTCTGCAAATGGGAGCCACTCTGAGACACAGCTTTGCAAATGGGAACCAAGTGGAGAGAGAGAGAGCGGGTCCAGCCTTAGGGATGAGCCTGTAAGAAATGATAGCTGGATTTGAGGAGGCTCAAGTGTCATTTTCTAAACTGGCCTGGGAGTGGATATTTAACCCGTACATTGGAAGAAAAAAATTAGGCAGAGGTGTTAGTAATTGACAGATTGCCCTCAGGAGCCCCAGGAAAAAGAAGACAAGGGCAGCTATTTTATAAATTCCCACTCTCTGACCTGTCTTCTGGAATCTACCATCTACCACCCTCATGCCTCTTTTTCTTGAATTCTCTGATACTGAATTTTAAATGTCAAATCATCTAGCTTCTCTCTTTTAAAATTTTCTTCCATTCAAATATATCAGCTAACCACCAGCATTGTGCCCATGTGGTTATCTGATTGCAATACTTTATGTTATTTTTGTGGATATTGTCAATGCCTACGCTTTCCAGCAGGGTCATATTTTATCTCTAATGCTTAAAACTTTGAGGGGTACACGAAAGAGAGATCTATTGGGAGCTAGTGGGAGTTTTTCATTTTTCACACTGGGCATTTCTATAAATTCATATTTCTGCATCTCCTTATTTTGTTAGGGAGTGATGTATGGTCCATCCTCATCATTTATGAATTCTGTAGTTGCAAATTTGCCTGCCAGATAACATTTTTTTTTTCTCCCCCGTCAATGCTGGTGGTGCTTTTGCAGTCAGTTATGGACATGAACAGAGTGGTCAGAAATCTGAGTCTCCTGATACGAAGTTTCCCATCTGAGGTTAAACAAGGCAACGTGTTGTCTTCTTTCAGCCTTCGTCCTGCAAGCAAGTGTACTTCTTAAAGTCTACTCAGTGCCACATTCATTTTTTTGCATGTTCGTGCTTTTTGTTGGTGATGTTACTATTTAAAATGGCACTGAAGTGGAGGCTTCAGTGTCTTCGTGTGTCCCTAAGCACAAGAAGGTGTTACTGAAAGAAACATCAGGGGTTCAGCGTTAGGTCAGTATCTCATTGCACAGAAGGCCAGTCACTGAGACAATGAGTATCGCCAGGGAAGAAGGCTTCATTCAGGTGACATCAGACAAGGAGATGGGAGATAAGTCTCAAATCCATCTCCTCAGCTAACTAAAATTGGGGTTCATAAAGCAGGCAAACAATACAGCCATAAGTGGAAAACAGGAATTAGGCAGAGGTAAGGAAAAGGAGTTTGTCAACAGGAAGCAGATGGTCAGTTAGGCAGTCTGCCTTCTCTTTGTCTGGATGCAGTGATCTGGTGATACTATCTGGGAGGCCTGATGGTGAGTTTCCTGAGAGAGAAGCTCAGTTAAGAGAATTGTAAGTTTTAAGCCTTAAGGCCGGGAGGGTCAATTTCTGTGTTTATTCAGAGATAACGTGTGTTAGGTAAGCTTTGCTCAGGCATGAGTTATAGTGCTGCTGGCCATGAGTTCAATGTAAATGAGTCGGAAATATATTATAGATTAAATAAGGTGTCTTTAAACAGAAATACACATAAAACAAGGTTATATGTTGCTCCACTGATGAAAATGTTGTGACTAGAGTCTCACAGAAACTCAACTCTGTATTTCCCCAGGAAAACCTATTTAGCAGTGGCTAGTTCATTGTCCATGGTGAATTTCTACAACAGCAGTGTTGTGAATGATGACAAATTGACTGTCTTTTGATGTATGAAGGTTTACAACCTACAAGGCATTCTTCCACATAAAATCTCACCTAGTGAATTATGAGTACTGAAGTCACATGCACCACCCCTCAGTGTTCAGGGGTTTCTGGACCCAAACAGTAAATAAAATAAACAAGAACTCCTGGTAGCATGTGGCTGTAGTGAACTGCCAACATCCACCCTAAAGAAGTGGTTGCTGGTTTTTGAGTTCTCTCACCTTCTTACACCAAATCCTTACACCATTCCCTGTGATGGTCAGACTTCTAACATAGCCCCTGATGAATTCACTTTCCTGATATTGATGCCCCAGGAAAGCATCGTCTTCAATAGACATCTATGATGTCACATCAGTGCTTAAGTTGTCCAAGATGGTGACATGGATACCATAATAAACTAACTCCATTTCTTGTCATATGACTGCTAGTAGCTTTTAAATCTCACTCATCCCTCTTCCCTTCTGCCGCACGTTTGAACATCTAAAAAATCATTGTATCTAAAAAGTCATCAATATTTATATTTAGATTTAGGATGCCCCACATCACAATAAATACCTTAATAAATTCCACTGTGTCTATGTTGAAAGCAAACCTTACTGAACTTCCATTTTTACCATGACTGCCACCATCTGCCTGGACAACCTCAGAACCTTCTCACGCATCTTTGCTGCCTCTACCCTTAGCCCACCACAATCTATTATCCACACAACATCTAAGGATCTTTTCCTCTTTAAAACCATTCAAATATTTTTATATTATTGTTAGAACAAGCTTCAAAGTACGTATGGCCTCCAAGGACCAGTGCAATGAGAACTCACTTGTACCTCTCTCACCTGAAATTGATTCAGTCTTTTGTTCATGCACTGAACCACACTATGTCAGCTCCTCCAGCTGAGCAAGTCCTCTACCTTCTCACGGCGTTCACACATGTTTCAACCCTGTGTGTGGAACAGCCTCCAGAAGCAGCCACCGTGCTGATCATCACCTCTGTCTTAGTACATTTGCATTGTTATAACAAAATACCTTAGGCTGGGTGGTTTGTAGACAATGGACATTTATCTCTCACAGTTCTGGAGGTGGGAAGTACAAGCTTAAGGCACAGTGGATTTTGTGCCTGGTGAAGACCCGCTTCCTGGTACATAGATGGCGCCTTCTTGCTGTGTCCACACATAGTGGAAGGTGCAAGGGAGCTCTCTGAGGTCCCCTTTGTAAAAGCACTCATCCCATTCACAAGCAGTGCCCCTTCATGACCTAATCACCTCCCACAGACCCCACCTCCTAATGCTGTCACCTTGGAGATTGGGATTTCAACATAGGAATTTGAGGGGCACACCGAGATTCAGATCACAGCACCCTCCTACACACATACACACACACAGATGCTTACATGAACACAAACTTTTTTTACATGGCTGGTACCTGCTCTCTCTAAGAGTCTCAGTCTTTTTTTTTTTTTTTTTTTTTTTTGAGAGGGAGGCTTGCTCTGTCGCCCAGGCTCGAGTACAGTGGCGTGATCTCGGCTCACTCCAAGCCCTACCTCCCGGGTTCACACCATTCTCCTGCCTCAGCCTCCCAAGTAGCTGGGACTATAGGCGCCCGCCACCACGCCTGGCTGATTTTTTTGTATTTTTAGTAGAGACGGGGTTTCACTGTGGTAGCCAGGATGGTTTCGATCTCCTGACCTCATGATCTGCCCGCCTCGGCCTCCCAAAGTGCTGGGATTACAGGCGTGAGCCACCGGGCCCGGCCATTACAGACTAGTATGTCTAGAAATGTTTAAAAGTTCAAAGAAATGGATGCCTGCATTTTCTGTATCTACTTCAAAAGTGATCCCAGCTTGTTCAACATTTCCAAAAGTAATACTTCCTGACAGTGTTTCAAAATGAACTGGGTTTGTGGAAATCAGACCTGTTTTATGTCAGACACCTGCAGTTTCTCAGCACTAAAAACAGCACCTCCCTTAAGAGAATTCTGAACTTCACAGTAAACTTTGCTGAATAACGTTTTATGGTAGGATTGCAGTTTCTCAATACTAAAATTCTTTTGTTCTCCTGCTTATAGTCCACACCTTCCATACCACGATGCAATTAAGAGTCTTGTAAATTATTATTATGCTTAGAATAAATAGAATAAAATCGGTTTTACTCATGGACATCTGCAAAGTGAAATTCTATATATCACAATTACTTATACTTTATTAAGTTCATTATTGAATTCTTCGAACCTTTTAGATTTTTTTCATAAAAACTTACCACCAAACTGAATATAATTTGTAGCTGAATCAGAAATCAGAGGCCTCTTTCTAATCTTTAGGCGTCCTTGAAGGTCAGCCTTGTTAAATGCTATGACACCATGTCAGATAGAAAAGATGTTTCCTTCTCTACCCCTTAAGCCACAATCTGATCTATTATTGACCATTTATTCTGTGAGCAATTCGTAGGCATGTGGAACTCCAAAGAGTGTCAACTTTGAAAAAAGAAAAAGACAGACACACACACACATTTATTTGGGGTCTACCTGATGATGTTCTTGGAATTTATTTAACACCAGACTTTGGACAACGTGATGAATCTATACTGTACAATAGGCTTCTTTTTGTGGGGGAGTCATGGCTTGGCATCCCAATGAATGAAGCCTTCCGCTAAGTCAGCCTTCATGTACAATTTACGCTTTAAATAGGGGCATTCACAAGACTGACTGCCGTACAAGCTTGTGGTCTTTGCTTCTCCTGAGAAACGCAATCCCTGAAGCTCACATCATAGGCTTAGCTTTCAAGGAGCAAATGTTAGAGTACCAGCCCCGTCTTCTTCCCTGCCATAAGGCTACGTAAATGACAGTAGTGTAGGAAGACAAACAAATGTGTTAATTTGTTGAAGGGCCCTTCACCATTAGTCCAAATTTTAAAGCAGATACATTTCAAATAAAATAAAATAGGAATAAATAAATGTGTTCACACGGTATTAAGTGCACATGCATTACTTTCTTTCCAGGAATTGCAATAGTGCTTTTCCAGTCATTTTATTTTGAGAACATTCAAATGTACAGAAATAAAGAGCAAGTACTATAATAACACCAAATCCTCTGCCCTAGACTGAACAATTCTTAATATTTTGTGATACTGTATTTGCTTCAACTGTATATGAAATGTTTTGATACACAGTTGATCTATAGGATATCAGAATATATCCTGATACAGGATATCAAATGAAAGGCTATGTGGTGGTTTTTCGCTTGTTTGTTTGTTTTTGAGACAGAGTCTTCCTCTGTCACCCAGGCTGGAGTGCACTGGCGCAATCTATGCTCGCTGCAACCTCTGCCTCCCGGGTTCAAGCGATTCTCGTGCCTCAGCCTCCCGAGTAGCTAGGACTACAGGTGTGAGCCACCACGCCTGCCTAATTTTTGTATCTGTAGTAGATTTTAGTAGAGATGAGGTTTCACCAGGTTGGCCAGGCTGGTCTCAAACTCCTGACCTCAAGTGATCCACCCACCTTGGTTTCCCAAAGAGCTGAGATGACAGGTATGAGCCGTCCAAGGCTACATGTTTTGATGCACGTAAGAATTTCAACATCCTTTCTAGACAATGTCTAATTCTAAGTCTGAATCTCAACTATGCAATTCTAGTTGTATTCTTGTGAGTAAATAATAATTCCAAGTATCTAGTACACAGTTAAATTGCATTTTTTGGCACCAAAATATACTTGATTTTTGATTGATGGAACTCAGAATTGAATAAAGAATGAGCCATGAATCTGCATTTTTTTAAAGAAATTAAGGGTAAAGCCGAATGCTTTTTATTACAAAGTCTTTTTATAACATTATGTTGTACATTTTTAAATCCAGTATTAATAATGACATACAGGCATATTAAAGAATAAATTGGGAGAATAAATATAAGATTAATTATTTATTCTAATAATAGTAGATCTCTAAAATCAACTAACAACAATAGTATTTTCAAGTGTTACCTTTGTTTTAAGTATCACCTTTATCTAGTGTAATTGGGTTATTTTCTAAATAAATATTTCCTTTATTTTGTTCTTCTTTAAATATTCTCCACTTACAATTTTGCTCCCACTTTCTTATTCATTTTTCTGAGTATGCTTATGCCAATTGTATACATCTCATACTTATTCCTGTCAATATTTAGAGCTTTCTACCACTTATTTAACATTTTTTCATCTAGACTATAAATGCAGAACTCTCTTTGTTATCTCAATAACAAAGATGATTTTTGTTTAGTGAACACAAATGCTAGAAACTGGGTGGAAATTAGCACTTAAGGTCCATACGAGAAAAGCACAATATGACATTCTTGCAAGGCAGTTAGTCTGCAGTATAATTATCTTTTTATTTTTTTTCTTTTGAGACAGGGTCTTGCTCTGCCATCCAGGCTGGAGTGCAGCGGTGCAATCATAGCCCACTTCAGCCTCGACTTCTTAGGCTCAAGCAATCCTCCCACCTCAGCTTCCAGAGTAGCTGGGATTACAGGCATGCGCCACCACATCTGTCTAATTGTCTGCATTTTTAGTAGAGACAGGGTTTTGCCATGTTGCCCAGGCTGGAATTATTTTAACATACTATGCTGTTTACGAATGGACAGCCACCTACTCAGTGATCTAAGCATATAGCTAAAGTAGAAAACCAACTAGTGAACAACAGCTTCCAAAAGAGATGTTAGAAGCAATTTCCAAATTTTCCTTACATGCAGATTCCACCTCATGTTTGTAGGGTCACTTTCCACTACACTATATCCTTCCTAGCTGCTGATTACTTACTCCTCTAATACTGAAGACAAAAAATGCCCAAAATACACTGCATTCTGATCCTTATCCCTACCTGTGGGTTCTGAAATAGAGCACTCTGTCAGATAACCAAGGGGAAAAAATAACGATGCCAAATAAATCTTTACCTGCCTCCAAATCTTTGCCCATTAGACTGATTTTAGTATTATGAGGGCTGAACCCTGTATTATTTACACTTTCTCCTTTTATTAAATTTTCTTTTTATTGAGGTAAAATATGCATACGTGATTGACCATCTTTACCATTTTTTGTGCACAGTTCAGTGGCAATAAACCTATTTATATTCTTTTTCTTCTCTCCACCCTCCCCTCCCCCAGCCCCTTTCATGCCTCTGCTAACCACCAATGTGCTCTGTCTTCACGAGATCCATTTTTAAAACTCCCATATGTGAGTGATAATGTGATGTTTGTCTTTCTGTGCTTGGCTTATTTCATTTAACATAATGATATTCAGTTCTGTCCATGTTGCTGCAAATGACGGGGACTTTGTTCATTTTTATGGCTGAATGTTCCATCATGTGTATATGTACCACATTTTCTGTATCATTCGTCTGTTGATAGGCACTTAGGTTGACTCCACATTTTCACTATTGTGAATAGTGCTGCAACAAACATGGGAGTGCAGATATCTCTTTGATATAATGATTTCCTTTACTTTGGATATACAACCAGTAGTAGAATTGCTGGATCATATGGAAGTTCTGTTTTTTTTTTTTTTCTTTAAGAGTCAAGGTCTTGCTCTGTTGTCCAGACTGGAGTGCAGTGGTGTGATCATAGCTCACTGCAGCCTTGAATTCCTGGGCTCAAGCAATCCTTTTGCTTCAGCCTCCCAAGTAGCTGGGACTACAGGTACACACCACCATGCCCGGCTTATTTTAAGTTCTTTTGAGGAACTTCCACACATTTTCCCTAGAGGCTATACTAATTTACACTCCCACCGACAGTATGAAAGCGTTCCCCTTTCTCTTTATCCTCACCAGCATTCATTATTGCCTATCATTTTGATAAATGCCATTTTAACTGGGGTGAGATAATATTGCATTGTGGCTTTGATTTGCATTTCTCTGATGACTAGTGATGCTGAGCATGTTTTTGTACACTGTTGGCCATTTGTATGTATTCTTCTGAGAAATATCTGTTAGGGTTTTCTGCTCCTTTTCAGCCTCCTGAGTAGCTGAGATTACAGGCATGTGCCACCACTCCCAGCTAAGTTTTGTATTTTTAGTAGAAACAGGGCTTCACCATGTTGGCCAGGCTGGTCTCGAACTCCTGACCTCAGATGATCCACCCACCTTGCCCTCCCAAAGTGCTGGGATTACAGGCGTGAGCCACTGCACCCAGCCCCTTTCACTTTTGTTGGCTGCCTGGGTGCTCTGCAGATAGCAGGGATCTTGTACTCAGTTATCAAGTTGAAGAATGCAAACCCTTCAGGCAAAGACACAGCAGTGTCACTGAGCTCTCGATGTGCTGTTTGTCTCATGTCAAGGAAGTTTGAGCAGACCAAAACAGCTTGCACGTCTACTTTACTCCCTACACCTAGAATGCTCCACAGACCCATGCAGTACGTGCTCAAAAAAAATTTAAGAAATGAATTTAGGAAGGAATAAGGAATGAATGATAAATGAATTGTATCTTTCCTGACATACGAATTTTTTTCTTCCATAATAACTTGACATAAGGATTCTTTTTTATTTTTTTAATCTACTTCCAAATGGGCACTTGCATATAGTGCCTTTTGATGTCTGCTTTTATGTTTTTCTCCAGCTCCCAGCTACTTACTGCCTTTGTACCAATCTTTTGTCTCCATGAAATACCTTCTTTTCTCCCTCATCAACTTGAACGTCTTGAAGGGCTTTTATGCACAACTATCCAAAATACTTTCACAAATTTACAAAATCCTGCAAAATGTTTTAATCAATTGATACCAACCCAATAGTCCTATAGACAATTGTTTTGTTGTTTGGTTTTTGTGTAGGTTTGTTTTTGTTTTTGTTTTTTGATACATATAGAAATGGGCACTTCTAGTCTTAAAGCACCTTGAATCTTACATTTGTTTTATCTGCGTTCCTTCCTCAGGAAATGACCCTCAGGGCTCTCAAAAATTATCAAAGAACAAAACCTCACCAGGTTACCACATCCAGACAATGAGATGCCAGACCCCTCATTCTTCATGATTGCTTTCTTACCACTCCCTAATTCCCAATTTCTTAACCAATCACCTACCTCCTGTTGAATACTCCTCTTCCTTACCCCTCCCTAATTCCTGTTTTCTCACACACAGTTACATTTCTTCCCTGCTATTATATATGATCCCTAAGTTGAGTCAGTTAGGGAGATAGATTTCAGACTGATCTTCCATCTCCTCGACTGCAGCACCTGATTTAAGCCTTCTTCCATGGCAATACTCGTTGTCTCAATGATTGCCTTTCGTGTGGCAAGCAGGAGGACCTAGACTGAACCCCTGGCATTTCAATAACAGAAAGACAGCAGCTATTTTAGTAATCAGGTGGTAGGAGAAAAAAAAAAAAACTTTGCAGTTATCCCACATAGTTACTATGTGAAGTTGAGTTAAATTTCTCCTAATGATACAGACAGGGGGCAGGAGAAAATTCCCCCACAAAGGCCCCCACCCTCAAGCCTGGAAACCTGTGGCCCTAAATGGAAACAGACATTCTTATTTCCACGCCCAAATGTTGCCTCTTCCAAGACCACTCTGGCCCACCATGTCCCCATCCTCTATCCAGATAAACCCCAAGCCCCAGGCTCCATAGGCAGAAGAGCAGCAGAGTGGAAGAGTAACAAAGTGGTGCAACAGAGAAGGAGAGAATAGAGGAAGCATCTGAACATCGACAGGAGTTTGGCTGGAGGCAGTTGGAGAGGAAACTGGCCATGGTACAGACGAACTCCAGGGGAAACTCCAGGATCATCTTCCCACTCCATCCCCTCTCCAGCTCCCCATCCCACTGAGAGTCACTTCCATCACCAAATAAAATCCCCACATTCACCATCCTTCAAATCCAAGTAACTTCATTCTTCCTGGACACCAGACAAGAATTCAGGACCTACTGGGTGCGGGAACCCAAAAGGGTTGTCACACTAACTTTTCACTGAGCTGTTTAGCACTTAAGCCATCCCCAGGCAGCAGGGCTAAAGGAACACTGTAACACCCCTAGGCACCATCATGGAGCCAGAGCCCAGGTGCACTCGTCCTGGCTCCTGCACCTGCTCACCTGCATGCTCTTCCTCCTGTAAAGGGTTTGAATATGCAGTGGCAGAGTAAGCAAGTCACAATCCCGTCGCAAGTCCTGTGAGGGGGTCAGGGAACTCTCCCATCTCACTAAGAAAAGCTGTAGACATTTTTGTGCATTTGTGCATGTACTAGTTGATTTACTCAGTATTTATTTTATGAGCAATGAATATCCCAGGAAGGGTACTGAGAATATGTTGGCATTAAACAAAACAAAGGGAGATCCATACCTTGGAGGGGTTTATGTTTTAGTAGAAGAGACACACAATGGCAAATATATCATATGAACTAAGTAGTATTTTATAAGATGACAAATGTTATGAAATGGTTAATGTAGACCAGGTTGGCTCTGGTGGGGGGCAGGTGATGGTGAGGGTAGAGGTTATGTGATGCAATTTTAACCAAGATCAAAAGGTATAAAAGGAATGTGTCACAGAGATGCCAGCACATGAACAAAGACTTGACAGAGATAAGACAGTGAGCAACAGAGAGAGAGACCTGAGCAAAAAGCCTTCTCTACCGCAGTGGAAATGAAACCAGGCCCCTTAGGATTTCTATACCTAGCATTTTTAGTGACCGGAATCATGAAAATTCTGCTTCAGCTCTTGCTTGCTTGCACAAGTTAACTACTCAGTTTTTGCCCATCATCCCTTGTTCCTGCAGTACAACGATAAACTGCTGATGTACTGTTTCTTTGTCAAGCAGGAGAAGGTCACGTGAGGGTCATTAAAAAGTTTGCAGAATGAATGAATGCCTTGAAGGACGTTGCGACCAGCTGCTGATACCCAGGAGTCTGGTTGCTCAAGATGTTACCTGAGAATAAAGAAACGCAGACTTTTCCTCCTCACTTCCCTGAAACTGCTTCTCCTTTACTCCTTAGCTACCTAAAAACTCACTGCTTCCTCTTTTTGTTAAGATGGATTTGAGACATCTTGCTCTCCCGACTTCTTGCTTTGACCAAATTGAATAAATGTTGTTTGATCTCCAAGCGCCAATGTCTCAGTGCTTGGCTGTAGCTGCATGAGCCTGAATTTAGGGTTCCATAGGAGGAACATCCAGTGAGGATACCTCAAAGTAGAGTGAACCTGGAGCTTCCTGCAAAGCAAGGTAACTTCTGGCTGGAAGGCAGAGAAGCAAGGGAAATCTGAGGTAAGGACTCAATGTGAGATGGTGCCAGATATCGTAAAGTTTTGATGCCGACTGAGTTGGGGGACTATTGGAGAGCATTGTGCAAAGGACTTATCCTCTGCTGAATGGGTGGAGCGTGTTGGAAGTGTGCCCAAGAGTAAGGATCAAGGATGCTTGCGTAAATTCACAGGGAAGAAAAAGGATGGTTCTGAGTAGGAGGAGCTGTGGTGTTTGCTCAGAAGTAGTATCTGCCTCTGGATATATTTTGAAGGTTGGGTCAAAAGGATCCATCAAACAAATTAGAAACAGGATATAAAAGAAAAAGAGAAGACAGGAAGATCGCCACAGTTTGAGAAACCCTATGAACAGTTTCAAGAGCTCACAGCCAAACTCAAAGCCTGCAGTTGTATAACTCTCTGTATGCGGATCTCTTTGAAACCAATAGTTTTGAAAGATGAAGGAATTTGGTTTTCTAAAATACTAGTGGCTTCAATCACAGGTATCACTGACGTTTTGTGTGTGTGTGTGTATTTGTGTGTTTTGTCAGCTTAAATAAAGGTGTTTTGCTTTAAAGCCAAATGATTTTTTCCTCTGGATTTCAGGGTTGTACTTTAAAATTTCTCTTCAGTGGTATTGTAGAGCAGTTTCATACAAAGATTCATGCAAACAATGCTCTTTATGATTTAATTAAATTTAAACAAAAATAGCAGTGGAGATTCTCAAGATAAATTTAGATGTGTACTTGGGGTATTTGAGAGGCAAATTGACTTTTTACTAATTCTTGAAAATGTGCACATACACCGTTCTGAAAAAAAAGACAGGTTAGCATTATTTTGGTTCTGTTTTTCTTCTAAAACTAAAATTCCTATTTAAAATTATATCTGGAAATTTACTAATGTGGCAGAACCTATTTATTCTAGTGCTACAGGTAAAATGCTTATAAATAAGCAGATTAAGTAAAAATACATCACAAAACTAGTGGGTAATAAGAGGCAAACAACAATAACAGAATTATATTATTATTATTACAGATGGGGTCTTGCTCTGTTGCACAGTTAGGAGTGCAGTGGTATGATCATGGATCACCAAAGCTTTGACCTCCTGGGCTCAAGTGATCCTCCCACTCAGCCTCCTCAGTAGTTGAGACTACAGGTGTGCTCAACTCTGGGCTATATTTTTAAATTATTTTGCAGAGATGGGGGTCTCACTAGGTTGCCCAGGCTGGTCTTGAACTCACGGCCTCAAGCAATCCTCCTGACTTGGGCTTCTAAAGTGCTGGGATTACAGGCATGGGCCACCATGCCTGGCCGGAATGAGATTAAAAACCTCTAGCTGAAAAAAACAATGCATGCAAGTTGAATAAATCTTTCTTTGTTTGTTTCTAAAAGGACTGCTCTCCAATAACTTTGAAATAATATTTTTATTTTAACTGAAACCAAATCAATATGAGTGAAATGAAAATAAAGCAATTCATCTGGATAAGACAAAAACAATCAAAAAAATCCCAGAAAATTCTATTGACTTTGTAATCTGTTTTTCTAATATGAAAGGAAGTATTCACGCACAGTTGTCAGTATTGGAAAGGATCTGCCGGAGAAATTACGACGAATTCATGGTGTCAGAGGCATTTGAACCAGAGCAACTTCATCTTACATCGGGGCTGGGTAAAATAAGGCTGAGATCTACTTAGCTGCATTATGAGGAGGTTAGGCATTCTAAGTCGCAGGATGAGATAACAGGTCAGCACAAGATACAGGTCAAAGACCTTGCTGATAAAACAGGATGTGGTAAGGAAGCTGGCCAAAACCCACCAAAACCAAAACGGCAATGACAGTGACCTCTGCTCATCCTCACAGCTCATTAGATGCAAATGACAATGCATTAGGGTGCTAAAAGACACTCTCACCAGTGCCATGACAGTTTACAGGCGCCATGGCAACATCAGGAAGTTACTCTATGTGGTCTAAAAAGGGGAGGAACCCTCAGTTCCAGAAATTGCCCACCCCTTTCCTGGAAAATTTATGAAGAATTCACTTCTTGTTTGGCATATGAGCAAGAAATAACTATAAGTGTTGCAGGACTTTTCCTCAGTTCAGCTAAAGATGGGGTCCTTGTGCATCCCGTGGCTACCAAAATTTAGGCTTGCACACGGTTTGAAGCGTGAGTGAAGCAGGGTTTTATTGGGTGAAAAAGGAAAAAAAAGGGGAAAACAGGGATCCTCCACAAGGCCAGAGTCCCTGCTAGAGCGCTTCCCGCCTGCAGCTTGAATCCCAGGTTTCACACAGGAAGAGGAGGAGCCAGGTTCCTCCCTCCTGCAAACTTGTGAATTTCCCCAGGCTCCACCTCGGAGCCCACCAGTGGGCAACCTGGTTGGAGTTTCTCCAGGGACCTCCTCCCACCTGACTGTTTCATAAGTATCCTTAGTCCAGCAGCGCAAGGCACTGCCCTGCCTATGGAGTAGCCATTCTTTTACTCCTTTACTTTCTTAATAATTGCTTTTACTTTACTCTGTGGACTTACCCCAAATTCTTTCTTGCACGAGATTCAAGAACCCTCTTTTGGGGTCTGAATTTGGGCCTCTTTCCAGTAACACTAGCAATGAGTCAAACACAGTGATGAGGGCCTCTTTTTAATATTCCAATCAGGGTCTCTCTGAGTTTTCAGTGTCCTGCAAAGAATGTGAAAACATAGTTAAAATACATGTTCCTCTTCAAATATTGAGTGAATTTTAAAAATTATAGATTAAAAAATTGCCCATAAAGATAAACACATGTACGGTGCATGGTTTGTTTCCCAAAATAAAGATTGTGTTTTATTTTGGATGTGGAATTGGCACTTTTAAAATTTACAATGTATATCACTTTAATTTCATCATACCACTACAAATTCTTCTATCACATGATTTTTAATAGTGCAAATTAGTCCATTCAGGGTATAAACCAAATTTGGGGGAATTTAGTTAGTATATCAGGCAAAATGCAATCACAGAAGCCGACCCAGGGGTCTATTCTTACGCAGTGTTGAGAGCTGATTAACAAACTCTATAAGACTATCATTTTTATGTCAGATGCTGGCTTTCCAAGTCTACAGAACAAGCAGTTGAAAAGAGCAGAGGACCATGAAATGTGTGAGAGCAAGAACAAGTAGCAATACACAAACACAGGTCTATACAATGTAGCACCACTTAACTCATTCACAATATTGGAACAGTAATAGGACCTAACCCATAGGATCCTTACAAAGATGAAATGGGTTGTTACAGGTGAAGCCCTTAAAAAGAGAATTGATACACACCACAAACTCAATAAAAGTTATTTCCACTTCAGTACAAGTAGTTGTAGTGTAACCAAACCACCTTTGTGAAAATTGTATCAGTGAGAAAATATTATAACAGTAAGCTAAGCTAACCCACCCCCTATCTTGCCTTCCCCTTAATTATTCCTGAGCTATTGGGCCAAGCTAACTTTGGAAGACATTGAAGCTGTAGTTTAAATGACAACAGGCCTTGCCCCCAAACTCAACCGTTTTTATAAAGCTAATGGAGGCCACTAGGCTGGGCAGACATAAGCAATTTTCAGCTATTATTCCCAATTACTCCTGCAAATAACACCACTATTGTAGATTGGCCTTTTGAGGTATCTTTCGAGGTTTTTTGCATGTCTGACGCCCACGGCTCCCCCTGGACCCCTATGGCTCCACCTGGACTGCCAACCCTGCTCCTGTAGCCCCATCCAGAAGCGATTCAACCCACAGTAGGACAGCTTGGATACCCTATGAGTTCATCTCCCCCCCAACCAATCAGCGGCAAGCGCCTATTACCTGGCCACCCCCACCCCTTCCCCCAAACTGCCTTTGAAAAACCCCTAACCTAAGAGCTTTGGACGAGATGATTTGGCTAGGAACTCCATCTTCCACTTGGCGTGGCTGGCCTCATGTCTGTTAAACTCTTTCTCTACACAGTGCAGTGGTCTTTATGCAGTGGGCAGCAAGAACCCCTCAGGTGGTTACAGTAGTACTTGCAGTAGTGCTGGATCTGGTGCTGGTAAGGTTAGGAGTAGTAATCTTCCCACACCAGCTTAGATAAAGCATATTCCTCTGAATGCCACTGATAGCACATTTGAGATTCACTCACATTTTGCCTGGCAATATTTCACATGACTGTTTCCTTTTCTCTCCATTACCTAAAACAGTTTTCTTCACTTAAAAGCTTCTAAAGCTCTGTTTAAACATTTCAAAGACTTGCATGCACTTTTGGTCTCTTACACACAGAAAGAAAAACATCGAGTCTGTCCTAAGAAAGATACAGGAATTATTCATTATTTATTATTAGGAAACATGGTGAGGTATTTATGTTGAACGAGGTACATATCTGAAAGGCATGCTTTCGGCAATTTTAAATGTACTAATGTATGTATGATTTTTTCCTTCTTTGATATTTGGAAGGGTATTTCGAACACAAAAATATGGTCAGATTTTATTTTCAATTAGTTTAAAAAAATTGTTGGAAGCAAGGCTGGTAACAAGAGATCATCATTTGAATATATCACCTGAACAAAGGCAAGGACAGTCAGATAATCCTGAATAGTCCATAAAGGGATAAAGTTAAATTTTAAATAAAGGTCTAAAAATATGCGTCAACATTTTCAGGCATGAACCTTTGTATATACATCAAAGACCATCGGTCACCTTGAGCCTAGCACCTGCAATTTCATCTCAAAACACCCGCTGGGAACAAGAGCCTCAGAGGGATTGTGTTTATAGTAACTACTGTAGAGCATTTATGAAACCAACTCTCTTTCACGTATAATGAAAGATGCTTTTAGATCGATGGGCTGCTAGATTTTGTCAATGTTTTATCTATTTCCAACAATTCTGTGGAAAATACAAGACAAATGCAGCTCTTTTGTAAAACCAAGTGACCTGACATTAATCTCAGTAGTTTCTTTCTTAGGAAGAGTCAAAGAATTTTGACCACTTGTGTCATCCAAGTTATTTTCAGTTTACTTCTTTAAAAGGAAAGACATTTTAAAGAGTATTTACACTTCTGTGAAAGAAAATTAAATTTTGGGACTCCAAATTAAAATTTAGCCAAAGGGAAAAGTCAAGCTGGGAACTGGGTCATGCAAACCTGCCTCCCTGTTTTGCACGGTTCCTAAATAAGATGGCTGCAAGATGAAAAGCTACATGCCTCCTGCATATTTTGCCCACAAGGAAATTCCTAGTGAGCTGCAAGATTTTTACCCTAAGGTGTTTCTGTTAAAATTTCACCATGGCAATGATAGCTTATCTTTACAGGTGCAGTCACCTCTGGCCCACCAGACACAAATGAGTATCTGATTGTTCCCCTGCCCCATTTTGTCTCTGTTATCTTATGTAAAATGCAGATTCCCTTCATTTTTCCTTTGCCCCAATTGTCTGTCACCTTATGTAAAAAGATGCAGATTCACTGTACCAGCCAAAGGCATGAATAACTATTTTTCCCTACCTGCCTCTTACGTGAAAATTGTGTACTTCTCAATATCTCTCCCTTTTCCCTTTGAATTTGGAGCCCTCAAAATTGTCTTCAGAGTAAGGCATAGACCTGTCTCCTGGGCATGCATCCTTAACTTTGACAAATAAACCTTCTAAAATGGTTGAGACTTGTCTTGCCATTTTTCTCGATGGACACTTCCAACTGATAGGGAAATCTTACACATACAAAAAGCAGAGAAGCCTTAGAGACCCTGGAAGGGAATTCAGAGGGAAGATGTCCAGAGATGAAAAATAAGACCATGTAAAGCTTTGCATGACGGATATTTTTCGGCACTGTGGTTATTCGCAAGACTGGGGGAAAGTGGAACTGAGATTCCAGTGCACATGCATTTGCTTCCTGTTCAAGGCTGGAGTCCCCATGTGAAATGTGAACTTGCAAGACGACTGCCTTATCATGCATTCTGGCAAATCTTTTCAGAGTAAGTGGTGTCACAAACCACAGAGACCTTGATTTCTAAGTTCACTTCCTTGTTAAAATATTCCAACGGCTCAGAATCAGCGGCCTGAAATCTCTTTCTAATTTAACCGGGGTCCAGAACTGGTCCAGGGGCCACATAATTGCTCTGACTTTATTTTTTTTTAAAGTAGGGTGGGATACGTGTATTTTGAATTTGAACAGCTGCTCAATTCATTTTTAGGACATACATATTTGATGCAAGCACCACAGATTCACTGAAACAACACCTCTGTTGTCATTGTATTCATTTCCATTTCTTACTCTCAACCTCTAGAAGAAATTTTTTTAAGATATAATTTACAGGCCAGTGCATTTTGACTTTGTGTGTACATAAGTACATACATGCATTTACACAGATAGATAGAGAGACGGATGGCTGGCTGGCTGGATGCATGGACAGATGGAAGGACGGATGGATGGATAGATAGATAGATGATAGATAGATAGATAGATAGATAGATAGATAGATAGATAGATAAATGGATACATGGATGGAGAGATACATAAATGGATGGATAGATGGATTGATAAATGGATGGATGGATAGATGGACAGACGGATGGACGGACAGATGGATGGATGGATGGATGGATGGATGCATGCATGCATGCATGCATGCATGGATACATAAATGGATGGATGGATGATGATGGGTGGATGGACAGATGGACAGACGGACAGATGGACAGGCAGACAGACGGATGGATACATGGATGGATAGATACATAAATAGATGGATGGATGGAGTGATAGATAAATGGATGGATGGATGGATGGATGGATCGATGGATAGATACATAAATGGATGGAGTGATAGATAAATGGATGGATGGATGGATGGATGGATGGATAGATACGTAAATGGATGGATGGACGGACGGATGGACAGACAGAAGAACAGACAGGTGGATGGATAGATGGATTGATAGATACATAAATGGATAGTTGGATGGATGGATAGATAGATAAATGGATGGACGGATAGATAGATAGGTAGATAGATGATAGATTTGCTTTTCCCTCTCTTCTCACTGTGTATTTGTTACATATCATTCACATTTTCACCCATTGAGGAATCCTGCATTCCAAAGTTTAAACTCTGTGATGTCAGAATACTTACTCATTACAGAGAGCCTTTCCATGCAATCTTACAGAGAAATCTTGCTTTGCAGTTTTAAATGGTGTCTTTCAGTGTGTCTAGCCACTGACTTCTCCTCCATGGCAGCAATCTTAATATCATTAGGAAGCTTGTTAGGAAGAGGCCCCACCCGAGACCTGCAGAACCAGAATCTGCATTTTAACCAGATGCCACAGCAATCTGTGTGCATATTAAATTTGAGAAACAGGTAACCCATATCCTAATCAGCTTTAGGTCACAAACATTCAGAAGCAGTCACAAAGCAAATTTTTAAAAATGGGTGAAATAAATCAGTTCAATGACAAAGTCACAAAATAAAAACATTGTCCTGAAGGGAGTTAATCTGACACAAGAGGAAACTGAATTTATTACAACTAGTCAGGATGAGAGGATGGCTCAGGAGGTCTGCAAATATTGTATCTTTCCTGCCTGGTTTCGTGTCCATAGTTTATTACATATGCCTCAATCCTCACATGAAGTTTACTGATATGGTTGGATATTTGCCTCCCAGACTGGCTTAGGAGCTTTTTAAGTATGGGGACTGCATTTGCCAGTGCTTGTCTGTGTAAGTGCTCAATACATCGAATTGAAATAAATGTCACATTTTATTCAATCGTAAAAAAAAAAAAAAGACAGCAGCTGATGTCTTCATGGTCTCTGCATGATCTATGAAAAGCACAGCTCTGTGTCTCCTACCCCCAACTGCTCACCTGAAAGGCTATTAACACTGAAGCTGTCAGCATGACACCTGGGTTTCTGCAGCTAGCTGACAAGCTGCACAGCTGCCAATGATCCTTTATACGATCGCACCTGGAAAGCTGTTTCACGATCAATTCAAGAATGCTCTGAAACCAGCAACTGCATTGAGTTGCTCTATTTTCTGTACCAGACACTTGATAGTCTCAGTGAGACAGAGCAGGGACCTCTGCCGCACCCCCGCGCTGAGCATGAAAATAAAGGAAAATCTTGAGTTCTTTCAGGGGAGACTCCAGGCACCTAGCTGGCCCTGAGGAGTAAATGAGCAACTTGACAAGCAAGAAGGTAATAGTAGCTTAAAACAATAGCCAAGGAAGCTAGAGTCATGAGACGTTCAGTTACCTGTGGAAACTAAAGATAACATCTTAACTTATGCCCCTCAGTTGTTTTTCAGAAATCTAGACCCCTACCAAAAGGATCCTCTGCCACACAGACCTCAGATACAGGGGAATTGAAGACTGAATCCTGACCTCCCATTTGTGTTCAAAATTTCTTCCTGAGGGGCCTGGGAAGCCCACAAGCCAGACTGAACATTTCTTTCTGTTGACCACAAAATTTTAGACAAAGCTTCCCTTTCTTAACCAATTGCAAATCAGAAAACCGTCGAATCCACTTGTGACCTATAAGCCTCCACTTCAAGATATCCTGCCCTTTTAGGTCAAACTGATGCATAACCTCCATGTATTGGTTCTGATTTTGCCTGTAGCTTCTGTTTTCCTGAAATCCACCCCTGCCTTTAAAAATCCTTGCTTGCAAGCCATCAGGGACCTCAGGACTTAAGCATGAACTGCCCGATTCTCCTCACTTGGCACCTTGCAAATAAGCACCCTCCCTTCTCCCCCTGCAAAACTTTGCACTTAAATTTGAATCCTGAATTCTAACTTAGACCACAGAGGGCAAATCTTTCTGGCTATGTGGACAGAGAACATGATGAAAAGCCTCAGGGTTTTTGATCTGCCCTTACATGGATGGATATGTCTTTCAGCCTCACACCTGGAACCTTCTTACTTCTCAAAACCTCCCCGCCTTTGTCCTAATCTGTGTAGAGATTCTAATCTTATCCAGTCCCATGAGCTTTGCCCTGCCCTGTGGGAGCTCAAGGGTAAGAGGGGTCACCAAATGAGGGTTACTGGCACCTGTCTCATTATCTCTCCTGCAAAAAATTCCTGGAGCTCAGTGTTTTAAATCTGCAAACACAAGTCCACAATATGATTTTTTTTTTTACTGGGGTACAATATGCGTTGCATACATGTGATGGTTAATATTGAGTGTCAACTCGAGTGGATTGAAGGATGCAGACCCGCCTCAGTCTGGGTGGGCACCATCTCATCAGCTGCCAGCACGGCTAGAATAAAAAGCAGGCAGAGGAACATGGACAGACTAGACTGGCTTAGTCTTTGGGCCTCCATCTTTCTCCCATGCTGGACGCTTCCTGCCTTGAACATCGGACTCCAGGTTCTTCGGCTTTGGGACTTTTGGACCTTCAACCACAGACCGAAGGCTGTGCTGTTGGCTTCCCTGTTTTTGAGGTTTTGGGACTTGGACTGGCTTCCATACTCCTCAGCTTGCAGACGGCCTATTGTGGGACTTCACCTTGTGATCGTGTGAGTTAATATTCCTCAATAAACTCCCCTTTATATATACATCTATCCTATTAGTTCTGTCCCTCTAGATAACCCTAACTAATACATTTTACTATTTTAACCACCAGTGTACAGTTCAGAGGCATTAAGAACATTCACATTGATATCCATCCACCACCATTCACCCACAGAACTTTGTCTTCATCCCAAACTTAAATTCTGCATTCTTTTTTTTTTTTTTTTTTTTTTCTGAGACGGAGTCTCGCTCTGTCGCCCAGGCTGGAGTGCAGTGGCGCAATCTCGGCTCACTGCAAGCTCCGCCTCCCGGGTTCACGCCATTCTCCTGCCTCAGCCTCTCCGAGTAGCTGGGACTACAGGGGCCCACCACCACGCCCGGCTAATTTTTTGTATTTTTAGTAGAGACAGGGTTTCACCGTGGTCTCGATCTCCTGACCTCGTGACCCGCCCGCCTGGGCCTCCCAAAGTGCTGGGATTACAAGCGTGAGCCACCACGCCCCGCCAAATTCTGCATTCTTTAAATATGAATTCCCCATTCTTCCTCCGCCTTCCCCTTTCCCCTGGCAACCATCCTATGAATTTGACTGTTCCAGGTACCTCCTGTAAGTGGAATCACACAATAGCTGTCCTTTTGTATCTGGCTTGTTTCACTTAGCATAATGTCCTCAAGGTTCATCCATGTTGTAGCCTGTGTCAGAATTCCCTTTTTTAAGGTTGAATATTCTGTTGTTCATATATGCCACATTATGTTTATCCATTCCTCCCTTTGATGGGCACTTGAGTTACTTCTACCTTTTGGCTATTGGGAATAGTGCCACTATGAACCTGGATGTACAAATACCTGTTCAAGTTCCTGCTTTCAAATTTCAGGGTAACTGTGCAAAGATTTTAGCTTTTCCACAACCTGTATGAAGGTGATACTGGTGATAGCAGGACTCATTTGCTCAAGGACTTAAAATTCCTGATACTGAATTTCTTCACCTATCCATGAGAATCAACAATACAATTCTACAAAGATTAACTTGTATCAAACTTGAAAGATGCAAGTGAAAATATTTTGAAAGCAACAAAACAAGGAAAAAAGTTAAAGCTGCACCTATTGCTATTATATCCAGAAGTAATATGGCTCCGATGACTAGTGGGACACCAGGTTCTTGTCTCATGTTGAATTAGATAAAACGACATAGACACACGTGGAGTGGTTTTAAGGAGCAGAGAGTTTAATAGGCAAGAAAGAAAACAGAAAGCAGAAGGAAGAGGCTCCCCCGTACAGAGACAGAGGGAGGGGGTCTCCAAAGCCGAAAGAGGAGACCCCAAGTGCCATGGTTACCAGCCAGTTTTATAAGGAGGCTGGAGGAGGCGGTATCTGATTTGCATAGGGCTCAGGGAATTGGTTTGACCAGGCATGTCTTTATCCTTTTAATATGCAAATGCAGGGCACCGTGATGTTCTACACACGTGGGGATACGTGGGGGCAGCCATGTTGCCAGACACCAACCTGGGCAACATAGTGAGACCTCATGTCCGAAAAAAGATAAAAAATTAGCCAGGCTTGGTGGCACACACCTGTGGTCTCAGCTACTAGGGAGGCTGAGGCAGGAGGATTGCTTGAGCCCAGGAGTTAGGGCTGCAGTGAGTTATGATCACACTGCTGCACTCTGGCATGGATGACAGAACAAGACCCTGTCTCAAAAAAAGAAAAAGAAGAAGGCTAACATGAAGCTCATTTCTTCATGCTACTTTATCTGACTTTACTCTGGTAGGCCGAGTAATGGCTCTCAAATATGACCAAAACCTAAGATTTGGAATCTGTGAGTCTGGCACCTTACATACAAAAGGAACTTTGCAGATGTGATTGACTTAAAGATCTTGAGATGGAGAAAGTACACTAGGTTTTCTGAGTGGATCCAATATCATCATAAGTCCTTCTAAGCTGAAGGCAGCAGGGTCAGAGTCAGAGAGAGGGGTTTTTAGGATTGACACAAAGGTCAGAGAGAGAGGTTGGATTCTCTAGAGAATGAAAAAGGCAAGAAAACTGATCATCCCTTAAATCTTCTAGAAGATACAGAGCCCTGTGGATCTATTTTAGCCTCTGGTCTTAGAGTATGAGATAATAAATTTGTCTTGTTTTAAGCGACTAAGTTTGTGGCTAAGTTTGTTATAGCACTTAATACACTTAAAATACAATAATGCTATTACTATTTTTTGGAATTATTTAAAGGTAAATTTAACTTATAGCAGAAAATGTGTATTTTCCATAAGTATTAATAATAAATGAAAATATCTTTATGTTTTGCCTTCTCATCCTGACTGTGAGCTTAGGAGTGGAGGATTTTTGTCTCCATTTTTAATTTCTTTCTTTCTTTTTTTTTTTTTCTCAGATAGAGTCTTGCTCTGTTACCCAGGCTGGAGTGCAGTGGTGCGATCTCAGCTCACTGCAACCTCTGCCTCCCAGGTTCAAGCAATTCTCCGGCCTCAACCTGCCGAGTAGCTGGGATTACAGTCGCCTGCCACCACACCCAGCTAATTTTTGTATTTTTATTGGAGATGGGGTTTCCCCATGTTGGCCAGGCTGGTCTTGAACTCGTGACCTCAGGTAATCCGCCCACTTCAGCCTCCCAAAATGCTGGGATTACAGGCATAAGCCACCACGCCCGGCCTCTATTTTTAATTTTTAAGACTAACTTATTTACCTAGGATAGTAAAATAAACAGTTTCTTTCAAATATGAATTATAAGGGTAATTTCCACATGCCCTGTTTTTTTTGCCATCCTGGGTAAAAAACCATCATGGACTTAAGAGGGTTGATATTAGGCAACCCTCATAGACTTTTGGAAACTTTTTATTTTGAAGCAGTTATGGATTCACAGGAAGTTGCAAAAACAAAAAAAAAGATAAAAGTTCAGTGAGGTTGTAGGTATTCTTTGTTCCATTGCCCCCAATGGTAGCATCCTGTGTAACTATAGTACAATAACACAACTAGAAAATTGGCATTGATACAATATGGAGACTTTATTTAGAATTTATATACACGTGTGTCTGTGTTTGTGTGTGTGTGTGTGAGAGAGAGAGAGAGAGTTTTATCACATGCATATATTTATGTAATCTCTACCACCACCAATATATAGAACTACTCCATGGCCACAAACACCTCCCTCTAAGGGGATTATTGTAATCTCAGCAGTCCCCACACTCTGTCCTTCATGCCTGGCAACCACTAGCCAGTTCTGTCTATAATCTTTTCCTGTCATTCACGGCAGCACAGATGGAACTGGACGACATTATGCTAAGTGAAATAAGACAGGAACAGAAAGCCCAACACTGCATGTTCTCACTCAAATGTGGATGCTAAAAAATAGCCCATCTCATGGAAGTAAAAAGTAAACAGAAGATACCGGAGGCTGGGAAGAGAAGTGGGAAAGGGGGGAAGGAGATATTTGTTAAAGGACACAAAATTACAACTATATAGGAGGAATAAGATCTAGTGTTCTATAGCCCTGGAAGGTGACTATAGTTAACAATAATGTGTTATATAGTTTCATATAGCTGAAAAGAGGATATTAAATGTTCCTAACAAAAAAAATAAATAAATGTTTGAGACAATGCATATGCTAATTACTCTGATCTGATCACTGTATATCAGAATATGACTGTGTGACCCATGAATATGTATAATTATTATTTGCCAAATAAAATAAAAATGTTATGCAAACGGAAGCATATATAATCTTCTGAGAAGTTTGTTATTTTTTTCCCACTTAGCATCATGCTCTTGTTTTCATTTTATGTTGCTTTTTGGAAATGTGCTGCAGTGAGGAAACCCAGAGGAGTCAAGGTGAGATGATCTGGGATATGTCACTTAGGAGAGCTGGTCACCCACCTGCTTGACTGTTGATCTAAAAAAGTCAACAGATTTCCTGATCTAAAAAAAAAAATGGGAATAATATCTGTCTTACTTCTGGCTGCTGTAACAAAAATACCATTTACAGGGCAACTTATATACAATAGACATTTCTTGCTCACAGTTCTGGAGGCTCGAAGTCCAAAATCAAAGTGTGGCAGATTCAGTGTCTGTTGAGGACCCATTTCCTGGCTCCTAGATGGTGCCTTCTCGCTGTGTCCTCACATGGTGGAAGGGGCGAGGGCAGTCATTCATGGAGGCTTCACCCTGATGACCTAATCACCTACCCAAAACCCCACCTCATAATACCATCACCTTGTGGGTAAGGACTTCGATATATGAATTGGTGGGGGAAAAACATGAAGTCCATAACAATATCTTATTACAGAATAGCGCGAGTATTGAATGAATCAATGCATGTCAAACTCTGACTAGACAGTTGGTTACAAGTAAGATGTCAATTAACATTAGCTATCTCCTGAGTGCCAAGCTTATATGTACATGATCTGAAATGTATATTTGCTGTTGATTAATTGATACGTGCTCATCTGGTTTTATTTGAGTACACATTTGAAGACTCAAAGCGTGTAGTGTAATGCATTTTTCCACACTGAGAACAGAGGACAAAAGTCATTAGTACCTTCATTGCTGTACACAATGTAAAAATTGCTGTGATTTCGAGTGGATTCATATGCTTTCTGGTGGCACTCTAGTTACATCCTGTTACTACTGTGAATTTAGACCCAAGTATTGAGAAAAATTATGGGTAGTAAGACGATGCCTTTTCTGTAGAAAACAATCTGCCTTCCCATTGTCACTTCCCAGTGTGTAGGACACAGACCTTGCTGCGACTGTGTTATTTCTGCCCCATTGGTTAACACCTACAGATAGAAACACAGGCACGATTTATCACAGAACACAAGCTGACAGCAATCCGCTGGAAACATTTAATACACAGTCGCTGCAAAGGAGAAAATGGTGTAACTCTGGAAATGCAAAAGTGGGGCCATGGTTTCTTTTAAATAATCCATGTTTTCTGGAGCCTGCGAGACAAATTACTTAAAACACATCATTCACACTCATATTGGTAATTAAAAATGCCAGCCTGTAATCTAAAGGTGTAAAGGACAGCGAGAGAGAGAGGAGAGAGAGAGAGAGAGAGAATGAATGAATCTTGGACATTGTTTTGATCCTTACCACAACATCTCAAAAGAAAAGGCAAATATAACTTTAAGACACGTTAATACTGAGTTTTAACATAGTGAGATATAAGTTATCTGGGCAATTTGAAGGAGGGCATTATGAATTAATAGGATACATGAATTATAAAATTTTTCCTTGTTATCAAGTTATTTCCAAGAGCAGAGAGTAACTATGTGTAGGCCATTAAAGGATTTCCTTGTGGGTTCACTTAGGAGAATCTGTTTATGGAAGTAAAAGATATGATTTAATATTAACATACTAGCACTTGAGACTTAGTTGAGATTTCTTTTTTAGTTTCTACTATTCTAAGATGGTTTAAGTACCCAGAAATATGTTTTACTTTTTCAAGCAAGTTGTTTAAAGAAGTGTATGAACATCAACCCAACTCCTGTTTCAATGATGACAAATCTGTCATTGATTAAATCTGAATTAATTAGTCATTTGGCATAGACACAACCAATGAATGAATTCTATGCATATGTTGTTTCTTCAGTTACTCAAGGTTTATTTAACTGAGTTGAGATGGGGCTTTACATTTTTGATTAAAATAACTGTAGCAATCCATCTTTCAATTACGGTTTTTAATCATAGAAATATGCTAGAGGCATCTATGAAAAAGAGTAAAAGCATATTGTCTTATTCTCATTACTTCTTTTGTAAAAGCTACTAAGTTTGTTAACACTGGTTATGTGCACATATGTCTTACTTGTATGATGCTTGAAGTGTATGCCCTTATAATTTTTCATTTCTTTTGCTAAATATATTTTCAAAAATTGTTTGACATTTACCTCTTTGTCCTTGGGAGGCCATTCTTTTGCTGATGGAACAGTATTATTTTCACATTCCGAATACATTTCTACCTATTTTATAAGAAATTCCTTTTTCTTACTAAAAAAATAATTTAGGCGTCCTTCAGGTTTTGCCTTTTGTATGTCACAACCCAGCTGAGGAAATTCTTTGTCCCAGATAAATCCCATACTGTCCCCCCAACCTGTATGGTGTTCCTTCATTTGTCTTGCCCTTTAAACTAACACAACACAGATATTCACCTCCTCCTGGAATTAACCATATTCTCAAGGCCACCAAGCACCAATCTTTATTACCAAGAACTGTTGACTAATATCCACAACTTATAAACCTTTATATAACATTTTCTGTTCTGCACTGCCTGTAATCACATGAATACTCTTTGGTAAATTAAAATAAACCAAAAAAACATTTCCTGCTGGTAGACAGAGAGATGTTTCATAAAGCGGACTATGTTTGTAACTGTACATTGTTTTATCAGTGCATTGACACTGACTCAAACAAATTATATCACAGATGCTTTTCTCTCATGCCTTAAGCATCACATTTGAGAAATGTAACTTCTGTATGGAGAGTCTATTCTTCAGTTATGTCATGTCTACTGCTAGGAAAAGCTTGGCTCAAAAATGGGTTAAGTTTATTGTCATCCTTAAGATACTGCTTTAGTTGAAGCATGTCACTCTTTGCAGATGTCAAATAAGGTGAGACGTTTATAAGGTTCCTCAGATGTTACAGATGCCCTTTCAAGCTAATTAATTAGTTCTGCTCACTTGAAGGCCAAGGGCTGAATTGCAGTTTTTCTATTCAGGTGAAATATAGTAACTTTTAATATCTGCCCATAAGGGAGTATCCTGCAGTGGTTTCTCCTTCATGGATTAAAATGAGATGGGATGTCTGTGACCCAAGAGCCTTATCTAATATTAATTACAAACTACTGAAGGTCATCAGAGACTTAAGGAGAGTTTGGCAATAGGTGAGTAGCAGGGATTTAGGATTTCTCTGAATATGTGACCACTGGCTGCTTTCCCTTAGTAAATTTTTAATAACATCTTAATGGCCAATTTCATAATGTCTAAATTAACAGTAAATGCAACAGCTGTTGCAGCCTTCAGCCATCACAAGAAGCCCATGTCTCAGATGAAGCGGGGCATTGGTTCAGTGTGGCTACATCTGGAGATATTTTTGGATCATGTTCAGCACTATTCTTTGCCCAAGGTTATCCCTTGAAAACATCCTACCATAGGTTCATAAAATGTTCTAATTAACAGGGAATACTGGGAACACCGAGTTTAGAGAAGGCTTAACATACATCTGGACTTAGCGGTCCCTGGATTAGGTCAGTGTTAAAAGTGCAAATGCTGTATAGTAAAGGATTTCCATTTTTCAGTATTTATCCTCTGGAATAGGGGTACTTCCATATTGCAAAGCGTGAATATAGTATGTGTGTAGAATAAATGCACACAGGCTGTTGTACAGAGGGTCACCATGCAATGAGATGAAAGTAGGTTATCTTTAAATGAAAATCTGTATATAATTGCAATAAGTTCTGCATGTAGCCATGTGCCATTGAAATATACCAGCTTCAAACAGATATGGGCTCTAAGGTCAAAATACACACCAAATTTCAAAACTCTAGTAAGAAAGAAAGAATACAAACTAGTTCATTAATGATGTTTTATGCTGATTACATATTGACCTAGTAATATTTTCTATACATTGAGTTCCATAAAATATATTTTAAAAATTAATTTCTCCCATTGTTTTTTTATTATTTTAATGTTACTACTTGAAAATTTCAGGTTACATATGGGGCTCACATTTCTAATGGCAGTGCTAGACTAAAGGATATGTACACAGATTTTTTTGCAATAGCTCTTACTGCAATTGTATACAGATTTTTATTTTTATCATCAGTTAAAGGAAACACTGTAAGCAAGTCAAGACCCCATCACTGGGAAAATTGTTAAACCGCTTACAGCACAACTGTGTCATGGAATTTTTCAAAGTGTGTAAGGAAGTGATGTATATTCACATCACTTAACAAGAAATCTATGTAAATTACAGTGTCCAGTGAACAAACAAAAGATACCAAAATAGTACATAAAGTAGGGCAGTGGAAATGGTAGAAAGTTTAAAGTGACTTTCATGGTTTCATTGTACTTTTATATATATAATAATACATATTTAATATTTTATATCTAGATATAGATATAATATTAGCCCATTTTCATCTGCTGTAAAGAACTGCCCAAGACTGGGTAATTTATGAAGGAAAGACGTTTAATTGACTCACAGTTCAGCATGGCAGGGGAGGCCTCGGGAAACTTACACTCACGGTGGAAGACAAAGGGAAGCAAAGCACCTTCTTTGCAAGGTGGCAAGAAGGAGAATGCCAAGCAAAGGAGGAAGAGCACCTTCTAAGATCATCAGATCTTGTGAGAACTCACTCACTATCACAAGAACAGCGTGTGAAAATCGCCCCCATGATACACCTGCTGCCTCCCTTGACGTGGGGATTATGGGGATTATAATTCAAGATGAGATGTGGGTGGTGACACAAAGCCTAACCATATTATATATATATATATATATATATATATATATGCATATATATATAACCATATATATAAAACCATACATATATATAACCATATATATATATAAAACCATACATATATATAACCATATATATATTTTATATTTAAAAGGGTATGACTTTCCATATTACTTTTTTTGTTTTTGAGACAGAGTCTCACTGTGTCACCTAGGCTGGAGTACAGTGGCACAATGACAGCTCACTGCAGCCTCAAACTCCTAGGCTCAAGGGATCCTCCCACCTCAGCCTCCCAAGTAGATGAGACTACAGGTGTGTGCCACTATGCTGGCTAGTTTTTAACTTTATTTTAAAGAAAAGTTATGGGGTCTCACCATCTTGCCCAGGCTTGTCTGGAACTCCTGGTCTCAAGTGATCTTCCCACCTCAGCCTCTCAAAGTTCTGTATTTATAGGCATGAGCCACCACACCTGACCTATTTCTATATTACTTTGATGAGAATATGTTTAAATGGGGTTAACCTCAACATGTTCATTAAGACTGGAATTACATTAGGAATATCAATTCATTTGGAAGTAGGCTGTCCACATATTGATAATGAGAGCAGAGACAGCCCATCTTTAAAAAGAACAATTGATAATACCTCTCTAAATTAGAAATATCTATTACCTTTGATTCAGGAATTTCAATGTTTAGGAATCCATCCTGTTTTACTAGATCATGTGTGAAATGAACTATTAGTATTAATTTATTGCAACATTATTTGTAATGGCATAAAACTGGCAATACCCTAAATGTCAATTAATGCAAGGTGGCTTAACTAAATTTTGGTATTATCCAAGAAAAAGTGAGGCAGTTTTGTATGTAGCAATATGGGAGGCTCTAGAATGTGTGCTATTAAGTAGAAAACAAAAAGATATGTAATTTGCATTTGGCATGATACTATTTGCATAAAATATACATATTCACATATATTCGTTTATGTGTTATGTATAATATGCATATATGCATATATTAAATCATGATATATAATATTTTTATACTTACATGTCCAAATAGGTATGTGCCCAATTTTGTAATGCCTAGATTTGGTGTGTACATAAAATCATGCATAAAACTTGTTGAAAATTCAGAATTAGCATACATTACTTGCATCAAGTGTGCCCTCCGCCTTTCCCCAGAGCTGCCTGAATGAAGAGAACTGCAGACCCCTGGAGGCGACCTCTCTCCCCTGTATGCACAAGCTTTCTGAGCTTAGAATTGATCTCCTTAAGCTGAATTTGCAAAGTCATGGCCTGAGCTAATGGCTGTGAACCCCCAAAATCTGAGACAGATCTCAGTTAATTTAGAAAGTTTATGTTGCCAAGGTTGAGGACACGCACCCATGACACAGCCTCAGGAAGTCCTGATGACATGTGCCCAAGGTTGATCGCACCCAGAACAATTGCTTCCTCTCTGCCTCTCTTAGTCTTATGCATCCCTAGCCATGCAATTTAGATATCTGCTCTAGTGTCATTTTGTCAGGGAAGTCTCTCTCAACGTTCCCTGATTAGATCAGACCGATTTGAAATGACATTCCTATTTCCTATATGCATTGTACATAATACTTCACATTGTCATTATAGAGTCATGAAATAATGTAAATAATGAGTTATCTTCAATGCCCACACTCTTAAACACTAAGCTATGCTGATCTTCCTGCATGAATGATGAAAATGATGGTAAAATAAAATGGTGCTGTTGATGATGATGGCGGTGGGAATGAATACAAACATTTCTGATGAGTATCATTGCATGAAGTGCCCAAATGTATAGGATGTTAATAATGATGTCTGAAAGAAACTAATATTCAAAGAAAAAAATCTTCCTAAATAAACCATGCAAACACTCTTTGCTCTGTTTCATTCTCTCTGTATTAAAGATGCTTTTTCACACAGGGTCTTAAACCATTTATGAGGAAAGCAAATGACTGAGACCTTATGTTGCAATAGCCACACTGCCTCTGAGACAGGAAAATACGGCCTGGTGGCAGGAAACTTAAGGCCAATTTGTACTGACTCAAGGAAAATCACCACGGTCTGAGGACAGGGAATCTGAGGTCAATTTATACTAACTTCCAAAAAGAAAAAACACCAAGGTCTGGAGACAGGAAATCTAAGGCCAGTTCACATTAATTCCCCAAAACGGAATCAAGAGGAAAACTCCTGGGTCTGGGGACAGGGAACCTATGGTCAATTAACACAGACTTCCTAAAGCTAAACCAAAAGGGAAAAACCCCATCTCCCCAGACCAAGTAACGAAGGATCAAAGGGTACTCTCACTGCAACCTTCCCCCTTCTACCATGTCTCAGATGGAAAGGGAGCGTGCCCTGGATTGGCCATGGACCAAACAGGGACCATCTTTTTAACTGCATATGGCACCAGTTCTCCTCAGCCTTTAATTAACCGCAGACCACATTTTTCATCCAGATAAGAGATAGTTGATAAGAACCTCAAACGGGGTTCTTAAAGCCCAGAAAACTTTGTAACTGGGTCCCTGAGCCATGTACTCAGCCCCACTCCCAACCTGCAGAATACTTTCTCACTTAATAAATTCCTACTTTCATGGGTTCATTTCTGCGTTTCATTCCTCTGCTGCTTTTGTTTGTACGTTTTATTCAATTCTTTGTTCAAAAAACACCAAAGACCTGGACAATTCATAGTCAAGGGCTACAGGCTACTAGGTAGCACCTTGGACAGTTCTCCCAAAGCTATTCCCCCCCGCCCCCACCTTAACCTTTCTCTCTGTGGCAAGCTCTCCAGTTTTGGGGGGACTTCTCCAGGAATGAGCACCGTGCAGCCTCGTCAGGAGTATCAAACGGTTAAAGGTCGCATCTTGTCAATAAACGTTGGCTGTGAATAAAAGCACGGCCCTTCCTTCCCAGTAGGTCTTTGATTGCTTTCCTAAGGTGTTGATTGAAACCAAGGAGGACTGTGGCAGCAACTAACACAGACTGGGAGTTGCTAATTGGCTGCTTTCAGGGCAGATTGGATATTCTCTGCTGGTAATCCTTCATATCTCATACGTTTTAATATGTGGACCAGGGATGTGTAGAAAACTGACTACGAAGGGGACAGACATCTAAGCCCTGTCTTTTTACATAAAGAAAATGGACAAAGAATGTAAGCAGCGTCTGGTTTGCAGCAGGCATATGCGAACTCAATTTCTTTCAGAAAGTCCTATTTAGGAAAAAGAGAGACATGGAAGAGGGGAAAGAAAACCACAAAGATAACAAGGATGAAGACATTTTATTAAATTGGCTTATTTGGAAATGTGAGTGATTCCCTTTGGTTTTCAAGCCCCTGGAGATAAGGCATTCTATCCTATTCATCTTTCCATAATCTGTAGGGTTTCTGTTCATACATGCTTGCACTGAAGCAATATGCAATACATTGACTCCTAATGAAATCAAAGCACATTTAATTTAGTAGCACCTAAAAGTGCTTGAAATAAACGAATTGCTTTTTTCCCCCCTTAGGGTAAATTCAGTGGTTATATATTTTGAGACTTGATTTTCTTTTGTTTGAACACAAATGGGCATTGTGTTCAAACAAAAAAAAATCCAAGTTGAAGTTGATTTGTCTGAAATGTAGGACGCCTTTCAACCAAAATTTATAATTTGTCCCAAAAGCAATACCCATAGCCTAGTACTCTCCCTAACAAATAGAACACCCTACACAATCAAAATAACCCCTTCAGCTTTAAAGAATGCCACAGATGTGTGCACATCCACACACACATTAAAATGGAGGGAGAAATTTTGGCTATCCGTATGTTAACATGTTTTGACCTTCAAACAGAAAATTCGTTAACCTCTTCCATTTCTCTGAACATAGGGCACTCCTGTACACGTTTCATAGCACTGATAGCCGTGGAGATTATGGTTTATTTCTATATAATAATGTGTTGACTTGGGTGTTTATAAATTGACAAGCTTTCACATGCATTAATTGTAAAATAATGGGATATTTTGTATGAAGAACTCTGCTTAGGTGAAATAATCAAAGAACAATTTTAAGCCCCAATTCCTAAACAATCTACTTTAGGCGACTTATAAAAGATGATGGAGACCTAGTTTAACTCTTAAAGCAAGCCCTCTAAGAATTAAACTTGGTCTCCATCATGAAAGTCTCCTAAAGCATAACCCAACTTACACTTATTAAATAAACATATTTTCTAACAACACTGAGGCATAATATCCCACACATTTTGCAGCAATCGAAACTTCTGCACATAGGAAAGTTTCGTATGATACTTTCTTTACTTAGTTGTTTTTTTTTTTTTTTTTTGACCCTGAAGCAGGCTTTGCTCATTACACAGTAGACACCTAGAAATATTAACAGGGCTGTTGATAAGAACAAATTATTGCAAATTAGTTTAGGTAGAATAAAAGCTATGCAAGATACATGAAATTTCCACAAGAAATTTAATTAGCATTTGTGGTTTTTCCAGAGGGCAGTCAATGACACCCTAAAGGCTAAGCCCCACAAACAGTGCAAAGGATAAGATCTGTAGATGTTGACCAAGAAGTAACAGCCTGTATGAAAGAGGAAAGTGAGAACAAGAAAGAAACAGGAGTAGGCGAAAGGTTAAAATACAGAAGTAAAATGAAGATTTTCTAAATGGAATGTGTCCATAAAACCCTCTTCCCCACAATACCCAGTATTTTCAGTGCCACCTGGAAGGAAAATAAGAAAATTGTTCAAAATGCCATTATGGGCCAGGTGCTTTCAAAGACCTCTCCCAATTCAGTCCTCAAGAAAGCACTTCTAGTCAATTTCACTTATTTCCCAGAACAGCCAAGCTAAAGCAAAGCTAAGTAACTCATTCAGAACACACAGATAAACTCTTGGCCAGCTAGCATCTGGATACCTTACTTTGTCTTTTTTTTTTCTCTCTGTTTTTGTCCACTATTAAATTATTGTCCACTATTAAATTAATATAATTATTAATAATAAAATATAATAATAATATAATTATTATTAATAGTAATATAATATAATTATTAATAATCTAATATAATATATTAATATAATGTAATTAATGATAATTAATGATTATAATAATTATTAACGATAATTAATAATCATAATAATTACTTAATGATCATTAATAATTATAATAATTATTAATGATAATTAATAATTATAATGATTATAACGATATTAATAATTATAATAATTATCAACATGATTAATAATTATAATAATTATTAACGATGATTAATGATTATAATAATTATTAACGATGATTAATGATTATAATAATTATTAACGATGATTAATGGTTATAATAATTATTAATGATGATTAATGATTATATTAATTATTATTAAATATATGTATTTATTAGCAGTGTGAGAACAGACTAATACACCTAGAGTTGAATTATACCTTGAACTTATTGTCCAACCTGAGTTAAAACAAATTCTTCCCTAAATGTAAGAGATCTATTGTACAACCTGGTAACTATAGTTAATAACAATGTAGTGTATACTTGAAAATTGCTGAGAGAGTAGATTTCAAGTGTTCTCACCACACACCCACAGACAAAACAATAAGCATGTGATGTAGGCATATGTTAATTATCTCAATTTAGACATTCCACAATGTATACATATTTAAAAACACCTGTACACCATAAATATATGCAATTTTCATTTGTCAATTTAAAAACTAACAAAAACATATTCCTTTCTTTAGATTTCAGTTATCTCAACAGTAAAATAATATATCATACCTACCTCTCAGACCTGTTTGACAATCAAATGAAGTTGTTACATGTATGTATGTTTGTGTGTGTGTGTGTGTGTGTGTGTATTATTCCATTTTCACATTGCTATAGGTACTACCTGAGACTGGGTAATTTATAAACAAAAGAGGTTTAATTGATTCACAGTTCCACATGGCTGGGGAGGCCTCAGGAAACCTTCAATTATGGTGGAAGGCAAACTGGAAACAAGTGTCTTCTTCCCAAGGTGGCAGGAGAGAGAGAGAGAGAAGGCAGAAGTGCCAGAAACTTATCAAACAACCAGATCTCACGAGGACTCACTCACTATAATGAGAAAAGCATGAGGGAAACTGCTCCCATGATCCAATCACCTCCCACCAGGCCTCTCAACACCTGGAGATTACAACTTGAGATGAGATTTGGGTGGGGACACAGCCAGACCATATCGTTCTGCCCCGGCCCCTCCTAAATCTCATGTCCTTCTCACATTTCAAAACCAATCATGCCTTCCCAACAATCCTCCAAACTCTTAACTCATTCCAGCATTAACTCAAAAGTCCAAGTCCAAAGTCTCATCTGAGATAAAGCAAGTCCTTTCTGCCTATGAGCCTGTAAAATGAAAAGCAAGTTATTTTCTTTCTAGATACAATGAAGCTACAGAAATAGGTAAATGTTCCCATTCCAAATAGGAGAAATTGGCCAAAACAAAGGGGCCATAGGCTCCATGCCAGTCCAAAACCCAGCCAGGCAGTCAGTAAATCTTTAAGCTCCAAAATCTCCTTTGACTTCATGTCTCACATCTAGGACATGCTGATTACAAGAGGTGGGCTCCCATGGCCTTGGGAAGCTTCACCCCCATGGCTTTGCAGGGTACAGGCCCTACGCCTGCTTTCTCGGGCTGGCATTGTGTGCCTGTGGCTTTCCAGGTGCGTGGTGCAAGCTGTTGGTGGATCTACCTTTCCGGGGTCTGGAATATGGTGGACCTCTTCTCACAGCTCCACTAGGCAGTGCTCCAGTGGGGACTCTGTGTGGGGGCTCCAACCCCACATTTCCCTTTCACAGGGCCCTAGCAGAGATTCTCCATGAGAACCCCACCCCTGCAGCAAACTTCTGGGTGGACATCAAGCCATTTCCACACATCCTCCTGAATCTAGGCAGAGGATCCCAAACCTCCATTCTTGACTTCTGTGCACCCACAGGCCCAACACCACGTGGAAGTCACCAAGGCTTGAGACTTGCTCCCTCAGAAGTCATGGCGCAAGCTATCACTTGGCCCCTGCTAACCATGGCTGGAGCTAGAGCAGCTGGGATGCAGAGTGTCATGTCCCAAGGCTGCACAGAGCAGCAGGGCCCTGGGCCTGGCCCATGAAACCATTTTTGTATTTGTATGTGTTCTTATTTTGGCATTGTAAAATTTCTTTACATATTCTGTATAGGAATCCTTTCTCCTATACAGAAGTTACAAAAGCTGCAAGTTTTGCTAACAATTTCTCTCATTCAGTGGCCTGACTTTTCTTTAAAATGTCCTTTGAAAATAAGTTTTTCATTTTGATAAATTTTAATTAATTAATTTTATCTTTGATGACCCAAAGATATCTTCACACAATTCATAAAAATATTCTCCTACATTTTCTTCCAAAAGTTTTATTTTAGGGTTTCCATTTTGATCTATGACACATATCAGGTTAATTTTTCATTTTTCATGTGGTACAGAAATTTGTTCAGATTTTGTTTCATTTGTTTTGCATATAGATGTGCAATTATTCCAGTAACCTTTACTGAAAGTAAAGTAAAGAGAGTATCATCTCTACTAAATGGCTTTGATATTTGTATCCAATATTAATTTATATATGTAGATCATTTCTGCCTGCTTAATTCTGGTCCAAAACTGATGGGTCTATTCTTCTGTCAGTAATGAGCTGTCTTGAATACTGTAGTAAGACATATAATCAGGGAAAATGACTTTCCACCTGTCTTGTTTCTATTTTTCCAACTTGTTTTGATTATTCCGGGTTAGCAGGTTTCACATTTTAGGAGTATCTGTCAAGTTTTCTAAAATCCTTGCTGTGATTTTTTGGGGAATAATGTTAAACTCAGAGATCAATCTCAGAAGGACCAACTTTGAACCGATCTTCTTCTCTGATTTCTCTCATTAAATATTTTATTCCAGCATACAAATTCTGTGCATATTTTGTTAGCTTTATGTCTTCATATTTCACATTTTTGTGCCATTGCACATAGTGTTTTACTTTATATTTCAGTTCCCAATCATTTATTGTAAGTATACTTAAATGCAATTGTACTTTCTATATAGAGTTTGTATCCTATTTACTTGATGTATTAGTCAGGTTCTCTAGAGGGACAGGACTAATAGGATAGAAGGATATATGAAAGGGAATTTATTCAGGAGTATTGACTCACATGATCACAAGATGAAGTCTCACAATAGGCCGTCTGCAAGCTGAGGAGCAACGAAGCCAGTCTGAGTCCCAAAATCTCAAAAGTAGGGAAGACAGAAGTTCAGCCTTCAGTCTGTTGCTGAAGGCCCTAGAAACCCTGGTGAAACATTGGTGTAGGTCCAAGCTGAAGAACCTGGAGTCTGATCTTAGACAGCAGGAAGCATCCAGCATGGGAGAAAGATGGAGGCCAGAAGACTTAGCCAGTTTAGTCCTTCTACATTCCTGTGCCTGCTTTTATCCTAGCTGTGCTGGCAGCTGATTAGATGGTGCCCACCCAGATTGAGGATGGGTCTGCCTCTCCCAGTCCACTGACTCAAATGTTAATCTCCTTTGGCAATACCCTCACAGACACACCCAGGAACAATATTTTGCATCCTTCAATCTAATCAAGTTGACACTCAATATTAACCATCACACTTAGGATTATCTATATAGTCAATAACATCATCTGCCAAGTAAGGCAGATTTCTTTCTTCCTTTTTCATCTGTGTGTCTTTTATTTCTTCTTATTGCTCAGCTGCACTGGCTAGGATTTCCAATATAACCTTGACAAGGAGTAGTGAGAGAAGACCTTCTTACCTTGTTTTCTAATATTAGGGTGAAAACATCCCATCATTTGCCATTAATATATTAATATGGAGAGCTGCTGATTTTTCTTAGATTCCTTTTCTTCAGACTGAGAAAGTTCTCTTGAATTCCTAGTTTGCTAAGAGTTTTTATCAGGATTGCATGTTGGATTTTCTTTTTTTTCTTTCCTTCTTTTTTTTTTTTGAGACGGAGTTTCACTCTTGTTGCCCAGGCTGGAGTGCAATGGCACTTTCTCGGCTTACTGCAAGCTCCACCTCTCTGGTTAAAGTGATTCTCCTGCCTCAGCCCCCCAAGTAGCTGGGATTACAGGTGCCCACCACCATGCCTGGCTAATTTTTTTATATTCTTAGTAGAGACGGGGTTTCACCATGTTGGCCAGTCTGGTCTCAAACTCCTGACCTCAGGTGATCCACCCGCCTCAGCCTTCCAAAGTGCTGGGATTACAGGCATGAGCCAACGTGCCCAGCCTTCCATTTTCTTAAATGCCTTTTCTGATGTTCTGCTGATATTAATTTTTTTGTTTTTAATTTTTCTTGTTTGTTTAGTCGATTCATTGGTTATTTTGAATATTGAACCATCCTTTCATGCCTAGCATAAATTTCATTTAAACACAATGTATAGGTGGATTTATAGGTACTAATACATCATTAAAATTTTTATGTTTATCATTATGAGGGATATCAGTGTATAGATTTCTTTTATTGTCTTTGGCTCCTTTTGTTATATGGCATCAGACTTCTTAGAATAAGTTGAGGAGTGTTTTCTCCTCTTCTATTTTTTGTCATAGTATGTGTGCATTAGATAGTTATGTACTTAATTATTTGAAAGGACTCTATTAGTAAAGCAAACTGGGCCTGGGGATTTCTTTATTAAAATGTTTTACCTGTGAATTCAATTTCTTTAATAAATATTCAGTAAACTAATAAATATTAAATTATTACAATTATTTTTTTTCTTGAGTGAGTTTTGATAGTTCAAAAAATTTTTCCCTTTCATTTAATATGTATCCAGTATATTGGTATAATGTGGATCATAATATTCCCTTATGCAATACTTCCCCTATATCTCTTTCTCTGTCTGACTAGAAGTACATAAATTATTCTTTAATTCCAGCAGCTTTTCTTCCCAGTTATTTTTCTCTTTTGTTTTTCCTTTTTCGGTTGTATTGATTTCTGCCCCTACTTTTCTTATTTCCTTCCTTATGCCTGATTTGATGGGAGTTTAAAGTATTCATTCATAATCTTTAATGTTTCTTAATAGAAGCATTTAGTGCTTTGCATTTCCCTCTTAGCACTGACTCAGCTGCATCTCTCATATTTAGATGTGTTTGATTTTTATTCTCATTCAGATCCAAACACCTTCTAGCTTTCGCTGTGACTTCCTTTTGATTCATGGGTTATTTTTAAATGTGTTGCTTAATTTCTAAGTAATTAGAGTTTTTTACAGACACATGTTGCATTTTATTACTAATTAAATACCATCAGAAAACATATACTTTGTATGTTTTTTTCTTCTCTCAACTTTGAGGAGAATGTATGATTCTAATTTGTTTAAATCTGTTGATATACATTTTATCACCAAGAATATCAGTTATATTTGTGAATATTTGATGTGTACGCTAAAACAATGTGGATTCTCATGTTAGATGGTGTGTCTGTACATGTTAATTATCTCATGTTTACTTACAGTGTTGTTTAAATCCAATACTGAGATTTTGTCTGTTCTATTTCTGAGAAGTACTAAAAATTCCACTTGCAATTTTAGATTTGCTTATTTCTTCTTTCCAAACTGTTAGATTTTACTTTATGCATTTGAAGCTTAGTAGTTGAGAGCAAAAAAATTAAAGATTGCTATTTTTGTGTGTGGATTGATCTTTTTATCATTATATAATATCCTTCCTTATCCCTGGTATTCTTGCTGTGAATTCTATATTTTCTGATGTCTATGTAACTATCCAGATTTGTTTGGCATTTACATTGTGTAAATTTTCACTTAAAAAAAACTTTTAATCATCATGTGGCTTTATATTTAACGTAGACTTCTCATGGAAAGTGCATGCCAGGTTTTTTGCTAATCCAATCTGACAAGCTCTGCTTTTGAATTAGAATGATTAGATCACTGACATTTATTAAAATTTTACTGATGTGATTGGAATTACACTTACCACCATTCTCATTTTATTTTCTTTGTTTTATCTATTCTTTATTATTTATCCTATTCTGCCTTCTTGATTGTGGGAAAGACCAAGGACTTGCTTCTAACAAACAGAACATTGAAAATGTAAGGGCATGCCATTCTCTTGATTATGTTATGCTATTAAAAGTCTTAGTCTTGTTAGAAGATGGTTGCAAGTCTCTCTTCTCTTTCTCTTTTCTACCCTCTCTTCCAGCCCTCTCCATTGCTTGCTTTGAAGCTTCTGCAAATTCTAGAGCTACAAGAAAACACATTCTTCCAACCACCTCAGAGAGCATGAAACTGCCTTTGCAAAAACTGTATCAGTGAGAAAATTATAGCAGTGAAAGAGATCTGATTTAACCCACCTCTCATCTTGAATTTCCCTTAATCATTCTTGGGCTTAGGCTAAACTAACTTTGGGAAGTATTTAGTTTATAGTTTAAATAATAATATACCTCCCCCCAAATTCAACTGCCTTTGTAAAGCTGATGAAAGGTCATCAGGCCAGGAGGAGGTGCTAAGGTGTAGACTGGTCACAAAATATGCAACTTCCCTATTGTAGATTGGTCTTATGGGATCACTTTTCAGGTTTCTGCATGTCTGACATGCATGGCTCCACCTCAACCTGCCCACCCCACTCCTGTGGCCCCACCCTGGAGCAACTCAGCTCAAGAGAGCAGCTTCAACCACCTCTGATTTTATCTCCAGCCCAACCAGTCAGCAGCAAACACCCATTACCTGGCCACTCTCATTCCTTCCCTGAAATGGTCTTTGAAATCCTCTAACCTACGAGCTTTGGATGGGATTGATTTGAGTACTAACTCCATCTCCCTCGTGGTATGGCTGGCCTTGTATCTACTAAATGCTTTCTTTACTGCAATGCTGTGTCTTTGTCTGTGCAGCCAGCAGGAAGAAACTGCCAGGTGGTTAAAGATATGCTATGGAAATGGATCCTTCCCCAATCGATTATTCAGAGGAGCATGCACCCCTGACCAACTCCTAAATTGCAGTTTTGCTGATACCACAGCTATACTGTGCCCAAACTCCTATACCAGAGAGACTGTGATATAACAGTTGTGTATTGTGCTAAGCCAATGAACTTATGATCATTTGTTATGTAGCAAAGAAAGCTAATAAGCCTATCTAGAGATTTTCATTTATTGGTCAAGATCCATGTCTGGTATCACAGGAGTTTTCTCTTCATCTCTCTCATGGGCTTGGCATAATATGATATTTCTCAGCATAGCTGCCTTTTTGTGATTACTAGCATGAAAGGGTCACTCTTTCTATCATTCTATATTCTAGGTGAAGGCAGAAAATCCTTTCTTGCCTTTTTAATGCCTCCTATTCTCTTTCTGTTCCTCGTGGGGTTAATTACGATATAACCTTACTTATTATTGCATTTTTTTTTTTTTTTTTTACCACATAGAATCCTGGAATTGATTAAAGAGAAAAAACATACAGGTCTTTTATCTCTACCTTCAACCTGTGACTCAAATAATACCTGGCAATGAGGGAGAAAGTTCATTTCTTTTCTTATTTATTTATTATTATTATTTTTAGAGACAGAGTCTCACTCTAGCATCCAGACTGGAGGGCAGCAGCACAACCATAGCTCACTGCAGCCAGGAATTTCTGGGCTCAAGTGATCCTCCCACCTCAGTCTCCAGAGTAGCTGGGACTAAATGTGTACATCACAATGCCCAACTAATGTTTGTATTTTTTGAGAGACAAGGTCTCACTGTGTTGCCCAGGTTGGTCTCAAGCTCCTGGTCTCAAGCAATCATCCTGCCTCAGCCTCCAAAAGTGCTGGGGTTACAGGCATGAGGCACCACACCTGGCAGAGGCTCATTCTTGTATCCAGTTTGGCCTCACATAGATTGTATGCCCCATACATGTTTGTAGGGATGAGTATTCTGATGAGCCTGTTATTCAATTCTTCCAATGACAGAAAACTCTTCCTCCTGAGCCATTTGCAACCATAGATAACAGGGTTTTGTTTTACAAAGCACTTATTCCATGCTGCTACATGCCAGCTGTACAAGTGTGGTGAAAGATTTTATATAGCAGCAATCCCTGAATAAACCAAGTAAAATAATACAGATAAAGAACAAGGCAGAACCTGAAAATGCCATGTTGACACATTTCCATCTGATCCTATCCAGAACAGAGAAAGGAAGGAGAAGGGAGAGCTATATGTGTCATTCTTAAATTCACAAGAGGTACAGTCTTCTGCACAGGTAAAACTCTAGGAATTTTCTCACATGATCTCCTTTAGGTAATAAGTCTACCCTGTAAGGTAATAATTATTATTTTCCTTTTACAGATAAAGAGATCAAGACTCCCAAAGTAATTGAGACACAACATAATTTATAATTTGACTACCAATTTACTAATGCATAGAATGATTATTCAAACATGGAACTCACAATCTCAACCACGAGTGTATATTAATCCCAAATGTGAGAATTTCAGGGGAATTCCTCTGCAAGCACACCATAGCATTTTCCTCATCTGGGGTTGCTTGAGAGAAAGTTTTGTTGATTAACTTGGGCCATGGAAAGTCTGAGAAAGCATTTCCTACCCTTAAATTTCCCATAAGATTCACTTTCTTACTCTGTGTGTCTCAAGTTTGTATCTTGATTTTTTTTCTATTACTGTAGATGATTTCTCCAGATGCCCTTTTAACTTCAATTCATACATTGCTTTTAAAACGTTTATATACTGAAGGGCATGCACTAATCACACCTCACACAGCATTACCTATCTTCTCAATTTATTCTAACAATATTCAAATCACAGGCTATATGCCTCTGCATATGGGTATTTTTCTTAATCTCCCCATACCTCATTTCCCAAGGTTACCCATATAAAAGAAGATTTACAATTCTTTTAGGGAATTTAAATGGGTAGGATAACCTTTCTAGGAAGGCTATGGGGAAGATTTTAAGCATTTATTGCTTAGACAACTTGAAGAATATAGTATGTCATAGAGCAAAACACTTTTTTTCATCAGATTATCCAAATACCATGTGCTATTTCAGTTTAGTAATTTGTTTTTCTCACTGGTTCTGGTATTATTAAAATATTTAAGTTTATTGATGTATACAGTCTTTTTCACTTTTAAAAAATAAATTATTTAGCTCAGGATCTAAAAGCTTGCTATTGTCTCTTATTAACAAGCATTTGATAGTGGGTTTCATGATCAAGTTTTTAAGTATTTATAAACACCAAGGTCTGCTTTGTTGGTGAATGTTAAGTAAAAACAAAATAAAACAAAACAATTATAACTTAATGGAGGTTGCAAATATTAAACATAGACACAATACCTAGAATCTAAATAAAACTTTGAAAAATAACGTTATAAGCAATATAAATTAAATTTCTTTGTAAATGACCGAGAAGATGAACTTTGTAAAGTTATTTTATGAATGTCCTATTGTGCTCCTTTTTAATTGGATCTGTATAATGTAGTATTCTCATAAGATATCCGCTGTGCAAACCTTGGCATGCTTATCTGCAAACTCACAGTTGTATTGTGCAAGGTTGACATTGCATGTTTTGATCTGGGACTTTGCAATGCTGTTGTCGGATTTTGCATGTTATTGTATTATTCTCCTGGTAATCTAAGAATTTTGTAAACTCGATGAAAGGGTTACAAGTGATTTAGTAATACATGCCATGTCTTCTCTGGGTTTTAAAGGTAATGTTTAAATGCAATGTACATTTTGATAACTGGAAAGTATTGAAATTTTAGGTATAAGATTTGACTTTAATATTAATGTTTTGAGCCCTTAGAAGTTCATTCAAAATTGCTATCCTGTGAGCATTCATTTTACTGGCAAACAATTGTGATTTTTGGATGAAGTTAATACTATTGGCCTATGTCTAAATTAAAATTTGGTTTTCCATGTTGGCATAATAATTCCAATTTTTAGTTAGATGTGTTAAAAAAAAGTTCAGAGATGTTATCTACTTTGGCTAGACTGGATGCAAGATTGCTTTCCAGGTTGATGAACAGCAAAGTTAATCAATTTATACATTAGTTTCACAGCAGATTAGGAGATTAGTAGTTTGACAACTCAAAAGCCCCACCCTTGCTCTCATGTCAGTCAGGAAAAGTATGGTATGTGTCTTAGAGGAATCTAACCTAAAAATATTTCAGAATTGAGAATTCCAAATTCATATCTTTTGGCAGGAGTTGAACATTAAGAACACTATTAGCGAGATAATGATTTGCCTTCTCCAACCTTGGTTTGTATAGACTTTGGAAGTCAGAAATGAATACTTCCACTGGGCCGTAGGGTGCCAGTCAACAGATACGATTCAGAATTGCCACAGGTGGGAAGGGAGGCTTCCTCTGTGGACCAAGATGTGGGTAACTGTCAGGCAGAAAAACGCCTCCCCTCAAAGGTGAGAACATCCGGATTGGGATGACTTGACATTCCCACATGACAAAGGGGAATTAGGATTGTAGGTGAAATCAAGGTTTCTAATCAGTTGATTTTAAGTCAGGGAGATTATTGTGGGCCGTCTGCTTGCATCCAACGTGATTGCAAGGGACATTAAAAGTGGAAGAAGGTATCAGTAAAGAGAATCACGGACAAGGCCATGTCAGAAAGACTCAGCCCAACGCTGCTGGCTTTGAAGATGGAGGAAGAGGCCGTGAGCCTAGGAGTGCAGCAGCAGCTTCTGGGAGATAGAAAAAAGAAAAAACAGAAACTCCACTGGAGCCTCCAAAGGGAAGGCAGCCCTGCTGACATCTTGATCTTAGCCCAGTGAGACCGATTCTGGACTTTGGACCTCCAGCACTGTAACATGACATTTTTTGTTCTAAGCGATTCCATTTGTACGCATGTGTTACAATAGCAATAGGGGACCAATGCAAGGTAGATGATAGATTTGCTGGTAGGAGCCAGTGGAGGTTTTCTGGACTGTTTCTGACTTTCTTGAAGTTGTCACCTGAGAAGGAGGGGGGCTTTAGTAATGACAGTATCAAGGTGAGAAGTGTGAAGGACTCATCTCGATGAAGACAGGAGAATAACGTGACCAGAAGAACATGGCTGAACAAGAACAAGATTTGGTTGGCTGTGTGGACATCCTATTTGCTTTCAATGAAACTAAATTTAATCTTCTGTCTGGATGCACAATAAACACTGCTTTCATTACGTAACACTTGTTCAACAAAACATGTTCAAAATGCATTGTCACAAGGTTATATACAAACACACAAAATCACTAAAAGTCATTGTCCTTATGAAAGAGGACCTCCCAACATTATAATGAATTGTTTTCCCTGGATTCCCCCCAAAAAATGACATGTTATCATAGGAAGAATTACATGTTATGAAGTATTACACATAATTAGGAAGAGTGGAAAAGTTTCTCTTAGGACTTTTTGAATTTTTTCTCACATTTTAGTGATGGTTGCAATAGTCTAATAAAATTGTATCTTACTGTATGGGCTAAGACAGTCAGTCAACATTGATTACTAGGACTTAATTATAATAATGACTGTGGGATTCAAGAACTATAATTCGTAAGGGTGGCAGCAGTTCTACCAGCTGTGAATCTTCATCTGAAGATTTAGCTACTTTATAATCCAGATTGTATAAATAGTTTCATATTAATAGCACTTATACAATGATCTATTTGACATGCTCTAAATGATAGGAAACTTCAGGCCCTCCAGAATCGAAATATTTCTCTTTTTTTTTTGATACAAGATGCTAAATTACGAGTTAATGGGTGCAGCAAAACAACATGGCACATGGATACATGTGTAACAAACCTGCACATTGTACACATGTACCCTAAAACCTAAAGTATAATAATAAAAAAGGAAGTTGTTTCAAAAAAAGATACCCAAGAATTAATTTAAATGTATAATTTTTATAATATCTTTCTGTAAATATTTTGTATTGTACATAAGTTAAGGAGTGTAAAATATAAACTATAGGTTCACATCATTTATGCCCATTAAGGTTTAAGTCATTTAATGATTAAAGAATATATATTCACATATTTAAATTAAAGATCCTTAAACCTTTATGTATTTTATAAAGTTCTTGTCCAAGTTAAATTTAACTGAATGTAAAACTTTTATAATTTCCGATTGCATTTCTAAATTCAGAATATAAAAAATCATGTTTTTCAGCATCTGAAGGTTAACATCTAATTTTCTCATCCCAATATACACAATTTCCTTAAAAATATAAATAAAATTTCAAAATCCCAGTGGCATTAGAATGTGTCTTTCAGTATTTGCATGCTGTTTTTCTCATATACCATTAAAAATTGTGTTGAAAAATCTACAAAAAAACAATCGCCACCTTATATCACCTTGCAGATAGCTAAACATGAGAATCAGAAACCCAAAATGTGTCACTACACATTCTAACTAGAAGCTCTCTATCTCTGAAAATGTCATCAGAGAAGTTCACACGTATTTGTGGGTGAGAAGGAACACATACAACTTGAAGTCTTCTGTTGAGGTATCAGGAGTTCTGCTCATAGGACACTGTGAACAGTGTCCGTGGGCTGTTCATGGGTGAATTGTGAACAGAGGATATGCCTGTTGACCAATATTTCAATCATGAGTGTAAATGAGCAAAAATAAGATAGACCACCCATGTCAGAAACCAGTGGCAACATTTAGAAGTTCATTGTGCTCACATCCTGAGGATTAAATATGAATTCATAATGCTGTGGGTTGTTCTACATTTCAACAATGGTACATGGCATTTTTCCCGGTCCAGAATCCAATCATTCCTTTATTTTTAAAAAACTGATTGGTTATTTGCTATATGCTAGGCTCTTTCTCCATCGTGTTTCTACTGTGATTCCAGAAAAAGAAGATGAGCCGTCTTCACAAATTTAGTAATTTAATTGTAATGCTTTGCAAAAATGCTAGAGGCTCAGAAGAAAGATCATAACCCATTTCAGAGGAATTGGTTGGGGTGAGAATTGATACATGCAATTCAATCCTGGTTATAGATGATGGATACATTCTGTTAGCTGAAAGGGGTCTTGGAAACATTTTGAGACAAAATAGCATGGAATGATGTTTAGTTATGGGGATGAAGGATATAGGAAACACTCCACTTTTAGACTTGTTGATTGTGGGTGGCCATGGATGAAAACGGCAAAAAAATAAGAATAAAAATAAAATGGAAGAGGGGCATCTCTGAGCAAACTGCATTTTGGACTTGTCTATGGGATATCAGGTAGAGGTACACAATAGAAAGTTGCATATCTAAAGATGACATTCAACAATCCATAAAACTAGAAGAATTCATTTAGCAATGGTGGATGGAGCAGCCAGTGGATGACAATAGAACCTCAGGGGACACTAATACTTAATTGGTCACTGAAAGAAGAGAAATCTCCAATAACAGTCAAAATATAGAAGCAGTGGTATCTTAGTATGCAGAAAACCAGTATAGTGAAGTGTCACAATAGCTGATGATAGAGAGATGCAGAATAGTAGTGGGTTGAACATTGGTATAGATATAATGATGCAATGAATGAGCCTGTGTCAAAGAGGATAATGTTTCGGGAACCAGCTTGACAAGTGAGACCTTTCCTTTAACCATGCCTTGCTAAACACCTCTCTCTACCAATGACCTAGGTAAAGGTGTGTAGCTCTTACAATGAAAGCTGAAGATGAGATGAGATAGGAATGGACTAGGCTTTATACTAATTGACATATGCAAGGACAATCTAGATAGATAGAAGGTGTGTATCGGGACTCTGCATTTAGGCACAAAAATCATTAGCACGGCTACAGAAGGAAGTAATTGGTTTGGTGATGTAGTGCAAAAATGCTGGGTAGGCTATATATTCTCAGTGTGAGGGATTGGTGTGTCAGGCATACCAATACGTCCTTACAAAAAATTATCTAACTGTGGCTATAAACTGATTTTCCTTTGCAATGGGTTAAATAATTCCTGGATTATTTCCTTTAGCTCAGGGTTCTACTTAAATATTTTAAACTATTTAAATATTACTTAAATATTACAAATATTTTAGTCTAACCCTTTCTTTAAGGGGTTAGATATTTTAGTCTCTAACCCCTTAAGGGGTTACGCCCATTCAATGTTCCCCTGAATATTTTACCCCTTCGGGGTTCGATAGACTAAAATATTCAGGGAAATGTTGAATGGGCTAAACAAGGAATCTAAGTCATTTTTTATGTGAAATATCCAAAGGAGGTAGAGATATTCAATCTGGGAAAATGGAGACCAGATATTTCAGTCATATTCACATATTAAATGATATGATCACTTCCCCGGGAACTGTTGCTCCTTCAAGGGGGTATTAGAGGAGGCCAGTTGCTGCATAGAAGAGTAAGATCTGCTCATTGAGGGAGAGGCTACTCTGGAAGCTGTTAGAATTCCTTCCCAGTAGCTGTTTAAGGAAAAGCTGTAGACTGGCTTGGCAACAATGTTCTTGAGTATCTGCAATTACTTATGAGATGGTTGGTTGAACCGAAATCACTTCATGGATGAGGGTCTCCCTCTGTCTCTCCCCCCCGCTTTTCTTTCTCTCTCTCTCTCTTTTCTGTCTCTCTTTCTTTCTCTCTCTCTCCTCTCTTCTCTCTTTCTCAGAAATATCAGTGAATTCAGAGATTCACTGATATTTCAATTTGTTATCTGATGAACAATTATCAAGCCTAGAAATAATATCCCATGTCTCTACCTCGAACAGTTCTGAAACCAAGAAATATTCCTTGTCTCTTTCTTGAACTATATAATAGTTGAATGTCTGCTGTATCTTCCCATTTTTTCATGCCATACATTGGCTAATTTACACTGTCAGATAATCACTTAATTTCTATTTACCTTGTAATTCATGGTTATCATAAACTGGATTAAACTGGTCTCAACATCTACCGACTTATAGTAATATATCCAATAACGTTGGGCATTTTAATTTTTTAATTTACCCCTTTATCTTTGACTATTTTCACCAAATTTCCGAGAACCAACTGTACCCCAAAATATTTCAGCCTCAAAGGATAAATTTCTTGTTTAGTAAATAGACTTATGCACGTGCAAGGCTTTTCCAATCAATCATTATTAAAATATTTCAATTTCCCAATGGAAAAAGTCTTCAAAAGCATATCTTGCTTTTTTAAAAAAATTAAGTAAACGTGGGAGGTTTAAAGACAACCACACAAATTCAAATGCATAAAAATAACAATCGACTTTTCGAAATGTTACCCAATGATGTAAACACAACGCTGTATAAAAAAACAACAATTATACAGTCGCTAGATAGGAGGGAAAAAATTGGTTAAAAGTAAAACAGTCAACGTTTAATTAGCTTGGCTATAGAATGGAATGTTATCAGCATCTCTGAACAAAATCTCTAGCATATACTTCATGCTTGTAAGATTCAGAAAAGTAGTGAATAAGAGCAGTTAAAACAGATAAAATTGTTGAGTGTGCTTAGCTATCATAGCAGGCCTTTGTCATAGCAGGCCTGTTAAAGAGCACATAATTTTAATATCATTTCCACCTTTTCTTGCATATCTTATACTCTCCTAAGCTACGTAGTGACCCAGTTAAGATCATAATGCTACTTTTTTTTTTTGCATTTTGTCAGGACATGCTTTAATATCCACAATATAACATTTAATTATATTCATAAGACAATGCAAAACCTTATTCAAAAAGAAAGAAAATCATGGTAACAGCAGCCCAGTCACCTCGGCATGCCATCTCATTAAAATTCTGAAGCCAACTACCTCTAAAAACATTAAGTATCCTTAGCAACATGAAGTGATTTAGAAACATGACCTTCCTATGAATTCACTTTTAATCAATATCTTAGTGGAATGAGCATGATAAAGCAGAGTTATATTTCTAGGGAGTTATTTTAATTAGTGTTCTAGGTATTTTAATTAGTGCTTCAGTTATCTACTTATCAGAGAAACCTTTTGGATACACTATGCAACTTACATTTTTAGAAGATGTTTTTGCCGTTACAAAATGCGTCCAAATACTTCGGAGAGTATATTTTCAAGTAGAAGCTGATAATTATATTTTCTTTTTCCTCTTCATTCTCTACTTATGTGTCTATTTATATAATCTATTCACTCTTTTATCTCATAAGAAACACGTTCTTGTACATAAAATCAAATACATTTTAAGATGTTTTGAAAGATTAGTGTATGCAATTAGTGAATTAAAATAATATAAAGATGCAATTTATATGTATAATATTTTAATCAGACAAATTTTTACAAACATGAATGTATACATTGCCAAATTATAAAAATAATTCATATTCAGTTGTTTAATACCTCAGGGTACTTTCATGGGTGTATGAAATAGTAAAATAATTATGTAACATTATTTGAAATTATTCCAAAGTTTAAAATCATGTAAGTGTTTACAGAGAATTTAAACAACATAAAATAACTTAAAATTATCTCCCTGAGTCAATAAATAAATAAATGGAAAGAGTCACAGGTTTTTTTTTTAAGGAAACTATTGAATAGACCATACTTAACGCTTATATTATATAAGGCAATTATCAATTCTTGTTAAAAACCTATTTTCTAGGACATATTCATAATTTTTAAAAATGACACGCTATATAGAACAATACTATTTATGTTTCATAAATCATATAAAGTGTGTGCATTTAATCCCAAAACATATCTTATGTTTGATCTTGTAAGATATTAAACATTGTGAACTACATATTTAGAAATATTGGAGGGAAATAGCTTAATCTTAAATCTATTAAAGTTTTTCCTTCATGGAAATATTTGCTTGATATCAAATGCAATGAACACTTACTTAATGGCTATTTTAAATGTTTTTGCCCAGCTCTATGTTGTTCTCTTTGTGTAGCAAAGATGACCAGTATGCTACCCTCATAGTCCCCATGAGTATCTTCAAAATTCATGTAGTTAAAAATGGAAAACAACCATACAAAATTGAGGCCTATTGTAAACATCAAATGCAGAATCCAGAGAAACTTTGAAAATGCACTGAGACTCCTGGTAGGCAATCAATTTGGCATAAGATACCATTAGACATCTATCAAGGTCTCTCCATGTGAATCTCATTGGATTCCCTGGCTTGTCAGCCTTCCCAGGAGAGTTACTATGAATTTAGACTAGAGACAGTGGCCATAAATCTGAATAATCAACTCAGACGTTCTCTGAGCTGTAAATTGAGAAATAAGTTCATGGAGAGGAAATGGCAGTTAGCTGCACCCAATTTAGAAAAGGGGTCTCTTACTATCACAGGCTGCTTAAATGATTCATATGAAAATTTAACGTTAATTTTGAAAAAAGAATTCCCATCATCAAGAAATAATTTTTAAAATGGTGATTTATTATGCATACTATATGCGCTATGAACTGTGTGTGTGTGTGTGCGTCTGTTTATGTGTGTGTGTGTGTATATAGCTCATATACATATATATATGTTTGCCCTTCCTCCATCCTCAAGTAGGCCCCGGTGTCTACTGTTCCCATGTTTATGACCTTGTGTACTCAATGTTTAGCTCCTACTTATAAGTGAGAACATGTCATGTTTTCTGTTTTCTGTTCCTGCATTAATTCCTTAGGATCATGGCCTCCAACTGCATCCATGTTACTGCAAAGCACTTGATTTTGTTCTTTTTTATAGCTGTGTGGTATTCCACAGTGTATGTAATGGCTGAAGTCCATTATCCTTAGCAAACTTTGCTTAACTAAATTATCTAAAAACCATGATCCCTTGTTGATATAGTTTGAATCTTTGAATTGTCCCTTCAAATCTCATGCTGAAATGTCATCCCCAATGTTAGAGAATGGGCCTGGTGGGAGCTGTTTGGGTCACGAGGGTGGATTCCTCATAGCTTGGTGCTGTCTGGTTGTGTAAAAGTGTGTGGCACCTCTCCCCCATCTCTTGCTCCTGCTCTTGCCATGTGATGTCCCTGCTCCAACTTCACCTTCCACCATGAGTAAAAGCTCCCTGAGGCCTCCCCAAACTCCGGACGATTGCAGACACCTTGCTTCCTATACAGCCTGCAGAACCGTGAGCCAATTAAACCTCTTTTCTTTTTTTTTTTTTTTGAGATGGAGTCTCGCTCTGTCGCCCAGGCTGGAGTGCAGTGGCGCAGTCTCGGCTCACTGCAAGCTCCGCCTCCCGGGTTCACGCCATTCTCCTGCCTCAGCCTCTCCGAGTAGCTGGGACTACAGGTGCCCACCACCACGCCCGGCTGTTTTTGTATTTTTAGTAGAGACGGGGTTTCACCGTGGTCTCGATCTCCTGACCTCGTGATCCATCTGCCTCGGCCTCCCAAAGTGCTGGGATTACAAGCGTGAGCCACCGCGCCCGGCTAAACCTCTTTTCTTTATATATTACCCAGCCTCGGATATTCCTTTATAGTGCGCAAGAATGGCCTAGTCCATTTGTCCAGGTCATTGTTCGCATTCAGTGCAGATACTGTACCAAGCAAGTAGGAAAATCAGAAAACATGCTTGCTGAATGAACTATTGAATGAGGTCAAAACAGCTAGGTTGTTTGCTATAAAATGGATAAGGATCTTACAGAGCTTCCTCTAAAAATGGCGCACAGTCTAGAAAGAGAAGCAACTGAAGACAGTGATAAAAAATAATCTCTGTATGCTTACCAAGTGGTCTCAGTGCTACAGATATAAATATAAAATGAATCGAACTATTAAAAAGGCCACAACTCTGAAAGAGCAGGTACAGAAGTAGATTCATGGTTTTCATTCCTTTATTCTATAGAATTCCCATCAGGAATCCTGGTTCTTCTCAGGGTAATAAGATGTGACACCTGAGGCCCATGGTCAGATGGACCGTGATGTGGTAGGAATGCTTAAGGAGAAGGGTAATGTTTTGAAAAGATGCAGTGGATGGTTTATCCCATGCTTAAGAACTGACGCTGCAGACATTTTCTTAGCATCAAAGACTTTCATCCTTGTGTAGTCCCTCATCAAAATTCTCTCTGATCATTAACGTAGCCTTGAAAGCCATTTTCACATGCTCCCCATAGACTTCCGTGCAGCCATCCAATTCCAATGAAAATCTGATTAAATACTCTCTTGAAAAGCAAAGGTGTATGTATGACTCCCTTAAATAAAGGCCCACGTTGTTATTGGGATGACCATATATTTAATTTTGTTTTAGCTCATTCTTCACATTGATTGGCATAATGATATAGAAAGGGAGCAAGATTTTTGTTAATTTCAGCATATATTGGCTGACCCGGCAGAGCCCCCTAGGAGCTGAATGTAGGGGCTAATTTTGTTTTCCACATTCCGTGCCTAAATTGCTGCTTTCTAACATAACCTCTGTCTTTCCTTTTTTCTTTTCTTTCTCTTTTTTTTCTTTTCCTTTTTTTTTTTTTTTTTTTTTTTTTTTTTGAGACAGGGTCTCACTCTGTCACTCAGGCTGCACTGTAGTGGCACAACCATGGCTCACTGCAGCCTCTAACTCCTGGGCTCAAGCAATCCTCCCATCTCAGCCTCCCAAGCAGCTGGGATTACAGGCGCATGCCACCATGCCTGGATTGTTTATTTATTTATTTTTATTTTGTATGAAAAGAGTCTGGCTGTTGCCCAGGCTGGTTTCTAACTCCTGGCCTCAAGTAATCCTCTGACTTTGGCCTCCCAAAATGCTGGGATTATAGGCAAAAGGCACTATGCCTGGCTGTCTTTCCTTTTGACTCATTAGAATAATCTTCAACTCTTAATACCAACTTATTAAAAAAAAACACCCTGACCATAGGGAACAAATCATCCTTCCTTCATTTATAATCTTATCTCCATCCCCTACTTTTGCCTTTTTGTAGATGATCACAAAAATAAAGACTCTCTCTTCTCCCCAAAAATAAAGATATAAAAGAACAAAAGGTATATTCACATTCTAAATATATAGGCTAGGCCTATCATTTTCAAAATGATCAGTTGTTAATTGTCCCTTAAATTGGTAAGCATTGACAATTATAACTACATATACAGTTTGATCGATTCTTTATTTTTGCCAGTTGGAAATAATATTCAATTCACCTTTTCCGTCCTTGATCTCCAAGGGTCTATAATATCAGTGCCCCCAAAAATTCAAAGCACATGGATTTGCATTTCATTTTCGTCTCTAGTTTAGGCTTCATCCATTAGTTACAGATAGTAAATCGACAAGCTTGCTGGTGCCTGATGACAGGGAAAAAGACATTTCCTAAAATACTTAGCAATGTCTTCAGTATTTGTTCTCATCACCATTGTCATCCCTGCCAGACTTAACTTAGTAATGAATTGATAAACTCCCCAACCTGTAGCTGATCAGTAGCCTTTCTTATTTTCCCCAGAGCCTAGTGGCTGGGGTAAGTATCAATTTATCTACTATTTTGATCCATTCCGAACTGATTTAAAATTCAAAAGGTCTTGCATGCAGTGAAATCAAAACCAAGGGCCTTTGCACCCTTTCAACTCTTCCTATGAATAAAATATTTTCTACATTTATAGAATGAATGACTTTTAAGTGTGATGTTTTATTTGGTGACATTTGATGGAAGGAAAAAAATAACCATGTCATTTATGATGAATGGCAGGTTTTGGAGTTGGAGAAATCAGATCAACTTTATCAACTGGGCTTCAAATGGTGACATCTGATGTTTTTTGCAGATGCTCTGAGCTTAGCTGGTAATAAAGAATCACAGAGCAAGCTGATAAACTGGGGTTGCTCCGGAAGTACCCTGTCCAGCCTGATTTATTGCCAAATGTGTAAAGAGAACAGAGACCCTCTGCGGGATGTTCCTGTAATAAAGTCATCCTCTGCAGTCTGCTGGACAGCACAGGAAAAGCTCTGACTGTAACCTTGCAGCACTTAATCCCTGATCAGCTCTTTCTAAACAATGCCACCTGCTCTTTCCTCTCTACTCAGCATGTGTTACAGAAATATCTGACCAAATTATAAGAACAAAAACATTTGTTCTACTTTCAAAAGTAACAATTTAAGGTTCCTTCCTGCAGAGTAGAAATTATCTGAAATGGTACGCATCCAGGCACTTGATGGGTGATCAACGGTTAATTAACAACATGGATGGAATTTTCTAAAGATCCTTTCATTTGAGTTCATTCGCTCTTAGATGCTTCACTTAACTGATCCCCATCTTTGCTCTAAAGAGTCAGCCTGGAAATTATAGACTTTGCAGGTGATTACCTTCTGTGTGAAGGGAGATGCTAGAGACAGCAATGAAACGGTGAGCCATTTGCCAAGGAGAAAAAGAAGCATGCTGAAAGAGTCCTTGATAGAATGGAACTTGGTCTTGAGTTGAACTTTGATGTTGAATAGAAAACTGTAATCAAGCGCAAGCCATTACATTCTTTCAGATTAGGAAATTAGAAAATAACACCTCACTGAAAATTATAGGAACAGGAGCATTGCTAAGTCTAGGGAAAATGAGATTGAGGATGAACAATAATTACGTCTATGGTCTCAGAAAAGTTTAAGGGGTTTGCCTGCAGCTGCAGAAAGGGCTGTCACATCATATTCGTGTTTCTAAGGTCTAATGATACCACTGCTAAAAAGCAAAAGTCACATAAGGATTTAATTTTTTAGAAATATATAGTCTATTATTTTGGCATCAGCATTTAATTGTGTCCTCTGCTAATATCTCTTTTATAAATATTTCGGAATGATTAAAGAAAAAGAAGGTGTCACGGCCAAAGAAGTTTGATATACTCCATAAAGTAACATCAGTAGCATTTTAGATATTTTTAGATCTCTTTAGAAAGACAGAAATCTGTTCATCATGGTTTGCTTCAAGTTGCCTAAAAATAGAAGACTTCAGAAAACATTTTTATATAACTAATCATTATGTCCTAAAAACATGGCATTTAAAAAGTTCTTAATAAATTGATTGAAATGACAAAATTACATGGAGCTAGGATTTATAATGAAGAATATTGGCCGGGCGCGGTGGCTCACACCTGCAATCACAGCACTTTGGGAGGCCAAGGCGGGTGGTTCACAGGACAATGCAAACTTCCAAACATTACCTGGCCGTTGGTGGCATTGAGCCATGATTTTATAAGAACAAGAACTTTACTTTGACATAAAACAAAACAATACAAAACGAAGAAAACGATAAAAAAACTATATGTTGAGTAAAGAATACATTTCAACAAAGTGATTAAGATAAATGAAATTACAATGTATCTGTCCCATACCAAGAACATAAAACTGTAGACCATGATATTATTTTCTGTTGAAATTGGACTTGGGTATAGAAGTTTTTTAAAAGACACTGAGGAACTCAGACAACTAAGTTATTACTAGGTGAACAATGAGGATATGACTATGATGAAATTTTATGTGCAGTATAACTGCATCAAAAAACACACAGCAGTGGCTCACACCTGTAATCCCAGCACTTTGGGAGGCTGAGGCAGGAGAATCGCTTGAGTCCAGGAGATCGAGCCTGCAGTGAGCCGTGTTCACACCACTGTACTCCATCCTGGGTGATGGAGCGAGACCTTGTCTCAAAAAGCTGAAACAAACAAACAAAAACACATAACAAATATTGTTCCTTGGATTGGTGTCTGGAGATTGCTCAGCCTTCAATGAATGAAAGTAACAAATGCTTTAAGCATCCTTCCTGTGTATTCTTATTTAGATTTGTACTTGCTGGTTTTTCTGCTTCTCATAGACTTCTCTGACATTTTCATCTTATTAGACATGCATTATCAATTTATCTTTTAAATATTGTATGCAATATTTTAGGCATTTCGAATCAGCATGATTGCATGAAGTAACTCATCTACAATATTTCTGGAAAGAGAAGTTTCACATTATTCACTCCTTTTCAAATTGAGTGCACAAAGTTGGCTAGGACGTCTGTTTCCAATTCCAATGGAGTGACCCTCCTGCCATAAACAACCATGAAGTTGAACAGATATACAAGGTATCTGATTTTGACAGTGGCCCATAGTCAGTGCAAGACCGTAGTCTCCAAGGTCAGAGTGTATTCATGGGACACGTCTTGCTTCCAACTGAGTATAACTTCTTGGCTGGCGAATTGGCAGCAAAAAAAGGCCTAGGTGGTTCTTCTGAGCTGAGGAGGCATTGATCAGATTTCTTAGAGCCTCAACTGGCTGGAATCTGTGGGTCAGGAACTCCAGAGGAGGCAACTTTGCAAGCAGGTGGTTCAAAATCTGGGAGAGTATTCTTTCCATGTCTACAATGTTGGCTGAGGTAGCCCATGCATATGGCACGAGACTTACTAAAGAATAGCTGCAAAGGACTGAAGGAGAAAAAGATGTGTGTGAACAAAAGGTATGTGAGACAGATCTCAATCAATTTAGAAAGTTTATTTTGCCAAGGTTAAGGACGTACCCGAGACACAGCCTTAGGAGGTCCTGACAACGTGTACCCAAGCTGGTTGGGCACAGTTTCATTTCATACATTTTAAGGAGACATGAGACATCACTCAATACGTGTAAGATGTACATTAATTCAGTCTGGGAAGGTGGGACAACTCGAAGCACGGAGGGTGCTTCCAGGTCATAGGTAGCTAAGAGACACCTGGTTGCATTTTTTTGAGTCTCTGATTAGCCTTTCACTGAATACACAATTTACATGTGAGACAGGGGTAAAGGAATAGTTACTTATGCCTTAGCCTGGTTCAGTGAATCTGCATTTTTACATCAATAGTAGGGCAGAGGAAGCAATCAGATACACATTTGTCTCAGGTGAGCAGAGGGATGATTTTGAGTTCTGTCCTTTGTCCTATACCTGTGAAGATAAACTACCAATTTACATTGCCAGGATGAAATTCAACAGAACTGTTTTAGGGTAAAGATCTTGAGGCTCACAAGGAATTTTGCTGTGGGCAAATTGTGAGGGAAGCACGTAGCTTTTTTATCTTTGTGTTATAGCTACCTTATTTGGGAATAAAATGGGAGACAGGTTTAGTTCCCAGGTTGACTCTTCTGTTTGGCTTGGTGATTTTGGAGTACTGAGATTTCTTTTCCTTTGACAAGCATAAGAGCATAATCAGCACCGTCGTTCCCCCTTATCCACAGATGATAAGCTCCAAGACCCCAGTGAATGTCTTAATCTGCAGATAGCACCAAATCATATCTACAGTGATTTTTCCTATACATACACACCCATGATAAAGTTTAATTGATCCATTAGGCACAGTAAGAGATGAACAACAACACCTAATAATAAAGCAGAACATTCTAACAATATGCCAGCATCACTACTCTTGCGCTTTGCAGCCATTATTAAGAAAAATAAAGGTGACTTGCACACAAGCACTGCCAGAGGGCTACTAAGTGCCTAATCGGCAGGTAACATCTACAGCGAGGTACTCTGGATGATTCACATCCTGGGCAGGATGGAGCAGGATGGCACAAGGCTTCTTCACATTACTCAGAATGGTGCACAATTTAATAATTATGCATTGTTTATTTCTGGAATTTTCCATTTATTTTTTTCAGACTGTGGTTGACCGCAGGTAACTGAACCTGTGGAAAATAAAAACACAGTAAGAGTAGAATACTTTATCTCAACCTTTGAATGTCTCACTCGGCCCGAGTACAGCAACTCACCACCTCATTGTGCATCGCAGAATTCATCTCATTAACACAAATGCAAGGTATGCTCATTTATAAATACTCTCAGAAGGGTAGATGAGTACTCCGTGATAGCATTTACCTGTGGGAGCTGCAGGGCAGTGTTTGGGACTTTGAGAGATTTACTTAACTGTTGATTGCACAGCTATGAGTATTGTATGAATTTTTTTTACCCTTGGGCTGGGCCTAGTGGCTCACACCTGTAATCCCAGCAGGTAGATCGCTTGAGCCCAGGTGTTCAAAACCACCCTGGGCAAAACAGCGAGCCCCTGTCTCTACAAAACAATACAAAAATCAGCAAAGTGTGGTGGCACGTGCCTATAGTCCCAGATACTCGGGAGGCTGAGATGGGAGGATCACTTGTAGCCCGGGAGTTCGAGGCTGCAGTGAGCTACAATTGTGCCACTGCACTCCAGCCTGGGCAACATAGTGAGACCCTGTCTCTACAATAAAATACAGAAATTATCCAGGCATGGTGGTACACACCTGCGGTCCCAGCTACTAGGGAGGCTGAGGTGGGAGGATCGCTTGAGCCCAGGAGGCGGAGGTTGCAGTGAGCCAATATCACACCACTGCACTCCAGCCTGGGCAACAAAGTGAGACCTTGTCTCCACCAAAAAACAAACACACACATACACACACAAATAATATACAATAATTTACCCTCATCACATATAACTTCTATTCTTAAAAGTTCAAAATATATAATATCTATTGAAAATTATATCCCTTAGTGTTTTCTTCCTTTTTCATATTGAATCATCTTTTTGCATTATTTCTTACTAGTCACAGTTATTACTGAAATCTTCCAAAAGATTTTCTTAAGTTGCACTTCCAAAATGTGCAACTTAAGAAAAATGATCAAGAAAAATTAAGGATCTATCTATAACCTGTGACATAGTAATGGAGTTCATTTTGGATAGTTGGAATGAAGCTGAAGCTGTAAAAATAAAAATGCCTGAAGAAATAGGTTACAAATATGCAGTCGGGCTTTTCACGCTCAAAGTTCTCTGTGAATAGAATTATTCTGACAGAAAAGGATTTGTGGACATGGCCACCAGGCTGTGACTTTAAAGGATGAAAATCTTCAAGATTCTGAACCAAATCACTGCCTGCCTCAGACCAATAACAAACGGGATTACCAAAGTCAATTGTGTTATCAGCACAATTCAGCCTGATAGAGCTTGAATATCTAGATGAAAGAGCATTACTCAGTACCCAGAGATTAGGGGAAAAAGAGACATACAAGATAAAATGGGAAGTTTATTTATGTTGCGTGGTTAACTTTAAAGCATTTTAGTGAGGTCTCAGGTTTTTGTGGGAATATATGAATAATATCTTAACAGTTAAATAGAAAATGTGAGGCAATATAAATAATTCATATTAGTATTGTTATATTGGATATGTAGAGATGAAATATATGATTATTTGTAAGCATTCTTAGGCATCTAAAAAATACACAAAGCTAAATTTAAAAAAAAAGATACAATTCTTAGGTGCTTTACATATTTTATGGAGAGTTCCATTAAGAAGCAGATTCCAATGCTGAAACTGCATGTAGTTCTTTTTAAAAACAGATTTAATTACTTTCCAGCTATAAATTTATCTTAAAAATAAGTTGTGCCTTTTATCGCTAGATTTTATTTACTATATATTGTACTTCATAATATGTTACAGTCTGTTGATGTGGAAATTAGGGAAGTTGATAACCTATCTTTGAGTATTTTTCAATGTCCAATAATAATAAAAACATACAACCTAGGGCAGCTGCTTGAGTAGAATACAATTACCAGGAAACAAAGAAGTTCATGCTGCCAAAATTCCTTCCTTCCTGGTTTACTCAAATATTTTTGTTAACTTGCTTTTTCATCTTTAGATGGCTTTCCAGTCATGTATAGTCTGTCCATTCTGATTGAGTGAAGAGTTCACTCTCGTCTCTCACATGAATCTTTTTCTGTAACTTAGAATAACAGTATTTTATAGCTGGAATGCAAATTGTGTGTGTGTGTGTGTGTGCATTTGGGTGTGTGTTGTGGTACTCAGGGAATTTTATCTTAATTCTACCACTTAATTATGTGCAGCTGGCAGACACCCTGCCATATACATCTTTATTTACTGGCCACAGTTTGCTGAGACTCAATGGATAATGAATAAACAGTAAATTTTCTCTATTCTCTTTATTAGTTTGTTCCTTCATAAATAAAAAACAGTTGTATTTGATTTTATTTGACTATCTTTTTAAGATGAAGACAACAATTTTAATAAGACCATATAGAGTTATAAATGTACTTTAAAGCACTTCTTTACTTGCATTCCAAAAAAATGAAGAGTAGTATTTTAATTATCATTACAGCGATTTAATGATCAATCTGAAACATATTCTGTTTTCTATTGGAGTTGCCTTTTTGATTCAAAAGTAATTTAGAAGAGGTGAGTGGGGCAAAAGAGAGGTATTAGAAAGGGACTTGAGAAATCTTTAGAGGATAGTTGTATGTTAAGTCTCTTGATTGTGATGATAGTTTCCTGGTTGTATATAATCATAAAAACTTATCAAATTATGTGCTTTAAATGTGTGCAGTTTTGTGTATGTCAATTATACCTCAATAAATCTGTTTTTAAACTGGGGCTTTGTCATAACAGTAAACTAAAAACATGTGACAGTGGCTTCAACGGCGTTCAAACCTCTTATGTGTTTATTGATTTTCTGCCTCATTATTTTATCAACTATTAAAGAGGACTATTAAAATCTCTGACTCCCTGCAATCCTATAATTATGCTTCATATATTTTGAAGTTCTATTATTTGATGTACAAATGTTTAGAATTCCTATGTCCTCTGGATAAATTGACTCCTTTATTATTTTGAAATTACCTTTATTCATGGTAATATTCTCTGTTCTAAAATCTCTTTCGTCTGATATCAATATAGACATTTCAGACAGTTTTGATTAATGTAGGCATATTATATATTTTTCGTCACTTTGCTTTCAATCTTTTTCTATTTGAAATGTGTTTGTTGTAAATAGAATAAAATTAGGTCTTGTTCTGTACATATTCTGAAAATCTCTGTTTTTTGATTGACATATTTAAACCATTCACATTTAATGTGATTAAGAATAAATTCATTCTCTATATATTTATTTTTTATTTGTCCATCTGTTCTTTCTTCAGTTCTTCCTCATTTTCTTCATTCTTTGGGATTAGCAGAATATGGTTTATGATTCCATCATATTTCATTTTTTGGTATATTAGCTATAATGCTTTACATTATATTAGTTATTGCTTTAGGGTTTATAGTGAATCTAAAGCCTGTCACAATTTACCTTCAAGAGATATTATAGCATTACATGAACAGTATAAGGATCTTAGAATAGATAACATCCATTCCTTCTCTTCTGATTTTTTGCCATTGTTACCATGCATTGTACCTATACATATGCAATAAACCCCATAGTACGTTGCTATTTTTTGAAATAATAAGAAAAAATTTTAGACATTTATTTACCCATGTTGTTATCATTTTAGCTCTTTATGTCTTTTATTAGATACATATTTCCATCTAGCATAGTTTCCTATCTGCCTAAAATTTCTTGTACTGCAGGTCTGCTAGCGATGAACTCTTTCAGATTTTTGTGTCAGAAAAAAATTTATTTCATCTTTGTTTTGAAAGATATTTTTGCTTGGTATAGATTACTAGGTAGGCAATTTTTTAAAATTTGTTTCAGTAGTTCAAAGATATTTCTGCACTGCCTACTCACTTGAATTGTTTCCAGTGAGAAATTTTAAGATGTTCTCGCTGTACTTTTGGTTTTCTTTTAAAAAAAATATTCTGGCTGTTCTTATAATTTTCTTTTTGTCTTTTTTTTGAGAAATTTTATGATGATGTGTATTTGTGTTTATGTAGCTTCCTTCATGTGTCTTGATTTGGAATTCATTGAGCTTCTTGGAATTGCTAGTTCATATTCCTAATCAAATAGAAAAGTTTTTCAGCCATTATTTAAAAATACTTTTTTTCTGTACCTATTTTTTTTTTGAGACTTGAATTACACTTGTATAAGGCAGCTCTCATTTTCTGTTCATGTAAAAATTGTTCCTTTCTTTTTGTACTTCATTTAGTCATTCATTTGGTCACTTGTTTATTCATAGTCTTTATTGCTATTTCTTCTTATTCACTAATTATTTTATCTAAAATGTCCTAACCTGCTATTGATCCATGCAGGGTTATATTTATGTCACACATTGTAGTTTTCCTCTCTAGGAGATAAATTTGTGCTTATTTATGTACTGTATTCTCTAATGAACTTTTTAAACATTTGGAATACTGTAATAAGAACTGTTTTACAGTCTTTGCTATTTCTGTCATCTGGGTCCGTTCTGGCTGACATTTTGATTAATCAATTTATCTCATTATTGTCTTTACTTTTGCTTTTTGTTTTTTGCATGCCTTAAAAATTTTGATTGAATGCAAGACGTTGTGGAATTTCCTTTTTGCCTTGGGTATTTGTGTAGTCCTATTGTAGTCCATTTCTATAAATATCCTTGAACTTTAACTTCATACATAATTTTGTCATTTTAAAATAGTGTTATTATTCTAGGTTTTGCACTGAACACACTTTAGGAAAGACCACAGCCATACTCAATAATCCCTTAATTCAATGTGAGGCAAAGGATCTTGGGTAAACCATGTCTAGATGGCACTTAACCATCTGAGACAATGAATAAACTACATTACAGGATGGAATATGAGGGTTTGTTGAATTTGAGAATCTGTAACCATGGTTTATTGATCATTAGATCATAGAAAAAGCAATAGATAGACAGCTGGAAAGATTCTGCTTCAGAGAGGCAGAAAATTTCTGTATCTGCTTGGCAAAAACTTAAGACAATATAATGGAGAATCTCAATCTCTTTCCCAATGTCCAGGCTCATTGCCAACCACAGATGCAGAGCCTTTTAACTGAAGTGGAGTATTCTTGAGGAAGACCTTATAAATAATTCACAAGACTATATGATGAAACTTGAAACTTCCCCTATAGCTTACCAAAATGGACTTATAACATTTTCCTGAATAAACATGAACAGAGGTAAAAGAAAAACCTCCTGGGAATTATTTTTTAGATATAAGGATTTTGATGTATAAATAAGTGTGCCCATATTAAGTAATTTTTCAACATGCTCCATGAATGTGGAAGTAATGACATATAACAGATATTTGATAGTGAAATTATATAAAGTCACATCCAATATCTTTCTAAATGATAAGTGTGATAAAGAATAAATCTAAGTGATAATCTAATAAAACTATTAAAGCCACCATTGGCTATTTTTGTAGTCTGTTTTTCTTTTGAGAGTTCCACATTTAGTCTGATGTTTAGATTAATTCCTTCTTGAAAATATGGTAATGTTTCCCTAAAATTAGTAAAATTTTTAAAAAACTAGAAAAATTTTAAATTTTTTTTTGAAAATGAAAATACAGAAGTTCTAAGGGTTTTGCTAATTTTATAAAGTATATCTTTTTAAAAAATCATATAATGGATACACATTGGATTTTAATAGTGGTTTTCTAGGTCTATATTAATTCTGGGTCGTGCTCAGATTTTACCAGTTAGATAGAGGAAGAATCTCTTTTGCAGTGTATGTGCAAACAGTATCTGTCCCTGTGGTTGTAAAACATCTTATCTGCTCCTGCTCAAGCTATTGGTGAGAAAATCGCCACTATCTGCTCAGGTTCTCGGAACTGGCAATACTGACAGAATGCTCAGTGCTCAGGGATAATTTCTGCTGAGTACGGCATGATGGCTACTTCAGATGACAGCTCTAGCACCATTGGGGAATTAATGCCTGCTTGACTATTATTTTGTTACAGAGTGAGTGCTCATAGAACCTGAATGGTCATCTGAGTTTTTTTACAAAAATCGACAGTTAAATATTTCTCCCAGTTAGCTCAACGATGTGTAAATAGGCTATAAATAGCTCTTATAGCTATTTGCAGATAGGTTGGGGTAAACATTCTAAAGCCTGGTTTAGAACTTCAGCTTTTTTCAGGCTTTTCGGATCTCTTCCTGGTTGATAAGAAAATGAATTATTTCTCTTTGTGTGAAGTATAAGGTCTCTCAATCAATAACTGATTTAAGAATATCCTCATAAATATATATTTTTTTAATATGGGAAACCCTGTGGTTGTCACTGGTGGTTAATTTCACCAATGTTTATTACTAAGGATGTTGAATGAAATAACGTAAAAGGCAACTTTATTATTGCTGATTTCCCAAACTAATGATTACCAATGTAAATCATGGAAAAACATGATTATACTCAAACACAGAGATACATAGATAGATAGATACATAGATACATAGATATTCATATATAGAGATATGTTGAGATGAATAGAGATCGAGATAGAGATAGATGGTAGATAGATAGGTTGATAGAGATAAATAGATGATAAATGATAGATATAGATTTTTGAACACAATTTTTTTTGCTCAAAGTCAAATGCGTTCTTCTCATTTTTATTTGTGTTATATGTTAATATCTTCATCAGATAATTTCTTTCATGATCTTTATTGAAAATCTATATTTTATTAGAAAGAGATCATAATAGATTTCTTAATATTGCTATTTTGTGGTTGAATTAAAAAGATTAGAATAGAGGATGTTTGGAGATTACCTAGCGAAAAATAAACTGAACTGCATATGATGGCCTTTGTTTTGTTGCTGTTTAGGGCCTTTGCTGAATGTGATGCCAAGCCGTGTTTGCTGTAATACTCCATGAAGTCTAACGATGTGGATTACTTCCAGTTGGTGCTTATCACAGTTAAACGGTGTTTTGTTTTGTTTTGTTTTACAGAGCCTCACTCTCTCAGCCAGGCTGGAGTGCAGTGGCACAATCATACCTTACTGCAGCCTCAACTTCCCAGGCTCAAGTGATTCTCCCACTTCAGCCTCCCAGAGTAGCTGGGACCATGGGTCCCCAACCTCCAAGCTACAGGCAGGAACCAGTCTGTGACCTGTTTGGAACTGGGCCACGCAGCAGGAAGTGAGCAGCAGGCAGGCAGGCATTACCACCTGAGCTCTGCCTGGATTCTCCTAGGAGTGCGAACCCTATTGTGAACTGCACATGTGAGGGATTCGGGCTGTGGGCTCCTTGTAAGATTCTAATGCCTGATGATCTGTCACTGTCTCCCATCACCCCCAGATGGGACTGTCTACTTGCAGGAAAACAAACTCAGGGCTTCCAGTGATTCTACATTATGGTAAGTATTTAATAATAATAGAAATAAAGTGTACAGTAAATGCAATGCACTTGAATCATCCTGAAATCATTCCCCACCCCCTCATGCTCCCACCCCTGTCTGTGGAGAAATTGTCTTTCAAAAAACCGGTACCTGATGCCAAAAATACTGGGGACAGCTGGCTGGGATTACAGATGTGTCACCACATCGAGCCTTTTTATTTTTTTTTAGAGAGACTGAATGTCACCATTTTGCGCAGGAGGGTCTTGAACTCCTGTGCTCAAGCCATCAGCCAGCCACAGCTTCCCAAAGTGCGGAAATTACAGGCATGAGCCACCGCACCTGGCCTGTTTGTCTGTTTTTGAATTGAAAGCTGATGAGCATATATGTTCTCTAAAGAATCAGATAGCTCTATTACATTTAGAAAGATTTGCTTCCTCTCTATTCTTCAACAGATTTTTTAGGTAAAAACAGTACTGCAGATATTGTCAAGATATTTGATTAAATTCTTTTTCCACAGCTAGCACTGTACCCCAACATTCATAAAGATTCAGTGAGAAGGCTATGGAATGCAAGGCTAGCTATATTTAAATAAATCACTACACTCTGAACCAAGGAAGCTTTCAGAAGAATATAGCAAAGAATATATTAATAGCAGGGAACAGTGATCACCACATATAGTTGGTGGCAGATGGCTAATTTATTTACTTCCCCTGAAATTTAATTTTAAAAATTAATTAGAAGGAAGAATTTAATATGGCTTGCAATTCATTCATTCTTGAATTCAAATAGAAGCCAAGAAATCACGATTTAATTTCTGTTGGTAAGCTATACAAAAGGTAAGCCCCAAACTATAGGACGTTTCTTCCCACTGTGAACCTCAGAGTCTAGCAAATAATGGTACATATTCCCAACTAATTTTAATAAATGATCGTAAGTGCTTCAATAGATGTATGCATATACTGCAGCAACACAGAAGAAAGATTAATCAGTGATACTTATTTTATTGGCAACATTAGGGCAAAGATTGAACCAAAGGGAAAATAACATCTGAAGAACAAAGAAGTAAATAGCAAAAAAATAGGAAAATGCTTGGAATATGCTAAATAATAAAAGAAGGGAGTAGTATTATGTTGGTGCAAAAGTGATTGCAGTTGTCATTGAAAGTAGTGGCAAAAAATGTGTTCACCTTCGTACCAATATAGATAAATGATTGGCATTCAAGTTGATCAGTACAATATGTTAGAAAATTTGCCTTTCCTAATTATGAAGCACACCACGGCTTCTGGTGACAGTTTTATGTGAAGAATAAGAGTGAAAAGGGAAGGAAGTTCAATATGTTTCTGTTCACTTTCAGGCAACTTTGAGTCATGAAAAAGGGATCTTGAAATATGGGTCTGCACTGTAGAATGGTGCTGCCTGCTACATCTCAGAATCAGACATCATGACTAAATCATTCTATTTGAAGCCATGGATGGAAAACATGCTAACTGGGAAGACTATCTAGGGGTTAAGTAGAAAATCCCCAACAAGTACCTGGAAAATACATACATGCAAAAGTCAAAAAGGATGAAGCAAGAATAGCCAGGAGAGGGGAGGAGAGTGGGAGACACGCTGTCATTTAAGAGTGGCTTTGGTCTTCTACTTAATGTGTTGTTGAGGTAGTTCTGTTGCCATTAATAATAAGCAGCTTATTTTTTGTTTGTGTTTCATTTTAAAGATCATTTTTTAATTTAAATATAAGTGCTCTTATAATATAATTCCAGGTGTCCTGAGAAGGTTCTGTGCACCACCCAAGCTTTTTTGAGCAGTTTTATGGAGGTATAATTGATATACGAAAATCTATACAAATTTAATGCATACAATTTGACAAGTTTGAATATACACCTATGAAATAATCATCACGATCTAGGTAATATATTTATCCATCACTTCCAAAAGTTTTCTGGTGCCCCCTAATTTTGTGGTAAGAACACAACAGGAGACAGGCTTTAAACAAAATTTTTACATGCAAAATACAGTATTGTTAACTAGATCCACTATGTTAATGAGGCAGATTTCTAGAATGTATTCACCATTCATGAATGAAATTTTACACCCATTGAAAACAACTCTCATTTTTCCCATCCCAACCCACCCCCTGACAATCACGCTACTACTCTGCTTCTATGAGTTCGACAATTTCATATTTCACACGTAAGTGAAATCATGCAGTGCTTGTCCTCCTGTGCCTGTCTTACTTCACATAGCATAATGTTTTCATCCATATTGTCACAGATGGCAGAATTTCTTTCTTTTGAAATGCTGAGTAGCATCCCATGGAATGTAGAGACCACATTTTCTTTGTCCATTAGCCTATCAACGAACTCTTAGTTTGTTTCCATATCTTGGCTATTGTAAATAATTCTGTAATGAACATAGGAGTGCAGATATCTTTTTGAGATCCTCACCTCACTTTTATTTTTTATTTTTAAAATAAAGACACAGAAGTTGAATTGCTGGATCATGTGGTAGCTCTATTTTTAATTTTTAAATTATATATATATATGGATGTATATAATTTAGAGATGAGATCTTTCTATGTTTTGCCCAGGCAGGTCTCAAACTCCTAGGCCCAAGTGATCATCCCAGTTCAGCCTCCCAATGTGTTGGGATTACAGGCATGAGCCTATTTTTAATTTTTGAGGAAGCTACATACTGTTTTCCAGAATGACTGCATCATTTTACTTTCCAACAAACACAGTGCAGTGGTTCCGATTTCTCCACTTCCTTGCCAACATTTGTTATTTTCTAGTTTTTTATAATGACTTTCTTAACAAGTGTAGGTCAGTATCTCCCTGTGGATTTGATTTGCATTTCCCTGGTGATTAATAATGTCGAGCACCTTTTCAGGTACCTGTTGGCCATTTGTATGTTTTCTTTGGAGAAATGTCTATTTAGTCTTTTGACCATTTTTAATTGAGTTATTTGGTTTTTTGTTGTTGTTGTTGTTGTTGTTGTACATGTTTTCATGTTGAGTTGAAGGAGTTCCTTATTTAGTTTGTATACTAACCCTTTATTAGCTGCATGGTTTGCCAATGTTTTCTCCCATTCCATAGGATACCTTCTCAATCTATAGATTGCTTTCTTTACTGTGCAGAAGTTTTTAGTTGAATGTCATTCCACTTGTCTTCTTTTGCTTTCACTGCCTGTGTTTTTAGTGTCATGTCCAAGAAATCATTGCCAAGGCCAATGTCAACAAGTTATTCCCTATATTTTCTTTTTGGAGTTTTACAGGGTCTTATGTGAAGTCTTTACGTGTCTTATGTGAAGTCTTGAATCTATTTTTAGTTCATTTTTTTTCTGTTGTGTAGTGGTCCAATTTCATTCTTTTTGCATATGGATATCCAGTTTTCCCAACACCATTTGTCCAAGAGACTCTCCTCTCTCTGTTATGTATCCTTGCAAGATGTTTTGATGGTACATGCATAGGTTAATTTCTGGGTTGTTTATTCTGTGCATTGATCCATATGCCAGTATCATACAGTTTTAATTACTGTAGCTCTATAATATATTTGAAATCAGGAAGTGTGATTCTGCAGCTTTGTTTGTCTTTCTCAAAATTTCTTTGGCTATTTGAAGTCTTTTGTGGGTTCATATACTTTTTAAGATTGCTTCTTCTATTGCAACTTTTTTTTAAAAAATAGAGAGAATGTCCTCTCTAAAGTTATTCCATAGTCTAGGTTTTTAAAATGGAATCAACCCACATGCAGTTTAAAAACCAGAGAAATGTATTCCTTACATCTGCCCAGCCTCTTCTATAACCAGCATATTATTCAGGTGTGAGATAGATGATAGAAAAATTGATAGATGTGGATAAAGATACATAGATATATATAAACATAGGTAGATATTAGACAGACAGATTTGTTTGCAAATTAATTTAGTCAGTCATCTAAGCCTCTATCACAAAAAATAGTAAATCTTCATTAATATTTAAAGTACTGTATTTCATTTGGATACCTAGCATTAAAAATATGATTTCCTGTCTTTCCTTCTTCCTTTCTTTCTTTCTTACTCTCTCTTTCTCTATTTCTTTCTCTCTTTCTCTCCTTTCTTTCTTTCTTTCTTTCTTTCTTTCTTTCTTTCTTTCTTTCTTTCTTTGATACAGAGTCTTGCTTTATTGCCCAGGCTGGAGTGCATGTTTTGGCTCATTGCAACCTCTGCCTCCCAGGTTCAAGGTATTCTCATGCCTAAACCTCCCGAGTAGCTGGGACTACAGGCCCCTGCTAACACGCCCAGTTAATTTTTCTATTTTTGGTAAAGATGGGATTTCACCATGTTGGCCAGGCTGGTCTTGAACTCCTGGCCTGAAGTGATCCACCTGCCCAGCCTCCCAAAGTGCTGGGATTACAGGTGTGAGGCACCTCACCTGGCCTATGATTTCCTGTTTTTCTATCATATGTATATTACATATACATATCTCTCCTCTCTCCTCTCTGCTCTCTCCCCTCCCCCTCTCCTCTCTCCCCTCCCCTCTCTCCTCTCTCCCCTCCCCTCTCTCCTCTCTCCCCTCCCCTCTCTCCTCTCTCCCCTCCCCTCTCTCCTCTCTCCCTCCCCTCTCTCCCCTCCCCTCTCTCCTCTCTCCCCTCCCCTCTCTCCTCTCTCCCCTCCCCTCTCTCCTTATTGTCTTTGCTTATTGATGGCTAGCCAATTGCACTGTGGGCAGCAAAGCTATACCTTATGTATGAAATCCTTTTAATTTTGCAGAGATTTGCTTTATAGCCAGGATACAACAAAATTGTAAATTACACATATTCTTAAAATGAGCACATACTTTGCATTTTTGAGGATAAAGTTCTATAACTATTAATATCGATTATTTTGTTTCTGTAGTTCTCAGAGCTTCTATACATTACAACATTGTATTTTTAATGTCTCCTTGTCTTGTTTGTTACAGAGAATGGAAGATCTTCATTACCCTATTTTATTATTTATTATTTCTCTTGGCAATGTCATTTCATCCTTTAAGTGCCCGGCAATTTCGAATTGAATGTCAGACATTGTATACAAAAAATATGAATAATGTTAAGTCTAGGATAATTTTCTCTGTATTTAGAAAAGCAGAGTTCATTGGCTGCCAGTGGAAGCAGGAAACTAGAATCACGATGCATTTTCTGGAATTCACTGGGTTTCAGCTTTGGTGGAGGCCAGCCAGACTCCTCCTAGTTTATGTACTTATTCACAGGGTATATTTTTAAGGGTCTTAATCTAAAGCATGGGAGATTGATCATTATTCACTGTGATGGGCACCACACTCCATTTTATTCTCCCTGTAAACCTATGAGGCTGTTGAACTGTTTGCTCAATTTCACAGCCTCTTAGCTGCATCTTCATGAATGGATAGACAACTCTGGGATAAGATCACTGGATACTGACTCCATAATTATTCAGGCATATTTAAAATACTATTTGGCTTAGCTTTTTAGTTTTTTGTTTTTTTAATGCAAAATTTAGTCTGAGTTCTGAGTTCTCCAGTTTGCCATAAACTGAAGTGTATTCTTCCTCTCAAGTGGTTTTACAATGCAATCTTCCAAGTTGCCAGATCCTTTTTGTTCTGATCATTTTTAAACTAACAATAGAGAGCAGGATTTAATTAAGGTTTCACAGGTTTCCTCAAGGAACTAAACGAAGGAAATTATACAGTCACTATGCTTATTTTTTAGAGAGTTACTTTTCTTAGATTTAATGCAATTAAAGACACACAGTATATGGACATCCATGCAACTAATACTTAGGTGAAATACGTGTTTACATTAAAGTTATACTAACAATACAGCTTGTAAATGTAGATGTAAATTAATAGAGAAAGTAAGAAAAATAGAGTTAGAAGGAATTAATTCTAGTATTTGGTAGTACAGTGGGGAAATTATAGTTAACAGTAATTTAAATAGCTAAAAGAGTTGTAATGTTCCCAACACAAAGAAAAATGTTTGAAGTGCTGCATAACCCAATTACCCTGACTTGATCATTGTACATTGTATGCATGTATCAAAATATCACATGTACCCCCAAATATGTCCAACTATGATATATCAATAAACACAAAAATTAAAGAACTCTTGCTTTTTAAAAATAAAATCATCCCAACTCTTGCTTTTTAAAAATAAAATCATCCCAACATAATTCAAATGTACATAGGATTCTATAGAATAAAAGAATAAATTTATTGCAACAAATATAAATGTATCAGTTCTACACTATCATCAGTTAAAAATATTATTAGTGCTAATGTGAGCTAAGTTTGAGAATAACAGAAAACTTTGTGCCATCTAGATAATGTTGATTAGAGGAAAAAGGATTTAACATACTATAATTTATTATTATCATTATTATTATTTTGAGATGGAGTCTTGCTCTGTGGCCCAGGCTGGAGTGCAGTGGCGCGATCTTGGCTCACTGCAACCTCCACCTCCAGGATTCAAGTAATTCTCCTGCCTCAGCCCTCCTGAGTACCTGAGGTTACAGGCCTCTACCACCACGTCCGGCTAGTTTTTGTATTTTTGGTAGAGACGGGGTTTCACCATGTTGGCCAGGCTGGTCTTAAACTTCTAATCTCAAGTGATCCAGCCACTTCGGACTCCCAAAGTGCTGGGATTACAGGTGTGAGCCACTGCACCCAGCCTATAATTTATTATTGAATATCAAATACAGTTGACCCTTGAACAATTTGAGAATTAGGAGTGCTGACTCGCGTGTGGAAAATTTGCATTTAACTTTTGACACCCCCCAAATTAAATGACTAATAGCCCACTGTTAACTGGAAGCCTTAGAAATGGCATAAACAGTTGATTAACACATGTTCTGTACATGTACTATGAATTATAGTCCTACAATAAAGTAAGCTAGAGAAAAGAAAATTATTAAGAAAATTCTAAAGAAGAAAAAATATATTTACTATTCATTAAGCGGAAGTAGACCATCATAAAGGCCTTCATCCTTGTCATCTTCAAGTTGAGTAGGCTGAGGTAGAAGAAGAGGAGAGGTTGGTCTTGCCATCTCAAGAATGGCAGAGGAGGAAGAAAATCCATGTCTAAGTGACCTGCACAGTTCAAACCCGTGTTGTTTAGGGGCCAACTGCATTTATAATAGAAAATTAATAAAATATAGAAAAGTGTGTATAAAGGATAAAATGACTAGTGCCACTAATTTTAGGACAAACAACTATTAATATTTTGGTTTTGTGATCTTTCTTCCTTTGAAAAATGTTTATGGAATAGACTCTATAGTCAAGGAATTGTGTAAATGATGAAAGTGAAGGGGTTTGTTCTAGTGGACAGATGAAAAAGACATTTGGAATATGCAGGTGCTTATGAGAAGACTGAATTAGCAGAAACATACTCTGCCAGGGTCTAAATAAGTTTCCTTAGGAACCAGAAAACAACCATTGAATGTGGAGAGCTAGAAATCATGAAAAATTGCAAGATTTGGCAAATCCTTGTGAAATAGATGGTAATTTAACAGGTATATCAAAGGGACCAGCGGAGGTAATGGGATCCTACTGTGGAAAAGCAGTTCTGAATCAAGGAAGGCTGGAACCAAGGTACCCTGTCTTCTAAGCAAGATAGAGAAGCAGCAGTCTCTTCCGTTGGAGAGATCATATGGATTTCCAGCGTGCTTTCTCAACCTTGACACTATTGATATTTGGGGACTGATAATTCTTTGTGGTGGCATGGAGCTGTCCTGTACATTGTAGGATGTTTACAAGCATCTCTGGCCTCTACCGATTAGATGCCGGCAGTGCTCTCCCAATCAAAAATGTCTCTAGTCATTGTCAAATGTCCTGTGGCATACACAATGTCCCCTACTCACCTCTGTCTCCCATTCCATGAAAACACACTTAATAATGCATTGCCTATTTCTTTAGATTGGACCACTGTGGTTCAAAGACTGCAGGGTCCTCTCTAGATACTTTAAACCAGGTAGAACTAATATTTTCCCCAAAACTTTTGGGGTTAGCAAGCTTAAAGCTTTTAAATTACCACTTTCCAATGATGGCAACCAGTGGTTTTTCTAAAATCCTGCAACAGGGGCATGGGGTGAAATTACTTTCATGACAATAAATACCTACAAAAAGTAAATGAATATTTCCCGTTCCAGATGACATTCTCCGCAAATGTAAAGTTCATATTTGCAGGACATTTTAGCAAATTTCTCCCATGTGCTACTCCATATGACTTTTGCCCATAAGACTTTAACCCAGTTTGCAAGAAGCATGAAAGAGCTATTCTCGCTTAGGGAAGACGTCCTTGGAGGGCAACCAACATTCACTCAGAAAACCTTGGATGTTCAGTTCTATCCTAGGGCTCCCTGGAGCTCCCTCTGGCTCATAGAGCAGCTATGTGAATGCTGAGCTATCACAAGAATACCAGGACTTTCTTTTCCTCCCAATTCCTAGGACATGAGCCAAGCAACTCCAATGGCAATGCAAAGCCAGAGAATACTGACTGATTGGGTAGAATACTTATTTTTCAATATCTCCATGGCAAATTAGTCAAGTACTGAAAATGTTTCTTTTAGAGACTGGTGGTTTAGAAATTTTAAACTTATTTAGAATCAAGTATTCTTCATCATTGAAATGAGGATAATCTTATGAAGCTAGTTCTACTGTAATCATGTGCTCAGTATCATAGCTGGAATTATAAAAACAGGATGTGAGGATGTGAGATAGAGCTTTTAAAGGGGAGGGAAACAAAAGGACAAATATGAATGGCATGGTAATTTATTCAGAACTGACCCCAACAACTGAATGAAATGGAAATTTATGCTAATTGATATCGGAATTAGAGCAACAAAATCTCCTTAAAATTTAGCTACTTTTTAATATCATAAAATGACTTGGTGTCAAATGTATGATGACAAATTTTAAGCATTTTGATCATGAGAATATTATGAAAACATTTATTTCAAGAATACATTTTGTAAAAAGGGAAGATGCTTATACTGAGATGTTTTGCAGAAATGCAGGGCTTATTTTTAGTTTCACTAAGGACTGCTTCCTGACTATGATTGAGAACTTGCAACTTGGTAGGTCAGTGCATTAAAAATATGTATTATGTTGTTATGGAAATTTGCTTTTGGGATGAATTATGAAAGATTATATCTACCAAATAAATACAGATGGTTACAGTGCTTCACCTATCTTTTAGTTAAGCCCGCTATATCTTTCTACGCATCATCTGGCACATGATAAATAATATTGTTTGGGGCATAAGGACTTTCAGTTTATATATATCCTTGTAAAAAGCTAAATTTTCAGCCTGCATTATTCATTGGGAAATGAAAAAAATGCTAGGCAGTCTTGTCTACATTGAGACATCTGAAATGTATTTTGCAATATCTAAGTAGTGTTTATGTTGACAGACACATATTAAAATATACATTAAATGTTTCAGGAAGGATAATTGGGGTTATACTAACTATAAAATTAATTATGCAGCGATATGTGGACTCGTGATTAACGTACACATACAGGTGGTGAGTTCAGAAATGCATGGTAGAAATAGCAAAGTGGGTGTTCTCTTTATCTATTAAAGCAATCACTGTGGCTTCCTCCTCATCTTTATAAAGAAGGCTGAAGCCTACATGTGTCGCTCTCCGTTGCTTCTTGACCTGACAAGGCCATGTGTCCTGGTAAATAGAATGAGGAAATGAGCTTGAGACCTCACAGATATTGCCCTTGAAAAATAGCACTTTAATCCCAGTGTTCAGAGGTGTGGTCAAATGTTACATCTGCTCGAAGAACTGTTGTTGGCCACTCTCGCAGACATCACAGCAGGATCACGTTGCTATGTTTCATGGGCAGTGCAGACAGAGTTCCACTGCTTCCCTCTCACCGTTAAGGGAGGATGCTACATGACCTGATATGAGCCTTTGGGGGGTGTTTATATCACTCAACGGAATGCCCAGTAGCAAACTCTGCATTTTGGCAACCTTGATTCCTCCTGCTGTGACTACAGGCACTATCTGTTCACAGACACCACGGAAACAACTCTTTCGTATGTGTGTGTCTGCAAAAACAATTGCTAAATAGGATAGAAGAGGTAAATAACATGTAGGCAATAAATAATGTCTCCCCTACTTGTGCTCTCCCATTTGGAATAAATTTAGATGGGATTGGACTCTCCTAACACATTGCTTGTATCTTTAATGGGTGTATCTTTGTTGGTTTCAGCACACACTACACCCTCTAGAAATTGCTTTTCCCTATCTCCAGTCTAGGAAAAATTCTTGTGTATCCATGTTTTTCCTAGGAGGATCCCAAGCCTTGGCCTAATTGATTCATTTCATGAATGAGCATCTGAACTAGAGTGGACCAAATCAATTCTCTTTCTAGGAATTCGCAGAATGGCCAGGAAAAGAGAAGAAGGAGAGGCTTTAGAAGGAAACAGCCTCATGTAATTCTAATAAGGAAGTAGACATCAGGCACAGTGGCTCATGCATGTAATCCTAGCTGTTTGAGAGTCCAAGGTGAGTAGATTGCTTGATCCCAGGAGTTGGAGACCAGCTTGGGTGGCATGGTGAAATTCCGTTTCTACAAAAAAACAAAAACAAAAACAAAAACAAAACCTAGCAAGGTGTGCTGTTGTGTGCCTGCAGTCCCAGATACTTGGGAGGCTGAGGTGGGAGGATTGCTTGGGCCTAGGAGGTACAGGCTGCAGTGAACTGCGTTCGCATCACCACAATCCAGCCTGGGCGACAGAGCAAGACCCTGTCTCTCAAAAAAAAAAAACAAACAAACAAACAGAAAAACAAAAAAAACTCCCAGTGGGAAGTCACCAGAGCTAGAGTTCGGTCAAATATTTATTTATTTTAGAGACAAGGTCTTGTTCTGTTGTCCAGGGTGCAGGGCAGTGGTGTGATCGTAGCTCACTGAAGCCTCCACCTCCTGGGCTCAAGTGATCCTCTAGCTTAAGCCTCCTGAATAGCAGGGACTACAGGTGCACACCACCATATTTTGCTATTTTCTAAATTTTTTTTGTGGAGATGATGTCTTGCTATGGTGCCCAGGCTGTTCTCAAACGGTTGGCCTCAAGCAACCCTCCCATCTCGGCCTCTCAAAGGGCTGAGGTTATAGGCATGAACCCCTGCACCCAGTCAATGAATTGCTTTACAGAGCCTTTGTGGTTAAATATGTTCTTTGATCCTGGGGGATTATGTCAACATCCTTTCCATGCATTTCCCTTTCTTGCTGAAGGTATCAACTGTAAGTTATTTTACTTGCAACCAAAATAACTAACTAATAAGACATGGTTTCTATGAATCAGGGTCTTCAGAGGGCAGACTCAAAACTATGAACTGGCTGATCCGAGGCAGATTAAAGAACAATAAGATTTTAAAGCTCCCAGGTTAAATTGAGAGCAGGTATTTGTGCAGCCTCAATTTACCTGTAATACCTTGAGATTCAGATTATATTCTCATCATTTTGTCACCAAAGCAGGAGTGCCTTGGGGCCATGATGGTAAAATATAAAAATATTCATTCATATATATTAGTTGCTTTTTGCAATCTTGAAGAAGATGTCATGAGAGAAAATACAGTCAGCTAAACTTCAGACTGAGTTTCTCTGCATTTTACTAAGTGGCCCATGGAAAAACAACATTGTGGTCATCTGGGACCTTGTTAGAAATGCAGTTTCTCAGTTCTCACTTTGGTATCAAGAGGCTGTGGAAGGTTTTTAATAAAGACAAATTACAGTCGATCATAGATATAAACCAAGACCCAAAATCCTAAGTAAAGTATTACCTAACTGAATTCAGAGACATAGAAAAGATAGCTAAATTCGCTTCATTGCCCAACTGTGATAGTGGCTACATATTGAAAATCTATGTACATCACATTAACAGAAATTAGAAATTTAGAAATTATATTTAACTCATATGAAATCATTAGATAGGTACTCAATGCTCAGAAAATATATAAGTAAATTGTGTATGAGTAAATTGCAAATGAGAAAATAAAAGGGGTCTCTACAAAATTACATTTAAAAAATCCTTCAAATACCTAGGGATATATTGAACAAAAATTTTGCAAGACCAACAATAAAAACTTCAAGATAGTAAAGCTAAATAAATGACGGCTGTGACATATTCATAGACTGGAACACAATGCAATGTGACAATGTCAATTCTTGATAAAGTAATCTGTGTATTGATGACAGTCTTAGTCAAAATTACAGGCTAATCATATTTGTAAACCCGGTCCCCAAATCAAAACAAAATATCAGCAACCCGAATTCAGTTATATAAAAGACAACTAAGTTAGTTTCATTGCCCAAGTGTGAGACTGGCTCAATATTGAAAATCAATGTACATCACATTAACAAAAATTAGAAACTTAGAAATGATATTTAATTTATATGAAATCATTAGATATGTACTCCATGCCCAAAAAATTAATTGTATATTGATATGTTGATATATTGACATATCGATATACAATTAATTAATAAATAATCTAATGGGGCAGAATGGAGACTAAAATATACTAACTCATATAGGGATTTGTTTTTTGACACAAGTTCTTACAGAGCTTTAGGATAAAGGTTTTTTTTCAATATACACTTCTTGATGGATAACTGTGTGTGTGGTGATGGGAGGAGAGTCATATAGTCACAGTATAGACAAAGTCTATTCCCTACAAATGTTAGGTCTAAATGTCAAAAGCAAAAAAATAGAACTAGAAATCAATATAGAGGAATACCTTCACGATCTTGTATTAGGAAAAATGCCTTATAGTGTGTATCAAGGAAACGAAAAGACACATTGGATCCTATTTGTATTAGTTTGTTTTCACGCTGCTGTTAAAGACATAGCAAAGGCTGGGTAATTTATAAAGAAAAAAGAGGTTTAATGGACTCATAGTTCCACATGGCTGGGGAGGCATCACAATCATGGCAGAAGGCGAAAAGCACATCTCACATGGCAGCAGGCAAGAGAGAATGAGAGCCAAGTGAACGGGGTTTTCCCTTATAAAACCATCAGATCTCATGAGATGTATTCACTACCACGAGAACACTATGAGAGAAACTGCCCCCATGATTCAATTATCTCCAACCGGGTCCCTCCCACAACACATGGGAATTATGGGAGCTACAATTCAAGATGAGATTTGGGTGGGGACACAGCCAAACCATATCATTATTATAACTATTTACTATCCATCAAGACAACATTAAGAGAGTAAAGAGGCAAGCCACAAAACGGGAGACTTATTATCTATAGATGTTTTCAAAATACGTAAATTGACCTAAATCTGCAATAGGATGACTCATATTCAGAGGCGTTAAGAATCCCGAGAAATTAATATGAAGACAGAGGCCGTTCAGCAGAAAGGTGGAACAAAAGGCCTAACATACACTTTATAAAACAGTATACTGAAATTCCCAAGAGCCGTGTAAGAAAGTCCAACTTTGTAATTCATGATGGACACTCCAAATTAAACAAAAATGAGGTAACATGGCATATGCACTAAAATGGCTAAAATGAAATAAAGTCAAGAACTTTCAAGTGCTGGAGGAAACTAGAGCAACTGGATCTTCCAAATACTGCTGATCATACAACACTTTTGGAAAATTATCTGAGGATATCCACCAAAGCTGAAGAGACACCTTCACCCAGCATAAACCGAAGAGTGTCTATTCATATGTCCACACACATGGATGCATGCACACAGACACACATAATTATATTAATAATCTTCATAGAGTCTCTACATGGAATTGCTAAAAATTGGAAACTACCTAGATATCCCGTAAAAGTGGAATCAAGTGTGGCTATTCATATAAGGAAATCTCTAAGCCAAGAAAATGAGTAATCGATTGCTACACTCAACATCAAAAATTAATGTCACCAACATAATGTTGAACAGAAGAAAATAAAGACAAAGAGACCACACCATACAATTTCATTTACATAAAATTCAAAGCCAGTCCAATTGAACACCAGACTGCACTTTGGTGTTAAATATCAGAATGCTGGTTTCCTTTGGAAAGATGGTAGAGAACTCCATGAAGAGTCAGCATGAGGTGGGCTTCTAAATTAGTAATATGTTTCTTTCATGTAGGTGGTATCTACACCTCAAATTCAATGAAAATACAGGGCTTGTGCAATTCCCTGCATGTTTTTCCTTGACTTAGGTGGTATTTATGCCCATAAATCCAACGAAAATGTATTTACATAATTTTATATAAATCTTATTAAAATATATAACACCATCTGCCATTTCAATTATATAAAAACAACAACAACTGTGTGTATGTATTTGTTTGCACATATGAAAGAAATAGAAGTAGATTCAACAGAATGTAAACAATGCTTTCTCTGGAAATATATATGTGCTTTTTTCTTTTACCATTTATTTAAGTTTTAAAAACTCGTGTATCACCTCACAATCATTAAATTTTTAAGGAAAAAATTGCAATAAGATAGCAAAGAACAGTTAATTTTTGACAACACTGTATAATAATAATTCATATTTGATATTGTGCCACTAGACCATCTGAGTTTAATGACAGTTTTGAGCCCCTTCATGCCAATGAAGTCTTTAGCCGTGCGTGGCATATTCCCAGTGCTGAAGCAAAGCATTTCACTAACAGAAGCTCATTTTATTCCCCTATTTACTATAAGCCCTCCTTAATTCCTCTCAATTTAGGAGCTTCTAATTTTTTCCTCCACTGCATTTCACATCTTGTCCAGTTCTAGTATACTATCAAAGTCCATTTTGATCTCTTTAATTGTAACTACATGACAAATTCAAATTAAACTGCAAACATGAACAATGTTAACTCATTTGTCTGTAACTTACCATACAACTATATATGATATTGAATATATTTTGATCCTTCCTACTTCTCAATAAGATGTAGCTTTAATAGCCAAAAGACTTTATTTTGGTAGCTATCATAAATGTATATGCATACATTTCCAGGTTATATGCTGGACGCAGTGGCTCACGCCGGTAATCCCAGTGCTTCCAGAGGCCAAGGCGGGAGGATTGCTTGAAGCCAGGAGTTTGAGACCAGCCTGGGCAACATAGCAAGACCCTGTCTCGATAAATAAATAAATAAATAAATAAATAAATAAATAAATAAGCTAGGCATGGTGATGGGTGCCTGTAGTCTTAGCTACGTGGTAGGCTGAGGTGAGAGGATCACTTGAGGCCAGGAGTTGGAGGATTGCTTGAGCCCAGGAGTTGGAGGCTACAGTCAGCTATGATCATGCCACTGGACTCCAGCCTGGGCAACAAAGCAAGACTCTTTCTCTTAAAAAAAATCTAGGTAATAATTCATAAAATGATATGTGGCTATAGGTAACAATTCACAGTATTATATTTACCTTAAAATAAGAGACATGCAATGTACATTAGAGAAAAGCTCTGGGAAGATGGAGGAAGTTAGGTCAGACTGGATTTTTAAACAGTGTTGTCACCTTCCAGGGAAAACAGAAGGAAAGTCAAGATGAATATTTCTGTAATATGTCGATCTTGCAGGGGGCATTCCTAAGAGAACACATTTTCCAGCAACATTCTGCAGTACAAATAAAAGGCACACTGCATTGCTGAATACCCCCAGGGCAGCATGAAATGACAGGGAGTGAAGCCACTTATCTTTCTGAAATTGGCATCAGGCTCCAAGAAGGATCTGCAGAAAGTTTGTCATAGCCCCTAATGGCAAATGACAGGATGAAGCCTACACACACACACACACACACACACAAACTGAATGATTTTTACCCATAAATGCCATTCTGAAATGCTGACACAATTCACATCTATGGGCTATGCCACTCCAGAGACTTTCTGCGTGGATGGACTTAATTTTTGAGATGACCTCACTCACCCTATTCTTATTTCTAAAACTGCACGGGGAAAAATGTCACTGGACTATAAAGAGTGAGCTGCAAAGATAAATTCCTAGAAAGACATAAAGTCATGTTTTCGTATATGAGATTCAGGTTGTGAGAGTATAAGGACTGGGACAATGCCAGCCATGATAGGCCATGTCATAGCTGCCCTTCCTTCCATACCATGAAGCCCAGAATTGGAAGAGAATAGCTGCTCTCTGGACATTGTCTGAATGAATGGGTACGTGAATACGTATCAGGTAATTCAAGCAGTATATTTAACTTTTCAAACGATGATAGATTTCTACATGCAAAATTATGATTTATCTGTCAACATCCAAGAGTCTTTGAAATATATATTCCAGAAAAACTTACAAATTAATTGGAGGAAAAATAATCCCATTAGGGTTTAGTTAATAAGTTGAGGAACACGGTAAAATGATATACATTCTTTATGCATAAGGGTAAAGATAGTAGCAAGTACATGGACCTTGGAACTCACAGGCATGGGAGAGAAGGCCAGCAACAAAATCCGCCTCCATAAAATATTGCAGAAGATTTTATTGACTCTTTCCATAGCATTTATAAAAATTATATACTGGGCTTTGACATGAAATGGCTTTTGCTTTTTCCATCATGTAAAAGTTTCTAGCTCTGGGATTTGGGACAAGTCACTGGCTTCTATATAACTCAGTATTTGCATTGACAAATGGGAATAATCAAATCTTCCTCAAAGAAATGTGCATAAAATTGAACATGCAAAATAGTTTAGATCAATTAAGTGGGACCTTTTATTATTATTATCATTATTATTCCAGTTAGTTCAGTCTATCCCAGTATTTTGTCAAAAAGCAAGATAATGCAAGAGACAGGAATTAGACCAAGATTAGTGACCCTGGTTATTTTTCGATTGTTAACTAATTATTTGTTAAGTGACCCTGAGTTTATTGTGTAGCTACTCTGTGTCTCAATTTAGCAAATTTCTTATTCTATAAAATAAAGGAGCTGTAAAAATTTGTCTTCGGTATCCATGTAAGCTATCATATTACAACTATGATTTTCTGTTTTCCTACGAGAAAGGACTCAACTGAACACCATAGGCTGTTTTAATAGAGTCATAACCAATTAACTATTTTATCCTGAAACAAACAATAGCCTTTGGCTATGTTTCCCTCTGTCTTTTATTGGTTAAGTCACATTCTATCTTAGATCTCATGGACTTCAGACAATCATCACTAGATCGATACATTGGAGAGAGGCGATGTAAACACAACGTTGACCTGGTGAATTTTTTTTTCTTACTTTTAGAAAGTTTTCCTTACATTTGTTGTGTATTTTTAATTTTTTTTAGATAGGAAGGCTGGGAGAGAGGGCTTTAAAAATATTTGTATTTTCTCTGAGGGAGAAGCACTAAATAAGTTGATTTAATGAATCTTGATTTCCAAAAAGCCTTGTCAAGTTTGTGAATCAAAATTAGAATTCTAGTCAGGAAAGCTTAATTAAATAGGACTAGGAATAAGAATTGAGTATCAAGTAGAGTTTAGGATGTCAGCATTAAAAGGACTAAAGACAAATGTAACATAAGTATGCACAATGTTGATAGAAAGACATGAAAAAATATGTATTTCAAATATATGGCATAAAAATGTGATTAAATTTTTAGGTAGCATTGACTTAAAATAATATGCTAAGGATTTTGAAATGTGCCTGCAATGTATTGAAGCTGAATCTATAGCCACGCATGAAAATTGGACTCATTTGCAGTTAAAGCCAATAATGCATTATAGTAAAAATTGCATTATTTTTTATTTTTTATTTATTTTTCAATTTTTTTTAGAGATGGAGTCTCTCTCTGTCGCCCAGTGTGGAGTGCAGTGGTGCGGTCTTGGCTCACTGCAAGCTCCGTCTCCCGGGTTCACACCATTCTCCTGCTTCAGCCTCCCGAGTAGCTGGGACCACAGGTGCCCGCCACTGTGCCCAGCTATTTTTTTGTTGTTGTTGTTTTGTATTTTTAGTAGAGACGGGGTTTCACCATGTTAGCCAGGTTGGTCTCGATCTCCTGACCTCATGATCTGCCCCCCTTGGTCTCCCAAAGTGCTGGGATTACAGGCATGAGCCACCGCGCCAGGCCAAAAATTGCATTTTTAAGGCCGGGCGCGGTGGCTCATGCCTGTAATCCCAGCACTTTGGGAGGCCAAGGTAGGCAGATTACTTGAGGCCAGGAGTTTGAGACCTGCCTGGCCAACATGGTGACACCTTATCTCTACTAAAAATTTTTAAAAAACAAAAGTGTAATTTTATTTAAAATAATTGCATACTTAAATTGAAACATTTATTCTTGAGTATGCACTGCAAAAAAATTATTGCTCCCCCACTGAAGGCCCCCACCATCTATTTTGTGCCAGAAATGATATGTGTTTTAATCTATCATGAATCATTTCAACATATAATAAAATGAAAGCATGTGTGTGTGTGTGTGTGTATGCATTGTGTATTGAATAGCACATAACAACAGTAGTTCTAAATACACTCATCTGAACCTTGTCCTTTTTATTTAAAATATATACTTGAAAATCGCCCTGTATGAATATGCACATAAAGTTGGATATATGGACATTATTAGGCTGGTGCAAAAATAACTGCAGTTCTTGCCATTTTTTTTTAAAGTAATGCCAAAAATTGCATTTACTTTTGCACCAACCTAATAGTATGTATGTATATATACGTACATACATGTACAATACACCTGGGTGAGTATATATGCATATATATATACTGAGTATATACATATATGTACATATATATACCCAATGTGTCTATGTGTATATATATTCAATATACATATACATACTTTTTTATTTTTAATCAAAGATGGGTTCTTCCTATGTTGCCCAAGGTGGTCTTGAACTCCTGGCCTCAAGTGATCCTCCCAGCTCAGCCTCCCAAAATGCTGGGATTACAGGTATGAGCCACTGTGCCTAGCTTACATACTCAATATATGTATATGTATATGTATATGCATATGTACTCACCCATGTGTATTGCGAGTGTGAGAGAGATAAATTGGACTCTGGATTTAGATAGCTTGGATTAGGATTTCAGCTACTCCACTTACTAGCTGTTCAATCTTGGGAGATTTATTTTGCTTGACTGGCTCCTCTTTTTTCAATTGTTAAAGAAATAATTGAGTATCTGACTCTGAGGTTTATTATTAGATCAGTAAATAGGTGCAAAGTGGATATAATGATATCTGGCGCATATATACATATATATTCAATTAATGTCCCTAATCATCATCAACTTTATTTCTTTAAACATCTGTATAATATTGCATTGTATGCATGTGTGATGTTTTCTATAACCACTCATCTATAAATGGCATCTAATGTTTTGCCAGTCTTTTTGTTATTTCATGTAAAGCAACAGTTATATGCTTTTATATGCCTCCGTTTTTATTTTTGCATTGCTTAATGTCTTTTCTTTCTTTGAAGCAATTTCATGGAATGTCTTTGTCTTCATGTGAGAATACATTGGAAAAATATCTCAACACAAGAAAATTTTTAAAAGTAGATGTGAAACTGAAAGTTTGAAATATTTTACTAAGTTAGCTGCCAAGTAGGTTTAACCAAATTAAACTTCCACTACCAATTTTCCCCATTCTCTAAATGACCACCTATGTAATATAATGTGAATTAAATCTTGATATGCTGTCTCACTGCAGCTTTACTTTGCATTTTCCTAATTTTGAGAGGAGCTGATTATCCTTTTATATCTATAAAAGCAACTTGTGTTTCCTTTTGGGTGAGCTCTGAATGTTCTTTACCCAACTTTATCAGATAAGTGTGAATCATTTTCTTACTGATTTTAGAAGCTCCTTTGTTGTTGTTGTTGCTGTTTTTTCAATCAAGGAAACTAGTCCTTGGTCAACGGTATGTTCCAAAGATTTTTCCTGGATTTTTATTTTTTTAATTAATTTATTTTTTTTTTCTGAGACGGAGTCTCGCTCTGTCACCCAGGCTGCAGTGCAGTGGCACCATCTCGGCTCACTGCAAGCTCTGTCTCCCAGGTTCACGCCATTCTCCTGCCTCAGCCTCCAGAGTAGCTGGGACTACAGGTGCCCACCACCACGCCTGGCTAATTCTTTGTATTTTTAGTAGAGATGGGGTTTCACCGTGTTAGACAGGATGGTCTCGATCTCCTGACCTTGTGATCCGCCCGTCTCGGCCTCCCAAAGTGCTGGGATTACAGGCGTGAGCCACTGTGCCCAGTCTTAATTATTTTTTTCAATTTAGTTTAGAAATTTTTTACCTGCAGACATTTAAAAGTGTATATTTTTCTTGCATAGCTTCTGATTATTATGTCAGTTTTATGAACAGACTTATCTAATCATGTAGTTTAAGGTATGGTTTTCTTAAGGCTTTATGTTTTTACATTTAAATGATCAGATTATACATTGAAATAATTTGAAGACAATTCATAGATGTTAACACAATGCCTTCCTTAGCGGGGATATCAAATTAATAGGAGACCTTAAAGCACTAACTAAGCTACATATAATTATTAATTCTGATAACCATTTAGGCATAAATCCATCTATTTAAAATGTATTCAAATGGTGCATTTTTCAAATATTTATTAAACAACTATTCTCTTTGTGATGGGATGTATCATGACAAGGTGGGAACAAATGTTCCTCATGTTCTTTTTATTAAAATAAGGGCATGAAATATTCAAAAGGGTTTATTCATAAGTTTTCAATCCTATGTTTTTGTTCTTTCATTACAATGTCCTTATGCATCCCCTGTCTCATGCACACAAACACAGATTATTTAACAATATGATTATATACTAAAATAAATATATTTTTATTATTCAGTGAATATCTCTCATGTCTCTATATGTGATAGATAATTTTTTTTTTGGTGCTTGAGATATATTAGTGAAGACAAAAGAATATACCCTTGCCCACAAGGAGTTTATACTCTAGTAGTGCAGGAAGATGTAAATAAAGAATAAAATTAAGAAGAGACTTAGTAGGTAAATATAGCAAGCTCTGTACTTGCCGAGGCTGAATGCTATGAGAAAAAGAAAGATAGATCTATTTTCCTAGTGCAAGGAGTATCAGGAGCCTGTGAGGTGGGGACAATCTGTAGGTTTAAAGAGGAAGGCCAGGGTAGGCTCTCTGAGAAGCTGATACTCCAGCAGGTTTGAAGAAAGTTAGGAACTGATCATGTCACCCTCTGGAAAACCAGGGATCCAGGAAGATGGAACTAGGTCTGCAACCCTAAGGCAGGGGCTTGGATCAGGAAACAGACTTAGGACCCACAGCAGAGTGAAGAAAATAGAGGAAGAGATGGAAGACATAGTGTTGACCATACCATATGGCTCTTTGTAGACCTAAGTAAGGACTGTTGACGTTTTCATTGTGTAAAATGGGAATCCATGGAAAATGCTGAAAATGGCATCAACACGGTCTGGTTCATATTTTAAAAGAATCCTTGTTGTATGTGTCACCTCTGTTGAGATTAGACTCTATGGGACCAAGGGCAGAAACAAAATTCATTTATGAAATGATTGTTAAGAATGTATGGGAGATTGGCCGAGTGTGGTGGCTCATGCCTGTAAGCCCAGCATTTTGGGAGGCCAAGGCAGGCAGATCATTTTAGGTCAGGAGTTCAAGACCAGCCTGGCCAACAGGGTGAAACCCCATCTCTACTAAAAATACAAAAAAATTAGTTGGGTGTGGTGGCACATACCTGTAATCCAAGCTACTTGGGAGGCTGAGGCAGGAGAATCACTTGAACTTGGGAGTTAGAGATTGTAGTAAGCCGAGATCACACCACTGCACTCCAGCCTGGGGCAAAAGAGGGAGACCCAGTCTCAGAATAGATAAATAAATAAATAAATAAATAAATAAATAAATAAATAAATAAGAATGTACATGAGAAAAGATGGTAGCTCAGAGGAGGTTAACACAATGAGGGTTGTGCAGTAGAGGAAATAGGATCTCCTGATTGCCAGGCCTTTTGTGCAAAAGAAAGAGAAGAGTCAAGGATGACAGTTTTTCATTCAAACTATAATTGTTACCAAAACACTAGGAGTTTGGCCTAGGCCCTACTGCTCACCACACAGAAAGGCAATCACTGAGACAACCAGTACTGCCAGAGAAGAAGGCTTTCACTGGGTGCTGTAATTGAGGAGATGAAAGATCAGACTCAAATCCATCTCCCTGATTGACTAACATTAGGGCTTTACATAGCAGAAATGTAACTACCTGCAGGAAAACACAAATTAAGGAGTGGTAAGAAAGAGGAGTTGGTCAATAGGAAGCAGATGGTCATTTAGGCCATCATAATGGCTGAAGGGTCTGGCATCTCATTGTCCAAATGTGGTGATCTGGTGAGTTTCAGCTCCTTGATGCTATCTGGGAAGCCTGCTGGTTTGTCTTCTGAGAAAGGAACTCAGATAAGACAAACATAACTTTCTCAAGTTTGAAGACTGGGAGCATCAATTTCTACGTTTATTCAAAAGAAACTATTATTATCAGTTTTACGTGACAATTGGGTCAGTGTCATAATGTTGAAATTGCCATTCATCCAGGGGAAGCACAGTGGTTTTTGTTTTTGTTTGTTTGTTTGGTGTATGTGTGTGCATGTGCGTGTGTGTGTGTGTGTGTGAAAATAACCAAAATTTGGTGTTAGGCAGGTTATTGAGCTGTCTCTCTGACTTCCAAGAAGAGGTGACAAATAGTTGGATATATAAATACAATGTTTGGGAGAGAGGTCAGGCTTGCAGTGACAAATTTGTTAACACAATTTACATTTTCCGATTACGATTAAAGTTGCAAATTTAAATAAAATGAAATTCTAGGTATTTCAAGCCTTGAGACTGGACAAAGCAACTAAGTGAATGGTGGAGAAGAGAACTCATTGCTCTGGGAAATTCTACCTGCAAGGAGCCAGGGAAAAGGAAACAGACAGTATAGGAAAAACAAAAACAAAAAACAAAAGAGACAGGTAAAGTAGAAGTGTGTGGTACCCCAGATGCAAATATAAGACATCTGAAGAAGCGGCATACCCAATCCTTTCAAAAACTCCTGACAGATTGAGTAAGATAACCACAGAGGAGAATCTACTATTGGATTTGTCAAAAGGAAGGAGCACTGCAACATTTAAAAGGTCATCTGTCATCGATTAGTACAGTCAAACCCTAAATGAATGGCTCAACTCATACGCTATAGAAACCTAGTCATGCCACCCTGTTTCCTTGTCCTGAATGTAATTTAATTATCACTTTACATCTGTATCCATTCCTAGTCTGTAATAGTCTGGAAGTCAAGGTGGCATGCCGTTTATCTCATTTAACTTATCTTCTCTGTTTTTAGAGATGGGGTCTCGCTCTATTGCCCAGGCTGGCGTGCAGTGGTGCAGATCATGGCTCGCTGCAGCCTGGATCTCCTGGGCTCAAGCAATCCTTCCACCTCAGTCTCCCAAATAGCTTGGACTACAGGCATGAGCCACTGCACCCAGTCCTATTTAGCTTTTATTGCATACTAATTGGCAAATAGTAGGGGTGCAACAAATGGTTATTCCACGTAAGAATATGGAAAGCTTGGACAATCTATAGGTATTGCTGATAGGATGAGCACCAGGGTCAAATTTAAATTTTCTTTTAACATTGTAGAAGACACAAAAGTGCTGAGTGTGTTGTGCTTGAAGGGTAGGAAGGCTGGAAGGGTAGGAGGGCAATTTCATTGGAAAGAGTGGATGCAGAGTTAGAAGACTAGCAGGACAGAGTGAGGAAAGGAAGAGTGAATGGCTTGCTCAGAGTCAAAGACAGCCACAGAAAATGATGTCATGGGCAATATTATTAACATATTTTATTCACACTCATTTCACAAAAATCTGATTTACAGCTTCAGACTATTTTATTTGCATTTAATTTGGCATAGCTTAGATTCTGGTGCCTAATAACAGAACACGGTTTTAGTTCCACCTTGTTCACATCCTTCTTTCTGCTTGACTTCACTACACATCCTTTCCAAGTTACTTCTCCGTCCACTCACCTCCACCCAGACAAAACCCCCAAACACCACCACACTTTTGTGTCAAAGTTATCAGATTATACGGCTAGCTTTACAGGATCCAAATACACCCATATCACAAATATTAGATTGAAAAAAAGGCCTTCGTTGAGAGGATCGATACCTAGTGGGATAGAACATGGAAACGTCTTTTGCTACAAACAAATTTTGCAGGAGCTGGGCAAGGTGACATGCACCTGTAGTCCCTGCTGCTTGGGAGGCTAAGGCAGAGGACTGTTTCATCCCAGGAGTCTGAATCCATCCTAGGCAATGCAGCAAGGCTCCATCTCTAAAAAGGAAATGAAGAGGTAAAAGAAATTTTAAAAAATTAATAACATTTTAAACATTAAAAATATTAAAATTTCAGGGGATAGAATTTGTTAAAAACCAGATAAACCAAACACTGCTAAGATAAGTATATATTCAGAGGTAGAAATAGCCTGATTATGTACACCCAAATGTTATAATGCTATTTGCTAAAATGACATTCAGTGTTTACTATCATGTATATATTTAGTAGCGATTATTTATCCACATGCATATATACCTATTCACATATATATACACACACATATGTCTGTACATACATAAATATATAGATACATAGCAAAATTGCACTCGTACTTCTTATATCAATAAAAATAAAAAAGATAAAAAATAAAAAATTTAAAGTTTACAAAATGGTATTTTTAAAAGTTCACAAAAAGATATACATGTATACATACGAACATGTGCATCATGTATATATTACGTATATATATTATATGTAAATATACACACGTATATATGCAAAATAAAAAACTCTCATGTGAAACATTCTGGAATTTGAAAAAAAATAAATCGAGACTATTGAAAGCACGTCATGTCAAGATTCACTGTAACAAAATGTCAGGGAGGAAAGAAACTAGAATTCACTTGTCAAAGCCACATTGCATTTCTGATATGAACTGTATTAGGGCCTGGGGCATTTAAAACGTCTTCTCAAGATGCGACAGGGAAAAGATGGTGCTTTATTTCAGTCTGTTTGTGGAGGTTTACCAGGTATGTACACTTTTTTCTTTTAAAACCATGACATGAAAACAACCACAAAGGCATGAATAAATATATACGAATAAAATATGTTCATCAATTTGACTTTGCATTGAAAAGATACTGAAGGCAAATTTTAAAGACATTCCACAGGTATGTGAATTACAGCCTCTATCTCTCTCAATGATTGACACATTCAGAGACCACGTCATTCCCTGTGGAATCCTGACATTCCGGATAAACTAACTGCAGAAAAGAGATCACCATGAGTAGAGAACACAAAATTTTTTGTGTCTGCTTATTCACTTGTGGAAATTATATATGATATATATTATATATAATTCCTTCATTTTAAATTGGTTTCTACAACTCTAGATGGTTTCATATAATATTTATAGGAAAGAATCACAAAAGAAAGGAAATTGTATTTGGGATAGAGTGGGTGCTCTTTAGTTGTTTTGATGAAATAAAATTATTTAAATGGTAATTTTAATGTCTTCAATTTCATGAATCCCCTCTTTCCAAGATTTATACACAAATTCTCATGCATGTAAACACACACACACCCACACACACACACACACAAAACTAGGTAACATGAATCAGAGAGTTTATGCATAACTATTTATGCTTTCAGTTAGAAAGACAGTTGTATTGATTAGTATTGACCCATAAATATGCATGTTTCTTCTCCATTTCATTTACCATTTGACTTTTCTAAGACTACATAATTCGTTTTTTTGTTTGTCTGTTTTCTCTTAATGTCTTAAAATTGCCCTGGTGACCCTATATATTTGGAAAATTGTTAAAACCAGATAAACAAAACTCTAAACTCTCCATTATTGTATCTGAATTATTTAGATAATTTGATTATAATAAGAAGAAATAAGGGGTAGAAAATTGCTTCCATTTTCTATCTTTCCAAGTCTTCAAATGCAAAAAGTTGGATACAGAACTGTCAAACATACATTTCTAAGAAGCTGTGGAAACATAAAATCTGTTTGTTTGTAGCAATTATATGCTTTTTTCATTACCAATTTGAGCGGATGCAGTAATTTCAACTCTGAGGGTTAGTCTCTCCCAAATTCCCACCAAGCTGTTTCCATTGCCCTATATGGTATTAACATTAATGAATTGTGGTAACCAGAATGATTCTTTTTTAATAAACTGACATCAAATTAATAAAAGAAAAATGACTCTCATTCTTTAGTCATGTAAGGTGGCACCTTCCAAAATTCTGCAGACATCAATCTCATGAATTTCTAGCAGCTCTGAGGAAGAGGGCCTTGTTAAAATATTAGTTTATTGCATTCATTCAACCTTCATTAGCTGAGATAGGACTTCAGGATCCATTAGTGAAATTCCACAGGGGCTATGATCACGAGAGACGAAATATTCCTTTATAAAATAAAAGTAAGCTCACATTGGAAAGATAGCATAAGCACCATATTTAGAAGAAAAAAGTCCAAGGCATTGAAGCCTATAGTGTCCTCTAAAGTACTTTCTGCATTTTCTGGTTTAAATGAGCATCTGACTAGCAAAATCTAACTCAGCCTCTTACAACTTCAAATGAGAATTTGGGGACTTTTTATGATACATGAGACATGGGTGGGAAAATGAAGAAAGACGTTGGAGGTGATCTCTTAAAATTTTATAAAGTCCTCCAGAAGTTCCAGTATGAGATGTAAGTGGAGTCGAGTCAGTCAAAGATCATAGAGATACCATCTCTCAGAATGTCTTGACTTCTATGAATCAACTGGACTATGAATCCCAAGGACAAAATTTAAAAGCCCAGGGGTTAATTTGTATTCCCATTCTTGCAGTTTCTTTGTGTATCTAACTTGTTTATGTAGTAGTTATTAACGTGGGGGAAAACTGTATATGCCCAAAGATTCCACGAGACATTGTCTAAAATGTCACTTTCCCTTAGTTTCTTTCTTTTCCTTCTTCTCCTTCCTCTGTCCACTTCCTGTTTCTCCTTGGAGTATTTCCCTAACCAGTCATTTGCATAAGTGTCCTTGCCTCAGGATATGCCTCTGGGGAACACAAACTAACCAAACAGTTTTCTAAGCAGAAGTAAATTTTTCTAAATATCTGCCTACAGTTAACATTAATGCAATTCAAAAGAGAAACATTAAAGTCTTCCTGCTTGATTACTTGCAACATTATTTTTTGTTATTTCATTTTGTTTTGTTTTAAATAATTGTATTAGTCTACTTTTGCTAGATAATGGTGCAATAACAAATAACACTCAAAATTTAGTGGCCTATTTCTTGATGGTTTATATCTTGCTCATGTTACATGGCAGCATGTGTGGAACATCCCCAGTCTGGGATATCCCTTCCTACAGCAGAGACAAAGTGCATGAAACTGACAAAGACATACAACAGATCAAAAGCCTCTGGCTGGAACTCACGCGGGAAACTTCTGCTCCTACATTATGGTAATCACCCAACAGCTTCTTCCTGCTACCTCCATAGACAAAACAAATTCACTGAGACCGTGGTATTGCCGACAAGAGTTTAATTAATGCAAGGGAGCTAAGCAGAGGACTAGCGTCGTCACTCAAATTAGCCTCCCCAAGGACATAGAGGCTAGGTTTTTATAGATAATTTGGTAGGCAGGGGGCTAGAGAAAGGGTGGTGCTGATTGGCTGGAGATGAAATCATAACGGTGTGGAAAACTGTCTTCATGCACTGACTCCTCTGCTGGGTTGGGGCCATAGGATTGGTTGAGTCATGAGTCATGAATCCAGGTGGGGTCAGTTGGTTGCCAGAATGCAAAAGTGCAAAACACATCTCAAAAGACCAATCTTAGCTAAGATCTACAATTGTACTAGTCTGTTCTCATGCTGCTATACAGACATACCTGACACTGGCTAATTTATAAAGGGAAGAGGTTTAATTGACTCACAGTTCCCCAGGGCTAGGGAGGCCTCAGGCAACTTACAATCAAGGTGGAAGGGGAAGCAAACAAGTCCTCCTTCACAATGGACTAACAACGAGAAGTGCAGAGCAAAGACAGAGGAAAAGCCCCTTATAAAAGTCAGATTTCATGAGAATTCACTTACTATTGTGAGAAGAGCAGCATGAGGGTAACCACCCCCATAATTCAGTTACCTCCCACTGGGTCTCTCCCATAAGATGTGGGGATTATGGGAACTACAATTCAAGATAAAATTTGGGTGGGGATACAGCCAAACCATATCAACAATAGTGACATTATCTACAGGAGCAATTGGGGAAGTCACAAGTCTCATGACTTCTGGCCACATGACTCCTGAGCAGTAAGAGATTATAAAAACGATGCACTACATTTCAGCAGAATTCAGGACCTTCCCTTAATCCTAACCTCATGGCTTTTGGTTAGTTTTCAGTCCCTGAGCAAGGAGGGGCTTAGTTTTAGGGAGGGACTATTATCATTGTTGCTTCCAAGATAAACTATAATCTAAATTCCTCTCATGGTTACCTTGACTTACACCCAGGAATAAGTGAGAACAGATAGCCTGTGTGGCTAGAAGCAAGATGGAGCCAGCCATGCTAGACTCCTCTCATTGTCATAATCTTTGCAAAGGTGATTTTATTATTGGCCAAAACAAGAGGCATGGATCACAGTGATAACACTGTAATACATTTTTAATGATGAATATCTTTGCATGCCAGGCCAAGAATATCATAACATATTCTGTTGACAATGGAAAATTACAATATTACTTAGAAAAGAGTCTCAGCTGCTGTTACAAAAACACACAACTAGAGTGGTTCAAAGGTGAAAGAACTTTGTCTCTTCCATAAGAGTCCAGGTTGGGTTGAATCCATCTATGCCTCAAGCTCAGCAGTTCATACTGTGTGGCTTTGCTATTGCCTAAGGACTGCTTCCCCTCTTCAACAGTGAAGCTGCAGGCCAATCACATGGAAAGGAAAAAGAGACATGAAGGGCAAGCAAGTATGTGTTCAAATACTTGAAGCACAATTTATGCTTTTCACTTTGGCATATATCCTATCTGCCAAACCCTGAGTATATGCCCACACATAGATTTCAGGGAAGCTGCAAATGTGTTCTTTAACTTGACTAACATGTACCAGACTGACATATGCCCTACAAAACAGAAAGAGATGACTGTTATTAAAAACATGGAAGAAGTGAAAACTGGTAGACAACAATCAATCTCTGTCATAATTGATGAATTATTTCACCTGAAGTTTTGACATGAAGCTTCCATGATGACTACCAAAGAGAGCCACTCTCTACCTTGAAGTGGTTTATTTATTACCAAGCTCCCTTTACTAAGCTGTAGTAACTACAACCTAGTAATTATTATTAACTGCTCCTCAGTAAAATAGGACCAGATATTTGGTTTAGAAAAATCTGTCTGACCACAGTGTAAAAAATGAGTTGGCTATAAGGCAAAAGAGTGAGTTCAGAGGTGCAAAGACTTCATGCATCTTCTAAAATAGTGGAAGGAAGAAAGAAAAATGTCAGACTACAAATTCAGTCACTGGTTATGGGTGTGAAAGAAAGAAAGTGAAGAGAAGTAGAAGGGATATAAATTAGAACCTAGGAATAATATACATGAAAGATAAAGTATTTGCATTTAGCCACAGCTGTATTTGACCAAGAGAATCTGTTGTAGGGTTTTCCCAAGTCTAAAAAAAAAGTATTTCTATTTCCAACACAAAAAAATGATAATTTTCTTACATTAGTAGGTTCCCAAGCTTTGATATCCAGTGTGACTCTCTCTGCAGTAGAATCAATTCTCCCAATGACCAAACATTTCCTCTCAACATAAAGTTGCAATGATCAGTCTCGCTACACAGCAAACAGAGACACTGAAACAAACACAAAATCATCTTGAGGCATTGATGGAACAGCTGATCTGCTGCAAAACCGAGATGCTGAGAACAACCACAGAGGAGAAGATGCTTGCTCAGCTCTGCAAAACCCGGCCTAGCTCACTCTCTCTCCCCTGAGCTACTGTGCTGTTCATCTTTGCTTGCCTCACCATGCTAATGCTTTCACTGAGTTTGCACACTCTGAAAATAAAAAGATCATTCATAGATCTGCAACCATAGTAGGTTCTTTGCCTCAGGTGCATGGCAAGTTAATATGCAGAGACACTGGGATGCAGCAGAGAAAGTGGTTTAATCATAGAACTCTCAAAAAATGAGGAGATGGAAGGAAACCTCAAATCCTTCCCCCAGAGGAGACTGAGGCTAGAGTTGTCAAGGATTTGGAAGTGGGCTCAAGAATGGAGATCACCGATTGGTGGAATAGTGCAGGATGAAGTCATGGGATGGGGTCATGAAGAAGCCGTGTTCTCATGCTGATTGGGTTCCTCTGTGGGGATCTTCAGACTGGTTGGCATTAGCTATTTCAATGGAATTCGCCTTATGATTCTATCTAAAGAATATATGATTCTATCTATAGGATTCCTATAGATAGAGGTCCTATCTATAGGATTCCTATAGATAGAGGTCCTATCTATAGGAACAATCTGGATACAAATGATCAGTATCTAGTGCTATGTGACTTTCCATTACAAGGAAGTGGGTCAAAATGCAGCCTGATTCATGCTTAATTATAACTGTATTTCTGTCCAGAATTCTTGTGAACCCCGTGAGAACAGTTTCAGATTTACAGTTTTGCATTGTAGCAAATCTCATTTAGCAGCCAATTATGTGACACGGAACAATCTATTACCCCACCCACTATCTCAACAGGCAGACAGAATTCCTCTGTCCTAGGAATCTTAAGGCAAAAAAAATATATATACAAATATATGTATATATATAAATGCATATGTATATCTATACATACAAATGTAAAATAAAGGCAAAACCAGGGTTTGCCCCATGGAGCTTATAGTCTGGTTCCCCTACCCTCTGAGTGTGAGGAATGACTGTGCCTCATCAGCATCCATACCTGTAAGACCTCACCTACTTCCTATTCCATACTGGGAACTTTACAAGGTTTCTTACATACATCTTGTCATTTAGACATTGAAGGACCTTGAAAAGAAAGGCATTTTCCCCAGGCTACAGAGAAAGACCCTGAGGCAGAGCTTCCATCCCAACTGACCAGTTTATTTGGTGTTCTGCTTCAAGTTATCCTCCACCATAACTTCTTTTTTTTGTGTTTGTTTTCCATTATCACCCCCTTAAGGGGAGCTTTTTTATTTTTATCTGTTTGTTTATTTTTAAGACAGCATATCACTCTGTTGTTCAGGCTGGAGTGCAGTGGCGCGATCTCAGCTCACTGCAGACTCAACCTCCCAGGCTTAAGCAATCCTCCCACCTCAGCCTCCAAGTAGCTGAGACCACAGGCACGCCATGATGCTTGGCTAACTTTTGTATTTTTTGTAGATATGGGGTCTCGCTATGTTGTGCAGGCTGGTCTCCAACTTCTTGCCCAGGCTGGTCTCCAATTTCTTGCCCAAGTGGTCCGCCTGTCTCAGCCTCTCAAAGTGCTGAGATTATAGGCACAAGCACTACACCCAACCAGAAGCTGTTTTAGATTTTTTTCTTTCCCAGTTGCCCATGCCCCCATAAAATGTTAATACCATGAGCATGCTCTATGTCTATTTACGTACTACATGTATGTTTGCACTTTATACGTCAAAGAGTAAGGTGTTTTTTCACCTCCCAAAATTCCCACTATTACCTCCTTATGGCACCATTTCCACAGTTGAGAATTCATGATAAACTAGAGTGTACAGAGATCCACACATACAATCCTGTTTGAGTGGCAATGTTTTCCCCTCTGGGTGGATTTAAACTTTCCCAGTAACAGCAAAGAGTAGAAGAAGTAATCTTTGAATAGGCCAAATAATTTTTCTGTCTTTTCAGGTGCCATGGCTCACACCTATAATCCCAGCACTTAGGGAGGCTGAGGTAGGAGGATTGCTTGAGCCCAGGAGTTTGAGACCAGCGTGGGCAACATAGTGAGACCCTATCTCTACAAAAAAAAAAAAAAAAAAAAAAGCTGGATATGGTGGTGCGTGCCTGTACTCCCAGCTACTCAGGAGACTGAGGTGGGAGGATCACTTGAGCCGAGGAGTTTGAGGCTGTAGCAAGTGCGCTGTGATCATGCCGAAACTGGAGAGTTCCCTGCACCCCCTGGCAAGACGTGCAACAGGGGTGTGGCTCTCTGTTTGGCCACCACTAGCTCAAACCCCTTACTGGAGGGGGAGCACGCAGATGGGCCCAGTGCAGGAACCCAGGGGAGCGCTTTGGGGCTCCAGCCCCAAGGCAGTGTCTAAGGGTGCGTGTCTGCGACTCCCGAAGCCCAAGTGAGTGTGTGTTACAGTGTGCTCCTTTAGCTTTGCCGTCTGGCGATGGCTGCATGTTAACCCCCCTGGATTCTTGTCCAGTGTCCTGGACCAATCAGGTTACGCGAACTGTTAGAAAGGTGATGAATGCAGACTTTACTGAGCGGTGGAGGTGGCTTTCAGAGGGATGGGGAGCTGGAGTGAGAAGGTGGAGTCGGGGCAGATCATCTTCCCCCACAGTTTGGTGGAGAAGGCGCCTCTTCCCTCCTTCTCTGCCATGCTGCCCTGATGCTCTTGCACTCTCCACCACTCTCTGCCATTCTCTGCTCCTCTCGATGATCAGCTGTGTGTGTGTGTGTGTGCCCGCTAAGTTCTCAAGTGTACATGGGCACAAGATGTGGGGGATGATGGGCCAGAGTGGTCTTGGAAAATGCAACATTTGGGCCCGAAAACAGGAGTTCCTGTTATCACTTAGGTCAGCAGGCACAGGCCCGAGGGTAGAACCCTCGCCAGGGACGCCACTCTTCTCTACCCAGCACTTCCCTGCTCCCCTCCCACATCGGTGCCACTGCATTCCAGCCTGGGCAACAGAGCAAGACCTTGTCTCTGAAAAAATAATAATAGTAATAATTCTCCACTCTTAGGTCTAACCTTATTTTATCACAATAAAAAAAGTACTGCACAAAATGTAGAGTGAATCAGTCTGATGAGGGAGTAATTTTCTCGCAGTATGCCTTGATAAAAAGTGTGATGTAGTCTGATCACTTAAATATCACTTTGCTGTTTATCATCCAACTCCATTCATATTTGCTTGCTCTTCATGGAATTGTGATCCACCAGGCCTTTATGCTCTGCAAAATTCTAAACAACCAGTATCAACATACTTTTTTTGGATTTGTTTGTTTTAGCTCACAAAGCTTTAAGTATTATGGTTTACTAGGCTGGGACTGATGGGCTATTGCAAAACAAAATTAGAAAGCGAGTTCATCCGTGTTATTGTAGTGGGGGGAAAGGCCTGCCTAATCATAATTGTATCATTTGCTAAGCAAAATATGAAATAAAATTTAACTCTCTGAACTTTTCTCCAGGCAGAAACCGCATTACTGAAACAGGACAGGGGGAGCTGGGTTGCACCCTGCGGTGGTCCAATATTTCATATGACGTGCTCCAGGGTTCATTGATTGCAGCTGGGCCAATTTCATTAGAAGAGATTAGAAAGCCTTCCAACCGTGGTCATGTGGAAAAAGCCTGTGGCAAGATATTTGTATTTCAGACTTTTCTTAGTCCCTGACAAGTTAAAAAAATCAATAATAATCTATGAGTTATTGGCTAAATGCAGATCACCTTCCGAGTTCAATGAAGATGACTGGTCTTCTAAAAGAGGCTTTTAGACTTCTGTATTTTTTAATAAATAATCTATAACTAGACTAGTTTTCATAAGCATATATGATTGCAATAGAATCTCCTACATGTTGTATTCACATATATTTTCATGCAAATTGTTTGACTTGACGAAATCACATCTGAAGACACAATTTAACACGAGATTTGGTAAGTCAATAATGAATATTTGCTTCACAGCTGTCTCAGGCTTCAGGTAATAAAATTCTCATTATAGGCAATAGTTCTACTATAGCATAATTGCAATTACTTCAGCTTAGTAAAGGGAGCTTGGCAGTAAATAAACCACTTCAGGGTAGAGAGTGCCTCTTTTTGATGGTCATCATTGAAGCTTCATGTCAAAACTTCAGGTGAAAAAGAATAAGCACTGCAGAGGTTCCCCATCAACTCCTAGCACTAATGTTTGCATTTGACCTTCTCTCTCTTTTAACTCTGTACTCATTCATAATGAGTGTGACAGTAGAAACATGAGCACTATTTCATAACTCTCATTGCTGGACAAATTTCCACTGAGGGAAGGAACATCTAGTGAGAGAGAGGGAGAAGAGGGAGATGAAGAAGAAGAAGAAGAAGAAGAAGAAGAAGAAGAAGAAGAAGAAGAAGAAGAAGAAGAAGAAGGAAGAAGAAGAAGAAGGAAGGAGGAGAAGGAGGAGGAGGAGGAGGAGGAGGAGGAGAGGAGGAGAGGGAGAAGGAGGAGGAGGAGAAGGGAAGGGGAGAGGGAGACAGAGAGGGAGAGAGAGAGAGGAAGAGGGAGGGAGAGAGAGAGAGGAATAGGGAGAGAGAGAGGGAGAGGGAGAGAGAGGGAGAGGGAGAGGGAGAGAGAGGGAGAGGGAGAGAGAGGGAGAGGGAGAGAGAGGGAGAGGGAGAGAGAGGGAGAGGGAGAGAGAGGGAGAGGGAGAGAGAGGGAGAGGGAGAGAGAGGGAGAGGGAGAGAGAGGGAGAGGAGAGGGAAAGGCAGAGGGAAAGGGTGGGGGAGGGAGGAGACAAGGAGCAGAGGAGAAGGAAAAGAAGAAAGGGAGAAGAGAAGAAGAAAAAGGAAGAAGAAGAATAAGAGGAGGAGGAGAAGAGGAGAAGGAGGAGGAGGAGAAGAAGAAGAAGAGGAGGAGGAGGAGGAGAAGAAGAGAATTTAGTAAATCTCAGGTTAAATTAGTAGTGGCAAAAAGTTTTACCTCTTGTTCTGAGGATATTGGAGCTTCTCTGGGATACCCCTGTCTCTTGCAGAGAAATATGAAGGTTGATGTAGCTGGGCATTCCTCAGTGCCCGGGGAAGCTAGAGCAAGGCTCCTTGAGAAGAGCCCAGCCATCCTTTGGATTAAAAATCAAGTCAGTCCTGGAGCATCGTGTCTTTGGTAATGGGGATCAACGATGATTTCACTGTTTTGTGGGGAAGTGCCCACCCTGCTATTAAAATCAAATCATCACATTAAGATGACCTTCATTTGTAGACATGAGCAGACACAGGCTGAGTATGATGAATAACAATGACAAAATCTGAGAAAGCTCAGCTTGTTGAAAAGCACTGTGCGGTGGTTACACCAAAATTGAAAGCAATTTTAATGCTGTAACTTTGAGTATTATTTATGCAACTGCTGAAGGCTGTATATTCAAGCTGGAAGCTAAGAATTTTGGCCCACATCCAAATCTCCATTAAAATAGAATGCTTAGTTCTATTTTATGTCTCAAGACATTCCGTTGGGAACTAAACATCTCTCCTGGCTACTCTGCTCAATACAGGACATGTGGCATAGCATTTTAAAAATGCTTTCTGCAGTGCCCAAAGTTATCACTGCTGTATTGCTCAGATGAAGAGAGTGATTGACTTCTGAAAATTAAGCCAAACTTGATTCTGGGATGCAAAAGCAGCCCAGTTAGTCTGAGTTCCAGCCTGCTCCTCATTTCTGGTCATTTTACTATTGGGCTCAAAGTTATTCTCCGGCCGGGAAGAAACTCAGTGCTCATCAGGACTTTCATTATCATAATCTCTCTTGATCCATTCACACAACCCTCCTCCTTTATTCTTCCGACCCAAAGATCAAGGAGCAAGAAGTGCTTCATTAAAAGAAGCAGTGTCGCCACCCTAGAAAGTTGTGCAAGGACTTCCCAAGGACTGAGAAGAGTGCTAGTTGTTCATTATACACTGAATCCAGGGGAAATATGCTTGCCACAGAACTTCTAAAGAGAACAAAGCAATCAAACAAAATGAGGGCTAAAAGGAGACTGTGAACCTGGTGGCTTCTGTAATTTTTGTGAAGGGATGGAAGTTAAAGCCAGGTTGCTATGAGATGAGGAACACAGATGTGGTAAAAAAAAAAAAAAAAATGAGACAACTGACTTAGACCCCTAATGCCAGACAAGTTAATCTCTGTTGTATATAAAGGGATCAATTATCCCTGTGAGAAGAAAATCAATACATCCTGTGCTTTCAACAAGTACAGGAGCAGATGATACTGATTGTCATTTATTGACCATCTGCAATAGATCAAGAGATGGAGTACCAAACTCATTTGAACTTACAACCATGGAAAGTGGGCACTGTCATTCCTATTTCACAAAAAGAGAAAAAAGATGGATGAAGAGGAGGAAGAAGGAGGAGGAGGAGAAGGAGTAGGAGGAAGAAGAGAAGGAGAAAGAGGAGAAGAAGGAGAAAGAGAAGGAGAAGGAGAAAGAGGAGGAGGAGGAGAAAGAGGAATAAGAAGGAGGAGGAGGAAGAAAAGGAGAAAGAGGACGAAGAGAAGGAAAAAGAAGAGGAGGAAGAAAGAGGAGTGGACGGAGGGAGAGGAGGAGGAGAAGATAGAGGAAGGGGAGAAGGAAGAGGAGGAAGAAGAGGAGGAGGAGGGGAGGAAAAGGAGCAAGAGAAAGAAGAGGAGGAGGAGAAGTAAAAGAGGAGGGAGGGATGGAGGACAAGGAGGAAGAGGAGTAAAGAGAAAAAAGGGAAGAGGCAGGAGAAGAAGAAGAGGAGGAAAAAGATGACAACAACAAAACTGAAATTGAGACAGTTGAAAAAGCTGGTTGCGGTCATGAAATTTTTAAGCACAAAAGTCTTCCAAGTCTTCCACTGGCTTTAAATTGTAGGACTATTCATTCATGATGAAGACCACTGTGTTAGTGAGCAAATTGTTTGAAAGTAAAAAATATATATAAATTGGAAGAAAAAGTTAATCTTTCCACCAATTAATTTGCAAGCAACAAATTTGAAAAGACAACAGATGACTGAAATCAGAAAACCGACATACATTAATATTTTCTCTGCAGTTTAAATCACCAAATGGATGAAAATGTAGATGAAAAATTGGAGTGGAATGGACAGATTGCCACTTGACTGAAGATACTAGCAATGGAAAGGAGATAATACGTCCCTGAGAAGGCTGGTGGCTCAGTCACAAAAGAAATACGGCCCAGGAGGTGCTATGAAGGATAATTCCACAGAAATTATCTGATACCTACCTGTACAAGTTGACCCCAGTTCCAGTCCCCTACTCAGCTGGTTTGGGGGCTGATACAGATGAACTCTCTTGACTCTAAAGAGAAGAAAAAGTCCAAAGGAATGGTTCATGATGCTGGCTATACATTTGAATCATAGGAGGGGCTTTAGAATCTACAGGTTCCATTAAATCAAGCCCTCAGAGCCAAATCCCCATTTACAATTGCTACACACAAACCCAAATACCTAGGAATACAGTTAACTATGGAGGTGAAAGATCTCTACAAGGAAAACTAAAAAACACTGCTAACAAAAATCATAGATGACACAGAAAATGGAAAAACATTCCATGCTTATGAATTGGAAGAAACAATAGTTAAAATCACCGTACTGTCCAAAGCAATTTAAGATTCAATGCTATTCCTTTCAAACTACTAATGTCGTTTTATACAGAGTTGGAGAAAATTATTTTAACATACATATGGAGCCAAAGAAGAGCCTGAATAGCCCAAGCAATCCTAAGCAAAAAGAATAAAGTTGGAGGTATCACATTACCTGACTTCAAACTATCCTACAAGGCTATAATAACCAAAACAGCATGGTACTCATTCAAAACAGGACACATAGCCCAATGAAACAGAATAGAGAGCCCAGAAATAAAGCTTTACACCTAATAGAAAGCCCAGAAATAAAATAAAGCTGTACAGCCATTTAATCTTCAACAAAGTTAACAAAACTAAGCAATGGGGAAAGGATTCCCTATTCAAAAAATGGTGCTGGGATAAGTGATTAGCCAAATATAAAAGAATGAAGTTTAACCCCTATCATATACCATATGCAAATATTAACTCAAAATGGATGAAAGATTTACATATAAGACCTCAAACTATAAGAATCCTAGAAGAAAACCTAGGAAACACCATTCTGGACATCATCCTTTAGAAATAATTTATGACTAAGTCTTCAAAAGCAATTTCAACAAAAACTAAAATTGACACATGGGACCTAATTAAACTACAGAACGTGTGCACAGTAAAAGAAACTGTCAACAGAGTAAACAGGTAATCTACAGGATGGGGGAAAATATTATCAAACTATGCATTTAACAAAGGCCTAATATGCAGAATCTGTAAGAAACTTTAACAATTCGACAAGCAAAAACCAAACCCACTTTAAAAAAATGGGCAAAAGATGACACTTCTCAAAAGAAGACATACAAACAACCAACGAACATGAAAAAAAAGGTCCACATCAGTAATCATCAGAGAAATGCAAATCACAACCACAATGAGATATTATCTCACACCAGTCAGAATGGCTATTATTAAAAAGTCAAAAAAACAACAGATGCTGGTGAGGCTGCAGAGAAAAGGAAATGCTTATATGCTGTTGATGGGAATGTAAATTAGTTCACCCACTGTGGAGAGCAGTTTGGAGATTTCTCAAAGAAATTAAAACAGAACTACCATTCCACTCAGCAACCCCATTTCTCGGAAAACACCCAAGGGAAAAATAAGTTGTTCTACCCAAAAGACACATGTACTTCTATATGCATTGCAGCACTATTCTCAAGAGCAAATACATGGAGTCAACAGAGAAGCCCATTAACAGCAGACTGGATAAAGAAAATGTGATACATATATACATGGAATACTACGCAGCCATGAAGAAGAACAAAATCACTTCTTTTGCAGCAACATGGATGCAGCTAAAAGGCATTATTCTAAGTGAATTAATGCAGGAAGAAAAAACCAAATACCACTTATTCTTATTTATAAGTGGGAGCTGAACATTGAGTACACAACACAACAGGGACAAGACAGGAGTACAAAGAAGGGAACAGTAGACACTAGAGCCTACTAGAGCAGGGAGGGAGGGGCCGCAAGGTATGAAAAGCTATCTATTAAATTCTATGCTCACTAACTGGGTGATGGGATCAGTTGTATCCCAAATCTCAGCATCACACAATATACCCAGGTAGCAAACCTGTACGTGTGCCACAGACTCCAAATAAAAGTTGGAAAAAAAAAAACCTCAGGCTCTCGGTGGATGAGACTCCATCAATAGTATTTTCTCAGATATTATATTGGGCAATAATGATTTAAAACTACTGATTTAGTTCTTTAACCCAATGGTCCTCAAATATGGACTGGGACATGGCAGAATTCACATCACCTAGACACTCGTTCGAGATACAAATTCTTGGGCCCCACCGCGACAGATAACCCAAAATCTCTGGATATATTTGAACCCACATTCGAGGCAATTTTGATGCTAGAAAAATTTGGGAGCTGCTACTTTAACTCTTTTCTTCTCAGAGGGTGCTTCAAAGAACCTCAGCATCACATGCGGGTTGGTAAAGCTATGACATCTGAGAACTCATCCTAGACACTGTGAATCAGAATCTGCACTTCGTCAACATCTCCAGGGGACTGATCTTAAAGTTTAAGGGGTGTGAATTCCTAGTCCTTAAAGTACCATCCATCCCTTTTCCTGACTATATTTTTAGTTCCCATCTAGATCATCCTACAAGGCAAGAATATAAAGATCAAAATGTTGGTTTCCCATTATGAGGGGGTGGGAAGTGAGAATGTGTGGGTTTGTGTATGATGGTTCATGTAGGTGCTTATGAATATCCTGTTTCTCCCTACTTTGAGTAAACAGTATTGCATGCAACACAAGAGAGACAAGACAATTTCCTGCCCTATCAAGGCCCAGACCCACTGGTATGTGCCCATTACCTGGGCCATAAGGAGAAGAGAAGACTAGAGCCTCCAATAGCTTACAGGTGGAGAGCAAAGATAGGAGAGAGACATGAAAGCACTGGCTTTCCTCTGCTCCTCCCCAAATCCAAAGCCTTCATTTCATCTACTCAGTCCATATACCACGGATAATCCTCATTCCTTTTCTCTTCAAGTTTCCTCTCAACTTGCATTCTTCCCACCATCAGACGGCACCTGTGATTTGCATTAGGAATCCTGGAAAATGTTCTGCTGTTCTCCCTCTTCTCTTCTCCTCTATCCTTGTTCTACTGTAGTCATTCACCTCCTCCTCATTTTCCCTGGGCAGTGGAACTGTGATTAAAGATCAGGTTAAGACAGACAGGGAGACTGGAGAGAGGAAAATCTGACCCAGATTTTCACACAGCTGAATTCTTCATGCGACTGAGGTCCTATCAAACACAAAACTCCATACAAAAATTAGAAATCAAGTGAAGAACTCAGATGTTCCCACAAACTGATGGAGAAGGCGTTGAGTTTTCTATGGGGTCAGTGCCTGGAGTTGATCCCTTAGGCAGCTTTCTGATGGCAAGTGAGGTATTGCATTTGTTTCCAGCTAGAGTTTTCCTAACAGGTGAATTCTGTGAAATGATTTAAAGGGATGCTTCCTAAAACTCAGCCTGAAGCTTAGGCTTGGAATTTCTTGGAAACACTTAACGATGCTCTCTTTATAAAAAGTAGTTGAGGCCGGGCGCAGTGGCTCATGCTTGTAATCCCAGAACTTTGGGAGGCTAAGGCGGGCGGATCACGAGGTCAGGAGATCGAGACCACGGTGAAACCCCATCTCTAACAAAAATACAAAAAATTAGCCGGGCGTGGTGGCGGGCGCCTGTAGTCCCAGCTACTCAGAGAGGCTGAGGCAGGAGAATGGCGTGAACCCGGGAGGCGGAGCTTGCAGTGAGCCGAGATTGCGCCACTGCACTCCAGCCTGGGCGACAGAGCAAGACTCCATCTCAAAAAAAAAAAAAAAAGTAGTTGAAGTGTCATCTCCTGTCTGAAAAGCCAACTGTGCCCCAAAGAGTGGCATCTCTAGTGTGTTCTAATATCCCTCAGATTTCACGGAGGGGAAGCTTTGTGGTGGGCCTGGAGAATTTTGCTGGCTGATGTTGTCTGTTCTCTTTGTTCTAAGTCTGGGGAGGTTTTATTGTCCTTCAGTCCTGAGACCCCTTCCTGGGGGTCCTGTAGCTCTGAGGGGTTGGTGACATCTATATTTATGTGGCTTCTCTGTTATGTTTTGAGAGTAGAGTGTTTTTTAAAAAATGAGATGCCCTTTGCTTTCTGTATAAAACAGAAATATTCACTGGACACACACTTGTAACCCTCCCGCTGCCCCCACCACCCAAAAAGTCTGTGACAGGCCTAAATCAGTTTAGAGGTTTATTTTGCCAAGGTCAAGGACAGACCCAGGAAAAAGTGACACAGGTCACAGTAAGATTTATGGCCCCCACTTTTTCCAAAGAGTGTTTCGAGGGCTTTGATATTTAAAGGGGAAGAAGCAGGCAGAAGGGAAAAGAGGAAAGAACAAAACAGGGGAAGGTGAGACAAGTGGTTGCACTATTTTGAGGTTTTGATTAGCACTCACTGAATCCTCATGTTGCATATGAAAGGAGAGGGCAGAGGAACAATCAGTTATACATTTCTCCTGTGCTCAGCAAATCTGCACTTTACATAAGATAATGTAAACATAGAGTAGAAGAAGTCAAATATACATTCATCTCAGGGTGGCCAGAGAGTCGATTTCTAGTCTCCTATTTTCCCATACCTGTGAAGATAATCTAAGTTACATTGTGAGAGTGAAGGAGGCCACCTGGGGAGATATCTGTTTAGGAACAAAAGAAAAGAGAGGTTTTGTGTGTGTATGACTCAGTTTCCAAGCCTAACTTTTTTTTTTTTTTTTTTGGCATAGTGAGTTTGGGGTCCCGAGATTTTATTTTCCTCTGACACTTCTTATCTGAATTATAGAGTTATTCGCTTCCTGGAATTTCTGCCATATCTTATATTTAAGAGTTTGTTGAGTGCTTGAGGTTCATGTCTCATATTACATTGTTTGGTGCTTGGTAGATGTGCCACCATATCTAGTGTCTAAGATGCTAGATTCCTGTGTGATATGGTTAGGTTTCGTGTTCACACTCAAATCTCATCTTGAATTGTAATCTCCATAATTCCCATAATCCCCACGTGTCAAGGGAGAAACTAGGTGGAGGTAATTGAATCATTGGGGCAGTTTCCCCCATGCTGTTCTCATGATATTAAGTTCTCACGAGATCTGATGGTTTTATAAGGGAGTTTTCACTCTTGCTAGCTCTCTCTTTCCTGCCCCAATGTGAAGAAGGTCTTTGCTTCCCCTTCACCTTCTGCCATGATTGTAAGTTTCCTGAGACCTCCCAGGCCATGCTGAACTGTGAGTCAATTAAACCTTTTTTATTTTTTAAATAAATTATCCAGTCTCAAGCAGTTCTTTGTAACAGTGTGAAAACTAATACACGATGGCTCCCATTTTCTCACGTGTTGGTACGAGGTTTAGTAATTGCATGCTAGAGCTTCAGGTACCTCTCGGTCAAATGGAGACAGAGACCCTTCTAGGTTGCTGGTGGTCTTGCCTTGTGTTGCAAACTGGTTAGGGTTTCATGATGACGTCAAGTCATCTCCTCTTTGAGATTGGCAGTTTCAGCAGATAATGGGAAATTTAGGAGAAGATGAGCCCCACTAAGATGGGAGATTTCTATAGGTAAATGTGACCTTATGTGATGTGTGGATGGAGTATCTTCGCTCCTTTAGCTACCTTCTGTGTGATTTTTGAAAAGAATAATTATCCTCTCAAAAAAAAAAAAAAAAAAGAGACTGAGGATAAAGAGTTGAAATAACATACCCTCATCCAAACAGTGGAAAGTAGCTAGGTGGGGTTTAAATCCCATCTTGCCTGGCTCCCAGTGTAGAAACTTGCTTCACATTGTGAATGAAAACTCTGGTTTGTAAAATGTCTTCTTAATAATTTTTATGTCTGTCAAAATGAGACAAAATGTGATATTTGGAGACTCAGACAAAGCCTAGCTGTGTTTGCTATGGCAAAACCTGGACCTGCTGCAAAAGTAAGAGGCATCTCCAGGAATCATATGCCCAGATGCCACAGAAAAAGAGCACTCCACCTGGACACAAACATTGCTGTGTAAACTGCACCAAACAGCCCTGCTCTGCAGAAGAATTGCTTGATCAGTCTGCAACTCCCTTTTGCCATCTCAGATTTCATGGGCCACAATATTAAAAAGAGAAAAGCAAAACACAAACTGACAAACTGACAGTAACGGACTGATCGGCGCTATCTCACGTTCCCTGGCAACAAACCAGTCCTGAACTGACAACTCAACAATGGATTTAAAAGAAGTGACAATTTTTCTTTGTAAAACCTTGAATTTTGCTTTTATCAAAGTACCACTCCTTTGTTTGGGAAGATACTATTCAAAGGATGTCATACACATGTAAACACACACACATGTGTGTGCATGGCAAAATACTCAGTTTTATGAGCTCTAAAATAATTAACAGTTTTTCCGGGTCTGTAGCCTGGGGCTCCACGGAAAGCTATTCAGAAGAATGTAACTGTTCAACTCCTGGGGTTCCCTTTAGCCCTAAGGTGTCTTGGTTCCTTGTATGAATCTGACAGAGCCATGGAGTTCTATTTTAATGGCTCTAATTGTGACTTTCCCTATTTTCAGTGCATAGATTCAATTGTGTATTAGGAGTAGATATATGATGCTTATGATTTCCTAATGCACAGTTATTCATCCCAAATGGTGACAGCTGTATTAGAACATGGCTTTTGGTTTCACGACTTTAACCTCTGTGAAAGGAAGACATCATGGAACCCCCAAATCACTAAGTTAAAGGGAAAATTCAAGCTGGGAACTGCTTAGGGCCAACCCGCCCCCCATTCTATTCAAAGTCACCCCTCTACTCACTGAGATGAATGCATATCTGATTGCCTCCTTTGGAGAGGCTAATCAGAAACTCAAAAGAATACAACCATTTGTCTCTTATCTACCTATGACCTGGAAGCCCCCTTCCGTGTTTGAGTTGTCCCGCCTTTACAGACCGAACCAGTGTTCATCTTACACATGTTGATTGATGTTTCATGTCTCCCTAAAATGTTTAAAACCAAACTGTGCTGTGACCGCCTTGGGCACATGTTGCCAGGACCTCCTGAGGCTGTGTCATGGGCACACGTCCTCAACCTTGGCAAAATAAGCTCAGATTTTTGGAGTTCATACCTCTATCAGATGGAAGGGAATTTGTCCCCATAGTGGGGAGATTAGAGAGTATCCATGCCCTATCTGCAGTCAGGGTCAGGTTAGAGTGTTCAGAAATCCCTAAAGATAATCTATCAAATAACCATAAAAAATATGCTTGGTTATTATAATGGAGAATATCCCTTTATGTTTCATTTCTGTTGTAACTGTGAGTTTTGTGTTCTGTGTTTTGAACCACAGCTGAACTTGTAAAAAACTATATTTATTCCTTCTTTCGTAAAAATAAAAATGATGAAAAAAACCAAATAATACCAAAAAGTTTATTTATTGCCAAGGAATAGTGATCATCCCATTAGCATAGCCTGCCACTGTAACATATTTGTTTTTTCTACTTGTCTAGAAGTTTCTTCCTCTCTTGTTAAACTCTCTCAATTTTAAAGCTGAATTTGCATGCACTTGTTTTTCCTCTAACAGAGCTGACATCAGTGTTGAAGGACGGGATGTAGAATCCAACTATAATGTCCTACTGAGTTTCCCAGCTTCTTTGAGTGTTGCAAAGATTCTTCTTTTGTAATAATTTAAAACATATTTTTAGGAAATAGTCTATTTGCCTTTGAAGGACACTAAGTGGACTCAAAGTCTTTTACATTTAGTGGAGCTTTCATTCTCAATGTCTTAAGGAGTAGACGAGTTTATATAAATGTGAAATAAATTGTAATCTATAAAAGTTGTTGAACTCCTAGTGCTCCAAGTGTTCTAAGAGAAGCCCTTCTTTTACAGAATTTGCCATGTCACAAAGAGGATAAAATCAGATCTTGGTAGTGTTGACTACTACATGGGAACTAAATAATTTGGGTTGATAAGAGAAAATAATTCTAACCCAGCAGAAAAAGAGTAGTAACTGGCAACTGGATTCACCCCTAATGAATTGGATGGATTAACACAGTTTCAAGAGGAACAAAGGTGAACTATTTAAATCTCAGTCATCAACATATAATGAACTCCATTTGAGCCAAACAATCCTCAACTGGTAGAACAGGAATTTGAGTGCAACTATTTTTCTCTGTGAAATAACAAATAACACATAAAAGCTTTTTGCTTCTAGTCCCGCACTTTTTAACACTTTTAATTGCGGTGTGATTGACAAATTAAAAAATGTATAAATTTATGGTGTACCACATATTTTGTAATGTTGTATAGGTTTAATGACTGAATTTGTTTTCTTTTTTATTGTATAGCACCTTTTTTTTTTTCCCAAGAAGGTCTTCAAAGAGGATATTATTCTTCATGTGTATGTATGAGAAAGTCATAAGAAGCTTTCATCTACTGGTTTTGAATTTTCTTTTATTACCATGAACATTTCTCAACTGATGCTTTAAAATTTATCCCCAGGAGTCTCTATAATAGAGCAATTACATTTGTCTTTCTATTTGTCCAGAGCCTAGACAGACTCTACCTCCTCTTTATTCCTTTTTTCCCCATGCAGACACTAGGGAGAACTTGAAATTATCATTTAAAAAAATTACCCGCATTGAATATTTTAGATGCGTAAAACTACAAAACAGGAATTCTAGTAAAAGATGTTCTTGTTTACCTAAAATTCACATTTTAGATTCTAAGTAGAAATGACTAATGAGTTAAAATTACTCTTAAATTCAAAGGACAATGTAGTAGTCTGTTTTCATGCTGCTGATAAAGACATACACGAGAATGGGAAGGAAAAGATGTTTAATGAATTTACAGTTCCACGTGGCTGGGGAGGCTTCACAATCATGGCAGAAGGCAAGGAGGAGCAAGTCACATCTTACATGGCAGGCAAAGAGAGAGCTTGCGTAGGAAAACTGCCCTTTATAAAACCATCAGATGCCATGAGACTTACTCACTATCACTAGAAGAGCACAGGAAAGGCTTGCCCCCATGATTCAATTACCTCCGACCAGGTCCCTTCCACAACATGTGGAAATTCAAGATGAGGATTGGGTGGGGACACAGCCACACCATATTAGACAATTTCAGTGATGGATAAAAGATAGATTCTCAAGATATGTACTGTAAATATAAGACTACAGAGATAGAACTCTATGCATAACTTTCTTTGCTCCCCCCTTTTTCATGTACTCCTCTTTCCTAAAAATGAGTGAGCCTCACTCAAATATTTATAGACTTGGAATGTGGAATAACCTTTACCTGGGGATATCCTCCCATCAATATTAATTTCCACTGCAATCTAAATAAGCATGTAAACAAAGCAGTTGACCTCACAGTGTCCCTCCTATTACTGTTCTTAATTCAAGAATTGGGAGCCAAGCATGATGGCTCATAACTGTAATTCCAGCACTTTGGGAGGAGAGGAGGGAGGATTGCATGAGGCCAGGAGTTTGAGACCAGCTTGGGCAACATAGCAAGACCACATCTCTACAAAAAATTTGAAAAGAATTAGCCAGGTATGGCGGTGCATGCCTGTAGTCCCAGCTACTCAGGAGGCTAAGACAGGAAGATCACTCGAGCCCAGGAGTTCGAGGCTGCAGTGAGCTATGGCTAAGATTGTGCCACTGCACTCCAACTTGGGCAACAGAGTGAGATTCTGTCTCAGAAAAAAAAAAAAAAAAGAAGATGACAAGGAACCTCACTTGTCAACCTTCAGTAATGAGATTCAGAATATAAAATAAAGTATAGCGTTTAGTCAAGTGCGAAGCTTGAGAATAGTCAGGCAGGACCTGCAGATTCTGAGAGAAGAGGGTCAGCACTGCGAAGGGGAGAAGTTCAAGTTTCACTTACATAGGCTGAGACAAAGGTTTAGCAAGATTACAACATTTTTCATACAAGGTCAGTACATACATTATGGGAATGTGATTAGTTGCAGCTTGTGACCTGATGAGGAAGTTTGCTTTAACTTTAATTCTGTTGGGGGGGGCAATGGTCTTCCAGGGGTCTTATCTCTGGGCCAATTTGTTCTTAATCATTTACATTAAAAAAGCAGATGTTTCAGCTGCATATTACATGACTCAGGCCACATAGCCACATTCCTCTACAGGCTCAAAATAATGTAAAGTCCCAACAGTTTTAAGTTTGAATTATTTCATTCCACACACCAAACAGTTATTGTATTAAAAATAGTTTTGTAGTAACTTTCAGAAGATCTCTAAAATCCCATCAATGGTGGAACTTCCCTAACCCCCCTTAAGGATGAGGCTTTGTGATTGGATCATCCAAGGTGTTGTAAATGATTGGATCTCACTTGTGGCCACAGCATGCAATTGTTAGTGATACAGGAGCCAGAAAGAAATTATTTAGGCATATAGTGAAGGTAAGAAAGTCCTTGGCAGAATTACCCTTTTAACAAAAAGCAGCCCCCAAATCATTTCTTTTCTAACAAAGAGCAGCCTGAAAAACTGAGCTGCAGCTATAGACAAGCAAGCTGGAAACTTGCATGGGTAAATACCAGCAGCTGTGCCAATAGGAAAAGGCTACCTGGGGGCCAGGCATATTCAACATGGAGGCTCCATCTTCCCTTTTCTTTGTCAACCATGAGTACAGTAAAGGAACAGGCAACATGGCACCAGCCAGGTGGATAACTCATCTGCATAATAAAAGATTAGGGTGGGGTGGCCAGCCTCTTTGCATGCTATGCAAATGGCACACCTGGTCTAACCAATCTTTCATGCCTGTGTAAATCAGATACTGCCTCCTCAAGCTCATCTATAAAACTTCCTGCATTTCACCACAAACCTGGCAACCCGTCTTTCTCCAGGACCCTTCTCTGTGCAGAGAGCTCTTCTCTTTCTTTTGCCTATTAAATTTCTGCTCCTAACCTCACTCTGGTGTGTCTGCATCCAAGTTTTCTTTGGCCATGGGACAAGGAACCTCAGGTATTACCCCCAGACAATGACGCCACTTCATTAGCATGAGGGCTTCTGTATGTTCTTAGTCTTCCAAGAAGAACAGTATGGTTCGCAGTGGTGGCTGTTTCATTAATCTGGGCTTTTTTTTTTTGAAACGGAGTCTCGCTCTGTCGCCGTGCCTAGAGTGCAGTGGTGCTATCTGGGCTCACTGCAAGCTCCGCCTCCTGGGTTCACGCCATTCTCCTGCCTCAGCCTCCTGAGTAGCTGGGACTACAGGCGCCCACCACCACGCCCGGCTAATTTTTCTGTATTTTTAGTAGAGACGGGGTTTCACCATGTTAGCCAGGATGGTCTCGATCTTCTGACCTCGTGATCCACCCGCCTTGGCCTCCCAAAGTGCTGGGATTATAGGCGTGAGCCACCGCGCCCAGCCATTAATCTGGGTTTCTAAGTTTCTGCAATGGAAAGAGCCCCTTCTCCCACATGGAGTGGATGCAGAGTTTTCAGCATAAATGAAACTCTAGAGTTCTAAGCCATGAAGATTATGGGTTTTACCAACGCATAAGCCTGCTCATCCTAAAGAAACTAGGTATGCAAGAAGGTATACCTTGTAATCCAAAAGACCACTAGGAGGGCTAAGTTGTAGAAAGGGGAGTTTTATTGATCATATCAGTTTGCAACTTGGGGAGAGAGTGTCTCTGGCTTGGATTGAAGGTGCTCTCTTTCTGAAGAGGGAAAAGAGAGATTGGGTCCTATGCCTCACAGGGACCGTATTACACAATAGAGTCATACATATTCAGCAGGTTTAGGGGGAAATCCATACATATTTATGAGGGAAGTGTAGTGCATTCACAATGGGTAAGCACATATGTATAATAACATACATCTCATGTTCATTTCTAGGTGAGGTTTTAGCGTTAAAATGTGGTGCAATTTGGCTCTTTATGTCACAGCATGAGCTATAGGATGCAAAGACAATTGGTGCACAGTCTCTACAAGCTGCTGAAACTGGCTTGGGATCTTGTGGTTTTCAGGAAAGAATGTTTGTAAGATAAGGCTGGTCTTCTGTCCAGTCAGAGTTTTAATGATCTTGGTTGTAAATCACAGTTGGGGCCGGGCATGGTGGCTCACGCATATAATCCCAGCACTTTGGGAGGCTGAGGCAGGAGGATCACCTGAGGTCAGGAGTTTGAGACCAGCCTGGCTAATATGGCAAAACCCTGTCTCTACTAAAAATACAAAAAATCAGCCAGGCATGGTGGCGCGTGCCTGTAATCCCAGCTACTCAGAAGGCTGAGGCAGGAGAATCACTTCAACCCAGAAGGTGGAGGTTGCAGTGAGCTGAGATCATGCCACTGCACTCCAGCCTGGGACACGGAGTGAGATTGTGTCTCAAAAATAAATTAAATAAATAAAAAATAAATAAATACATCACAGTTGGGAGTGGTCCGATAATTTACCTGATAGCACCTGTTCCTCGGAAGTTTAGCAAGAGTGTGGATTTTCTTATAACCATAGACACCTAGGAAGTTGCTGTGCCAGCCAAGCCATGGGCCCTAGACCCATACGTAACTTTTTTCTCCTTAATTTCAGGAACTATCTTATTAATAGTTTTAAATTGGTGTCTATTTTGCTCTGTCAAATCACACTTCTGTCATTCACACAGAAAATATCTACAGTCATCAATAAAGCCATACAAATAAACAAGTTTGTTTCTGAAAAGAAATACATATATAAGAAAAAAATATACATTTGGATTCCAAAATATTTTTTCTTTTTTTTTTTTTTTATTTTCTGGAGGCTGAGTCTCTCTCTGTTGCCCCGGCTGGAGTGCAGTGGCACGATCTTGGCTCAGTGCAACCTCCGCATCCCAGACTCAAGCAATTCTCCTGCCTAGCCTCCTGAGTAGCTGGGACCACAGGCACAAGCCACCAATGCCTGGCTAATTTTTGTATTTTTTTGTAGAAACAGGGTTGCACCATGTTGCCCAGGCTGGTCTCAAACTCCTGAGCTCAAAGTGGTCTTATCCGCCTCAACTTCCCGAAGTGCTGGGAATACAGCCATGCGCCATGGCACCCAGCTCAGATTCTGCAATATCTCTTATTCCTTAAAACTAAAATCACTATTTTTATTATTTGTCCCCGCTGCCAAAATTAACAATAATGTATCCATTGCTAAGCCATGTGCTTTTATATTAGTGATTCTCAAATTATAGTCCTAAGAGAAGCAAAAAAAGCCTTTGAATTTTTTAAAAAAATATATAAATTTTAGGGTCCCAACCCAGACCTACAGAATTAGAAACTCTCTGGAATTAAGAATCTATAACTCTTTTGTTTTATGTAGCCTTCCATGTATGCTGTTTGAGAACTGTGATTTTATACTTGTCCTCAATGAGAGAAATTACAAGCAGTGGTTTTGGGCTGGCATGTAAGCAACAGGAGAGAATTAATGATAGATGGTACAAATGCAAAATGCAGTTACATAGAGAAAAATTCCAATGGTAGCATAGAGAGTGTGCTCTTAATTTTTTAGACAATAGGAAGTGTAGCATTTGGAACACTGAACAATAGTTTGCTGTTGTATCTCTTGACCTCCCTGCAGCCTGTGGTCACCAGCATCAGATTGCAAAGTCTCATTTATTTATCCAAATATTCCCTTAGGAATGACTTCAGCCTCTATCTCAGTCATCTTTGGTTAGAGGTGATCATTTGTGCTGCTAACAACAGCACTGTTAACAACAGCTGTTGCTAACAACAGACTGAACACTTGCATTGTATCGTCTACAATTGCATTTTAATTCAGTCATACCTCCAAAGTGGTTTTGTTCCAGAACATTGCAATGGGGACTCGCATTGTAAACTTTAGACACATGAGGCCAAGCAACTGTGGTCCATCAAAGCTTCTGTGGTGACTGCAGTCCATCTGATGCAGGGCAGGAGAGCCCCAACATTGGGTGAGCCGGTGGTGTTAAATAGCAACTTTTATTGAAGCGGCAGTGCACAGCCACAGCAGAGGTACTGCTCCTTGTAGAGCTGGGTTACCCTACAGGCAGTGCGCCCAGAGTAGCAGCTCAGAGGCAGTTCTGCAGTCATATTTATGCCCACTTTTAATTACATGCAGATTAAGGGGCAGTTTATGCAGAGGTTTCTAGAAAAAGGATGGTAACTTCCAGGTCGTTGGGACATTGCCATGGAAAGGGCTGGTAACGCCTGGGTGTTGCCATGGCAATGGTAAACTGGCATGGTACACTGGTGGGCGTGTCTTATAGAAAGCTGCTTCCACCCTGTCCCTGTGTTAGCTAGTCCTCCATTTGGTCCAGTGTGCAAGCCCCATCCCTGGCGTTGAGTCTGCCTCCTACCTCACATCCATGGTCTATGCGCCAGACCACTACATCCTAGGAGGGAAGGATGCTCAATGTGTCTTGAAGTCTCCTTGGCTTTTCCATGCCCGGCTCTATAGGACATCTTTCTAGAGCTGCACATCGTGCTCCAGCATCAGGAACTCTGTAGTTTTACATTTGTCTTCACCAACTGTGCAGTGTTCGTAGTAGAAACACTTCTCACAGAGCGGACCACAGCCTCAATCCAGAAAATCAGCAGACAAAAGCACAGGGAAACCACAACCCTCCCCGTGGGTATTCTGTGTGCAGGGGAACTTCCAGCCCTTTACAAACATCTACTTTCTCTTCTACCTGTAAAACTTTAAATCAAAGAATGGAAATGAGTGAATTGATCCTGAAACCCAAAATTAGTATAGTCAAGCCAACCTTGAAGACACCAGAAAGACAAAAACAGAAAAAGATACGTAGAAAAGATAATGTAGAACTATAAAATCTCAGATATGATTTTTGGAGCAAGCAACATATGATCTTCTAAGCTATATGCACACACATAAAGAGGAAAGAGCCACAAGTAAATATTCAGAAATGGTAAGGAGAGAAACAGTACAAAATATGATATATTCAATGACATACTCATGAGTTCACAAATAAATGAACACATTTTAAAAGTAGATATTCAGGATTATATAATTGGTTAAAATTGATCCAAAAAGACATACAATCTATAACCCTTTTTCTTGAAATAATATGCAAAAATGCTAGAGAAACAAAAACAAAACAAAAATTACAAACTCTACCAACTTGAAAGATGCAACTGGCTCAGATGATTTTGCAAGGAAAAAATCTACCAACTTTTAAAAGAAAAGTTTATTCCAGTGCTTTTTTAACAGTAGCAGAACCCTCAAAATAGCACATGGGAATTTTATGAAGTAGAAATGGAATAGATGTCTGACCAGGTCACATACATACAAGCATTTGACACACTCTCACCTGGAAAAGTAGACTTGCTTCATCAATTGTTTACAGGGTGGTCTTAAAACCCCTAACAAGGATGTGAAAAGTTTAAATTCCTCTCTCTCTGCCCCTTCCCTCCTTCTTCCTCTGTCCCTCCCTCTAATTCCCTCCTTCCTTCTCTCCTTCTGTTTCTCTCACTCCCTCTCTCCTTCTGTTTCTCTCACTCCCTCTCTCCTTCTGTTTCTCTCATTCCCTCTCTCCCGATTCCCTTCTTCTCTCTCTCCCTGTCTTTCCCTCTCTGCCCCTCTCTTCCTCTCTCTCGCTATCTCTCTGTGTCTCTCTCTCGTTTCTCCCTTTCTCACTCTCTGTCTCTCTCCCTCCCTCCCTTCCTTTCTCTTTCTCCCCTCTCTCTTCCCCCTCTTTTCTCATTTTCTCTCCCTCCCTCTCTCTCCCTTTCTGTCTCTCTCTCTCTTTCCCCTTCTTCCTCCTCTCTCTCCTTTGTCTCCCTCTTCCTTTCTCTTGCTCCCTCTGTCTCTCTCTCTTTGTCTTTCTCTCCCTCCTTCCATCTCTGTCTCTCCACCCCTCTTCCTCTGTCCTCTCTCTCTCTGTCTCCCTCCCCCTCTCTCTCCCTCTTCCTTCCTCTCCCTTCTTCTCCTCTCTCTTTCCCTCTCATTCCTTCTGTCTCTCCCTCTCTCTTTCCCTCTCTCTCACTCTCTGGCTCTCTCTCTCACTCCCTCTTTTCCTCTCTGTCACTCTTTTCCCTTAATTCCTCTCTCTTCATCTCCTCTCATTCTATCAGTTTTGCTTCCTATGCTTCATATATTTTTGGAGCTCTGTAATTAACTCCATATACATACAAACTCATATGCCTTCCTGTCTATACATTTCACTTTTTTTTCCAGTAAGGAATGGTCATCTCCATTAAACAGTCATCCTCTTCATATCTACTCCAATGAGGGTAGCAGAGCCACTCTGGCTTCCTTCTCTTCAGTGGCAGCGTGGCAATTCTTCTACCTTAATACACTTCAGTCTGCGTCTTTATAGTAAATACATCTTTAAAAGAAACAACATGGAGTGGGGTCATGCTTTTTTAAATCAGTCTGGGAATCAGTCCTTTAATTTGAGCTTTGGCTCCGTCTTTGTACAATGTGATGTTTGCTACAGTTGGGTTTAAATATGTCAGCTTGACATTTATTTTCCATCTGTCCCATCTGTTCTTTATTCCCCTGCTCTCCCACATGCTTCTGTGTTGAGTCGACTTTTACTATTTCATTTTAATTGTTTTAAAATTTGTTTAGCTATTTCTAATTTTTTTCAGTAATAAATTCAGGGGTTACAATATCCATATTAGACTGTGAGTTAACCTTCAATGCATTATGCAATTATACAACATGCAATTTAATGCTTGGGATGAGAAACCCACCTCACGCATTAAGTTGCTCTGGGTGAGTGACTGTGGGTGAGTCAGTGACTGAGTGGTAAGTGAATGTGAAGGCCTAGGACGTTATTATGCAGGGCTGTAGACTGTGCAAATGCTTAGGCTACACTCAATTTATTAAAATATGTTTCTTCTTTCAATAACAAATGAAACTTAGCTTACTGTAACCTTCTTACTTTATACATTGTTTTGACTTTTTGACCTTTTTAAATAACACATCTTAAAAACACCAAAAATATTTTATTTTTTATATTTTTATTCTACAAGCTTTTCTTTTGCTTTTTTTTTTGTTGTTGTTGTTGTTGTTTTGTTTGTTTAGAGACAGGATCTCCCTCTGTTGCCCAGACTGTAGCACAGTGGTGCGATCATGGCTTACTGCAGCCTTGAACTCCGTGCTCAAGCAATCCTCTTGCATCAGCCTCCTGAGTAGCTGGGACTATAGGCACACACCACCATGCCCAGCTAATTTTTTATTTTATTTTAGAGACAGGGTTTCATTGTGTTTCCCAGGCTGGTCTTGAACTCCTAGTCTCAAGTGATCCTCCTGCCTCAGCCTCCCAGATTACAAAGATTATAGACACGAGCCACTGTTCCTGGCCTACAAGATTTTTTCTGTTTGTAAATTAAAATTTTTTTCCTTTCAATACTTTTAAAATTTTTTTGGTGAAAACTAAGACAGAAACACACACATTAGCCTAGGCCCACACAGGTCAGGATCATCAAGACTTCAACAGAAGATAGGAATTTTTCAGCTCTACTAGAGAGAACATGGTTACTTATGTGGACCTATGGGACTATGGTTGTTTATGTGGTTGGACATTAACTGAAATGTCATATGTGGTGCATAACTGTATTTATGATCTTATTTTCAACTCCTTGTCATATAATCATATAAGTCCAACATATAGGTCATCTCTAGATCTGTTTATATGTGCTGGTTTTTCTTCCAGGATAGTTAAGATGCTTTGATTATTACACGTATTTCTTTGTCTCTAGTATTTTGTCTGAAAGAATAATAAATGAGAGAGAGAGAGACAGAGTGTGTGTGTGTGTGTGTGTGTGTGTGTGTGTGTGTGTGTATGTAATTGAGAAGGACCTCTTGGCCTCTAAGAAGCTAGGATCATGGGGTGGTCACTTTGAACCATTAGGAGTTGGGCAGTTTGGGGACATCGTCTTTAATCCTTCCAAAAGCCCTTAGAATGGGAATTCCAGGAGTCTAGAAAATGTCTTCTCTTTTGCAGCCCTGCTTCCATGGGGCCAATACGTATATGTAGGTGTGTGGGTGTGGGTGTGCACACCCCACAAACAAACCTACCCCCACGCTTTGAACTATTCCTTCCCAATAAAAGAGGGATTTGACAAAAACACACAAAGGACTCAAAGCTGGCCTCAGAGAAAGATAAACAAATACCAACTAATTAATCACACAGAATTAACAAGGAGATGCAAGTGTTTTTTAATAAAAAGAAGTTCAGTCCCACATATGTGAAAGGCAAGTTAAAAGCACACCAAGGTATTTTTTTAATTTAACCAATAACATTTTGCAGTATTAAAGCTTCTGATTAGAAGGGAAAAGACTCTGTATGCACTATTAAAATGTGCTGCCTGGTATTTATGTGAAGTCGCATTTCCATTGGTGCCTTAGCAGTAGCTAAACAGACTGAGTAATTCACTTTTTCACTGGACCAAAAAATTTAATTTTTAAGAGTTTTTCCCTACATATATATATATGAGACATTATATAGACATTAGTATATTGCATTATTTTTATGAAATCAAAATCTTGAATCAGTTCCAATGCATATCAAAAATGACTAGCTGATATAACTAGCTGATGAGTGGGAAAAACAGAGCTGAAAAGACTCATGGTAGAAGGGAGGAAGGGAAGGAAGGAAGGAAGAAGGAAGAAAGAAATAATAACAAAGCAGAAAAGCCACATAAACTTAGATATGACATACTAAAAAGATATATTATCCATAACTAATATTATAATATAATATATAACAGCTACGTATATTTGTTTGTCAATTAATACTTCTGTGAAAATTATAAATTCATAAGAATATATGTCTTATCAAAACTCAGTGAAACCTCCAACTTGAAGCACCTCATTTTTTTAGAAAATTAAATTCAAACTTAAAATTCTCACAAAGTAAACAAACAGGCAGAAGATATTGATGGCATGCACAGGCAAGTGTTAAAGAATCTTATTAATATAATTTCAAGTTATCCTAGATTCTAAAGAAGAGGAAAAACCACTGAAAACATTCTGTAAGGCTATTGTAACTCTGTCACGGAAATTAAATAAGACAGTATAAAGGGATCTGTAAAGGAGTGAAAGTGTATATTTGGTGGTGTATAACTTTTTCTGTATCTTGAAGAATAAAAAGACATGATGAGGTTATCAGTAAGAGACACTACAGGGGCAGGTGGCACTAAGAATCAGTGATAACCTTTTCCAGGCTACAAGATTTGAAATTTTTCTCAAATTTCAATGTTCTTACAATTTTAAGACCACTAGTGAAGTTTGGCAGCACACATCACAACACTTGAAGTAATTTTAAGTTATTTACTTTTGTTCCTGTACAATATGATAGATAGACAGATAGAATAGATACATAATATATAAACACAGAGATATATGACAGACAGATTAGGGAATACATAGGATAGATTGATATATACATAGATGTATGATAGATGATAGCTTGATAGATAAATGATAGATAATAGATAAACACGTAGGTCGATACATACATAGATCAATAGACAGATGATAGATGGATAGATAGATGATAGATGGATAGATAATAGGAGATATATAAAGATAAGAAGGTAATAGATAAATAGACATAGACACATTATAGATAGATTCACAGGCAGACAGAAAAATAAATGGATAAAGTTTCACAATCTGCAGTGTGAATAGACCACTGCTAAAGAAGGTAATTGGTTAAAGAAGGCACTTAAATAAAAGTACCATAATCAGAATTGGAGTTTGGAGAGAGAATCTTGTTAGGCCTTTGAGAATACAGATATTAGATAGGCACAATTGACAATGAGAAGACTTGGTTTTCACTTGGCCTCGTCGCCTTTTAAGACCTCCAAACTTTTAATGATCAAGCCCTAGTAGAAGATCCCAAGTGGGTGAGGAAAATGGTAAGAAGGAAACTAGGGTCCCGTGATGGAGTGGCTGATCCGAAACCCGGGACAGGAAATATACAATATAAGCCTGAAACTTGTTGTAATGGCAGAAAGTAAGGAAGTACTCAAAAACCAAAACTCCCAGTGATGGGGTGATGTCAAAGGAGCACAGTAGTCAACTGAACGAGCTCTCAGTGGCTAATGCTGAAAGAGATTGAGCAACAGAGCAAAGTAGGAAAGCACATATTTATGTGTTCATGCTGACAAATAAATGACTAAAAGTGAATGGATGAGAGAGAGTAGGCTTAGCTCCTCTACAGAAGAATCCCAAATGATTTAGACAGGTACTCTACCCTAAAGGAAGTGGTGCATAATTCTTCATCCCTCAGGTGTGGGCTGTGCATAGTAATTCCTCCCAAGTGGACAAGATAACAAAAAGCTAAGAGTGTAAGGTTTTTAAGTTGATTTTTAATTTTTTTTTTTACCTATCATGGGTACATAATAAGGGCACATATTTATAGAGCACACGTGATGTTTTCATTTAGACATACAATGTTGTAGTCATCAGATCAAATTATTAGTTTATCCATTACCAAATAAGGTAGCTTTTTTAGTGTGGAAACACAACAAACACTACCTTGGCCAGCTCATCAAAGTCAACATCATCAGAGATACATCAATGTTGACAGTGTGTATGCTTGATATTATGAAATAAAATTATTATTAGATGAAAAAGTGCTTTATCTCCCACATACCCATAAACCCAGGCTAATCATGAGAAAAACATAAAATTCCAATTCTACAAAATGCCTGACTTGTACTATTCCAAACTGTCAAGATTATCAAAATCATATAAAGTCTAAAAAACTGTCCCAGAAAAGGAAAAGCCCAAGGAAACATGACCTCTAAATGTAGAATGGTGGAGAATTGAAATGGCATATTGTGTAATACAGAAGAAATCTCAACAAACTATGAACTGTAATTCAGAATCACATCTAAATTGGTTCATTCTCTATAACAAATGCTCCATATTAATGTAAGATGCTAATAATAGCCAACACTGAGTGTGGGAGAGATGTGCTTATGTGTACTTTTCAAACTAATTTTTCTGTAAATTTAAAACTTTTCTAATTGTTTTTAAAAAGTCTATGTAAAAACAATGGCAGTAAGGCCGGGCATGGTGGCTCACACCTGTAATCCCAGCACTTTGGGAGGCCGAGTTAAGCAGATCACCCGAGGTAGAGGGTTCGAGACCAGCCTGACCAACATGGAGAAACCTTGTCTCTACTAAAAATACAAAATTAGCTGGGTGTGGCGGCACATGCCTATAATCACAGCTACTTGGGAGTCTGAGGCAGGAGAATTGCTTGAACCCGGGAGGCAAAGGTTGCGGTGAGCCAAGATTGCACCATTGCACTCCAGCCTGTGCAACAAGAGCAAAACTCTGTCTCAAAAAAAAAAAAAGGTAGTAAAACATCCAGGTTTAGATACTGCAGAGACCACAAGATGAAAGAATTTGAGAAATGAGCAGTCACTGTGGAAAATCACTGGGAACAAATCAAGGAAAGAAAAGGCAGATTTTGGCATTTAGTATAAGAAAGGTCATGAATGGCCATTTCTAGAAAAGTTAGAATGGACTCTGAGGTTTTTACAAAAGTCATAATTATCACAAAATAGAATTCAATACCAGTTTTAGCCTCCCATTATTGTTTTCATTATCAGTCATGTTTTACCTTTATCTTAGGTACTAAAATCCCCTTTCAGACATCTGTCGTCATATTTTTGAATTTTGAGACTTTTCATATCAATGGGGATTAAATCATAAAGATTTACCAAAATGCAACTTTTCCTTAAAAGACATTCCCCAAAATTGAATAGCAAGGAGACTTCCAAAGTTCCTTTTGTCAAAAAGGCTGTTTCATTATAAATGACTGTTAATAACTCCATCTACCTAAATTATTTCAAATATTAGATTCCTCTAGGCTCAGTAATATATACTTCCAGTTTTACCTGTACAGGATGTTATTTAAAGAGATTAAAAAATGTCAAGAATTGCTAGATCAGCATTATATCCCATGATCTTGAACCGAAATGTCATGTATCTAACTGATCATTCAATTTGTCCACAGGCAATGAGGTTAGTATGTTAAATACGATTTTGGGGCCAGATGTCATTTCAGCCTAAACTATCTGCTGCAGGTAGATTAATTCCCATGGAAGGTAGATGCTGTAGTGGGGGAAGAGTTGCGAATGGAGAGTTGAGTGTGGTTTCTGATCACAGCTGTATCCTTGTAAGTTGTGTGACCTTGGATGTCCAACTTAATTTCTCCAAGGATTGATTTCTTCATCAATCAAAAAGAAATACATTAAAGTAGATAAAAATATTAAATGAAGTGCACCAGTACTGAAATTGCTGATTATCGAAATCATTGTTTTTGAGTTGCACTTTTTAAAATAAACACACTCACATACAAACAGTCACCTGGATCCAAACCTATTGCCCGCAGGAGCCTGGTTAATCTGGGAAGAGTCGATCAATTGTGACCCTGTCCGTGGTGCCACAGCAGATGGGGATCGGCTGAGCATCCATGGCTTGCTAAGTTGTAGCCGAAATATAATCCTTTGAAGAAAATGGAGTTTATCTAAACACTTTACTGGAAAGCACCAGGCATTTAAAACTTGTGCTTCTATAATGTTCTTGGGCTGGTGGGGTGAGAGTTGGTCAAATGAGAAGGACATGTGGCTCTGTGATGGTTAATTGTCAGCTTGTCTGGCCTAAGGAATGCCCAGATAGCTCCTAAAACACTATTTCTGGGTATGTCTGTGAGGGTATTTCTAGAAGAGATTGGCATTTAATTAAGAAGACTGAGTAAGGAAGATCACCCTCACCAATATGAGTGGGCATCATTCAATTATCTAGGACTTGGATAGAACAAAAAGGGAGAGGAAGAGTGAATTCGCTCTCTCCGGTTGAGTTGGACATTCATCTCCTGCCCTCCGACATCAGCAATCCTGGTGTTCAGACTTTTGGACCCAGATATGGACGTACATCATCAGCTTCATATCCTGGTTCTCAGGACACAGTGGCTTTCTTGGTTCTCCAGCTTGTAGACAGCAGAATTTTCAACCTTCATAATTATGCAAGTCAGTTTCTATAAATATCTATAAATCAATGACTCAGTCTATCTATATATCTATCCATCATCTATCCATTTTCTACTTATCTATCCATTCTTTCATCATTTATCTACTATCTATCTACAGATGCATCATTCATCCACTATCCATCATCTATCTATTTATCTATCTATCTATCTATCTATCTATCATTTATCTATCTATCTATCTATCTATCTATCTATCTATCTATCTATCTAGTCTATCTGCCTACCTTTCTCAATCCATTTTGTTCTGTTTCTCTGAAACTAACAGGCTACCAGCTGTAACCTACACAAGGTAAGTCTGGTTTACATGGAGAACTTTGTTTTACTGTAGGAATATACAAGATAAAAGCTGACTCTGAATGGTCACAGAGCTGGAGGAGACATCAAATACAAGGGTTCGATTTTGCCTTCCTTCCCCCCAGGTGGTCCTCAGCCTGGCCTCTGGATAAGTATTGATCAAAGATGTAAGAATATCAGCTAGAAGGGGAAGCCAGTTGTTGCCTGCCTAACCACGTCTGTCTGGACCTGGGCTCAGACTCGTTTGGATTTAAGTACCACTTCAGACAAGTCAAATGCTCAGCAACTGTGGAAAACTGCTGGATGAAGAATGAATGCCTGGCACCATGCCCCTTCTTAATGGGTCCCAGCATGACAGATTTTAACCTCGTCATTAGCTGGTCACCCTGAGAATTCACCTAATTAATTAAAAGTCATTGTTGATGGAGGCAACTCTAATTTTCCATCACCAAGGTAGGTTAAAAAAACCAAGGACTTCCCATATGTCATTTGGAAAAGTTCACATATCTAACCTCTCATTCTGTTTTGACTTTTGGAGGTAACCTGTGTAGTGATCTAAAACAGGTAATAATCCTCTCAGGCATCATTATATCTTTCATAAAATAAGGGGAATCAGTATTTCCACAATCTTTTCAGGACTAAAATCTCACAATTAAATACCTTGTATGGATCTGTAATACATTCTTTTCTATTTGGTTTCCTACCACATCTCTTTTCATGTTACTAATTTCCTCTAACCTCTTTATGTCAAACCAAAGTAACTATTATGTTCTGCTGATTGGTGTTGCCATAAACCTTTCAATTTATCATCATTCATTGTCTACCCAGCTGTGGGCAATCAGTCCAGACCTCTAAATTTATGTTTTAAAACCTACAAGTTCATCGACAAAACAGTGAATAGAAAAGTAGAAAACGTGATTCTTTGCCTAAAACATTAAGAATTGTTTCAAGCTTTCTGCATTTCCGAAACTGGTTCCTGGAATCCAAATGAGAGCTCTGTGCTTTGTAACTTACAGAAATACTTAGGACATTTTTGTTCTTTTGTTCTCCGCCGTTTTGATGGCAATGATGCCTCGGGTCATTTGGAAGTAGTTTGAGGTTTTTCTGGAATCATTATCACACTTTTCAGGACAAGAAGATATCAGATAAATTTTGTCTAATATATGATGTATCAAGGAATATAAACTTGGTATCTAAGCAGTCATGGATGTGTATACAAGCTCCAACCATATGCAATAGGGTATTCAGGTTAATATATGTCTGGCCACAGTATCCTCATCTGTAAAACGAAGATACTAGCGAAATTGCAAGTGATTGTGCTGATTAAATAATAAAGTGCTTGTGAAAGCATTGAAGAAACAGAGGTTAACACAAGAACATTTTTCTTTCTCTATCCCTTAGCCTTAATGAATAAATGACGGTGTTAGAGGTAGGGAAAAAAAGCCTTAAATATTTAAATATTACAAAAACAACAAGAATACAGCAAAATTATAAATAAATATAATGTTGGATATTTGCTAAAATTCTATTTTTAAATGTATGCCTTTTTCTTTAAATGAATTTTCATATATATGCCTTTTCCCTTTAAATGAAAATGCATGTTCATTTTAGAAAATTAAGAATACAAGAAACAAAAACAAGCAGGGCACGGTGGCTCACACCTGTAATCTCAGCACTTTGGGAGGCTGAGATGGGGGAATTGCTTAAGTCCAGGAGTTCAAAACCAGCCTGGGCAAAATGGCAAGATCCCATCTCTACAAAAAATAAAAAATTAGCCGGGTGTGGTGCTGTGTGGCTGTAGTCCAAGCTACTTGGAAGGCTGAGGCAGGAGTATTGCTTGAGCCTGGGAAGTTGAGGCTGCAGTGAGCTGTGTTTGCACCACAGCAATCCAGCATGGGCAACAAAGTGAGACTCTGCCTCAAAAACAAAAACAAAAAACTGAAACAGTGATAACCCACTCCCGCAAGGATCCAGCCAAAATCAATGATAAAAAAGGCCAAGCATAATGAATTCTTAGATATTGCTTTCATGTTACTTTCTCTGGGCATAGGGAAACCAATAAGAACAGTGGGCTATATGGTAACATTCTTAAGAATCTCAGGGGTTTTTTTGTTAAGTCAACGTTTTGTATTGGTTTAAATGTAGTTTCCCATGTAGGTGTAAGAAATAAGATAGATTCATTGTACACTTTGTCCAGTTTCTCTCGATGGGAACATCTTGCAAAACTATACAATATCAATATTAATATTTTATTCCTTTCTATTGTTATATAGTATTGCATACTATATATGTATCAAATTTTTTCAATCATTTTTCTACTGAAGGACACCTCTGTTGTTTTCAGTTTTTCACTATTACAAATAAACTCATGCATAGGATTTTATATGGACTTAAGTAAAGACTTACATGTGCCTGTGGAATAAACACTCAGGAGTGCAGTTTTGGGTTTCCATGGTAATGACATGCTTAGTTTCTTAAGAAACTCTTTTTCGGAGTGGCTTCATCATTTTATATTCCCATTAGCAATAGGTGAGTAAATCACTTTCTTCACATTCCTGCCAACATTTGGTGTTCTCACTTTCTTTTATTTTAGTCATTTTGAATAGGTTTGTATAGACACATCAGATTATGGGTTTTTTTGTTTTTTTTTTTGAGATAGGGTCTCGCTCTGTTGCCCAGGTTGGAGTGCAGTAGCATGATCATGGCTCTCTGCAGCCTCGACCTCCCAGGCTCAAGAGATCCTCCCACCTCAGCCTCCCAAGTAGTTGTGCCAGTCATGTGCTACCATGCCCGGCTATTTTTAAAAAATATTTTGTAGATATGGGGTCTTGCTATGTTGTCCATGCTGGTCTCAAACTCCTGGTCTCAAGCAATCCTCCTGCCTCAGCTTCCCAAAGTGTGGGGACTATGAGTGTGAGTTACCATGCCTGGCAGATAGTGTTTCTAAATAGCATGCTCCTAGTGATGAAAGTCTATGAACATCTTTTCACATACTTATTTGTCATTTGTTTATTCTCTTCGGTGAAATGTCCTTTTATCTCATTTGCCAATTTTCTGAATGGATTTCAAGTGTGTTTTTTACTGCTGAGTTTGGAGGATCCTTTTTTATTTTAACTATTAGTTAGTTTGCATACGTGTCTGCCAATCTATAATTGGCCTTTTCATCTTGTTAATAAGGTTGTTTGTAGACCAAAAGTTTTTAACTTTGATAAAGTCGAATTCACCATTTTTTTTCCTTTTATGTATCATGCCTTTTGGGTCATCTCTAAAAACTCCTTGCCTGGCCTTAGGCACTGAAGAATTTCTCTTCTTGCTGTTGTTATTTTTTTCTAAAGTTTTTTACAGTTTTATGCTTTATATTTAAGTCTATGATCCATGTTAGACTATTTTTTAATGCTTATAGATGCAAGGAGTGCATGGGCAGGATTGTTATAGGGATATATTGCATACTGGTAGAGTTTGGGCTTCTAGTATACTTATCAGCCAAATAGTGAACATTGTGCTCTAAATGTGATTTTTCATCTGTCACTCCTTTCCCCCACCTCCTTTTGGAATCCCCAGTGTCTACTATTTTTACCTTTATACCCATGTGTACACATTGTCTAGCTCCATTTATGAGTGAGAACATGATTTTCTCTTTCTGAATTATTTCACTTAAAATAATGGCCTCCAGTTCCACCCATGTTACTAGTAATACAAAAGGCATAATTTCATTCTTTTTCATGGCTGCATAGTATTCTATTATATATATATATATATATATATATATATATATATATATATAAAATAGAATTATATGTATGGTGCTTATCTCCCACATTTATAATTATACATATGTATATAAAAACCCACATATATGATTATATATTTTTTATATATATATATTATCTTTATCCAATCATTCATTGATGGACACTTAAGCTGATTCCATGACATTTCTATTATGAATAGTACGGTGATAAACATACAAATACAAGAATCTTTTTCATGTAATAATTTGTTTTCCTTTGAGTAGATTCTCAGTAGTGGGATTGCTGGGTCAAATAGTAGTTATTTTTAATTCTTTGTGAAATCTCTATGTTGATTTCCATAGAGGTTATACTAATTTACATTCACACCAGCCATGTATGGTGTTCTCTTTTTCATCACATCCTTGCCATATATTAATTTTTCAAATAAGTTGTGGGTGATAAGGTTATATTTATGTATTTATTTGTTTGTTTGTTTGTTTCCTGTGGATATCCAATTTCTCCAGCATTGTGTGTTGGCAAATTTGGGGAGGTTTCAGCTTTTATTTCTCTGAGTACTTTTTCAGCCTGCCCTCTCTCTTGTCTTATTCTAGGACTCCAATGACAAAAATTGTGGGTATTTTGTTACAGGATCACAGGTCCCTACACATCTACTCATTTTTTTTCCAACTTACTTGATCCCTTATCATTGTATTTCACCTGCTATTTCACCAGTTATGTTCCATGTCCCCTTCTGTGTGCTCTTGAACCCATCCATTTAGTTTGTTTTGTAGTCGTTATTAAATTTTTCCATTGTAATATTTCTATGTGGTTCTCCTTTACTGCTTCTATTTCTTTGCTGAGATTTTGTTTCTTTCATTTATTTCAATCAGATTTGCAATTGCTTATTGAAGATGGCTGCTCTAAAATTTCTGTGAGATCATTCTAACTACTCTGTCATCCCAGGATTTATATGAATGATTGTTCTATTTCATTTACTTTCAGATTTTTCTGGTTTGGGGGATAACAAGTGATTTTCTAGGAACACCTCGACACTTCAAGTTGTGGCATATACATTTGGATCCAATTTAGCTAGTTTTTTTGATTTCACTGTAAAAGAGGATAGGATTAGGTACTGCAGTTCTACTTCCTGTTGGTGTAGAAGTCTCTGCCTCCTACTCAGCCTCTGATGACCTCTGAGGGGTCATGATGAGGGAGTCTTGTTACTTCTGGGTGGGCACAGGAATTCCAAATCCCTACATGGTCCTCACTAACACCAAAGGGGATGGTATTGCCTTGTTACCATCGGATAGTGACAAAAGTCTCAAATCTCGAATCTGCTAAGATCTCAACTCCTGTGAAATTAACTCAGTGAAGAGAGAGCAGGGCACCTTGTTATCCCCAAATAGGATTGAAAGTCTACACCCTCCATGTGGTTTCAACTGATATCCCATGGTAAGGATCATCATTACCAATGGAAGAGATCAAAGTTCTGGATCTCTTCTTAGCCTCCCTGATGCCACCCCAGTGGAGATTTGGAGAGTTTTGGGATTACCTACTACAGGTGAACCTCAAGGAACACACACCTTGTGCTTGTGTGGGTAGGCAAAGCCACAATTATTTTATATGGTGTTTGGTGGTGTGGAGTAATTTTTGTCTTGCTAAGTTCTTCATTTCCTGGCCCTTTGAGTAGAGAGAGAAGGTTTGGGGGGCATATTAAAGAAATCTGCTCCTGTTGGCACTTCTGGGTTGCTACCTTCTTCAGATCCCAAGTCTGGGATATAGGAGGAAATAAATGTGTCACTCAGGTTATTAATCAGTTGGTTTATGATAGGAAGACTACCCTGTATTATCTGGGTGAGAGCAAAGTAACCACAAGGCTACATAAATGTGAAGCAAAAGACAGAAGAGGCATTCAGATGCCATGAAATAAAAGTCAGGAGAAATTCAAAGTGTGAGAGGGATTTGAGCCCGCGTTGATGGCTTTGGAGATGGAGAAAGGGGGCATGGGGAAAGAAATGCAGACAGTCTCTGGAAGCAGAGACAGATCCCAGGATAACAATAAGGAAGGAGATGGAATCTTCAGCCTTGCAACTACAGATGGTCCCCAACTTACAATGTTTTGACTGTATGATGGTATGAAAGTGATACACGTTCAATAGAATAAATTCCATGAGGTATTCAATATTTTATTATCAAATGAGCTTTTTATTAGATGATTTTGCTCAACTGTAGGCCAAAGTAAGTGTTCTGAGCACATTTAAGATAGGCTGAGCTAAGCTATGATGTTTAGTAGGTTAGGTGTATAAATGCATTTCCGAGCTATGGATATTTTCAACTTACATTGGGGTTATAGAGATATCTAACAGCTTGTAACTGAATCCTGCCAATAACCTGAATGACGCTGGAAATCATTTCTCCCCTGGAGCCTCCAGGAAAAGTATGTAGCCTTACCCAAACCTTGACTTTGTTCTTGTGAGACCCAGAGAAGGAAAGTAGCTAAGCCATGCTGTGCCCATATGTCTAACCCAAGAAAATTGCAAGATAATAGATGATTATGCAGACAGCTGGTAAAATTTTGGTAACTTTTAGTGGCATCAATAGAAAATAGAATAATGCTTTGATTTTTTCTCCTTTCCAACAGAAGTCACAGAAACTATAAATCTTCAGTGTGCATTTCCCCCCGGTAGACGCTATCTTTGAATGACAGCAGGGTTATATAAACTGATAGGTTACACATTTCTTCTTTTAGTAGTTTGTGTACATTGTTACATGGTCTTCTAGCATTGAGCATTCTTGAGTTGACAACTCACACCTGTCTTATTGGACCCATAAGTGGCTTTATCACTTAACATGCTGCCCCATGGATTCATTTTTTTTTTTTTTTCTAGAAAGTCTGGACCTTTTGGGGAATATTTCAGGTTGACCTACTTTGGGGAATAATATAATATAATACCTTTATATTATATGTCATATTATAATATAAAGCCTGTAGAGTTGTGCCTTATTTCTGGGAAGTTTTCTCAGCTTAATTTCTAAATATTTATGTATGCCATTATTTATTTTATTTGGACACACCTGTGTGTGTTGGATAAGAACCAAAAGTTTTATCAGGCAAGTGACAGAAAAGGAAATAGCAGGGTTTAATTATGTATGCAAAAACGAACAACCTTTATCTTAATTAAAATTCTAATTAAAACAAAAAGGACAATTTTTCATCTTTTATTCTGCTAAACTTTAACAAGCTCAAGCCAACGAGGATTTAGAGGAGACGGGCATTTAGGCAATCACATGTAGACTTGTAAGGAACCTCAGTTAGTAAAACCTTTGGAGAAAATTTAGAAAAGCTTGGTAATTTAGTTTTTTAAATCCTCTGACCTCGCAGTTATAATGCTAAGATTGAGTACACAGATGCCTATATGGACATGAAAGGATTTGTAGAAAAGTATTAAAATATAGTTTCAAAAAAATAATGAATTGGGCATAATAGCACCTGTCTGTAATTCCAGTGCTTGCGAGACCAAAATGGGAGGAATGCTTGAGATCAGGAGTTTGAGACCAGCTTGGGTAACTTAGTTATCTCTATAAAAAATAAAAGCAAAAATTAAGCTGAATTGTGCCTATCTGTACTCCTAGCTACTTGAGAGGCTGAGGTGGGAGGATCGCTTGATCCCAGGAGTTCAAAGCTGCAGTGAGCTGTGATGACACTACTTCACTCCAGCCTGGGAGACAGAGCAAGGCCTTGTCTCTTAAATAAAGAAATAAATACATAAATAAGTAGATGCATTTCTTTAAAAAAAAACAAACAGAACAAAGAACAACAAAACATTTGAACTAAATACTGAAATATTTTATTTCCACCAAGAGAAGATTGCTCACTTACAGTAGTGTATATAAGTACAGAGAGATAAAACAGAAATTCAAATGAATGGAATAGATTTACATTATTTGACATAAAATATCTCAAAGTTATCTTTTCCATAAAAATGTACATTTTACATACACAATGTAGAAGAATGTATAATTGGCCTCTATTTCTATAAAGTGACAAAAAAAACCTACAAAAGTGCTGTCTTTTCACATCCAAAATACTTCTCAACATTCACATGTGACAACAAATGTTTTTCAATTATTATATGATTGGCATTGTTCTATTTATTTGGTAACTCTTCTGAGTAAGGGGTAAAATTTCATCTGATGTGTCTGTGTGTATCTATTTAAAAATGATTTGTACTTATCTACAGAGTGCCTAGATTTTCTCAAAGCACTATCCACAAAGATATTTCACTATTTATGTTATAAACACAATATAATCATTGACAAGGGAAAATATATGTTCATGTTTGCAAAATTACGTGGTCAATTGTAAAGCATTAGCAGCATTAAAATTCATCAAGAGATGATGAGTGGAGACTTGATAGACAATGTCTATGTTTAGACTGTTGGAAAACTATGTATTTTTGGTAAACAAGTCTGTATTTGGTAATATTTTCTTCTAATTTAGTTTAAATACATCATCCTGTTTTGTCTTGAAACCACTGGTTGTCTATTTGATGTTATATACTCTTGAAACGCTCACAAACTTTCTAAATGACTAAGTGCCTAAAATTGAAACAACACTGAGGTCGGGAGTTCAAGACCAGCCTAACCAACATGGAGAAACCCCTTCTGTACTAAAAATACAAAATTAGCCTGGTGTGGTGGCACATGCCTGTAATCCCAGCTACTCGGGACGCTGAGGCAGGAGAATCACTTGAACTCTGGGAGGCAGAGGTTGCGGTGAGCCAAGATCGTGCCAATGCACTCCAGCCTGGGTAACAAGAGCAAAACTCCGTCTCAAAGAAAAAAAAATCGAAACAACAGAAACTTTGGAATTTGACAGACCTGCATTTGATAATTCTAAGTTAGTGTGTGTGTGTGTGTAATACTGGAAAAGCCATTTAAGTTTTTAAAATCCATTTCTTACATTCAAAATGGAGTAAGGTATCTGTCATGGGCTACAATGTATCCCTCAAAAATTCCTGTGTTGAATTTCTAAATCCCAGTACTTTAATATGTGACTGTATTTGGAGATACAGTCTTTAAAGAGGTGATTAAGGTAAAATTAGGTCATGTGGATGTGAGTCCTGATCAAGTAGGACTGGTGTCCTTATAAGAAGAGGAGATGAAGACACAGACACACAGAGGAACGACCATGTGAGGACACATGGAGAAGGTATCTCCAAGCCAAGGAGAGAGGCCTCAGGAGGAACCAGACCTGCCCACACCTTGATCTTGGACTCCTAGGCTTCTTTTATGAGGACTAAACAGCTAGCATTAAGCTCCACAAGTTTTCTTGTTATTTATGATAAGCTGAATTTTATGAAAGTGAAGTGTTATGAACACATGGAGAACTTTTCGTGTTAGGTTACTTTTGTTTTATTCATTGACATTCTGAAAACCAGGATTACTAAGATTACTCATAGCATAATTATCTTCATAAAGCTAAATGTGGTATTTTTAGAAAGCTATCATTTTTACTTTTACTCTTTCACAAATTATTGAGCCAGAGAAAAGTCCCTATCTCTCTAGAGATGACGTTGGACGTTTATATGCTTCTAACACGTACATTCCATAGGCTATATTTAATGTTCATTTTGCAGTGTTTCTCAAGAGAGCAACAAGACAGAACAACCAATAAAACCCCTAAAAAGAAAAATCGGAGCTCAAATGCATGCGATCTCACCTCCTCTACTTTAGTTATTTGATATAAATATTTTCAATTTTCAGTCTTCACCAACTTTCCATTACTGACGCATTTGGGGAAACGTTATAGCTGTCTCTGCACTATAGATTTTATTTTCACCCTTAAATCTTCTTGATTCAAGAATAATCATGGAGTAGTTTAGAAATCGTGTGAGTTTAAACATTGACAATACTTTCTACTTTTTATAAAATGGGAGTAAAATCAGCCTTCTCTATCCATGCGTCCCGTATCTACAAATTCTGCCAACTGCTGATGGAAAATATTATGGGAAAAAATTTAAAAAGTTAAAACATAACAATATAACAATAAAAATCCAGAAAATACAGTGAAATGGCTATTTACATAGCATTTACACTGTATTAGGTATTATAAGTAATCAGAGATGATTTAAAGAATATAAGAGGATATGCATAGGTTATATGCAAAAAGGTATTTCTCGAAGGGACTGGAGCATCTGAGGATTTTGGTATCCTCAGGAAGTCCTGGAGAAAATCACCTGCAGATACCGAGAGAGGACTGCACAAGTTTGAGGAAATACGTAGTTGTCTCAGAGACACTTTTATGCTGTTTCTAATCAGACCCCAATTGTTATGTGTTTCCCACTGGAATGTGTTGATGTCAACCTCTGCCATTCCAATAGGACTTCCAATAGGTCTCCGACTCTCATTTATCTTGTGGGTTATCATAAGACCCCCTGTTATTGCAAAATTCAGTCTTTCTACTGTGTAGATTATCTTTTTATTTTATGTATTTATTTACTTATTTTTATTATTATTACTATTATTGAGACAGAGTCTTGCTCTGTCGCCCAGGCTGGAGTGCAGTGGTGTGATCTTGGCTCACTGCAATCTTCATCTCCCAGGTTTAAACGATTCTCCTGCCTCAGCCTCCCAGGTAGCTTCGACTTCAGGCACCCGCCACCATGCCCAGCTAATTGTCTTCTGTGTAGAGAATCTTAAAAGCTAAAGTTTTGCTGGACAAGGAAACGTAGGGCAATAATGAAGTATTTAAACTCCTACGTAAAACAGAATTGAAGTTTCAAGTGCAGAGGAAAAGCAGTATGTTTGTAAACTAAAAGTATTCGATAAAAAAGAACTGTGATACTTCCCAATGCAGACTGTTTTTATTTAGTTTTTTAAATCAAATTCTACTGTGATAATGCACACAAAACACATCAGAATTTGGGATAATATACATTTAAGTTTAGTGATTGTTTTTAATTATTCTTAACACAAAACCTAATTCACTTTATTACACTTTTTAAAATATTCTAAGTGTCCTTTCTCTTGCACCTGGTTTGGTTAACATCTTTTTCCTGGCTCTAGAGAAGCAAATCTTCCCTTTCTTTTACAATCCAATCTTATAGATCTTCATCCTTCATGTTCTGCAAAAACAATGGAACCAACACCTGTGGTTTGCCTCACCTGGGTTAAATCTACCTCAACTCTTGCTCTTAATCTTGTCATCGTCTCCCAAAACGCCAACCAGGCTGCCCACTTCCTCCATAAAACTTTTTTCTACCACCTTCTGCTGAAAACGTCTTTGTTCCTTTACTGATTTTTTTTTAACACATAGTATATACATTTGTGTATTTTCTGGTACTATCTGTTATTGTAATTATTGAGCATATATTTTCTAAAGGGCTTTATCTGCTGATATCAAAACATCGCTGACCAGCAAACAGTTTGGATTCTCCTCCTGAAACACCAGTGGGTGGTTGATTTTGTTGTTGCTGTTTTACTGAACCAGTGATCATTTTTTTCAGTGGTCATCTATACTCATGAATGGGCTGAGAAAAAGTAGTGATAGATTATGCTGTTTGGCTAACAATGCCCCCCAAAAAAGGGTTCCTTAACTTTCCTAATTAAAATCAAGTTCATAATATTAGCAGAAAAGCTAGCTTTTCAAGTTTTCTGTCTGCAAGTTGGTCAGCGGTGGCTAAGAAAACGCAGCAAAGTTTACAGCACAGACATTTTCAGAAGAGGGTCAGAAATGAGGCTTCCTCAGTCACTGAAGGAATGCAAGTATTTCAGCTTTGAACAATACTTTGCTCAGGAGGCAGTAGAGGACTGTGGCTTATTAATTTACTTGAAATGTGCATGCCTTCACTGTTTTATCAAGCTGTTACATTTTATAGGAAACTGGATTTTGCCTGTGCACTACAGGGGCCCAATGTTTTTCACTTGATATTATGGGCATGCATTTTTTCTCTAGTATTTAAAGAACATCACAGTGATTCTTTTCCCAACCATGTGAATAATAGCTAGCCCTTTAATCTAACTTGATTTTTAAGCCACCTCATTATAGTTTTAGCACACTGCATGTGTGAAAAAATAGTTGCTAAAGAATCCTGAATTCATCTATGGAAAGAGAAAGTACTGCTTTCTTAGACCGAAAGTATCTACCAGCTAATGTGATAATAATATAATTCTTCCATCAAGCTGTTTTCAAAACAGTGTCCCCTATATAAATAGTCTTGGTAAGGTTTGCAAATCTGTAAAGAAAAAAAAAGTGACAAAATACAATACATTTATTTTGAATTAAAAATATTTTGGTTATCTGAATTTTAACATATCCTGGTATAGATTTAGATCCCCAGGAAGCATAATCCACTCTAGATAAAGATTAACTATAATTGGAAGATGCCCCAAGCATGCTGTTATATAGTTTACCTTTTGTGCATACAAAACAATGAAACACTAGTGAGTCAAAATTTAGCTTTGATGAAAAGCACTGAATTCCTTGATCTTAATCCTTTTGGTAAAGCAAAACTGGACAGGATGTGTTTAAATAATAACATCGATAGTGACTGTATTGACTATCGGCTATGCGAGGCATAGAGCAGGTTAAACAGCCTAAGCATTGTGAATTAGTAACACTATTCACAGAATTGTTGTTACCTTATGCCTTAAACACAGGTACACAGTTTGTTACACTTAGTAGGCATGACCACACAGTACATGCATTCAAACTCTGTTACTTGAATTCAATTTAAATGCTTGTTTCTGTAAAATAAGACAGACAATAAATAAAATTAAGTGGGGGGAGGGGAAAGAGAGAGGAACAAAATGAACTCTAGTTAATTGAATATCTCAGACCATGGCATAAATTAAACTTGCACATCTATAACCAATTATTTCAAGTCTTTTTCAATTTTTGTAACATATAACTGCCTTAATATGTTATAATATAGGGTAGAAATCACATTTAAAAAAGAATACTGCCTGTAAGGAGCAATCATATAATAGCAATAATTTTCTATACTTACAAATAGCTCTTTTCTGCCAAATCATGAAAACTTGCTTAAGTGATAGCTAAAAATTCAGACAATATGAGTGTTTGCAGGCATTAATGGGATGCAGCTTCTCTCTTGACACATTGCAAACATAAATTCAATCTTGTTCTTTTTCCTGTTGAATTATGTAGTAGATGGAGTAGTAGATGCTCAATAGAATTGAGGCTTGGAAACCTTCTGAAATTTCAATATGCTTTTCTTTGAACCAGAAAGATGGAAAAAGAAGCCAGAATATAAAGTGCTTTCCTGTATGCTTGCGCTAAAGTGTCACGAATTAGCACTCATTTTCCATTCTTAAAGCCCTCCACGAGGGCTCTCCTACTCCTTATCTCACGGAGGAGCAGTTAACGAAGCAGATGCTAAGAAAAAAAAAGATGAGCATTCTTTGGGGCTACAAGGAACAATGGACCTGAAAAAGGTTGGGTTTCTGGTTTCCCCAGTCCTCTCATCTCTTTTTTGCCACATTCAAGTACTCACCTATGATAACGACTCCTCTCACACTTCGTCCAGTCTGAATTTCTCCATTTCCAGCTCTGATTGCTATTTACAAACTTCCAGTGGTTTGCTTGAGCCGAAGAAGGAGTACTGCAAGTGAGTGTCTACTTTCCAGTCGTAAAACCTGTCTACAAAAGGATCGTTAAACTCTCAAGGCATGGAGAGGTATGGAGAGATGAAAATGGAAAATTCTGTGCTACATTTGATGTCTTAAGCATCTTTAGAAGTTATTTTAGTGGACAAGAAAACTGTGGTGCATCTATACAATGGAAACAAATCAGAAATAAAAAAGAAAGAAACTATTGATACATGCAAAAACTGGGATGCATCATAAAGGGATTATACTCTCAAGATGTGGGGAGATGAAGCCCGATTTTCACCATCCCACTGGTCCCACTGAGGAAGAGCCCCTTGTTTCTCTCCTGACAGCTTAAAAAGGAAAGTTTCACCTTGTTACCTTCCTAGCTTGGGAGAAAAACAATTACCAAGCCAAATGCCAGAAACATCATTGCAACCTAGTTGCCTATCATGTATGTAAAAGTCTATTAAGCAGAAACATGATTTGCTTCCAACACTGAAAGCAAGGAGAAATAAACAGTCTGCTCTTACCCACAGTTTTTCTTTCTGCACTTTCAGTTACCAACAGCACAGTACTATCAAATATTTTGGGAGAAAGAGAGAAACCACACTTACATGACTTTCATTACAGTATTTTGTTATAATTATTCTATGGTATTACATATTATTGTTGTTACTCTTCTAATGTGCCTAATTAATGCATTAAACTTTATCATAGGTATGTGTTCATAGATAAAACATACTATATATAGGGGTCAGTACTACCTGTGGTCTCAGGCATGTGCTGGGGGTCTTGGAAAGTATCCCCCATGGATAATCAGCGACTACTGTAGCCTGGGTATGCTAGAAACACATCAACATTTGTCTCCACAATGATTTTTTTTTTTTTTTTGGCAAGTGAACAATTATGTCATTAAATGAAATAATTCACCTTGTCTGGGTGACTCATTTGGAAGATATAGACACAGATACTGATATAGACAAATCTTATTTCTAGGTGATTCATTTGGGTTACAAATCCTCACAGATACCAAATAGACATTCTAAAATTTCCTCCAAGCCATGCATGGTGGCTCATGCCTGTAATACCAGCACTTTAGGAGGCCAAGATTGGAGGATAGTTTAAGCCCAGGGGTTCAAGAACAGCCTGAGCAACCTAGTGGGACTCCATCTCCACAAAATAAAAATAAAAAAATTAGTCAGGCGTGTTGGCACATGCCTGTAGTCTCAGCTACTTGGGAGTCTGAGGTAGGATCACTTGAGCCTGGGAGACAGAGTTTGCAATGAGCCATGATCACGCCACTGCACTTCACAGCGAGACCATCTCAAATAAAATAAAATGAATAATAAAATGAGTGAATGAATGAATGAATTAAATAAAATTTCTCCACTGTGACCAACAAGTATTTGGAGGCTGTCTTTGGTACCGTTCTACAGCTCTACCCAATGACAAAATGTGTTATTCATCTATATCAATACATTTCTAGATGAAACTCTATATATGAAAGTTTTGCACCATGACATTTGTAATGTCAACAAAAATCTTACTCCGGCTCTATGCAGCCTATTTACTACTAAGATGACAAATAGTAATTTGTTCTTGCATTTTTAATACCAGATGTTTTGCTGTTTCTTCAAATAAAAATATGCAATCCATTGTAATGTTTGCAAACAATGAAACAGCTTGCTTATGGCCTGAAAGCATTAAAGTGTTAAAATGGTATATTAGCTCTTTTTTCAAACATGGCCTATATCCTAGAATTTTATATGCCTGTAGTTCTCTGTGCAAGTAAACTAGAAACCAGAGCTAGGGGTTATCTCCTGTGCAATTAATGAGTATCGTTTCAGATGGCAGCTCTCCTTAAAAACAGGATTCTATGTCCAGAAAATAGGATTTGAAGCTCTCTTGGTGAATGTAAAATGAATCACACTCCGTCATTTATATGAATACCATGAGGCTATTCTCTTTTTTTTTCCTGGGATGAGGCAAAAGCATACCTAATAAGTTCAAAACATTGTTTTTCTAATATGTGGTTTGTTATAATGACACACAGTTTCTCATGTGTAAATATGTATCTTTAGAGTCTTAATAATGCTAAAATCACCTGATACTTTGTTATTACTGTTACAATAAATAGAAAATATATTAAAAAACAATTTTACTTGCTTGTTTTGATGTATTTATACGATTTGTATGAGTTTGTCAGAGCTACCACAACCATATACCACAGACTGGGCAGCTTAAACAATAGAAATATATTTCTCATAGTCCTGGAGGCTGGAAGTATGAGATCAAGGTGTCAGAGCGTTGGTTCCTCCTGAGGCCTCTCTCCTTGGCTTGTAGACACTCTCTTCTCCTTGTGTCCTCACGTGTTTGTCCCTCTGTGAGTGTCTGTGTCCTAATGTCCTCTTCTTAAAAGGAAACCAGTCTTATTGGATTTGGGTCCACTTTAGTGACTTCTTTCTAACGTAGTTATCTCTAAAGGTCCTGTCTCTAAACACAGTCACATTCTGAGATAAAGGCAGGTTAGAGACCTCAAGTTATAATTTTGGGGCCATATAATTGAGCCCATGACCCTAGTTCAGTGGAGAGATGTGTCGCTTGTCCCTTCTCACCTCAGCACCCATCAGTAAATTGCTTTGCTCCTCTACAGAGCACCTGAGCCACCCTAGCCTGATCGGAGCACTTCCAGGACGTATGCCTCTGTGATGGGAGACAGACGCAAACTCTTCGGAGATTAGATCTCCTCCTCTAACATAAATCAGCTCTTCCGTTGGAAAGAATAAGCAGCTAATAAGATTGACAGTTAAGAATGATGGCATAGAATAGTATGTCTCAAGTTCTAATATGCATAGAGATCATCACTCTGATGAGGTAGCTCTGGGCTGGTTCTGCATTTTCAACAAGCTCTCTGGTGAGGCTGATTAAGCTGGTCCAAGATCTGCACCTGGCATAGCACAAAAACACAGCTACATATCCTCTGTATTGGGCTTTTTGGAGGTCTGAAGATACTCCGACCAGCAAACTCTCCCCACTTCCCCAAAGGTTCTAGTTTAATTGGTTTTGCAGCAGGATGCAGAACTGCAACTATCAAGGGTAATGGGTTCAGCCCAAGGGCTACCACTTCTGTGGAGCCTCAGCAAGTTACTCAACTTTTATTGCCTAACATTCGTCTTCTGTGACATGGAGTGATTACTAAAAATGCCCACCTCCAGCCAGGCACAGTGGCTCACACACGTAATGCCAGCAATTTGGGAGGATTGCTTGAGGCCAGGATTCGAGACCAGCCTGGACAACATAGCAAGATCCTGTCTCTACTGTAATTAAAAAAAATTAGCCAGGTGTGTTTGTACATGCCTATAGTCCGAGTCCCAGCTACTTGGGAGGCTGAGGTGGAAGGATTGCTTGAGCCCAGGAGTTCTAGGCTGCAGTGAGCCATGATTGCACCAGAGCACTCCAACCTGGACAACAGAGTGAGACTCCATCTCCTAAAAAAATACCCACCTCAAAGCTCTAATTCAAATTATTTGCCATAATATTTGCAGTTTTTAAAAAAATCCTGACATATACTGAGCCACTTATAACTATTTGCTTAACTATTCCTCAAGAGTTTTTATTTCTTGCTATTGTTATCATATTTCTTCTAACGGCAAAATGATCTGAATAATATTTATAATAAAATCTAAGTCGTGGGTTAGAACCTCGAGTATGCTTACAAGAAATACATTATATAATGCCCCATAGTAAGATCTACAGTATCTATATGATGACTTATATTGAAACTGAATACAAGAAATCATTTAAATATCTATTTTATCATTCTTTGCACAAGACATTTTTTAGACCATATATAACATGAATAATTGAATGGGGCCTGTTCTTCAGTTTACAGTTTAAAACATATGACTTTTTGCAAATTTTTTATCTTTACAGTGGTGCAAAGTCCACAGACATTCAGTGGAAATGACACTTCAAGTCGAGTTCCCATACAATCATTCTGTTTTTCACTTTCAGGACAGGATTCAATAAATTACAGGAGATATTCAACACTTTAGTATAAAGTAGGCTTTGTGTTAGATGATGTGCCTAACAGTAGGCAAATGTAAGTGTTCTGAGCACATTTAAGGTAGGCAGGGCTGAGCTATGATGTTTGGTAGGTTAGATGTATTCAACGTATCCTCAGATTACAATATTTTTTGCTTACAATGTGTTTATGGGGATGTAAGCTCATCGTAATCCAAGGAGCATTTACATACACTTTCAGAAACCTAATATACACACTAGATACACACAAATAACTAATTAATAATGAGCAGAAATAGGCCAAATTTTTTTTTTTTTTTTTTTTTTTTTTGAGACGGAGTCTCGCTCTGTCGCCCAGGCTGGAGTGCAGTGGCGCAATCTCGGCTCACTGCAGGCTCCGCCTCCCAGGTTCACGCCATTCTCCTGCCTCAGCCTCTCCGAGTAGCTGGGACTACAGGCGCCCGCCACCACGCCAGGCTAATTTTTTGTATTTTTAGTAGAGACGGGGTTTCGCCGTGGTCTCGATCTCCTGACCTCGTGATCCGCCCGCCTCGGCCTCCCAAAGTGCTGGGATTACAAACATGAGCCACCGCGCCCGGCCTGCCAATGTTTTAATGTAAGTAAATAAGATGCTACAATATTGAAAATTCTATGCTATGTGTAGTGTCTGAAGCATTCCTTAAGTTATTTTGGTGGCTGAGCAAACTTTGATGCACTCATACCATGGGATCTACTTAGCAAAAAAAAAAAAAAAAAAAAACTGCTGATACATACAACAACTTGGATACATCTCCAACGATGTGATAAAAGCCAATCTTGCAATGTTACATCTTGTGCAATTCCATTTACATAACATTTTTGAAATGAAAGAAGTATAGAAACGAGTAAAAGATTGATAGTTGCTTGGGGTTAAGGCAGGAGTTCATGGTAGAAGGGAAATGGGTGTGATTATAAAAGATCAATATAAGAGATGCTTGTGAGGATGGAATTTGGCATGGTTTGACTCTGCGTCTCCACCCAAATCTCAAGTTGAATGGTAATTCCCAGTGTTGGGGGAGGGACTTGCTGGGAGGTGACTGGATCATGGGGGTGGATATCCCCTTGCTGTTCTGGTGATAGTGAGTGAGTTATCACGAGATCTGGTTGTTTAAAAGTGTGTGGCACTTCCCCTTATGCTCTCTCTCTCCTACTGACATTTGAAGATATGCTCATTTCCCCTTCGCTTTCTGTCATGATTGTAAATTTACTGAGGCCTCCCAGCCATGCTTCCTGTATAGCCTGCAGAACTGCGAGTCAATTAAACATATGTTCTTCATAAATTAATCAGTCCCAGGTAGTTCTTTATAGCAGTGTAAGAATGGACTAATACAGAATTGTTCTGTATCATGACCATCTCAAGAACAATACCCTGGTGGTGACATTATACTTCAGTTTTGCAAGATGTTACCATTGGGGGAAATTGGTCAATGGAGTCTGTATTATATTTTACAACTGTCCTGGAATCTCCAGCTATTGCAAAAGTCAAAAAAAGTTTAATTTTAAAAAGTTTCAAAAATGCAATAAATTGACTACAAGGAAAAGTTCAACTAAAGTTAATGCAAATATAGGAAAATATTCATTTTCTCTCAACGTTGCAAAACAATGTCTATTCTGAGGAGGCATTTTCTTGACTTTAAATGTTTGCCAGCGAGACCTTGGCCTGGTTCCTGTCTCTTAAATAATACCCTGCAATTCACAAATAGAGACCAAATATTGTTATCTTCAGGTTACATCTAATCTGTTTTTCCACCTAAGCCTTTTCTTATTATTTAGCTGGTGAGCTACTCAATTGTAACTCATTTCTCCATTTCTAACTCAATTATTTGCACACCTGCAAAGATTTGCTTTGTCATAAAGGAGAGAAATGCAGGTTAGAGTTCACCCTCTAAGTAGAAAATCAGTCTACTAAAGGATCTTTAAACTCTCAAGACAGGATATTGAGAGACGAAGTCCCATTTTAATTGTTCCGACGATGTTTGTTCTGGCGGCGATGAAATATTAACTGTAGAAGTGTGTTAAAGGAAAAGTGGAACTAAGTTTGCGATAAGGCACAAATGTCAAACATGTATTTAAACTCTACTTTTTAATTCACTCTGACAGTCTCCAAATTAAAATTTATTTTTAAAATTATGTTTCTAAATATTTGTCTTCTTTCAGATTTTCCAACACCCATGATTCCTGTGGGTGTTTTGTTGTACATGCAGCTGCATTTGATTCTGCTATGAATAAAACAATAATGTGATATTTTATTGGCACAGTTTATCTCTTGTGTTTTCTGTAATACAATATCCACAATGGTACATTTAGTTTCCTTTAGGTCCCTTTAAGACTATAGTATCCTGCATTTTTGCTTTATATGCAGGTACAAAGTTAATCTTTTGTTTAGGTTATTTTTTGAAATTTTAATCTGTTTCTCTGGAATCTCATGGGATGTTTTAAAGCAAATATAGTTCAGTAAAAAAAATTGAGGCACTTATTTTTCCAGAAATAAAATTTAACTTAATAAGAAGGAAACTCAGCATGGTGGCTGACGCCTGTAATCGCAGCACTTTGGGAAAAGCCAGGGTGGGTAGATTTCTTGAGCCCAGGAATTTGAGTCTAGCCTGAGCAACATGATGAAACCCTGTCTCTATAAAAAATACAACATTAGCTGGGCGTGGTGGTATGCACCTGTAGTCCCTGCTATTAGGGGGGCTGAGGCATAAGGATCACTTGAGCATGGGAAGTTGAGGCTGCAATGAGCCATGATCATACCACTGCACTCCAGCCTGGGCAACAGAGGGAGATCCTGTCTCCAAAAAAAAAAAAAAAAAATGAAGATACTTGATTTTATCATGTGATAATATTAAAATCATAGGTCAGAACAGAATGTTAGAAACATTCTGCCTACTCAAAAGAGTTGTTTCCTCTCTGCCATTTTTAACTGATATAAAATTGGATAACATCACAACACCTCAGTTCCTTTTAGAAATATCATGATTTCTTATATAAGTGACTGATTTTCTTAATGACTGTGTAATAGTGGTTAATGAGATTTTTTTTAACCTCTCTCTTCTTTGAGTAAACAAGACTGGAAAGGATAGATTCATTGTTTGTGGATTAGACATAGAATATCAAAGAGAGAGTAAGCCAAGATGGCAGTGCCGGTCTTAGGACTTGGAGAGAGGGTAGAGAGAAATAAACCAGTTGGATGCAGGTAGGTAGCTACAGTGTTCACCTAATGTAATGCTCATCTACTCCTATGACACACCATAAATAAATGTAAGATACGGTAATTACAAAAATTCCAGCTTGACAAATATCGGGGCATAATACAAATTAAAGAGAAATGAGTACCTGTTGCATAGAGAAATGTGTGGAGTCCTACTTAGGGAAAAGGAGTCAGTCTGGTGAGACTGAGGGAAAGCAAAAACAGAAAGCAGATAAGCTGTAAGTCTGTCTTCATAGTCCAGGACCCATAGCCCCCCTGGGCAAACAACTCACAATCTTCTTGTGCCCAGCTATCGCCAGACACCTGCAAGTTAGCTCACTGCAACCGTGCCATTATCAGTACTGCATGTACCACTCTTCAGCATAAACATCATTCTACAAAATTCCCAGCAAGCCTTTGTTTCCTGACAGTCAGCTTCTCTCTGGCTGGTCTGCCCATTTTACTCTTGCAATGCATTTTCACACTTTCTCTAATAAATCTGCCTTTCTTTACCTGCCATTATCTTGGTAAATTATTTTACTACCCTTGCAATACCAGCCCCAGAGGGTTGGTGCTCACCCATGACAAAATATAGAAAATCTAACATGATGCATAGAATTATATGGTGACAGAGACTGAATACATCAAACATGTCAATTAATGTGCAAGGAGTTTAACTCATTTACTGAGAGAGAGAGAGAAAAAAATCAATGGGCCCATACAGAAGCACCCAAAGATAGGCCATCAACAAGAAATATACCTAAAACAAGGTTATTCAGAAAGGCTAAAAAAAAAGATGAAGAAATAAAAAAAAAACTGCTCTTCCAAAAAGACACATGCACTTGTATGTTCATCATGGCATGATTCACCATAGCAAAGACATGGACTCAACCTAGATGCCCAGCAACAGTGGATTGGATTTAAAAAAAACCAAAAAAGTGGTACATACACACCATAGAATACTATGCAATACTAAAAAGAGAAAAATAATGTTCTCTGAAGAAACATGGATGCAACTGGAGGCCATTATCCTGAGCAAATTAGTGCAGGAACAGAAAACCAAATACCACATGTTCTAACCCTTAAGTAGAAACTAAGCATTAAATTATCAAGGAGATAAAGATGAGAACAATAGACACTGGGGACTACTAAAGGGGAGAGCATAGAGGGGTACAAGGGCTGATAAATTAACTTTTGGGTACTATGCTCCCTACCTGGGTGACAGAATTATTTGTACCCCAAACCTCAATGTCACACAATATACCCAAGTAACAAACTTGTACATGCACCTCTGGAACCTAAAATAAAAGTTGAAATACAAAATAAAAGAGAAGAAAAGCAATAGCAAACCTTCTTCCCTATATGTGACAACTAAAAATATCTCATAGAACTGAAAAGTAGGGCCGGGCGCGGTGGCTCATGCCTGTAATCCCAGCACTTTGGGAGGCCGAGGCAGGTGGATCACCTGAGGTCAGAAGTTTGAGACCAGCCTGGTCAACAGGGTGAAACCCCCTCTCTACTAAAAATACAAAAATTAGCCAGGCGTGGTGGCCCGTGCTTGTAATCCCAGCTACTCGGGAAGTTGAGGCAGGAGAATCGTTTGAACACAGGAGGTGGAGGTTGCAGTGAGCCGAGATTGTGCCATTGCACTCTGGCCTGGGCAACAAAAGTGAAACTCCATCTCAAAAAAAAGAACTAAAAAGTAGAAGAAAGGATACTAGAAGCTGGGAAGGTTAGGGGTAAGAGAAGATAGGGAGAAATTTGTTGAAGGACACAAAATTACAGCTACATAGGGGGAATAAGTTGTACTATTCTATACCACTGTAGGATGACTGTAGATATTGAATGTTCACAACACGAAGAAATGGTACATGTTTGAGATGATGGATACACTAATGACCCTGATGAGATCACTGTACGCTGCATGTATCAGAACTTCACTGTGCCATGTGAATATGTACAATTATTATATGTAAATTAAAAATTAAATTTAAACATTTTTTTAAATGTCTCTAGACTTTTCTACATGTCCCCTGCAGGAAGCTAAACCACCTCAGGGTGAAATGACAAGCATTTGTTTATTTATTTAGAGACAGGGTCTCACTCTGTCACCCAGGCTGGAGTGCAGTGGCATGAACTCGGCTCACTGCAGCCTCTGCCTCCCGGGTTCAAGGGATCCTCCTGCCACAGCCTCCTGAGTAGCTGGGACTACAGGTGCGTGCCACCATGCCCAGCTAATTTTTTGTATTTTTTGTACAGACGAGGTCTCACCATGTTGCCCAGGCTGGTCTCAAACTCCTGGGCTCAAGCCATCCACCCACCTTGGCCTACCAAAGTTCTGGGGTTGCAGGCATGAGCCACCACTTCCAGCCTGTTTTACCTTCCTATTTAATATATCAAGGTGGTTCTTGGTAGACTTTCCTTGATGCGTTTAGTGGGCTTTGCCTAGCCACCCTTCGCTCATCATAGGCCCAATGTAGTTATCTTAGGACCATCTATTTACCGCATTTCTGCATTTTATTTAATGCCTTACTGTATATTACAGTAACTTTTATTATGGTATTTAAAATATGTTAAATATGTTATTGTTTTTATTTGTATAAACGTACAGGGCACAAGCTCAATTTTGTTACACGGATACGTTGCATAGTTGTGAAGTCAGGGCTTCCAGTGTACCCCTCACCTGAATAGTGTACATTGTATCCATTAAGTAATTTTTTGCCCTCCCACCTCTCCCAGCCTCTCACCCTTCCAAGTGTTCAGTGTCTATTTTTCCACTCTCTTTGTCCATTGTACACATTACTCAGCTGACACTTGTGAGAAAATGCAGTGATTGTCTGTTTCCGAGTTGTTTTCCTTAGGGTATTTAGCCATGGTAAAATATTTTAAAAATAAGACTACGGTATTAGTCTGTTCTCACACTGCTAATAAAGACATACCCCAAACTGAGTAATTTATAAAGGAAAGAGGTTTAATGGACTCACAGTTCCACACGACTGGGGAGGCCTCACAATCATGGCAGAAGGCAAATAAGGAGCAAAGTTATGTCTTTCATGGTGGTAGGCAAGAGAAAGTGTGCGGGGGATATTCCTTTTATAAAATCATCAGATCTCATGAGATTTATTCACTATCAAGAGAACAGCATGGGAAAGACCTGCCCCCATGATTCAATAACCTCTCACCAGGTCCCTCCCATGATACATGGAAATTACGGGAGCTACAGTTCCAGATGAAATTTGGGTCAGGATATAGCCAAACTATATTAACTACTCATTAGTCAACTTGGCCAATCAATGAAGAAGAAAATACCATTTAAAAAAACATGTAATAACTAGTTGATATATGCTTCACTGTCATGTTAACTTCAAAGGCTTGTATACCTTAAATTATTTGAATTAAGTAGGGTTGTTAGTTAAATATTATCTAAAATGACTCTATCAGAATTTATTTTGCTTGAGAAAATATCAATGATATCAGATGTAGTATCTGTGGTAATCCGTCATTCTCTGATTCTCTGTGTGATTTTTCTCCACTCATTTACCTTCTGAGTGACAAATGTGTGAAACCCACAGTCAAAAGGAGATCCCTGCAGTTGGATAATAAAGTGTGACTTACAGAGTTCATTTTACTTAAGAACTCACTTTAAAATTTTTTGAAAGAAGATTTTCTGCTCACATGTCAAAGGCTATTCCTAATGAAGACATATAATCTCAACCACTTAATAACTGAAATCTATAAGGCATCCCTTTCATCGTGCTTTATTTTCTTTAGATTTTCATTAATTTGATGGTAAGCTGTAATTTTCAGTTTCCCTTGATGCTAAAAGTATACCCTGCTTATATAATTAATTATGCTTTTATTCTTCCATCAGCTTCATGAATAGGAAGTCATCCATGGGTGTCCTACTTCCACGTTGTTCCCATAGATCCTTTTGTCTGTTATAAAAAATAGAGATAAATACCAGTGTCAAAAACACAAGGAAAAAAGTAGCTGTTTACTTGTAGAAATGTTTTCTTTGCATTGCTGTGGACACTAGTTATAGGTCAAGTGAAAAACTACCAAGTTATAAATTAGTCTTCCAATCTGCTTTTGAAGTACAAACAATCTGTGAAATTTCTATTAGGGGCAAGTCAACTTTACCACAAACACCCACGTATCCCAAAATTATAGGGCATTGCCTTGTTTTCTCCCCTTTCTTCCAGTTTATTACATGGATATGATCACCTAATTGCTGATATATGATTGCTCTGAACCAAGAAAGTAAGTTGTTTAAAAAGGTGGCTATGTTAATATGTTTTGATTATTTTCGTTCAGTTGTTAACTAGTCAAATTACCCATATTAGTCAAATGGTAGGTTTCAAATCTGATATATTAGAAAATATGCATTCCTTAAGAAAAATCGATTATATAGAAAGTCACGAAAGTATTCATGCCTTATGTAAAATCAGTTTTATCTAGAAGGTCACTTTCATAGGAACTATACATATTTTTTAAAGATATTGCTAGAAATATCAGATATGAATTGAATTTATACCTTTCCAACTAGTTGGTGTCAAAAAAAATATTTAGAAATCTTTATAATAGTCATGGAAGCAAAAAAAAAAGACCTATTTGCATTTTGCTTTTTTACTTTTTTTGGTCTTTTTTTTTATACTTTAAGTTCTAGGGTACATGTGCACAATGTGCAGGTTTCTTACATATGTATACAAGTGCCATGTTGGGGTGCTGCACCCATTAACTCGCCATTTGCATTAGGTAGATCTCCTAATGCTATCCCTCCCCACTCCCCCCACCCCATGACAGGCCCCGGTGTGTGATGTTCCCCTTCCTGTGTCCAAGTATTCTCATTGTTCAATTACCACCTATGAGTGAGAACATGCGGTGTTTGGTTTTCCGTCCTTGTGATAGTTTGCTGAGAATGATGGTTTCCAACTTCATCCATGTCCCTACGAAGGACATGAACTCATCCTTTTTTTATGGCTGCATAGTATTCCATGGTGTATATGTGCCACATTTTCTTAATCCAGTCTATCATTGATGGACATTTGGGTTGGTTCCAAGTCTTTGCTATTGTGAATAGTGCCACAAAAAACATATGTGTGCATGTGTCTTTATAGCAGCATGATTTATAATCCTTTGGGTATACACCCAGTAATGGGATAGCTGGGTCAAACAGTATTTCTAGTTCTAGATCCTTGAGGAATTGCCACACTGTCTTCCACAATGGTTGAACTAGTTTACTGTCCCACCAACAGTGTAAAAGCATTCCTATTTCTCCACATCCTCTCCAGCAACTTTCTTTCATTTATATCAGTAGTACAACTTATTGTAGGACACCAGTCCTACTGGATTAGGGCCCACCCTAATGATCTCATTTAAGCTTAATTATCTCTTTAAAGGCCCTATCTTTAAATATAGTCCCCTTGGGGATAACGGTTTCAACATATGAATTTTGGAGAGACCCAAATCAGCCCATAACAGTGCATGAAAGATCAGTATTCTAAACCCTCTGTGAAATATCTGGTTATCCACAGCCATGCAGCATACCCTTCATTTCACCTGTAAGTAAAAATGAACGGAAATACATATTCATACTCTATGTGCTGGCTAGCTTTGCAGGGTGCCCAGTGGGAGAAAGGCACACCACTTGTTTTGTTTAAAAAACAAACACCTCTTTCTTGTAAGCTTTGTCACCCAGCAGATTAATTGTTGCGTGAAGTGCACATAACAGGTCATGGTTCTGATAGGGCTAGTGGAAAGCCCACTAGGATCATTATAATGAAATCTCTCATGTATGAAGGGAAAGATCACGCCGTTTTTGCAAAGTCTTCTCATTTTGGATAAGAGCTGCCTGCTTTTTACAGGGTCCTGGTAGAAATTGTTCAGCTCACCATCAGAGTCGTGTGGTCATGCATCTTGAGGTGCACATCAGAAATTAGGTGTTTTCCATCCCAATGAACAAGTGAGCCCACGGACACTCCATTATGAAGGGGAAGTAGCTGTACAAAGTAGGGATCAGACAGGTCTAGTAGATATAAATTATTTGAGCAAAATGTTCATGTTTACCAATGTGCCTTCTCTTGCATGTGGCCCCTTCATGGCCCTATGGAAAGATACCAGTTATCATGTGTTTCTCCAGAGAAACAGAACTAATAGGAGCTAGATAATTGGACAGATGAATACATGAATAGCTAGCTAGATGAATGGATCAATGGGTGACAGATAGATGAATAGATGGATAGATGAATGAATGAATGGATGGAAAAATGGATGAATAAATAAGCCGACAGATAGACAGATGATGAATAGATAGATAGATAGCAAGATAGATAAGATGTATTATAAGTGTCTCACGTGGTTATAGAGGCTTAGAAGTCCCACACCCTGCTGACTGCAAACTGAGAACCAGAAAAGCCTGTAATGTAATTCAGTCCAAGTCTGAAGACTTGAGGACCACGGGTGATGATGTCTGAGGTCAGGAGAAAATGGATATTCTAGCTTAAAAATAGAGGCTGAATTCACCCTTCCTCTGCCATTTTGTTCTAGCTGGACACTCAACAAACTGGGTAATGCCTACTGACACTGGTGAGGGTGGATCTTCTTTACCCAGTGTATCAGTCTGCTCTCACGCTGTTGTAAGGACATACCCAAGATTTTATTTAATTAAACCAAGAGGTTTAATTAACTCACAGTTCCACATGACTGGCGAGGCCTCACAATCATGGTGGAAGGCAAACAAGGAGCAAAGTCATGTCTTACGTGGCAGCAGAAAAGAGAGCATGTGTAGGGGAATGCCCTTTTATAAAACCATCAGATCTCATGAGACTTATTCACTATCACAAGAACAGCATGGGAAAGACCCGCCCCTCATGATTCAATTACCTCCCACCAGGTCCCTCCCACTACACTTGGGAACTATGCGAGCTACAATTCAAGATGAGATTTGGGTGGGAACACAGTGAAACCATATCACCCAGTCTACTGATTCTAACGCTAATCTCTTCCAGAAACACTCTCAGAGACACACTCACAAACAATGTTTTACCAGCTCTCTGGGCATCCCTTAGGTCAGTCAAGCTGACACATACAATTAACCATCACATCAGGTAACAAAGAAAAGACATATTCGCACCAGGTTTAGATAGAAAGACATGCACTACAAGTCATGCTTAAATTATTAGAATGATTTTATTGCTTTAAAACAATGAGACATGAGGAGAGAAAATGATGCTTATTACAGTGTAGCAACAGAATGGATGCTCAGAAGCACAACTGGGTGTTTACTGGACCAAATAAAAACCCAACTACAACCAGAGAAAAGTCACAGATCACATACACAGAAGTAATAATTAGACTAATACCTAGGTTCCCATCAGTAACACAAAGAAGTCATACAGTCCAAATGATGAGGGATTGTCTATCAATATAAAATTCAGAAATGGTAAAGAATATGCCTCAAAATGATGTACCAACAAGCGCATGTTTGAACAAACAAGTCACAGGACAGTGTATCCATCAAGTGGGAGAGATGAAAGAGTAAAATGAAAACAGTACAATATGTGTACTCAGAAAGAAGGAAAGACAGATAGATAGATGATAGATAGATAGATAGATAGATAGATAGATAAACATAGGTAGACAGAGAGATACATAGATAGATGGATAGATAGATAGATAGAGATAGATGATAGATAGATAGATGATAGATGATAGATAGATAGATAGATAGATAGATAGATAGATGGACAGATAATCTACTATAGGGTACCAAAATGCAGAGTTCAAAAGTGAGTAAAATATACATGTGAATGTAATAAACTTAATATCCACAGTTTATGGTGTTCTGCGATATTGAAGTCTATCTTCTAAAACATGTATGATTCAGAAACATCCTCTTCCATCCCCTTTATCTTTGCATTTATTGGTTCATTTGACCATCATTTTGTACACAGACCAATACTGGAATTCCTGTCCTTGAAATGTCTTTCTGACAATTATGAATTAGGGTAGAACCTTTGGATAACCGTATGTTCCAGGTGCCTGGGCCAATTCTGGTATACACCTCTTGTTCCAGCATAAGAGTTAATAGTTATTTCTCTCCCACAGGTGTTCTGGTATGTATAATACATTATAAATTCATTCTGTAGAAAAACCAAAGGATTAACTTTTCAATTCCAAATAGTTGAAATCAAATGCCTTCACTTTATCTGGGACCCATTAAAAACTCTATTAGAGTTTCAGATAAAAACTCTTAGGCCGGCCAGGAACAGTGGCTCACGCCTGTAGTTCCAGCACTTTGGGAGGCCAAAGTGGGAGAATTGCTTGAGGCCAGGAGTTTGAGACCAGCTTGGACAACTGTATTAGTCCATTCTCATGCTGCTAATAAAGACATATCCAAGACTGGGTACTGTATAAAGGAAAGAGGTTTAATTGACTCTCAGTTCCACATGGCTGAGGAGGCCTCAGGAAACTTTCAATCATGGTGTAAGGGGAAGCAAACACGTCCTTCTTCACATGGTGGCAGCAAAAAGAAGTCCAGAGCAAAAGGGAGAAAAGCCCCTTGTAAAACCATCAGATCTTGTGAGAACTCACTATCACAAGGAGAATATGAGGGTAACAACCCCTGTGATTAAATTACCTCCCACTGGGTCCCTCCCAGGACACGGGATTATAGAAACTACAATTCAAGATGAGATTTGGGTGGGGACACAGCCAAACCACATCAGCAACAAAGCAAGACCCTTTCTCTGCAAAAATACAAAAATTAGCTGGGTGTGGTGGTGCATGTCTGTAGTCTGAGCTATTCAGGAGGAAGCGGAGGTGGAAGGATCACTGGATCCCAGGAGGCAGAGGTTGCAGTGAACCGAGATCACACCACTGCACTCCAGCATGGGCGACAGAGCAAGATCCTCTCTCAAAAATTAAAAAAATTAAAACATCTACTAGGCAGACTACACTCCCTCTTAATGTTGCCTGTACATCATACACACACACACACACACACGCACGCACACACATTTTTTCTCCCACCAAAGACTCTCACCATTCGCAGTACTGAATAAAGAAACAGATTATAAAGAAGAGGCCCTTCATCATTTGATTGTACTAATATAAGTCTATCTTTTGACCAAAAACTAGCTGTCATCCCCTAGACAAAAGATTCTTAGTTGTTTGCCTTGGACTGCAAATTATCTCCAAGTTCCATATGTCCTTTTCAGTGTTAAGAAACACATCATTATTTTCCCTTCACAAATTGAGATAATACATTCCAAATATTTTAAAGGAAGGAAAGTGTTTTTAGTTTTTTTACCTTTTTTGTTACAGGGAAATTGAGTCAAAATAGGAGGCAGCAATGTGAAATGATTTGTCTGACAGAGAGGGTAATAAAACATGCTGCATTAGTAACAGCAATAGCTGTGAAAGCTTTTCTGAGTAATTCTTGACAATTTAATACCACAAAGTCCAGCTCCTCTTTCATTGCTGCAGAGCTTTTTAAAGTCAGACATGAATCAGAGGCCTAGAAGCAATGATACCAATTAGTGAAGTCCTGTGACATGTTTTATGATTCTGCTTGGAAAAGGGACCCTGGAAATAGAAATTGGCGAGGGGAACATTCATCAGTGCTCAGCTAGTATTACTCACTGGATTATGCACATAATTTTCTTTGTAGGCTTTGCATAATAGCCTCATTTTGAGCAAAATTATGAACTGACCAGCAAAAATGTTAACCATCCAAAAAAAAAAAAAAAAGAAAAAGAAAAAGAAAGCTGAACACAGTATTAACAGCAATAACTTGAATGAATTTCTGAGTTTGGGGTTGTAACCTTGTAGCTCTCAGACAACATTGCTAGTTGGCACAGGGTTTACAGTCTGGGATTAATTTATAGTATATCAAAGCTGCATGAGTCTCTATTGATATATAGAACTGGTGTCCATGGTTTCTGCCCACTTGTACCAGACTCAATGTCCTTAGAAGAGCAATTTATGTGTGCTTAATTAACATTATAGGAAAAGCCTTGATTTTTTTCCTACTCAGTATATTCTTACAATTAGACACTACTACAATTTATTTTTCCCCTCTAAAGTAATCGTTTTTTTAAAGCTAGATAATAAAACCTGAATACAATTTGTGGTTGCGGAATCTAAAAAAGCAACACTCCCCCTTTTAAAATTATGCATTAGTTTCATTTACAATAACGGGCTCTAAACATAGTAAACTCATTTCTAGAATGTTTGCCCATTTGTTGGAAATTTATTGGATAATATATTCCATTTAACAGGATACAAAGATAATTTTCCCTTTAACTCACAACTATTTATTCTCAGATCTCTATTTTGGTTTTACACAGATTTGTTTTCAGTTAAAAATTCATTCAGTTGAAGCAATGATGGCATCTTATTTTTAGCAGAAAGAATAACATTTATCCAAAAAATTTTATAAAATATAAAAATAACATGTATTTAATTGAGTGAAGAATCTTTTTTATATTTTAAGATATATCTTAAGTACCAAATTTCTTGGAATCTGAAAAATTTTGGTATTTGTACATTAAAATCACATTATGTAAAAATTTTGTATCTAACAAAACCACTTAATCACTCTTTCACATTAAATAACATATAGAAAGATTTTTAATCTCACAAGTATGTGATAAAGTAAATGAACTAAGATGAGTTATTTTGACTCCAAGGAAATTAGGTGCTTTCAAACAAATCTAATTATTTGTTGGAGATAAATGAACCTGACACTAAAAAAAAAAAAAAAATCAATTTTCTGATCTGCCTTATCATTTTGTGTCATGCGTTTAAGGAGAAGAGCTGATAGATGTCAAATTTTCTGGATGCTTGTAAGACTGAATATTACAGTGACATTTTTTAACCTAAAGTATTCTAGGAAATGAATTCAGGTCACAAAGATTCTATTGTATTTGTCATTTGTAGTAAGGGAGGCCAATACTATATGTGAATTGAAATTCTGCTCATTTTGTTAACCAGCATAGGTAATAATAATAATTGTCATTTATATATAATACAATTAATATAATTATTATGCAAATGTATAATTGTATTATATAAATATATATTATACCGTGACAAATAATATCATTATAACATAATAATATAAATATTGTATTATACAAGTATTTGTAATATAATATACATAATAATATAACAATATTATATACTTGCATATGATGATGATAATTATAGCAACAGCAAATATTTCTTGAGCATTTATCTTATACCAGTCTATTCAAAATATGCTTCATGATTTGCACTTTTAATCTTCACTACAAATGTATAAGGTGAAGGAAAGTATAGTTCCAATTTAAAGATAAGAAAACCTAGACACAGAGAGGTAGATAAACTGATGGAGATACAGACCTTTATCATGTACAGAGATTTGATATCATAATTGAATTCCTTTTCATGGTTAATAAATAGTTGCTATGTCATGATTTAAATCCATGAAAAATGCAAGTAATTATCATTTCCTATTTGACCAAGAAGAAAATGCCTGCAGTTGAGTTGTTCAATCAGCAAACTGTATTGATTGAAGTGCAGAAAGAATAGCACAGTCAGGCTATTGTAAGATTATCTTGCGGGTGTACCTTTTTCACTTGCATCTCACTTTATCATTAATTACCTAAAATGCAGCCACTGTAAGCATTCATTTCATTATGTTTCCCAACATAATGAATCAGAATGAATCAGAAGAATATCCACTCATGAGAATTGTGCAAACAGAGAACAAAGATCACAAAAGGATTTGATCTGTGTGGCTATTTGAAGATCTAGTGGTGCCATTTTTGTGAATGATGGCTTTCCCAACTTATTCCCTGATACACTTTTGGTTTAATCATAACCTATTTGTTGTAGCCATAACTTGGTACATGATTAAATATGAATTTTTAATTTGATAGCTGTGGTAGAAACTGTGTTAAGATATTGAAATACAATATCAATGCAAGTCAGAAAATGGGTCAACCTGCAATCTATTTCTTATCCTCTAATTTTACGGAGCATGCTCATTCCTTCTTCATGCTATTCCCAGTCAACTACATGCTGTGTAAATGAAAGTCTTTCTAAGAAAGAAGCAAATATCCATTTTCATTGTTTAGGGGCTTCTGTGAACTGTTTCTAATTTGAACATTAGACTTTGCAACGGAGAAATGAAAGAAAAGAAATAATTTTCAGGATGAGTTGACCAAAAAGAGGAATAAAATAGATTCAAATTTTAGTTTGTTCTTAGGCAGGAACAACCAATCAGGAGAAATGACTGTGCCCATATTATGCTGTAGCATAATATTGATATAATTGTGGCTTGACTTTTAATGGTAAAATGGGACAGACACAAAAGTAATATGGTTATTAAGGGACTTGGATAGCGGGTGGGGCAAACAAGGGAAAAAAATATAGATTCAATGCAGGCCAGTGTCCATCTAGCCACTACAGCCAAGATGGCACACAACACATGAGAAAGGAAATCACAGCCGTCATACCAGGCATAGAAGTTGAGGCAGAAGAAAAAAACATTAATAAGAATCCCTGGAATCTGCCCCCTGCTCCCAAGGCAGAAAGAGCAACAGCACAATGTGGTTGATTTCACAGTGAGAATGAATCAGTTTGCTGCTTGAGTTTTAACCATACTTCCTCATGTAGGTAGCTGACTAAAAATATGCTTGATTTTCTCCAAAACTGAACAAGTATTTGGCAAGGATGAATGGAAAGATAGATAGATTCGATAGATGGATAGATAGCTAGATAGATGAGACAGGTGGATGACATCGGTGGATAGACAGATTGATAGAATAGATAGATTAGATAGATGAGTTAGAGAGAGACAGGGAGAGAGAAAGATGAGGCAGATTAGACAGATGAGACAGAGAGACAGACAGATAGGTAGGTAGATAGATGCATTGACAGATAGATGATAGATAGATAGATGGATACATAGATAGATGGATGATAGATAGATGGATGATAGATGGGTATATAGATGATAGATGATGGATGGATGATAGATAGATAGATGATAGATAGATAGATAGATAGATACGTACATACATACATACATATGATGGATGAATGGATAGATAGACAGCATAGATGGATGCATGGATAGGCAGACAGATAGATGACAGGTAGATGATATATGTAATTGATAGATATGATAGATGAATAAATAAATAGGATGGAGGGATATATAGTTTGATTTATATGTGTACTTATACATCATATAAAATGAATGTCTCCAATAAAGAATTATTTATCTTTTCATAGTTCATTTAACAGAAAAGCCAATGATTATTGTACAGGTTGAGAAGTCAGTTTGTGGCTAAAACAATCTAAATATTAATCTAATACCACTCAGGTGGTTTATCTCTGTGAAAAAGTCCTAACTCAATGAAGATGCAGAGAACCTATGGTCCAATGATCAACCACAGAGAAAGAGAGCTTTTATATTCAAATTAGATGATAGATAGATAGATGATAGATGATAGATAGATAGATAGATAGATACACAGACAGACATACAGATAGATATGGTGGCTCACGCCAGTAACCCCAGCACTTTGGGAGACCGAGACGGGCGGATCACCTAGGTCAGGAGACCATCCTGGCCAACATGGTGAAATCCTGTCTCTACTAAAAATATAAAAATTAGCTAGGTGTGGTGGCAGGCGGGTGCCTGTAATCCCAGCTACTCGGGAGGCTGAGGCACAAGAATCGCTTGAACCCAAGGGGGAGGTTGCAGTGAGCTGAGATCGTGCCACTGCACTCCAGCCTGAGCGACAGAGTGAGAATCTGTCTCAAAAAAAAAAAAAAAAAAAAAAGCTACACACATGGATAGGTAGAAAGATGATAGATTTTTAAATAAAATAATGTAACTTAAAATTTGACTTTTCATTAATCCATAAAACTCTGTTATGCCTTTTTTTAAGACGGATATTTGCCAAAAACTTTCTACATATTGAGTTGTTGAATAAAAACTTTCATATTGTGATGTGACATATGAAAAAGTAAGATAAATATTGATAACTCTTTATAGAGGGTCACCTGAGCGCCAGGTGCTGCTCAGCAGCTAGGGGGAAAACACAACAATCATGATATGATGGGTGACCTCAACTGGCATAATCCAATGAGCATCAACACCAAAAACAAAGTGAGATACAAAAACATCCCCTATTCAAATAATCCAGATTATGAATCTGGAATCACTCTGTCCCAGATCTTAGGAAAATTATGTTTATATGTATCCTTCATCAGAGACACTACAGATAATTTCCTAACCTTCAGGTCAAACGTTTTTATTCAGTGAAATAAGCGAAAAAACTTATTAGTGGCATTTTAATTTTAAATTTGCTTAATTTGCTCATAAATATAAATGAATTAACTCTAAGTAATTACATAAAATATGAATGTGTATGATAACAGAAATTAAAATGAAGCACTTGTCAGAGTTTAAAAGTCACAAAATTACACGTAAATGAAATTGCCCTCTAGAGGTTTTTTGTTGTTCTTCACAAGCAGTAACGATTGCCTATCAGTAAGATGTTAAATTTATCTCATATAATACACAATTTTATTTATAATTAAAAATTCATTGTTTGTTTATCAGAGAAGTTCGAAATATAAGTTAAGTTTATTTTTTAAACTGGTTAAATTGTAGCCCCAGTGTGTTGTTTAAAGGTCTCTTTGAGCCATGGCCTTGCCTAGAGGAATATCACTTATCTTCCAAATCTGATTGAATTTTAAACTCTGTCTAGAAAGCTTTTAATTTTATATTTATATTTGGATAATGTTTCCATGATAGAAAGTATCGAAATAGATATATGCCTATACCTGTAGGATGGATAGATAGATAGATATAGTATATATATAGTAATTCATATAGGAACTATACAGTATGAATAATGTTATTTTTTCATATTTTAGTGAGAATTTGATATGTATATATAATATGCTTTTATCAATTTTTTAGATATATACACGGAAACTTGGAGAATTAAGGTATTAAGGTGAAACAGAAATTATTGAGAGGTTTTTGTTTGTTTGTTTAAAACATATCTGTTCAATTTTTTGGAGTTTCTTTAGTATTTATTTCTTCATTGAAATAATTCTCCTCACATATTGCCTTTAAAATAAAAGAATAAATGTCAATTTATTGATTCAACGAGTTTAATTCACATGATGTTAAAACTGATTTTAGGATTAATGACCATTTAAGAGCATATTTCCTTGAATTAGAAGTGAAAGTTATAATGCAATGTTTCTATGATAACAACTATTTAAAAAAAAACAAGTTAAATTTTTTAAATAGAATGACAGTAACTCTGAGTTGTTTCCCAAACTATGATAATACCTTTAGCAAAGCTAGAGGGGGGCAAAAATAAATGTCTTTTACTGTTCTGTAAGACTAAAAGAAGAAATTAAAATATGATTTGTTGTATCGTAAAATACTTATTCTGCCTAGATCCAATTCTCATCTCTTAATAGATTTTTGGTATTTTATACTTCCTATTGACAAAAGTAAAATTCTAGCTGCCCAAACAACTTATTCTGAGTGGTTTTCATCAAACACACAAACATTATTTTATCCTTAAGAAACAAAGGACTTATTCAAAAATTTGTTAATGTAGTAATTATACTTTAAATACGAATATGTATTACAGAAAATAAGTAATTATTACATACTGGTAACTAACAACTTGGTCAATTAAATAAAATTTAATAATTGATAACTCTTATGTGTATTAACTATATTTATGTTGTATGAAGGAGGCACTATTACTAATTGTAATACAAATTAACACAGAAGAATATTTTTTCACAAAGCACCTTGTTGCCACGGAATAAAACACACCATATGTGTTTTGTCGAATTCTTAATTCATCATTTTGAACAGAAATTTGAATTAATAAGTGTACCAGTACTTGTTTTAGGAGTTATTTAGATTTTATTTTTTTTTCTTTTTTTAGGGGACAGGGTCTCACTCTGTCACCCAGGCTGGAGTGCAGTGGCGTAATCTCGGCTCACTGCAACCTCCACTTCCTGGGTTCAAGCAATTCTCCCGCCTCAGCCTCCCGAGTAGCTGGGATTACAAGCACGTGCCACCATGCCTGGCTAATTATTATTACTATTATTATTATTTTTTAGTAGAGACGGGATTTCTCCATGTTGGCCAGGCTGGTCTCGAACTCCTGACCTCAGGTGATCCATCCGCCTCGGCCTCCCAAAGTGCTGGGATTACAAGCGTGAGCCACAGTACCCAGCCTAGTTTTTAAATTCTGAACAAACAAAAATAACGATATTTTAGGGAATTCGAAACAGTAAGTATACCAGTATTTGTTATCAAAGTTATTTGGTTTTGGAAGTTGAACTGTAATTTGAATTAATAAGTTAAACAGTGTTATTTGATATTAGAACCCACAGGTAAACTACTGTGATTTGAAAATTTGAAAAAGTGGATTACTGTTATTTGGAATTTTAATTAATAATTGACAAAGTACCTATCACCAGAGATATTTGAGTATTGAAATTTGGTGTGAGATATGAGCTAATAAGTATATAAATGTTATTTGGAATTGGGGTTAATATATGTACCAGACCTTGCTACAGTCTTATTATGTGTTGTTAATTTTACTTCAGAATTCAAATAGTAAATATACTACTGTTATTTGGAAATTGGAATTGGATTCAACTTGAATTTAAATCAGTATGTATATCAGTGTGATTGAGAATTTGAGTCAGTAAGTGCACAGTTGTGAGTTATCTGCTTTATTTGGATTATGAAATTTAAAAATAAATTTGACCTAATAATTAACCAATGTTATTTCCACTTGGAACTAATAATAACTGTGCTTACTGGCACTTATTGGTGTTATTGGGATTTGAAAATTTCAATTGGAAATTCCAGAGTGTTAATTTGAAATTTTAAATATATATTATAATTGAATAAATATATTAGTGTTATTTATCATTAATGAGAATAAGTACACCAGGATTTTGAATTGGGGTTATTGGACTTTGAGATATAAATTAAACTTTCAAGCAAAGGCATATGTGTTATTTAGAATTTTAAATAAAACATACTTCAGGTAGTGCTTGCTATGAAATTTATTTGGATTTTAAAATTGTCACTGGAATTGGAACTTATAAGTAAACCAATGGTATCTTGAATATGAGCTAATAACTGTATCAATGTATTTTGTTTTGTCTTTTAATCTTTCGCTTTAGGGAGTTTAGTTTGAATAAATAAATATAGCATGCTTATATATAATTTTAGCTAATCAGTATTACATTTTCACAAGCATGTTTTATGAAAATCAATTATTTCGGTACGTGTCTGTTATTTTGAATTTGATCTAATGTGTAAGCTAGTGTTACTTGGAATTTGAATACACAAGTGAAATAATGCTAGTTATTGGGGAAATGTACATACAATGCAATTTTAATTGAAATTTGAGAGATAATTACACTAGTGTTATTTTTGCACTGAGTCTAAAAAGTTTACCTGTTCTTATTAATGGGTTCTTTTAGATTTGGGGATGTTAAGTGGATTTTGAGTTGTTAAGACTACCAGTGTTAGGCCAGGCACAGTGGCTCATGCCTGTAATCCCAGCATTTTGGGAGGCCGAGGTGGGTGGATCATGAGGTCAGGAGATCGAGACCATCCTGACTAACACGGTGAAACCTCGTCTCTACTAAAAATACAAAAAATTAGCCAGGCATGGTGGTGGGCGCCTGTAGTCGCAGCTACTCGGGAGGCTGAGGCAGGAGAATGGCTTGAACCCAGGAGGCGGAGCTTGCAGTGAGCCGAGATCGCGCCACTGCACTCCAGCCTGGGTGACAGAGCGAGACTCCAAAAAAAAAATATATAAAAATATAAAAGACTACCAGTGTTATAAAAGTTTCAACCACAAAGTGCATCAGTACCTGTTCAAAGACTTTAGGAATTTAGAATTTTACATGAAAATTTAACTAATAATTAGAATATATACAAATAAGTACATAAATGACATTCTAAATATGAGCTTTAATAAAATCACCTCTGCTGCTATCCACATTTTAAATTTGAAATGTTTAATTGAAATTTGAGCTGGTAATTCTACAAGGAATATTTGGAATTAAAATAAGTTTACCATTTGTTAAAACACTGTGAGTTGGATTTTGAATAGTGAATTGAAACTCAAATTAATAAGACCTACAATTTCATGAAAAATTTGAGTCAATAATTATTCCATGCTTGGAATCAGAGTTATTTGAATATTGAAACTAGAATTGAAATATGAACTATATAGCACACCAATGTTAACTAGAATTTGTTTTTTTTTTTTGAGATGGACTCTCGCTCTGTCACCCAGGCTGGAGTGCAGTGACGTGATCTTGGCCCACTGCAAGCTCCACCTCCTGGGTTCACGCCATTGTCCTGCCTCCACGCCATTCTCCTGCCTCAGCCTCCCGAGTAGCTGGGACTACAAGCACCCACCACCACGCCCAGCTAAAATTTTTTGTATTTTTAGTAGAGACGGAGTTTCACTGTGTTAGCCAGGATGGTCTCAATCTCCTGACCTCATGATCCGCCAGCCTCGGCCTCCCAAAGTGCTGGGATTACAGGCATGAGCCACCACACCCGGCCTAGAATTTTAACCTAAAATTGCACCCATGCTTGTGGTATGATTCGTTTACACTTTGGATTTGAAATGAAATTACAATTAATCACTGCACCTGAGCTTGGTATCAAAGTTACTTGCTTATCGGCAAGAGACCTAATAAAGACATCAGTGTTATTTAAAATTTAAAGTAATAAGTACATCAAAGTATGCTATTAGTTTTATTTGCATTTTGGAATTTGAATTAGGATATAAGTTAATAAGTAATCAATCTCATTCAGAATTTGAACTTCTAGGAATGCTATGGCTTATTAGAATGTGCATGTGTTTGCATGTGTTATTCAAAATTTGAACTAATAATGACATCTGTACTTGTTATGAAGATATTAAGTATATTCATGTCATTTGGAATTTTGACAGAAGGTCACCAGGGGTTTTGAATTTTTACTGTGGTTGAATTTTGGTATATTAGTCAAAATTTAAACTCATAATTCCAGTAGTATTGTTAGGAATTCCTGTCAATAAGTGCATCAGATCTATTTGGGTTTGGAAATTTAATTTTGAATTAAGATGACCTCGGGTGTTACTTGTAATTTGAAGGAATGTGCACACTAGTGATTGTTATAGGAGATATTAAACACTGAAAATGAAAATGAAGCATGAACATAGCTATACATCAGTATTTTGTTGTTGTTGTTGTTTATGTTATACTTTTTTTTTAATATAGTTATCCATTATGTTCCCTGGATTGACTTGGTACTCAACTATTCCCTGGAATGATTCAGTACTCCACTGTTTTCCCTGACTGATTGGTCATGTGGTCTTTTTCCTGGATTAACTCAGGCATTGGCTATGTTCCCTGGATTGACTCAGTGCTCAACTCTTTCCCCTGGACTGACTTGGTGCTCAATTCTTTCCCCCGGACTGGCTTGGTATGTGACTCTCTTCCTTGCCTATATTGACTTGGTCATCAACTGAGTTCCCTAGATTGACTCAATACTCCATGCTTTTCCCTGGACTGACTTGAAGGCTTTGTTCACTCAGCATATTTTTAATAGAATTATGTATATTCTGTGTATCAGTAGTCTGTGCTTCTTCATTCTCAGTGTGTGAAAACAGCAAAGTTTGTTTTTCCCTGGACTGACTCAGTAGTTAACTGTGTTCCCTACACGGATTCCTTTGCAACTGTGTGCCATGACATGACTCAGCTGTTTTCCCTGGACTGATTTATTCTTCCACTGTTTTTCCTACACTAACTCAATAATCAACTGTGTTCTCTGGATTGACTTGGTACTTGACTGATTTCCCTGGAATGATTCAGTACTCAACTGTTTTCCCTGGATTGATTGGTCATCAACTCTTTTTTCCCTGGATTAACTCGGTCATTGACTGTGTCCCCAGGATTGAATCAGGGCTTGATTCTTTCCCCTGGACTGACTCAATGCTCAACACTTTTCCCTGGAATGATTCGGTAGTAATTAACTATGTTCCCTGGATTAACTTGGTCATTGACCAGGCTCCCTGGATTGACTTGGTACTCAACTCATTTCCCTAGACTGACTCGGCAATTAACTGTGTGCCCTAAAATGACTCAGTCATTGACTGTGTTCCCTGGATTGACTTGGTACTCAACTGTTTCCCTGGGATGATTGGTCTTTGACTCTTTTTCCTGGAGTAACTCGGCCATTGACTGTCTTTCCTGGATTGACTTGGTACTCAACTCATTTCCCTGGACTGACTCAGTATTCAACTCATTTCCCTGGACTGACTCAGTAATTAACTGTGTGCCCTGGAATGACTTGGTCATCAACTGGGTTCCCTGAATTGACTTGGTACTCAACTCATTTCAATGGACTGACTCCCTACTCAACTCATTTCCCTGGACTGACTCAGCAGTTAACCGTGTGCCAGGAAAAGACTAGGTGGTCACCTGTGTTCCCTGGACTGTTTGGTACTTGACTCTTTAACCTGGATTGACTCAGTCATGGACTGTGTTTCCCAGACCACAGGCATTGCGTCCCTGCCTGTCATTCCCCCTCATCACCTGTTTTCCTTGGAGTAACTCAGTCATTCACTATTTTCCACACTGAGGGCATCTTCATGCCATCCTGTCATTAATGCTTTCCTGGACTGATTTGGTCATAGAGTCGGAACTCTCGAATGACTCATGATCACTATTTTTTCTGGTGTGGCTTGGTCACTGCCTTTTTTGAATGAACTGAGGAGATCACACCCTGCCACATCATCAACTATTTCCCTTGTTGTGACTTGGTCAGAGGCTGTGTTTCCCGGGCTGAGGTCATTTCCCTGTCTTTTCTTCATCAACGTTTTCCCTGGAGTGACTCGATTGTCTCTTCTTTTCCCGGAACTGATGTGGTAATCGGCTCTTTTCCCTGGAATCACTGGGTCATCAACTGCTTTCCCTGGACTGACTCGATTATTGACTATGTTCCCTGGAGTGACTCAGTCATTGATTGCTTTTCCTGGACTGCCCCCTCTTCACCACCTCAGTTATCTTAGAAGGGAGATTACTGGGAATAAAAGTCTGTTGTTATTTTCATAAATACATACACAAATATATTTATATACACATATCCATATACACATGTGTATCCAAGCCTCCTTCTGAAAGAATTACTGCAGTTTCAGCCCACCTGAGAATGCGTAACAACTGCCTCCCAAAGCTCACTTGGGGCAAAACTTTTCATTTTTCCCCCCCATGTGCTAGGGGAAGAATGGTGTCTGTGTTTACTGTTGTGCTCATTTTTACAATCACTTTATTTGGACTTGTTCTTCATGAATGTTTTTAATTTTTTTCCTTCCACTTTCAATTTTTTTAAATGTGTTAATATTAGCTTTTTATGAGGCTACTCATACAATTTTGTGCTGGGAACAGTTCTTGAGAAATGCATCCTTAGGTCATTTGGTCCTTGGGCAATCATCCTAGAGTGCACATACCCAAAGCCAGAAGGCACAGCCCACTGCACACCTGGGCTGTATGGTGTAGCCTGTTGCTCCTGGGCTACACACCTGTGCAGCCTGTGACCCCAATGAATGCTGTAGGCAACTGTAACACATGCTACACATGGTATTTGTGTACCTAAACATCCACACTTAGGTAAGGTATACTACAAATATGGTATTATCATTTCATGGGGCCACCACCAAATATGGGGTCTGTCATTGACTGAAATATTGTTATGTGGTCCAGGTCTATATTTCTCAGGACTTTTTAATTGCATTTTTTGCCCAGCAAATTTTTAGAAAATTATATAATCAAATTTTATATATTTGATTGCATTTAGATTTTGAGTGATATTTAGCAGCCCTTTCCCCACACCGAGATTATAGAAGAATAAATTCATTTTTCTTCTAGTACTTATATGGCTATATGTATGTAGGTATGCATACACCTAAACATGTGTATGTGCATGTATGTTTAGATACTTGACTCATTTGGAGTTTATTCCTGTGTACAAATAAAGTATGGATTTAAATTTATCCTTTTCCAGGTTGTCCCAACAACATTTACTGAAAAATCTATTGTGCCACACACTGTGGTGCGCACCTGTAGTCCCAGCTACTCAGGATGCCGAGGCTGAGAAAGCGGAATGGCTTGAGCCAAGGAGTTCAAGACCCATCTAAGCAACATATTGGGACCCTGTATCTAAATTTAAAATAAACATAATAAAGCAGCCAGGTGTAGTGGTGCATACCTATGGTCCTAGCTACTTGGGAGACTGAGGCAGAAGAATTGTTTATGCCTGGGGTCCAAGGCTCCAGTGAGCCAGTACTGAGCTACTGTACTCCAGCCCGGGCAACACACACACACAAAAGAAATTCATTATTGCCCAGTGGTTTGAGATACCACCTTTATTGTATACTAAACTTCCTTCTGTACCTCTACCTCTTTCTAGATGTTCTCTTACATTCTTCTAGTCTTTTTGTCTCCTCATGCACCTGTAACATATTATTTTCATTATGGATGCTTAATAATGTTTAAAATCTGAAAGGGATTGACCTTACCAAGGATTTTTCCGGCTATTCTTGCCTGCTAGTTATTCCACATGAACTTCCGTGTCAACTAATCTTACTCCATAAGACAATTTGTAATTTTCAAAAATTGTGATAACATTAATTTTATAAATTCTCCCAGTTAGAATAGACCTCTTTATGTTATTGAGACATCCCATTCAAGGATGTTTTTCTTTTTGTTTAATCTACTTTCTTTATTTTTATTTCAGGAGATTTTAAAGGTTTTTAAAATTATACATTTTGCTCTTTTTTTTTTTTTTTTTTGAGATCGAGTCTTGCTCTGTCACCCAGGCTGGAGTGGCGCGATCTTGGCTCACTGCAAGCTCTGCCTCCCAGATTCACGCCATTCTCCTGCCTCAGCCTCCCGAGTAGCTGGGACTACAGGCACCCGCCACCACGCCCAGCTAATTTTTTGTATTTTTAGTAGAGACGAGGTTTCACCATGTTAGCCAGGATGGTCTCAATCTCCTGACCTCATGATCCACCTGCCTCGGCCTCCCAAAGTGCTGGGATTACAGGCATGAGCCACCACGCCCGTCCTGCACTTTTTAAAAATGTTTATTTCTAAGTGGTATGTCATCCTCTTGCTGTAATTGTCCATAGAGTCCAATTCTCTAATATTGGATACTCTATAAACTTTTGTTTTGGGGGTATACTAATGACTTCTGCATACTATTTTTATTGCTAATTTACTGAAATATTTTACTTTGTGAATTAGTTTGATCATTAATTATCTAAAGCTTTCCAGGTATCATAGGAAAAATAATAAGAATTATTTTTTCTAGTCCTTATGCCTCTAATTGGTTTACTTATTTTTCTTCTTTAGAAAAACGCCTTTCACATCACATTGAATAGCAGTGGAGATATTTTACATTCTTTCTTTAACTTTTATTTTAAGTTCAGGGGTACATGTGCAGGTTTGTTACATAAGTACACATGTTTCATGGGGCTTTGTTGTATAGATTATTTCATCACCATCACCCAGGTAGTAAGCCTAGTACCAGTTAGTTATTTTTCCTGATCCTCTCCTTCCTCCCACCCTCCACCGTCTGATAGGCCCCAGTGTCTGTTGTTCCCCTCTTTGTGTCCATGTGTTCTCATCATTTAGCTCCCACTTATAAGTGAGAACATGTGGTATTCAGTTTTCTGTTCCTGCATTAGTTTGTTAAGGATAATGGCCTCCAGCTCCATCCATGTTCATACAAATGACATTATCTCATTCTTTTTTATAGCTGCATAGTATTCCATGGTGAATATGTACCACATTTTCATTATCCAGACTATCAGTGATGGGCATTTGGGTTGATTCCGTGTGTTTGCTATTGTGAATAGTGCTGCAACGAACATACATGTGCATGTTTCTTTATAACAGAACTATTTATATTCCTTTGGGTATATACCTAGTAATGTAATTCCTTGGACAAATGATATTTCTGTCTTTAGTTCTTTGAGAAATTGCCATGCCATCTTCCACAAAGGTTGAAGTAATTAACACTCCCACCAACAGTGTATAAGCGCTCCCGCCAACAGTGTATAAGCGTTTTTTTTTCTCCACAACCTCACCAACATGTGTTTTTTTTTTTTTATTTTTTTTTTAATAATACCCATTCTGACTGGTGTGAGATGGTCTCTCATTGTGGTTCTGATTTGCATTTCTCTAATGATCAGTGATGTTGAGCTTTTTTTTCATATGATTATTGGCTGCATGTATGGCTTCTTTTGAAAAGTGTCTGTTTGGATAAATGAAGTCCTTTACAGACAAACAAATGCTGAGGGATTTTGTCACCACCAGGCCTGCCTTACGAGAGCTCCTGAAGGAAGCACTAAATATGGAAATGAAAAACCGCTACCAGCCACTGCAAAAACAAACCAAAATGTAAATACCACTGACACTATGAAGAAGCTATATAAACTAATGTGCAAAATAACCAGCTAGCATCCTAATGACAAGATCAAATTCACACATAACAATATTAACCTTAACTGTAAATGGGCAAAATGCCCCAATTAAAAGACACAGACTGGCAAGTTGGACTAGCAAGAGTCAAGACCCATCTGTGTGTTGTATTCAGGAGACCCATCTCATCTGCAAAGACACACATAGGCTCAAAATAAAGGGATGGAAGAAGATTTATCAAGCAAACGGAAAGCAAGAAAAAGCAGGGGGTGCAAACCTAGTTTCTGATAAAACAGACTTTAAACCAACAAAGATCAAAAAAGACAAAGAAGGGAATTACATTATGGTAAAGGGATCAGTGCAACAAGAAGAGCTAACTATCCTAAATATATATGCAGCCAATACAGGAGCACCCAGATTCATAAAGCAAGTTCTTAGAGATGTACAAAGAGACTTAGACTCCCACACAATAATAGTGGGAGACTTTGACACCACACTGTTAATATTAGATTAATGAGACAGAAAATTAACGAGGATGTTCAGGACTTGAACTCAGCTCTGGACCAAGTGGACCTAATAGACATCTACAGAACTCTCTGCCCCAAATCAATGGGATATACATTCTTCTACATCACACTTATTCTAAAATTGACCACATAATTGGAAGTATAGCACTCCTCAGCAAATGCAAATGGACAGAAGTCATAACAAACAGTCTCTTAGACCACAGTGCAATCAAATTAGAAGTCAGGATTAAGAAACTCACTCAAAGCTGCACAACTACATGGAAACTGAACAACCTGCTCCTGAATGACTACTAGGTAAGTAACGAAATGAAGGCAGAAATCAATAAGTTCTTTGAAACCAATGAGAACAAAGACACAACATACCAGAATATCTGGGACTCAGCTACAGCAGTGTTTAGAGGGAAATTTATAGCACTAAATGCCAACATGAGAAAGTGGGAAAGATCTAAAATTGACACCCTAACATCACAATTAAAAGAACTAGAGGGCCAGGCATGGTGGCTCACACCTGTAATCTCAGCATTTTGGGAGGCCAAGGTGGGTGGATCACCTGAGATTGGGAGTTTGAGACCAGCCTGACCAACATGGAGAAACCCCATCTCTACTAAAAATACAAAATTAGCTGGGCGTGGTGGTGCACGCCTGTAATCCCAGCTACTTGGGAGGCTGAGGGAGGAGAATCACTTGAACCAAGGAGGCAGAGGTTGCAGTGAGCAGAGATGGCGCCATTGCACTCTAGCCTGGGCAATAAGAGTGAAACTCCATCTCAAGAAAAAAAACAACAAAAAAACAACAAAACAAAAAGAACACTAGAGAAGCAAGAGCAAAAAGATTTGAAAGCTAGTGGAAGCCAAGAAATAACTAAGATCAGTTCAGAACTGAAGGAGATAGAGACACAAAAAGGCCTTCAAAAAAATCAATGAATCCAGGAGCTGGTTTTCTGAAAAGATTCACAAAATAAATCGACTGCTAGCCAGACTAACAAAGAAGAAAAGAGAGAAGAAGCAAATAGAAACAATAAAAAATGATAAAGGGGATATCACCACTGATCCCACAGAAATACAAACAATCATCAGAGAATACTATAAACACTTCTACACAAATAAACTAGGAAATCTAGAAGAAATGGATAAATTCCTGGACACATACACCCTCCCAAGACTAAACCAGGAAGAACTTGAATCCCTGAATAGACCAATAACAAATTCTGAAATTGAGGCAGTAATTAATAGCCTACCAACAAAAACAGCCCAGGACCAGATGGATTCAGAGCTGAATTCTACCAGAGGTACAAAGAGGAGCTGGTACCATTCCTTCTGAAACTATTCCAGACAATAGAAAAACAGGGACTCCTCCCTAACTCATTTTATGAGAGCAGCATCATCCTGATACCAAAACCTGGCAGAGACACAACAACAAAAAAGAAAATTTCAGGCCAATATCCCTGATAAACATCGATGTGAAAATCCTCAATAAAATACTGGCAAACCGAATCCAGCAGCACATCAAAAAGCTTATCCACCACGATCAAGTTGGCTTCATCCCTGGGATGCAAAGCTGGTTCAACATATGCAAATCAATAAACATAATCCATCATATAAACAGAACCAATGACAAAAACCACATGATTATCTCAATAGATGCAGAAAAGGCTTTCAATAAAATTCAAAACCTCTTCATGCTAAAAACACTCAATAAACGAGGTGTTGATGGAACGTATCTCAAAATAATAAGAGCTACTTATGACAAACCCACAGCCAATATCATGCTGAATGGGCAAGAGCTGGAAGCATTCCCTTTGAGAACCAGCACAAGACAAGGATGTCCTCTCTCACCAGTCCTATTCAACATAGTATTGGAAGTTCTTGCCAGGGCAATCAAGCAAGAGAAAGAAATAAAGAGTTTTCAAATAGGAAGAGAGGAAGTCAAATTTTCTCTGTTTGCAGATGACATGATTGTATATTTAGAAACCCCCGTCATCTCAGCCCAAAAACTCCTTAAGCTGATAGGCAACTTCAGGAAAGTCTCAGGATAAAAAAAATGAATGTGCAAAAATACAAGCATTCCTATACACCAATAATAAACAAACCGAGAACCAAATCATGAGTGAACTCCCATTCACAATTGCTTCAAAGAGAGTAAAATACCTGGGAATACAACTTACAGGGGATGTGAAGGACCTCTTCAAGGAGAACTACAAACCACTGCTTGAAGAAGTAAGAGAGGACACAAACAAATGGGAAAACATTCTGTGCTCATGGATAGGAAGAATCAATATCGTGAAAATGGCCATACTGCCCAAAGTAATTTATAGATTCAATGCTATTCCCATCAAGCTACCATTGACTTTCTCCACAGAATTGGAAAAAAAAAAACTACTTTAAATTTCATATGGAACCAAAAAAGAGCTCATATAGCCAAGACAATCCTAAGCAAAAAGAACAAAGCTGGAGGCATCATGCTACCTGACTTCAAACTATACTACAAAGCCACAGTAAACAAAACAGCATGGTACTGGTACCAAAACAGAGATATAGACCAATGGAACGAACAGAGGCCTCAGAAATAATACCACACATCTACAACTATCCAATCTTTGACAAACCTGACAAAAACAAGCAATGGGGAAAGGATTCCCTGTTTAATAAATGGTGTTGGGAAAACTGGCTAGCCATATGCAGAAAACTGAAACTGGACCCCTTCCTTACACCTTATAGAAAAATTAATTCAAGATGGATTAAAGACTTTAACATAAGACCTAAAACCATAAAAACCCTAGAAGAAAACCTAGGCAATACCATTCCAGATATAGGCATGGGCAAAGACTTCATGACTAAAACATCAAACGCAATTGCAATGAAAATCAAAATTGACAAATGGGATCTAATTAAACAAAGGAGCTTCTGCACAGCAAAAGAAACTATCATCAGAGCGAACAGGCAGCCTACAGAACGGGAGAAAATTTTTGCAATCTATCCATCTGACAAAGGGCTAATATCCAGAATCTACATGGAACTTAAACAAATTTACAAGAAAAAAACAAACAACCCCATCAAAAAGTGGGCAAAGGATATGAACAGACACTTCTCAAAAGAAGATATTTATGTGGCCAACAAACCATTATCACTGATCATTAGAGAAACGCAAATCAAAACCACAATGAGATACCACCTCAGGCCAGTTAGAATGGCAATCATTAATAAGTCAGGAAACAACAGATGCTGGAGAGGATGTGGAGAAATAGAAACGCTTTTATACTCTTGATGGGAGTGTAAATTAGTTTAACCATTGTGGAAGACAGTGTGGATAGCATTAGGAGAAATACCTAATGTAGATGACGGGTTGATGGGTGCAGCAAACCACCATGGCACATGTATACCTATGTAACAAACCTGCACGTTCTGCACATGTATTCCAGAACTTAAAGTATAACAAAAATAAATAAATAAATAAATAAATAAATAAAAAGAAAAGTGTCTGTTTATGTCCTTTGCCCACTTTTTAACGGGGTTGTTCATTTTTTTCTTGTAAATGTATTAAAGTTCCTTATAGATACTGGATATTAGGCTGTTGTTAGATGTGTAGTTTGTAAAATCTTTCTCCCATTCTGTAGTTTGTCTGTTGTTCACTCTGTTGATAGTTTCTTTTGCTGTGCAGAAGCTCTTTAGTTTTTAGATTACATTTGTCAATTTCTGCTTTTGTTGCAGTTGTTTTTGGCATCTTCATCATGAAATCTTTGCTCATGCCCATGCCCTGAATGGTATTGCCTGGGTTGTCTTCCAGGGTTTTTATAGTTTTGGGTTTTACATTTAAGTCTATAATCCATTTTGAGTTAATTTTTGTATATAGTGTAAGGAAGGTGTTCAGTTTCAATCTTTAGCATATGGTTATACAGTTCTCCCAGCGCCATTATTGAATAGGGAATCCTTTCCCTATTATGTGTTTTTGTCAGGATTGTCAGATAGATAGTAGATCTATCAGATAGTTGTAGATGTGTGGTCTTATTTCCATTGGTCTATGTGCCTGCTCCTGTACCAGTATCATGCTGTTTTGGTTACTGTAACATTGTAGTATAGTTCAAAGTCAGGTAACATGATGCCTCCAGCTTTCTTCTTTGTGTTTAGGATTGCCTTGGCTATTTGGGCTCTTTTGTGGTTCCATAAAGATTTTTAAATAGTTTTTTTCTACTTCTTGAGGAATGTCAATGGTAGTGAATAGGAATAGCATTGAATATACATTGCTTTGGAAAGTATGGCCATTTTAATGATATTGATTCTTCCTATCCATGAGCATAGAATGTTTTTCCCATTTGTGTCCCCCAATTTCTTTGAGCAGTGATTTGTGGTTCTCCTTGTAAAAGATCTTTCACCACCCTAGTTAGCTGTATTCCTAGGTATTTTATTCTTTTTGTGGCAACTGTGAATGGGAGTTCATTCTTGATTTGCTTCTCAGCTTGACTGTTGTTGATGTATGGGAAAGCTAGTGATGTTTGCTCATTGATTTTGTGTCCTGAGACTTTGCTGAAGTTGTTCATCAGCTTTAGAAGCTTTTGGGCTGTGACTATGGGGTTTTCTAGGTAAAGGCTATGTTGTCTGCAAACAGGGTTAGTTTGACTTCCTCTTTTCCTTTTTAGATGCCCTTTATTTATTTCTTTTGGCTGATTGCCCAGGCCAGGACTTCCAATACTACATTGAGTAGAAGTGGTGAGAGAGGGCATCCTTGTCTTGTACCGGTTTTCAAGGGGGACTGCTTCCAGCTTTTGCCCATTCAGTGTAAGGCTGGCTGTGGGTTTGTCACATATGGCTCTTACTTTGATGTATGTTCCTTCAATATCTAGTTTGACAGTTTTTAACATGAACAGATATCGAATTTTATCAAAAGCCTTTTCTACATCTATTGAGAAAATTGTGTGATTTTTGTCTTTAGTCCTGTTTATGTGATGAATCACATTTATAGATTTGTGTATGTTGAACCAACCTTGCATCCCAGAGATAAAGCCTACTTGATTGTCTTGGATAAGCTTTTTATTGTGCTGTTGGATTTGGTTTGCAGGGTTTTGTGGAGGATTTTTGCATCAATGTTCATCAAGGATATTGACCTAAAGTTTCCTTTTTTTGTTGTATCTCTACTAGGTTTTGGCATCAGGATGATGCTGGCCTCATTGAATGAGTTAAGGAGTCCCTTCTCAATTTTTTGGAATAGTTTCAGTAGGAATGGTACAAGCTCTTCTTTGTACCTCTGGCAGAATTCAGCTGTGAATCTTCTGGTTCTAGGCTTTTTTTGTTGGTAGGCTATTTATTACTGTCTTAATTTCAGAGCTCATTATTGGTCTGGATTATTGGATTCAATTTCTTCCTGCTTCAGTCTTGGAAGGGTGTATGTGTGTATGCGTCCAGGAATTAATCCATTTCTTCTAGATTTTCTAAGTTTATGTGCATAAAGGTGTTCATAATATTCTCTGGTGGTTGGTTGTATTTCTGTGGGGTCAGTGGTAATATCCCTCTAGTCATTTCTGATTGTGTTTACTTGAATCTTCTCTCTTTTCTTCTTTATTAGTCTATCTAGTGGTCTAATTTTTTTTGCAAAAAAACAGATCCTGGGTTTGGTGATCTTTTAAATGATTTTTCTTATCTCAATCTCTTTCAGTTCAGCCCTGATATTTGGTTATTTCTTGTCTTCTGATATCCAGAGTATATCTCACTGTGTTTATCATATAGAATATGGAGGACTGTGAATAGTAATTGATGATTTGATGTAATCACTAAATTGCCATGGGCACATAAATAAGTCAAATTATGTTCATTGTGAATGCCAATTATCCAAAACACAATATTCAAGATATTGTTCTGGAGAGAATGCTTTGCAGGATATTTGCCCACAAAACTAATAACACATATCCCCAGACTGTAGTGAATAGATCAATTGGAGACACGGTACCATTGAAAAGACACTTTTTTCACTGTATAAGTAGACTATTCCTACTAGAGTAAATTTTAAGAGCTGAAAGTGCATTCCCATAAGTATCTGGAAGTTTTCTCATACTACTAAGCACCCAAGTTATTTCCCATTAATTTCCAGCTTTCTGGAATGAATCTGTAAACAACAGTTACTCTAAAAATAGATTTTTAAAGGACAGGAATAGTTTTGTCTTAATGTTCTTGCCCCCTGAAAAGCAAAGTGTTTATAGATAGATTGGTTTATTTAACATATTTTTAAAAGCAAAGGAGCAATTACCCATGTCTTAAAAGGCAAATTATACATCAAGCTCATGACTGTTGTGATCTAAAACCTTATCAACATCGAACTTTCTTCTCATCCTAAGAATCCATGGTGCTTCCAAAACAGGAAATCTCATTAACAAAATGAAAAATATTGAATCATTTTCTGCAGCAAATATAATGCTGTTAGAATATGGAAATTATTAAATGTGACTGAAAGCATCTGGAGTCAAATTTGAGTATAGAGAATCTATCCCCTCTCTGTCTTTATCCTCTGTGGTTTATTTTATTGTAATTGATTATCGTATTTATTTAATAACATCTAATATGTGCCAAATATGGAGCGATACAACAGGAAACTTAAAGTAGATAAGACATGCTACCTGCCAAAAATGAGCTAATAATCTACCAGGGGTTTAAAAACATGGAGACATGAAATCCCGATAGAATGATTTCTCTACTTCACTCTGTGTATGTAAACACTGCATAACAGCACCAAGAAAAGGCTAAATGATTCTGACAAGGGCACTGGGAGAGAGAAAGTTAGGGAAGAAGAAAGACAAGATTATGACAGCAGAAAGCAAGTCAATTTTCTCCTTCAGATGGTTGCAATTATTTGCAAAATTAGATTTAGTCACTATCTGTGAAACTCAGCCATCGGAGATGTTCAAATACTTCTTATATAGAAGCAATGGAATAAAAATACTGTGTCTATAAATAGGACTGTCTTATTTTCTGTAAAGTTTAATTTTGGACGTGTTTAGGGTAGATTTCATTAGCATGCCTTTCTGCAATTTTATGTTGCTTCACCATATGATTACAACAGAGGTAAAAATAATATCTGGGGTTTGGGTAAGAAAAAGATTGGAGAAGACAAGAAATGATGACAATTATGCTGCATATTTCAATAACTCTGTGCCTATTATTTCTACTGACTTGGAAAATTGAGATTTTTAAAATCCTCATTTTGCCCTTGGATTAAAATTGAGCAAAGTGTGAAAAAATACTCACAGTTTGCTTATTTTACTTATTTTGAAAGAGTGAAAAGAGATCAATATAATTGAAAACAAAAATGATACCCAATATCTCTTACTGACTATGTACTCTGTGCCCTGGATTTTAAAAAGGATGACGTTTTGACCAGATGATTTTAATAACTAAGGCGTGCACATTTTAAAGCTAAATGAGGGAGGTTAAATTCACCAAGTCCTGTGGCAATTAAATCATTCTGCCTGGTCAAAACTAATTTGGTAGTATTACAAGATCCATGTGTCTTGACACCTTTGGAAATCAGAAAGTAAAAACAAAGTTTTAAAAAGATTCTGTTGGAGACTACAAAATCTATTACCATTATTAGTCATAAGAGGGGAAAAAATAAGAGAAAACCTCAGATGTCCCACTTTCATTGCTGGATTCCCTGAACGGACGAAAACAATTTGTTTTGCATGGAATCTGGCTCTCTAAGATGGTTTCTTTTATTTTTGGCACAAAAATGCCTCATATAAGTTAATAGATTTGATGAATAATTACATTATCTAAAATATGTATATTTTGGGAAACTCCCAACTTTAACCATCAGCTAGAATATTAGATTTTGTTGAGCATAAACTTTTTCTAATGCCAAGGTTATTTCCAAAATACTGCCCATACCGATGAGATAAGGCACAATCACTAGTTTCATTGTACTTGTTGGAGAAAGCAAATGTATATAATGTAGAAATGAAGATTATAGGGACTGCATAGTAACTAAAGAATTTGTTAAGGGCTTTAATGATCCAGGGTTTATTTCTACCACAGGTGTTATTTTAACTCCTTATTTGGACAAAATGTAGCAAAGAGCAGGGATAGTGTTTGACCTTAACAGATAAGTACTTAGAAAGTAGAAAAAAAGAGGAAAATCCAGGCAAAATGGAAAGATTAAAGCAAAGGTTCAGAGAATATTGCGTACAAGAGCTGTGCAAGAAATGAAACAAGAAATGAAAACAAGACCTCTTTCAAAGAGGTCAGAGAGTTGGCAAGACGGATATATATTTGAAAACATACACGAGCACCACTTTAGGAAGAATCTTGGATCTCAGATTAAGGACTAAATGAAACAAGAAACTTTGAATTTATTCTTTGAATGAGTGAAGGACAGTACAGACATTACAATACATATTTAATGAGAAGAGACACAATATATACATAGCATATATCCTGCCTTCTCTACTGAACGCAACATCTATTGTTTTTTTTCTTTCTGAGACATTTAAAACTTTTGCAAATATTTCAGACATGTATCAAATATTGAACATTTCAAGCATTACAAGTTTCACTCAACATAGCCAGTTTCACCAAAACGAGACTTATGTATCTCCCAGGATGAATGCATTGGAAATTCTAAAGTCACTCAAACAACTTTTTGAAGGAATGTGTTTAGAATTTGGTTTTTATCCTTATTCTGCATTATGATACAGCAGGCATCAGTAAACTGCAGCCCATGGTTAAAATCGGCCCACTGCCTGTTTTTGTAAATAAAGTTTTATTTTAACTCAGCTATGTCCACAGAATGCAGCTGTTCTATTCATTACGAATTGCCCATGACACTACAGAGGCAGAGTTGAGTCGTGCAATTGAGACTGTATGGCTTGTAAAGACAAAAAGATTTACTCTCTGTCCCTCCACAGGAAAAAAAAAAAGTTTACAGACCTCTGTGATAGAAGCTACAAGGTGTACATTCAAAAATGTAATACATTGATCAGCAATGCAACCACTTTAGCGTGTCGACACTCATCTCATCTTTACATTTTAAAACAACTTTTTGTTCAATCAAGTTGCACACCGACACTCATTATTTCAAAAGAATGCTCATTATTCACAAAAATTAAAGGAGTGAATAAATTCACAAGCAACATAAGAATATTTTTGTGTTATCAACACTTCTTATACAAATATCATCATATAGTGCACCTTATTCGAAGCTCTAGTCACTGAAAAATGTTAATATCCATTTTAGCAGTGAGCTGGATACATGAATGAGCTATTCTAACAACCCAAAAATCACTCTCAGGAATCTGAGTGTGGTTACTTTAAAATCACTTGAAAAGGAAAATTAAAGCAATTAAAAAACATTTGAGTGATATGCTTTCTCTTAAAAAGCACTTTCCCCTCATGAAAGAGGGTGAGTTGTCACTAAAAGTCTCCCGTAAGGTTTGACAGATAAAACATCAAGCATTACTGGCAAGTGAGCCCAGATAATTCTGGTTAGAGATTAAAGGGCATCCCGTATCACCTCTCATGTCATCTGTTTTCTTTTTTTTTCTTTTATCTATACATCTATTAAGAATGATTTTTTTCTTTTCTACGTGCAGGTGAGTTTAGATTCTCTGGAGCCTTGTCTAATTTATTTTGCTGGTTACTCTCAGAAACAATTTCAGAAATGAGTGTGCTACCTCCCCTTGCTGATTGAAACCACTAACCTTCCAAAAAATGACAATTTATATACAGGACATTACACCTCATCACCTTTTTCTGTGAATCTAATTGGTCCTTATTCATGTGTTAACAATTCCATTGACTTAGTCATGGCTTCATTTTCTTTCTTTGCTTGACAGCTTCTCAATTTCATTGTTTCTGAAGTTTCCTGTGGTAGACGTAAGATCCTTCATCTTGGTCAAGGAAAAGGCATAGAATTTAGGGTCCTATAGAAAAGTCCATATGAGTTTAGATTGAGGATAACTCAGATTGCTTAAGAGCTAGTTCTGCAGGATATTTGTGTGAGCATAATAGTTTTCTCCCTCACCACCTCCTCCTCTGATTGTGTGTCCTGTGTCTTCATTTAATCAATGCTCATTTCAGCAAACACAAGGCAGAGTTGCTCATTTACTTTTGAATGGCATCTCATTTTGACAGGGGCTGCCTGGATGCCACATCTTCCATGACAAATATTTCAGTGAAATAGCCAACCGGGTTGAATTCTTTATTTTTGGACTATTTATGTGTTCCCCAATATATGGTCTTCCTCTCACTCTATTTTTATCACATGTACATCCAATTCACATAAGTTATTTCAGACGTCCCAGCCTTTGTAAACTTAGCAAATTCTATTTTAGTCCTTGGAGCATTTTGGGAGGCCGAGGTGGATGGATCACCTGAGATTGGGAGTTTGAGACCAGCCTGACCAACATGGAGAAACCCCATCTCTACTAAAAATACAAAATTAGCTGGGCGTGGTGGTGCATGCCTGTAATCCCAGCTACTTGGGAGGCTGAGGCCTTTCTGAGCAGTGTTTCTTCCTTCTGAGTGTAAGGCAGGGCCCTCTCTGGAATGGGAGTGCTAGGACCCAGAGGCAAACAAGGTAGGTCAGGGAATTTTTTACAGCCAGTTTTTACACAGAAAATCAGCGGGAATGTTATAGTCATAATTTTAGATTTTATGGCTGACTTTGGTAAAAGGAGGTTTTGGTTTCTAAAATCTGGGGAAGGGGAGGGAAAGATGGATTCTTGTTTCTATGGTGCTTCAGGGGAGAATGGGACTGAGAGACAGGAGGGAAGGTGACATGGTGTGGCTGTGCCCCTACACAAATCTCATCTTGAATGGTAGCTCCCATAATTTCCGTGTGTCATGGGAAGCACCTGGTGGGAGGTAATTGAATCACAGGGGCGGGTCTTTCCCATGTTGTTCTTGTGATAGTGAATAAGTCTCAGGAGAGCTAATGGTTTTATAAAAGGCAGTTCCCCTACACACACTCTCTTGCCTGCCACCATGTAAGACGTGCCTTTGCTCCTGTGTTGCCTTCTGCCATGATCGTGAGGCCTCCCCAGCCCTGTGGAACTGTGAGTTCATTAAACCTCTTTCTTTTATAAATTACCCAGTCTTGGGTATGTCTTTATTAACAGTGTGAGAACAGACTCATACAGAAGGAGAAGGTCAGAAAGAAACTTTTGCTTCTGAGACTTCTTCCGAGGCCTTCGTTTTGGGATACTTTTTTTCTGAGTCCCAACATGCGCTTCTCGAAATTTGTTTCTTATTATTCTTCTAAAGTACACAAAAAATGGCATTGAATTGAACAAAACTTTCATTCTTGGTATGTACTGCAACCAATCTCAAGTTTTAAATCACCTTGCTGCTGTGGAGAGCGCTATTCTTTTTCTTAATATGGTTTCAACCTGCCCCTCAAGGGCCAAAATAATAATCCTTAGCTTGATTTACATTGTAGGCTACATTAAGTTTCAAATGGCTTTATTTCAAGCATTTGTGAGGAGTGCTAGAACTTTTGTGGTCCCCAAATATTGCCCATACAGGAAGGAGATCAATATAACCCAATTCTTTGCATCACTGGATTTGAACAAAGCATTACTAAAAACATAGTATTTGTGCTAGTAGAACTCCATAAACATTGAGTAAACGCAAGACATAAAATCATCAAATCCAATGGTGGGAAAGCCAAATCCATTCCACGATTTCAAGGGAGAGTGAAGACTAGGCTTATATTTCCAAATGAGTCCTCAGATATTATATATTATAGCAGAAATTATGTTTCAGATAGGATATCTATTATAGCATAGTTTTCTTACTGAAACCAGTGTGACTCCCTAACTTAAATTATACCTTATACATTTGTTGACCATAGGGAATGGTACTAACTATCCCTAGAAGAACACTTTAGCTTTCTTTAACATTTTAAAGCAACTCTATCATTTTTGTTCTTGGAAAGCAAGGCTGGAGTTTTAAAGGGTTCATGTTATTCCAAACACTAAGAAAAATATTTGTCATGACTCCATGGCAAGTTTAATCCTGCAACTTATATCTGGAGACACCTGTTAGTTTTACATTTTATTTGCTCACTTTTTCTCCTTTTTTTTTTTTTTTGAGCTGTATCCTTGGCATGATTAAGGATTTTGGGAACATTCATTTATATTCAGTTTTTCTAATACAATAGTGATTAATGAAGAAATGTGTATCAGTTTTTTTTTCTACATTTATCTGGGAATTGCTTTCCTTATTCACCAGAGCAGTATTTAATTTCTCCTATTTCATTCTAGGGAATTTTCTTCTCGAGAAAGGGTGACAAGGAAAATAACAGTAGATTATAGATTTTTTAAATGTAAAAAAATCACTAGTCCTCATTAATAATAAAAAGAAAAAAATAATCTTTTCATAATTAATCTATCATCCCACAGGAATGTAAGAGATGTAATAAATGAACCAATTTTAACTTGCAGTCTTCCATTTAACACTGTAGATGCGCCAGTCTACATGAAATTTTCCAAGTTCAACATAAAGAAATAGAACATACTGAATTTGTGAGGTTCTTGCTGTTATTTTTCTGTACTGTTGCCTGAAGATGCATGTGTTAATGAGCCGCCTTCATAAGTTAAAATATGTTCATTGTAAAAGGTAATGGGCAAACACCCATAACATAGTTTTTGCTGCAACAAAGACTAAAAACTATATTGAAGAGTAGACGTTATTGTTAATATGAACATGCATATGAAAAATCAATTGCAATGCCTTCTTAACAAGTCCCACAGAAATCCTTCCATGTTTCTTTAGTAGCATTCACAGAGAATTTCAGCCCTGGTGGCCTGGTACTAACAATTCGCTGACCTGCACTCTGCACAGACGTCTGGTGGCAGCACAGCAGCACTGCAGAAATGAGAGGTTAAGGAATATACATAAAGTTAAACCAAATTGGAGGTGCTTCACAAAATATATGAGTCCTTGCATCACAGATGAATGAAATGTGCCTGTGTGTCTTGTTTCAAGAAGCATGAAGTAAAATGGCATAAAACTTGGATACACATTTCTGCGAAGGCTATAATACCTAGATGTCCAATCAGCACATGAAAAGATGCTCAACATCACTGATCCTGAGGGAACTGCAAATCAAATCCACAGTGAGACGCCACTTTACACCCTATTATCAAAACACACGCACAGAAAATAACCAGTGTTTGTGAGGACCTGGAGAAACTGGAACCAGGTTTGCTGGGAGCATTGCTGGGAAAAATTAAAATTGATACAGACAGAAGCAGAGAAATACTGGGTAGAAGGGAGTGGTTCCCCAGAAAAGGCCCCACCCTCAAGCCTGGAAATGTGTGGCCCTAAATGGGAACAGGCATTCCTGTTTTTGTGCCCAAATGTTGCCTTTCCCAAAACCACTCGGGCGTGTCATGCCCTTATCCTGTGCCCATATAAACCCCAAGGTCCACAATCAGAGGAACAAAAGAGAAGCAGAATAGCACAGCAGCACAGCAAAGAAGGAGAGAAGAAAAGGAGCATTTGAACATTGAGAGGAATTGAGCTGGGGACTGTCAGAGAGGTGATTGGCCATGAGATGACAGAACTCCAGGAGAAGATCATCTTCACACTCTATCCCCTTTCCAGCTCCCCATCCATCCCACTGAAAACCACCTCCAACACTCAATAAAATCCCTTCATTCACCACCCTTTAAGTCTATGTGACCAGATTCTCCCTGGATGCCAGACAAGGACTCGGGCACCAAGAAGGCAGGATGTAAAAGGCTATCACCCTGACTCTATTGACCTGGTTTAACACTTAACCATCCACGGAGGACAACTGCGAAAAGACCATTAATTATAACACACCCCTAGATGCTACTGTGGGGCTGGAGCCCATAAGCACTAGCCCCAGCTCCTGCATCTGCCTGTCTGCGTGCTGCCCCCCACCACCCCTGTAAGGAGTTTGAGAGTGCAGAGGCCAAGCAAACAAGCCACACCCCTGACACAAGACCCACAAGGTGGTCAAGGAACTCTCCCATTCCAAAATGCTGCTGCCACTATGGAAAACAGTTTAATGGTGGTGGGGCTCATATTTGGGGACCTTAAAATACGGCACCTTGACATACAGCATATTTTAAGCTGAAGAAATTTGAGAAAACCACAGAAGCAAGAAAGTGCCTCTGACATTTCCCTACTCTACTTCTCTGAGGTGGTCCTAAAACCTAGGAAGGATTTTCTGACCCTCCCTGAAGCTGGTCATAGGCCCTCGAGACAGGTGCCCTCCCAACACACAGAAAAAAAAAAAATTCTTATCTTTGAAGACACGGGACACAGAGAGGAATCTGAACTCACAGGCCACACTAAGTTTCCCACAGGTTCTTATCTTTAGATGAGACCCTTTTATCCTCTTATATCTCCCCACAACTCTATTTTCTATCAAATCTACTATAAAAAAACACTCAGGTTTAACTGTTTCTAGGAGTTTTCATTTCTTTAGGAAGGCTCCTGTGTCACACAAAACATGTATTTAGTAAATATGTAGACTTTTCTTTTGTTAATCTTTATTTGTTAAAGGGACTGTAACCACCCAACGGGTTCACCTTGCCCACTGCCTAGACAGAGCCAATTTATCAAGACAGGGGAACTGCAATGGAGAAAGAGTTATTCATGCAGAGTTGGCAGTGCAGGAAACCAGAGATTTATTATTACTCAAATCAGTCTCCCTGAGAATTCAGGGATCAGAGTTTTTAAGGATAATTTGGGGGGTAGGAGGGCACTGAGTCTGGAGTGCTGATTGTCTGGGTTGGAGATGAAATCATAGGGAATCAAAGCTGTCTTCTTGCTCTGAGTCAGTTCCTGGATGGGAGCTACAAGATCAGATGAGTCAGTTTACCAGTCTGAGTGGTGCCAGCTGACCCGTCCAGTGCAGGGTCTGTAAAATATCTCAAGCACTGATCTTAGATTTGACAATAATGATGTTATCCCCAGGAACAACTTGGGGAAGTTTACAATCGTATAGCCTTCAGCTACGTAACTCCTAAATTATAATTTCTATTCTTGTGGCTACTTTGTTACTCCTGCAAAGGCAGTCTAGTCCCCAGGCAGGAAGGGGGTTCGTTTGAGGAAAAGGCTGTTATTGTCTTTATTTCAAACTTGGAGTATAAACTAAATGTTTCCCACAATGAGTTCAGCCTATATCCAGGAATGAACAAAGACAGCTTGGAGTTTAGAGGCAAGATGGAGTTGGTTAGGTCAGATCTCTTGCACTGTCATAATTGTCTCAGTTATCATTTTTGCAAAGGCAGTTTTAGGTCGTCAGCCATAAAACTGCGATGAGTAGAAAAAAAGATACTTTTTTCTTCCTGAAAGAGGATCCTCAAAAACTTAGCAATAGAATAACCATGAAACCCTGCAATTCCTCTTACAGGTATTAAAGGGGAGTAAAAGTAAGATCTGCTTTTTACCTATCACAACTTTTATGGTTGAGACTCCTATGACAAATGACAGATTAACAAGAGAAAAGCATATACAAGTATTTAATATAAGTTTATGAAGCATAGGAGCCTTCAGAAGTAAGATCCAAAGACCCAGGAATACCTGTATTTATATAGAGAGTAGCCAGGAAGTATAACTGGAGAACAAGAAAGTATGATCTAATTGTACGGAAGATTAGGGTTAGGGTTAAGGTGACCTTAGCAAGAGCTTCATATTCAAATTCCTCTTGGCCTCTAGATAGAGGACAGGACCCATGTGGAATGAGGGTTTTGTGCCCTATTTTCAGGGAGAGAAGGAGGAAGAAATTCAGAGTAACCTTCCTGTTTTCTGTGGTTTTCTCAATGTCCTTCAGCTTAAAACACTCAGTATGCTAAGGTGCCATATTTGGGGGTCTCAGGTTCTGAACCCTGACAGTATATACCCGACAAAATTGAAAGCAGAGTCTCAAAATATATATCTACACCAATTCTCATAGCAGCATCACTCACAGTACTCAAGAGATGGAAGCAACCCATGTACAATGGCAGAAAAATAGATTTAAAAAATGCAGTATGTACATGTATTAGTCTGTTCTCACACTGCTAATAAAGACATGCCAAGGCTGGGTAATTTATAAAGGAAAGATGTTTAATGGACTCACAGTTTCACATGGCTGGGGAGGCCTCACAATCCTGGCAGAAAGCAAGGAGGAGCACAGTCATGCCTTACATGGTGGCAGGCAAGAGAGAGTTTGTGTAGAGAAACTCCCATTTATAAAATCATCAGATCTCATGAGACTTATTCACTACCACGAGAACAGTATGGGGGAAACAGCCCCCACGATTCAATTATCTCCACCTGGCCCTGCCCTTGACACATGGGGAGCATTATAATTCAAGGTGAGATGTGGGTGGGGACACAGCCAAACGGTATCAGTACATAAAATAGAATCTTATTCAGCTTTTAAAATGAGAGAAATTGTGACACATAATACTACATGGATGAACCCTGAAAACACACTAAGTGAAATGAGCCTGTCACAAAAGGACTAATGTTATATAATTCCACTTCTATGAGGTATCTGGAGTAGCTGACTTTATATAGAGAGAAAGTAGAATGGTGGTTGCCATGGGCTGGGGAAGAGGTGAATGGAGAATTGTGGTTTCTCGGTACAGAGTTTGGCATGACTTAAAAGTTCTGGAGATGGAGGGTGACGATGGCTGTATAACGACAGGAATATACTTATTGTCACTGAATTGTATATGTAAAAGTTGTTAAGGTCATCAATTTTATGTTATATATATTTAATCACAATAAAAAGAGAAAGGAAATTACACACTATAGTAAGTGGTCTGTGATTAACTTCAGTCTCTTATTAAGTGAAAACCAAAATGAAGTATCATAATACCAAACCGAAACTCTCTCTTTCCATACATATATATAAATATACATATATGTCTCTCTCTCTATATATATATATAAAATATGCCTCTATATGTGTGTGTATACCTATATATAGATATATATGGCAAATACAGAAATATCTTTCTCTCTGTATGTATATATATGTATACACACACACATATATATGTCTATATACCTATATAGGTACACACACACACATAGAGAGAGAGACATATATTTCTATATTTGCCCTTATCCAGTCCCTTATTGATATTTTCAACTTCATAATTAAATCACAGAATCTTCATTTTTTATCTTTCCTATTTTTCATGTTGGAATGTTTCAAAGCCATTTGAAAAAAAAAATGAAGTTGAGTAATCAAGTGGCTTGAAATGAAAAGAGGAGAACCTGAATATTCAGGCATAGAATGTAATGTTCTAATACCTGAAGAAAACATTTTTTCTATAATTGTGTTGAACAAAATTTCCAGAGAATGAAAACTAAAATTTTAGAAGAGGAGGAAGTAAACATGTGATAGTGCCCTTGTCTTTCATATGGAGAAAATGACAGATTCTATTTTATAGGTAGGGTAGTAAAAGAACACAGAATAAATGCATAAGCATGTGTCATAAGGACATAATATATAATACAAACATGTAAATTAATGATAGATCATATACACTTATGTCATGAGAGACTGTCTTTGTGAGGGTGCAAGAGAGATTCAATCCAAATAACAAAACAAATTATCAAATAGAATACTAAAAGAGTCCAAACTTCCAGATGCACTTCAGTGGGTAAAGGGATCAATAAACCAGTACATCCACGCCATTGAATACCACTCATTATTTAATGGAATGAGCTTTTGTGTGTGTCTGAGATGGGGTCTCACAATATCGCCCAGGCTAATCTGGAACTCCTGGGCCCAAGTGATCTTCTCACCTTGGCCTCCCAAAATCCTGGGGTTACAGACGTAAGCCACCATGCCTACCCAAGAATGAACTATCGATCTATACAAAACCCGGATGAATCATGCAGAATTTGCTAGGTGAAAAAAGCCAGTAACACAAGGTAACAGACTGTAAGAGTCCATGTATATACAGTTCTTAAAATGACAAAGTATAGACATGGTGGTGAGGCTGGAGCCCTCCTGAATGGGATTCGTGCCCTCATAAGGGTCCTGGGAGGGCTTGCTTTCTTGCTTCTGCTGTGCTAGGACTGAAAAGGCAACTGTCTATGACCTGGAAGAGGGGTGTCACCGGAACCTCATCTACCATGCTGGTGCCCTGACCTTGAACTTCCAGCTGTCAAAACTGTGAGAAATAAATTTCTGTTGTGTGTAAACTACCAAAAAACAGAATTTTTTTCTTTTTTTTGCAACTCCTCCAGGTTTTGTGTAGATCAATACTTCATTCCTGGCTAGGTGTGGTGGCTCACGTTTGTAATCCCCTACAAAGGGCTACATGGTGGATCCTTGCAGTCACTTGGAAAGTTCCATATCTTGATGGTATCAATGCCAATGTTCTAATCATGATTGTCTTAGTCAATTCAGGCTGCTAGAGCCAATGATCTTTGACATGGTTTGGCTGTGTCCCCACCCAAATCTCACCTTAAATTATAATAATCCCCATGTGTCAAGGGCAGGGCCAGGTGGAGATAATGGATTCACCGGGGCAGTTTCTCTCATACTATTCTCATGGTAATGAATAAGTCTCATGAGATCTGATGGTTTTATAATGGGAGTTCACCTGCCCAAGCTCTCTTGCCTGCCACCATGTCAGACACAACTTTACTCCTCATTTGCCTTCTGCCGTGATTGTGAGGCCTCCCCAGCCATGTGGAACTGTAAAACCATTAAACCTCTTTCCTTTGTAAATTACCCAGTCTCAGGTATGCCTTTGTTAGCAGTGTGAAAATAGACTAATACAATCATCAACCAGGTAGCTTACACACAACCGAAATTTATTTCTCACAGTTTTGGAAGCTGGAAGTCCAAGGTCAGGGCACCAGCACGGTCAATGAGGTTGTGGTGAGAGCATGCTTCCGGGTCTTAGACATCTGCCTTCTCAGTCCTTGCACAGCAGAAGGGAGAAAACAAGCCTCCCTAGGACACTTATGATGGCACGAATCCCATTCAGGAAGGCTCCAGCCTCACTAATATAGATGACTCTCAAATACCCCATGACCTAATACCATCACATTAGAAGGTAGGTCTTCAACATCTGAATTTTGGGAAGACACAAGCATGTAATCTGTACCAATGAGATTGCAGTTTATTTTTGTAAGATGTTACCATTGCAGTCAAGTGAATAAAAGGTACATTCAATGTCCCTTTGTGTTTCTTACAACTGCATGTGAATTCACCATTATTTCAAAATAATAAGATTAATTTTAACTAATTAGAAATAAGAAAAATAAATAGACAGACACTGTCACATTGTGAAAAAGGTAAGTGAGTTGTTTTGGAGAGTATCAGCCCATACAACAAAATGTGTCAAACAAAAGAGCAAAGTCCATTAAAGGGAACAAAAGCAAAATAAAATATGGCAGAATCAAGACCCAAATGGCTCTTAACAAGAAAATGTAAATGCAATCATCTAACTACAAAGCAAGACTATCAGATGTGTTAAAATATATATATAGATAAAAACAAGCACAAATTTTTTTAAATTAATCAAATTCAAAAATAAAAATATGTATGTATATATATTATATGTACCTCCTCATATATATAAACTATACCTACATTATAAAACTAAAAATTTACCTTATTTTCCAATGCCAATGGAATACTTCTAGTAAAAGCTGTGAGGTAGAATTGGTATAGGTCATATTTTCAGACCATAATGTGATGGAACTCAAAATGAACTAAAAGGGAATTTTAAAAAAATCACATAGGAACTATCGAGAAAAAACCTACTAGAATAAAAAATAAACAGAACCCACTATCTGAAGAAGGAGAACAATATAATATTATAATACCATAAGACAAATTTCATGGGATATAACTGAAAATGTACTCAGAGGAAAATCATAGGTTCAAAAATGTTGCTTGATCAAAAAAGAAAGAAATAATAAATTTTCTGAGGATTTTAGAAACAAAAATTTAAAAATGTCTTCAAAGGAAATTAATAAAATAATGTTAGAAATATATGTTATTTAGGAAAACAGGCTTTTATATTAATTCAATTTGCTTTCTGAAAATAAACCAATAAACATTAAATCACACATATGAATAAACTATTATAAGAAAGCAAATACACCCATAACTAGACTCACTCCTCTAGAAGCTAGATCTTCTCATCAAAAATTACAAAGAAAAAAATTGTGCAGACACAATTTAGGAGTCAGGAAACAAATAAATATTTATTGAGAGAAAATGTGACAAGTGTATACTCTGAGCCCCTCAAAAATATATATAATATATGTTTATTCCTGTCAGGATTGATAGTAAAGGTTCTTATGATTCAGCAAGTACCATCAGTTAGAAGTTGCATTAATTCTAGGCCGGGTGTGGTGGCTCACACCTGTAATTCCAGCACTTTGGGAGGCCAAGGCCAGTAGATTGCTTGAGCCTAGGCATTTGAGGCCAGCCTGGGCAATATAGGGAGACTCCGTCTCTACCATAAAACAAAAACAAAAGTTAGCCAGGCATGGTGGCATGTACCTGTAGTCCCAAGCTACTAGGGAGGCTGAGGTGGGAGGATCTCTTGAGCCCAGGAGGCGGAGGTTGCAGTGAGCTGAGATGGCACCACTGCACTCCAGCCTGGCTAACAGAGCCAGACCCTGTCTCGAAAAAATAAATAAATAAAATTAGAAGTTGCATTAATTCTATAAAATTCCAAGCAACATAAAAGTCAATTACTAGGTGTTGTATTTAGATGTGAGTATGGCACATCAGTGCAGTAAAATAAAGTGATCAGAGAACAATATAAAAGGTAATTCTGAACCTATATAGAGATATATCAAGAATGATTAAGAAGAAAAACAGTAAGTTTCAGGATTGCCATACAATAGTCCATTTATTAGGTTGATGCAAAAGTATTGTGGAAACCGCAGTTACTTTTGCATCAACCTAACGTGATATATTTGTGCTTTTACTACTAAAAATGTGTTCGTTTTCAGTATATTTATAAAACTAATACATATTGTTCAGCCATATATTTTTACAGGAATGCGCAAATTTGGAAATGCAGGTCTTAAGTCTATAGAGTTTTCTCTGGAGGCGGGAACTACTGGATGATACATTTTGCACATGGCTTTTACTTTAAGAGTGTTAATATTCTTGGAATATTTAATGATAAAGCTTTCAGTCTTGAGTTTCTGTTTATTAGCAACAAGGGCACCCTGGGGAAACTATACAAAAGCTCCAACCTGACTTTGTGAATACTCACCCAAGTGGTTAATGAGCACAGGGATAAAAGTCACTGAGTTGTATTTTTCTCCAGCTCAAATCTGTGTGGTTCTGGGAACATTGCTTTCGCTTTCTGAGTTTACTTTCTAAATACATCAAGTAAGAACAAAGATATTACCACCATCTACTCTATGCAGTTATTGTGACAAGAAACGCAGTAATGGATACAATGATGGACACAGTGTTCATAAATCACTTGCCAGTGTCCCTGGACCACTCAGTGAAGATAAACATGTCTTCTGATGGTTGTCCTTGGTATTACTATAATGACAACAACCATATTATTATTATTAGCGGTGTCATTATTATTACTGTTGCTATCACTAACAGTATTAGCAACAACATCCTAATCTATTAGTGCTATCATTGATATTGTTTCTCTTGTAGAAATCTGGAGAGAAGGCTGGCAAGTCTAATTTCTCTGCAGCATCCAGCCTGTGTGTGGGGAGGGAGGTGGGTGGGTAGGGGAGGGGGTTATGTGGTGCTGTTTTTTAGCATCGATACTCTCTTTGTAGGGCAGATGAAACGTTTCCAAAAAGTCATGAGACATCTGTGGTTTGACACTGTGTAAAAAAGCCCAAAGTGCCCATTAAATCCTCATGCACCAGGATGCACCTTTTTGACTCAGAATTCTCTAAGCCCGGGCATCTCTGATTCAAATATTATTCAAAATCCTTTCTTCCACAACCTAGGACAGTAGTTACGTTTTGTTTTCTCATATATCTGAGAGACGGTAGCTCTCTACTACTTCTGATATTACCGCAAAGGCTGCCCACTATTCCATCTCACCCACAATACCGCCTCCGCATGCTGCCGGAACATGGCTTATGGAACCAGGAAGCAGTTCAGAACCAGCACGAATGTGTCTGAAATAAGCTGCCTTTTGACAAAGAAAAAGGTTTCAATTTTCTTAAGGCCATTGTTACAGCCCTTGAGGATCAATTTCCAGAGTACCATTCATCTTACTTTTTAGAATTTTCAATGTAATGAGGTGGTGTTATATTGCATGAAAACAGACATTCTTCTCTAAATGGAGTTTAGAAACCATCACCACTCCCAATATTTCCTGAATCCAGAAATCTGGGCTTTTTCTCTTCTCTGATCTTCAACATAATTTTCACCCAAATTCAGATCTTTGTTCTAATTTCAGCAATAAGTCATATCATCTCTTCTCCCAAGAGAGAAGAAACTGCCATTCCAAAGTCTTCTGAAGGGCTAAAATTTGGATATAATTATACATATTATACAACACCCCAGGGCCATATGCCCCCATGGGGCTGGGTTTACAAGCAGCATTTTGGTTTCCCACAGGGATGCAATCGCATGGTTAAAATGTGAGAAATGCTGCAGGAAAAATGATAAGACCCTCCCCACCTTTTCTTCAACAAACAAATGGAAAGAAAAAGGAAAAAAGGCCAGGGCAGTTGCTCACACCTGCAATCCCAGAACTTCTTCAAGAGGCTGAGGAAGGAGGATCACCTGAGCCCAGCAGGCAAGCTTGGGTCACATAGTGAGACCCTCATCTCTACAAAATATTTAAAACTTAGCCAGGTATGGTGGTGCACACCTGTGGTTCCAGCTACTCGGGAGACTGAGGCAGGAGGATTGCTGGAGCCCAGGAGGTCAGGGTCGCAGTGAGCCATGCTTCTGCCTCTGCACTCCTGCCTGGGCAACAGAGGGAGACCCTGCCTAAAAAAGAAAATAAAAAAGGGAAATATCGCCTCAATACCATATGTGGAACGTGTCTGTAGAGAAGTCTCTCTTTATTCACAGTTTCTCTTTCCTCTGGTTTCAGTTACCACGTCAACCAGGGTCCAAAAACAGTAAATGGAAATAAACAATTCATCAGTTTTAAATAGTGCACTAATCTGAGTAGTTTGATGAAATCTCAAGCTTTTACTCTGTCCTCCCCAGGATGTGAATCCTGCCATCAGTGATGCTGATGCTGACATATTGTTATAATTGACTACCAAGTCAATTATTATTAGTTTTGGTTAAGTGCCTAATTTATAAATTAAAATTTATCATAGCCCAATGTGGTGGCTCATGCCTGTAATTCCAGCACTTTGGGATGCTGAGGCAGGAGGATTGCTTGAGCCCAGGAGTTCAAGACCAGTCTGGGAAACATAGCAAAAACCTGTCTCTACAAAAATAAAAATAAAAAAATTAGTCGGGTGTGGTGGTGCGCACCTACAGTCCCAGCTACTTGGCAGGCTGAAGTGGGAGGATCCCTTGAGCCCAGGAGTTCAAGGCCAGCCTGGACAACATTGCAAGACCCCCATCTCTACAAAAAATAAAAAAAAAATTAGCTGGGAATGGTGCTGTGCACCTGCGGTATCAGCTACTCGGGAGACTAAGGAGAGAGGATCACTTGAGCCCAGGAGTTTGAGGCTGCAGTGAGCCATGATCACGCCACTGCACTCCAGCCTAGGCAACAGAGTGAGACTCCGTCTCAAAAACAAACAAACAAAAATTATCGTAGAAAAATAATAACATATATAGTGTTTGGTACTCTATGGAGCACCCTTGACATAAGTTATTTCATCCTAGAAAAAGATTCCATCTTACATTTCATAGGGTACCTTGCCAACAGGAACAATATGTTTTACCTCATCAATAAAGACTGCACCCAATCAGATAAGGATGTAACCAAGCACACTCTTCCACTGTCAGTCTTCACCGGAGGACTCTGAGGCCATAAAAACAGCAGGACTTCAGCAGCTTAAAACAGCCACCTTAACAGACCCCGTCTTGCTGTAATCTGTAATAAGCACCCACCATCTGCCATAAAAGCATCTACCCACATCAGAGATGCTTCCTTGTAAGATCAATGGACCTCCTGGCCTCTTTTTGTCCTTGTCCCTCTCCCCAGACTGGTTCATTAACCCTTTATCCTGTCCCCTTTCTCTTGATGTTAAATGTTACTTTGTTTGTTGTGGAAAGCTTAATCTGTACCATTTATATATTGGTTAAGTATATTATTATGCATGGTTTGCAATACTGACTGACTTGTGGAGTGGCTTGAGCCTGTGTGCCCACGTCTCTGACTACCAAGTCAATGGGAAGTAGTAGGAGAATTGTTCCCTTCGGAACTTCATGTAGCTCATGGCTTTTATGATTGAAATAGCATCAGTAAAAGTGTGACCTTGTGGAAGGACACAAATATACATGAACCTGGTTATTTCTGACTGCAACACTCACAATAGGTACTATATGAAGTTTCAGGCATTCACTCAAGGTCTTGTAACATATCTCCCATGGACAAGGGAGTACTACTATTTTCTGATTCAAACAATTAATTCAAAATGGATTTCAGGCAATTGAGCATATATGAACCCAGGCTGCATTGACGATATTAAATAATTGATAATATTAAGGAACTACTGTTAAATTTTATTTTATTTTTTTTCTTTGGTGACGGAGTTTCACTCTTGTTGCCCAGGCTGGAGTGCACTGCCGTGATCTTGGCTCCTGGGTTCAAGAGATTCTCCTGCCTCAGCCTCCCAAGTAGCTGGGATTACAGGCACCCCCCACCATGCCCACCTAATTTTTGTATTTTTAGTAGAGACAGGATTTCATCATGTTGACCAGGCTGGTCTCGAACTCCTGACCTCAGGTGATCTGCCCGCCTCGGCCTCCCAAAGTGCTGGGATTACAGACGTGACCCACCAAGCCTGGCTACTGTTACATTTTAAAGAGTGATTAGGCTGTTATGGTTGTGTTAAAAAGAAGTTCTTGCATTTAGACAAGTAACATATTATTTTGAATGAAGTTATACACTATGTCTTTTATAAATAACACGTGAAGGGGTGGTTGTGTTCCCGGACTGAACCGAGGTTCAGGCTGCTCATTCTCGCAGCCCAATAACAAGATGCAGATGAACTCGGAAAGAAGAGAGTATATTTCTGTAACTGGGTACAGGGAGAAGGCGGGGAAATTATTGCCAGACAAATTCAAATTACAAAGTTTTCCAGAGCTTGTATGTCTTCTAAGCTATATGTCTACGTGTAAGTGTGCATTCATCTAAAGACATTGGTGATTAACTTCTAATCCATAACTAAGGTCTGAGTCCTGAAGGCCTTTCTCTGGAGCCTCAGTAATTGGCTTAATCTAGATGGGTCCAGGCGCTGGGGTGATGACCCTTATCTTGTCTCCTGCTAAATCATGGAGGTCTGGGGAGTTCCTCTAGACCCCCAATAAACTTGTTTGTGGAGGTCTGGAGAGTTCCTTCAAACCTCCAGTAAAACTTGTTTAATCCTAAGTGGGTCTTGTTAAGAATTCCTTTGTTATCTTGTCATGCCTGAAGGCCCAGGAGAGGCCTGGGCAAAAGTCTCGGTGGATTTTTGTTATATTCCAGCCTTTGTATAAGGACACTGGCTCCTTCAGCTTTCAATATTTAACTTCACCACTCAGTCAGTGCTGAAACAGTTGTTACGGGGGCCTGCCTGCTCCGCTGTTAGTGAGGCCTGGCCTGCCACGGTAGTGCGACTCAAGTTTGCCCATGTATGGATAACTGTTGAAGCTAGTTACTAGGTACATGAGACTTCATTATAATACAATATTTGATATATATATGTGTGTGTGTGTGTACACATATGCATTTGAACTTTTTTTAAAAGTAAGGCAAGTCATTTTCACAGGATAGAATAACTTTTGACAGCCAGTAAAAATATACATTCATGAGATGTATGATAAAATATAATCTTTAGTAAATTATTAGCAAAAAGTTAAAATGACAACAATAACTGTGGGGATTGAGAGATCGAAAGCTTCTATATTTGTGCAGTAATTCTAAGCTGGTACCCAGGCATCATCCATCATCTGGCCCACCATTTGTATATGCTTTTTATTCTCATGTTCTCATAAGACCCACTCCACCACCAGGCACGCAATTTGTGTTCTGAGCGGGAAACAGGAAAATCTGAATGGGAATTTTCACTGCAAGAAGTTATTGCTTATGTTTATTGACCACATATGAGGCACAGAAGTGACTTGGCACCTCACTACAAGATTAGCTGGGAAATCAAGCACCTTGGTGTTGTCGCCCTATAGTGTAAGAAGACAAGGAAAACTAAGTTTGCCTGGGCATTGAGTGAGCTCATGTACAATATCTGCCACAATAATTCTATTTCTCTACCTAGTAAAGAGCTTAGGAATAGAAGAGCCATGCATTACAGGCCAATGGAATATGAAGGCAACATGTATAATATGGGATATTGTGGTCTGTCATTTTCCCTGAAATCATGGCAAGTATTTTGGGAATATTAATGAAGTCAGGTTAAGGACAGAAAATGACAAAGCACAGAAATGAAAAATCCCTGAACCCTCAAGGCCATCACACATCTATTGTTGTATTAGATATCTAAGAATGCAGGCCCACAAGCTTACAGTATGAAGATGATCTCTACGTATGCTAAGAACGTTGATATTTTTATTAAGGTTATCATTATTAAAACCACTTGTAGTTGGTGCAATGGAATGAATGTCTGTTTCCACTCCAAAACTCCTGTATTGAAATCCTCACCTCCAAGATGTTGGTGTTAGGAGGTGGGGCCTTTGGGAGGTGATGAGGTCACAAGAGTGGAGTCCTCATGGATGGGATTAGCGTCCTAATAAAAGGGACCCCAGTGAGCTCCCTCACCCCTTCCAACATGTAAGGACACAGAGAGAAGGCGCTGTCTATCAACCAAGAAGCAGATCCTCAGCAGACGCAAGAATCTGCCACACCTTGATTTTGGACGGCCAGCCTCTAGAACCATGAGAAATAAATGCAATAAATGTCTGTTGTTTATAAGCTGCCTAGTCTATGAAACTTTGATACAGCAACCTGAATGTACTACAGTGTTTGGGGTTTCTGTTATCACTTTTTTTTTTTTTATTGAAATGGAGTCTTGCTCTTGTCACCCAGGCTGGAGTGCAATGGCGAGATCTCAGCTCACTGAAAACTCCACCTCCCGGGTTCAAGCAGTTCTCCCTCCTCGGCCTCCAAAGTAGCTAGGATTACAGGCGCCTGCCACCACGCTCGGCTAATTTTTGTACTTTTAGTATAACCCTACTTCCACCTGTTAATGCCTATTTAGAGTCCCATTTCCCCCATGCTCTCTTGCCTTCAGCTCACTCTTAAAACTTTGACTTAGAGTATACTGAGTTCCTAATAACCATAGATTTTCCTGTCTTGATATTGAGTTGATGAGCTGAATGCATTATTACATATTTCTAGTACTTGTTTGTGTTTGAAATGAAAGGGAAGATTTCCTGATCAATTCAGTTCATTGTATCCAACAGAAGTTAACATGATTTTGTCCAATTTTATAGGTCTTCAAATATGTATTCAATTCGTTTCAATTTTATATAAAAATAAATGTAAGTACTTTAAGATTTACTTCTGCACTAGAAGATTCAGTAATTAAACCACACATTTTGAATGTCTGAGCTCATTTGACTCAATAAAGAGAAAGAAATTTTCCACAAATGTTCTCCACAGTAAATGTTCTCATGGATTTTTAACTACTTATATTCTCTCTCTCTCTCTCCACACACACACACACACACACACACACACTTGTATTTCTAGCTTTGCAAAATGAACAGCACAGTTGTTTTTGGCACTGGGTGAATCTACTTAGGAGAAAGACAGTCACAGAGAAGAATCAAATGCCATCATCATTAAGAATCTAGTGACAAGATATTTGGGTAATAGTTTATTTTGAAAGTAACTAGATAATGTGCAGAAACATAGACAAGACTATCAACTCTCCCCGATAAGTTAACTAGAAAACAACAAATATTTTATACCTGTGTTACAGAATATACTCATCGCAGAAGGCCAGAATTGAGGCATATATCTAAATAAATTGAAATTTGTACTGTTTATTTACTTTGAATAGCTTTGTAAAGGTTTTAATTCTTTTTTTAAAAGTTTATACAAAATAAACAACAACACTTAATGATTGGTATGGTATACTGTATTTTTAAAAATTATTATGCTTATTATTGTTTAACCAACAATTAGTTGTTTATTTGTTTGTTTTGGTTTCATGTCATAAAATTTCTACAGCTTGGAATGTGTAGTGTTTGAATATTCCTGCTATGTGAGAGTCTGATGCCACAGTTTATCACAGTTTAGGTGATACATATTTGCAGACATGTTCCTGCGTACCATCTTTTTCCCATTGCCACCTTCTCTATTACTAACAGGCAAGAAAGATATATTCTTTCATTCACATGAACATTAAAACAACAAATAAGTGCAGCATAAGTATTCTCAATTTAGAAAGCAATTGGAAAATTTCAGATAGGTTATTTTTATGATAGTAATAAATTGGTAGGATAGACCAACATAATTAAAACATCAAATGACAAGAAATTATCATAGATGGGATGACGGAGGTACAGAAAATATAAAAAATTAACATCTAAAAGAATTAACAAATCATGAAAATAATTAAAGGAGAAGAAACAAGAACCAAACTTTTAAATCTCCAAGAAGAAAGAAGTTGAAGAAAGGAAGAATGTTTGAAGTTGAGAAGACCCTTAGAGTTGGTTTAAAGGATTATGAAGCCCGGGGCATTGAGTTCAGGAAACAAAATGGAATCATTACCTCTTAACTCAATATACTTGACTCAGTGAACAAAAGCCTTTTTCACATTTCTTCTTTTCATAAACTTTAAAGTCGCTGAGCAGGAAACAGTTGCAACCTGCTGAGAATCTTTAAACAGCCTTATTCTCAGAGATGAGAACCTCTGTAGGTAAGGAAGAAGAGCTGTCAAATATGTCCTCAAAGTTTCCTGAAAATGTAAGGAAAAATAAGCACAAAGCCTTTGGTGGAAGTGATAATTCCTGCTTTCAGGTTCCCCCACAGATGAGCTAATTATCTCTGTCTTGGTGATCAAACTTGTTTAAGTATGTGTATGTTCCTCGGCCTCCCTCCTGCCCCACTTCACTGAAAAATTCTTTAATAAGCCTCCCTTATTTTGTCCTTAAAAGGACAAATTTCCTGCACATGTACTACCTGAATGTACCACGCTTTGTAACTTGAAAATATTTTGATTTTTTAACCATCTCCAGAACTATTTTATCTGCTCTCACCCCCCAAAAATCTGCAACTAATTAAAACACACAAAAACACTTCCAAGGGTCTTTGAGTAATAATAACTATTCTTGAATCAATTTGGAATTCAAGTTTCTTTCTAACACATTTTCAACAAAATCTGAATATGCTAGTTTAAGAATGGAACAAATGATAAGCCTATTATTACAATTTACGTCACCCAGGACTTTCATTTCACTGTAAGCAGCTGTTCGTTTATTTGTGTCTTCATAAATGCCAGCCCTGAGACTTTACATCTTGAGAGATGGGGGATTACTGGTAGCATTTTTAGCATGTGAAACATTAATTAAAGCAAAGTCACATTTAGGATTATAGTGAGGAAAAAAGAGAAAGGAACCAGTTAGGCAGATAGCTAGGACAGGTCCTTGGTACACTTCCTTTTTTTCTAACAAAGGATCAGCCCGAAGGATCAGGCTGCAAGCTTAGATAAGGAGGCAAAGTCCACCATAAAGATGCCTTCGGTGTAACTAGCAAGGGTCATGTATACACAGTAGGCTTCCGTGAGCACATTGCTTTCCTTTTTTGGACATAGTTATATAAGGGAATTTGCACAGGGAAGGGTGGAAATGTGGAATGTGGATTGTGGGAGGGGCGGGGGTTCGGGCTGGGGCTTGCTTGAAACATGCCTAAGAGGAGTAACACAGAACCCCAACATGTCCACAATGGAGAATTCCACCCACTTACACACATGCAGTAAGGGAAATTAAACAACATGGAGTAACTTAGGCTAAGAGTCCGCATGCACATTAGAAGGACAGTAAGGAGCTGTCAGGAATTTGCACCTTATGCTAATGAAACACCTAGTCCTAACTTGTTATTTGCACCTTACTTGCCCCATGAGACGGTTTATAAAAGCCCTTGTATTCGACTGTGGAACAGCAACCCTCTTTTGTGCCCCCTCTCCATTGCAGATAACTTTCTCCTTTTGCTCATTCAACTTTCACTCCAACCTCACCCTTGTGTCCATGTTCCTTAATTTTATTGATCTTGAGGCAAAGAACTCTGGGTCCTACTTCAAACAAGAAAACTGAAACATTGTGGCACATTGGCAAAGCTACTACAGTAGTTTCAACAAAAAGAAATAAGAGGAGTTAGTGAATCTCAAGGTGGTTATGGAAAATTGAAGAGTGTGAGTCCTACTGCAATCACCCAAGTATAAGTGCAATATTATGCTGACATATAGAGAAACTCCTGAAAAATCATTATTTGATACTGAAAAAATATAAGATGGAGATTTCAGTGAAACAAGCTATTCAAACCAATCATCCATTCTTCAGAACTCTCCACATTAGGGAAATATTAGAATTCTATATTTATTTACATTACTCTGGGATCATTTTCTTGCTAGTTATCTTAGTTCTATATTTAATTTTTAAAAAGCTTTTTACTAGCATTGTTTATAATACAGATATGATGATGTACCATCCCAACCCTGTGTTTCCCAGTGCATACAGACAATTATTTTGTTTGAAAAACTACAATTCATGTTTTGCGTTTTCTTTTCTCACATTGTATTACTTTGGCAAATTTCAAAGGTGGGGTCCTGTCCATCTTTGAATATACCAATGTATATCATAATATACTATTGTCCAGAAATTAGTAGATGCTTAAGAGATTATTGTAGAATATTTTCATACTGGTGAAGCCCAATATACTCTGAAAAACTTGTCTCATTTGACTCCACATTCATTTAACGGATATTTATTCAGCACTTTCTGAGAGCATTCCATTAATGCAGAATAATACAATGAGCAATTACAAAGAATCTTTTCTCTTTCTGAGTTTACATTTTAAGTCAGCAGAGGCAGAGAACATTATTCCCAGTTGAGGATGTGCCTTCTGCTGGTATTTTCTCATTTCTTTCATATTGAAACATCATCATTTTATGGTCTTCTAATTATTTCCATTTTTTTTACTCTGTGCCGTCTTTCATTGCTCCTTGTTTTTGACCCACACCGACACTATTGGCCATCTTGTAACTACCCAACAGGTTCACCTTGCCTGCTGCCTAGACAGAGTTGATTTATCGAGACAGAGGAATTGCAATGGAGAACGAGTAATTCACACACGGCTGGCTGTGTGGGAGATGGGAGGTTTATTATTACTCAAATCAGTCTCCCAGAGCATTCGGGGATCAGAGTTTTTAAGGATAACTTGGTGGGTAGGGGCTTGGGAAGTGGGGGAAGTGCTGACTGGTCAGGTTGGAGATAGAATCATAGGGCATCAAAGTGAGATTTTCTTGCTGTCTTCTGTTCCAGGGTGGGATCATAGAACTGGTTGAGCCAGATCACTGGTCTGGGTAGTGTCAGCTGATGCTTTGAGTGCAGGGTCTACAAAATATCTCAAGCACTGATCTTAGGTTTTACAACAGTGATGTTATCTGCAGGAGTGATTTGGGGAGGTTCAGACTCTTGCATCCAGAGGCCACATGGCTCCCAACCATAATTTCTAATTTGTAGCTAATTTGTTAGTCATACAAAGGCAGACTGGTCCCCAGGCAAGAAGGGGGTCTTTTCATGAAACGGCTATTATCAGTTTTGTTTCAGAATCAAACCATAAGCTCAATTCCTCCCCAAGGTTAGTTTGGCCTATGCCAAGGAATGAACAAGGACAGGTTAAATGTTAGAAGCAAGATGGAGTCAGTTAGGTCTGATCTCTGTCATAGCCATAATTTCCTCAGCTATAATTTTTGCAAAGGCAGTTTCAATCTCTTCTATCCTCTCTCTGCTTCTCTTCTATATTCCCCTGGTGCTGACCTCAAAGACCCTGGTTTCCCAAACCACCTTATACCAATGGTGTCTAAACACCTACGAGCTGCATGGATTTCAGCTCCCTTTATTCCAAACCACATTACCCCTCTGCCTACTGGACTATCTCATAGACTTGCATCTCAAAATCACCATACACAGATTTGCAGCAATCTGCATCCCTTCAAACAAGCTCCTTTACTTTATTTCTTCACCCAATGAAAAACCACTAATTATTGCTTCTGCTATCTGCCGAATCTTGTACACCCAATGATTTGGTAAATCTGCCAAGCCTCTGTCATTATCATGTGTCCCATTTTCTCATTTTCTCCCTATCCCCAACCATACAGTTTGTTAAAAGCCTCATTATGACTTTCCTAGACTAAAAATTATAGTCAACTAATACATCACTCTACCTCAGCAACACAGCTTGTTTATCCAAACTTTATAGTGCCTGCCAAGCACATATGCTCATACCCTTGTTGAAAATGGCCAACTTTCAATAAGTGGCAATCATATGGACAGGAGGCAGGGAAATACTGGGTAGAAGAGGGTGGTTCCCTGATAAAGGCCCCACCCACAAGCCTGGGCCCACAGCCCTAAATGAGAACTTCACGTCACTGTTTTCCTGCCTGAATGTTGCTTTTTCCAAAACCACCCTGGCCCACCACACCCCCCATCCTGTATCCATAAAAATACCAAGCTCCACTGGCAGAGGAACAGAGTGATGTGGCAGAGAAGGAGAGAAAAGAAGAAGCATCTGAATGTTGAGAGGAGTTTGGCTCAGGACCATTGGAGAGGAGCTCTGCCTGAGATGGCTGAACTCCAGGGGAAGATTCTCTTCCCACTCCATCCCATTTCCAGCTCCCCATCCCACTGAGAGCCACCTCTATTACCCAATGAAATTTCTGAATTCACCATCCTTCAAGTCCATGTGACCTGATTCTTCCTGAATGCTGGAAAAGGACCCAGGTACCAAGAGGGCAGGGTGTAAAAGGCTGTCTCCCTGACTTTCCACTGAACTGATTAACACTTAGCCATCTGTGGATGGTATCTGCTGAAAGAGCATTAATTGTAACACACCCCTACATGCTGCCATGTGGTCAGGGCCCAAAAACACTGCCCCCAGCCCAGGCACTGGCTTGCCTGCATGCTCCTCCTCCAGCAAGGGGTTTGAGCGTGGCATCCAAGTAAGCGAGCCACACCCCTGTTGCAAGTCCCACGAAGGGGTGCAGGGAACTCTCCCATCTCAGCAATATTTGTTATTTATGAGGCCACGTATTTACTCATGTACTTCTTTACAAAATAAGCCTTGTGTATTATGGCTGGTCCAACATACAGAATAATGATGATCAGAAAGGTGAAATTAGTGAGCACCAGATAGAGTTTGACATTTTCATCTATGATGACCATCATCTTAGCAATAGTTGGTGACAAAATTTAACTGAGCTATCAAAGATTTTGAAACATATTTCTATGTAGGGGGCTTATAATTATTTATAATAATACTAATGTGTAAGAACAATGACCAACCATATTTATTTAGATACACCAAGCTACTTTGTGTCTCTTGTTTATTATCTAATTCTATGGAAGTCACCTCTCATCAGTCATGGTTAGACATCTCCCTGAGTAGCGTACTTCAATGTCTTTATATTAATAAAACAAAGTCACTGCAGTTACTATCTCTCATTGGGTGTCATACACTTTTATGTAAAAAAGGTGATTTAACGTAGTTTGCAAGTAGAGAATTTGCTGATTGAACAAATCCTTCATTTACCGCTTTAAACAAAACATGTAAGATCCATGTGGTTAGTATCCTAAGAAATAGAGGCAGATACTACCCAACCTTCATGAGTACTGAGAAGGTTAAAGGTGATTTCTCTAATGTTTAGCACAGTGACTTGTACATAGTAGGTCCTTAATAAGTTACAATACCTTCATACAAATTTTATTCTGACTTAGATCCTGGCTGTGTTTTTCTTTATGAATTCTGTTGTCCAAAAAGGTATATTTCATCTCAGGTATAACTCAGAATGATGTGCTTTGAGTATTATATGTGAATTCCTTGAGAAATGCTGTATAATATTATTTTAATTATTCATCTAAACTCTATCCTCATAATCTTGAAGGTAAAAGGGAGTGAGTTGTTAAAAAGATCAGAAGAATAATTTCAGTTGCAGGCCACGGGCATGAAATTTCAAGGATGGTCAAGTTTCAATTTGAGTTGAGTTGGATACTTAATGCTGTGATTACTCTTAAGGTCATTTTAATCACAGAGCAGTAAAGTTTGATTTGGTAATGTTTCACAGTAAAACCGCTGATATCACAAATGGGAAAATGTTTCTGTGTAGGCCAGTAACAAAACATGATGTCTGCTCGGAGCAAGGATGGCCAGCGGAAGAGGTACTAAATGTGATAGTAAAATACTTGAAGTAGAGAATAATTCATTAAACCATGATATTTCAAAATAGAAGAGGTAGGGAACATTTTAATTTTATGCTATTATGTGTGTGGTAACAAGTGAGCTTTAGAATTTAACTTGAAATGTGCTTTCTTATTCATACCTACCTGAGTTAAGGAAACGGGAACTGAAGATAACTCACCTTCCATTCCAAAAAGGCTATAAATTTCCCTTTAAGACTGGAACATCTAAGTATTTAAAAGTCTAAGGCTTATAGAGAAAGATAGGGGAGCAAATTCATATTTACCTTGCCGTCCTTTCTGAAATCCATAACAATAAAAAATCATAAAAGAAAAAAATAACTCCATCTGAAATGTAATTAGGGATTGGCCCAGAGCCCAAAGCCCAGGTTCTAAACCAGATCTGTACAGGAGCAAGGTACGGACAAAATCAAAGTAGGAAGAACGCAATTCTCCCATTATTTTCTGGGGCTGAACATTTATTCCTACTGAAATAAGTCAAGAAAAACCTTCCCATAGGATTTTACCTCAAAAGATGAGGATTCTGGGTGAAAAAGCCTATGGGAGAAGAGGAAATTCTGTTTTATAAATCGTTATTGGCCTTGCCTCAATCTCATCACAATGACAAATAATGTTATCTTAATACTCTTATTTATCAGTTTACTTTTTCCTAAAAACCTAATTTGGATTATCTATGTTGCCTATATTGGTTTACCTTAATTATACACCAATATCACATTCAGTAATCATTAAGATTATAAAATAATACAACTAGGTGCTTAATAAAACTAAATTATGATATACCATGTCAACATAAGGAATATAGTTCATTGTTATACCCAAATAAAACTAAACATGCAAATGTACATAGGCAAAAGTATATTAAAACTCTTTAAAATGAGAGTTTCAAATGTCGAATTAAAGTCAGTTTCTTCACTCTTCATAGAAAGAGTAGGGGATGCATTTTATTTTTCATTTCAACAAATTAAGAAGCACAATTTTAAAGCCCATAATTTAAATAAAGAGATTATACTAAGTAAGCCAAAGAGACTCACCTGTTTATTTACCAAAGCAAAGGAAATTATGAGAAAAACAGAAAAGGTGAAAAATAAAGAGAAGCATAAAGAGAATGAAGGGGCCCAACATAAAGATTTTATAAGAGGGCCAGGCACAGTGGCTCATGCTTACACTTCTAGCACTTTGGGAAGCCGAGGTGGACTGGACCCTTGAGTCCAGGAGTTTGAGAACAGCCTGAGCAACGTGGTAAAACCCTGTCTCCACAAAGAATACAAAAATCAGCCCCATGCATTTTTGGTGGTGTGCACCTGTGGTCCCAGCTACTTGGAAGGCTGAGGTGGGAGGATCACTTGAGCCTGGGGAGGTTGAAGCTACAGTGAGCTATGATCACACCACTGCACTCAGCCTGAGTAACAGAGCAAGACCTTGTCTCAAAACAAGCAAGCAAACAAACAAAGATTTTGTAAGAGAAGAGGAACAAGAGGAGGGAAAAGATGTTCAGAGACACATCTCAAAAGAAAAATCACACATAATCAAAACAGAAAGACATCTTTAAAGGAAAAAAAGGCAAAAATCATTGTGAGCATATCATTTCTAAAAATAAATATAAACATGAAACAGAAACATATTAAGAGACAAGTTGTCAGATCATTGCCTGTACAAGATAAAAATTTATTAAATATTCAAGGTATAGATTTAAGGAGAGAGATCAGTGTTTGGTGTGTAGCTAGTAAGATTTCTAGACAGGCAAGTAATTGGGTTTTAGATACTATTTGAAAGGATTAAATTCAACTGCCTGTTGAGATTGGTTAGAAAAAAATAAGAAAATGAATACTCAGGCATCTATGGAGAACATGAAAGTTTCAGAGAGGGTAAAAGAAAGTATCCACAATAGTGCTCGAGAAGAAATACGCAAAAATGTCAGATAAAAACCAAAATTGTGTTGTCTAACAAAAGCCTGTGTTTCAAAACCTGGAAGTAGTATCATGTATCTTAGGGCTATAAGGTCATGTGAATAAACAAATAAACAGAACAATCAAAAGAAGTAGATCAGTAAACATCAGGTTACTTCGGGTCATTTTTCTTATAAGGTTTAAAGCAGAGAGGACTTATGCTGACTCAGGTTATCTGGGCCCTTTCTGATTAGTTGCTGTGACTTCTCTATTCTTAAGCAAAACTAATTGGTTTGGGATTTTCCGGCTTCCCTGAAATTTCACTTTTGTTATTTGGCACTTAGCATGAGTGACTCCATTTTAATCTGGTCTGTTGGGACCTGGTATAGGAGGTCAGCCCAAAATAACCCCCTTCCATACATTTTATATAATGATTCTGTTAGATTAGCTTGTGTGAGTTCTGGGGAACTCACTTTTGGGGAACAAACACAAGCTAACTAAATCCAAGGAACAACCTCTGGGAAATTCTGGTAAACATGGCAGAGAGGTTCTGCCTGATACACATTATATATTCCTGAGATTTTCATAACATAACTTTTGTTTTTACATTACATTTTTGAGAAGAGGCTAGAGTAAGAAAATAATTTCAGCAGAACCCACCAAACGCATTAAAATTTACTTTTTTCTGATGTTGATTTTCTGAACCAGCTCAATGTTCTTCCAACAAAATGCATAATTCCAGAAAATTTCTTACTTATCCACATGTACTGTATACAACAGACTTCAAGGCTTGCCCAGATCTTCCTGAAACTTTAGATGAAACAAGGGTAGAATGTTCAGTTTTCTTGCTCCATAAAAGCAACTAAGATTTGACCTACTCTCCAATATGCTGCAAGCTCATGAGAGGCATAAAAGAAATAGACAAATCTACTGTGAAAGACTTGAATGCCATTCATGTTTAAAACATAAGGCATGTGACAGACTCTTGTAAATTAAAAACCATCACAGACATTTATGTTGTGATTTGTTTTCCTCTATAGTGTTAAATTTCAATGTGCAACTCTGGAACTGAAATGGATTAGGTAACATTTAAAGTATAAGTCTCTGCCAATAATGCTTAAAATAAGTGCTTTAGAATAGTGTTGATTTAATTTATATGATGAATTTTTTTCTTTAAATTTAATTATTTCTGTGGTCTAGGGCTTCACTCACTTACTCATGTTAAGATATGAGAAAAGATATATGCATGAGCCAATGAGATAATTTCCATGACAGAAAATCAACATTGCCAGTAACTACACAGTGGTAGGGGGTACGAAATAGAAAAGGAGAGTTGACAATATCCTTTGAATATCCATGAGACTTGAAAGAGAAAGAATTTCATTATTCTTTTCACTGACAGACAAGTAGACATGTTAATGTGAATAAAAGGCGATATTTTACAGTTCTATTCTGCTTTGTCTATTGGGATAACTTCTTCAGGAAATTAACTTGTATTTGTTGGGAAATTCAGTTCTCTAATCCAACTTTGAGTCTTAAGACATAACATGAGTTGTATATATACTTTTAAATAATGAATTAGCTTAACAATCATAAAGATTTTTTTTGGTTCAATATTTGGTGGTACCATAATCCTAATACTAAAACACTCACTTAAAATTTATAATTCTTAAAATATCAATAACACATTTGTTAAGAAAAACTGAATGAACAATTTATGCTAGTGTAACTTTTATTGGGTTTACATGAAGACTTAAATCTGGAAACAAAGATTTCTAGACATACAAATATTATAGGTTAGAATGCTAATGTTGCCCATTATTTACACAAAAGTGTCTTGTCTCTGGGAAAATTGCTGAACTGACACATCATTCTTCTAGACAAGTAATTGTCACTGGTGATGAATGAAAGGCTCTTGGAATTCATATGCCCTATTAATTCCAGGGCATAAAGGGATTTCTACTAGTAATCAATCAACTATGCAAAGTTATCCAAAGTAAAATAAAATTTAAATTTAAGTTAGCTTTTAATTTAATAAAAATAGAGAGTATATTAGTCATGATCCACTCAGAAGAGTAGAACTCACACAGACTTGCTAGGCACAGTGGCTCAAACCTGTAATCCCAACATTTGGGAGGCCGAGGTGTGTGAATCTCTTGAAGTCAGGAGTTTGAGGTCAGGCTGGCCAACATGGTGAAACCCTATCTCTACTACAAATACAAAAATTAGCTGGGTGTGGTAGTGCGTGCTTGTAATCCCAGCTACTTGGGAGGCTGAAGCATGAGAATCACTTGAACCCAGGAGGCATAGGTTGCAAGGAGCCAAGATAGCGCCACTGCACTCCAGCCAGGGCAACAAAGTGAGACTCCGTCTTGAAAAACAAACAAACAACAAAAAACCCCAGAACTCACACAAGCAAATCTAACAGAATCATTATATAAAGTGTATGGAAGGGGTTGTTTTGGGCTGACCTCCTATACCAGGTCCCAACAGACCAGATTAAAATGGAGTCACTCATGCTAAGTGCCAAATAACAAAAGTGAAATTTCAGGGAAGCCGGAAAATCCCAAACCAATTAGTTTTGCTTAAGAATAGGGAAGTCACAGCAACTAATCAGAAAGGGCCCAGATAACCTGAGTCAGCCTAAGTCCTCTCTGCTTTAAACCTTACAAGAAAAATGCCCTGAAGTAACCTGATGTTTACTGATCTACTTCTTTTGATTATTATTATTTTGAGACAAGAGTCTCACTCTGTCACCCAGGCTGAAGTGCAATGGCGAAATCTCAGCTCACTGCATCCTCCGCCTCCCAGGTTCAAGAGATTCTCCTGCCTCAGCCTCCCAAGTAGCTGGGATTACAGGCATGTGCCACCACGCTCGGCTAATTTTTTTGTTTTTAGTAGAGATGGGGTTTTGCCATGTTGGTCAGGCGATCTACCCACTTTGGCCTCCCAAAGTTCTGGGATTACAGGTGTGAGCCACCACGCCTCACCCAAAATTAATTTTAATAACACACCAAATACACACATACACACATCAGTTATACATGTTTTTTAAATGCTTACATCTAGACAGCGTGAGAAAAAAGGGAATTTGTTTCCATCAATAATGTTTTAAAATATTTTGTTTTCTTTAGGAACTCTCCTTGTTAGCATTCTCATATATGCCAACCTGATGAAGGCAAACACGAATTGTGGAATGAACAACAAGTCTTCAATTCATGGACTGCAAAAAATAATAATAATAAAAAGAATTAGCAGGCTAAATCTTTTAAATCCGAGACACGAGAACTAACTGGCACTCAACTAATGCACAATGCTCCAATTTGGGGAAATTGAGCTTCTATTTTCACAGCCTTATAAAGTGCAAGGGAAAGAACATAAAGTCCCACAGTTAGTCAGTGTAGCGCATCTAATACAAAACTCCCACAAATGTGGACCTCTAAAGCATTTCAACCTCAGGGAAGGGTGAATTAGAAATGTGCCCTCTCACAAAGATAGCAAAGAAAATTGCCTATCTGCAATCTTGGCTCTCAATAGAAGGGATAAATAATCTACCCTTGAAAGCTCATAACCACCAGGCAGTACATTTTTAGCCTGATTAGACAATTCCTCTGTGGCCCTAGAATTTTTATACATAAATTAATTTTTATTTATTATTTTTTTTTGAGACAGGGCCTCACTCTGTCGCCCGGGCTGGACTGTAGTGGCATGATCTCAGCTCACTGCAACCTCCACCTCCTGGGTTCAAGCGATTCTCCTGCCTCAGCCACCCGAGTAGCTGGGACTACAGGCATGTGCCACCATGCCCAGCTAAGTTTGGTATTTTTAGTAGAAATGGGGTTTCACCCTGTCGGCCAGGCTGGTCTCGAATCCCTGACCCCAGGCGATCCACCTGTCTCAGCCTCCCAAAGTGCTGGGATTACAGGCATGAGCCACCACGCCTGGCCAAATTAATATAAAGTGACCTCACACTTAGTGTCCCCAGCCCCTGTCAGATGCAAACTCATATGCTCCCACAGGCTTTGATACAATCCCACAGAAACAATTGCAAGACAAATCATAGGCTATCATGCCAAAAATTCGTGAAATGCACACAAAACAAAGGCACCAGGAGGGAGAGACTTCAGGGATAACAACCAAATGCACAGTCTTCAAATACTTGCATAAATACACACTGATTTTTTTTAAGTGCATATGTGATACCAAAAAACTCCATTGATTGTGATTATAATTTGAAGCCATTACAGTTTTTAAAATCTTGATACATTATGGTGCATATCCACTTAGAGTGTTAAACCGGATGTAACAAAAGCTGTGTACATGAAATCCAGTTTGTCATGGGAAGCTTCCAATAGATTTTAATTTGGACATACAGGAATCCAGCATTTAACTTAGTTCTTAATCTTTTGCTTTTATTTTATTATTGATGTTTTCTACTATAAAAGTAACTATTGTTGGCAAATTTATATCAATATCCCTATCATTTTCCCTTAATGTGCTATGCAATACTATTTTTTATACAGGTGAGCACTGGTAATTGTGTCAGGTTGTTTTATTGCTGCTGTAAGAAGTTGCCATGAGCCTGATGGTTTAAAACAACACATATGTATTTCTTTACAGATATAGGAGCCAGCAATAGGCCTCACTGGGCTAACTTCACAATGTCCACAGAACTTCATGAGGCTCTAGGGGAGAATTCATTTCCTTCTGTTGTTGATTTTGTGTGTGTGTGTGTGTGTGTGTGTGTGTTTTAACCATGTGGAAATAAAATCTCAAGAAGGATACTATAGAATAGGTTGTACTGAGTAATAGAAAAATTTAATAACCTCACAAATTGAGCTGAGGAATTGTCCCAAAACATATAAACATACACATTGTGTGTGTATGTGTGTGTGTGTATACACACTTTAGAAGCTTCATATACTTTATACATTATATATACCTTACATATATTAGATATTATATATATTTGATATAAATTATATATGTATATACTTTAGATAAAATATATACTTTATATATAATATATATTATGTGAAAAAATATATAATACATTTTAGTAGACATGGTATTTATACCCAGATTTTTGAACACCATTTTTTAGGGAAAATTATAAAGGAAAAATGATATGCTGTATCAAAGGAAATAATAATTTACCATTTCTCATAACTGGGGAAAGACAGGTGTTCTGCCAAGAGTGCTCAATTGGAACTGTGCAAGTTAAAAAAAAAAATTCAAAGAAAAAAGAAAATCAAACCAGTTGGGCATAATTTTGTGAAACTTCATTAAATCAGGAATAAAGAAGAAAACCCTTAAGCTTCCAGAGTAAACATCACACACACACACACACACACACACCCCATACTACATCCAAGTGAACAATAATCTCATTGAGATTAAAATTATTTCTTATATATTTTATTGGAAATAAACTTCATATTACTACTATAAACAGTAATCTCTCTACCTTGCCGTAAATAGAAATTAACAAAAAATATACTATCTTCTTTATTTTTAAAAATGCTTTATCAAATATTTGTAAGATCAAGGAAATATAACTTGTTATGACAAAGCCTATGATCAAGAGTACCTCTCATTCCAGTCCCTGTCTGATGTGGTTTGGCTGTGTCTCCAACCAAATCTCATCTTGAATTGTAGCTCCCACAATTCCCACATGTTGTGGGAGGGACCAGGTGGGAGGTAATTGATCATGGGGGTGGGTCTTTCCTGTGCTGTTCTCGTGACATGAATAAGACTCATGAGATCTGATGGTTCTATAAAGGGGAGTTCTCCTGCACACACTTTTTCTGCCTGCGCCATGTAAGACATGCCTTCGCTTCTCCTTTGCCTTCCTCCATGATTGTGAGGCCTCCGCAGCCATGCTGAACTGTAAGTCCATTAAACCTCTTTCCTTTATAAATTACCCAGCCTCAGGTATGTCTTTATTAGCAGCTTGAGAACAGACTAATACACTGTCATAGGCAGAAAAATGATCCCCAAAGATGCCCACATCATTTTATCTGGAACTTGAGTATATGTTATATCCCATGATGAAGGGAATTATGGTTGCAGATGGACGTCGATAGGCAAAACTTAAAATAAAGAGATTATCCTGCGTTACCCAGGTGGGTTATACATGATCCTTAAAATTGGAAGAAGGCGTTAGAGGAAGAATCAGCCCAATGTTGCTGCCTTCGAAGACATTAGAAGAGACCATGAAAAGAGGAATGGCAGCAACTTCTAGAAGCTGGAATATGCAAGGGAACAGATTCTCCCCTACAGAGACAACCCAGCTCTTCCAACACCCTGGTTTCAGCCCAATAACATTCATTGAGGACTCTGGACTTTCAGAACTGTAAGATAATAACGTTTGTTGTTATAAGACATCAAGTTTGTGGCAGTTTGTTAGAGCAGCCATAGCAAACTAGTTCCAGCACACACACATCATGCCATGGAATTATGTACCTATCATTCCCTCAATTTGTACACAATTTTGCTCCACAGACATATATTCATTGTATAATTTTTTAGTGGTCTTATCTGCACATGATTGGGGTCACATTGCATACCCTCTTGTGGAACTTGATTTTCTCCATAAGCTTTGTCTATGAGACACACGCAGACTTATAGATGTAGTTATGCTTCATTTCTCTTTATTGCATCACTATGTCACAAGCTTATTTTTAGGATGATGGTATATCTTAGGTTCTCCCATAGATACCCCATTTACACACAGTTTAGTTACTGTTAATGTCCCACCTATTAGCAGATGTGTTGAACCTACCTTTGCAAGTTATTATCAGTGAGAAAATTATAACCGTAAGCTAAGCCAACCCGATCCCCATCTTGCCTTTCCCTTAATTATTCCTGGGCTACTGGGCCAAATTAACTTTGGAAGACACTCAGGCTACAGTTTAAATGATAATAAGCCTTGCCCCAACCCACTTTTGTAAAGCTGACGGGAGGCCATCAGCCCGGGGGAGAGGAGAGGAGAGGAGCTTGAGTCCCGCAGACATAAAAGATTGTCAGCCATTATTCCAGAGGTTGTAAGATACACAACTTCCCCAATTACTCCTGCAAATAAAACACTATTGCAGATTGGCCTTTTGAGATATCTTTCCAGGATTTTTGCATTTCAGACACCCATGGCTCCACATGGACCAACGACCCCACTTCTGTGGCCCCACCCAGAAGTAATTTGGCCCAACAGGAGGACAGCCTCAACCCCCTATGATTTCATTTCCACCCCAACCAATCAGCAGCAGGCTCCTGTTACATGGGCACCCCCACCCATTCACCCAAACTGCCCTTGAAAAAACCCTAATCTGGGAGCTTTGAATGAGATGATTTGCATAGGACTCCATCTCCCGCATGGCATGGCCAGGCTTGTGTCTATTCAACTCTTTCTCTACTACAAAGTCATGGTCTTTCTTTCTGCAGTGGGCAGGAAGAACGTCTCAGGTGGTTACAAGGTGAGTTCTACCCATTTTAAGGCTATCATCAACAACTTTGATAAGAACATGATTCTACATGTCTCTTTAGGAAACATAGCCAGAAGGCAAAAGAATGGGTTTAGGATATATTTTACTTTTCAGATGTTGAATACCAAATTGTTCCACAAAGATATCACAACAAAACACACACTGACTCACAGTATGTGAGTTTCTGTTGTCTTCAAGAGAGATTTCATACCTATTGTCAGATTTCTAAATATTTGCAATCTCACAGGTGTAAAATGTTAAGGTTTTACAGTTTAGTTTTTATTTTTCAAGTTACAAACGAGGTTGATTGTATTTTGTTTGTTGGCCATAAATATTTTATTGTCTTTGAAATGTAGCATTGAAACTCAAATACTATTTTATGGTTTTTTGAGTTTTGAAGTGTTTAATGTATTTCAGATATTTACCCTTTGATGTTTATGTCTAGGTTAGTCAAACTATTTATAACCCAAAAGAAACATATTTGAAAGTGAAAGGATACACTATTATTTCTGAACAAACTGGGACATATGGAAGCCTAAATCTTTGTTGCAAATATCAGCTGTTAATGAATAGCGTTTAAAGTTTTAATATAAAAACTTAATCATTTTATTTACTTATTTATGTTTGTTTTTATTCTTTAAGAAATATTTGGCTGGGCATGTTGGCTCATGCCTGTAGTCCCAGCTACTGAGGAGGCTGAGGCAGGAGGCTCACTTGAGCCCAGGAGGTAGAGGCTGCAGTGAGCCATGACTTTGCTACTGCACTCCAGTCTGGGCAACAGAGCCAGACCCTGTCTCTTAAAAAAAAAAAAAAAAAATATATATATATATATATATAAAATATATGTAATACATGTTTATATATAAATCTATGTTTTATATATAATATATATATAGTCCATGCAGAAGAGATGAAAATAGTTACTTCATGTCAATTTACAATGGCCCAATATTATTTTTTCCCGTAAGTATAACTGGCCATATCATTGTGAGACTATACCAACAAATAAATGGGAAGGCACAAGAACTTTTTTTAAGATCTCTCTAGAAGTGAATTTTTGAAATGTGAAATTGGGCTTTTTCCTAGTATCCCAGGACTACTTGATAAATAATCTCTCTTTGCCCCACTGTTTGGTAATTGCATTTCTCTCATACAAATGCTTTTATGTTTCCTAGTTCTAGTTCTAATCACTCCCATTTGAGTCTTCAATATTTAATCCCTCTGTATTCACCTTACTGTCTTCATTACTACAACTTCTGGAATCCTTGGCACACTTTTGGACAAGTTCTGATCTTTGCATTCATCTTCAGAAGACTGTTTTCTGTTCCTGTTTCAGCTAAAGACAATAGACCCACCCTAATCCTAAAGCGATTGCAATGGTGTATAAATTTAGTGGGACAAATGAAGGAGCAGGCTTCATGCTGACTTTCTAGGTAAGATTCCCAGAAAAGTTTCTAGAATCACTAAAATTTATGGATCTTTTATCGTTTGCTATGATTTTAAAAAGCTGGAATTCTGAGAGGTATGTCCTCTAGTTGACATAGATGGACCCCCATATGTCTCAGTCCCTTCAGGCTGCTGTAACAAAAACATCATAAACTGAATGGTTTATAAACAATAGACATTTATTGCTCACAGTTCTGATGGCCAGAAGTTGAAGATTAAGGTGTGGCAAATTCAGTGTCTGGTGAGGACCCACTTCCTAGTTCATAGATGGTGCTTTCCCACTGTATCCTCCCATGGTGGAAGGGGCAAGGGAGCTCTAGGGGGTGTTTTTTAATAAGGCACTAATCCCATTCACAAGGGCTTCACCCTCATGGCGTCATTACCCCTCACATTTCCCACCTCCTAATACCTTGAAGATTAGGTTCCAACATACAAATCTAGGAGGACACAAACACTCAAACCCATAGGCAGATTCAAACGTATTCCACACTCCACTCCCTGTTCTACCACTCAATAGCTACAAACTATTGTAAGGCAATTGTAAAAATATGCACTATAATTGTTGCAGAAAAACTGAACTCACTCCTAACCATGCCAGCCAGCAGAAGCAAGAATTCCAAATGCAGTTGTTTTCCCAGAGGTTTTCAAATCTTACAAGGATGTGTCTGCTTAATAGAAATTGGATCATGTTTGGCCTCAAGTTGTAAATCCAGTGACATGTAGATTTTAGCATTTTAAATAATGCAACAGAATCTACACCGTGCCTTAGAAGGCACTGGTCTTTATTATGTGAGAGAAAATGTTCTGTAAGTTCCACAGGGAAATCTGTAGGGAATCTGATAGCACGTACGTGGGATTTACAATTATGTTAAAGATGGAGGATTTTCTTAAACATGACTACTTCATACTTTTGCCATATTTAATTTTTCCAATGCCACACAATATAGAATCTTAGTTTTCTCCTTAATTAATTAATTAATTTATTTATTTTTGATATGGGATCTCACTCTGCCACCCAGGCTGGATTGCAGTGGTGCAACCATAGTTCACTGCAGCCTCCAACCCCTGGGCTCAAGCAATCTTCCTGTCTCAACTGCCCAAGAAGCTGGGACGACAGGCATGCACGACCATGTGCACCTAATTTCTTTAAAAAACTTTTTTGTAGACATAGAGTCTTGCTATGTTGCGTAGGTTTGTCTCAAACTCCTGACCTCAAGCGACCCTCCCACCTCAGCTTCCCAAAGTGCTGGGATTGTAGGCATGAACCACCATGCCCAGCCCTCAAATTGTTCTTTCTCAGTTGTTAGCTGTATTTTATAGGCACACACATATACATGCATGCTTTCATATGCACACACACGCTCAAATATCTATACCCAAGCACATATATACATACATTATAAATACTATGTTTTAATATATACTTATATATAGCTTCATACTAATATATACAGTTAGCAATATATTTGGTGTTAATATAGATTATATCTTTTGATAATGTTAATATAAATTCTATCTTTGAAAATTACATATTGTTATTGCTGGTATAGGAATAATTTATTCTCTACTTTGTAAGATTCAACTATTCCAACTATATAAAAACTGTGTTGGTAAATCCATAAAAGTATGCTGCCAACAGTAAAATCCCCTGGAAATTTGCAGGTGTCAATAATATCTCTAAAAATATATTTTTCCCCGATGTGAGCAGTGAATATAGGATGGAATGTTTTACCACAGCATTGCCAGGAAATTAACAGTTGGATAGTGGTCACTCAGTGGAAAGTAAAGTGACTGGAGATAGAAGCTCAACCTTCCTTTGGTTTTGTAAAGTACAAGTTCTATTAAAAAGCATGAAGACTGAACTTGGAAACCATTCAGAGTGCCTTGCTTCCCTCATAGATGAGTACTCACATTCCAGGTTCATCTTCAGCTAGGCTACACACGACTGAATATAAGACCACCGAGAAACTAAGATAACTTTGTATTCCCATGGAACTAAGTAATTTAGATTAGCAGCTCTTAAAAATAGTTTGTTCTGAGGATTATTTTTATTAATGTCCTCAAAGCCACTTAATTAGCTTATTCCTCGTCTTTGGTACAAAACTGATAAAAAGAAAGTAAGTGTGACTAAAGTGGAGAGGAACAATAGAGATCCCTTTGTTAGGGATGAAAATAAAAATAAAAATACAAGCACTTTAATTTCATGGATATTAGTTCTGTTAGGGCAAATACCTTGAATATTTGGAAGCCACCTTCGGTGTACCTAGTGTTGAAAACCACTCATTTAGGCTTGAATTTTATGTTTAAAAAATGCAACTGCAGATTGTTTGATTTCATTCTGTTTTCGTTTATTTGCTTACTTGTATATTTAAAATTTTCAGCTTTCCTAAATCATCTACAGGACCACTCTACTTAATTCAATAATTAGGTGCATAATTCTTGTCCTAAAAATGTTTTTCTTCTAAAAAAATATTTACACTTGTATATACAATACTAATCTGCTGATGTTGATCTTTGTTTCTTCAATTGATTTTGATGCGTGTGAACAGCCTTAGCATTTTGAATAATTTCCACTGGAACTTTCTCTCATTAAGAAAATCATATTGTTTTCTTCCTTCTCTTCTTATGGGCTAAAAGAAATAACCAGAAAATAATTTCTAATATAGATATAATTAGTAACTTGATTTGAATTATAACACTATTTTACATTCAGAATATAGGATTTCTATGGTAAACAAAAAAATAATTTTTTGCATGGTTTATTTTTTAATAGTTATTACATAAGGCTTAATGATGTAACATCAATTTGATATGTTTTTAAATTTTAAACATGTATCTTCCTATTTTGACTGACTTTATTACCACTATAGTCTCTGAGAAGCATTCTCTTCCAGAGACCAATAAGACAATCGTTAGATTTGTTTTAAAAAAAAAAAAACCCACCAAAAACCGAAAAACAAAAGCAAAAGAACATAAAACTATCAATTCCAAAGCAAGAAAGAGAAGAGGAAATATTATCATTGTTGAATAATGTCCCATTATGTTGAATACGTCCCGATGTTGAATATGTTGAATAATGTTCCAATATGTCCTACATCTCCTCATATAAACCTTAGCTGGAACTTTCCTATCTAAATTTCTAGCTATGCTGTTGGAGTGTAAAGTAGGGGAGGAATGCCCCATGTTATGGCGATTCATTACTGTTTTTTCTACGTGCTTGTGAGTTCCGCCTTTTGGAATGATGCATGACCTGTCCCCAAAGAGGCTGTTCTGATTGCTGTTGATTGACTAGTACTCCAGTCATTTGATGAAAACAAAGCTGCCTCTCTTATCCTTTATTATAAAATATCCTATTAAACTTCAAAGCTGGCAGAATCAATTTTACCTCTTACTGTTTTCCCTGATGTAACGCTAAAACTTTAAGCACTTCTTCTCCTCCTTCCTCCTTCTCCTCCTCTTGTTCCTCCTCCTCCTTCTCCTTCCTCCTTCATCTTCCTCCTCCTCTTCCTCCTCTTTCTCTGTAATAAAGTATACTATACACAATAAGAAATTTGCTTTTTTTTTCATTAGATGCACATGTTGCTTATTCCCTTGGAACCAATTAAGATATTTTTGCATAATTTAATTATTTCCTATCAAAGGGAAAAATATATCTATAAAAAGAGGATCGGTGATAGCTATCCAGACAGATAAAAAGAAATAGGACATGTGTTTAAGTGTGTCAGATTTCAATTAATCGATTCTTATATTACCATTCATCATTACTATTTAAAAACTTGGAGATGGTAAATACAATTGAGCCAGAATGACTCTTACTATGATTGTAGTTATTTTAAATGCCTCTGTATTAGAGTTTGAAACAGTATAAACTCAGGTTTTAAATATAAGCTTCCCAGCCCTCCATCACAGGTGATGATTTTAAAGGCCACAGAGTTTAAGCGGTTGTAATATTTTGAATAATACTGCTAGAGTTCAGGTACCGAAAATTACCTCCACCCTGACATTTGTTTTACCATTCTAAGGTTCCAAAATCCACTCTTTAGAACATTTAACTTCAACAAAATGACCATGGCTTCCAGTGCGGAAGAGGAAGATAAGAAAACAGGAAATCTCATCCAACTTCTATGTCACCTTCTCTTTTGACTTCAGACCTGTGTTTCATCCAATGTCCACAGTATAGTCAACCATTGAACAATGTGGAGATTAGGGGCATTGATCCCCTCACTGTAAAAATCTGCATATAACTTTTGACTCCCCCTAAACTGAACTACTAATAGTCTACTGTTGACTACTGATAGCACAGTCAATTAACACATATTTTGTATGTTTTATGTGTTATATACTGTATTTTTACAAGAAAGTAAGCTAGAGAAAAGAAATGCCCTTAAGAAAACCCTAAAGAAGACAAAATATATTTACTATTCACTAAGTGGAAGTGGATCATCATAAAGGTCTTCATCCGTGTCATCTTCACATTAAGGGGGCGGATGAGGAAGAGGAGGAGGAGGGGTTGGCCTTGCTGTCTCAGGGGTGGCAGAGGTGGAAGAAAATCCACATGTAAGTGAATCTGCACATTTCAAACTTGTGTTGTTCAAGGGTGAACTATATATAAGACGGTTAGATAAGAGATTAATTATTTATTCCTGGAAGTTTTCCTTGCAGATCACTACATTTCTTAACAACTTCGGTGCCTTTAGAGATAATTCTTTGTGTGTGTGTGTGTGTGTGTGTGTGTGTGTGTGTGAGAGAGAGAGAGAGAGAGAAAGAAAGAAAAGGAGAGAGAGAGAGAGAGAGAAAGGCAGACCAAGAGCTGTGGAGTTTATTGCCAAAATATAGCAAAGTTGCACACCGTGGTCAACAGGACCTGCCAGTTCTTAATGTCTTCCCTTCAGAGACATCTTATGAGTGGTGAAGAGCTCTGTGTAATACACTGCATACATATAGGGAAGACAAGAACTGAGAGATCCTATGCCAAGATATGTTTTCCTCCCATGCATAAATTGGTCACTTGCCTGCCTGTCAAGGCTTCAGAGAAATTTTTTTTTAAACATATTTCCAAAAACACAGGGTAGTTGCTGAAGAGGCTGAGTCAGATTTGAAATGGAAAAGTACCAAGTAATACATAGGCAGACATATTTTTTTCAGATGGAAGCTAAAGTTTATACTTAGTTTGCTCACTTCTGGATGCTTAGGCTATTGGATAGCCTTACAAAGCATAATGAGATTACACATGTAAATAAGGGGAAAAGGTTAATCTCCAATGGCATATTGGCATCCAATACATAATGGATATGTGACAGAGAAATGAGGCTCAGAGGGTGGAGTTGAAGGCAGAGAGAGAAAGAAGGAAAAATTCTACAAAGCCTTATTGGATCCAAGATTCAGGATGAGACTCTACTGTTTGGTTATTCCCCACATATTAAGAAGTTTCAACTGTGGATTGTGAATATACTAAAAAGTACTGAATTAGTAAATAAATAAATGAATAAATAAATAAATAATGAAGCTTCACCTGGGAAATCTAATCTAACTTAAAAGACAATTAGATTAACTCTTACAGTGAGGAAGAATAGGTTTAATAAAATTATTCTATTCTGTGTACTTAAGTGGTTAATATGTTTTTCTTTTGTAAGTCCATTTAAAAAAATTATGTTTCACCTGTGCTTTATGGTCAGGAGATAATTGAAATGATGCTTTCCTTTCAATAACCAAATGGATAAAGTGGTTACCATGGAAAATTTCCTTGAAATAGATACCAAATTCACAAATCAATTTCAGCAATATATGAGAAAGTTATATCATGACCAAATGTGTTTTGTCCAGAAACCTAAGGTGGATTTAACATTTGAAACTCAATATTCATCTCCATAATTCCAACCAGAATAAAGTTGAAATATTATATAATCAACTTAGTGGGTGCAGGAAATAATATTTGAAAAAAAAAACTAAACAGGAGAATGCATAGGCAAATTTTAGTATATTTTATACAATGAGGTTTTTGGTGTTTTGTTTTGTTTTTTTTTTTTTTTTGATGGAGTCTTGTTCTGTCACCCAGGCTGGAGTGCAGTGGCGTGATCTCGGCTCACTGCAACCTCTGCCTCCTGGTTTCAAGCAATTCTCCTGCCTCAGCCTCTTGAGTACCTGGGATTACAGGCACGTACCACCATGTCTGGCTAATTTTTGTACTTTTAATAGAGATGGGGTTTTGCCAATATGTTGCCTGGGCTGGTCTCGAACTCCTGACCTCAGGTGATCTGCCTGCCTCGGCCTCCCAAAGTGCTGGAATTACAGGCATGAGCCACCATGCCCGGCCTAATGGGATATTATTCACCAATAAAAGAAAAATCGAGTACTGATGGACAAACAACATGGGTCTCATAGATGTTATATTGGGTGAAAGACACCAGTCAGGTATGGTGCTGTACACCTGTAGTCCCAGCTCCTCAAGAAGCTGCAGGGGGAGGATTGCTTGAGCCCAGAATTTCCAAGCTGCCATGAGCTATGATTGTGCCACTGCACTCCAGCCTGGACAACAGAGTAACACCTTGTCTCTATAAAACAAACAAAACAAAACAAAACAACCAGACACAATGGCATGTATATTTATGTGTTGAGATTACATTATATGAAGTTCAACAACAAGCAACAAACCATCCATGTTAATACAAAATAGAATCCTGCTTTCCAATGCTGGAAGGAGCATAGAAGAAAGTTTTCCTGTGATGAAAATATTCCACATCTTGATTGGAGGGGTAGATGCATGGGATTATCATAGTATCAAAGCACACATTAATAGTCTATGCATTTTTCTCTAATTTTTATCATGCCACGTTGTGAATAAGCAGACATACTTACACACAGTCACAGAATTATAGGCACAGTGGGCATAGAAAGAAAGTGGAAGGAAAAGCAACAGTCATAATGAGAAGCTATTGTCCCTAAACATGAAGATGGTTGGCATTCTGTCTTTGTTTTGGTATAATTCATATCCACTTCTTTCAGTCATGATATTGATACAATGATAGAGGCGGGAGGCAGAGAAATTCTAGACAGAAAAGGATAGTTCCCCAACAAAAGCCCACCCTCAAGCCTAAAACCATGGCCCAAAGTGAGAACTGACACCCCTGTTTTCGTGCTCATATGTTGCCTTTTCAAAACCAATTTGCTTTTCCTCTTATGTCCTAACGTGCTGGCTAGTAGAGAAAAACAAATCAACTCTCTAAATTAATTTGCTTTTCCTCTTATGTCCTAACCTGCTGGCTAGTAGAGAAAAACAAATCAACTCTCTCTTTGACGTGGGTTTAAACTCAGTCTCATTCAACGCTGTGAATAGTTTTTGTTTGTTTGCAGTGTTGGGCAACATTTCTTGGAAAGAAATCTCAAGACTCTCTGTTTTCTGTCTCTTATTTCTCTCTCCAAGATGTGAAGGAGAGACTTTGGGCTCTTGGATATAAAGGAGAGATGGTTCATTGGGCGCCATGTTGGATTATCCTGGTCTTTGTCGTTGTGCTTTGTCTACCTGGGAGCTGTGTGCTATGCTAGACTTCTGAATTAATGTCTCTAACAGGTTCTGTTCACTGTCTTTCTCTGTGCTACATCCTCACTGATGCACCTTCACCATCGGTGCCATTATGGGGACAGACCCTGACACTCTTCCTTGACCCTTGATCTCCATTCATTTGAACCAGGAACTCTCTGCTTACTTCTAGGATCCTGTGACTTTGCTTGGTCTTGTAAACCAAAATTAAAATCCTAAGCTCTCCAAACAACTCAACAGATCTTCTCTGGTCTCCGGGGTCCCCAGAGAAACCTGAAAACTAAATACCTGGCCATGACAGGAATGGAGGTGGGACACAACTCATTATATCCCTCCCATTTGGAGTTTAGGCATAACAACTGACCGGGGTTCATGCTAAAATAAAATAGAAACAAGGCTGGGCACGGTGGCTCACGCCTGTAATCCCAGCACTTTGGGAGACTGAGGTGGGCTGATCACGAGGTCAGGAGATCGAGACCATCCTGGCCCACATGGTGAAACCCCATCTCTACTAAAAAAAAATACAAAAATTAGCGGGGCATGGTGGTGCATGCCTGTAATCCCAGCTCCCCGGGAGGCTGAGACAGGAGAATTGCTTGAACAATGGAGTCGGAAGTTGCAGTGAGCCGAGATCATGCCACTGCACTCCAGCCTGGTAACAGAGCAAGACTGTCTCAAATTAAAAAAATAAAATAAAATAAAAAATAGACACAATAAGACTGACAAAGCAGACTCTTTGTGATAATAAGATAGCAAATTATAAACAGGACCTAAGGCTGTGCCAGGCAAGCATTAAGTCTTGCATCCCTGCAGGTCACTCTGACCCAATGTATACTGGTTAACAGACTTCCTTATCTTAAACATTCCTTTCTGCTGACTCCAAATTTTTAGACAAAGCTTTACTCCTTGAACCAATTGCAACTTAAATAATCTCTTGGCCAGGCAGGATAGCTCATGCCTGTAATCCCAGTACTTTGGGAGGCTGAGGAGGGAGAATCGCTTGAGCCAAGGAGTTCCAGGCTGCAGTGAGCTATGATCACACCACCGCACTCCAGCCTGGGCCACAGAGCAAGACTCCCTGTCATTAAAACAAATAAAATAAGAATCTCTGAACCCATCCATAACCTGCAAGGCCCTGCTTCAAGATATTCCAACTCTGTGAGCAAAACCAATGTATACCTTCCACGTACTGATAGCTGTCTTTATTTTTCCACGTACTGATAGCTGTCTTTATTTTTAACTCTTGACTCCCTAAAATATGTAAAGCCAAACTATAATCTGACCACCTTGGGTGCACTTTCTCAGGAGTTCCAGAAACTGGGTTCCTGGATGATGGTCACTCATTTGGTTCAGAATAAACTCCTTTAAAATATTTTACAAAGTCTAGTTTTTCTGTTAACAGTTTTGGCATACAGGTGAATTTTTATTAACCTCAGAACATGCAAGTGATATGAGGGGAGGGCCACACATCCTTTTAGGAGGTTGTTATTTTCAAAGGAGTTTCTGGCCAAGGGAGTCAGTGCAGGATGAAATCTAGCTTTACTGTGTTTACTAATCTTTGTTTCCCAGACTAGTTATGTCTGCCCAGAACACCAGATGCCTTTTTCTAATTCACACACAAGTTTATCAAGCTGTAGGGTTTCCTTGAAGTGGTGTTGTGTGATAATTAAGTAAGGATAAGACCAAGGTTAAAGGAAAACCTGTACTTAAATTTTCCCCCAAGTCTTATATCATTACATTAATGTGCCCCTTCTTGGCACCTGGTATGTAGCTAGCAAGTTATTAATCTCTCTGATTTATTTAACATGGGAAGGGGAGAAAAAAATTGGGATCACATTGTTTTAGTCCTTTTGGAAATTTTATGTATATAAATATACATGTATATGTATATATAATATAACATATTATATATTATACATTATTATAAAATATTAGGTTTTATATATAACTTCATATATATTATAATATATTTATATATAATATAAAATATAGTCACATATTTTATTATATTCATACACAATATATAATATGTACCACATAATATATTATAGTATATATTATATAAAATTTTATTATAACATTTAATATATATTAATTTATATGCATATTAATGACATATAAATAATGTATAAATTATATATCATTATATATTACATGTAATATAATATAATATTACATTATATAATAAATACAATGTTTACTATAATATACATTATATATTATATTAAATGATATATTATTTAATACAATATATGATTTATTATGAATTCTATATTATAATGTAAAATTTATAATTTATTATATTCAATATTATAATGTACTTACATTATTATACTTATACTTACATATAATATTATACTAACATATAATATTTAATAGGCCATATTAAATATTATAACTTTGTATTATAATATTTAATGTAGTCTATTATATTATTAATATAATGCATGTTATATATACTTTATATATTGACATAATATTGTATTATTAATGTATTATACATATTAATATAAAATATGTATTGTTAGTAAACTATAAAGTATATATAATATATAATAAATCATATGCAATATAATTAGTAATTATATAATTAATTATATGCATTATATATAATTAATATATGCATTATATATAATTATATAATTAATATATAATTAATATATATTAATTATATAATAATATATAATTATTATATAATTAATATATAATTATTATATAATTTATATAATAATATATACACATATATAATACATATATACATATAATACATATACAATACATATATAATACATATATATCTAATACATAATTATATCACATATATAACATATATAATCATATATATGAATATACATCATATATGTATATAACAAACCTAGATGGTGTAGCCTACCACACAACTAGTGTATAGGGTCTAGCCTAGTGCTCCTGGATTACAAACCTGTATAGCAGGTTACCATACTGAATACTGTAGGTGGCTGTAACAGAATGGTAAGTATTTGTGTATCTAAACATATCTAAACATAGAAAAGGTACAGCAAAAATTCAACATAAAAGATAAAAAGTGGTACCCCTGTACAGGACACTTACTATGAATGGAGCTTGCAGGACTGGAAGTTGCTCTGGGTGAGTCAGTGAATAAGTGGTGAGTGAATGTGAAGGCCTAGGACATTCCTGTACACTAGTGTAGACTTTACAAACACTGTACAATTAAGCTACACTAAATTTATACATTTTTTATTTCTTCAATACTAATTTAACTGCCCATCAGGTTCACCTTGCCCACTGACTAGACAGAGCCAATTTATCAAGACAAGAGAGTGGCACAGAGAAAGAGTTATTCACACAGAGCTGGCTGTATGGGTGTAACAGTTCGTTTTCATGCTGCTATGGAGAAAGACCTGAGACTGGGTAATTCACAAAGGAAAGAAGCTTAATCGACTCACAGTTCTGCATGGCTGGGGATGCCTCAGGAAACTTACAATCATGGTGGAAGGGGATAGAGAAGCAGGCAGCTTCTTCACTGGCCAGCAGGAGAGAGTGAGAGTGCAGAGCCAAGAGGGGAAAAGCCCGTTATAAAACCATCAGATCTCACGAGAACTCACTCACTATCACGAGAACTGCATTGGGCAACTGCCCCCGTGATCTAATCACCTTCCATAAGGTCCCTCCCCCAACATGTGGGGATTAGAATTCGGACTACAATTCAAGATGAGATTTGGCTGGGGACACAGAGCCAGACCATATCAACAGGAGATCGGAGTTTTATTATTATTCAAATCAGTCTTCCGAAGAATTCAGGGATCAGAGTTTTTAAGGATAATTTGGTGGGTGAAGGGCCAGGAAGTCAGGAGTGCTGATTGTTTGGGTTGGAGATGAAATCACAGGGAGTCAAAGCTGTCCTCTTGCACTAAGTCAGTTCTTGGGTGGGGGCCACAAGATCAGAGGAGCCAGTTTATCGACCTGAGTGGTGCCAGCTGATTCACTGAGTGCATGGTCTGCAAATCATCTCAAGCACCCAGCTTTGGTTTTAAATAGTAATGTGATCCCTGGGAGCAATTTGGGGAGTGTCAGAATCTTGAGCCGCCAGCTGCATGACTCCTAAGTCATAATTTCTAATATTGGGGCTAATTTGTTAATCCTACAAAGGCAGTCCAGTCTCCAGGCAGGAAGGAGTTTGTTTTGGGAAAGGGCTGTTATTGCCTTTGTTTTAAAGTTAAACTGTAAATTCAGTTTGGCCTATGCTCAGGAATGAACAAGGACAGCTTGGTGGTTAGAAGCAAAATGGAGTTGGTTAGGTCAGATCTCTGTCACTGTAATAATTCTCAGTTATACTTTGCAATGGTGGTTTCCCTAACTTAACATTAGTTTACTACTATTTTTTACTATAAACCTTTTAATTTTTAAAAAATCTTTTTGAGTCTCATCATAACACTTAGTTTAAGACCCAAACACATTGTGCAGCTGTACAAAAATACATTCTTTATATCCTTATTCTATAAGCTTTTTTCTATTTTTAAAATTTATTATTATTACTATATTTTCTTTTCCAACCTCTTTTAGAAAACTAAGACACACATTAGCCTAGACACACAGGGTGAGGGTTATCAATATCACTATCTCCCACCTCCACATCTTGTCCCACTGGAAGGTCTTCAGGGGCGATAACATGCACGGAGCTGTCCCCTCCCATGATAATGATGCCTTCTTCTGGATACCTCCTGGAGCACCTGCCTGAGGCTCTTCTTGAGGAATAGATTTGTCTGCACTACAAACACAAGACTCATGTGTTTCACTACAATGTTAAGATGGCTACAATGTCATTAGGCAAAGGGACTTTTTCAGCTCCATTATGATCTCATGGGACCACCATCCTATATGCAGTTGACCATTGACTGAAACCTTGTTATATGGCCCATGACTACATCTATATCTCTATCTAATCTACATTATCATCTCCAAAAATAGAATCATCATCTGTTACTCATATTGCCCTGAGAAGTCTGCTTTTTCCTCTACGTTGTCTGGATAGTCCAAGTTATTTTATGAAATGCAGACAAGAATGTAAGATGTTCACCTCTAACCATCCACTAAGCTCAATCTTGAATTGTGCTTTAATTTTGACCTTCGATGAGTCTTGGCTTCATTGGGATGCAGCCAGCAACCACATGACAACTACAATTGTCATATTTAAAGGATATCTGTTAGTGTATCTCTTAAACTGTTTGAGTCAGGAAGGATTTGAATCCATTCAACATTTTATCTTCCTTTAAGGCTTACAGGTAGACCAAAATAAGAAACATTTATGGCAGACAATTTATTTCAAGACAAATTAAATTTAGTTTAGCTTTTTTTTTCCCTTTGATTTTAGGCACATTTTTCTTTTTTATGAGAGTTTAAACTAATTTATTTAAATTTTTGTTGATTTAAAAATATATATTCTTACTAAAACATGCACCTCAAAGGTGGTTATCCACCTATACAATACACTGACAACACATATATGCATAGTAACATATTTTGAAAAACACTTTCTATTTTCTACAATCATAACCTTGTTGACAGGTTTTAAATTTTGGAAGCAGATCTTGAAGTTTTAGTTAACAGAATACAGATGAAATGTCAGAGATTTTCAAGGACATAGCTCACCCATACATTTTTCCTTAGGGATAAAAAGAAAAAGACATAAGAAGTCGACATTAATCAAACTAAACTTTCTGAATTCTGAATAGTTCTGACACACATTTATCTATTTTCCACTGAAAATGCATTCAAAGTACCATCTCTATATAAATGTTTGAACATTAATTTTGCTTCGCTTTTAGAATAAATTTCATTTTATTTTCCTTGCTTGTGCATGTTTTATGGACCTCCGTGGAGTCTAACTTAAAATGCTGTTTGTGGAGTTTTAGTAAGATAAGTAAGCAGCAATGAGGAAGGGGGCCCAGGTCGGGGAGAGCAATTGTTGTGAGAGACTCTCTAATCACAGACAAACCGCTGGCACAACATCCTGCTCCCAAATGCCTCGCTCTGCACATAGCCCCAGGGGCATGAACTTGTTCTGCACACAGTCCCCTCCAGCACGACTCCATAAAACTTCCCTCTAGCCTCTGCCTCTTTGCAGACAGCTTTCTTGCAGCATATTTTCATGCTTTCTCGAATATATCTGCCTTCTTTATCCACAACTGTCTCAATAAATTCTTTTGCCGCCAGCGATGCTGGCCCCAGCCAGTGCATCCATGACACTATTTTCAAAGATGAAAACACAGAATAATAACAAAATATCTACTTTAGTATTTAATCAGAAACTGTGGCCTCACATAAGATGATGAGCATATTTCAATCAAAACTATTGGCCGGATGCAGCAGCTCATGCCAACACTTTGGGAGGCCGAGGTGGGGGAATCACTTGAGCTCAGGAGTTGAAGACCAGCCTAGGCAACATGGTAAGACACCATTTCTATTTTTAAATAAAGAAAAGAAAAGAAAAAAAAGAAAAGATTATTTAACAAAATATTGACCCAAGTTGTGATCTTTATTCAGAAAAAAAGTTGTGTTAGAATACTGTTTTTTCTGATTTTTTTCATTAAATATATACTTCTCCAATATATTTCAAGTTTTCCACAATGAACATATTGTCTTAGCAGTCAGAAGAAAAACCCACACTTTGTATTCTTTGTTATTTTGAGAAAGTGGATAAACTGGTATACATTATACAGTCATTCTTTGGTATTTATGGGGAATGGGTTCCAGGACTCCTACCAATACCAAAATTCACGGTATTTATTCCTTATTATATGCCCATGTGAAATCATTCCCACCAAATTGACAATTTCATAGCAACTTGCTTTTTAACACTGTTGGGTGAGACCAGAAAAAACTTTAGTCTAGGGCCAAACTACTGAAACGATACTCTTCTTTATTTTATTTATTTTATTTTTTTTAAGAGACAAGGTCTTTGCTGCCCAGGCTAGATTGCAGTAGCACAAATCAGTGCTTATGGCAGCCTCAAACTCTTGGGCTCTAGCAATCCTCCTGCCTCAACCTCCCAAGTAGCTGAGACTACAGGCATGCGCCATCATGCCCAGCCTGATATTTTTATTTTTATTTTGATAAAGACTGGGTCTTATTATGTTTCCCAGGCTGACCTTGAATCCCTGGTCTCAAGTGATCCTCCTCCCTCAGCATCCCAAAGCGCTGGAATTACAGGCTGTTAACACTTAAGCTATCCACGGATGGCAAAGCTATAAAAGAGCACTGTTAAAAGTGTTAACTTCCTCTGGGGCTTCAGAAGTCATGGGTGAGGGGTGCAGCATAGCAGGTCGAGTGAGTGGAATTCGCCCCTGCCAGTGCCCATGTACTCCAGTTTCCACCCGTGTAAGGGTCAGGGAAATATTCTGCTTCAATATCGTTCTTGATAATATAAAATTTGTTGCTGTTTGTATTCACCAAAGCTGAAGTTAAAGAAAGCAATGTGTAATTCCAAATAATAAACACATACCTCCTCAATGATAACCCCCTTTGTTTAATTCTGCTTTTTATTAATTTTCCCAAGGTCCATTTTAATTCCACCGTTCAATTTCCTCTTGCAGATTTCCTTGCACTTTCTTTTCAGACTCACAGAACTTCAGACTTCACCCACCCTCTACACACCCTCCTCCCTTGAAAGAGTAGGAACAAACATAAATATATTTATGTAAACATTTAATAAAGAGTAAGGTTTCATTTAACCTAAATATGTTTATATAAATATATTTATGTTTGTTCTTACTCCTTGAAGTTCTTTGAGGGTTCATAAAATAACTGATCTTTCTCCTAGTGAAGCAAGGAAATATGTAACTCCTACCTGGATTTCTAATTATACAGACTGTAGAGATTTGAGGCACCCATGTCGGGGATGGGTAAAACTGATGGTAGCAGAAGGCAGACAAATCTCTAGGCAGACAGGGGAGGGTCCCTGGTGAACCCCCACCTTCAAACCAAAGACAGTTTAAAGCCTGAAAGCCAAAGCTATGAGTCTCAGTAAATCCGCAGACCAGATTGAGAACCTCTCCTTCCGTTTGTGGTGCTTTCCTCTGATGAACCCCCACTTTTCACCTATACCTGCCCTGCCCTACCCTAATTGGTTTCTGCACTGTTGCCTTTTTTGCATACTCACAGACCAATCAGCATATCCCCCCGATTCTGAGCCGATGAAAGCCTTGCACTAAGCCACGCTGGGAAAACCTCCCATCTTTGGGTGGGAGAGGACTTTCCTGCCTTCAGTTAGGGGGACCACCCTCGGGTCTCCTGGTCCGCTGAAGGCGGTTTCGTCACTCAATAAAATGCTCTCAGTTGCTCGCTCTTCAATTGTCAGCGTATCCACATTCTTCTCAGACGCAGGACAAGAACTCAGGACCCAGCTGAACACGGGCAGGAAGAAGGCTGTACCACTGTGGCCCTCTGCCCTCCACCGGCGGATGGTAGCCGCCCTATGCAACGGAAGCAGCAGGGGGACCAAACTAGCCCTGGAGTCATGGGCCAGAGCAGGGCGAGGGGCTGACCAAGCTGTTAACACACTACTGTCCATCAGGCTGTAGACAGCGGGACTAAAACAACTAATTAGAGCACTGTGATACACCCCCCACCCCGGGGCTTCCAGGTCATGGGCAACCCTGCCCGGGTGTCACCGTGTTCCCCTCAGGGAGACTCACCTGGAGCCCACCTCTGTGCTGGCATTTGGAGCAGTGGACCAGACCCTGCACTTGCTTGCTCACACACCTCCCACTGGGGCTGAGTGCGCAGTCTCAGTGGCTGTGGGACCCACGCCGGAGTAGTCAAGGCATCTCCTAAGGCAGACCTGGATTCAAGCGAGGCTCGTGAGGGGCATTGTCAGCTGGAAGTCTCCAGCCTGCAGTTTGACCAAGAAAAATCCTGCATCAAGATGATTTGGTTTGAGAGCTGCTTTGGTGAAAAAACTATAGTTTGTGAATAAACTTTTAGGCAAAACGCCTCATACATGGGCTGACCACGGAAGAGAATCCTATAAATCTAGAGACCATCCTAGGAAATCTTGCTCAGTGGTGGCACCTGTTGCGTCACAGCGCTCCTAGCACCTTGAAGAGAAGATGAGCAGCTGGCAAAGTCCTTTCTCAAACTCTACTCCACAATTAATCGTGGAACTCTAGCCTTGGGAGAATTGTTGACTCTTGATCAGATCCCCAGTTCTCCAAAGCATAGAATTTCTTCTTTCTCTCACCCTCCCATATATAATTTTAGACATATGTAGATAGTCAGCGTAAACTTCTTGGTCACATTACGTCATGGGTAGCCAGTTAGAGAGAGAGCAGCTTTTTACAGATACACCTTGGTGGCCCCTGGAAAAATAATTTTATTCCCGCTTCTGATAATTCTGCAAAACTGTCATCAACCTAATTTTTATAAATCTAGGTCTAATGTTTTCCACCATTCTGATAAATCCATGTTTATTTCATATTATGTTATAAAAATATCCAAGGAAAGGAAAATTCAGAGTAAAAGCATGTGTGTGATATTCAAATCATCTCACCAAGATGCTGGAGATTTTCCCCTTTAGAAATAATTACTTTGTGGAGACAGCCTCCAGGGACTTCTCCTTTTCTATCACAAAGCAAAACATAGATTTTAGAAAAGAGGCCTGAAGGTGGCTTTCGGCATCATAATTAACTTTCAAATGTGTTGTTTGAGTTTTTTGAGTCATTAAACCCTATTTTGATTTGATCTCTTCTGTGATCTATATTTCATACTATTCTTTTTTTGTGATATATATTGAAACAATGTTGTTGCCGCTGTTTTAATTCAGCACAGCATAAATAACACTGTGATGTGTATTGTAAACACTGAAAAACTAGAATGTATGTTTCAGAATCACTAGATGTGGACTGATGATTGCTCAGATGCAAATAAGAAACAAATAGAAGAAACACTGTGAATTTTGTTGAGGGAGAAAGCAGTAAGATAATTCCAAAAGAGAGTAGTGCCAATCTACTTATCTATGACTAAAGTAGAAGACTTAGTGGGTCTATTCAAAGACAAAATGGTGAGGTTACTGAAGTTATGTTTTACTCGTTGCAAGCATGTATTTACTGCCCATCTCTCATCTTTCCCGACCCCTTTGTTCCGTAGCAAAATCTGCATAGACTACGGTATTTGCCATTCTTTTGTTAAATTGACACCATAAGTAAATGATTTATATCCCTTGCTAACTGAACAATGATTGTAGAAGCTACACTTATTATGCACTTCATGTAGTCAGAATCTCTATTACCCACCTCCACATGAATGCCTATCTCCTGCTAATTATGCCCTTGAGTAATCTCCTCCCTTCCTATGTGGGCTGGAGCTGGTACCCTAATTCCGAGCAACAGATTACAGCCAAAGTCATAAGTTGCACACAATTAGGCATGAATGACAATGAGATTTTGTGTAACATATAATATTGCAATGTTTGTTTTGCTGGAATCTTGCTTGTATCAAGAAACCGTGGATGGCCTCTGGAGGTGAGGGTGTATTTTCTTATAAAATTCTCTCGCATCCCATCTGTGGACTTAATCATCTCATACTTAAGGACATTAAAATATATGAAGTGACAATTGGCAGAATTAAAGAGGAGATGTGGAAAAAAAACAAAACCAAATTTTCAGATTTTAGCACACCTTTTCTTGTAATTTTGGATCCATAATTTTTTTAAAAGTAAAGATACTAAGGCTCTAAAACACATAATGCACACAATCTAATGGACATATGTAGAAACCTACACCCATCAACTAGAAAATACACATGAGTTCAAACACACCTAAAACAAATATTAGTATGTAGAGAAAATATATGTTTCAACATGATTTGGGTTTTCTGGGCAAAGTTTACTGGGATGTGAGTTGAAGGACAAGCTTTGGAAGTTAAAACATAACTGAATTTTAAATATGGCATCTAAAAGAGTCAAACTCATAGACACTGAGAATACAATGGTAGTTGCCAGGTGCTGGGAAAGGAAGAAATGGGAAGCTATTATTCAATGAGTGTCAAGTTTCAGTTCTGCTAAATGCATAAATTCTAGAAGTCTGCTGTACAACACTTTGCCTATAGTGAACACTATGGTGAAACACACTTTGAAATGTATTGAGTGTAAGTTGCATGGTAAATGTCTCTGTTCCCGGACCAAACCAAGGGTCGGGCTGCTTATTCTTGCGGGCCAATAATGAGATGCAGATGAACTGGGAAGAAGGGAGTTTATTTCTGTAATCGGTTACAGGGAGAAGGCTGGGAAAATATCGCCAGACCAACTCAAAATTACAAAGTTTTCCAGAACTTCTATACCTTCTAAGCTATATGTCTACTTGCAAGTGTGCATTCATCTAAAGACGTAAGTGATTAACTTCTCATCTATAACTAAGGTCTGAGTTTTGAGGAACTTCCTCTGGAGCCTCAGTAAATTGACTTAATCTAGATGAGTCCAGGTGCTGGGGTGATGACCCTTCTCTTGTCTGCTGCTAAATCGTGGAGGTTTGGGGAGTTTCTTCAGATCCCCACTAAAACTTGTTTAATCCTAAAAGGGTCCTGTTAAGAATTCCTTCATTATCTTGTCACACTTCAAGGCCCAGGAGAGGCCTAGGAAGAACTCTTGGTGGGCTTTTGTTACATTCCAGCCTCTGTATAAGGACTCTGGCTCTTTCAGCTTTTAATATTTAACTTCACCACTCGGTCAGTGCTGAAACAGTTGTTACGGAGGCCTGCCTGCTCAGCTGTTAGTGAGGCCTGGCCTGCCACATTTCTACCAAAGAACAAACAAAACAACAAAAAACAAAGAGACGAAAGGGAACTTTGGGAGATGTAGTGTATTTCTATTATCTTAACTGTAGCAATGGCATCATGGGTGTTTTTATATACTCAAACTTATCAAATCATACACATTAAATTTGTATATATCAATTACACTTCAATGAATCTGTTAACAAATTTAAAAGATGACTGAGGACATAGTGAGTATTCAGGAGTGATTTTCTTGCCTGAAAATATGTGTTCATATCACCACCAGATTTGATGATTCACTGTGAGAACTCATCATGCAGTTCTATTCATAGCTATGATTTATCACAGCAAATGGCAGAACACAAAATCAGCCAAAAGAAAAGATGCTTACAACTGTTCACAATAGTAAAATCATAGAACCAATCTAATGCCCATCAACAGTAGACTGGATAAAGAAAATGTGTTGCATATACACACACCATGGAAAACTATGCAGCCATAAAAAAGAATAAGATCATGTCCTTTGCAGCAACATGGATGGAGCTGGGGGCTGTAATCCTAAGCAAACTAACACAGTAACAGAAATCCAAATACTGTGTGTTATCACTTATAAGTGGGAGCTAAACATTTTTGTAATTTTAGGTTCATAATTTAAAACAAAACAGTAAAGTTGAGAACACATGGATACAAAGATGGGAACATCCGACACTGGGGCCTACTTGAGGGTGGAAGGTGAAAAAAGGGAGAAAACCAAAAACAAACAAACAAAAACAACTTATGGGGTACTATGCTTATCACCTGAGTGCGGCAGTAATCTGTACACCAAACCCCCACAACATGCAATTTACCTATGGAACAAACCTGCACATGTACCCAGAACCCTTAAAATAGAAGTTAAAAAATTAAAAACAAAAATTAACAATTTAAAATTAAAAAAATTTTTAAAAGATACATGCTTCACTGCACCAGAGAAAATTAGGTGGAAGCTTCCCAGAGTCCTCTTGGTAGACGTGCTAACTTTCTCTGATATTGAATTTTGACAACACATGCAAAAATGTTGTCTATCAAGGAAGCTCATAAGGGATCAGTGCCCAAAGCTCTTTTCAGTGTCTGATTGTATAGGTACCTTCTACCTAGCACATCCCAAAATTCCAGACTCCCAGAAGGAAATCAGGTACCCAATGTGAACCACATTGTGTGTACTAGCCCTTGAGGCATCGTGAGCCACTCTTATCACTTAGGAAAGAGTGAGAACATACCTGAAATCTAAGTTTTCAGGAGCCAACTAAAGACTTACCTTGCAAGCTGGCTTTCTGAGGCCATGATATCTCACCATGATATCTCTCCAATATCTCTCCATCATGATAAAAAGGTATACAAGGTACAACCTTCTCAGATATCAAAAATGGCTGTCAAGTTGAGCTATGAATTAGTGGATTAGAAACATGCAATGAGGAGAATGGAACATCCTAATTCCTGGCCACAATATTGCTTGCAAGATGGGATGAGATCCAACATGAAATGAATTTCAATACACGATGGTTCTCATTTTCGGTACTTACTGAAGTTTTTGATGACCCTTGTCTGGTAGAAATCCAAGACAAGTTTATACAATGTCTTTTCAGATTTCGCCATAAACAACAATAGAAATAACCTCCGAAACCCCAAACGAAGTAAAGCTAAGAAGCATGAAGAACCCTGCGAGGAAGTTCAGCCCTTGGGCTGACTCACCCATCAAAATGATGTAAAATTGAACTGTTAGCCTGGGGTGATGCCAAAAAAAAAAAAAATACAGTTGCTTTTTGTCATTAGTCTTCTCCATAAACAAGGTATGATGACAAAGAAAACAAACAGAATGGGGAGGAAATGGATATCACCCTGGAAATTGGGATCCGCACACCAAGAGAAATAAATTGAGCACCGTTCTTCAAGGGAGATGTGCTTTTCTTGCAGGGGCACTGCTGGATTTATCCATTAGTAACAGGTTCCTGCTCCCCTCCGGTCCTGGGGGAAAGAAAAATGTTGACTTTCAAAGGCTTTGAACAAGGTCAGGCTGGAAATATAAATATCTGGAGCTCATTTTGAATATTTATCATCCCACATTCTGTATTATTTATAGCTCCAATCAAGATACCAATAGGAGTTCTGTAAATTCCTCTTAGACAGACTGCATGCCCCACCTACCAACCCGCAAGGCCCTAAAAGATCATGGAAAAAGAAAAATGACTCTCTTCACGATAACAATCAGTCAATGACAATGAGACTTAATCATTTCTATTAGTTTTTTAGGGGCAGGATTGCCGTCTGAAAGCATGCAAATGAAGAAACTTGAAAATTGAATTTACTCGAAATATTCCTCTCTTAAGCAGACTAAATCAAAAGGTGTAGACTCTGAGAACTGTCCTGTTGACATTAGTTCTAGTCTCAATCACAAGGTTGTGTAATGAAGTATTTGACTCTTTTCCAGGTTTATGTTTTCTTATTAATAAGGCTCACCTCGGCACTGATGGCTTGCCACCCGCCTAGTAAGTTTTCCAGATATTTCCATGTGCAGAAACTGTCCCTATTAGATGTTAAAATAAATATTTATGGCTTCATGTGTTGTAAATGCACACAGCTAATTCTCAAATTTGAAATCTATATGGTATTTCTTGAAATGTAATCTAATTATTTTAAGAAGTTGAACTGTTCAATATGACTAGGTTTGCAGTGTACTCATATGCAGTGGTTAATATTGAGTGTCAACTTGATTGGATTGAAGGAGGCAAAGTATTGTTCTTGGGTATTTCTGTGAGGGTGTTGTCAAAGGAGATTAACATTTGAGTCAGTGCACTGGGAGAGGCAGACCCACCCTCAATCTGGGTGGGCACCATCTCATCGGTTGCCTGCATGGCCAGAATAAATAGCAGGCAGAAGAATGTGAAAAGACTAGACTAGTTAAGTCTTCTGGTGTCCATCTTTCTCCCATGCAGGAGGCTTCCTGCCCTTGAACATCAGACTCCAAGTTCTTCAGCTTTGGGACTGTTGGACCTTCGACCACAGACAGAAGGCTGCGCTGTCCGCTTCACTACTTTTGATGTTTTGATCCTCTGACTGGCTTCCTTCTTCCTCAGCTTGCAGACAGCCTATTGTGGGACCTCACCTTGTGATTGTGTGAGGAAATACTCTTTAATATGCTCTTTATATACACATCTGTCTTATTAGTTCTGTCCCTCTAGAGAACCGTGACTAACACAACATGGATAAAAATTTCCTTCAAATGGGGATTTTGAAAATTTTGATCCAAAATTTGGGATAATATTTAACCATGCTTTCACTAATGCCTAGTTTTTTGTTGTTGTTGCTGTTCTGTTTAATGTATACCTTGACTTCCAGCAGTCGACATCAAGCACCCTTTGGAGTTAGAATAAAATATAGAATTCTCTAGCAATGTTAGTCAATTGCTTAATGCTTCTCACCAGAAATAATGTGTTTTGTATTGAATTTAAAACTTTTATATCTAAGTTTTGACTTGAACATGTAGTGTTCAAGAAAACAAATGCGTTTAGTAGCATTATGAATTACAAAACTATGATGCAGAATATAGCAGTTACGTTTCCCACGAAATCAATATTAACACATAATCTTATTTTAAATGCCTTGCAGGGATTGGTCCCTGTTTTGTTTTTGGTTTTTCAGAGTCTGTATTTATTTGTATTGAACCCAATGTGGTAAGAAATATTTCAAAATTTTCATTTTGTGTAGACTTTAGTTTTATAGCACTGAATTACTTGTTTGAGATGTAACATTTTGCTTTTAGACTGGGTGCTTTAGAGTGGTTAATCCACAAGCAAATACACTTCTCGTAGAATTATGTGCATGTTACAAACACAATTTTGACAGCAATTTTATAAAATCTATTTGTAATTACAGGATCCTGACCCTGCCACATATTCTAAGTGGTGAGTGTGTGTGTGTTTCAAGGTCATCCCAAAGGCCTTCATTGTCAAAAGCATCGTTACATAAGGAGTAGGAATTGTGATAAATAGACTCTTTTCTACATTGATTTGCCAGTAAAAATTCACCAGTGAGTTAATTTGGGAACACATGTAGTAATTCTGTATTACAGTTGGTTTGCGTTGAAACAGGTGTAAGGGAAAACACACTAATAAACTTGAGTTATATGGCAATGTTCTGGTATATAGAGAATCCTCAAAATTAAAAATTAGTTACCCTTATTGATAAAAATGACACAGCAACTAATGACACGTGTGAGCATGCACACACACACGTGATCATAATATAACATTATATATAACATATAAAATAATATATAACAAAACAATATATGACATATAACATATATGATATAATATAAATTATACATATTATATATAAATATTTAATACATATTATATTTTATACTGTATTATGTAATATATAATACATATCATATGTCATAATATATACTACATAATATATATTTTATATATTATAAATACATATTAACATACTGTATAATACATAGTATACTATAAATATATAGTATATATATACAATATATACTATATATAATATATAAGTATATAATAAATGATATAACATGATATATTAACTTGCTATATAACATATGATATGTTTTATATATGTTGCCAAATATTATATATACTATTTAATAACATGAAATATATTATACATATGAAATATGTTATATTATATAGTATAGATAATATATGACAACATATATAATATATATCACATTATATTATATAGCATACATATCATATGCTGTTATATTATTTATTGTATACTTATGGATTTATAATATATAATATATAATCATGTTATATATAACATAATATAGCATATGAAATATATTACACAACATATGTTATGTATTATATATGCAATATATAATGTATATAACATGTTATAGGTAATATATAATTATATATAATCATATGTAATTATATATACCATATAACACATGAAATATGTTATATATTACTGTATTACTTCTCATAGAATTATGTGCATGTCACAAACACAATTTTGACAGCAGTTTTATAAAATCTATTACTATATTACTATATATAATATATATTTCATATATATTACACAGTGTATATACACATTATATATACAGTGTTATATATAATAGGCTTATATATTGTATATATAATAATTACATTATGTTATATATAACATATATGTTATATAATAATATACAATCATTAGGCTTATATATAACACATGAAATATATTATATATTATTATGTATATATAATATGTTATAAGTTATATAAGATATACGTTATAGGCTGTATATATGTCATATGCTACATATATAATATATAACATATATATAAATAAACACTAAAGATGAGGTGTGTCCAATATTTTATTTTAGTAGAAAACACTTAAGAGTAATTGATTCAATTCTATTAACTGTAATTTCATTTAAAATGTCCTTTTCACACCAGTCCTTGGATTGGTAATTGTCAGAAATAAAAGAGTTCGACGTTAGGTAGAGACGTTCACTTCACAGTGGGAAGAGCAATATCTTTGTATTCTTTTTTAATATTCACTTTTCTAATTTGTTGAACATCCTGGCTTATGTTTCATATTTATTGATATGCATCACTATTTGATTTGTCCCTGTCCTATGTTGATCTATGAAGATACAGAAGATAATCTCTTGAGTTTTTGCATGGGCTACTCATACACCTTAAAAGCAAAGCCACCAGTTTTTAAAAATGAATCCTTAACACAGCAGAAGCAAAAAAAAAGGGAGAAAGAAAGTGATCTCAAACAAATCAGAAATATGAAGAAAAACAACTTTCATTAGGCTTAGGCATCATAATTTTTATTCTAGGATTTTTTTAGCATCTAGTAATGTTTTTTACTCTCTTGGTAAGCAACCCGACTACACTCTACAAAATTCAGCAATGCCCGAGGATATAAGTATATAAAGCAGCACTTAGCTCTATGGAATTTATTTTGTTCCAATTACCTTAAATTGACACTAAGACCATACTTTAAAGTTGGTCTACATTGGGGAAATCTTTAAGCACTGACATGTGAAAAATCTTTAACCTATGAATTACAAACTGTACTTCTTATCATCCCCGAATTATACAATCTGATTTCACAACAGAACTGTTTGTACAAGCTCCTCCCTTTTCCCGAAATACTCTTCCTCCTCTTGACTATAAAGCTAATTTTGACTTGGTCTTTTGTAATCGAGTGTATATTTTATTTCCTTAATGAAGACTTCCCAAACCTTTTAGTCAAGTGACTTCCTCTTCCAAATACATAACAAAGTACATATATTTGAAAATATTTTGCCTATTTTTTGGAGCCTAAGACCCCTTCTCAGGGATGGTCTGCGTCAGAGGTTTTTTGTTTTTAATTGTTTATTAATTTCTTTTTAAATTTTTTTCAACCGACATAAAAATTGTACATATTCTTGTACATGATGTTGTGATAATATAATGTATAGTGGTCAGATAAAGGTAATTAGCATATCCATCATCTCAAATATTTATCATTTCTTTGCGTTGGGAACATTTAATATCCTCCTTCTAGCTATTTGATAATATATATTATTATTGACTATAGTTATTCTACTGTAACTGCCTGAGGGGTCTTTTCTGCCTGCTGTGCAAATAAAGACTATGACATTTCAGTAAAGAGAGAGTATAAATACGCACAAGGCCAGCCACACCACATAGGGGACCAACTTAGTACTCAAATCATCTCATCCGAAGCTCCAAAGCTTGTAGGTTAGGGGTTTTTCAAAGGCAGTTTGGGGGAAGGGGTGGGAATGGTTAGGCTTGCTGCCGACTTGTTGGGGGTGGAGCTGAAATCCTAGAGGAAATCTGTCCTCCTGTGAGCTGAACGGCTTCTGGGTGGGGCCACAGAAGTGGGGTTGGTCCAGGTGGAGCCATGAGTATCAGACATGCAAAGAAACCTGAAACGAGATCTCAAAAGACCAGTCTAGGATAGTAGTGTTATCCGCAGGAATTGCTAGCAATCTATGTCTACATCTTAGCAGAATCAGGCTCCTCTACTCCCTTCAGCCTGATGGCCTCCCTTTAGCTTTACAAAAATCGTTGAATTTTGGACAAGCCCTATTATATAAACTATAGCCTAGCTGTCTTCCAAAGTTAGCCTGGCCCAATAGCCCAGGAATAATTAAGGGAAAGGCAGGATGGGGGTGGGTTAGCTTGGATGGCTTCTATGGTTATAATTTTCTCACTGATATAATTTTTGCAAAGCAGTTTCATTACAGTGGCGTACAACAGCAAAAAGTAGCCTTCCTATCTAGCTGTAAGTTTGTATCTCCCTAAATCAGAGTTTTGTCTTACTCATTTTCTCAGTTCTTCTTTTAACCCAAACACTAGAACAGAGCTTGCTAGATTACTTATTGACTGATATGTTCACGAGGTTATACTGCTTACAAATGACACCTCATATCTGTCATATACCAGTAGGCAGGGAGTGGCACATTATAAGGTTAAGGAAAAGGAGGAGGACTACCCCTCCTTCCAAAGTGTTCAATTTAGTATAAAAATTTAATATAAATGTATATTACCTTCCCCTAATCATTGTTAATGTGAATGCCATTGAATTAATTCGAGCTGAGTTACTCAACTATGCACATTGTTTGCAAGAGTCTGTTTTCAAGTCTGGAACCGCTTATGTCTGGTCTATTTCTTCAAAACAAAATAACAACAGTAACAGCACAACAACAAAAAGAAAAACACAAAGAATGGAAGAAAAAAGTGGCCTAAATTTCAAATATACTCAGTTAAACAAGCCAAAACAAAAGCAGCTTTCATGAATTAAAGTCAAGAGATGTGTTCAGAGAACTTCAGTTGAATTCCCCATTGAAGACCTTAAGTATCATAGATCGAATCTCAGCATATATTTAATGATTTTTTTTACCTTTTTTTTTTTTTTAAAGAACAGTGATGTAGAATAAAGGAAGAAATATTGCAAGCTAAGGGTAGAAAGTGGTGTGGTAATATTGACCTAGTTTTTTTAAATAGTAGTTCAATTGAGTGAATGGAACAGATACTTAAACAAATAAGTGATGGATTTATTCATGTTTTTGGAACAGAAGAGTCTCTGACCCCCTCGAGGGATTTGTGACAGGAGTGTGGCTCATTTGCTCAGCTGCTGCATGCTCAAACCCCTTATGGGAGAGGAGGTGCATGCAGATGAGCGGGCACAGAAGCCAGGGCGAGTGTTTTTGGGCTCCAGCCCCACGGTAGCATCTAAGAGTATGTTACAATTAATGCTCTTTTAAGCAGTTGCTGCCTTTGGCACCTAAGTGTTAAACCAGCTCAGTGGAGAGTCAGGATGACAGCCTTTTACACCCTGCCCTCTTGGTACTCGGGTCCTTGTCCGGCATCCAGGAAGAATCGGGTTAAATGGACTTGAAGTATGACGAATGTGGGGATTTTATTGAGTGATGGAAGTGACTCTCAGGGGGATGGATGGGAAGCTGGAAAGGGGATGGAGTGGGAAGATGATCTTCTCCTGGAGTTTAGCTGTCCCGTGGCCAATCTCCTTTCCAATTATGCCCAGCTGAGCTCCTCTGGACATTCAGATGCTCCTCTTCTTTCTGCTGTGCTGTCTGTCTTTCTTCTGCTCTTCTGTTCATCTTCCTGTCTGCTTGTGGAGCCCAAGGTTTGAGGTTTTTATGGATACAGGATAGGGGGGCATGGTGGGCCAAAAAGCAACTTTTGGGCACAAAAACAGGAATGCCTATTCCTATTTAGGGCCCCAGGTTTCCAGGCTTGAGGGTGGGGCCTTTGCCAGGGAGCTGCCCTCTTCTACCCAGTATTCCCCTGTCTCCTGTCCATATCAAAAGTTCTGCCTCATTTGGTAATTGTAAAATCAATAAAATCAAGTTTCATCAAAAGAGGGGGTTGTCTTTGATTTTGACAAGTGCTTAATGCAACCTGTATTATGTAAAACTTCTTTTTTAGAATTAGTTTTATTTGGCTGAGTATGAGAAACTAATAAAACTATGTAAAAATCAATTTTATAGGAAATCTCAAGATTTGTACATTTATATTACATATGAGACATAGTTAATATGTTTATGATTAGAACCCAAATATTCACTTATTCCAAGGTACTAAATATTAGGTCTGATAGACATTTTGTTAATATAACTACCACAGTAACTAAAACTTAAAAAAATCAGCTCATACTGTAGACACATAATCCATTTATTCCTATTAACTAAATGTTCTGTCTTACTGGCACTTTGGAAAACTGATAACTACATCAAAAGCAACAAATCAGCTGCTAACAGTGCTTAGATAACATCTGATGGCCGAAAGAATACCTTTTAAAGATGCTTTAAAAGTGTCAAAGCAGCAAAGGAAATCTTTCAGCTTTCACCAAAAAAAAAGTGGTTATTAATCCATGGTTTCTCAGCCTTGGCCCTTTTGGCATTTGAATTCTGATCATTCTTTGTGGTGGGGGCTATCCTGTGCTTTGTAGAATGTTTAGCAGCGTCTACCACCTGTCAACTAGATGCCGGTAGCTCTCCTCCCCTGGCCCCCAATAATGACAATGAAAAATGCCTCCAGACATCAAATGGCCTGAGCAGAGGCACAAAATTGCCTTCAATTGAGAAGCACTGCCTGAATAGCATCATGGTGGTGTTTTAAAATAATGCATTTTCAAAATCTATTATTCCAGAGTGCACAGTATGCTACAGGGTTAGATTCCTTCTTTTCTCATTACTTTGGATGTATCTATTTCTTCTTTCTGTAATATTACTTCCCTTCCTTTCTCCCTCTCTGTCCACTCCTCTCTGTTTTCTTTCTTCTCTGAACAAATACCCTTCTGCCTACTGCAAAGCAAAAACTGCACAAATCCAGAGATGTGACAATTACCAAAATCCAGAACAGGACCATACATCAAATACTCAAGACAGAGTTCTGGAAACATCAACATTAATAACGATCTAGTCAACTCCATGCTTGTTTTAGGATCTGCCACCATACAGGTTTGTCCGATTTCTGATTCTCTGAAAGAGAATCTCCCAGGTTCTCTTTCATTTCCAGTAGCACCATATGGGAAAAGCGCATTTCAGTAATTCTATAAAACGTATTGCCAATATCCAACACACTAGGAACTCCCCCACTGTATACCTCCTTTTTAAAAAACTTTGAAATCATACTGGACCCCCAGCCTCAAGTGTCTGGCATGCCATGAGGGTAGACAAAAGAAATATTGCCTCTTACATATATCAACTAATTTAACATACCGAGAGAGGCGTTCTTACCAATTATACATCACTTTTCCCCCAGGCAGTCCAAATGAATCCATGTTGGTAACCAGTGATAATTATCTTACCTCCTTTGGGTCATTGAGGAGCGGATTCCTACCTATCTCTGTAGCAGACATGTAAACACAAACAAACATACATTCAGGCGAGGTTTCTCCACATAGCATGTGCTTCTTTCTGCACGTGCACTCACTGTTCATCACCTCCAAGGGAGTCAGAGACCTTCACTTGAGAATGACAGTCTATTAATCTTATCAGTTCCCTCAAGAAGAAAAATACCTTCAGCTGTGCTGTCAGGTGCTAGGAGACTGTTATTAGGAATCTTCCTCAAGGTTCTAACTGAAAACACAGGGGCCTTTTCAAGATGGCCAGAGAGAAGTTACCAAAGGGGAGGCTCCTTCAAAAAATTGCCATGTTGACAGGGACCTGAAGAATGAATGAGAACTAGGAAAGATAGTTGCAAGATGTGTAGAAAGGAGGTCTGGGTAAAAGAAAGCAGATGTTATGAGCATTCCTGAGACTAAGCAGAGTGGTGAACTTTTACTAGTTTGTGTTTACTGCAGTGAAGACCATCAGGTGTGGCCTAGAGAATCACGGCCCCAAAGATGTCTACATCTTAATGAAACGGGAAGGTTCCCTGACCCCATTGCGGGGCTTGTGACAGGGGTGTGGCTCGCTTGCTTGGCCACTGCACACTCAAACCCCTTATAGGAGGGAGAGCATGCAGACAGGCAGGTGCAGGAGCCGAGGAGAACACTTCTGGGCTCCGGCCCCTCGGTAGTGTCTAGGGGCGTGTTACAATTAATACTCTTTTAGCAGTTGCTGTCCGCAAATGGCTAAGTGTTAAACCAGGTCAGTGGAGAGTCAGGGTGACAGCCTTTTACACCCTGTCCTCTTGGTACCCAGGTCCTTGTCCAGTGTCCGGGAAGAATCAGGTCACATGGACTTAAAGGGTGGTGAACGCAGGGATTTTCCTGAGTGATGGAGGTGGCTCTCAGTGGAATGAATGGGGAGCTGCAAAGGGGTTAGACTGGGAAGATGATCTACCCCTGGAGTTTGGCCGTCCCATGGCCCATCTCCTCTCCGACTGTCCCCAGCCAAACTCCTCTCAACATTCAGATGCTCCTTCTCTTCTCTCTTTCTCTGCTATGCCTCTCTGCCACACTTTTGCTCCTCTGCTCATTTGCTCGTGGAGCCTGGGGTTTGGGGTTTATATGGGTATAGGATAGGGATGCACGGCAGGCCAAAAGGCAACATTTAGGGCCGTGGGTTTTCAGGCTTGAGGGTGGGGCCTTTTGCTGGGGAAACCACCGTCTTCTACCCAATATTTCCCTGCCTCCTGTCCGTATCTTTAATCTCTAGAACCTGTGAATGTGTTGACTTAAAAAGGAGATTGCAGATGAAATTAGCACGCCAATCAGCTGACCTTGAGATGGAAAAATTATCCGGGGGCTCCAATGTCATTACCAGGGTCTTAAAAGTGGGCCGGGCATGGTGGTTCATGCCTGTAATCTCAGCGCTTTAGGGGGCCACAGTGGGAGGATCACTTGAGCCCGGAAGTTGGAGACCAGCATGGGCAACATAGCAAGAGCTCATCTTTACTAAAAATAAACATAAAAAAAATTAGCCAGATGTGGTGGGGTGTGCCTGCAGTCTCAGCTCCTTTGGAGGCTGAGGTGGGAGGATCACTTGAGTCCAGGAGGTCAAGGCTGCAGTGAGCTATAGTTGCACCACTGTATTCCAACCTGGGCAACAGAGGAAGACCCTGTCTCAAAAGAAAATTACGTACATACGCACATACGTACATACAAACATACATACATACTTTCATACATAAAGTGTAAGAGCACAAAGTCTTTAACAGTGAAAGTTCACACTCATTAGGCTAGATCCTATAAAACACATACACACACATGCACACATACACACATGAAAAACAAATAAAAAACACCCAGGAAATAACATGTATTGGCACGGATGTGGAGAATTTGGCACACCTGTGCATTGTTGATGGGAACATGAATTAGCACAGCCGTTGTGGAAAACAGTATGGAGGCTACAAAAAAATCCCCCCAAAACAGAGTTACCATATAATCCAGCAATTCCACTTCAAGATACATATCCAAAAGAATTAAAAGCAGGGACTCAAAGAGATATTTGCACACCCATGTTCATAGCAGAGGTATTCACAATGGCCAAAAAATGGAAGCCACACAAATGTCCATTGGTGGATGAATGGATAAGCAAAGGACGGTCTAGACAAACCATGAAAGCCATACAAAAGAAGGGAATTCTCACGCAGGCTACAGTATAGATGAACCTTGAAGACATTATGCTGAGTGAAAAAGGGTGATAAAGGAAAAACTTCAGCTGCATTACATTTAAGAGTTTAATTGAGCAATGAACAAGTCACAGATCAGGCAGCCTCCCAAGCCATCGTAGGCTCTGAGACTGCAGTGCAGCCATGTGGTGGAAGAAGATTTACGGACACAAGAAGGAAAGTGATGGACAGAAAATGGAAGCGAGGTATAGACACAGCTGGATTGGTTACAGCTCGGCATTTGCCTTATTTGAACACAGTTCAAACAGTTGGATAAATTTGATTAGCCAAAACTTGGTGATTGGCTAAGCGTAGGCTACGGTCTGTTCACACCTCCACTTGTTATAGTTCACGATGTACAGAAGAACCTTTAGGCCGAACTTAAAATATGTAAGGAGGCAGCTTTAGGCTAAACTTGATCTAACATAAGCCAGTCCCCCAAAGACAAATATTGTAGGATTCCACTTATTTGAGGAACCTAGCATAGTCAAATTCATAAAGATGGAAAGTAGAATTGTTCCTAGACCAAACCGAGGGTCGGGCTACTTATTCTCGTGGCCCGATAACGAGATGCAGATGAACTGGGAAAGAAGGGTTTATTTCTGTAACCACGTACAGGGAGAAGGCCTGGAAAACATAGCTAGACCAACTCCAAATTAGTTTTCCAGAGAGCCTATATACCTTCTAATCTATATGTCTATGTGCAAGTGTGCATTCTTCTAAAGACATAAGTAATTAACTTCTTCTAATCTATAACTAAGGTCTAAGTCCTGAAGACCTTCTTCTGGAGCTTCAGTAAGTTTACTTAACCTAAGTGGGTCCAGGTACTGGGGTGATCACCATTATCTTGTCTCCTGCTATGGTTTGGGGACTTCCATGATTATGGAGGTTTGGGGAGTTATTTTAGACCCCCAATAAAACTTGTTTGTGGAGATCTGGGGAGTTTCTTCAGACCCCCAATAAAACTTGTTTAATCCTAAACGGGTCCTGTTAAGAATTACTGTGTTAAAAATGTTATCATGCTTCAAGCCCCAGGAGAGGCCTGGGCAAAACTCTTGATGGGCTTTTGTTACATTCCAGCCTTTGTATGAGGACGCTGGCTCTATCAGCTTTTAATATTTAACTTCACCACTCAGTCAGTGCTGAAACAGTTGTTACGGAGGCCTGCCTGCTCAGCTGTTAGTGAGACCTGGCCTGCCACAGAATGAAGGTTGCAGATGCTGGGGAAGGGCAATGTGGATTAGTGTTGCAATGGATATAGAGTTTCAGCTGGGGAAGATGAAACACTTCTAGAGGTGAATGGAGGCAATGGTTCCTCAAGCATGTGCATGTACTGCATGCCGCTGAACTCAACACTTAGCCAACTCCTTGATTTTAGCCCAAGGAGTCCAATGTCAACACATCCACCCTCCAGAAATGTAAGATAATATATCTGGGCTTTTTTTTTTTTTTTTTTTAAATAGGATCTTGCTCTGTCACCCAGGCTGGAGCACAGTGGCACGATCATAGCTCACTGCAGCCTGGAACTCCTGGGCTCAAGCAATCCTCCCGTATCAGCGTACTGAGTCACTGGGATTACAGGTTAAATGTGGGCTATTCTAAGTCACTAGGTTTGCAGTCATTTGTCACAGCAGTAAATAGAACCACTATTTTCAAGGCTAGAAAATAGTAAGAAGAAAGAGGTAGAGTTAGCATGGGCTATGATAAATAATATGGATTTTTTTTTTTTCTTGAGACGGAGTCTCACTCTGTTGCCCAGGCTGGAGTGCCATGGTGCGATCTTGGCTCATCGCAACCTCCGCCTCCCAGGTTCAAGATATTTTCATGCCTCAGCCTTCTGAATAGCTGGGATTACAGGTGTGCACCACCATGCCCAGATAACTTTTGTATTTTTAGTAGAGACGAGGTTTCACCATGTTGGCCAGGCTGGTCTCGAACTCCTGATCTAAGGTGATCCACCCACCTTGGCCTCCCAAAGTGCTGGGATTACAGGCGTGAGCCACCGTGCCCAGCCTAATGTGGGTATTTTGTTAGGGGCACTAAGCAACAAAGATTTTTATTTTATTTATTTTTTTGAGACAGGGTCTCACTCTGTTGCCCAGGCTGGAGTGCAGTGGCACCATCACAGCTCACTGCAGCCTCTAACTCTTGGACTCAAGGGATCCTCCTGCTTCAGCCTCCTGAATAGCAGGCACCACAGGTGCACACCACCACACCCAGCTAATTTTTTTGAAAACATTTTATAGATATGGGATCTTGCTATGTTGTCCAGGCTTGTCAGAAGAACTAGAACAGGCGATCATGTTTGTTTCTTTGAGATGAATATAAATGAGAGTCTGCAGATGACATAAACTGTGACAGGACTTTCAGGAATCCACAAGAATAATTTTGTGTCCCTAACTAACAAGTACCTGGTGACGGGGATGAAGTGAATCAATGAGCCTGAGAGATATTCACAAGAAAAATTGACAGAGCATTGCCAAAGATAGTTAGATGCCTTGAGGTAATGATGTCTTAGGACACAACATTGTTTTATTGTCACCTGAGTGAAGACTCATGAAGATGACACATTACTTAGGGAAAAACGAAAATTCAGTTTGGACATGTGCATGGATTTTGAGTTGGCTTTGGTTTATCCAGGGAGAGATGGATATTCACTGGACAGATGGATACAAGGATCCAAATTATAAGAAGACCATTTTATGAGATAGCCAGGTTTGGCTGCCATCAGCATAGAAAGATTCATCAGAGCCAGGGGAGCGAGAGAGAATTTGACCTGGGAAAATGGAGATCTGAAACAGAAGATAAAACAGTGGAAGGTTGAATCCCAACATCTACTGATATTAAAAAGAGAGACACAGGAAGAAGAGACAGGGAAGCTTCTACATTGAAAAAAGAAGAGGTAGGAGCAAGAACAAGAGAATAATGAAGAATAATAGGTGAAGAATAATAGGAACAGGAGAATCATGTTATGGCTACAAAGGAATGACGAAGTTTCAAACAACAGGAAATGATCAGTAATGATGCGTGCTCTAGGAAGCTCCAGAAATGAAATGGTTGAAAATTGCTCTACAGATTTTAAAATTGAACAGTGCTCAGTGACTGCATCAGTAGAGATAGGGTGTTGCGCATTGCAAGGAATCTGGATAATAGCCAATACAGCAACACGCTTCAGAGAAGAAGGACAAAAGGGCATCTGTATGCTATTCAGTAAGCTTGGCCTTGAAACCAGAGGCCATTTATACCATGAACAATGATTGTAGATCATCCAGATTGAAGATATTTTCCCAGAACAAGTGGAAACTGTATGGTTAAAATGCCCTATTTTATGACAGATAATTAGAGCAGTGCAACATTATAAGGCATTACTCAAAATAATGATTACATATGTGCCATTTTTTTTGAGAGAGTCTCGCTCTGTCACCTGGGCTGGAGGGAAGTGGTGCAATCTTGGCTCACCTCAGCCTCAAACTCTCAGGCTCAAGCCATCCTCCTGCCTCAGCCTCCTGAGTAGCTGGGACTACAGGCCTGTGCCATCAAGCCCAGCTAATTTTTGTATTTTTTTTGAAAATGTTGCCCAGGCTGGTCTCGAACTCCTGGGCTCAAGCAGTCTGCCCACTTTGGCCTCCCAAAGTATCAGGATTACAGGCATGAGCCACTGCACTCAGCTAAGTGCCAAATATTTATGGACCATCCACATTTGACTATAGTTCAATTTTAGAATATATAGATACTGTGCTTAATTGGTTCACCTTCAAAACATAATGATTATGATTAATCCTAGAACGTTAAGCACTTAATTGCAAGTATCCAAATAACACCTCACTGAATTTATTAATGAAGCAATTTTTTACGTAGATCTGATGTCTAAATGTATTAGAGAAAAAAAAACAGAATTCAAACATCTCATAACTAATTACTTGACCACTTGTTCTGGTATAAACCTAATCTCCTACCTGATTACTGAAATTCTGTTTGGAAAATTTATTTGTTTTCTTTTTTTAAAAAAAAAAAAAAGAGGCAGCGTCACATGGAATGTGTATTGAATGCTCTAATGTGTTTGTTTAAGAACTTTGTTGCCTCTTAATGTTCTTTCTCTTTCTCTCTTCTCAGTAAACGTGTCTGTGTGTGTGCATCTTTGTCTGTCTGTAAAGTATACCTATGTACACATAATTTTTAAACACATACACCTTTTACATGCATAGAAACATACTGCTTCTTGCAAAATTTAATTTCCATTGTTTTTTATCTGTATACTTCTGCATTAATCCTACTTTTAAGATGTCGCATTTACCTCAGAAAAGGAACAGTTTAATTTAAAAAAAAATCTGCAAAAATGTACATGAAATGTAAATCCACACATCTTGAAAGAGTTTCATTCAATAATTTAAAACACGTCCATTTTGACATCTCCTCTTTAAAACCCAGCATGGTGAAATTCACCTACAATGGCACTAAATTATTGATGGGTACCTTTTTTTGATGCTTAAGAGGCTGAAAACAGACTAACAACTTCCCCCGACAGCACTTTGGCCTCCAGTCTCAGATTCCTTCAGTAAAAGACACCCTACAGTAAAAGACACCCTCCAGTCTCAGATTCCTACAGTAAAAGACACCTGGACAGATGCAGCCCCAGCTCCATAACTGGCTGCCTAATGGAAAAAAAAATGGCCCAGGGAGCTTCACTTTTCTGCAAATGCATGCTTGTCTTTTTTCGCCAACATATCTGTCTTTATTCAGTTTCACCAGGAGTCAATAGAACAGGAGTCAGTGTGAGCAGAATATAAATAAACACTCATTCCAGAACGAACTCTAAGTTCATAAAAGATACAAAATATACACCTTTTCATTTAAATAAGAGCTGGATTGAATCTCCAGAAATCACTTGGTCTTTTTTAGAGAGAGAAGCAGCAGGAGGAAGTCAACTACTTGAGTCTTGACCACCTATTTTGACACACACCACCATTCACTCAACACTCAAAATTTTGCAGAATGACCAGTGAGTGCTGGTCAAGGATTCAGACCAAGACTACATGATGCACTGGACAGAGGGCTTTCTCCAGTTGCATATTCTGAGAACCTCATTTCTGGGAACAGGTGATTCAAGATGAGTAGATTCGTAATATGAAAAAACCACTGATAACAGGAGCTCTACAGACAAATAAGATGTGAGGATGAAGGCCAGGCGCAGTGGCCGTAGCCTGTAATCCCAGCACTTTGGGAGGCCAAGGTGGGAGGATCATGAGTTCAGGAGTTCAAGACCATCCTGGCAAACATGGTGAAAGCACATCTCTACTAAAAATACAAAAAAATTAGCTGGGCATGTTGGCGCGCGCCTGTAATCCCAGCTACTTAGGAGGCTGAGGCAGGAGAATTGCTTGAACCTGGGAGGCAGAGGTTGCAGTGAGCTGAGATCACACCACTGCACTCCAGAGCTTGGGCGACAGTGCAAGACTCCGTCTAAGAAAAAAAAAAAAAAAAAAAGATGTGAGGATGAAAGAGACTGTGCTAGGTGATAACAGAAGGTACCTGTGATAGTTTGCATGGCTATGACAACACCATAGACTTGGGGGCTTAAACAACAGATATTTATGTCTCACAGTTCTGGAGGCTGGAAACCCAAGATCAAGGCATGGCAGATTCAGTGTCTGGTAAGGACCTGCTTCCTGGTTCATAGACAGCACCTTCTCACTATGTCGTCACATGGTGAAAGGGGCGAGGGAGCTTCACGAGGTCCCTTTTATAAGGGCACTAATCCCATTCATGAGGCTCCATCCTCCTGACATCATCACCTCCCAAAGGCCCCACCTCCTAACACCATCACCTTGGGGATTACGATTTCAAGATAGGAATTTGAGTTTGGGGCACAAACATTCAGACTGTAGCAGTACTATTAAAGAGGAGAAATTTAGGCTGGACAGGGATTGACAGGCAGGAGCTTCCACTCCATCACATGGAGGTGGAAACCAATCCCACAGCACAAACATTTTTAGCAAAATAACTTTGGTGAGCTCAAGGAACAAAAAGAAGGGCAGAGTAACCAGGGCATACTGAACTGGTGGAGAAAATTAAGAGTTTAAGTAGCATGTGGAGACAGGCTTATCATTTATTGCTTTGATCACAAATACAAAAGACTTGAATGCTATATTGTATATGATGGAAAGTCAATAGTTCCTGTTGAGCTCTGGGGCATAATGATCTGCTTTATATTTTTACAAAATCATACTGACTACTATGTAGAGAATGGGTTATAGGAGATGGAGCATGGAGGCTGAGAGTCTCTGAAGCAGGTTTTGCCATGGTCTAAGTGAGAGAAAGAGGATGGGATAATGGTATTAATCATAGTAGAGGTATCAGGACACATGTACTGATCAGAAGTAATCAATGAAAGAATCAGAGGCAACTACTGATTTTTAATTTTTCTATTATATTAAAATATACGTACCATAAAATTTACTTTCTTGCTTTCTTTAAAAAAAAAAAAATTGAGACAGGATCTCTCTCTGTTGCCCGGGCTGGAGTGCAGTGACACCATCATAGCTCACTGCAGCCTAAAACTTCTGGGCTCAAGCGATCTTTCCCCTTCAGCCTCTTGACTAGCTGTGATTATAGGGGCATGCCACCATGCCCAGCTAATTTTTATATTTTTGAATCTTTTTGGTATAGACAAGGTCTTGCTATGTTGCCCAGGCTGGTCTTTAACTCCTGGACTCAAGCGATTCCCCTGACTTAGTCTCCCAAAGTGTGGAGATTACAGATGGTAACTACCACGCTGGACCTACAATTTCTTTTTCTAACCATTTTGAATGTACAATTTATGGTACTAAGTACATTCCCTTTGTTGTACAACCATTACCACCATCCATCTCCGTTATTTTTTTCATCTTGCAAAAATAAAACTGTTTCTATTAAACAGCATCTCCCTTTTGACCCCTCTCCACACTCCCTGGCATCCCCCATTCTACCTTCTATGATTTTGGTGATTCTCAGTATCTCATATGAGTGGAATCACACAGTATTTGTCCTTTTGTGATGGGCTTGTTTTGCTTAGTGTCATGTCGTCTAGGTACAACCATGCTGTAGCATGTGTCAGACTTTCATCCATTTTAATAACTCCCATTCTATTGTATGGATAGACCATGTTTTGTTTATGCATTCATCCCTTGATGGACAGTAGGGTTGCTTCTACATGTTGGCTGTTGTGAATTGTTCTGCTATGAGCACGGGTGTGCAAATATCTACTCCTATGTCCTTGATTTGAAAAATTAAGCAGATAATGGTGCCCTTTCATGAAACTGGGAATTCCCTGTGTGGAGAATTATACCATTTATATTTATCCTTGTTAATTTTAGATAGTTTTATAAATAATTTTCCCTACTCCTTAGGTTTCCTTGTGGACTGGCCAACCCTTTCCGTATCCATGGGAGAAGTGAGGTGTCTGACTTGAAGAGTTGCGGGGAAGAGACTTAACATCTCATTCTCCTCTGATCTTCCTCCTATTTTGTGGGGCTTATTAACCTCAGAAGCAATAGAATCTGGTTTCTCTCTCTTGTCACAAGATGATGTTGTTTTCCATGGAAGGACCCCCACAAACCAAAGGTCACACACCATTAGTAGATTAAACAAGGATAAAGCTGGATCCTGGGCTAGCTTTCTGGGAATGCTGAACTCAACCGAGAAAGAGGGATGTGATACTTCATTTGGCCCCTCCAAGAATCTATGCAAAATAATTGTTAAACAATCAAACGGAATTATGCAAGAAGCCAGAAACTTTACAGGTTTTGACTTGAATAGGGAGTTCAGGGCTGTAAGCATGGTTTGGGGAGTTATTATCACACTGATGATATTAAAAACCAAAGCCATGCAACTAGATGAAATTAGGTAATCAGGGTGGGTAGAGGGAGAAGGAATCAGTTCCTGATTCTGGGTATTCTAACAATTCAGGAATAAGCTGAGGAAAAAGAGCCAGTGACATAGAAAAAAGGGGGTTTACATCTGTCCTGGTCATGGGAAAACCAGTTCATCATTTTGGCAACAGACACAAGAGAAGGAAGAAAATGCTGCAAGATGGCGACATTGGCCATGTCATGTAAGAATAGAAAAGTGTGTATGGTGATTTCCATTGCCAATCTTATCACTAACATACCACTGCAAATTTGGAGGGAGGAAACAACTAAAAATGCTAAATCCAATATTTATTTAGAAAAAATATATTTATTAGAATTCTTGTCTTGTTCTCTCTCTCTTTCTTTTTTTTTTTTTTTTTTTTGAGATAGGGTCTCATTCTGTCACCCAGGATAGAGAGCAGTGGCACAATCACAACTCATTGCAGCCTTGACCTCTTGGGCTCAAGTGAGCCTCCCACCTCAGCCTCTCAATTAGCTAGGACTACAGGTGTGCACTTTTATGCCCAGATAATTTTCAACATTTTTTGTAGAGATGGGGGGTCTCCCTATGTTGTCAAGGCTGATCTGGTCTCGAACTCCTGGGACCAAGCAATCCTCCTCCCTCAGCCTCCCAAAATGCTGGAATTACAGGCATGAGCCACCACACCCAGCCCTAGAAATCTTTTGACATGAATCGTGGATTACTGAGGTCACAGGAGAGCATTAAGTCTTTATGAGCAAAAGGCAAAGGAGAAACAGGAATGTAACAAATAAGAAGCATCTTGGGCCGGGCGCGGTGGCTCACGCCTGTAATCCCAGCACTTTGGGAGGCTGAGGCAGGTGGATCACAAGGTCAGGAGATTGAGACCATCCTGGCCAACACGGTGAAACCCTGTCTCTAGTAAAGAATACAAAAAATTAGCCGGGCGTGGTGGCCGGTGCCTGTAGTCCCAGCTACTCGGGAGGCTGAGGCAGGAGAATGGCGTGAACCCGGGAGGTGGAGCTTGCAGTGAGCCGAGATGGTGCCACTGCACTCCAGCCTGGGTGACAGAGTGAGACTCCGTCTCAGAAAAAAAAAAAAAATTAATTAAAGAAAATGTGGTATATATACACCATGAAATACGATACAGCCATAAGAAATCATGTATTTTGCAGCAACATGGTTGGAACAGGAGGCCATTATCTTAAATGAAGTAAGTCAGAAAGTCAAATACCACATGTTCTCACTTATAAGTGGGAGCCAGACAATGGGTACACATGGACATAAAGAGTGGAATAATAGACATCAGAGACTAGGAGGAGTGGGAGGGTGAGGAAGGCCAGGGATGAGAAATTACCTAATGGGTATGATGTATATTATTCTGGTAATGCTTATACTATATTCCCCTTCAAACATGTTTAGGGGAAATATACTGTCAGATAACCTGTAATCTAGAACACATTGAGTAGAAAAATAGAAAAAGAATTTTTTTAATTAAAGAGATCTTTAAAAAGCAAGAGAGACCATATGGAAGAAACATAAAATAGAAAATAAATATTTAGAAACAAGTCAAAATACAGAACATCTTTTGCTTGGCATGAATGCTTTGTTCCTGGAGGAAAAAAAAAAAAAAAAAAAAAAAAGCATTCTATTTGAAACTAACAAGGACCCTGCATAGGCAATGAATGAAATGGTCAAGGAATTAAGAAGGTGTGGCTTTGAGTGGGCTGGCCATATTAGGCTCAGCGACATGTACACCTGATAAGTAAATACATCTTCAAGGCCCAGACTCAGACACCTCAACTCTCATTAGTAAAAACCACTGCTCTCAGCTTGAGCAATGGTAAGTGGTTCAAGAGCTTATTGTGTCCACAAAAGTCACAGGGAACTGAACATGAAGGGAACCTGGCTTGTGTGTTATTTCATATTTGTGCTTGTGATTTTCTTTGCATTTGTAAGTTAAACAAAAGCAATGGATTGGAAGACACATTGAATAGCAATGAAGTATGTAAAAGGGATTTATGCTGTAGGACAGGAAACTTCACCCTCACTTTAAAGGGCTGGAGGACAGATGGTGTCCTCAGGGTCAAGGCAGGTTACGGGACGGAGGTGGAAGATCTGCTTAAAGAAGTAATTGAATATGGAAAAAAAATGCTATTTGGGAGGAACAGATCAAAGAGCACAAGAGAGGGTCTTGAGAAAGGAGAGGAGTGGGTGAGAGGGGACTGGGTGAGTAAATAAAAAGCAAAAGAAACACAAAAGTGAAAATATGAGAAAATCATGGGAGTTTAAGACCAACTTGGATGGAAATAAAGATAGTTTATTGACTCTAGTTGTCCCCATTCAAGACACTGGTGAATAATAATTATAATGCAAGCAGTGCAGTTTTTTGTTTTCTGGTTTCAATGTGAAAACTGCTATTGAATATGTTTCAAATAGCTTGATGACCCAGTGAAGTGAAACAATCAATTGGTTAATTTGATGTAAGAAAAACTGGTCAATTCAGTTTAAAATTAGACTTTCTTCCACTACCTTGAGTTGTGATGTCCTGAAATACCTCAATATACAGCTTTTTTTTTATCTAATAAATGGACATGTAACGTATCACAGGCTTTGCATCAAGATACTGCAGACATGCTAAGTTTCCAAAAGTTGTATCAGATCTTTTGAGAATCATTCTGTCCTTGGTGCAATAGAATTCCTTTCTTATGGGCATTGATTGATACAGAAAGCTTAATAAAGATTATTCCACATTTGGATCTCTGACACTTGGTAGAAGCACCTTAGCAAGCTCATCACAAGAATCTGAGCATAAACTGAATCATTTAAAACACCATCAATACCAATCCGAGGAAACACAAGAGCTCATCTCATACAGAGACTAGATGACCGACGATACGTCTTAGATGCCAGAATTCAGGCAACACACTACAATTGCAAACTCATCATTGTTTCATTCCTGAAATCCTAACGCAATAGCTACCTGCGGGATTCCTTTGCTATGCTAACAGAACCAATCTGATACATTGTTGATTTCTGTTACTTAAGAGAGCATTACTGTCATACAATATTCCATAATTTTATGTGTGATTTAACAAGTGAAACTATGCCACCTTGATGGTATCTGGTTTAAACCTCCATAGACTTCATAGCTTGATGCAGCATACATTGCACATACCAGAATCTGAGACATTTATTTAACTTTTTCATCAGAATTGAGGTCTATGTTGTAAATCATATATTGAAATATTAACAGTAACTTTTCTTCTTTAATCTCTAATGCTAACATTTACCTTCTGTTTATTTTTAAGGAAAAGGAAAGAGAAAAAAAGGACAAGTGAAGATCTGGGTCAGAAGAGATTAAAAAAAGAAAACGGAGTTCAGTTTCAAAGAAAAATAACCACATTCAAATAGAGAAAGGGCCCACAGTTTGTTAGCAGGGCTGGGTGGTGGGACTGTGTGTTCACGCTGCTGTGGTGAATGTGAGTGTGAAGGCAGCGCTAACAGGCACCATGTATGTGTAATTCCTAGGGACAAATGTATGCGTCACACAAAATGCCCACCTCAACACCTGTACTTAATGTATGCTATGGAGCAGATTATGAAACATGTTTAAAATTCAGTTCCATAATTTGGAAGAGCATTCTTTAGACTTGGGGACAGTGAGCCTCTGCAGTCATAGCCCACATGAAGGGAGCAAAACCTTTTTCTAATAATTAGCTTACCTCTAAAAGTGGATGTGTGGCGTCCATTTTTACAAACTAAAACATGTCAAAATTCCATCGTGAGACTCTTTAGAATGTCCATAAACTCATAGCACATGAAATGTTTAAAAACAACAAATACACTCATTTTTTTTTTTTTTTTTGAGACGGAGTTTCGCTTTTGTTGCCAGGCTGGAGTGCAATGGCGCGATCTCGGCTCACTGCAACCTCTGCCTCCCGAGTTCAAGTGATTCTCCTGCCTCAGCCTCCCGAGTAGCTGGGATTACAGGCATGCGCCACCATGTCTGGCTAATTTTTGTATTTTTTAGTAGGGACGGGGTTTCTCCATGGTGGTCAGGCTGGTGTCAAACTCCCGACCTCAGGTGATCCGCCTGCCTCGGCCTCCCAAAGTGCTGGGATTACAGGCATGAGCCACTGCACCAAGCCGCACTCAAATTTTTAAAATCAAATTAAGTACATGAACGACTCTGCATGTTTTGAAAATTGTTGGGTAAATTTTTTTCTTACATGAAGTTATTTCTAAAAGTTTCTAACTTACAGCTAATAATTCGAAGCTAATAATTAGAAACATTAGAGATGTTTGTAGAAATTTGCCTCATTTATACAATATCACCTTTGCTATGTTTAAATTTTCTTAAAACATGGATATTTTAACTTCTGCAAAAATGGTGGCCTTTGAAGTAAGTATTAATAGTTCTGAGAGAATTTGTGTGTTTATTTTTATTTACTTTCCAGCTCATCTCTCTCTCTGAATCCAAATGACATCCATGATAACTATATATGAAAGTGTGTGTGTGTGTGTGTGTGTGGAGAGAGAGTGTGTGTTTCTCCTCCTAAAATCTATAATTCATTATATAAAAATGTAATACTTTTTTTTTTGAGACAGAATCTCTCTCTGTTGCCCAGGCTGGAGTGCAGTGGCAAGATCTCCGCTCACCGCAACCTCCACCTCCCAGGTTCAAGCAATTCTCCTGCCTCAGCCTCCCAAGTAGCTGGGATTACAGGTGCCTGCCATCACACCTGGCTAATTTTTTATATTTTTGGTAGAGACGGGGTTTCATCATGTTGGCCAGGCTGGTCTCGAACTCCTGACCTCAAGTGATCTGCCCACCTCGGCCTCCCAAAGTGCTAGAACTACAAGCGTGAGCCACCACACCCAGCCTAAACTTTTTAAGTTGTTTTAACTTGTTGCCCAGGGTCTCACTAGGATGACAGGGAACTTGTTTATTTCTTTGATAAATACAGATCCTGATTATTCCTTCTAATAACTTGCAGAAATCATGGTGTTATCAGGTCCCTATGTTGTTGGAATAATCTGAAGGCCCGTATTTAAGGATATTTATACACATTTCAGGATGTGTGGTAATACTTGAATCTGAGCTAGGCCAATAATCTTTTATTAATACATTGAATCTGCTTCCACCTGGAGTCGAATTTGCCTACCAATGCAGTAGTTAACTAGTCAACTTTTAATTCTACATCTTCTCATATTTACAAATATAATATATCACCGCCATTCAATAGAACTGGCAGAACTCAATGACTCTTTTTTACTTGTGATAAAGACTCTTAAATTTGCACAGTGAATTTATTTTAAAATGCAAAGAAAATATTTAACAGACATCCATAAACATTACCAAGTTGCCTTTAGCTTTAGATCAACATATAACCTAAATACTGAAACTATACGAACCAAGTGACACACTGGATGCATTAGCGTAGAGAACACACCCATATACTAACCATTTATGTCGATAAATAGAATATTGACAGCACCTCAGAAATACCCTTCACATCCTGTCTTTGTCGCTACTCATTCTATTCTCCCCAAAGCCAAGCGTGTTCAATTAACTCTGCCTGTTTTGATACCTTATAAAATTGGAACCATGCAGTTTGCTTTGTGTGATATTTGGTTTACGTTACTTATTTTCCTCAACATTTGTTTGGAAGGTTTATCTATGCTATTTGTAAATATGCTTGA